>NC_140579.1:428861650-430061650 GCF_964204655.1 Triturus cristatus | reverse complement strand
TGTATACCTAAAATGTGGCTACAGCTGCATGATGAAACAACGCTCCTGATGAAAACCCCGCTGTTTCGCGAAGGAACCTCCACTGGCAGAGGCCAGAGACGCCCGCACATTACCGGAAGGATTCGCCGGGGTGCTACCTCCTCTACACCTACCCCCTCCGTGCGTCTGCCAGGAAGTTACGGGACTTTGTTTCATCATGCAGCTGTAGCCACATTTTAGGTATACAGGTTACTGCCCTGCCCTGTTTGATCTTAAGGGTTTAGTAACAACTTTTTTCACGTGGCGACACAGGCGCGAAACATGTTGACCTATGACCTTTTTGACACCTGGGCATAGTGTGCCTCTTGGACAAGATTTTATGTAGCAGTTGATCTGCAAAGGGTATACAAATTATACATTTGATTCAAGTTTACCCTTTATTTAATATATTTTTATATCACCTTGCACGCACTCTTTGTTTACCCTTCTTTAGACCCATACCCCACACACCCACATGCACCATCCGGCAGTTCTTTAAAAGATCTCCGAAAAAGAGACCCTTCGGGGGACCCGTGGGGAATTGCAGCGCCGGCCCCACGAGGAGCAACAGCCCGATGATGAAGCATGACACCTCTTGGGGTGTGTGAGGGCAACAGAGGAAACACCAATGGTTGTTCCACTTGACTATTGGGTCACTTTTACCTAGGATGTCTTTTGTTCCTTTTCTTCTTCTTTTTTACTTCTTCACCCCTTTTTTTCTTGTTGCACGGGTGACTATTTGCACCCTCGAGCATGGGTGACATTGTTGCATCCTGCCATAGGAACTGTGTCCCTTTGTGAAATTGAATCAGTTATTGTCACCAATTTATTGACAGGCACGAATGCATGGCGCATTGCACGTCCCATGATTATCTCGTGCGGACTCAAACCAGTAGTTCTATCTGGAGTAGATCTCATAGTCATCAGAACTAGAGGTAAAACATCTGGCCATTTCATGCCAGTAGCTAAGCACATTTTTCTAATTCTATTCTTGATTGTGCCATTAATCTGCTCAACCACACCAGAAGCCTCCGGTCGGTATGCACAATGTAGCTTCTGCTGTATTTTCAATGCCTCACAAATTAAAGCCATAAGCTCATTTTGAAAATGTCCACCTCTATCAGACTCAACTGTTACTGGAAACCCGTACCTAGGAATCAACTCCCTTAACAGTAACTTTGCCACTGTTAATCCATCATTTCTTCTAGTCGGGTAAGCTTCCACCCACCTTGAAAACAAACAGACTACCACTAGAACATACCTCAGTCTGTTTACTTGGGGCATTTCAATGAAATCAATCTGCATTCTTGTAAAAGGACCTCCTTCTCTGCCTATTGTCCCCAGACTCACCACTGTCTTTTTCCCAGTGTTAAATTGCTGACAAACTAAACACCTCTGACAGATGCTTTCTGCAATTGTCCTGAACTTTGCATTGTACCAGGTTTGCTTGAACGACCTAACCATCGCGTCCCTCCCCAAATGTCCCTGGCCATGATACATCCTTGCCATTGACGACAAGATGGAGTTGGGCATCACTGGTCTGCCATCTCTGTAGACCCAAACATGGTCTGTTTCTCTTGGAGCACATCCTGCCTTAATCCAATCTTTTTTCTCTTCCTCTCCTGCCTCATCTTGCAACTGTTTCACTTCATCCCAGGTTTCTAAGACATTAGTAAACATCACAGAGAGTAAAGACATTTCCCCTTCTCTGTCCCTGTTGATGGACTGATTTGTTTTGGCACAATATTGTGCAACATCGTTCGCATAACGGTTTCCGACCGTTATAAAATCCGCCCCTAGTCCATGGGCAGCACATTTTACAACTGCTAACTCCTTAGGCAGCTGTATCGCCTCAAGCAATTTACCAATCATTTCAGCATTCTTTATCGGAGTTCCACTCGATGTCAAGAAACCTCTTTGTAGCCAAAGTTGGCCAAAATCATGCACCACTCCAAATCCATACTGACTATCAGTCAATACAGTCGTCCTCAAATCTTTCCCAATTTCGCAAGCTTTTGTCAATGCTATCAATTCAGCAACTTGCGCAGATTTCACTCCTTTCAATGGTGATGCTTCCATGACCTCAAACTTTGCATACCGCATATGCTGCACATAGCACACCATCATCATTTCTCAGGCATGATCCATCCACAAACAACACATGATCACTCTCATTCAAGGGTAGATCCCTTATGTCTGGTCTTGGTTTTGTACAGTACTCAAGCACATCCAAACAATCATGATCATCTTCCATCTTCACACCCACATTTTCAATATCTGGTAAAAGTGTCGCTGGATTCACATTTACACATCTCTCAAGAGTCACATTTGATGCTCCCAGAATCACTTTTTCATATTTAGTCAATCGACTATGTGACATGTAGTGAGTTCTGCTTCTTGTCAAAAGAATTGCCACATTGTGAGGTACGAATACCCTTACAGGATATCCCATTATGATTCCCTCACTCTGTTCCAGACTCCTGCATGTTGCAGCCACAGATTTCAGACAACCTGGTAAACCCACAGCTACAGGGTCAAGTGTCGATGAGAAGTACGCAATAGGCCTTCTCAGTAAACCATGTTTCTGAATTAACACTGAAAGTGCACATCCATTTCTTTCACTGCAGTACAGCTCAAATTCTTTTTCATAGTCAGGCATACCCAAAGCTGGAGCCTCACACATTTTACTTTTGAGCTCTTCAAATGCTGCCATTTGTTCTGCATCTAGATCCAATGGATCCGTCATTTCACTTTTTGTCAGTTTAATCAGTGGCTTTGCTATCAAGGAAAAATTAATTATCCACTGACGACAATAACCCACCATACCCAGGAACATTCTCACTTCTCTCTGGGTTTTTGGGGCTTTCATTTCTCTGATTATTCTGATCCTGTCAGTAGTCACTTTTCTCAGACCCTTTTCAATATTGTGTCCAAGATAATGCACCTCTTTCTTGCAAAACTGTAATTTGGCTGGAGATACCTTTAACCCTCCATCTGCCAGATGATTCAGTAAAGCTATGGTATCTACTTCACAAGCTTCACGTGTCTTTGATGCCACCAGTAGATCATCAATGTACTGCACTAGCACTGAACTCTCGGGCATGATCAAACTTTCCAACGATTTCTTCAATAACTGGTTGAATATCGAAGGACTCTCCGTATACCCCTGTGGGATTCGACACCATGCTAAGATACGCTGGCCAAACCTAAATGCAAAAATCGGCTGGCTATCATGATGCAATGGAACTGAAAAGAACGCATGACACAAATCAATCACTGTATACCACTCAGCATCATGTGGAATTTGATACAGGATCACTGATGGATTTGGCACAATAGGACAACATGCCACCACAATTTGATTAACTTTTCTCAAATCCTGTACGATCCTAAATTTCCCATTGGGCTTTTTTAGTCCCATTATCGGTGAATTACACGGACTACTCAGTAGTTCTCTCAGGACTCCTTGCTGAATCATTTTCTCAATTATAGGAGTTATCCCTTCAATTATTTCTGGTGTCATTTTGTATTGAGGAACGTTAGGATATGTAATTCCCTCTTTTACTGCAATTTTCACTGGATCTACATTATTCATCAATCCCACATCCTCTCCAGTAAAATCCCAAACTGTCCTTTTCACTGTGTCTCTCAGCTCTTGAGGCAAATCCTCCGGATTAAACACAGCAAATGCACCAATTAACTCACTTTCTCTATTTTCTAGAGTCACTCGGTACAAAACATCTTCATCTGGTGTCTCAAAGGCTATTCCATCCGGTGTACAGAAAATTGTGCAGTTCATTTTGCACAACAGGTCCCTACCCAATAGGTTCACTGGACTCGTGTCACAGACAATGAATCTGTGCATGTCTGAAAATTTCCCTATCTGTACTCTTACAGGTTCAGTAAGACGTGTTTTGATTTGTGTATTGGCTACACCAACTACTTGGATTGCTTCATCCGAGCGAGGAAGATTTCTAACATCTGTTGACCTGACAGTTGATCTTGTCGCACCTGTGTCTACCAAAAAAGTAACACTCTCTTCATTTATTTTCCCATCCACAAATGGTCCTGCCTGGTCTATTTCTAGAGTTGCACCAAGTATGCACTCTTCTTCCTCTCCTCGGCACCGTCAATAATCACCCTCAGACTCACTCCCTTCACTCTTTAACAAGTACTGCTGTACCTTGTTAGAACGTCTTGGTTTGTTTACCTGCTCATCATTGTAGAATCCTGAATCCTGATTATACTTTTGTAACCCTCTATTCTGCGGCAAGGGCGGTTTTGGCTCTTGACTCTGCTGTCTCACAACTTTCTGTTGTTGCTGCTGTTGATTATTTCCTTCGTTCTGCACCTGTTGATTTAAGGATTTGTTCTCATTATTTACTAATGGTGGATTAGGACACTCCGATCTCCAATGCCCCAATTGGCCACAGTTGTGACAAGGAAACTTTTTCTTCGCTTCCTCAAGACTTCCTTTTCCTTTCCCTGCATATCTAGGTCTATTCCCTGCATTATTTCCTGGATTATTCGCCTGTTCCACTAACTGTGCTTCCTGTCTCTCTGCAACTTTTACTTGTGCCCACATTGCTTTCTCTTTCAGCTTTCTTTGTTTTGCTTCAATTTCATCACTGAAGTATTTCGCATGCCTCAGGATCTCATCTACTTTCTTACTCTGCCAATCCACTGTGTGCTCACGAATTCTCTCACCAATTTCAGGTCTAAGGCCATATACAAATCTGTATACAAAATGACTCAAATCTTTGTCACCCAGGTGTTCATCTCCACTGAATTGTTTAAATGCCAGTATCAGCCTCTCGTAAAAAGCATGAACTGATTCTTTCGCTTCCTGTTGTGTTCGATCTATCTTTACCCAGTCTGTCTCTTTTGCAGGTACTTTACTCTTCAGGTATACCATCACCTGATCATACTTCCTCATTACCTCTGGATCTGGTGCCCCTGTTCTTGGGTCTCTTGGATATTCCTCAGTAGGCCAACTCACAACTATTTTACACTCAGTCCACAAGTCTGCTGGAACAATTATATCAAACAGACTATTCAGGTCAACCCACAGCACTTTTGACAATTTCACAAACCTATCTACCTGCCTATACCACTCGACGGGCTTTTCTCTCAATCGAGGGAAATCATTCGTAAATGATAAAATATCCTGTCTGGTCCATGGAACATGTACATATCCTCCTCCAGGTATTTCTCTCATAGGATAATTATCCACTGGTTTCTCCTTTTCTCTCACTGGAAATGCTGAATAAGTTGTTCTATCTTCAGCCTCATCCCTTTTCTTGTACCACCTATCCTTCCACTTTTCTACATCACCCCATCTTCGCAATAATGCTACCATTTCCTTAATCTGTCCTGTTCTACCAGTAGCATTCAAATTTTCAATGTCCTTTTCTGTAAAATCCATCCTGTAAGTTCTTTGTAAAGCTTTCACTTTATCAATGTCAACTCCCTGTTCATTTGCTATTGCTCTTAGCCTGTCATGTGTATTTCTTGCTCTCCAGGTAACACTCTTGCACATAAACATTAGTTCACCATCATGATGACTCTTCAGAATCTCTGTTGGAACTGTTCCTGTGACAAGCTCTTCTAGTTCTACACGTAACTTAGCTACATCAATTACTTGTGAATCTTTATCCTTTTTCTGTAGAACCTTCATCCAATCATTCAAATCATCAACTGTTATTTCAGCAGTTTTTCTCACTGGAACCACTCTCTTTTGCGGTTCTAAAATTGGCATCCCTGAACAACTAGCTTCACTAGCATCCAATATTTCACTACATGTGTCATGTCTTGATTGTCTCAAGTCTCTTTTTTCTGCTCTTTTGCTTGAATCTCCTGAAGGACCAACTGAATTTGTCAGATTATTCCCAACATATGGAATCACCAGTCCATTCTCACCTGTCCTCTGTTTGTCAAACACAGGCATAACTGGACCTATTGTTACAGGCACTGTAACAGCTTCTAGATTCTTCGTTAACTCCCTAATTTTCTCTGTCAACTCTGTTGTAGTTCTGGCTAATTGTCTGGCATTCTCATCAAGGTAATGATCACTCCTTACCTCAGGTGTCTCATTTTCTGTCTCACTAACACAAACTGTATCTCTTATCGGAGAAACAACTGGTGTACTTTTGTCCGGTTCTGGTCTATATGGAGGTGGTCTTTTGTAAATTATGTCATTCAAGACCTCATCCTCATACTCATTAACTCCATATTTTCTTATTTCTGACTCAGGAACCCTTTCTGCTCCTCCTTCAACTGTTCTCATCGGATATAATCCCTCTGACATACTAACATCTCGCCACCTTTTCATTCGATCATGATGAGTCTCACGATCATGTCTCCTCCCAAACATATACCTATAATACCCTCCAGATCATTGTTTTTCTCTCTCATGTACTTCTTCTTCCCATTCCACTAAAGCCTCGAACTGTGTAGGTCTCGGTTTCGGGTCAAGACATAACATCTTTTCCCGTAAATTTCTCAACACGGCCAGATTAAATGAACCATGTTCTGGAAATGCTAGAACACCATCTTCTTTAGTATACCTAACCCAATTCTCCAACCATATACAGGTATGAAACCCATGTCTTGCAGCCATAAAGGATGCAGGTGTTTTCGGTGGAGGTAACAACTCACCCTCTCTTGTTTTAACATCTTTATCCTTGCTAAACCACTTTTTAATTTTACCAAAAAATGTCTCCTTCTTTTTCTCTTCTTGGTAATACATTTTAGCGTTTACAAAGAACTCTCTACTCTTTCCGTATTATAAATATACAATACGATTTTTCAACCAATTGCAGCGCGACTCACACTAACGCACCAATCCTGGAACGTCTACGTCACTAAATAGCCCTACCAATCCTTGCGCGGCTCACACTAACGCACCAATCCTAGCGCGAGCACTATTCTGATCTACCATCCAATCAGAGCGCGGTCTTTCTGACGTCAACAGTCGCTGCAGTTTGTCTCCTGTCTTCTGTCACTCGTCTACCCCTCCTTTACAAAATCCTTTCAGTAGACTTCGTGTCAAAATTTTCTACAAAATCTATTAGTTACAACATAAAAACATCTCCATTGTCTGCTTCGCTAACCACAGAATAGTAAAAGAGAGTCTATTTCATAAGAAACGTTTCATTGACACAGTAGCACTTCTACTACTCTGCCCTACTAACATACATTCATTAACTGTTTCCTCTAGGACTTGTCCAAAGAGTCTTACAATCAACTAAATGTACAAACATTCACGCACATTCATACAAAGGAAATATAGTACATACACACAGAATCCTGCTTCCCGAGAACAGACAATCTGCTCCACTACAGAATTATAACATACATCAACTAAGCAAGCTTTCTTTGCCCAGTTCTTCAAATAAGCTCAGAGAATACCTATTACTTCTCCCGCGATAAGCTTTAACGGAAATCCTTACGGATCCCTGGGACTTAAGACCAGAGTTTCACAGATAACCTTCACTATCATACACACTCCTTATATACCAGAAATATCTAATAGTAACATACGACGATGTCACTGATTCCGAACCCAGACAATGTGACGCGCAACTTCAATTGTCACACGTTATTCCCCAATTCCGTCTTTCCCGAGAGCAGCATATACTTCCCTCTGCCCTACTACGGAACTGCTACAGCTTCCAAGTTCCAGAAGCACTACATATAATTCAACATTACGACTCCAACATATAGTATTAGTACATATACCAACATTAATCAATAATCAATAAAAACAATCTTATCAGATCAAGACAATCATCAAAAACCATCCTCTGCTACCAGGAAATTGATAGAGATCAGGGTGTGTATAATATTCCCACTACCACGAATAAAGTAATCTCACAGTTACACGCACATGCATACATCATACGCTAGGGCCCATTTCACTAACATACGCTCAAATACTCTACCAGCAATAAACCTGTGGAAGGAAAACTCCTAAACACCCTGCATCTATACCGAGGTCGATAAGACCTGGTTTTTGTGACTGTCCCTAAGCATAATCTATACAATATATACAACAATAATCAATAATGCAAACCCAATAATTGACAAGAAAGAATATCCAACACCATGTTTAAAATTATATTGCTTTATCTAAAATTAGTCAAAGAAAATCAATCAGAGTAAATCATTTCTCATAGTTACCTATTCTAGCTAAATGTCAGAACGGGTCAGGACAAGTCTCTCGGTAAATGTCTCTCAAGACGAAGTCCCTTCAGCATCAATCCTCAGCAACACAGATTCGGTACGCGGCAAAGGCAAAATAGCAAGTGGCAAAGACCCTCTCTAGGCTAACATCTCTTATAGTTTCTAAACAATAGAAAGATACATTGGGAACATAAAAAAAACTATAATGTCCGCCGGACTTGCTGAGCAGAGCGAGAAGGAAAGGATGTAACATCGCTACATTTGAGAATCTCCGCTCAGGAAAAGTACACATAATGAAGACTACGGAACAGGAACCAAGAAAATAAAACATGTATCATATTAATCCTGCTTCTCCTCGGCCATCGAGCCACAGTTCAGAGCTTCTCTCTAAGGCTCCTTTGTTTCCCAAGGCTGCCAAGGACACTTTCACTTCACTTGGAGACTTCCCAAAAACTGCTGCTGTCCTCATGGAAAGTTTTTCAAGCAAGGACCATGGTCAGTTAGCTTCAGGACCATTTCCAGCAGGGGTCTCCCTCGTCACAGTTTTCATATTATAAATCACAGCCAGGCTCACAAGTCGGCCATCTTTTCTTAGGCCAACATAGGCCTCAATAGACCATCTTAATTAAAAGAGACAAAACAACGTTACCACAGCATAGTGATTAAACAGTGTTAACCCCACTAATACCCTTATGTGTATGCATTTATCTAGCACTTGCAACATAGAAAAGCATTAATTCGGAAAGCGTTTTGTGCTCAAAAATAAACAGCACATAGCAACGTTTAAACATGAAAACATGCACGTTATTTTTAAAACAGCACATTTATGCACACCCACGTGTAACTCTCTCTTCTCTTGTTAGGACAAACGGATTGATTAATATAAACGCACTTGCACAAGACAAATAATTAATTATTAATTATTAATAAATTAGTACAACGAATAGACATGCCAGAGCTTCAAAAGCCCCAGAATTTTCAAACTGAAAACTCTGCTCCAGCAACAACACATATTAAGTAATTGCATTGATGAAAAGTTGCATCAGTATCTGGTAGGCCTAGGTCCAATTTCTCCCTAAGAATTGGGAAAGAATGCAGACCACTGGGTCAGGGAAGGGTGAACAGGACGTCCACTGGGGGTGACCAAAAGAAAGTGGTTAAAAAAACCTCCCCAGAGGAAAGACAGTGAGCCTCCTAAACATAAAAGTAAGGAGTCCCAGGTAGCCCCCCAAAAAACCTGTCCAGGAGGGTGGACTCAGACACCTCACAACCTAAAACTGGGTACCAAGGTAAGAGTTGGGATTCCTACAGGTATGGTGTCACAACTGTCAAAAGACAGGACACCACACCAAGGACCCTAGCTGTCCTAAAAGCAGAGCCCCTAGTGTAGCTCCAGCGGTTGCCAGTATAGTCTCTGTGGGTGGTTTCTCATACGAGTAAGTCCTTCTAGCCTTCAACTGGAAAATGGGCACAAAAGGTGAGTTGGAGATTCCAGAGGGGAGTAGACACTTCCAATACCTACTGGTGTATGGAATCCCAGCCACTGTCCTGAGAGATACATGTGCCAGTCACACAGTGGTGCATGACAGGTTGGTGCTCTCCAACCAGTATGTCCCAGGGAAAACAAAAAGAGTAAGGGCTACCTCAGGGGAGGCCACTGTTAGGCCTGTGGCTGTAGTGCCCCAAGAAATCGATGGGTCCTTTATTTTGAGAAAGGTAGTAGTTAACAAAGACCTTCCCCTTGATTGTCTCCTTGGGAATGACCACTCAGAGGTTGGGCGTAGCCACAGTGAGGTACTGGTCCAGTGTCAGACCTCATGCAAGGAACTGGGGGGGGGGGAGATGGGCTGGACCTGCAGTTAGTGCAGATAAGCCCCAAAAGAAAAAGTAGGGAAGGTGGACAACTGTTAGCCACAGTTCCAGTGGGCCAGATTCTATCCCAGTAAGGGGGACCTCCAAATTTGGCACTGGTGTAGTCCTCCCTAGCCCACAAAAATGACCTGACTAGCCAGGCAACTGTCCAGCCTGAGTTGGTGGCTCCTCAGATGGAAGAACAGAGGGTGGAAGAAGGGTGTTCACTACAAAGTGTGGGCCCTTACCCTAAAACAGCAGACAGGCCACCAGAACCCAAAAAAGCCTGTAAGTTAGCCTCTTCACCTACCAGGGAAAAGATAAAGGTGTGGGTCTGGGTACTGGCAGAGTCAGTGGCCTCTGCTGTGTGTTAAACTTCATGGCAGCACTGTCCTTGGCATGGTGGTCTAACCCCCTGCCAAATAGCAAGTTAGGCACCCTGACCCTGTTGGTTATGGTGGGGTTACTCAAGCTGTGGGTAACCTCTGTGGGTAAGCTGGGACTTGCCCTAGCTATGTTAGACTTTTGCAGAGGTAGGCACCTGTGAACCCAAACTAAAAAGATGGGGTAAAGAAACTAAAGAGCTAGGAAACGAGCATTGGGAAGTAGGTCCCGAAACTGTTGAGGTAGGCCAGCTCCCAAAAGGGACTGGTTTGGGAATAAGGATGCAAGGCAGAGTAGGCCCTGTAACTTTCAAACCGCTTCCACTACACTCCCTCGCCTGAAAGACTAGGAAAAGTCTCCCAGGTTTGGCTGAGTCTCCTGGCCTTTGGAGCTTTGGAAGAGGGGAGGGGGGGGGGGGGGTCTTGTGTAGGAAAGTGGGTTTCTGTTGCAGTATCCCCCCACACTTTTCGCCAGACTTCTTGATGTGCCCTGGGTCCCGGCCTATCAGGTTCCCAGGGCCTGTGTTCTTTCCCCAAACTTTTTTTGTATCCCCAATTGGCACCTCTCTGGCAACATGTATGTCCCTTGTAAAAGGTACCATGGGTACCAAGGGCACTGTTTATGTTTATGCTTTATGGATTTGTAAAGCGCATAACTGCCCGAGGGCTTCCCAGCGCTGAGAGAGTTGGCAGAGGTCGCATAGAGGATTACGGGGAGAGCCAAGTTTTTAGCTTTTTTCTGAATGCCAATTCATCAGTTAGCATGTGTGTTTCCTTCGAAAGGGAGTTCCATAGTCCTGGGGCCAGATGCGAGAAGGATCTACCTCCCCACCTGGCTCTCTTTATCCTATTCTGTTTCATGAGTAGATCTGTGGAGGATCTAAGGTGTCTACCTGGGATGTATGGTGTGACAAGTTTTTTAATTGTAGTCGGGCCTTTATCATTTATGGCTCTATGAGCGATGCAAAGTGATTTGAACTCTATTCTGGCCTTTATTGGGAGGCAGTGTAGTGTCTTCAGGGCTGCCTTAGCTGACTGCTGTCGAGGGACGCGAAGTAGAATCCTAGCTGCTGCGTTTTGTGCAACTTGTAGTATGACGTATTTGGGTGCGCCAAGATACAGGGAGTTGCCATAATCCAGCTGTGACAGTACTAGGGCCTGTACAACTGTTCTCCGAGTGGATTCAGGAATGATCGGTAGGATCTTCCGAAGCATTAGCTGTGCTCCGAAGCATGAGCCTGATATTTTTCTGGCTTGAGTCTCCATGGACAGATTTTTGTCCAACCAAAATCCACGATTCTTGACCTCTGTCTTTGGGAGCGGGGAATCTCCTAGTTCAGGAGGCCAGCTAATCGTGTTTCTTGGGACCTCCTTGTTGCCCTGGAACATGAGCTCTGTTTTGCATCCGTTCAATTTTAAGCACCCCTTGTTGTTCCAATCTGCAACTTGCATCATGCATGGTGCCAGGTTGTGGTGCCTCGATTGGGGACCCTCCGTCACAGATAAAATCAGCTGGGTGTCATTCGCTTATGACACTATTGACATTCCAAATTGCTGCACTATCTCTGCTAGTGGTAGCATATATACATTGAAAAGTGTCGGGCTTAATGCGGAGCTCTGTGACCAGGGAAGGCCTCTAAGGGCTGCAGCACATATTGCGCCACTCTTACAGGTCCTGTACCTTTAACAGACACACACTGCCATTGCAGGCTGCGTGTTTTGGTGCAGAGAAAAGTGAAGAGTCGACATGGCACATATTCCTGTGTGCCATGCTTGCAACCCACTGCCTATGGTATAGACAAGACACTCCCTCTAACTGGGTGCACTATACCACTGGTAAGGGTACAGTTGCATGAGCAATTTAGCCCTACAGTGTCTAAGTCTCTTCTTATACATTGTAACTGCAGTAAAGCCGTATAGATTATATGGTCTGGGAGTGTGTCATTACAAACTCCACAGCACCATAATAGCTTTACTGAATTCTGGGAAATTTGATAGCAAACCTCTCAGCATAATAAACCCACACTGATGCCAGTGTTAGATTTGCTATACCATGCACTGAGACAGTATCTTAGAGATGCCCCCTGAAAACCAACCTGCCTCTGGTGGGTTCCCTGACTGGTAAACACCAGCCTGCCACCTCGCAAGATGTTACTGACCACGTGGGGCGGGAGCATTCGCTCTCTGGTTCCAGGAACAAAGCCTTTCCTGGGTGGAGGTGGTCACACCTCCCCCAGGTCAGGAAGAGGCATCTGTGGTAGTGAAGCTTCAAAGGCCTTGCTGCCTTTGTAACGCAGCCCCCAGACTCTCCTGCTATCAGGTGCAGGCCCCCTTCCTGTCTCACCCCCTTTTTGGCAGGAGGACAGGTGGGAAAAATCAGAACAGCCCAGAAGGTGTGCCCACCTCTGCCAACACCACCCCTCAGGTGGGGGAGGCGAGATGAAGCCCACTCTTCAGTGTCCGCCATCTTGCTCTGAAAGATCTCTTCTGATAAACTATTTATGGTGCAGAAAAAGCTCTGTAAGGCACCCAGCTTAGAGGTAACAAAGCTCATAAGTCTCTCTGCTCACTCGTATAACGTAATAATGTAGACTCACTAATGCCATCACTTAAACTTCACTCACTCACTCATTCATTGCTCCCTACTCACTCTTTTAGCATACACTCATGTTCCCAAAATTGTGCAGACATTCCATTTCATCAGAGTCACTTCGAGCATGTCCTGGCTTTTCCGCTAGCAGGAATTTTGATGCCTTTGCTGTCGCTTTTTCGAACATTAGTGTATATCACAACAACTATCATTCAAAATGGAATTGTTTAAAAATATTGGAATGTCTTTAGCAAACTGATGCATGGCACCAGTTGGTAATTCTGTTCCTCACGGGTCTATTCGCTCACTTCACCGTGACAATCTATACTTATCCATACTTGATACTCACTCACTCTTAAATCAGTCCCAGAAAAAGTACTTGCTATCCACTTTCTTTTCACACATATAGCACACACTGCTGTCTTGCTTACTCCTTCTGGAAAAACTTGTCTCTTGCTCACTCCTTCCTCATTCACAACTATTCTTCCTCCTATTGCATTCCCAGCTCATTCATTCACTCACGTGTAGATTCTGTTTCACATTTTATTGTAGTCAAAGCTATCTCTCACTCATTTATCCTCAGTCACTCCTCATTCACTCGCTCCTTTACTAACTCCCTTACCCGGCATTCTTTGCTCGTATGAGGTCATCTGGTTCAATACTCACTCTTCATTCATCTGTTACTCAGTACACAATGCAAAATAATCAATTACTTTTTAAGGCAGCTAGATTTGGCACCCTCCCAGGGTCTTTTGACACATCCCATCAATGTGTTATCAATCTTCCATGACCCTATGCAAACAAAAGGGGGTGGAAGCACAGTTACGAGAATGACAACATGAGGCAGATGTGCTGTTGACCCCAAAGATTTAGTCTCTGAGCTGGTATCAGGCTTACTTTGATTTTGTTACCAGAGCAAAGGGCATGTGCTCGGGGGAAAAGAGGTCACTCACTAAACATGGTTAGCTACTACACTCAAAGGCAGACAGCACTTTAGAAGAGAGCTGCTCATCCATCCAATCCGGGCAGCATCCTAACTTTTGAGGCATATGACAATAATATAGACACATTACTTGATATAGAGGGCTGATAGATGTATGGGGGGGTGAATTCTGATGTGCAACCTAGAGGTCATAATCTGAGGGGAAGACTGATGAAGGATGAGAGTGTTCTAGTATGGTGGACATCAAGCGGTAAGAGGCAGAGGGCCATAGACTAGGGAAGAGCTTGATGTAGCAGCTTAGAGGTCTTTAATCCTGGGGATTTCTGATGCTTCAGGCAGAGGTCCCTATTTGGGGGGGGGTTACTGGATGTAAGTGGCTGAGGGCTCTAAAACCGTGGGCAGAGACTAATAAGGAGAGCAGATGTCCCCGAATTAATAGAGACCAATGTGTGGTCCACAGGACATCTTTCACAGGGCAAGTGGTCCTTATGGGCCAGAGGGACCAATTCTAGCAAAGGAAACCAATAAAAGGAGAATAAGGCCCTACCATGTGAAACCTTATGATGCGGAGGCTGATGACCCAGAAATGGAGGACCAGTGCTATGAGCAGAAGACCCAAATCTAGGAACTGTGGGATGTAAAGTAAAAAAATGTCAATACTATGTACAGTCTGGTGTAGTGAACACAGAACTGTGATCGGCCATCGGGGCTGGGAACGGATTGATATACCAGTTAGAGTCTCCTAACTCAAAGACTTAATTCATGCTAAGCTGAGGGCTTAGGGGCTGATTTAGAGCTCGCTGGACAGAGTACTCCATCGCAGTGGCAACTTAGTAGACTGTCTGCCAAACTGGTGCTTCACCCGCCCAATTTAGGGATGAGCAGACATCAGTTTTTCGTCTACAGGGTAAAAGTTCCTCCATCAACAGAAACCTTCTTTCAGTGGAGAGGGCTGTGAGTGGAAAGCAATCCCAATGTCTGCCATGCTTAGCGTGGATAGTGGAAAGAGGATTTTTTCTGCTGTCCGTCACTGCCATGAATATCCTGGCATTTCGTGGCTGAGAAGGACAGCAAAATAACAATGAAGCCCACACTGAGAGAGAAATGTCCTTGGTGTCTAGGTCATTGTTTTTTTGCTTTTCAGAAACAAACTCCTGGAAATTAAACAGGCAACATGAGGTCTTTTTCCATGCCTTCTGAAAGTGTGGATATTGTTTTTTGTACCCGCAGTCATGTCACCAAGACGGTGTAGTGATTCTGATGCAATAAATTTGTCAATTGGTGTGCAGACAGCTTTGTAAACTCTCTTCAGGCCCATCTAACATCTTACGGTTCATGCTCTTGTGAGCCCAGAAGCGTTGTGCAGTGGGCACTACTAAAGGTTACTTATCAGACTTTTTTTTTGCCTTTTCTTTGTTTGCCTGGACATCACCATTAGTTATAAAGTTCTAAAAGGGACTAGCAAGCAAGTTTCCACCAATCTTTTCAGGATGCCTCCATGGGAACCTCAACTTGGTTCTAACAATTCTTAAGTGTTCCCTTTTTGAAATAGTACATAGCTGTCCTTTACGTCTACTCACGTTTAAGCCAGTCTCCCTGATTGCTAACACATCACTAGATGTGTTAGCAAGTTGCAATCTTTGTGTCAAACCTCTGTTCACGTCTTTCATTCCTAACAAGTTGGTGTTAAGAGCCAGGGCTACTGTCCTCCCAAAGGTGGTTGCTCCCTGTTAGACCTGGCATTTCTTGGCGTGATTACCCCAGACTTTTTGCCTCTGCCGCCTCTATTTTTGATGCTGTGATGGATTTTGTTTTACTGGCTCAGATGCTTTGGGCACTTTGCCACTGCTGATCAGTGTCAAAGTGCAAGTGCTCCCTGAATAAAATGTAATGGTAATTGGTTGTCCATGATTGGTATGTTTGCCTTACTAGTAAAGTCCCTAGTAATGTGCACTATGTGTGCCAGGGCTAGTAATGTAAGTGCTACTAGTGGGCCTGCAGCAATAATTGTGCCACCCACACAAGTAGCCCTAAAGAGAGAACTCAGGCCTGCCACTGCAGTGCCTGCGCGCAGTTGTTAAAACTGCCCTGTTGTCCTGACATGTGCACCCACTTGCCAGGCCTTACCCTTCCCTTTTTAATGCACATCAGACACCCCTATGGTAGGCCCAATGTACCCGCTGGGCAGGGTGCAATGTATGTGAAAGGTAGGACATGTACTGAGGTGTGTACCAAGTCCTGACAGCGAAATACTCCCTATTTTGATTTTCACTGTTGAAAGGCCATCTTGCCCATGGGACAGAATGGGGAGGCTGTGTAATATGTTTCCAGTCTATCTTCCCATAGGTTTAAGATGAAGAGTTGAAGTTTAGTGTGCCTGAACTCACAATTTAATAACACATCTTTTTGTGAAAGTGGTTTTTGCATTGTGTGCCTTTTAGAAGTGGCTGGGTTTTTGTGTACTACCATTTCTGTGTGTCTTTGCCTGGTTGTGGATTGACTGTCTGGATTTGAATGTGATAGGCTCTGGGGAATGTCTTGATCTAGGGGAGGAGTTGAGACAGCAGTGAGGAGGAGTAGGCCCTGGACGTGACGAGGCCTGGGCTGCTGCCATAAAACAATGGCTGCATCTCCTGCTGAGTGATTGAGGAACCAGACCCCCACTATCAAAGGAAGAAGGTGTCACTGGCAGGGAGACACCCAGAACTGGTTTGGACAGGGGTCAGTGCCCCCCTGAACATAAAGACTTCAAAGACATCTATGACATCTATGGAAGCTGAAACCCCTGAACGTTGGAATGGAACTGTTCAAGACTGTAAAGGATTGAAACTACTTTGTGGTCAAGAGGAACCTCTGCCAAGGAAGAAGCAGCTGGAGACTGAAGGAAAGGACTGACACTTGCTGTGTGTTCTGGGTGCTGACCTGCAGTTTGCTGATTTAACCAAGAAGAGGCTAAAGGGACTTTGCTGTGTGCTGTGTCCCCCTGCTTGAAAGGACTTTGCTGTGTGCGGCCTCCTAAAGTAACTTAACCCCAAGGGTCCGAGGAGACCTGGCTCCCTGTTATGGAAACTCAGGAACACAAAAGTTTCCAGGTGTGTCTCAGCGACGCTGTGTGCATGTGCTTTTTGGAGCCTGAGACCCTCTTAAGAATTAACCTGTGATCGTGGGCCCCTGGAACCCAAGTGAGTCTCGGCGACGCTGTGTGCATGTGCTTCGTGCAGCCTGAGACCTTCGTGAGGATTCTCCTGTGATCGTGTGCACCCGGAGTCCAAGTGAGTCTCAGCGTTGCTGTGTGCGTGTGCTTTGTGCAGCCTGAGACCTTCGTGAGGACTGTCCTGTGATCGTGTGCACCCGGAATCCAAATGTGTCTCAGTGACACTGTGTGCATGTGCTTTGTGCAGCCTGAGACCTTCATGAGATTTGCCCTGTGACCGTGCTCACCAAGAGCTCAAGTGAGTCTCAGCGATGGTGAGTGCGTGTGCTTCATGTAGCCTGAGACCTTCTTGGGGATTGCCCTGTGACCGTGCACCCCCAGAGCTCAAGTGAGTATCAGCGATGCTGTGTGCAAGTGCCCTGTTGCAGCCTGAGACCTTCGTCATTGCCATTGGCCCGGACCGGCAGCCCCAGAGGAGCTGGGCCGCCGGTCCGAGCCTGCTGTTGCCAAGGAGGGACTTAGAACCATCCCCGTCGGGTCAGAGTTCCACTGCCCAAAATTGCCAAAGTCGCTTCGCAGGCCCAAGTCGCGAGGAGAGGAGAGCGAAGTCGCACCCCCCCAGGTAACGCTCAGCGAGCGCGCGTGTGTCGCCACCTGGGGCGTGGTGCGGGCTCCGAGAGACACGCTCTCGGCCTTTCCCATTCTCGCAGCACAAGCCTCCGCTCAAGCTTGTAACGCTGCCCGTAGTTGCTGAGGAGTGGCAGTACCGGGGCCGGAGTGTGGAGCTACACTTTGTTTTCCACTATCCCTAGGTTGGGGGCATATTTTGGTAGTAGCTGACTGCGGGTCAGTACGAGTGGCATAGAGACTGTCCAGAGCATCGTGCTGGGTGCCGGAGTACATTATTGTTGGCATTACGAACTGACTGATTGTTGCATTACGCATTACATTATTTTTGCATTACAAACTGCCTGATTGTTGCATTACGCATTGCATTATTTTTGCATAACGAACTGCCTGATTGTTGTATTACGAATTGCATGATTTTGGCATAACGAACTGCATTATTTTTACATCACAAAGTGCCTGATTCTTGCATTACGAACTGCATAGGATTGCATTATGACTGCATTGGTTCATCTAGAATTGCTCATTAATACTGCAAGAACCTACAAGGGCTCGCTGGCCTAATAACCGGCCAGGTGAAATATTACAAATACACATATGTTGGATATTTATTGTGTGGTCTCATCGTATATCTTTTTTATAAACATATAATTGTTTTTTATGAAACTCAAGTGGAGTCTATTTGTGGTGCCATCATTGGGCTACTGAGAGCGGGGTTGCAAATACTTTACACATTTGCCTTGGAAATAGGCCTGGCTGCTCGTGCCAAGCTACCAAGAGGGCGAGCAGGGGCTATCTGAGAAGGTGTCCTTCTTTTCCCTGACATAGAAGCAAGGGTCTCTATTTGGACTAAGGTACCTACCTCAGCCAACTAGAGACCCCCAGTTCTAACACTCCCTTCCACCTAGGCCAATCCATCATACTCCTAACCTCCTTCCCTCTTTCACACACAAACAAGAAAGAAGAGAGACTTCATCTTCTTGACCCTAATAGAGCAGTCAGCTTCTACATGTACAGAACACGTGAGTTAAGACCAGCGATCAGCTCTTTGTGGGCTATGTGGGGAAGGTGAAAGGCAAGGCAGTGCATGACAGGACATCATCAAAGTAATCCTGTCCATCAAAATGTGCTGTGGTCTGGCGCACAAAGAACTACCAGAAGATGCTCAAGCTCATTCCACCAGAGGTAATTCTACTATTTCTGCGCTGGCGAGAGGAGTGCTGGTAGCAGGTATCTATAAAGAGGTGACCCGCGCATCCCTCTATACTTTTGTGAATCATTACTGTTTAGACTCAGAAGTGAGGAGGAAAGGTCGCTTTGCAAGCTATGTCCTTCAGCATTTTTTTAGTACAACCAGCTATGCACCCACACCCAAGTAGGGGCCTACTCAAGGAATCTATTCAAAAGGTGAGGAATCTACAGGTAGGAGTATCCATCAGAAGAAAAATTACTTACCTTCGTTAACACTCTTTCTGGTGGATAATCTATCTACCTGTCTATTCCTCACCAATCTTTCCTCGTACCCATTGCATGGCTGATTGCACCATGGGCCCGTCTTATCACAAAACGGTGCACGTCTTCTTGATGTTAATTTCATCCATCTTCACCAAAGTTGCGTAGCAAATAGATGGAAACTAACATCAGCATGCCAATGGGGTTGCTATGGCTCCAGTGACATCACAGATTCGCTGCATACGGTGCTGAAGTGGGTCTTGCACCCCCTACGGAGTGGTAGAGCTATTGAATAGTTTCCGGATATGCAGGTAGATATTCACCAGAAATAGCATCACCGAAGGTAATGTTTTCATTTATTTACTTATCACCGCTTTCGGAATTTCTACTCGTTCATTCTTCATGCACATCCTATGTGATCTCTCACTTTTCCCTAGTACATTTTCACTATAAAAGTAAGTAAGTAAATGTTTATTTCGGAAAAGTCTCATTCCATTACACATACTCATAATAAACCATTTCATTTAATAAAATAGTCCAACTTGTGGATGGTATACTTGAGCTCTAAATCCAAACAGAATGTGCATAATAACAGTTATAGCATTTCATGTCCATTCTACACTCATCTTCCAATGGATGGAAATAATAAGTAATATTGCATACAAATCAAATAAAACATAGGATAAAAGGTGATATGAACTATTTAGTGTCATAATGCTATACAACTGCTGTAAAACAAGCCTGCAGGGTGGTTGTTGATGATTACGGAAGACTGGACACAAAAACCGAATAAATATTGGGAAATGGAGAAAGTGCATCAGTCCCTAGCACGTTTTCTGAATAACTTTACATTTCATCCTTTTCTTAATTGATCAATCAATTGGAGAGGGGAATGGATATGCTTGATGTAGCCCAGTATGCTTTTACCAATCAGCCTGCTCAACAGGCCTAAAATATTTGCCCTTTTTTGTTCCGTATCAACCCTACTAAAAATAGGTATTTATTTAGGGTAGCCACTGTGCAAATAGATGTGTCTCCCTTTAGCACCCTTTAGGGCTCAATGTGCCTCCTAATGGCTAGACGGCTACAAAGTGGGAGAATCCATGTTTCTCGGCTTCTTGTTTGTAGAGCAAAAAAACAAGACATGACTTGCACTTTCTTTTGCTGTCGAGGGGCACATTATAGAGAGGTCATTAAGGTCAGTGCTCCGGCCAGCATTCCACGTGAATGTAAAGGCCCCTATCTCAACTGTACAATAACGCAACTTCAAATATAAAGTTTTTGCGAGCTGCTGTTGGGGAATATCTAAGAATGCCTCATAATAGGGAGTGTCTTTACTTTAAGAAGGAGAATCTGATTTAACAATCTCCCTTGGCTGGAGGGAAGGAGGAGATTAGCTTGGATATTGGCCAATAGCAGAGTTTTGGCTGTTTCTTTGAGGCATGTGTCATCGATCTAGGGTCCGACCAAAAAGATCCAAGGCTCAGTTTTTCATACCAGGATTGAACATGCCTAAACCATGGGAAAGTTAGACCTGTATCAACTGACAACTTTTCTTTTAATGTGTTACGGTATAGCTTAAGCTCCTCTGTAGTCCAGATCCTTACCCAGTACATAAGGGGCCTTACCTGGAAATATCTCCCACCTGTTTGGGAGCCACATCACGAAACATAGGTATTAAGGGATTACTCTTGGGGAGATAATGAAGCATTTGAAGAAATTTATTTACACTAAGAGTGAGAGAGTCTGTATTCAAGTGCCCCCAAAGTCTGGCATCATATAAGGCAGCTGAATAGACTTTTAGTCTGTATAACTCCATTGCCGGGAGTAGTGCCCTTGAGATTGTCCCATGATGTTTTATTTTTAAGATAATTGATGCCTGATGTTAGAGCACCGCCCTTCTCTTCTGGGTGTGGGGACAATGAAAACCCTACTATCTAGCATAATGCTCAAATATTTGAATCTAAAAACCTGTTCCAGTTTCTCATTACCTAAGGCTATGGTGTTTTTAAATGATCTGTTGGGTCTGACTACCATAAATTTGTTTTTTGAAATGTTAATCTCAAGACCTCTAGCCACACTGGAAGAATTAAAATTGTCCAAAAATTGCTGTAATCGCATAGGTGTGTGTGAGATTAGGAGAATGTCGTCGGCCAATAGTAAAGCAGGCATGCTATCCCTTCAAATTTGGGGGTGTCTATATTTCCTTTTGGAGGACCTCAATATCCTCATTGATGAATAAGGAAAAAAGGGTGGGGGACAGCACACACCCTTGTCTAACCCATCTGCGTATTGGGATCCGGTCTGCTAGTTAACACTGAGGACCCCATCGCACTTGGGCATAATTATCTTGATGAAGTTTTACTAGTTGGCCAAGCAGGGCATCCAGATATCTCTAGGGTTTTTAGTGATGCCCATAGGAGCTCCCGGAGGACTTCGTCAAGGCTGCTTTGAGGTCAACAAAGGCAATGTACAAATGGCCTTCCTTGAGACTTGTATACTTCCAAATTATAAGGAGCAGAATCAGTACTTGGTCTGTAGTGTTGACTTTAGGTCTGAATCCAGCTTGTTAGGGGGTTAGGATATCTGCACCCTCAATCCGGTCATTTAATTTGTTTAGGAACTGCCTCGCATAAAACTTTTGGAGAATGTTGAAAAGGATTAGTGGCCTATAATTAACAGGACTACCCGATCCCCCTTTTTGTAACTAGGGATAATCGTCACCCCCTTCCATGTATCTGGGATTGGAGCCCCTGCAGCTATTGCAGGCAGTTAAAATATGGGGCCCAGACTAACATGGGATTTTGTCTGCTCCTGGGGTCTTGCCCAATTTAATTGTAGTGATAGCTATCATGGTTTCTTCTTGTGTGAAGTGAAGGTCTAAAGGACTGAAGTTTGGGGAGCAGCGGGAGGCAAGTTGGTGCGAAAAGGTCGATTACGGCGTGATCGTATAACTTAGTGAAATGGTCTACCTAAGCCTCAGGATTCAGGTGACAGTCTACTTGTAAGTTGGAACTCCTGCTCCCATGGGCAACTATTTTCCAAAATGACAATTGACGCTAGACCTTGCAGCCATTACCAGATCGCTCCAGCTGGCATCCTCCCACTTGGCCCTTGCACATCTTAGTGTCTTCTTGAATAAGTCCCTGGCTATGCGAACCTCGGGTAGATTTTTTTTTTTTTTTAGAGCATTCAACAGTACTTGTTTTGCCAATCTATAGTCCTTTGAGTACCATAGATTACTATCTACATTACGTGCCCTGGTAGGGAGCTTCTTTTTTGGTGGTTGTGTCAAGATCAGTATTAAAGATGCTACCAGCTTTGTGTGGATCAGTGATAAAAATCTCTGGATTTTCCAGGCTATTTAGCCAAGACTGGACCCTCGCAAATACGTCATATATGTCTGTCATGGTCTCTGCATTCCCCACAATTGAGAGCAACTTGGTGGACCTATGGTTGTTTCCCATTATTGGCATTATTTGTGGTGCTGCAGGGGCGGGTAGTTGGAGCTATAACCCAGGACATTAAGGTGCAAGGGGTAGTGGTCACTCTCCTCTCTTTTATCCCCTTCAGAGTCCTCCAATCTTTCCCACATGATAACCCTGGTCATAATGTAATCAATTTTTGATCTTATAGAACTTTTCTTAAATGTGAGTGTCCTAGCTTGTCAGATACAGATCTCCATTACATGCCCTCAGCCCATTTAGTGTCGTGAAGCGGACAACATGCATGGCAACCACTGAGCTTGAGATATAGGATCTTGAGCTGAGGGATTGGAAGGGATACCCCAGCTCTCGTCCTCTTCCTCCGCCACTAAATCATAGCCGTATATGGTTTCAAAGTCTCTATTAAAATCTCCACCTATAATGATCATATCCTTGGAGTTGATCTGTCTAACAGAATGTTACAAGATGTTTACAGTAGACAGTTTCACACTTCTGCTTCTGGGTCTACAGTAGACAATAAACAAATACATACAAGTCTTCTCTGGGGAATATGTTTTTAGCCCCAAAATATCTGACGAGTCAATGTTTTGATTCGTAGGTTAAATCCATTTGACCCAGGTCAATAGGCCCCCTGATGCCCTGCCTCGAACAGATGGCAGTGCTTTGACATAATATGTGGTGTAGCCAGATTTAAACTGAGGTTCAATTGCCCATGTCCCTTGGAGCTTACATACGTCGAATTAGTCTATATATTCTGTCAAGTCTGGTGCACCTCTTTGGACTTAATACCAGCAACGTTCCACAAGAGAATTCCGATTGTCCCTGCT
This sequence comes from Triturus cristatus, assembly GCF_964204655.1. Taxonomy (NCBI): domain Eukaryota; kingdom Metazoa; phylum Chordata; class Amphibia; order Caudata; family Salamandridae; genus Triturus; species Triturus cristatus. The sequence goes on along the minus strand of NC_140579.1, from coordinate 430,038,175 downwards.
GAGTTGGAGCTTTGGCTAGGGTGAGGAGAATCAGGGATCAGAGATGCCTGTCTATGGGATGCACTTATTGCAGAGGACCGAGGTGCAAAATCGTTGTGTGTCCCCTTTTTTGTGTCAAATTGGCAGTAGCTGTTATGGCATTAACAGGGTCAGAATCAGAATTAGGAACACTCAGCTGGCATCCTGTTTTTGATGGTGCTCTAGATGCATCTATAGAGCAATTCATGGAGGAAGGGGAATCCACTGCATGGCAATGAGCCCCCTTTGATGCTACTAGATTTAATGTACTGGCGAATCCAAAGTTATCCTGGTAGTTCCCCCCTCTAGGGGATGTGCTGATGCCCCTAAGTAACATTTTCACACATTGTCAATCTTGGGCATTTTAAAGTGAAAGGGGTTCAAAAGTGTTTTTTGTGACTATATTGACAATTATTTGCCCATGGTTACTGATGGGTGTATCCCAATTAGAGGTGAGTGCAGCAGCTGGCATTTAGAAATACCCTAGTGGAAGCACTTTAATTTGGCCTAGAGGAGAAGTCATTGAGCTTAATCGCCGTAGAAGCAATTCTACCAATAATGGAGGCTTGAAGGTAACTAATATTCTGTCCCCACAACAGTCATTGGGATGTTTGTCTAGCCAAGTGGCTCTGCTTACACATTTGACCTCTTGGGCTAATTCCTGGGACCATCTCGCATTTGTTTTTATCCAGTGAGCAGCTTTGTTTTTCGGGCCAGGGAATCTTTGATTGCACCAGGGGGTATCTCAGAAACATTCTGTAGGACAATCAGGTAGGGCGTACACTCTGGGGACAATTGGGGGGTTCAAACATTTGCCACCGGTCACAGATCAGGCTTTAATCCATAGGTTTTTTTTGCTCACCCTGCCACACCATTTGGTACCCAGCCATATGCAAATCAGTCTTAATCCTGCCTCCCATGGAATAGTCCAGCCCAAATTGTCAGGCCACGCCCTCTCTGGACCAGAAACGAGCATCCTGGGACCATTTCCGTGGTATCACCCCACATCAGCCAGGCTAGATTGAATCCAGTGGCACAGTGAGCCCGGGACCCACTCCTGGGCATACCCTTCCCACTTAGGGTGACTATAGCAACACAGAAAGATGATGGACAGAATGTGAACATTGTCAAACATTCACCATGGCTGAATACAGACTGGGGTGGCATGGTGAGCAAAAAAACAATGGATTGAACCCAGACCTGTGACTGGGAGTGAGTGTTTGCATTGTTCAGCATTCCGCCCATCATCTGTTCTTTTTACTCTTCCTAAATGGCCATTTGTGCTGGACATGCCTTTTCTTTCCATCCACTGCATCTTTGTTAGCCCGGGCTCGTCCCTCTGGATTACCCACTAAGCCTGCTGCGCCCTGTCAAGTTGTAGATTCAAGCAGACAGGGCGTTTGCAATAGATGGAAAGGGTTGGGCTTTAACTGCTCAGCTTGATGTAACAGCACAATAGTGGGGGGAGATTTAATTCCTACCGCTGGGGGAGGAGGATACCTGGAGGCCTCTATTTTGATGTCCAGAGCATCGAGGCGAGCTACTAGAGGAACAAGTTCTGCCCTTAGAATACTCTCTCAATCTTTTTGTACAGCTTACTATTAGCATGGACATGTACTGGAATGTGGGTTCTTGAGGACCCTCGTTTTTCGCGGTCAGGAGTGACTGAGGGTACAGGTAGCACTGCAAAGCTTTATCTGGTAAGTGACTTGATTTGTTAGAGGAAGTGGGGTTTGTGGCCTTAGCTCCCTTGCTTGTTTGTTTTGGGCTTGTCACCCTTTTGGATTTGGCGGGGGGCAAGGAAGTGGTATGGTCAGGGGAACGGTTGTCATTCTCCACACTGGTGGCTCCTACCAGGGCCAGGGATTGTGGTTTTAATATGAGACTGAGAAATAGGCCCTGGGATGGGGTGGCAGGTAGGCCAAGACCTGTATGAGCCTCTGTTGAGAGGCTGGAAGGATTGTAGGGGTAGTGAGGCCAGGGCAGGAGAGTCTAGATTTAACAAAATCCTCCTTTCTGAGGTGGTGTTCTCGGTGCTCATTATCCCTATCGAGCATACGATCTATAGAATGCCATTTCAGGGAAGTGGTAAGGGTGTGAGACAGGGCTCCCTCTGCTAGGTTTTTCTACCCATCATATATACTACTCAGGTCTCTAGCAGGAATTTGGTTGAGTTAGGTTGGGTTCCTCTGTAAAGGTGGAGCCAAGGAAGGTGGCCTAGCACAACTTCTTTTAGACTATGACGAAGTAAGACGCCCAGTATCTTCTGGTTTGCAGTGGGCTTAAGAATGTACGATCCTGAGCTCTTCCTGGGTTGGTTGCTACGGGACGTAGTCCCACCCCAGCCTAAGCAAAGTTTCACTATACAATATAAATGACCTAACTATCATTGTCAAGGTTGGTAGGCTGCCCTGAGGTGACTAGGTGAGAGAGAATGTGAAAGAGAGTAAGAGAGAATAAGGATAGAGAGAGAGAAAGAGAGAGATTACCAGGGAACATGATATATATATATAGGTATATATTATCTACTGGCGGTCGCCACTAGATAGTTATAGTTAGGACCGAGTTTCCATAGGAAATCTGAAAATTCTATTTTGAATAACTTTGGTGCCGGTTGACGAATCCTCGCAAAATTTTCAAAACTAATGGGGCACCCCGCTCAGCTCCTACCCTGAAAGTCTCGGGGTGATTCGTCAAGCGAGGGCCGAGAAAAAGGGGGGGGTCCCATTTTCCCCATGCATTTTTCCATAGGATCTTTAGTCGCAGCTACAGCCCGAACGGCTGAACAGAATTACGTGAAATTTGGCAGAGAGGTAGCCATAAGGTCAAGGAAGTGCCTTTTGCAGGTCTGGTGTAAATCTGTTCAGTATTTCCTGAGAAAATAGCATTTAAAAGCATATATATATCTATACGCGCGCAGGGTGCGCGCACCTTGCGCGCACCGTGCGAGCACCCTAACGTGCGCGAGCGTAATTCTGATTGGTGGTTACATGTTAGTCAACGTTCGAATCGGTCGAAATCAGGAAGTGTCGGCCGCCATTTTGTTTGTTTTCAGTGCGAGAGTGAAAAAGGAACGTGGCGAACGTGAAAAGAGGGCAGGGTAGAGAGTTCCTGACCCCCTAGCCTTTGTCAGGGGGTCCCTGAAGGACCCCGAAGGCAAAAAAAAAAATATTTTTTTTTAAATCGCGGGGGTGTGCGCACTGTGCGCGCACGGTGCAAAACACAAAAAAAAATCGCGGGGTGCGATAAACGTAAAAAAAAATAATAATACATAAATAAATTAGCATTTAAAAAACCGTACAAATTCGCTAAAAAAACCATAGGTTTCACACACGTTATAGTTAGGAATTAGCATTTAAAAAACCTTGCAAATTCACTTAAAAAACCATAGGTTTCACACATGTTATAGTTAGCTGGGCATTTCCCTCGTAAAAAACCAATGAAATTCCCCCGTTATCGTTAGTGCAGGCAACTATAACTCACGCGACCGCAATCCGCTGCTGATGACGTCAGATATTACATCACTGATGACATATGTGTCTTTCTGGAAGAAAAAAAAATTTAATATATGTATAGCTAAAGATGAATGGAAGAAGACATGGGTAAATAAGTGTCTAAATACAGTGATGTAATATCTGACGTCATCAGCAGCGGATTGCGGTCGCGTGAGTTATAGTTGCCTGCACTAACGATAACGGGGGAATTTCATTGTTTTTTTACGAGGGAAATGCCCAGCTAACTATAACATGTGTGAAACCTATGGTTTTTTAAGTGAATATATATATATATATATATATATATATATATATATATATATATATATATATATATTCACTGAAAAAACCATAGGTTTCAGGCACGTTATAGTTAGGAATTAGCATTTAAAAAAACCTTAGAATTTCACTGAAAAAACCATAGGTTACAGGGGCGTTATAGTTAATTGGGCATGTCACTCGTACAAATCCATTGAAATTCCCCTGTTATAGTTAGTTCAGCTAACTATAGCTCGCGCGCCCGCAATGCACTGCTGATGACGTCACATATTACATCACTCATGACATGGTCAGTGACATCACTCATGCTAATTCCTAACTATAACATGCCTGAAACCTATGGTTTTTTCAGTGAATATAAAGATACATACTATTAGACAGAAGTTTCACCTTAGGCATCCGAGTTCCATGTTTTGGACATTTTGATGAGTTTCCGTCTCTAATTTCTCAATTTGCTAGAGTATTGGGTTCTCTGATTTGTCAGTAACATTTTCCAATGTGTTTTGAATATGCCAAGAGTATTTTTCTAATGAGATTATCTCGCAGTGTGATGAATACAACTCAGACTTTGTTCCTTAGAACTACTTTCCAGTCTTGATTTAATTTGGAGTGCAAAATCTCTGCTAAAGAAAGCTAGTCAGCTCTTTGGATTTATTATAAACATAAAGTACCAGCGTTTGCATGTTTATTTCTTAACCAAAGCATATCTTTTCTAATCAAAGTGCAGCTGTGTTTTCCCTCGTCCTGTAGCTTGAGTGTCTCTGGTTGATGACCATTACCTTCACTAAGTTTTCTGGGGAGTAGGGTTACACCTAACCCCCTGCCTGCAGGCGTTGGTGGCATGAAAGCACTATTCTTGGTGCTTCCCAGCCCTTTTGCTTGAAACAGACTTTAGGGCACGCTAAATGATAGATTGCTCTAGCCACATTTGTTTTTAGTTATCTATAGTGTCAATGATTTGTGGCAATAGCTCGTATTAAAGTACTGTTTCAATTAAGTCAAATCAACAACTTTGCCTATTTGTTGGTGTTTTGATGGTAAATCATAAGATGTGTCCTTACCAACTGAGCTACCCTCCTCACGCATTACTTTGGTATTTCTCATGTGGTACTTTTGACTATTATTTCACATCTTATCCCTGCTTCCAAAGTTATGATACAGTGCATCCTATACGGTCGTGTAGGTGAGTTAGTTGAGCCTCCTTTACTGTATCATTAACAGGCTGACTGTCAAGACCACATTCTCCTTTAAGCTACCCTCAAAGTTTGTGGGACTCTCCATGGGAGCTTCCTCATCCTCATCGTGGGTGCTCGAGCTGTTGTGCATTTCTGTGATCCTCCCTTCAGCCCACAATCTCCAGATTAGGATAAGGCCTGCCAGATTTGCACTTCTGTCCTAGGGAAAAGTGGTTTCTGGCCAAGCTGCCACCTACTTTGGCTGGGTCAATCCAATGGACAATCCCCAATAAAAACACAGGCTGTTTTCTGGCTAGGACCTAGCAGAGCTAGCAGCTTCAGGCATTTGCTGCTTAATGAATCAATTGGTGACTTCTGCTGCCCATGATTTTTGTAAGCAGCATTACACATTATCTCCTCCCACCCCGTGGATCTGTCAGGATTTCCCCTTTCTGAGCTAGGGGCCCTGCTTCAGACATCCTCCTTCAAGCTTTGCAATCGGGTTGAGATAGCTCTCGTCCACCTTTGTGATACTGCTACACTCATGCTTGTGAATCCTCGGCTTGATTCGACCTATGAACATCGTGATCACGCTTACAATGGGCTGGTCTAAAATCACAGTGACTCAGGAGACAGAGCTACTGAGGCACTTTGTATAACAATACAGAGTCAGACACCCAAATACATCTTTAGAACTCAGTTTGCCGCTGATTATACGTGAAGTAGGCACAACTGGTTGGCCTCTACAAGCTGGCGTCAGTCTAGTTGTCCTTCAATCATAGTTGCTGCAGAAGTAGATATAAAAGCAGTACATTGACACCAATATTGTGACCTAGCAAAGCATCCTGTTACAGGTCATACAAGAGGGTCTAACTAGGCCCCTTTTATGCACTGTTCTGTAATGATTATCAATACATAGACAATAGGCAAATATTGATTACTGTCTCTATCACACAGATGAACCCAACTTTTGGGTAAATTAACTCCAAGTATCCCTCTACCTTCCCAACTTTGTGCAAGACAGCTCATGTCTATTCAGCATAAGCTTCAGGCACAAGCAGGCACACCATCAGCACCAACTTAACCCCTCATAATGAGAAATGCAAAATACCAGTCGACTTGTGTGCGAGTGCCTTTTGCACGATTACAACCCCAAAAGGTTTTTTCCTGGATATTGTAATAAGTAGTTTGATTAAAGGAATGTTGTGGCTGCAGGTCAGTGTAGATGCAAGACAGGCTAAGGCCATTGCCTTACAGCAGCTTTCCAAAACAAATTTGTCAGTGATACACCATTGTTGCTAAACAATATGTTGTTTACCAGATCCATAATCCTTTTTACAGTTGTGGCCATTGGTGTCTGTGCTCGTGCTAATTTTGTTGAGTTGTGAATGCAACTGTCACATGTGTTCCCCTTCTTAGAAGTGTTTTTCTTGTGTAACGGTGGTAGTTAAAAGCAAAATTGGTGTCTTAACCCCTAAAAGTCTGGTCTCTTCAGTGTTCCCTGGCATTAAGACTTACAGAAACTGTGCATTTTGTTGTCGTTCTTGTTTCAGTTTAGAAGGGAGATCCCCATTGTAATCGCTTCACTTTGTGCCAATTTTGAATGATTTCCGTTGTACCATTTACTCATTGTCTGGCAATGCACACATTTTATTGTTTTGTTCATGCCCTTTCTTTGTCTCAGTTGTAGTCATTTACCCGTTAAGGTCTGCACTGTGCATAGTGGTGCAATGTTCTTCATATGCTGTACATTTAAAAGTGTTGTGTCAGGGACTGCTACTTATCCCATGGCCTTTTTTACTCAGCTTGGTGTCTGGAAATATTTCTCTTAATTGCCAAGTTTTTTATTGCATCACACTGACTCAGTTGTTGCCCATTTGCTTACATATTTACCAATTCTCTCATCCTCTCCTTTTGATAATATCACCTGTTTACTGCCCATCCTTCTATTAAGCCTTATTTTGTTCCCTTTTCTATTCATTCCTAAATGGTTTACTATCCATACACCCTTGTTACATTCATTTGCCTTGCACATTTATTTGCTATGCTGGTTCTCTGTGAGAGAAAGAGAGTGGCCTCAGTGAGATTTCCCTCAGCATGGCGGCCATCATGGACTGCCTCTGGCTGCATTAAGTCTCAGTTCACACAAAATGGAGGCTGTTCTTCAGTGCACCCATATACAAATTTACAAACAGATGTGAGCTTCAATTCTTCAATTTTAGGCTAAAGAATCGTAAACAAAGGTTAGTGTTTTCAGTGAAAACACACATTTATCTTTCACAAATGATAGCACAGCTGATTCACATTTCCCTCACTAAACATTTGCTTTTTGTAAACAACATTTTAGTTGCCAATCAATACATAACATGATTCTCGCAAAAACATCAATTTTAATTCATATTCTTTTAGGTATTGCTGTGGCATCACACCTTTTATCCTCAGCATAGCAGGCCGTTTTTGTGGTTCTCACACAGGCGAAAACCAAAATGTATAGTTGTAAACATCCTTTTCATTTACAAATCCCATCAGAAAAAAAGTGTTCCATTAGTTATATTAGATACAGTTTATTGGACTGTGGTTTGGCCAGCTTTGTTTACCTTGGCCTTTCCTATTGAATAAATGACTTCATACAAGATACAGCTATTGTTTGCCTACCCTGTATTGAGACAATGGGAGTTCACTTTTGGCTTTATTATGGTTCAGGGGAGTAGGGTTAAAGGCTTTTGAAACAATAGGTGCCCACCTATAAATGTGAACACTTAAACTATCTTCAATGAGCATACTTGCCAACATACCTGATTCAAGCTCGAGACTACCAATGTTTAAGCCAAAATGGCTTTATCTGTTTCCGACCTGAAATTACTTCTTCTTTAATGTATATCAATTGGCAAAATACATTCCCCCTAATTTGTTTTCAAAATATCTACTAAAATGTTGACATGTCTGAATGAGGCTGAACCAAATATATGATGTAACAACACAATATATATAAATTCTGTAAGGTGCAATTTAAGCTGCGTCACATACTGTGGGTCTGAAATCAAGTTTCTAGGGAAAGAGAATGGTCTAGGCGGGGTCCTATTTTGTGACATAGTAATTATAAGAATTATTGCATTGTGGTCCGAGGAGATTCGGGGACATAGAACCATATTGCTGATCTTTAGTAAATTGTCACTTATTAGTGCCATATCCAATCTTGAGCACAGTGTATGAGGTGCCGAATAATATGTGTAGCCCGGTGCTTTTGGGTATAAGTGTCGCCAGGCATCCTTTATATCATGGATACGGCATAAATCTAAAATAGATAATCTAGTTTTGCGCATCCTTTGAAAGCTACTGATTCTAGTTATATCTATTTTGTAATCCATGATACAGTTAAAATCCCCCATGATGATAAGTTCTCCCTCCCAATCCAGTAGTTTGATATTCAATTGATCAAAAACCTTCGGTTCATCTTTGTTAGAGCCGTAAACTACACAGAAGATGTATTTATGGTTCTCGATGCATAGCTGGGCAATCGCCCATCTACCATCCTTATCACAGAGGGTCTGTAAGGTTTCTGTCCTAAAGCGCTTGTCCTTAAGGATAGCCACTCCTCTAATAGAGAGCCCTAGGCTCGAACAAATCACAATGTCATAGCCCAATTGGTTGAGAAGTTTCTTATCTTTCCCGGCAATATGTGTCTCAGATAAAAGAGCAATATGGGGATTGTGTAATTTTAATTCTTCTGTGATCAAAGATCTTTTGTTTCTGCTATTTAACCCCGCGACATTCCAAGCTAAACATTTTATTTCATACATTCGTAGAGAGTAAAAACCTTGGATCCAATTCCAGATGCTCTAATGTGATTCCTATACATATACATATGCAAAAAAAATGAGAGAGAAAAAAAAAAAATTGTTACCAATATAATCTTACAAAGTTCTTCCATGTCAGCCGGTAGGCATTTTTTATTATATTTAACACACACCCCAGCCACCCCCCCAGACCCACCCCACTTCACCCCCCTGGTTCTAGCCCCAGCCGGGGCAGAACAACCCTTAGCTATCAGCTGCCGCTGGATGAGGCAGCGCACAAAGCAAATCACCTAAGGAAACCCCCTCCAATCCCTCCCTCGGGTAAGAGGAAAAACAAAGAAAAAAAAGAAGAGAAAAAAAAAAAACCTCTTAGTAAGTGTATTCTCATAGTCTACATAAACATAGCAAGGAGACCCCAAAAAGTTAGACCTTAATTCTATAATGGTTAACTACTAAGTATACTATTAATACAAAATGCGATCCCCACATAGCCCAGCCAGACCTAAAACATATGGGTTATATTAGTATTTAAATCTATCGGGGCTTAAGGCTGTTTCTCCGTCTGACTCTTGCTCGCGTTTGCACCAAAAATATATGCTTCAGCTGCCTTAACATCATTAAAAAAATGAGTGTGCCCATTTTTAACGACCTTGAGGCATGCAGGTTCCTGTAAAAATGCCTGACCCCCGCTAGATTTAATGGGATCTATTAATTTACGAAGCATCCATCGTCTATTCATTGTTTCCTTGCTTAGGTCTGAGCGGGCAAAAATGGAGAATTCCCCTATAACTCGGCTGTATGTGACATCGTCTGGGACGCTTGCAAAGCAAGTATTAGGGGTTTTACTCAGGCTTACATAATTAGGCAAAACGCGGAATACAGAAAATCCAACGCTTTGCTTATATCCAAAATAACCACTCAAGAAGAACTGTTGGCTTCTGCACTCCTGCTAGATCTGCCAACGACTACAGAAATAGGTCTTAAACTCGGACTTTTAAAAAATGAAGTTAAAACAAAGCTTATTCAGAAGAGCAGTGCTAAAATCCATAAATTCAAAATAGCTCAATACGAGGGTGGGGATAAAATTGGTAAAATTTTGGCCTATAAAGCCACTGAGAATAGAGCCCGAACCTTGATTACTAGTATTCGGGGGGATGATAATATATTATATAGCCAGCCATCAGATATAGTCGAATTATTTGCTGACTATTATAGAAAATTATATACTCCTGAAAATATTCCTAATCCAGATACAATTCGGGACTACCTGGACCAACATATAACAAACCATCAGGTCATTTCGGGAACGGCTCATTGTCTGACAATATAACAATGGCAGAATTACACCAAGCTATTGCCTTACTTCCTGTAGGGAGAGCGGCAGGGGAAGGCTCACTTCCGTTGGAGATATATAAAGTCTGCTTAGCCGAATTGGAATTTCTATTCCTGAAGGTACTGCAATCTGTTGGGCTTAACGGTAAAGCACCCAACTCTTGGAATAGGGCGAAAATAATCTTTTTTTTAAAAAAAGATAAACCAAAGATGGAGAGAGGGTCATATCGACCCATTTCTCTGATAAATACCGATGCAAAAATATTTGCAAAAATTCTGGCTCTAAGATTATCCCCTATCTTGCCTAAAATTATTAATCCTCAGCAACACGGGTTTATAACCGGGAGAGATACCACAATGCACGTAAACATGGCTATTACGGCATTTGACGTAGCAGAGATAGAGTCCACCCCACTCGGTATGATACTATTAGACGCTGAGAAGGCTTTCGACCGAGTGGGATGGGACTATCTCTGGTGCGTCTTGTCCAATATGGGGTTCGGAGGGCAATTTTTGCAGGGTATTCAGGCCCTATATGATAACCCAACAGCCCATACTTGTTATGGGGGCCTGACCTCCCCAGACTTCCCAATACTCCGTGGTACACGACAGGGATGCCCCTTATCACCCCTTTTGTTTGCTCTCTCACTAGAACCTTTTTTATCCGCTCTCCAGTCCCAAACCCAAATTGTACCTTTTAGCTCTGGTCCTCAAATGTTAAAAATAACAGCATATGCTGATGACATCGCTGTCTATTCACAAGACATCGTGGAGGCCCTTCAAGGTATTGCTTATGAGGCTAGGAAATTCGGGGATATTCCTGGATATAAACTTAATCTACAAAAGACTCAGGTTATTGCTAACTATACCCCTGCTTCGGTTGTTCCTGAGATTTGTCAAAACGCTACATATCTAGGGGTCAAACTAACGGCCAAAATACAGGAAATTAATAACATTAATTATAATGCACTAATTAAATCTACTATTTCGCTATTAAAAAAATGGCACAGATTACCTTTGAACATAATCGGAAGAATACGATACTACCCAAATTTCTGTATTTTTTTCAATCCATTCCATTGGCTCTAAATAATTTGTTTTTCAAACAACTGGACGGTGCATTCAGTAGATTTATTTGGGGCTATAAAAAAGCGAGAAGGTCTATGAATCTTCTTAAAAGTAACACTGATATGGGAGGGCTTAATTTTCCTGATTTTAAGTTGTATTTCTGGTCTGCTTTTGTTTCGCGCATTCGTTCTTTGTTAAACAGTGGAGGAGCACTTCTTTTCCACATTTTTATGTTGAAAGATGACTCTAACATGTTTCTGCTTCGAATTAATGACCCTAACTATTTTAAAAGAGTCAAATTCAAGACCGCTAGAGACTTAACAAAGATTTGGGGCAACATATTAACTTACTGTAATACTACGTTTTTTCATTCAAAATTGTCGCTATGGGGTAATCCGGGCCTTCCGGTGATTTTCAATGATAGCATCGCTCACAGCTGGTCTAGGATGGGCATTAGTGTTTTAGGGGATCTATATGGCACGCACGGGTTTCTAGACTTTAACACTCTCAAATTGCTATATGATCTTCCCGAAACCACGAGGTATAAATATCTTCAGTTGCACGACTACTTGATTAACAAAAAACAGCTCTTTGTGGTCTCAGATAGCGATATATGGACTTGCCTATACTCTGGTAAAAAAAAAATCAATAATTAGTGACACCTATAGTATTCTGACTAGCCTCAAATCGAATGATTGCTCTAAATTGCTGATAAGTGGGGCAGGTTATTAGGCCAAAATATTACAGTGAGAGAGATAGAGTGCTCTCTGTCAAATATTAATAAACGGGTTCGATCATCCAGCTTAAGGCTCCAACAGTTTAGAACGACTTGTATGCTGTATTACATGCCTGAAATAATTTCTAAATGGTCTGTTAACAATTTAAATGGTGATCGAACCAAATGCCCAAAATGCTTTGCTGAGGCCGCGGATTTGACATATATGTTGTTTTCCTGCCCTATCCTTAAGGTCTTCTGGGGGGACATCCAGAAGGTTCTCAAAATCAAGCTTATTCAGTTACCTTCATTTACTGCTGCCTCAGTTTTGTTAGACATTTATCCTACTTCTTTCCCACAGGCTCCTCTGGCCTCAATTCTTATGTCTTGTGCTAAATTAACTCTGGCCAGAGCCTGGATTCGTCCCGACCCACCTACGGTATGGGATTGGTGGGCATTGGTAACTGAGATCTATTCAATGGAGTTAGCACTAGCAAATCTAAGAGGGATACGCTCTCTCAGCACACATGAAAATAATTGGGGAACTTTTATGGAATGAAGCGCCTTTATTATATGTCTAGCAATGTGTAATATTTTTTTTTCCACTACGACTTTGTGATGAATGAATGATATAAAAAAAAAAAATTATGATATATTTGTTTCTCTTTGTTCACCAATGCATGTATTTATGTATGTCTCTCTTGTCAGTCTGTTTAATAAATTTTTTTTTTTAAAACAAAATATATGATGTAACAACACAAACAATTACAACGCATGCCTTTACAACGCTTTTTTTTTTACATCGCAGCATCCATTACCACGCATGATTTTACAACGCATGCCATCACAATGAATTTTTAGAAACTACATTTACAACGCATTCCATTACAACGCATACCATTACAACGCATACCATTACAACGCACAATACTTTCAGGGCAAGAGTAGTGTAAGTGTTGGATAGCGTAGGGATAAAAATTACTATTCCCACTCCAGTGAGTGCAACAGTAGGGTAAGTGTTGGATAGTGTAGGGGTAAAAATTACTAAGCCCCACTCCAGTGAGTGCAACAGTAGGGTAAGTGTTGGATAATGTAGGGGTAAAAATACGATCCCCGTGTATCCCAAAACCCATATCCACATAAAACTAAAAAATCCCCATTACTTACCTTATAATGCGTTGTAATGGCATGCGTTGTAATGGCATGCGTTGTAATGGCATGCGATGAAAGAGCAGCTGAGTTATACTGACTGTGTTGTGAAGGTACTGCGTTGTAATGACTGCGTTGTAAAGGTTGTTTCCCGGCTGACCCAGTTGAAGACTATAGAATTATTTTGCTTGTTAGGAGGGCCCCAGTTATTGCCAAAACTTAATATGCAGTTTATCCAGCAGTCTGGCTGACAGAGGGCACACACTTTCAGTGGTATCTCTATCAACTGAGTTTAACTTTTGAACTCTTCTGCCACCAAGGCAGAGGCTGGCATGGACATTCTGAGAGAAGAATGCCCTGCGTCAGTATTCTGTTGCCAACATTCTACAACTTCCCTGCCCAGCCCCCACTTCAAGCATCCTTCTCAGAGAGGAACATGACAAGTGACAGAAGCTTTAGATACAGAGTTCGGTTCAGGCTCATGTCACTCTTGCTTTGGCCAAATGATTGAACCTTACAACAACCTTACCCAGCACTCTCCAGGTTATCCCTGTCCCGCACTTCACTCACTTCATATTCATTACATACACCAGGTATTGTTCCCGCCTTTCTGAGAGAAACATGCTGGGTATCTGTTCACTTTTAACATTCTGCAAAGGCCAGAACATGTTTCTTAAGTAGAACTTAAAATGAATATAACTGTATTCTTTTTTAACATGGTCTTTCTGACTTTGTTTACTTTAGTTACCTGTCAGGGGTCATTAGGGCAGCTATAGAACCCATTTAAAGTGTTTTCTTCCTCCATTAACTCTTTCAAGTATGTAGTGAGAGGGGGAATAAATACATTCTTTAGGTGATTTTACCTGTCATGCTGCTATAAAAGTGGCCAGGTGGCACCAAAAGATATCTAGTATTTAATTTGCTCACGTGCTTTTCACTACGAATTACCTGTTCTCTCATCTGTCCTCACTTCTTCTTTGCTCGCTCCCCCACGTATTGACACACTCCCAAGCATTGTTTCCTGTGCTACTTTTCCTCTGTATTGTGGATTGCAATGTTTATGTGCACCTTTTTTATCACTGTGTGCACAGCAGTTTGTTGAGGTAAGCAGAGATGAATATGATTATGAACACTCTTGTAGGAAAGTGGGTTTATGTTTCAGTAACCCCCCCACCTTTTGCTAGACTTCTGATGTACTTTGACTTGATGTGCCCTGGGGCCCTGCCAATCAGGTTCCAAGGGCCTGTATTCCCTCCCAAAACTGGCCCTTTGTACCCCCAATTGGCACCTCTCTGGCCACATGCAAGTCCCTTGTAAAAGTTACCATGAGTACCTAAGGCACTGTGACAAGGGAAGGCCTCTACGGGCTGCCGCACATATTGTGCCACCCTTACAGGTCCTGTACCTTTAACAGATACACACTGCCATTGCAGGCTGCGTGTTTTGGTGCAGAGAAAAATGAAAAGTCAACATGACACACATACCTGTGTGCCATGCCTGCAACCCATTGCCTATTGTATAGATAAAACACGCCTCTAGCTGGGTGCACTATACCACTGGTGAGGGTACAGGTGCATGAGCCCTGTACCCCTAAAGTGTCCACGTCCATTCTTAGACATTGTAAGAGCAGTAAAGCCATAAAGAGTATTTGGTCTGGGAGTTTGTCATTACGAGCTCCACAGCACCATAATGGCTTTACTGAATTCTGGGACGTTTGGTAGAAAAGAAGAAGCCCTGGAGAGGAGACTGCAGAGAAGAACTGACTTCGCCCCAGCCCTACTGGCCCGTCTGTAGTTTCTGGAAATCCTGCACCAAAAATGGCCTTGTCCTGCAGCCAGCTACCTCCACAATCCCTTGAAGGACTGACTGCCTTCAACAAAGACCGGATCTCTTGTGAACAGCAGCTCTGTTCAAAAGAAACTCCAAAGACTGAGTCTGCTGAGGAGAAAGAAACACTCAATGCCTGGAACCACCACTGCACCCAACGCCTACGGTCGGAGTCCAAGTTGCCCATCGGTCCCAGCGAGGTCCACCAGTGCTCCAGAGTCCAAGTCCACTGTGGGTTGACCCCACCAAGACTCCCCGACGTCGCCTGCAGCGGAGAACCCCCAACCGTGAGTGACCCAATAAGGTGGAATTCGACCTCAAAAGGGCCCCATCCATCCGGCCGACCTGTAGAAGAGGACCTGAGGTGCACCTATGTCCTAGAGCCCTCCAACTTACCTGCTTAGCTGTTGGTTCCTCCCGGAAGACTTCCTGGAGAGAGCATGCAGTCAAAGCCCAAATCCGGGAACATCCATTGAAAACAACGGGGCAGCCGATGCCAAACCAGCACCCTGCACCCGGCCGCCCCTGTGCTGCTGTGGGTGCACCTTGTGCATGAAATCTGATCCCCCTTTGCCCTGAGCTGAACCTTGGGAGCCTGGCTGGCTCCCACAACCTTGTGGCCTGCCCATTAGCAGCCACCAACCGAAGGCCCCCAATCACCAATGGATAACATTGGGCCTCAGCACTCTGTACCCGGCCGCCCTAGTGCCACCGAGGGTGTTCTATGAATGCATCCTTGACCCTGGGGGAACCCTGATTCTAACCCAGAAACTAAAATCTCACAACCAAGTACTTACATTTATTCATTTCCTTCTATAGGATTGCATTGACTGCTTTTCTGTGAAAAAAGATCTGAGGAGTTGGAAATTGTATGAGAACCTAAGAAACTGTGTATTTACAAAAAGTGATAACTTACCTTTGATTTAGGAAATGTCCCAGTGTGATATCTAGGCATATCACACTGAGTAGAAAAGGTAATCTTAAAAGTAATCTAAAAAGTAATTGCAAAGTAACTGAAAAGTAATTTCAATTGTTTCTGAACTTTTGGCCTACCTGTATCTACGTTCAACTGCATTCGACTGTATTATTAGAAAGGTACTATTTTTACATACCTGCACCAAGTCTGGCTTGGTCCTAAAAATAAAATACAACAAAGAAATATTTTGATACAAAACAATTGGTCGGAGTTCAGTCTTTGAGTGTATGAAATCATTTCTTGCCTGAGTGTGTACAATAAATCCTTAAAACTGCCCTCTGATAAAACCTTACTGCTCGCCCACACTATCACAAATAGAGAGTAAGTTGTTATCTACTTTTACCTCTGTAAGCCTTTGCTGGATCCACTGGACTCTGTGCACACTATAACTTCCTTTTGTATAGTATATACCTGATCACACGACAGAATTCCTAAATTGACTTTAGAATTCAGATTTATTTTTAATTGGCAATTTTTTTCCAAATTACTAAAAGTCTTGTTAGGGCCTTGGTTAACTCCCTTTAGAATATCCTCGGAAAAATAAAAACTCACCATATTTAGGGATAAGAGGGTTTAGGTTTTTTTCAGAATGTCTCTTAACAAGAACTAAACTGTTAGTGAAAACCTACCAAATGGCATAGAGAACATGTTTGAAGAGCTCAACCTCACCCCTTACCTCCATCTAGTATTTAGGGAGTTAAGGTCTCTATGCAAACTTAAAAACATTGCCACGGGTCCCAACCCTCCAAACAAAAGCTGCAGGAGCTGTTGGCAAGGTGAAGACCTCTCAGATGGGAAAGAAGATGTAGGGGATGAGGATAACTTCTAACCCCCCTTACTTCCTATGGAGGAGAGGGCCCTTTCTGCCCCTGACTCCAAGAATACAACTCACAGCACCTAGATCCCACACAGGTGGGTCTTGTGCTTCTGAGTCCATTGAGGACAGCCTCAATGAGGAGACCAACCTCTTAGTGAGGTTGGCCAAAAGATTAGACCTAGAGACCAGGCTCCTGGCTCTAGAAAAGGAAACAGCAGAGATGGAACTAGCTCCCATCAATGGTGGCGGCAACTTCATAAATAGGGTCAGGGAGCAATCTTAGGATCCCAAAATCCCTAAATCCCTAAATTTGAGGATGGTGATTACATCGCCAGGTGAATCACAGCCTATGAGAGGGCTTGTGTAGCCAGAAAAGTGTAGAAAACTCAGTGGGGAGCACTGCTTTGGGAACTGTTCTCTGGTAAGTGCCCTTAGTGGGGCAGAAGCAGAGTCCTATGAACTCATGAAGGTCACAGTGATTGAGGGATTTGGCCTCCCTACTGAGGAGAATAGAATTAGATTCAGGGGGTCTCAGAAAACCCAGAGTCCACCCTGTGTGGAATTTGTAGACTACTCAATGAAGACACTAGGTGACTGGTTGACTGGAAGTAAAGTGCAATATTATGATGTTCTTTATAATTTGTTTATGAAACAACACATATTAATTAATTGCATTGATGAAAAGTTGCATCAGTATCTGGTAGGCCTAGGTCCAATTTCTCCCTAAGAATTGGGAAAGAATGCGGACCACTGGGTCAGACAAGGGTGACCAGGATGTCCACTGGGGGTGACCAAAAGAAAGTGGTTATAAAACCTCCCCAGAGGAAAGACAGTGAGCCTCCTAAAGATAAAATTAAGGAGTCCCAGGTAGCCCCCCAAAAAACCTATCCAGGAGGGTGGGCCCATAGACACCTCACAACCTTAAACTGGGTACCAAGGTAAGAGTTGGGATTCCAACAGGTATGGTGTCACAACTGTCAAAATACAGGACACCATACCAAGGACCCTAGCTGTCCTAAAAGCAGAGCCCCTAGTGTAGCTCCAGGGGTTGCTAGTGTAGTCTCTGAGGGTGGTTTCTCAGATGAGGAAGTCCTTCTAGCCTTCAACTGGAAAATGGGCACAAAAGGTAAGTTGGAAATTCCAGAGAGGAGTAGACACTTCCACTACCTACTGGTGAATGGAATCCCAGCCACTGTCCTAAGAGATACATGTGCCAGTCACACAGTGGTGCATGACAGGTTGGTGCTTTCCAACCAGTATGTCCCAGGAAAAACAAAAAGAGTAAGGGCTACCTCAGGGGAGGCCACTGTTAGGCCTGTGGCTGTAGTGCCCCAAGAAATCGATGGGTCCTTTATTTCGAGAAAGTTGGTAGTCAAGAAAGACCTCCCCCTTGATTGTCTCCTTGGGAATGACCACTCAGAGGTTTGTCGTAGCCACAGCGAGGTACTGGTCCAGTGCCAGACCTCATGCAAGGACTGGGGGGAGGGGCTGAACCTGCAGTTAGTGCAGATAGCCCCAAAAGAAAAAGAAGAAAGTGTAGGGAAGGTGGACAACTGTTAGCCACAGTTCCAGTGGGCCAGCGAGATTCTATCCCAGTAAGGGAGACCTCCATATTTGACACTGGTGTAGTCCTCCCTAGCCCACAAAAAGACCTGACTAGTCAGGCAACTGTCCAGCCTGAGTTGGTGGCTCCTCAGATGGAAGAACAGAGGGTGGAAGAAGGGTGTTCACTACATAGTGAAGTGACCCCCTACCCTAAAACTGCAGACAGGCCACCAGAACCGAAAGAAGCCTGTACGTTAGCCCCTTCACCTACCAGGGAAGAGCTAAAGGTGTGGTTCTGGGTACTGGCAGCTGTCAGTGGTCTCTGCTGTGTGTTAACCTTCATAGCAGCACTGTCCTTGGCCTGGTGGTCTAACCCCCTGCCAAATAGCAAGTTAGGCACCCTGACCCTGTTGGTCATGGTGGGGTTACTCAAGCTGTGGGTAACCTCTGTAGGTAAATGTAAATGTAAATTGATACTTGTATAGCGCACTACTCACCCGCAAGGGTCTCAAGGCGCTTGTACGAATACCGCTGTGGAACCCATCCTGGCTTTCCCTGTGAGGCGTCCACTCCTGGGCACCCCCAAGGTGGAGGCCAGGCATCCTTAGCGTTGTGGGGGCCGTTGTGGAGATTAAGCAAGCTATTGCCCAGAGTTGCAGAGTGGGACTCAATGATTGGAATGGCACCGAGGCGAGAATTATCAGGTCCGTGGAATTTTTGAGCCCAAGAGCCGCCAAGGCGGGGAATTGAACCCTGGTCCCGGGCTAGACCTCTGCATCAGGGTCTGCCGCTCTAACCATTGAGCCACACTTCTCCAGGTAAGCTAGGACTTGCCCTAGCTATCTTAGATGTTTGCAGAGGTAGGCACCTGTGAACCCAAACTAAAAAGATGGGGTAAAGAAACTAAAGAGCTAGGAAAGGAGCATTGGGAAGTAGGTCCCGAAACTGTTGAGGTAGGCCAGCTCCCCAAAGGGACTGGTTTGGGAAAAAGGATGCAAGGCAGAGTAGGTCCTGTAACTTTCAAACCACTTCCACTACACTTCCTCGCCTAAAAGACTAGGATGACTTTCCCAGGTTTGGCTGAGCCTCCTGGACTTTGGAGCTTTGGAAGGTGGGGGGGTTCTTGTGTAGGAAAGTGGGTTTCTGTTGCAGTACCCCTTCCCTCCCCCACTTTTTGCCAGACTTCTTGATGTGCACTGGGTCCCGGTCAATCAGGTTCCCAGGGCCTGTGTTCTTTCCCCAAACTTCACCTTTGTACCCCCAATTGGCACCTCCCTGGCAACATGCAAGTCCCTTGTAAAAGGTACCATGGGTACCAAGGAAGTCCTCTAAGGGCTACAGCACATATCGTGCCACTCTTACAGGTCCTGTACCTTTAACAGACACACACTGCCATTGCAGGCTGCGTGTTTTGGTGCAGAGAAAAGTGAAGAGTCGACATGGCACACATTCCTGTGTGCCATGCCTGCAACCCACTGCCTATGGTGTAGGCAAGACACCCCCTCTAGCTGGTTGCACTATACCACTGGTGAGGGTACAGTTGCATGAGCACTGTAGCCCTACAGTGTCTAAGTCTATTCTTATACATTGTAACTGCAGTAAAGCCATATAGATTATATGATCTGGGAGTGTGTGATTACAAACTCCACAACACCATCATGGCTTTACTGAATTCTGGGAAGTTTGGTAGCAAACTTCACAGCATAATAAACCCACTCTGATGCCAGTGTGAGATTTGTTATACCATGCACTGAGACAGTATCTTAGAGATGCCCCAGAAAAACAACCCACCTCTGCTAGGTTCCCTGACTGGTAAACACCAGCCTGCCACCACGCAAGATGTTATTGGCCATGTGGGTCGGGAGCATTTGCTCTCTTGTCCCAGAAACCAAGCCTCTCCTGGGTGGAGGTGGTCACACCTTCCCCAGGTCAGGAAGAGGCATGTGTGGTAGTGAAGCTTCAAAGGCCTTGCTGCCTTTGTAACACAGCCCCCAGCCTCTTCTGCTATCAGGTGCAGGCCACCTTCCTGTCTCACCCCCTTTTCGGCGGGAGGACAGGTAGGAAAAATCAGAACAGCCCAGAAGGTGTGCCCACCTCTGACAACTCCACCCGTTAAGTGGGGAGGCGAGATGAAGCCCACTTTTCAGTGTCCCGCCATCTTGCTCTGAAAGATCTCTTCTGATAAACTTTTTATGGTGCAGAAAAAGCTTTGTAAGGCATCCAACTTAGAGGTAACAAAGCTCTTAAGTCTCTCTGCTCACTCGTATAACGTAATAATGTAGACTCACTAATGCCATCTCTTGAACTTCTCTCATTCCTCACTCATTCATTGCTCCCTACTCACTCTTTTAGCATACACTCATGTACCCAAAATTGTGCAGACATTCCATTTCATCAGAGTCACTTTGAGCAAGTCCTGGCTTTTCCGCTAGCAGGAATTTGGATTTTGATGCCTTTGCTGTCGCTTTTTCGAACATCAGTGTATATCACAACAAGTATCATTCAAAATGGAATTGTTTAAAAACTACTGGAATGTCTTTAGCAAACTTATGTATGGCACCAGTTGGTAATTCTGCTCCTCACGTGTCTATTCGCTCACTTCACCGTGACAATCTATACTTATCCTTACTTGATACTCACTCACTCTTAAATCAATCCCAGAAAAAGTACTTGCTCTCCACTTTCTTTTCACACATATAGCACACACTGCTGTCTTGCATACTCCTTCTGGACAAACTTGTCTCTTGCTAACTCCTTCCTCATTCGCAACTATTCTTCCTCCTATTGCATTCCCAGCTCATTCATTCACTCACGTCTAGATTCTGTTTCACATTTTATTGTATTTGAAGCTATCTCTCACTCATTCATTACTTGCTCCTGAGTCACTTTTCATTCACTCGCTCCTTTACTAACTCTTTTGCCCAGCATTCTTTGCTCATATGAGGTCATCAGGTTCAATACTCACTCTTCATTCATCTGTTACTCAGTACACAATGCAAAATAATCAATTACTTTTTAAGGCAGCCAGATTTGGCACCCTCCCAGCAGGGTTGGTTTTAGAGCTGGTGGTGCCCGGTGCGACAATCATTTTTGGTGTCCCCGCACCCTGTGACCGCCTCCTCAGAGTCTCTCAGTACCACCCTGCAAAAGTGCACCTCATCTCTATAATCATAAGCTACTGGTAAACACAGCGCCCCTCAATCAGGTCGGCGTCCACTCAACAGATCAGCGCCCAGTGCAGCCGCACCAGTCGCACTGCCCTAAAGCCGGTCGTGCCTCCCAGGGTCTTTTGACACATCCCATCAATGTGTTATCAATCTTCCATGACCCTGTGCAAACAAAAGGGGGTGGAGGCACAGGGACCAGAATGACAACATGAGGCAGTTGTGCTGTTGACCCCAAAGATTCAGTCTCTGAGCTGGTGTCTGGTATCAGGGTTACTTTGATTTTGTTACAAGAGCAAAGGGCATATGTTCGGTGGAAAAGAGGTCACTCACTAAACATGGTTAGCTACTACACTCAAAGCCAGACAGCATACTGAGCCAGACACCCAAATACATCTTTAGAACTCAGTTTGCCGCTGACTATACGTGAAGTAGGCACAACTGGTTGGCCTTTACAAGCCGGCCTCAGTCTAGTTGTCCTTCAATCATAGTTGCTGCAGAAGTAGATGTAAAAGCAGTAAATTGAAGCCAATATCGTGACCTAGCAAAGCATCCTGTTACAGGTCATACAAGAGAGCCTAACTAGGCCCCTGTTATGCACTGTTCTGTAATGATTATCAATACATAGACAATAGGCAAATATTGATTACTGTCTCTATCACACAGATAAGCTCAAATTTTTGGTAAATGAACTCCAAGTGTCCCTGTACATTCCCAACTTTGTGCAAGACAGCTCATGTCTATTCAGCATAAGCTTCAGGCACAAGCAGGCACACCATCAGCACAAACTTAACCACTCATAATAGGAAATGTAAAATACCAGTCGACTTGTGTGCGAGTGCCCCTTGCACGATTACAACCCCAAAAGGTT
The DNA here is from genome assembly GCF_964204655.1 of Triturus cristatus. Lineage (NCBI taxonomy): Eukaryota > Metazoa > Chordata > Amphibia > Caudata > Salamandridae > Triturus > Triturus cristatus. Next base: position 430,015,948 of record NC_140579.1, on the reverse strand, counting down.
TTTCCCAGGATATTGTAATAAGTAGTTTGGTTAAGGGAATGTTGTGGCTGCAGGTCAGTGTAGATGCAAGACAGCCTAAGGCCATTGCCTTACAGCAGCTTTCCAAAACAAAGTTGTCAGTGATACACCATTGTTGCTAAACAATATGTTGTTTACAAGATCCATAATCCTTTTTACGGTTGTGGCCATTGGTGTCTGTGCTCGTGCTAATTTTGTTGAGTTGTGAATGCCACTGTCACATGTTTTCCCCTTCTTAGAAGTGTTATCCTTGTGTAACGGTGGTAGTTAAAAGCAAAGTTGGTGTCTTAACCCCTAAAAGTCTGGTCTCTTCAGTGTTCCCTGGCATTAAGACTTACAGAAACTGTGCATTTTGTTGTCGTTCTTGTTTCAGGTTTAGACAAGACATCCCCATGGTAATCCCTTCACTTTGTGCCAATTGTGAATGTTTTCTGTTGTACCATTTACTCATTGTCTGGCAATGCACATATTTTATTGTTTTGTTCATGCCCTTTCTTTGTCTCAGTTGTAGTCATTTACCCGTTAAGGTCTGCACTGCACATAGTGGTGCAATGTTCTTCATATGCAGTACATTTAAAAGTGTTGTGTCAGGGACTGCTACTACCCCATGGCCTTTTTTGCTCAGTTTGGTGTCTGGAAATATTTCTCTTAATTGGCAAATTTCTTATTGCATCACACTGACTCAGTTGTTGCCCATTTGCTTACATATTTACCAATTCTCTCATCCTCTCCTTTTGATAATCTCATCTGTTTACTGCCCATACTTCTATTAAGCCTTATTTTGTTCCCTTTTCTATTAATTCCTAAATGGTTTACTATCCACACACCCTTGTTGCATTCATTTATTTGCTATGCTGGTTCTCTGTGAGAGAAAGAGAGTGGCCTCAGTGAGATTTCCCTCAGCACGGCAGCCATCTTGGATTGCCTCTGATTGCATTAAGTCTCAGTTCACACAAAATGGAGGCTGTTCTTCAGAGCACCCATATACAAATTTACAAACAGATGTGAGCTTCAATTCTTCAATTTTAGGCTAAAGAATAGTAAACAAAGGTTAGTGTTTTCAGTGAAAACACACTTTTATCTTTCACAAATAATAGCACAACTGATTCACATTTCCCTCACTAAACATTTGCTTTTTTTTAACAATATTTTTGTTGCCATCAAATACATAACATGATTTTCAGAAAAACATTAATTTTAATTCATATTCTTTGAGGTATTGCTGTGGCATCACACCTTTTATCCTCAGCATAGCAGGCAGTTTTTGTGGTTCTCACACGGGCGAAAACCAAAATGTATAGTTGTAAACATGCTTTTCATTTACAAATCCAGTCGGAAAACACATGTGTTCCTTTGGTTATAATAGAAACAATTTATTGGAGTGTTGGATTGATCACCTGGCCAGCTTTGTTTTACTTGACCCTTCCTATTTAAGAAATGACTTCATACCAGATACAGCTATTGTTTGCCTACCCTGTATTGAGACAATGGAAGTCCACTTTTGGCTTTTTTATGGTTCAGGGCAGTAGGGTTAAAGGCTTTTGTGACAATAGGTGCCCACCTATAAATGTGAACACTTAAACTCTCTTCAGTGAGCATACATGCCAACATACCTGATTCAAGCTCGAGACTATCAATGTTTAAGCCAAAATAGCTTTATCTGTTTCCGACCTGAAATTGCTTCTTTTTTAATGTATATCGATTGGCAAAATACATTCCCCCTAATTTGTTTTCAAAATATCCACTTTTAAAATGTTGACATTTTTGAATGAGGCTGAACCAAATATATGACGTTAGAACGCAAACAATTACAAAGCATGCCTTTACAACGCGGTTTTTACATTGCAACATCCATTACAATGCATGATTTTACAACGCATGCCATCACAATGCATTTTTAGAAACTACATTTACAACACATTCCATTACAACGCATTCCATTACAACGCATACCATTACAACGCATAATACTTTTAGGGCAAAAGTAGTGTAAGTGTTGGATAGTGTAGGGGTAAAAAATACTATTCCCACTCCAGTGAGTGCAACAGTAGGGCAAGTGTTGGATAGTGTAGGGGTAAAAATTACTATTCCGACTCCAGCGAGTGCAACAGTAAGTGTTGGTTAGTATAGGGGTAAAAATACTATCCCCATGTACCCCAAAACCCATACCCACCCTAAAACTAAAAGATTCCCATTACTTACCTTATAATGCGTTGTAATGGCATGCGTTGTAATGGTATTCATTGTAATGGAATGCGTTGTAGTGACATGCATTGTAATGGCATGCGTTGTAATGGCATGTGATGTAAAGGCAGCTGCATTGTAATGACTGTGTTGTGAAGGTAGTGCATTGTAATGACTGCGTTGTAAAGGTAGTTTCCCGGCTGAACCAGTTGAAGACTAGAATTATTTTGCTTGTTGGGAGGGCCCCAGTTATTGCCAAAACTTAATATGCAGTTTATCCATCAGTCTGGCTGAAAGAGGGCACACACTTTCAGTGGTATCTCTATCAGCTGAGTTGAACTTTTGAACTCTTCTGCCACCAGGGCAGAGGCTGGCATGGACATTCTGAGAGAAGAATGCCCTGCGTCAGTATTCTGTTGCCAACATTCTAAACCTTCCCTGCCCAGCCCCCACTTCAAGCATCCTTCTCAGAGAGGAACATGAAAAGTGACAGAAGCTTTAGATACAGAGATCGGTTCTGGCTCAAGTCACTCTTGCTTTGGCCAAATGATTGAACCTTACAACAACCTTACCCAGCACTCTCCAGGTTATCCCTGTCCCGCACTTCACTCACTTCATATTCATTACATACACCAGGTATTGTTCCCGCCTATCTGAGAGAAACATACTGGGTATCTGTTCACTTTTAACATTCTGCAAAGGCCAGGACATGTTTCTTAAGTAGAACTTAATATGAAAATATCTGTATTATTTTTTAACGTTGCCTTTCTGTCTTTGTTTACTTTAGTTACCTGTCAGGGGTCATTAGGGCAGCAACAGAACAGATTTAAAGTGTTTTCATCCTACATTTACTGTTTTAAGTATGTATTGAGAGGGGGAATAAATACAGCCTTTAGGTGATTTGTTCTCATTTTTGTACCTGTCATACTGCTATAAAAGTGGCCAGGTGGCACCAAAAGATACCTACGTCATTAATTTGCTCACTTGCATTTCACTATTCGCTGTTCACTCATCTGTCCTCACTTCTTATTCATTGCTCGCTCCCTCACGTATAGAGACACTCATAAGCAATGTTTCCTGTGCTAGTTTTCCTCTGTATGCGGGATCGCAATATTTGTATGCACCTTTTTATCACTGTGTGCACAGCAGTATGTTGAGGTAAGCAGAGGTGAATAGTGTGAGAAACAGTGCCCACTTCACTCCAGGCTATTATGAACACTCTCTTGTAGGAAAGGTGGGTTCTGGTTGCAGTAACCCCCCCCACACACTATTTGCCAGGTTTCTGATGCACTTTGACTTGATGTGCCCTGGGTCCCTGCCAATCAGGTTCCCAGGGCACTACGCTCTCTCCCAAAATGGTACCTTTTTGCCCCCCTGTTGCATGCAGTATTCATTATTATTAGTATGTCCCTTTAACCCCTTCGCTGCTAGGCCTTTTCCCCTCCTGTGCTAAGCCTTTTTTGGGCTATTTGGGGTAGTGCGTGCTTAGGCCCCTGTAACCTTTTGACCACATTAGGTATCCACGCCAAATTTGCGTCCTTTTCTTCCAACATCATGGGGATTCTAAAGGTACCCAGGGTTTGTGGATTCTCCTAGAGGGTTCCCAGAAATTAGTCAAAATACAGCAAAATTTTGTTTTTTTTGTGAAAAATGGGAAAAACGGGCTGCAAATGAAAGCTTCTGGGTTTTTCTCTGCAAATGGTATCAAAAAAGAGGTTGTGGGGCTGAAATCACCATTTCTCCAGCTTTTAGGGAATGACAGAATTTTGTCAGAAAACCAACATTTTTTACACAGTTTTGGCATTTTTCTGGGACATACCCTCTTTTTGCTATTTTTTGAGCTTTCAACCTCCTGTTAATGGTAGAAATGGGAATAAAAACAATAATGGACCCTGGAAAGCTATACATTTTTGAAAAGTAGACAAAATTCTGAATTCAGCAAGGGGTCATTTGTATAGATCCATCAAGGTTTCTTTATAGAAACTAACAGTTAAATATAGGAAAAATTAAAAATTAGTTGAAAAAAGCAGCCTTTTGAGTCAACGTTTTCACCTGTAACTTCTTCTAATTATCACATCTTTTAGAAAGCAATGTACCGTTACATCCACTGGACCTTCCTGGTTGTGGGGATATATAGGACTTGTAGGTTCACCAAGAGCCCAACGAACCCAGAGTAAAAAACTGAGCAGCATTTTGTAATGTTTTTTTTTTTTTGTTCCGGGTCTATAGCAATTATTGTGGGAAAATGTATACATGGAAAAATCGGTATGAAAGACACCTATGTATTTCTGAAATGGGAACAAACTACAGAGTTTAGAAACAGTGCATATTTGCACATTTTCGAAATTGGGAATACTCATACTTGCATGACAATTATTGGTCATTTTTCAAAATGACTTTTTTTTTACACAATGTCTTTCATTTGGAAGGGAGAAATGCATCCAAAATCAATAGGTAATAACAGTTGCTTTACAAATCTGAACTACCCTAAGTCTCCCGATAAAAATGGTACCTCACTTGTGTGGGTAGGCATAGTGCCCACGACAGGAAGTGGCTCAAAACCTAAGCTGAACACACCACATTTTCACACTGAAAATTTACACTTTTTTTGCGAAGAGTCTAGCTGTAGTTTTTGAACCCTAGCCCTGCCGGCACCTAGGGAAACCTAGCAAACCTATACATTTTTGAAAACTAGACACCCAGGGGAATCCAGGATGGGGTGACTTGACTGCCTCCCACCATGGTCTGTTACCCAGAATCCCTTGCAAACGTAAAAAAATGACAAAAAAAACACATTTTCCCCACATTTCTGGGATGGAAAGTTCTGGAATCTGCGTGGATCCACAAATTTCCACCCACCCCGCGTTCCCCAAAGTCCTACGAGAAAAATGGTACCTCACTTGTGCAGGTCGGCCTAGTGCCCGCGACAGGAAACGGCGCAAAACGCAACGTGGTCACACCTCAATTTTGCAGTGAAAAATGACCCCTTTTTGGCAAAATGACTAGCTGTAGTTTTTGAACCCTAGCCCTGCCAGAACCTAGGGAAACCTAGCAAACCTATACATTTTTGAAAACTAGACACCCAGGGGAATCCAGGACGGGGTGACTTGACTGCCTCCCACCATGGTCTGTTACCCAGAATCCTTTGCAAACGTAAAAAAATGACCAAAAAAAACACATTTTCCCCACATTTCTGGGATGGAAAGTTCTGGAATCTGTGTGGATCCACAAATTTACACCCACCCCACGTCCCCCAAAGTCCTACGAGAAAAATGGTACCTCACTTGTGTGGGTCGGCCTAATGCCCGCGACAGGAAATGGTGCAAAACGCAAGGTGGTCACACCTCAATTTTGCAGTGAAAAATGACCCTTTTTTGGCAAAGTGACTAGCTGTAGTTTTTGAACCCTAGCCCTGCCGGCACCTAGGGAAACCTAGCAAACCTATACATTTTTGAAAACTAGACACCCAGGGGAATCCAGGATGGGGTGACTTGACTGCCTCCCACCATGGTCTGTTACCCAGAATCCCTTGCAAACGTAAAAAAATGACAAAAAAAACACATTTTCCCCACATTTCTGGGATGGAAAGTTCTGGAATCTGCGTGGATCCACAAATTTCCACCCACCCCGCGTTCCCCAAAGTCCTACGAGAAAAATGGTACCTCACTTGTGCGGGTCGGCCTAGTGCCCGCGACAGGAAATGGCGCAAAACGCAACGTGGTCACACCTCAATTTTGCAGTGAAAAATGACCCTTTTTTGGCAAAGTGACTAGCTGTAGTTTTTGAACCCTAGCCCTGCCGGCACTTAGGGAAACCTAGCAAACCTATACATTTTTGAAAACTAGATACCCAGGGGAATCCAGGATGGGGTGACTTGACTGCCTCCCACCATGGTCTGTTACCCAGAATCCCTTGCAAACGTAAATAAATGACAAAAAAAACACATTTTCCCCACATTTCTGGGATGGAAAGTTCTGGAATCTGCGTGGATCCACAAATTTCCACCCATCCCGCGTTCCCCAAAGTCATACGAGAAAAATGGTACCTCACTTGTGCGGGTCGGCCTAGTGCCCGCGACAGGAAACGGCGCAAAACGCAACGTGGTCACACCTCAATTTTGCAGTGAAAAATGACCCTTTTTTGGCAAAGTGACTAGCTGTAGTTTTTGAACCCTAGCCCTGCCGGCACCTAGGGAAACCTAGCAAACCTATACATTTTTGAAAACTAGACACCCAGGGGAATCCAGGATGGGGTGACTTGACTGCCTCCCACCATGGTCTGTTACCCAGAATCCCTTGCAAACGTAAAAAAATGACAAAAAAAACACATTTTCCCCACATTTCTGGGATGGAAAGTTCTGGAATCTGCGTGGATCCACACATTTCCACCCACCCCGCGTTCCCCAACGTCCTACGAGAAAAATGGTACCTCACTTGTGCGGGTCGGCATAGTGCCCGCGACAGGAAACGGCGCAAAACGCAACGTGGTCACACCTTAATTTTGCAGTGAAAAATGACCCTTTTTTGGCAAAGTGACTAGCTGTAGTTTTTTAACCCTAGCCCTGCCGCCACTTAGGGAAACCTAGCAAACCTATACATTTTTGAAAACTAGACAACCAGGGGAATCCAGGATGGGGTGACTTGACTGCCTCCCACCATGGTCTGTTACCCAGAATCCCTTGCAAACGTAAAAAAATGACCAAAAAAAACACATTTTCCCCACATTTCTGGGATGGAAAGTTCTGGAATCTGCGTGGATCCACAAATTTCCACCCACCCCGCATTCCCCAAAGTCATACGAGAAAAATGGTACCTCACTTGTGCGGGTCGGCCTGGTGCCTGCGACAGGAAACGGCGCAAAACGCAAGGTGGTCACACCTCAATTTTGCAGTGAAAAATGACCCTTTTTTGGCTAAGTGACTAGCTGTAGTTTTTGAACTCTAGCCCTGCCGGCACCTAGGGAAACCTACCAAACCCAGACATTTCTGAAAACTAGACACCCGGCGGCTTCCAAGGAAGTATGCTTGCGTGGATCCCCTAACGTTTACTTACCCAGAATCCCCTGCAAACCTCAATTTTTGCTGAAAAAATCACTTTTTTCACACATTTTGGAGTGGGAAAGTAGTGGCATCACCGGGCTCACACAAATTTACCACCACCCAGCGTTCCCCCAGGTCTCCCGGTAAAAATGGTGCCTCACTTGTGTGGGAGGCCCAAGTACCCGCGGCAGGCAAGGGCCCAAAACGTAGTGAGGCCACATCAAAATGGCCTATAGCAAAACCACCTGGTTTTGCAAGGGGGTCACTTTGGTTTTTGGCCCGGTGCTCGGCGGCCATATAGGGAAACCTACCAAACCCACACATTTCTGAAAACTAGACACCCGGCGGCTTCCAGGGAGGTATGGCTTGCGTGGATCCCCCAACGTTTACTTACCCAGAATCCCCTGCAAACCTCAATTTTTGCTGAAAAAAATCACTTTTTTCACACATTTTGGGGTGGGAAAGTAGTGGCATCACCGGGCTCACACAAATTTACCACCACCCAGCGTTCCCCCAGGTCTCCCGGTAAAAATGGTGCCTCACTTGTGTGGGAGGCCCAAGTACCCGCGGCAGGCAAGGGCCCAAAACGTAGTGAGGCCACATCAAAATGGCCTATCGCAAAACCACCTGGTTTTGCAAGGGGGTCACTTTGGTTTTTGGCCCGGTGCTCGGCGGCCATATAGGGAAACCTACCAAACCCACGCATTTCTGAAAACTAGACACCCGGCGGCTTCCAGGGAGGTATGGCTTGCGTGGATCCCCCAACGTTTACTTACCCAGAATCCCCTGCAAACCTCAATTTTTGCTGAAAAAAATCACTTTTTTCACACATTTTTGGGTGGGAAAGTAGTGGCATCACCGGGCTCACACAAATTTACCACCACCCAGCGTTCCCCCAGGTCTCCCGGTAAAAATGGTGCCTCACTTGTGTGGGAGGCCCAAGTACCCGCGGCAGGCAAGGGCCCAAAACGTAGTGAGGCCACATCAAAATGGCCTATCGCAAAACCACCTGGTTTTGCAAGGGGGTCACTTTGGTTTTTGGCCCGGTGCTCGGCGGCCATATAGGGAAACCTACCAAACCCACACATTTCTGAAAACTAGACACCCGGCGGCTTCCAGGGAGGTATGGCTTGCGTGGATCCCCCAACGTTTACTTACCCAGAATCCCCTGCAAACCTCAATTTTTGCTCAAAAAATCACTTTTTTCACACATTTTGGGGTGGGAAAGTAGTGGCATCACCGGGCTCACACAAATTTACCACCACCCAGCGTTCCCCAGGTCTCCCGGTAAAAATGGTGCCTCACTTGTGTGGGAGGCCCAAGTACCCGCGGCAGGCAAGGGCCCAAAACGTAGTGAGGCCACATCAAAATGGCCTATGGCAAAACCACCTGGTTTTGCAAGGGGGGTCACTTTGGTTTTTGGCCCGGTGCTCGGCGGCCATCTAGGGAAACCTACCAAACCCACGCATTTCTGAAAACTAGACACCCGGCGGCTTCCAGGGAGGTGTGGCTTGCGTGGATCCCCCAACGTTTCCTTACCCAGAATCCCCTGCAAACCTCAATTTTTGCTCAAAAAATCCCTTTTGCACACATTTTGGGGTGGGAAAGTAGTGGCATCACCGGGCTCACACAAATTTACCACCACCCAGCGTTCCCCCCAGGTCTCCCGGTAAAAATGGTGCCTCACTTGTGCGGGAGGCCCAAGTACCCGCGGCAGGCAAGGGCCCAAAACGTAGTGAGGCGACATCAAAATGGCCTATCGCAAAACCACCTGGTTTTGCAAGGGGGGTCACTTTGGTTTTTGGCCCGGTGCTCGGCGGCCATCTAGGGAAACCTACCAAACCCAGGCATTTCTGAAAACTAGACACCCGGCGGCTTCCAGGGAGGTATGGCTTGCGTGGATCCCCCAACGTTTCCTTACCCAGAATCCCCTGCAAACCTCAATTTTTGCTGAAAAAATCACTTTTTCACACATTTTGGGGTGGGAAAGTAGTGGCATCACCGGGCTCACACAAATTTACCACCACCCAGCGTTCCCCCAGGTCTCCCGGTAAAAATGGTGCCTCACTTGTGGGGAGGCCCAAGTACCCGCGGCAGGCAAGGGCCCAAAACGTAGTGAGGCGACATCAACATTGCCTATCCCAAATGTCCCATCACTACGTTTTGGGCCCTTGCCTGCCGCGGGTACTTGGGCCTCCCACACAAGTGAGGCACCATTTTTACCGGGAGACCTGGGGGAACGCTGGGTGGTGGTAAATTTGTGTGAGCCCGGTGATGCCACTACTTTCCCACCCCAAAATGTGTGAAAAAAGTGATTTTTTCAGAAAAAATTGAGGTTTGCAGGGGATTCTGGGTAAGGAAACGTTGGGGGATCCACGCAAGCCATACCTCCCTGGAAGGCGCCGGGTGTCTAGTTTTCAGAAATGCGTGGGTTTGGTAGGTTTCCCTAGATGGCCGCCGAGCACCGGGCCAAAAACCAAAGTGACCCCCCTTGCAAAACCAGGTGGTTTTGCCATAGGCCATTTTGATGTCGCCTCACTACGTTTTGGGCCCTTGCCTGCCGCGGGTACTTGGGCCTCCCACACAAGTGAGGCACCATTTTTACCGGGAGACCTGGGGGAACGCTGGGTGGTGGTACATTTGTGTGAGCCCGGTGATGCCACTACTTTCCCACCCCAAAATGTGTGAAAAAAGTGATTTTTTCAGCAAAAATTGAGGTTTGCAGGGGATTCTGGGTAAGGAAACGTTGGGGGATCCACGCAAGCCATACCTCCCTGGAAGCCGCCGGGTGTCTAGTTTTCAGAAATGCGTGGGTTTGGTAGGTTTCCCTAGATGGCCGCCGAGCACCGGGCCAAAAACCAAAGTGACCCCCCTTGCAAAACCAGGTGGTTTTGCGATAGGCCATTTAGATGTCGCCTCACTACGTTTTGGGCCCTTGCCTGCCGCGGGTACTTGGGCCTCCCACACAAGTGAGGCACCATTTTTACCGGGAGACCTGGGGGAACGCTGGGTGGTGGTAAATTTGTGTGAACCCGGTGATGCCACTACTTTCCCACCCCAAAATGTGTGAAAAAAGTGATTTTTTCAGCAAAAATTGAGGTTTGCAGGGGATTCTGGGTAAGGAAACGTTGGGGTATCCACGCAAGCCATACTTCCTTGGAAGCCGCCAGGTGTCTAGTTGTCAGAAATGTGTGGGTTTGGTAGGTTTCCCTAGATGGCCGCCGAGCACCGGGCCAAAAACCAAAGTGACCCCCCTTGCAAAACCAGATTATCTATCGTTCCTACAGCGTGAGAATTTTGGAATAATATTGCAAAGAAAATGTGGCAGACATTTTGAGGTTTGCAGGACATTGGGGATAAAAAACTTTTTTGAATTCACAAGAGAGACATCACCATGAACTCCCATGGGTTTCCGACAATATCTACAGTTGGTGGGTTATTCTTGCATGGAAAGTGTACCTTGGCAGAGAAACTAAAGACAAAGATTCCTGCACAACCATCTATTCCTCAAACACACACACATACTGGTTGGATTTGGCACGAGGGCGAGTCATGGTTCAGTGTATTAAATGTTATTAACAAGAGATTTCACAAAAATGAAATGCACTGTCAATAATTAAATTCACAAAAAAACAAACCAATGACTCGCAGCTCGTGAGCTGTAAAGCCACGTCAAGGCACCAACCACTTTACAGGCCATTCACACACCTTTCATACGTGATACAAACAAGACCATTCGCACCACCAGGCACAAAAGCAACACATTACAAAATTCACCAAAAAGGGACAAGGTACACCCTGCTTCAGAAAGACAAATATTACTGCACAGCCATCTAATCCGCAAGCACACACACATACTGGTTGGATTTGGCACGAGGGTGAGTGATGGTTCAGTAGATACAATTGTATTAGCAAGTGATTTCACAGAAATGAAATGCACTGGTAATAATTGAAAGGGCGAGAAACTGAACCATTGACTCACAGCTCGTGAGCTGTAAAGCCACGACAAGGCACCAACCTCTTTACAGGCCATTCATACACCTTTCATACGTGTGAGACATACAAAACCATTCACACCGCCAGCCGCGGGCCCATCACATAACAAAACTCACACCAGCACACAGCGCCATTCAAGGGCCCATCACTTTCACACGCCCACAATCCAGACACAGCAACTACACAGGCTGATGGATTGCGTGGAGTGGCACTCAGCTAGCAGTGTGTGTAGTGACCAGCAGAAAGTCACTACTCACACAGAGCCAGCAGAGCACCAGTCCACACACACCGCTAGCCAAACACCAGTCCACGCACACTGCTAGCCAAGCGCCAGTCCACGGACACCACCAGCCAAGCACCAGTCCGCACACACCACCAGTCCACGCACACCGCCAGCCAAGTACCAGTCCACGCACACCGCCTGCCAAGCACCATTCCACGCACACTGCCAACCAAGCTCCAGTCCACGCACACCACCAGCCACGCACCAGTCCACGCACACCGCCAGTCCATGCACACCGCCAGCCAAGCACCATTCCACGCACACCACCAACCAAGTGCCAGTCCACACACACCAACAGCCAAGCGCAAGCCTACACACACCGCCATCACATTTAGGATTTTTTTTAGAAAAAAATAAAAACACAAACAAATTGCAAATAGATACAAATCTTCTAACAGAAAATCAGCAACTAAATACATTGCACTAACACCAACCTTGAAACAGAATCAAATTATCCAAAGAATACAGACCAGGCAGTTCACTTTACCACTCAAGAATCCTCCCAAAAATTCTTTCGTGTGTGGTACGCTCTAAAACAAGCAGAGAGACACAGTGCAGGATGAGAAGGACAGTCGGGGCAGTACATACGACTCTCCTTCCGCAAACCTTTTCGCCAACAGACTCTACATCTCCTACTGGGAAAATCTTTTGCGGGTGTGGGAGGAATGTGATCTGGAAAGTGGCGTTCTTTCAATCTAGCAACATCCTCCACCAGTCCAACTCTAGGAACACTTGCCTGTTCCACTACAACAAGGCTGCCTATTACAGACTCCTGAAACTTAGCAAAAGTCATCTTTGACTCAGGGCAAGAATCCTGGAACACAACAAAAGCATTAAACATTGCCAAGTGGAAAAGATGGATAGCCAACTTCTTGTACCAAATGTAAGCCTTACGAAGAGCAGTGTAAGGTTCCAACCTCTGATCTACTCTGTCAACACCACCCATGTGCCTATTATAGTCTAAAATGCACACAGGTTTGCGCGCTTCAGCAACCTGACCCCAAACAGTCACAGGTGCAGTGCTTTCATCATGGATGGTAGTCAGCATGTAGACATCTCTCCTGTCTGTAAACTTCACAGCAAGAAGCTCCTGGCAACGCAACGCACTGCACTGTCCCCGCACAAGCTTTTGACAAACAAGTTCTTTCGGGAAACCTTTACGGTTAGAGCGGATTGTGCCACAAGCAAGAGTGTCCACTTTGGCCAATTCCCTGAACAACCGCACACCAGTGTAGAAGTTATCTACATATAAATGGTGGCCTTTGTTAAAAAATCCTCTTCCAAGTTCCCAAACAATTTTCTCAGTCACTCCAAAAGTGGACGGACAACCAGGGAGGTTAAACCTAGATTCCTTACCGGTGTACACCCTGAAATTGGAGACATATCCAGTCCTACTGTGTCACAGCATATACAGCTTTATTCCATAGCGTGCCCTCTTACTAGGAATGTATTGCCTAAAAACCAAGCGGCCCTTGAACAACACCAAAGACTCATCCACTGCAATTTGTTTCCCAGGAGCATAGATCTCAGGAAATCGATCAACAAAGTGATCAAGGACAGGCCTAATCTTAAAAAGACGGTCACAGTCAGGGTGATCTCGTGGCAACGCTAAACCATTATCAACAAAATGCATCATCCGAAGCAGTAGCAAATACCTGTCACGACTCATGACTGCCGGAAAAATAGACGTCGCCATCAAGGGACTGCTAGACCAATATGAAGACATTGATGGCTTCCTTAGCAAGCCCATCAAAAAAACCCAAGAACTTCTTCATCTCTTCAACATTTGTGGGAGTCCACCGGGTAGCTCTAGAGTGTGGCTTAAGACTGGCACAGTTGTCCCTCAAAAACTGTTCGGCATACAAATTAGTCTGCTCAACAATCTCTGCAAAAAACACATCGTCCATAAACAACTGAAAAAAATTGACCGGCAAAAAGTTTTCAGTATTCACTCTAGACCCTGGAACACCAGTAAACTCTGGCAATGCCGGCTGCACCATGCCAGGGGCAACCCAGAGGTCATCACTTTCAAAGGGAAGCCTTGCAGCCCCAGCCTGCAGCCCAGAAGCCTCTTGCCGCACTACACCAACGGGAAGCCTTGCAGCCCCAGCCTGCAACCCAGATGCCTCTTGCCGCACTACACCAACGGGAAGCCTTGCAGCCCCAGGCTGCAGCCCAGATGCCTCTTGCCGCACTATCGGCACATCAGTCTCCGCCTCTAACACAGGCACTTCATCCGCACGAAGAGTATCTTCATCATCCGATGACTCCATACGGAGAGACAACTCACTGCCAGAATCGTCCCCTGCCTCCTCTCCCTCAGATGCAGAGTCAGTCTCTGAACCAATATCAGAGGAAGACTCAAACAGCAAACCAACAACCTGCTGAGCAGTCATCCTGCAGCTAGCCATTATACTTACTAAGATAGAAGACTGCACAAACAAGTCAACAACAACCAACAATGTGCAAACCAAGTAAGTAAAGAAATGTGTACCTTTATCACAAAGATCAATGTACTCAAAAACTATACAATCCAATTACAAGAGACAGCTGCACTCACCAGAAACCAACTCTGCAGTGGCACAGCAAAAACCAACGATATCAAACTAGAAAGAAGAAAAAAAAACAAATTACTCACAAGACAACAAAATACACATCGAGCACCAATGCAAAAAGTTTTTGACACTCAAAAAACAAACATACTGCTATTATTACACCATTTGCAAAAAAAATTCATGCAGAGAAATCAAACACATTTACATTGTACAAAAAAGAGTCTCTTACCAAACTACACAAACAGCAGAACCGCCAGAAACAACACGGCAAACTGAAAAGAGCAAAAGCCTTCACCTAGAACAAAAAGTAAAAAAAAAAAAAAACATTACTATTGCGATTCACAAAAAATAAAACAATAAACATTACAACATGCTATATTACTACCCAAATGGTCAATCGGGTTATGTTCCAGGTGGGGCAGAAAACAGCAGGGAAAAAAAAGGCTACTCTGTCCCGGGGCGGGTGGGCCAAATACATATTATAAAAATTGCCCCCTGGAAGCGACACTTGCCAAAGGGGTCACTTCCGTTTTTATTTACACTAATTCCCTGGTGTCTAGTGGGCTTTTCTGCCCCCCCCTGGGGCCAGACACGGAGCGAAAGTGGACCGATCTGCCCCCGGGGGGGGGGCAGAAAAGTCTGTGCAGTAATTATTCCCCAGGGAAGCGACCCTTGCCCAAGGGGTCGCTTCCCATAACAAAATGACGAAATTCCCTGGTGTCTAGTGGGATTTTCTGCCCCCCTGGGGGCAGAAACGGACCGAAAGTGGACCGATCTGCCCCCAGGGGCGGGCAGAAAAGTCTGTGCTCAAATTCTCCCCCAGGGAAGCGACCCTTGCCCAAGGGGTCGCTTCCCATAACGATATAAAAAAATTCCCTGGTGTCTAGTGGGCTTTTCTGCCCCCCCCTGGGGGCAGAAACGGACCGAAAGTGGACCGATCTGCCCCCGGGGGGGCAGAAAAGTCTTCCACAAATTCTCCCCCAGGGAAGCGACCCTTGCCCAAGGGGTCGCTTCCAAAATGGCCAAAAACAACATCCCTGGGGTCTAGTGGGGGCATTCCTGTCCCACAATCGCGACGCTGTGAGCTTTCGTGGGACAGGAATGCCCAGCATTGAGACATCAGGGGAGAGGAAATACTCTTTCCTCTCCCCCGATGCCTCAAGGCCCTGGAATTCCGCCCCCCCCGCAACACAGCACCAAAACACTTACCCTCCCCGTTGGACGCGCTGGAAGAAATGAATTCCAGCGCGTCCAACGCTTCCTGATGACGCCGGCGCGCGCTGTGCGCGCTGACGTCATCAGGAAGCGTGGGGGGGGCTCGGGGTGGCAGCGGAAACTCTTCCGCTGTCATCCCCCTCTGTGGGGGCACGATCGATGCCCCAGGGGGGGGGAGCGCCAGCGCTTCCCCCAGGGGCTGTGCTCATGACGGAGCGGTTCCGTCATGAGCACAGCTCAACCGATGCTCATGACGGAACCGTTCCGTCATGCGCATCGAAGGGGTTAAGTTCTTGATCATTGGTCGCATGCTCTTGCATGCGACATGTAATGTTTTCAGTGGTGTTCCAAATTCTAACATTGGAGCTTTGTGGGAGAAACTTTGTTGAAGGCATTACTAACTGAAGACTTGAACGTGCTGCCAAAATAAAGGAATATCAACTTAACTTTTCTTGGATCATATTTTATCTTTAATATTGGCGACGACGGGAAACCACACCACTGGGCAGCATGAAGTAACAGAGTGGTGGAACTCACCTATTTCTGAACAATTATTCTACTTTCAACAATCCTGGTATGCTTTGCAACATGTTCATCCATATTACAGTGCATTAATTGTACTAGCGGCTGTATCGCGTAAATGTGACTTGATGGCACCAGCGGCTGTGTTTACTTAACTGTGACCTGCATTTTTTGTCGATTTCAACTTTTACCTTGAAGTTTGGCAATTATGTTTTGGAACTGAGCACTATGAAACAAGTAGTCGGTACTTAATATTTGTTTCGCCACGACTACGATTGCGATTGGCGTTTGCACTTTGTAATGGATTAACTTTACTTGTATTGGATCTGAGGCAAATAGATGAACTGTTTCTGCTTCAATTTTTATCGTATGGTGCTTTTCTGATTATATTTGTGTCGCTATATATGTGGTGTTTCGTTTACTCCCAACATCAAAAAACGGATAAAGGAAAACTCTTGTTGGAGTTTCATTAGTATCAACATTCAAAAACGGATAAAGGGAAACTTTTGAATGTATACATCACCCGCAAATGCCCTGTGTTCGGAAACGTCTCCTCCATTCTTCAACGTTCTGCTCTATTAAAATCATACGCGTGTGACATTTACGCACTCCTACGCGTGACATCACACGCACGGCCGCCATTTTGTTGTTTCCTAGGTAACATTTCTACCATACGGATACATGATTCGGCGCTCGCATCGCTAATCAATTTCAATACGCATAAGTAAGTGCAAGTTAGTGCATATTTGTATAAAACATCGCCGTGTCAATGATTTTGTGCCACAAATTCTTTCCTTTTACTATGTATGGAAAAGAACAAAAATAAAACGTTCATCTATACAAGTTATGAGATTGCCGTTTTAATGATTTTGGGGGACAAATTTTTGGGTTACCTGGTATGAAAAGCACAATACAGTACTAAAAAGTGAATAAGCATTAACTATTGCTTTCAGCTATAAATACATTTTGAAACATCCAACATTAGTTACTATATAAACGTTTGTTTCATATAATCAAAGTATTTTCATCAACTTCAATACAATATGGAATTCGATCCGTCTGCCAAATTCCTACAAGTCAAAGGTGATCCACCCATGCCATGGCCAAGGTGGAAAGAGGAATTCCTGAATTATATGAAAGCAATTGATGGTGAAAGAATGGGTTCTGAAAGGAAAAAAAGTATCCTATTACATTGTTTGGGCTCAGAGGGACAAGTCCTTTTTAGATCACTTCCTCAAGTAACTACACAAAATGTAGGAGGTGGTGATTCAATGAATGTTTATACAGAAGCATTAGCAAGATTAGAAAAAAGGTTTAAGCCAAATGTCAGCATAGCTCTTAACCGTTTTAAATTTTACACCAGAAAACAAAAGGAAGACTAATCTTTTGATTATTTTTTTTACTTTTCTAAGGCCATTGAGCATGCACTGTAATTTCGGCGTCATGTCTGACGAAATGATACGTGATCAAATCATTGTCCATGTTAAATGCAAGAAAATTCAGGATAAACTATGGGTCATGGGAGATCCAAACTTAAGTGAAACCATAGCCACAGCTAAAGCACAGGAACAATCTGATTTATGGATGGATACTATCAAAAAGAACAGGGAAAGGAAAACTGCAGATGAAGAAATATGTACTGTTGGACAAAAGTATTCTTCAAAACAAGACACCACACAATCTCTAGGGAAGCATAACTTTATTCGATCAAAACATGCTATGTATCAAAAACCGGTTGAGGGAACTAACAACCAAGGAATGTGTTACAGATGTGGTAACAGGTCGCATTATGCTTCATTTCCAGGATGCCCAGCTTTGAAGAGGGAATGTAAAATTTGCAACATAATAGGCCATTTTAGCAATATGTGTAGAGACAGACGTACACAATTCCACAAGCGTGGTGCTATTTCTTCGCTATCAGAAGAAGGCATGACCAATGTTACTAATGTTAATGCTGAAATCGATCAGGGTTTTGTTGTTTCCATAGTGGGGAACCATACCCAAGCACATATAAGTTCTCCTAAATGTGTTTTCCAAGTGTGTGATATTGACTTGTTACTCATGGTGGATTCAGGGTACCCGTGGACCATTATCTCTCATGAATATTTTATTGATACTTTAGCAGACTACATTCCATTAGATAAATTAGAGAAACCTGACATTGTTGCTGAAAGTTTTTGTGGAACAAAAATTTATATGATTGGTTTCTTTCATGTTACCTTGCATTTTAAACATAGAGAAGCTGAGGTCAAACTGTATATTTCTCAGAAGGGAGTTAATGTTCTAGGCTGGTTAGATCAATGGAAATTGGGAATCATATTAAATTCCCGATCCAAAGAACCGGTATCATTATGTGATGATCATCTTATGAACACGGTGTCTGAGTGGAAAACTCATGCAGAAAGGAACCAGTGGATAGTGCAAAATCAGAAAAACTTATTAAAGGCTTTTCGAATGTTTTCATTGACAAATTGGGCAAACTTAAAAACTTTTCACACAGAATAATATTGAAAACCAATCACATTCCTGTAGTACAAAAACTCAGAAGCATTCCTATTAATATCAGAGATGAGCTCAAAGATATGTTTGATGAATTACTGAGGGAAGGCATCATTAAACCGATAGAATCATCAGAATGGGTATCTCCCATAGTTTTAGTACGGAAGCCTGATAACAAGTTGAGAGTGTGTGTCGATTTAAGAGCATTAAATTCTAACATCATCGTTGACTGTCATCCTTTGCCAAACATAAATGAGTTGGTATCACTATTAGATAGTGCAAAAATCTTTTCCACTCTCGATCTCAGATCAGCATATCACCAAATAGAACTCACTAAGGACTCTAGAAAATACGCAGCGTTCATCACGCCACAGGGTTTATTTCAGTACACTCGCATGCCATTCGGACTTGCGTCTGCAGCTTCAGTTTTTCAGAGAGTAATGTTTCATATTTTTAGAGACATTGACTTTTATGTAAAATGTTTTCAAGATGACATCTTAGTTTTCTCTAAAAATACAGCTGAACATGAGAAACATTTACAAGAAGTTTGTAGAAGGCTAGAACAAAATGGATTAACCCTTAAAGCACACAAGTGCAATTTATTCAGAGAATCAGTTGAATATTTAGGACATACCCTTTCGGGTAATGGTGTTTTTCCAAAAAGATCCAATGTAGAGGCTATCTCTAAGGCTCCTTCCCCAGAGAATAGAGATCAACTTCTTTCATTTGCGGGTATGTGTGAATATTACAGCAAGTTTGTTGTAAACTTTGCCACAAAGATGGAACCGTTGAGAAAGCTTCTTAGGCATGGGGTTAAGTACGAATGGGTTGATTTAGAACAACGTTCTTTTGAAGAAATTAAAAATGACATTATTAATGCTCCCACGCTTAAACCTTTTCGCATCAACAAGGAGTGCATTATCACAGTTGATGCAAGTTGTTATGGTTTGGGTGCAGTTCTGTCGCAAAAAGAGAGAAATGAGGAGTGGAATGTAGCTTTTGCCTCAAGAACGCTTAATGAATGTGAACGCAAATATGCAGTCATAGAAAGGGAATTACTAGCTTGTGTTTGGGCAATAGAACACTTTAGACTATACGTGTGGGGTTCTAAATTCACACTGAGAACAGACCATAAGCCTTTGGTCAATATATTATCGGTGGGTGGAGGTTGGAATTCTACAGCCAGAATTGCCAGATTAACGTCAAAATTACAAGAATAAAATTTCATTACTGTTTATGTACCTGGTAAGAAAAATGTTACTGCTGATTGTCTATCACATTTACCGTGTAACCAAAACATAATTAATTTGATAAGTGAATCTGATTTTGTTGTTACCATTGAAGATGTTCTTCAGGGAAAATTTCAGGAAATAACTGAGGTTCATTGGCATGATTGTGAGCAGAAGGACAGTAAATGGTCAGAATTGAAAGAGTACATTAAAAATGGGTGGCCTAGGAAAGACAGAATAAGTTCAGAGTTATTGCCATTCTATAAAGTGTTGGAGGAATTAGAATTAGATAGTGATTTCATTTTCAAGTCAGGCAAATGTATTCCTCCAGAAGGCATGCATGAGGTTATTTTACGCATTGCGCATAAAACTCATCCGGGGATATCTTCTATGAAGCGGTTAATAAGAACACATTTTTGGTGGTCAGGTATTGATAAATTTGTTGATAGGATGGTTAGAGAATGCCCTGACTGTATATCAAATGAAAGGACGCTTAGAGTTCACACTCCACCACTTAAGACGGTTCGATGGCCATCTGAACCATGGAAGAAAATTGCATTCAACATTTCAGGCCCCTTTCACATTCTCCCAGAATCATCATGGTACGCTTTGGTGATAATCGACTATCACTCTAAGTGGCCCGAGGTAAAGTTTGTTCCAAAAGCCACTACTAGTGCAGTTGTTAATTTTTTCAAAGACATCTTTGCCAGGGAAGGTTGTCCATCCTGTTTAGTCACTGATAATGGAGTGCAACTAACATCCGTGGAAATGGCTGATTTTCTAAAAGGATGTAATATTACCCACAGGTTAACCTCATTATATGAACCATGTGAGAATGGTCAGGTGGAACGTTTTAATTGTGTCCTGAAGGGTTTTATTACCAAAGCTGTCAAATTTGGGAGTAATTTGGTAAGTGCGTTAAAGGAGCGTTTGTGGACTTATAGGATTACGCCTCACACCACAACTGAGGTGGGACCCTTTAAACTTTTCAAAGGAAGAGATCCTGCATCACAAGTGTTACCGTGGTGGTTGAGAGAGAAATCTCATAATTTTGTCTCAGGTAGAGAGAATCTAAGTGAAGTAGCCAAGCGTGTAAAAAATAAACAATTCAAAACCAAAAGTTGGTATGACAAAAAATGGAGAACAAGGTCCCATGATTTTCAAGTAGGAGATTGGGTAAAGATTCTCAAACCAGGTCTGGTTGGTAAGGGTACTAATAAGTTTAGGGATCCTATTTTAATTAAAATAATTTTTCACAATAGTGTTATGACACTAGATGGAAAAATCTGGAATGTGAGAAGGTTGGCTAAATGTCCTATACCTAACACTAAAAGAGGAATTTCATCTGATGTGGATGTTAATCTTAACAATGGTGATTCTGTTGCTCATAGAGTCAAAGATTGTAGGCGTGTTATTTATGCACTCAAAAGATATGCAAATTTCACGTAACACTGTTTTTCAGCTTTGTAATTTTCTTTTTGTTTGTTTGATTGTTCTTTTGTTAAATAAGGGAGATGTGTTGCATGCAGTATTCATTATTATTAGTATGTCCCTTTAAGTTCTTGATCATTGGTCGCATGCTCTTGCATGCGACATGTAATGTTTTCAATGGTGTTCCAAATTCTAACATTGGAGCTTTGTAGGAGAAACTTTGTTGAAGGCATTACTAACTGAAGACTTGTGACAGCTTGTAATGTATTGAACGTGCTGCCAAAATAAAGGATGTCGTGTTGCCTAGATGCGAATGTTCGTCCTTCTTCCTCCTAATTGATATCATCTTGCGAGAAACGCACAAGCTTGTTTCCTGTGTGTCGTCATTCCGCAGCGTACGCGGAAGCCATTTTGGAGGTTGTGCATCACGTATCCAGGCATCACAGAATTACTCGCCAATGCACACGGCTTTCAGTTGTTCTGCTCTGCGTGTTCTACATACGCTGCTTCGTAGTTTTCGTGCCTTCATGTAGCGCATGTGGAACTTCTCTTCACTAATACACACAGCACTATATTTGGCCAGATAGCAAGGTAACTGAGAGATTCTTCGTTGAAGCATTTTGCTGTGTACTTCGGTGGTGTGTACTACGCGACTATTGACATATCAAAGTATCTGAAAACTTCTTTGTTTAACCATTCTGCGCTCAGCTGTTTGTTTTCCTCTTCCCGCTGAACTGAGAACTTCTGCGTTTAAGCATTCTGCGCTCAGAGGTTTGTTTTCTTTTTCCCGCTGATGCGCACAGCATTTGATATATATAATTACATACGCATGGTATTGGGGATAAATTAGTAAAAAAAAAGAAAGAAAAAAAAATAGTAGCTCATTATAAGAAAAATATTTATTGGTAACACATTCAGGCTCTATACTCAAGTAAATTCAAGTGCTTTGAATATGCAAAACGTCACTGCAGCCCCATTTTTTTTATCTGAGCCTGGCAGTCCTCATATAAAATGGAAAAAGTGGAAAGTTGTATTCGAGAGATATGCTAGGGTATGTGGCCCTTCACTTAGCGCAGAGAGGAGGTCTGCTTTATTGTTGCACTGTTTGGGGTCAGAGGGGCAAGACGTTTTTGACCATCTTCCTGATTTATCACGTGAGGAGGCGAATGAGCTCAATGACTATGAAATTTGCATAAAAAAGTTAGATAAACACTACTTACCAAAAGTAAGCACCATCTTAGAAAGATACACATTTGCTAAGAGAATGCAAGCCGAAGAAGAAACGGTGGAAGGTTATATAACTGTTTTAAGAAAACTCGCATCTTCATGTAAATTTGATGGCTCAGCTGATGAACGTATACGTGATCAGTTCATGTTTGGATGCAATATAGAAAAAGTTAGGGAAGAGTTATGGTTACGCGATGAACCTACTTTGGATGAGGTTCTCGTTGTAGCCAAAAGGATAGAACACTCTATGAAATGTGTCGCTGTTTTAAAGAAAGATTCCACTAATGAATGCAAGGTCCAAGAGGTGAAACGTAATAGTAAAGTGGAATATAAGAGTAAAGACAAGACTCATAAAGAATCCTTGTCAACCAAAGAAAAAATGAATGAGAGATGGATTAATAGTAAGTGTTTCAGGTGCGGGAAAATGGGACATTTAGCTAACAATCCAAAGTGTCCCGCTCTAGGCTTCATATGTCCTAAATGCAAAAAGAAAGGTCATTTTGCCTCAATGTGTAATAGTAAAGGTGCACCGAAAGTAAAAGAAGTGGAAGTTAATGATTGTAGCTATGATGAATCTAACTCTGAGGATTATGAATGTGGTCAGATTGTAGTGCAGGTGGTGATTGGGGAAAAGAAGAAAAATTCTCCATGTGTTGAAATTCTGGTTGAAGGAGCAAAGACTAGAGTTCTATTTGATTCGGGAGCTAAGATGACAATAGTCTCAAGTGGGTTTTATATGAATAATTTGAAAAGTAAAGTTAAACTCCTGAAACCCGACATAAGGCCGTTGGCTTATGGGGGGGAGCCCATCAAATTGCATGGATATTTCATTGGTCTGATTGAGTATAAAGGGAAGTTGATTTCAGGAAAGATTTATGTATCAAAAAAGGGTGATAGCATCATCAGTTGGATCCATCAAGGTGATCTCGGTGTCTTCCTTGATCCCAATGTTGATCCTCCTCTTCAATTTAAAAGCGATGTAAACTCCATTAGGAAAGCAGGGGATGTTAATTTGATTGATGATCTCAAGAGAGATTATCCTAGTGTTTTCAGTAAAGAGCTGGGTTGTCTCAAAGGCTACAAGCACAAGATTATACTTAAAAAGGATGCTACTCCTGTATGTTGCAAAGTGAGAAATGTTCCAATTTCGGTAAGGGAAGACATGCAAAAAGAAACTATAAAATTAAAAGAGGGGGGTATCATAGAGGAGGTTGAAGGGACCGAATGGTTGGCCCCAGTGGTGGCAGCACGCAAACCCAATGGGGACCCGAGTCTCTGCATTGACTTGAGACAATTAAACAAATGTGTAGTGATTGATAAATATCCTTTGCCGAACATAAATGAGTTGCTGTCTCTGCTGGGTGGAGCCAAAGTCTTTAGTACAATCGACTTAACTTCGGCATACCACCAAATAGAGTTGGAGGAGTCATGTAGGGACTACACTTCTTTCATAACACCATTCGGTACATTTAGATTTATACGCATGCCCTTTGGGTTGGTATCGGCTTCTTCCGTGTTTCAAAGGGTAATGGAAAATATTCTTCAAGGTTTACCTGGTATTTATGTCTACCAAGATGACATTTTTTGTTTTTGGGCAGGACACCTGCCAACATGACTCTCGATTGATCCGAAGGCCCCAGGCCAGTCAGCTTTGCTCAGATTTTCCGACTCGTTGGGTGGAGGACCCTTCAGTATCCCTGAGTGACACGTTAAGCATTTTAAGCAGATCTGTGGTCCCTTCTAGAGTGCTGGCTGGTCCCATAGGCCCAATGACTTGTACTTGTCGAGCACTGGAGGGCTACCAGCGTCATTCCACTCAAATCCCGTGTGTGGCGTCAGCTCAAAGCCATACGCCAACAACTCGCAGCATTTGATCAGGATAGAGCAGAGCTTGCTGCCTTGAGATTGAGACATGCCTACTATACTGGGGGTGACAGGTGCGGGCGACTTCTCGCCCACAAGTTGCGCAAGGTCCGACAAAGGCAGGGGGTACGGGAGATGTGCAAAGGGGATGGTACGCGTGTTTCGGAAGATGGTGACATTGCCGAGGCGTTCCGCGATTTCTATGCTAACCTTTACATTAGCTCTCCTCTGGAGGCCGCAGATGGGGCCGCCTTTCTTGACTCTGTCACTCTTCCGGCTCTGACTAAGGCCCAGGCCGACCAGCTGGACAGAAGCATCCGCACAGAGGAGGTAATTGCTGCCATCGCCCGGCTGAAACTGGCAAGAGCCACGGCCCGGACGGCTTCTCAGCCATTTTCTATAAGAAGTTTTGTGCCTTGCTCGCCCCTCTCCTTACCCAGCTTTTTAATTCTTTCTCCGAACCTGGGGCGATCCCACATTATCTTTTAGGGGCCTCTATAGCGGTAATCCCCAAACCAGGGAAAGAAGGGACTCAGTGTGGCACGTACCGCCCCATCTCTCTTCTAAATGTCTATCTTAAAATATACACTGGGATCCTGGCCTTGCACCTTATATGCCTGGGCTGATTGATCCGGAACAGACGGGTTTTATTCCTGAGCGTCAAACGTCCGACAATACGAAACGTGCTCTTCATCTCATCGAGAAGGCTTCTTGCACGGAGGGAGAGTATATGCTACTCACAATCGACGCCGAAAAGGCGTTCAATAGAGTTCATTGGCCATATTTGGAGCAGGTGTTAATGCGGGTGGGACTGGGAGAGAAATTTCGCCACATACATTTTCAATTGCTATAAGTTCCCGTCTGCCTCAGTCCGGGTGAATGGCCACACGTCCTCACAATTCCCTATAGAGAGAGGCACAAGACAGGGGTGCCCTCTGTCACCCCTCCTTTTTGCCACCTACATGAAACCTCTGGCCCAGAAGATACGGCAAAACCCAGCGATGTCCGGGATCAAGTTCTGGGGCTATGTCCATACCATCAGCCTTTATGCGGATGATGTGTTGATATCATTATCTAATCTGCGCAATGCGCTGCCGGCGTGCCTAGCAGATTTAGACACCTTTGCACGGGCTGCAGGGTTTAAGGTGAATACCGACAAATCGCTAGCTCTCAATCTTTCCCTGTCGCAATCCACCCGGGAATACCTTCAAAGTCTGCTCACCATCCAGTGGGCGAGGGACACGATCCCATATTTGGGGATTCAGTTGGCTTCCACTCTTCCGCAAGTAGTTGCTATCAACTATGCATCCCTGCGACAGAAGATTCGCCGAGAAATCGGTCAATGGAAACATTACCCCCTCTCTTGGCTAGGCAAAATAGCAGCAGTCATGATGACCATTTTACCTCAGATCCTCTATCTCTTCAACACTATCCCTCTCCACCCGCTCATCGGCTGGATTCAGCAGACGCAATCAGAACTCGCCCAGTTCATTAGGAACGGTCGGAAGCCACGTTTGTAGCAGACATTGTCGACGCTCCCCCCGGAGGGAGGTGGACTTGGGATCCCCGACCTCCAGCTCTACTTCCAAGCGGCCCAACTCCGACATCTGGTTGAATGGAGTCGCTGGGAATCGGAGAAGCACTGGCTGTTTCAAGACCAAGCAGTAGCAGCGAGGTCCTTGTAGGAAATTCCCTTCTTACGCAA
This sequence comes from Triturus cristatus, assembly GCF_964204655.1. NCBI lineage: Eukaryota > Metazoa > Chordata > Amphibia > Caudata > Salamandridae > Triturus > Triturus cristatus. The sequence goes on along the minus strand of NC_140579.1, from coordinate 429,990,183 downwards.
ACACCATAGACCCCCTAATCTGTACGCCTCATATATCACACGCGTTCCCCTTGAAGTGTGGGACCTCACTAATGTTAAGCATGATCTCACCACCTTTCCCTCTCCGCTCACTCCTTTGATAGATAACCCTGATTTCTCCCCGGGTATGGATTCGGTGGCCTTTGCAGGCTGGAAGCCTGCGGGATGTCGATTTCTATACCATATGTATGACGCGGACGGAGTTATCCCATTCCAGCAATTCAAACAGGAATACGGGCTACCCGAGACGGAGATACTCAGGTACTTACAAGCACGACACTGGGCGCTCAGTGAGCGAGTCCATCCGGATGCTGATAGACGCCTTTCCCCTTACGAGCGATGGCTCATTCGCACACGTCAGATAAAAAGCTCATCTCGGACTTATACAGGATGCTACAGGCTAGACTTGCACACACCTATAACCCCGGCAGGGTGCGTTGGGAGAGGGAGCTAGGCAGAACACTCAGCCACAAGGAATGGGAGGGCATCTACTATAGAGCCCGACATTCAGCTTACCACATGGGGCTCACTGAAACCCTCACAAAGGTAGTAACATATTGGTATTACAGCCCAGAACGCCTACACTCAATGGATCATGCGAGGGGGGCAAAGTGCTGGAGGGGCTGCGATCATATAGGCAACCTGGTACACCTACTGTGGGAGTGTAAACATATTCAGCCATACTGGACTCAGGTGATTGACGAAGTAGATAAACACTTCAACACAGTGATTCCACGCTTCCCAGCGTATATTTTGTTGGGTCTCCCAAACACCTTGACTTTTCCGCTCCGATCACGTAGAGGCCGGCAAATGGCAATTGCGCTGGGACCAGCGATACAGAACATACTCACACACTGGCGCACCCCCACCATTCCGACCTTCACGGGCTGGCTATACCGTCTGTGGCATGTCCTCGGAATGGAGAAACGTACATTGACGATGGCGGGAGAGGTATCCAAGTATGGAGAGTTGTGGCAACCTTTTCTGGCACTCTTGTCTTCCGAATTCCGAGAGGTCACTTGCCCCCGCTACATGCGCTTATTGCGCCTAGCTGACATACAAAGGGCGGTGAGGGTGATGAAGACCCAGCAGGGGGTCTGGAGAGCCCAGATGGTGGACATGGAACAGGGGAGGGGGCGGGAGGGGAACAGGGAGTGGTGGGGGGAGGGGGTTCTTCACGTTTTCCCCTTGATTCTGTTTGTTTAGCTTCTGTATCGTTTCCTTTGCCTGGACACGTGCCCACTTTCATGTGCATACTCCCAATCTGACTTGTTCAGTCATGTATCATATGCCAGCAAGGAGTTGATAGCTCAGCCTGTCAGATTTTCTCTGTGTGTTTTTTGAAATTTCAATAAATAGATTTAAACCATAAAATGCACCAAAATGTGGTCCTCGTGATAAAAACACACAATTGCGACACACATCTTTATACAGTCCTCATTGTGATGGGAAAAACACCAATCTCTGTAATAGGCAGCATAATATTTCTTGTGACAGATAAAGGCACACAAACCTGTTGTGCACAATTTAATATGGTCCTTAGTTTCACAAGTGCATATAGGACCATAGGTCACATTGAAATAGGAGCTATTGTAAAGCACAAAAAAGCACAATCTTGTGACACACAGTATGAAATGGTTTTCAGTGTCCAGAACAAACGTTCATATGCTTGAAACACATATAAAGTTGTTGCAGTGTGAATTACATGTTTAAAATGGCAACACTAAACTGTAACATGCGTCATGATGTGCTCCTTTTTGCAATGGATAAAAGCTCACATGCTATACACATGGTCACATGAATTGCATAACACGATGCAGTCTTCATTGTGATGGATGAAAACATGTGTGTGATGATTTTTTCACAGTGAGGTGTTATAGCACAGAGGTAAAACACGCACTGTGATGTAATGAGTTTGATGGAAACAGAATCAAAGAATTCATAGTTATTGACAACAGAGGGGACCAGCCACTCACACGAATGCACATGCAATGAGGAGCAGGTTTGTTTCTATTAGGTATCTTAAGACATCTAGAGCTCATTGCACATGATGAACCCAAATTAATTTGTAACTGTGTCACGGGGTCGAGGATGACTTATTGGAGGAGATATCATACTCCCCGGTGACTCTGGTGAATGAGGTACTCTTCCTTTGTGTGCAGGATTCGTCATCGGTCTGTCCCTTTAAGGAACAGGACTCCAACATCCAAGAAGAAGGCGGTCAGCAAGTCCAGATGACCTCTCTGCCCCCTGACCAATGGGGAGAGAGAGCCCCACTGACGAAAGCGGAAATGGATCCTGGAACGGACGCTGAGGAAGAAGTGAGAGCTGAAGAACCAGGAGAACCAGAGCGCGTGGAGGAGAAACGGGACCTCATCGCCTGCAACAAGTGGGGAGGAAACCGCTGCAGAGGAGGAGACGCCAGGAGGCCAACCTTTTCACGCTTCGCCCTGCCACGCTCCAGGAGGAATGTGGCTGAACAAGGTACGGTCCGGCTGCGGGCTGCTCACGGGCACTGGGCTGGAAGGCAGCAAATTAAGGAGAGGACACACCTCTGTTAAACCGGTGGGTTAACCGGACTACACTTGGTGGTGGTCGCTTCTTTGAGTGGGGCGATCCTCCCTGCACGGGCCATCTACGCTTCTACATATTGTCGATGTCCCGACGGTCACCAGTGGTTTTCTTGTTTTCTTGCCGAGGGACATATGAGTCCATGACTGACCTGGTGGCCGCATAAGAGGAAGAACGGAAGAAGTATTCCTACCTAACCTCTACAAGCTGTATAAACAGACGAACTAGGACGTGAAGAAAAAAACATATTCAAACCATACCTAATAAAAGGGATAAAAGAACCAAGTCGCACGTTAATTCCTTCCGGGGCTTAACCCCTTCCTCGACGACCCAGTGACAAACATATAATGTAATATAATCCTATTTGGGATTGAAAGAAGTTTATTCTTGGGAACAGTAGTTTAGATAATAGCACAACTTTGCAACAGACCCAGTGGCGTGGTCATTGCTGTGATGGGAAAAGCTCAGATATGTAATACACAACATTACACGGTCCTCGTTGTGATGAATAGAAACAACCATTTGTGACACACACCACGATGTGATCCAAAGTAAAATAATAGTAGTACACTTATATAACACACCAAAACACCTGTAACACTCCAAACTAAGGTCATTATGCAGGATATGAGCAATCTACTGGCATGATTAGGATTGTGACCCTGATGTGATACAAATAGCCACACACCTTAATGCCTCTAGATCCTCTTCAATTCACAATACAAAGTGCTACATTTATTGTCATAGATTATTAGTGTGCTTGGATTACACGAGCAAGCTGTTTTTTTAATTCACAAAGGTTCTCTTGATTATTCTTAGCATGCTTCTGCAGTAGCAGTATTTCATTATTTCTCATTTTCTTTTAAGAATACAATTTTTCCTTGAACAAGTATAAATGTAAAAAAAATTGAATTATTCGGAATTAAGTAGAAGTAGAAAAATATTTCCTTTCTGCATGCATTTTTGCCTGTTGATAGAAGAAGCACACGTCTAAAATGACCCAAAATGTGGTCCTCATTGCGTTTGATAAAAACACACAATTGTGACACACATCTTGATACGGTCCTCATTGTGATGGATAAAAGCACTAACCTCTACAATAGGCACCATAATAGTTCCTGTGTCAGATAAAGGCACACAACATTAGCCCTCTGGCCTTTTTGTGATGGGGATAAATTCTTGTCCTATGGACCAGGCCTGTATAGAGCCATAATTGTGATGGATAAGTGCACACATTTCCAAGATAAAATACAATGTAGTATTTTTTGAGCTACCCAAGATGCAGCACACTACAAATACACAGCATAATGTTAAAGCAGCTTACTGTTAAAGGAGCTTTCTGTTAAAGGAATAAGCGATAACACAAAATCACATTAATGTAGTATTTTTAATGATAGCTACATTAACATGAACTTATTCAATGCAACATGATGTGACTCTGTGGTAGAAGAAGCACACAAGTCTAAAATACACTAAAATGTGGTCCTCATTGTGTTGGATAACAACACACAATTGTGACACACAACTTGATATGGTCCTCATTGTGATGGAGAAAAAAAAAAACTGTAGTAATAGGCAGCATATTTCCTCTGGCAGATAAAGGCATTGAAACCTGTCTCACACAATTTAATATGGTCCTCAGTTTAACCCTTAAAGTGCACATAGGAGCATAATCTCAAAATCTCAACACAATTCTGTAACATGCGCCATGATGTGCCCTTTTTTGCAATACATAAAAGCTCACATGCTATACACATGTTCACATGAATATTCGCCTACCACGATGTAGCCCTCATTCTGATGGATAAAAACATGTCTGTAATTTTTTTCTTTCAGAGTGCAGTGTAATAGCACACAGAGTTAAAACGTTGCAGTGTGATGCTGTAATGAGTTTGATGGACTACAATTCATAAACAATTCATATTTACTGACACCAGAGGGGGCCAGTCTCTCACTGGAATGCAGTCTTAATGAGGAACAGGTCTGTTTCTATTAAGTATCTTAAGGCAGCCTTATGATGGTATGCAAGCACATCACACATTCTCTGCAATGAATTACAAATGAAGAGATAAACCATCAGGCAGTTTTAGTGCACTGCATGATATTGCCCTCTTGGTGATGGTTAAAGCATGCACATCTTTGTAAAACAGTGCATGAGATAGTCCTCTGTTATAAATAGATACTGTCTCATATTACTAACAGACAGCACGATGTGCTCCTTAATGTTGAAAGTTAAAATTGAAAGTCTGTCTTGCCCATAGGACAGAATGGGGAATGCTTTGTAACATTTTACAAGCATATCTTCCCATAGGGGTAAGATAGAAAATTGGAGTTTAGTACCCCTGAACTCAAATTTTAATAACACATCTTCTGGTGAGGATGGTTTTTAAATTGTGTGTTTGAAAATACTACTTTTAGAAAGGGACTATTTTCTTGTTCAGCCTTCCTGTGTGCCTCTATCTGTTTGTGGATTGACTGTCTGGTTTCACTGTGGCAGAGACAGAGGATGTGCATTCCCCGTAGATAGCCTCTGGGGGTTGAGGTGTGCCTGGCCCTTCCTGGAGGACCCAGCCCAGAGCTGAATAGACCCTGGCTGCATATAGAGTGGTGGGAGGAGATTTACCCTACACCTGAATGGGGCCTGTCTCTCTTGCACAATGCTGTCTCCACCTCCTGTGGTCAGGTTGCATCAGTGAAGGCAGAACTGATTTGGACTGGGCTCAGAGCCCCTTGCACAAAGGGATCAAAGACATTTTGGGGTATAAGTATTAGACCTAAAACCCCTGAACTTTAGACTACTTCTGGAATCAAGAGGAACCTTTGCTGGGGAGAAGAGTTTAAGAAACTGATAAGTACTGCCCTTGCTGTGTGTCTGGGGTTGGCCTGCAGTTGCTGTTTCTGCCAAAGAAAGAAGGACTTTGCTGTGTGCTGTGTCCCCTGCTTGAGAAACGTCTCCAAGGGCTTGAAGAAGAGCTTGCCTCCTGTTGTTGAAGTCTCAGGGACAAAAAGACATCTCCCCCAGCTCCCCTGAACTTCCTTGCTGGGAGTTCTGACCTGCCAGGAGGTGCCTGTAACTGGGTTGGGCCTCTGGAGGATGTTTCTGCTGTTGGGAGCTGGAAGAAATCCAAGAGAAGTAAGAAAATCTGGTTCCAATGCCGTTGATGCCGTCGCTGTGACCTGCACCGAGGCCCGGGGAGCCGCTCGTGAAGTAAACGACGCAATGCCCGGCCTGCTCCACAGCTCCAAAGCCGTACGACGCCCGCTGGCGCCGGCAGTGATCGGCCGTACCCGACGCCAGTGCTTGCACCAACTTCATCTTCGCCAGGGCCTGCCGATAACTGCCGAGAGTGACTCGAGAAACTTGCCGACGTCGCATCTTCACCGGAGCCACATCAGCCATCTTCGATGCCGTGAATCATCACCGACACCGTTTTCAAGGTACTGTTTGTTTGGGGGTCTGTGTGACTCCGCGCCCGATGCTGCAATCCTCGTGGGTGGTGCCATACTTTGGATTTCGTACTGTCCTGGCATCGTGATAGCTCCAGTTGGTGCTATTTGATTTCTACAATATCCTTTTTAAAGACAATTTTCTAAGTTTCTGTATGTTGGATTTTTGTTGTTTTGGTCTTGTTTAGTTTAGATAAAGATACTTTAATTTTCTAAACTGGTGTGGCGTCCATTTGTGGTGTTTTCCCTGTGTTACTGTGAGTGTTGGTACCAATACTTTACACATTGCCTTTGGGATAAGCCTGTCTGCTCGTGCCAAGCTACCAAGGGGGTGAGCAGGGGTTATCTAGAGTGTGTTTCCCCCTTACCCTGACTAGAAGCAAGGGTGCCTACCTCTGTCAACTAGAGACCCCCATTTCTAACAGATGGTATGCAAGCACATGACAAATTCTCTGCAATGAATTACAAATGAAGAGATAAACCATCATGCAGTGTTAGTGCACTACATGATATTGCCCTCCTGGTGATGGTTAAAGTATGAAAATCCTTGAAAAACACTGTATGAAATTGTCCTAGGTGATAAATAGATACGGTCTCATATTAATAACAGACAGCAGGATGTGCTCCTTAATGTGATGTATCAAGGCAAACAATCACGTTATACTTTAAGGAACCTAGGGATCACTGCACTTAATAAAACCAAATTAATTTGTAACATACAATGTAATATAATCCTATATGTGATGGAAAGAAGTTTATTCTTGGTAACAGTAGTTTGAATAATAGGAAAACTTTGCAACAGACCTAGTGGTGTGGTCATCACAGTGTTAGCAAAAAACTCAGATGTCTAACACACAATATCATACGGTCCTCGTTGTGATGGATAAAAACAAATAATTGCGATGCACACCATGACTTGATTCAAAGTCTAATAGTAGCTCACATATATAACACACCAAAACACCTGTAACGTTCAAAGCTATGTTCATTGTGCAGGATATGAGCAAACCACTAGAAAGATTGTGATTGTGACCCTGCTGTGGTTCATATAGACAAACACCTTTATACCTCTTCATCATTGGCAAAATTCACAACACCAAGTGCTTCATTTAGTATCATGATTTTGGATTACAGAGCAAGCTGCTTTTCAATTCACAAAGGTTGTCTTGGGGACTGTTAGCTTACACCGACAGAGGATGTATTTTAAGGAGTAGTCTTCATTTTCATTTGAGAATTCCATTTTCCCTTGAACAAGATTACATGCTTACATTTTTGGAAATATTACAAAGCAAGTAGAAATAATAACATTTGAAAAACATTTTCCCCTGTTGAGTAATCCCTTCATCTACGCCATCTCCAGTTTTTAGTCTGATTCCTTACACTTCCCATCCAGGAAACAGATGTAATCCGGCACTTGTTAGAAGTGAATCTCAGATTGTTCCCTGGGTGGGAATGGGCTGTAGAAATGTTTGTGGACAGTTAAAAAGTAGCACAGTTGGAGGCACACAAATACTTTGCAGAGCAACAAAGCCCTGTGAAGATCACCATACAATAGTTATCTTTTTCAAAGTGTACATGTATACTTGTGCACATTTGCCCTTGCTATTCAGTACTGGAGATAAATGCTTTTCTATGGACCAGGCCTATATATAGCCTTCATTGTGATGGATAAGTGTACACATTTCCAAGATACAATACAATGCACTTTTATTTAGTTCCACAAGATCATTCACAATGCTAAAATACAGCATAATGTTATAGGAGCTTTCTGTTAACAGAATAAGTGATAATATTAAATCACATTAATGTGGTACTTTTAATGATGCCTAAATTAACTTGAACTTCTTCAGTACATCATGATTTTACTCTGTGATAGAAGAAGCACACATTTCTAAAATGCCCCAAAATGTGGTCCTCATTGCGTTGGATAATAACACACAATTGTGACACACATCTTGATATGGTCCTCATTGTGATGGATAAAAACACCAACCTCCGTAATAGGCAGCATATTTCCTCTGGCAGATAAAGGCACACAAACCTGTCTCACACAATTTAATATGGTCCTCAGTTTAACCTATAAAGTGCACATAGGAGCATAAGACACATTTATATAGAAGCAATTGTTAAGCATAAATGAGCACAATGTTGTGACACACAATATAGAGTTGTTTACAGTGTCCTGAACAGACGTTCATATGCTTGATACACATATAAAGTTGTGGCAGCGTCTATTATATGTTAAAAATCTCAACACAATTCTGTAGCATGCGCCATGATGTGCCCTTTTTTGCAATACATAAAAGATCACATGCTATACACATGGTCACATGAATTGCCTACCACGATGTAGTTCTCATTCTGATGGATAAAAACATGCCTGTGATATTTTTTCAGAGTGCAATGTAATAGCACATAGGGTCAAAACATGCAGTATGATGCTGTAATGAGTTTGATGGACTAAAATTCATAAGCAATTCATATTTACTGACACCAGAGGGGAACAGTCTCGCACTGGAATGCAGTCTTAATGAGGAGCAGGTCTGTTTCTATGAAGTATCTTAAGGCAGCCTTGTGATGGTATGCCAGCACATCACAAATTCTCTTCAATGAATTACAAATGAAGAGATAAACCAACATACAGTTTTAATGTACTGCATGATATTGCCCTCCTGGTGATGGTTAAAGCATGCACATCTTTGCAAAACACTGTATGAGATTGTCCTCTGTTATAAATAGATACTGTCTCATATTACTAACAGACAGCATGATGTGCTCCTTAATGTGATGTATCAAGGTAAACAATCTTGTAACACTTCAAGGCATCTAGTGATCATTGCACTTAATAAACCCAAATTAATTAGTAACATAGAATGTAATATAATCCTATTTATGATGGAAATAAGTTCATTCTTGGTAACAATAGTTTAGGTAATAGCACAACTTTGCAACAGACCTAGTGGGGTGGTCCTCACAGTGATATATCAAAGCTCAGATGTGTAACACACAACATCATACGGTCCTCGTTGTGATGGATAAAAACAATTGTGATGCACACCATGACTTGATTCAAAGTATAATAGTAGCTCACTTATAGAACACCCCAAAACACCTGTAACACTTCAAGCTATGTTCATTGTGCAGGGTATGAGCAAACCACTGGAAAGATTGTGATTGTGACCCTGCTGTGATTCATAGAGACAAACACCTCTATACCCCTTTATCATTTACTCAATTCACTACACCAAGTGCTACATTTATTACCATGATTTCGGATTACATGAGCAAGCTGCTTTTTAATTCACAAAGGTTGTCTTGGGGACAGTTAGCATACAGCTACAGAGGATGTATTTCAAGGAGTAGTCTTCATTTTCTTTTGGGAATTCCATTTTCCCTTGAACAAGTTTACATGCTTAGATTTTTGGGAATATTCTGAAGCAAGTAGAAGTAATAACATTTTAACAACATTTTCCCCTATGGAATAATCCCTTCATCTATGCCATTTCTAATTTTTAGTCTGTTTGCTTCCACTTCCAACCCTGGAAACAGATTTAATCCGGCACTTGTTAGAAATTAATCTCAGATTGTGGACAGTTACAAAGTAGCACATTTGCAGGCACACAAATACTTTGCAGAGCAACAAAGCCCTCTGAAGATTACTACCCCCACACACATAAGTATTTACTCACATTCAATAGTCATCTTTTTGCAAGTGTACATGTATACTTGTGCACATTAGCACCTGTGCTTTTTTATGATGGATGATTGGATGGATGATGCATGTCCTAGGGACCAGGCCTGTATAGAGCCCTCTTTGTGATGGATGAGTGCACACATTTCCAAGATACAATACAATATAGTTTTTTTTAGTTACTTAAGATCAAACACATTACTAATACACAGCATAATGTCATAGGAGCTTTCTGTTAAAGGAATATGTGAATACACTAATTCACATTAATGTCGTACTTTTAATGATGGCTAAATTAACATGAACTTGTTCAATTCAACATGATGTGACTGTGTGATAGAAGAAGCACACTTGTCTAAAATGCACCAAAATGTGTCCTTATTGTGTTGGATAAAAACACACAGTTGTTATACACATCTTGATACAGTCCTCATTGTGATGGATAGAAAAACGATACTAATACACAACATAATGTTAAAGAAGCTTACTGTTAATGGAGCTTACTGCTAAAGGAATATGCAATAACACTGAATCACATTAATATAGTAGTTTTAATGAAGCTACATTAACACGAACGTGTTCAATGCAACATGATGTGACTCTGTGATAGAAGAAGCACACATGTCTAAAATGCACCAAAGTGTGGTCCTCATTGTGCTGGATAAAAACACACAATTGTGACACACATCTTGATATGGTCCTCATTGTGATGGATAAAAACACCAACCTCCGTAATAGGCAGCATATTTCCTCTGGCAGATAAAGGCACACAAACCTGTCTCACACAATTTAACATGGTCCTCAATTTGACCTATAAAGTCCACATAGGAGCATAAGCCACATTTATATAGGAGCAATTGTAAAGCATAAAAGAGCACATTCTTGTGACACACAATATGAAGTGGTTTTCAGTGTCCAGAAGAAAGATTCATATGCTTGATACACATGTAAAGTTGTGGCAGTGTCTAATACATGTTAGAAGCACAAAAGAAAATTGTAACATGTGCTTTGCTATGCTCCTTTTTGCAATGTATAAAAGCTCAAAAGCTATACACATGGTCATCTGAATTGCATACCACAATGTAGTCCTCATTTTGATGGATAAAAACACGCATTTGTTTTTTTTCCATTAGAGTTTGGTGTAATATCACACAGAGTTAAAACATGCACTGTGATGTCGTTATGAGTTTCATGGACTAAAATTCTTAAACAATTCATATTTATTGACACCAGAGGGGACCAATCTCACATGAATCGTAATGAGGAATTGGTCTATTTCTATTAAGAATCTTACGGTAGCCTTATTATGGTATGCCAGCACATCACAAAGTCTCTGCAATGAATTACAAATGAAGAGATAAACCAACATGCAGTTGTAGTGTACTGCATGAAATTGCCCTCCTGGTGATATTTAAAACATGCCCATCCATATAAAACACTATATGAAATTGACTTCTATGATAAATAATCTCTCATGTTATAACAGAGAGCATGATGTGCTCCTTAATGTGATGTATCAAAGCAAGCGATCTTGAAACCCATCATGGCATCTAGTGCTCATTGCACTTGATAAACCCAAATTAATTTGTTACATACAATGAGATATAATCCTATTTGTTATGCATAGATGTTAATTCTTGGTAACAGTACTTTAGGTACTAGCACAACTTTGCAACAGACCTAGTTGTGTGGTCATCACAGTGATAGGAAAAATCTCAGATGTGTAACACACAACATCATGCGGTCCTCATTGTGATGGATAAAATTAAACTGCTGTGATGCACACTATGACTTGATCCAAAGTATGATAATAGTAGCTCACATATATAACATACCAAAACACCTGTAACACTCAAAGCTATGGTCATTTTACAGGGCAGGAGCAAACCACTGGCAAGATTGTGATTGTGACCTTGCTGGTATTTTTTTAAGGTTTACAAAGAAAGTTTTATTCGGTTGACGCGTTTCGACCAAACTGGTCTTTCTCAAATCCAATACATAAGTGGTGATCGTGCCCTATCACCTATAAACACCAAGCTCACACATGAGTAAACATAGTGAAAAGACTTTGTTGGATCTTGTACGATGCCCAGAACCTTAGAAGAAAGACTGGCATTAATAGGTCTCGGCAACGTAAATAAATTAACATAAGTGCATGATTTACCTTATGCGTTCACATGATCACAAAATATATATATTCATCAAAAACTATATAAAAATATTTATCTTAATAACAGATAAATATTTAAGTTCTACTAAGTTTCTAAACTTGCATAATGCATAATGAAAAGCACACACTCGACACAGGTACATCGAGAAATGCCACCCGAAAAAAACAAATCCAATGTCTGTCATCCCAGCAAACCCTGCGCAGCCGCCACGCCGCCCTGCTGTGATTCATGATGCTTTTTCAATAAAGGATTTAATAGCGCACAAAGTTGCAATATGAAATGTGATATAATCATTTTAATGGTCTAAACTATCAAAAACAACTCCTGCTTATCAGCACCTAAGGGGAACAATCTCTGTTAGGAGTGCACTCAGAATGTGGTACAGCTCTGCCTCTATCAAGCATATTAAGGCAGCCTTATGAAATTTTTGTGCAGTGTAATGCCGGCGGTGGGGAACGCGAGTCTTTCAATGAAGAGCTCAGGTCCTCGAATTATGCATCAGTTCCCGATCGCGTTCCTCCTCTGTTGCCTCGTCTCTCCCTAGTATGCCAGCAATGCGGAAGTCATTGAAAGATTCGTGTTCCCCACTGTCGGCATTACACTGTACAAAAATGTCAATACATCACGCGTTCTGCCAGAAATCATCCGCTTCACATGAGGATCGTACATGAGGAGAACCATGTGTGGCCCCCACGAGAACCATTCACAAAGCTCCGGATTGAAAGCCATTAACAAGTCCCCCCTGTCATCACCTAATTATTTTGAAGAGTGAATATCATATTGAAGCACCAGCAACCGCCGCAGGCGTTTCTGGACACAACAAGATAAAAAGGACCAAACCCCTTGAGTTCATAAGGCATCATCACCTGTGAGAATTCCCTCACCTCAAATGTGAGTGACCAAGTTTTGGTCCTGAGGAGAACCCTGAAATCAAATAGGGTTCTGAAACGTGTTGACCCCACCAAGCCAATAGTAATCACCACCAATCAACCGACCCATACCGAGTACAAACATGACATTTAAGCCTGGTGTAACTGTTTAACTGCTTTGCTGGTTATGGCAGGTGTATGTAGTGAAACACACAACTGAATTGTACCGCCATTGTTCTTTATGTTAAAATAAGGACTGGTCTATTGTTTTGTCATGTTTGTTCATCTAAGTATTTGTTATATGTCCAAAGTACTGTTACCATTGTGTTGTTGATATATGTTTGTACTAATTGTTCTTCTTTAAGACATGAAAGAAATGTCCATCTTGTTTGTTCTACAAATAAATGAACAAATAACAAGTGTAATGAAAACACTATAACTACTTGAGAATCTAAGGTGGTTATTTAGGAATGTATTTATTCCAAAACATACGTCCAGACCTTTTTCTTGTTTCCAACTTTCTAAAAGTGGCATTTTAAAAATTGAGGCTTGAAATATGAATTTACCATTCAAGATGTTTTTAAATTACTCTGATACCATTCATGACTTTCCTACCTGCTCCCAATCAAAACTTAACACTTATTAAATGCAATAAGGTACCCAATGTTATGCTATGAAAGAGGCAGGCCTTGCAATAGTGACTACCAGGACATGTCAAATTAAAAACGACATGTCCAACTTTTTAAAATAAACTGCACCCTGCCCTCTGTGCTTTTGAGGGCATACCCTATAGGTTACTTATATCTACTCAAAAGAATGGTTTAGGCTTGGTAAAAGGTTTATTTTGACAGGTGGAAATGGCAGTTTACAATTGCACCCACAAGCTGCAATGGCAGACCAGGGACAGGTTCAAAAAAGGCTACTTAAGTGGGTGGCTCAATAAGTGCTGCAGGGACACTAATAGCATTTAATTTACAGGCCCTAGGTGCATGCAGTATCACTTTACTAGGTACTTGCAAATAAATTAAATGTGGCAATGGGGTGTGTAGCCCAATTTTATCATGTTTTAGGGAATGTGAACAAGCACTTTCCCACTGGTTAGCAGTCCTAAGGCCAACAAATGCAAATTCAGAAATATAGTGGGGGTGAAGGCAAAAAGCTTTGGGGACGACTACCCTAAGGTTGACTGGTCTAACAAGCATTGACTTGTAACACACTCTGTGATATTTTTCTCCTGGTGATGTTTAAAGCATTTACAACCCTGCAACACACAGTATGAAAATGTCCTCTGTGATGAATAGGCACTCGCTCATATTATTAACAAACACCATGATGTGGCCCTCAATGTGATGTATCAAAGAACAAAATCTTGTAACATGCCATATTATCTGTTTCTCAGTGTGAATGGTAAAACCACATGCAATTGTAATATACTAGGTGATATAGTCCTTATTGAATAGAAAAAAAATCATGCTTGATAACAGTAGCATTAATAACAGCACACATTTGCATCAGACCTAACGGTGAGGTCATTGTTATGATAGGAGAAAAGGTCAGATGTTTAACACACAATATCATATGGTCCTCGTTGTGATGGATAACAGATCACACTTTTTTCACACACAATAAGATATGATCAATAGGATGGTAATAGAAACACAGACATATCAGGCACCTAAACATGTGTAAAACTCATAGATACAGAAAGACAAACACCGATGTATCCCCATTTTAAAGGTCAAAATAGGTTCACCTCTACTCTTGCCTTCCAGGTCTTATCTGAGCGACCTCAAGTTATTATGTTGAATTTGACGTTTAACCAGCTTTTCACAGTTTATGGACAGAATTTACTTACAAATTGTCAAATGCGATAATAAGAGTTGGATGAATGGGATATTCCATCACAAACGAGATGGAGATCCCGTCTGCAGTTTTACAAGTGCTACAATGCCTAATCCGGGCCCTAAATGTTTACCACTTTAAGAATATAGCACATGTGGCTGGACACTGAAAAGCAGCTCTTCACTTCGCAAATGTCCAAAATACCAACTGAATTGAGGATGCAGAACTACACAAATTCAAAGGGAAACACAGTGAAAAGATGGATATTTTAGCAGTCAGGAACTATTTTTTTAAGGTATTGTCTAAATAATACACTATTTTAAATCCAGTACGGTCAGTTAAATATACGCTGGATGAAATAAGAAAGCAGTGTTTGCTAAATGCATATGTATTCTGTAATAAATTGTCAGTCACATACGAAAGGGATCCAAATAAAGGCTGTTTTTTTACCAAATATATACTGTACCAAATAGGAAGACACTATATGTAAAATATAATCTGGTCCTCATAAATAGACATGTAAAAAAACACACACCGGTCCTCGTAAAGCAGTTTGCTGTTTTTATGTACTGTGTAAAAATGGTCTTCATAACTCTTGGATATGGGAAATATGCGGTCCTTATAAGGGGGTTATGTCAGAAAGTCTCAAAACTATTCCCATAATCGTTTGTTGAAAATCTGATATAACTTTCATTAAAGTATAAACATAAAATGTATGATCATTTTGATTCTCTGATGATTAGAAAGGGCGGCCCTCATAATGGGGGGGGGGAGAGGGTGAGGGTGTGTGTGTGTGTGTGTGTGTGTGTGTGTGTGTGTGTGTGTGTGTGCGTGTGTGTGTGCGCGTGTGTGTGTGTGTCTGTCTGTCTGTCTTTGTGGGGACTTGGGCATGATAACACACTCACACTGTGCGGACTTGATTGCACTGTGGGGACCTGAACCCAGGTCCCCACAAGGAATGTCTTCTAAATGATTAAAAATGACTTCAGAAACATCTGTGTCAATTTTTAGAACTTTTGAAAAAATTACCTTGTGGGGACCTGTGTTTCATCAATTGTGTTTATATTTTTGCTCAGCTCTGCCCCCGTAGGCAGGAGGTGGTACTGCAGTTCTAAACACACTGCATTTAAACACACATTGCTCACCAGAAACAAATACTAGCAGCAGAAAGGATGCACATTTCAAAGGGAAAGCTCCATAATCCTTTATTTATCCAAATATTTTAAATGTTAATTAACATTTTCTCTATATAAAAATTTATTTACATGATGCTGCTATTGAATTTAGAATTTTTGTGTCTGAAAATTGTTAGCGGTTTTATGAGCATTTTTAAAATCTATTTGAGTTGGAACACTTCACTATTGCCATGTGATCTTTATCTTCAATTAAAGAATGATGGTGCACTGCACTGTGATATAATGTAAATGATTCTGATCATGTTTTGCAAATAACTTAAAGGGCTATTCAGGCCAGGTGTTCAGAGCCCTTGTCTTTTTTTCGCTATGACAAAGTCAATTCACTCCAAGACTCTGACCATACTCTGGTGGACTAGCTAGCCAGAGTCGACTTCAGTGCTGGTGGTGCCTGGTCCAACATTCTGACCACCTTCTGCATGGATGACCTCACTACAACCCTTCAAATGTGCCCCTCATCTCTTCATAGCCCCTCTCTCACATGCATTTGTTTTATTGCGCTACTCATACTAGTGTAAGTTGTCAGAGAATTATACATCACACACATTATACAGTGACAATGAATCATACATCTCTAAATTAGTCTATAGGTAATGCTACATAGGGCATAAAGGATTACGAGGTGTAGGAATCGCATGTCATCCATTGAGTGCTTTTACTGGAGACACACAAACTCAGGATTTAAAACATACCACAGTGGTTGGGATAAGCTTTTCTAATCCAAATGTACTACTATCCAAACAAACCGTTTTTAGCAACAATAGGATAATGAAAGTCTGGGGGAAAACATAACATTCTAACCTATACCATGCAGTTTGCATGCAGCTTTGATGAAAGTTCATTGGTCACTGTGCTATTTAAGATTGTAATTTATGAACTGTAAGTAAGAAAAAGATCTCTGCAACAAGAGCAGTTATCCATGAGCAACTCACATAAAATACAGTCCTTTTGTCTGCATGGTACACTTTGTTTACAGTAGGCATATTAACCCCTTTGCTGCTAGGCCTTTTCCCCTCCTGTGCTAAGCCTTTTTTGGGCTATTTGGGGTAGTGCGCGCTTAGGCCCCTGTAACTTTTTGACCACATTAGGTATCCATGCCAAATTTGCGTCCTTTTCTTCCAACATCTTGGGGATTCTAAAGGTACCCAGGGTTTGTGGATGCTCCTAGAGGGTTCCCAGAAATTAGTCAAAATACAGCAAAATTTTGTTTTTTTTGTGAAAAATGGGAAAAACGGGCTGCAAATTAAAGCTTCTGGGTTTTTCTCTGCAAATGGTATCAAAAAAGGGTTTGTGGGGCTGAAATCACCATTTCTCCAGCTTTTAGGGAATGGCAGAATTTTGTTAGAAAACCAACATTTTTTACACAGTTTTGGCATTTTTCTGGGACATACCCTATTTTTGCTATTTTTTGTGCTTTCAACCTCCTTCCAGTTAATGGTAGAAATGGGTACAAAAACAATAATGGATCCTGGAAAGCTATACATTTTTGAAAAGTAGACAAAATTCTGAATTCAGCAAGGGGTCATTTTTGTAGATCCATCAAGGTTTCTTTATAGAAACTTACAGGTAAATATAGGAAAAATTAAAAATTTGTTAAAAAAAGCAGCATTTTGAGTCAACGTTTTCACCTGTAACTTCTTCGAATTGTGACATCTCTTTGAAAGCAATGTACCGTTACATCCGGTGGACCTTCCTGGTTGTGGGGACATATAGGACTTGTAGGTTCACCAAGAGCCCAACGAACCCAGAGTAGAAAACTGAGCAGCATTTTGTAATGTTTTTTTTTTTTGTTCCAGGTATATAGCAATTATTGTGGGAAAATGTATACATGGAAAAATCGGTATGAAAGACACCTATGTATTTCTGAAATGGGAACAAATTACAGAGTTTAGAAACAGTGCATATTTGCACATTTTCGAAATTGGGAATACTCATATTTGCATGACAATTATTGGTCATTTTTCAAAATGACTTTTTTTTTTACACAATGTCTTCCATTTGGAAGGGAGAAATGCATCAAAAATCAATAGGTAATAACAGTTGCTTTACAAATCTGAACTACCCTAAGTCTCCCGATAAAAATGGTACCTCACTTGTGTGGGTAGGCATAGTGCCCACGACAGGAAGTGGCTCAAAACCTAAGGTGAACGCACCACATTTTCACACTGAAAATTTACACTTTATTTGCGAAGAGTCTAGCTGTAGTTTTTGAACCCTAGCCCTGCCGGCACCTATGGAAACCTAGCAAACCTATACATTTTTGAAAACTAGACACCCAGGGGAATCCAGGATGGGGTGACTTGACTGCCTCCCACCATGGTCTGTTACCCAGAATCCCTTGCAAACGTAAAAAATTGACAAAAAAAACACATTTTCCCCACATTTCTGTGATGGAAAGTTCTGGAATCTGCGTGGATCCACAAATTTCCACCCACCCCGCGTTCCCCAAAGTCCTACGAGAAAAATGGTACCTCACTTGTGCGGGTCGGCCTAGTGCCCGCGACAGGAAACGGCGCAAAACGCAACGTGGTTTTACAGTGAAAAATTACCCTTTTTTTGGCAAAGTGACTAGCTGTAGATTTTGAACCCTAGCCCTGCCGGCACCTGGGGAAACCTAGCAAACCTATACATTTTTTAAAACTAGACACCCAGGGGAATGCAGGATGGGGTGACTTGACTGCCTCCCACCATGGTCTGTTACCCAGAATCCCTTGCAAACGTAAAAAATTGACAAAAAAAACACATTTTCCCCACATTTCTGTGATGGAAAGTTCTGAAATCTGCGTGGATCCACAAATTTCCACCCACCCCGCGTTCCCCAAAGTCCTACGAGAAAAATGGTACCTCACTTGTGCGGGTCGGCCTAGTGCCCGCGACAGGAAACGGCGCAAAACGCAACGTGGTTTTGCAGTGAAAAATTACCCTTTTTTTGGCAAAGTGACTAGCTGTAGATTTTGAACCCTAGGCCTGCCGGCACCTAGGGAAACCTAGCAAACCTATACATTTTTGAAAACTAGACAACCAGGGGAATCCAGGATGGGGTGACTTGACTGCCTCCCACCATGGTCTGTTACCCAGAATCCCTTGCAAACGTAAAAAATTGACAAAAAAAACACATTTTCCCCACATTTCTGTGATGGAAAGTTCTGGAATCTGCGTGGATCCACAAATTGCCACCCACCCCGCGTTCCCCAAAGTCCTACGAGAAAAATGGTACCTCACTTGTGCGGGTTGGCCTAGTGCCCGCGACAGGAATCGGCGCAAAACGCAACGCGGTTTTGCAGTGAAAAATGACCCTTTTTTTGGCAAAGTGACTAGCTGTAGATTTTGAACCCTAGCCCTGCCGGCACCTAGGGAAACCTAGCAAACCTATACATTTTTGAAAACTAGACACC
Organism: Triturus cristatus; assembly: GCF_964204655.1. Taxonomy (NCBI): domain Eukaryota; kingdom Metazoa; phylum Chordata; class Amphibia; order Caudata; family Salamandridae; genus Triturus; species Triturus cristatus. The sequence continues at coordinate 429,970,986 of NC_140579.1, read as the reverse complement.
CAGGGGAATCCAGGATGGGGTGACTTGACTGCCTCCCACCATGGTCTGTTACCCAGAATCCCTTGCAAACGTAAAACATTGACAAAAAAAACAAATTTTCCCCACATTTCTGTGATGGAAAGTTCTGGAATCTGCGTGGATCCACAAATTTCCACCCACCCCGCGTTCCCCAAAGTCCTACGAGAAAAATGGTACCTCACTTGTGCGGGTCGGCCTAGTGCCCACGACAGGAAACGGCGCAAAACGCAACGTGGTTTTGCAGTGAAAAATTACCCTTTTTTTGGCAAAGTGACTAGCTGTAGATTTTGAACCCTAGCCCTGCCGGCACCTAGGGAAACCTAGCAAACCTATACATTTTTGAAAACTAGACACCCAGGGGAATCCAGGATGGGGTGACTTGACTGCCTCCCACCATGGTCTGTTACCCAGAATCCCTTGCAAACGTAAAAAATTGACAAAAAAAACACATTTTCCCCACATTTCTGTGATGGAAAGTTCTGGAATCTGCGTGGATCCACAAATTTCAACCCACCCCGCGTTCCCCAAAGTCCTACGAGAAAAATGGTACCTCACTTGTGCGGGTCGGCCTAGTTCCCGCGACAGGAAACGGCGCAAAACGCAACGTGGTTTTGCAGTGAAAAATGACCCTTTTTTTGGCAAAGTGACTAGCTGTAGATTTTGAACCCTAGCCCTGCCGGCACCTAGGGAAACCTAGCAAACCTATACATTTTTTAAAACTAGACACCCAGGGGAATCCAGGATGGGGTGACTTGACTGCCTCCCACCATGGTCTGTTACCCAGAATCCCTTGCAAACGTAAAAAATGGACAAAAAAAACACATTTTCCCCACATTTCTGTGATGGAAAGTTCTGGAATCTGCGTGGATCCACAAATTTCCACCCACCCCGCGTTCCCCAAAGTCCTACGAGAAAAATGGTACCTCACTTGTGCGGGTCGGCCTAGTGCCCGCGACAGGAAACGGCGCAAAACGCAACATGGTTTTGCAGTGAAAAATGACCCTTTTTTTGGCAAAGTGACTAGCTGTAGATTTTGAACCCTAGCCCTGCCGGCACCTAAGGAAACCTAGCAAACCTATACATTTTTGAAAACTAGACACCCAGGGGAATCCAGGATGGGGTGACTTGACTGCCTCCCACCATGGTCTGTTACCCAGAATCCCTTGCAAACGTAAAAAATTGACAAAAAAAACACATTTTCCCCACATTTCTGTGATGGAAAGTTCTGGAATCTGCGTGGATCCACAAATTTCCACCCACCCCGCGTTCCCCAAAGTCCTACGAGAAAAATGGAACCTCACTTGTGCGGGTCGGCCTAGTGCCCGCGACAGGAATCGGCGCAAAACGCAACGTGGTTTTGCAGTGAAAAATGACCCATTTTTTTGGCAAAGTGACTAGCTGTAGATTTTGAACCCCAGCCCTGCCGGCACCTAGGGAAACCTAGCAAACCTATACATTTTTGAAAACTAGACACCCAGGGGAATCCAGGATGGGGTGACTTGACTGCCTCCCACCATGGTCTGTTACCCAGAATCCCTTGCAAACGTAAAAAATTGACAAAAAAACACATTTTCCCCACATTTCTGTGATGGAAAGTTCTGGAATCTGCGTGGATCCACAAATTTCTACCCACCCCGCGTTCCCCAAAGTCATACGAGAAAAATGGTACCTCACTTGTGCGGGTCGGCCTAGTGCCCGCGACAGGAAACGGCGCAAAACGCAACGTGGTCACACCTCAATTTTGCAGTGAAAAATGACCCTTTTTTGGCAAAGTGACTAGCTGTAGTTTTTGAACCCTAGCCCTGCCGGCACCTAGGGAAACCTACCAAACCCACGCATTTCTGAAAACTAGACACCCGGCCGCTTCCAGGGAGGTATGGCTTGCGTGGATCCCCCAACGTTTCCTTACCCAGAATCCCCTGAAAACCTCAATTTTTGCTGAAAAAATCACTTTTTTCACACATTTTGGGGTGGGAAAGTTGTGGCATCACCGGGCTCACACAAATTTACCACCACCCAGCGTTCCCCCAGGTCTCCCGGTAAAAATGGTGCCTCACTTGTGTGGGAGGCCCAAGTACCCGCGGCAGGCAAGGGCCCAAAACGTAGTGAGGCGACATCAAAATGGCCTATCGCAAAACCACCCGGTTTTGCAAGGGGGGTCACTTTGATTTTTGGCCCGGTGCTCGGCGGCCATCTAGGGAAACCTACCAAACCCACGCATTTCTGAAAACTAGACACCCGGCGGCTTCCAGGGAGGTATGGCTTGCGTGGATCCCCCAACGTTTCCTTACCCAGAATCCCCTGCAAACCTCAATTTTAGCTGAAAAAATCACTTTTTTCACACATTTTGGGGTGGGAAAGTTGTGGCATCACAGGGCTCACACAAATTTACCACCACCCAGCGTTCCCCCAGGTCTCCCGGTAAAAATGGTGCCTCACTTGTGTGGGAGGCCCAAGTACCCGCGGCAGGCAAGGGCCCAAAACGCAGTGAGGCGAAATCAAAATGGCCTATCGCAAAACCACCTGGTTTTGCAAGGGGGGTCACTTTGGTTTGTGGCCCGGTGCTCGGCGGCCATCTAGGGAAACCTACCAAACCCACGCATTTCTGAAAACTAGACACCCGGCGGCTTCCAGGGAGGTATGGCTTGCGTGGATCCCCCAACGTTTCCTTACCCAGAATCCCCTGCAAACCTCAATTTTAGCTGAAAAAATCACTTTTTTCACACATTTTGGGGTGGGAAAGTTGTGGCATCACAGGGCTCACACAAATTTACCACCACCCAGCGTTCCCCCTGGTCTCCCGGTAAAAATGGTGCCTCACTTGTGTGGGAGGCCCAAGTACCCGCGGCAGGCAAGGGCCCAAAACGTAGTGAGGCGACATCAACATTGCCTATCCCAAATGTCGCATCACTACGTTTTGGGCCCTTGCCTGCCGCGGGTACTTGGGCCTCCCACACAAGTGAGGCACCATTTTTACCGGGAGACCTGGGGGAACACTGGGTGGTGGTAAATTTGTGTGAGCCCGGTGATGCCACAACTTTCCCACCCCAAAATGGGTGAAAAAAGTGATTTTTTCAGCTAAAATTGAGGTTTGCAGGGGATTCTGGGTAAGGAAACGTTGGGGGATCCACGCAAGCTATACCTCCCTGGAAGCCGCCGGGTGTCTAGTTTTCAGAAATGCGTGGGTTTGGTAGGTTTCCCTAGATGGCCGCCGACCACCGGGCCAAAAACCAAAGTGACCCGCCTTGCAAAACCAGGTGGTTTTGCGATAGGCCATTTTGATGTCGCCTCACTACGTTTTGGGCCCTTGCCTGCCGCGGGTACTTGGGCCTCCCACACAAGTGAGGCACCATTTTTACCGGGAGACCTGGGGGAACGCTGGGTGGTGGTAAATTTGTGTGAGCCCGGTGATGCCACAACTTTCCCACCCCAAAATGTGTGAAAAAAGTGATTTTTTCAGCTAAAATTGAGGTTTGCAGGGGATTCTGGGTAAGGAAACGTTGGGGGATCCACGCAAGCCATACCTCCCTGGAAGCCGCCGGGTGTCTAGTTTTCAGAAATGCGTGGGTTTGGTAGGTTTCTTTAGATGGCCACCGAGCACCGGGCCAAAAACCAAAGTGACCCCCCTTGCAAAACCAGGTGGTTTTGCGATAGGCCATTTTGATGTCGCCTCACTACGTTTTGGGCCCTTGCCTGCCGCGGGTACTTGGGCCTCCCACACAAGTGAGGCACCATTTTTACCGGGAGACCTGGGGGAACGCTGGGTGGTGGTAAATTCGTGTGAGCCCGGTGATGTCACAACTTTCCCACCCCAAAATGTGTGAAAAAAGTGATTTTTTCAGCTAAAATTGAGATTTGCAGGGGATTCTGGGTAAGGAAACGTTGGGGGATCCACGCAAGCCATACCTCCCTGGAAGCCGCCGGGTGTCTAGTTTTCAGAAATGCGTGGGTTTGGTAGGTTTCCCTAGATGGCCGCCGAGCACCGGGCCAAAAACCAAAGTGACCCCCCTTGCAAAACCAGATTAACTATTGTTCCTACAGCGTGAGAATTTTGGAATAATATTGCAAAGAAAATGTGGCAGACATTTTGAGGTTTGCAGGACATTGGGGATAAAAAAGTTTTTGGAATTCACAAGAGACATCACCATGAACTCCAATGGGTTTTCGACAATATCTACAGTTGGTGGGTTATTCTTGCATGGAAAGTGTACCTTGGCAGAGAAACTAAAGACAAAGATTCCTGCACAACCATCTATTCCTCAAACACACACACATACTGGTTGGATTTGGCACGAGGGCGAGTCATGGTTCAGTGTATTAAATGTTATTAACAAGAGATTTCACAAAAATGAAATGCACTGTCAATAATTAAATTCACAAAAAACCAAACCAATGACTCGCAGCTCGTGAGCTGTAAAGCCACGTCAAGGCACCAACCACTTTACAGGCCATTCACACACCTTTCATACGTGATACAAACAAGACCATTCGCACCACCAGGCACAAAAGCAACACATTACAAAATTCACCAAAAAGGGACAAGGTACACCCTGCTTCAGAAAGACAAATATTACTGCACAGCCATCTAATCCGCAAGCACACACACATACTGGTTGGATTTGGCACGAGGGTGAGTGATGGTTCAGTAGATACAATTGTATTAGCAAGTGATTTCACATAAATGAAATGCACTGGTAATAATTGAAAGGGCGAAAAACTGAACCATTGACTCACAGCTCGTGAGCTGTAAAGCCACGACAAGGCACCAACCTCTTTACAGGCCATTCATCCACCTTTCATACGTGTGAGACATACAAAACCATTCACACCGCCAGCCGCGGGCCCATCACATAACAAAACTCACACCAGCACACAGCGCCATTCAAGGGCCCATCACTTTCACACGCCCACAATCCAGACACAGCAAGTACACAGGCTGATGGATTGCGTGGAGTGGCACTCAGCTAGCAGTGTGTGTAGTGACCAGCAGAAAGTCACTACTCACACACAGCCAGCCGAGCACCAGTCCACACACACCGCTAGGCAAACACCAGTCCACGCACACCGCTAGCCAATCGCCAGTCCAGGCACAACGCCAGCCAATCGCCAGTCCAGGCACACCGGCAGCCAATCGCCAATCCACGCACACCGCCAGCCAAGCTCCAGTCCACGGACACCACCAGCGAAGCACCAGTCCGCACACACCACCAGCCAAGCACCATTCCACGCACACCGCCAGCCAAGCTCCAGTCCACGCACACCACCAGCCAAGCTCCAGTCCACGGACACCACCAGCCAAGCACCAGTCCACACACACCACCAGTTCATGCACACCGCCAGCCAAGTACCAGTCCACGCACACCGCCAGCCAAGCACCATTCCACGCACACCGCCAGCCAAGCTCCAGTCCACGCACACCACCAGCCACGCACCAGTCCACGCAGACCACCAGTCCATGCACACCGCCAGACCACGCACACCGCCAGCCAAGCACCATTCCACGCACACCACCAACCAAGTGCCAGTCCACACACACCAACAGCCAAGCGCAAGCCTACACACACCGCCATCACATTTAGGATTTTTTTAGAAAAAAATAAAAACAAAAACAAATCGCAAATAGATACAAATCTTCTAACAGAAAATCAGCAACTAAATACATTGCACTAACACCAACCTTGAAACAGAATCAAATTATCCAAAGAATACAGACCAGGCAGTTCACTTTACCACTCATGAATGCTCCCAAACATTTTTTCGCGTGTGGTACGCTCTAAAACAAGCAGGGAGACACAGTGCAGGATGAGAAGGACAGTCGGGGAAGTACATACGACTCTCCTTCCGCGAACCTCTTCGCCAACAGACTCTACATCTCCTACTGGGAAAATCTTTTGCGGGTGTGGGAGGAATGTGATCTGGAAAGTGGCGTTCTTTCAATCTAGCAACATCCTCCACCACTCCTACTCTAGGAACACTTGCCTGTTCCACTACAACAAGGCTGCCTATTACAGACTCCTGAAACTTAGCAAAAGTCATCTTTGACTCAGGGCAAGAATCCTGGAACACAACAAAAGCATTAAACATTGCCAAGTGGAAAAGATGGATAGCCAACTTCTTGTACCAAATGTAAGCCTTACGAAGAGCAGTGTAAGGTTCCAACCTCTGATCTACTCTGTCAACACCACCCATGTGCCTATTATAGTCTAAAATGCACACAGGTTTGCGCGCTTCAGCGACCTGACCCCAAAAAGTCACAGGTGCAGTGCTTTCATCATGGATGGTAGTCAGCATGTAGACATCTCTCCTGTCTGTAAACTTCACAGCAAGAAGCTCCTGGCAACGCAACGCACTGCACTGTCCCCGCCCAAGCTTTTGACAAACCAGTTCTTTCGGGAAACCTTTACGGTTAGAGCGGATTGTGCCACAAGCAAGAGTGTCCACTTTGGCCAATTCCCTGAACAACCGCACACCAGTGTAGAAGTTATCTACATATAAATGGTGGCCTTTGTTAAAAAATCCTCTACCAAGTTCCCAAACAATTTTCTCAGTCACTCCAAAAGTGGACGGAGAACCAGGGGGGTTAATCCTAGATTCCTTACCGGTGTACACCCTGAAATTAGAGACATATCCAGTCCTACTGTCACACAGCATATACAGCTTTATTCCATAGCGTGCCCTCTTACTAGGAATGTATTGCCTAAAAACCAAGCGGCCCTTGAACAACACCAAAGACTCATCCACTGCAATTTCTTTCCCAGGGGCATAAATCTCAGAAAATCGATCAACAAAGTGATCAAGGACAGGCCTAATCTTAAAAAGACGGTCACAGTCAGGGTGATCTCGTGGCAACGCTAAACCATTATCAACAAAATGCATCATCCGAAGCAGAAGCAAATACCTGTCACGAGTCATGACTGCCGGAAAAATAGACGTTGCCATCAAGGGACTGCTAGACCAATATGAAGACATTGATGGCTTCCTTAGCAAGCCCATCAAAAAAGTTAAACCCAAGAACTTCTTCATCTCTTCAACATTTGTGGGAGTCCACCGGGTAGCTCTAGAGTATGGCTTAAGACTGGCACTGTTGTCCCTCAAAAACTGTTCGGCATACAAATTAGTCTGCTCAACAATCTCTGCCAAAAACACATTGTCCATAAACAACTGAAAAAAATTTACCGGCAAAAAGTTTTCAGTATTCACTCTAGACCCTGAAACACCAGTAAACTCTGGCAATGCCGGCTGCACCATGCCAGGGGCAACCCAGAGGTCATCACTTTCAAAGGGAAGCCTTGCAGCCCCAGCCTGCAGCCCAGATGCCTCTTGCCGCACTACACCAACGGGAAGCCTTGCAGCCCCAGGCTGCAGCCCAGAAGCCTCTTGCCGCACTATACCAACGGGAAGCCTTGCAGCCCCAGGCTGCAGCCCAGATGCCTCTTGCCGCACTATCGGCACATCAGTCTCCTCCTCTAACACAGGCACTTCATCCGCACTAAGAGTATCTTCATCATCCGATGACCCCATACGGAGAGAAAACTCACTGCCAGAATCGTCCCCTGCCTCCTCTCCCTCAGATGCAGAGTCAGTCTCTGAACCATGGTCAGAGGAAGACTCAAACAGCAAACCAACAACCTGCTGAGCAGTAATCCTGCGGCTAGCCATTATACTTACTAAGATAGAAGACTGCACAAACAAGTCAACAACAACCAACAATGTGCAAACCAAGTAAGTAAAGAAATGTGTACCTTTATCACAAAGATCAATGTACTCAAAAACTATACAATCCAATTACAAGAGACAGCTGCACTCACCAGAAACCAACTCTGCAGTGACACAGCAAAACCCAACGATATCAAACTAGAAAGAAGAAAAAAAAACAAATTACTCACAAGACAACAAAATACACATCGAGCACCAATGCAAAAAGTTTTTGACACTCAAAAAACAAACATACTGCTATTATTACACCATTTGCAAAAAAAATTCATGCAGAGAAATCAAACACATTTACATTGTACAAAAAAGAGTCTCTTACCAAACTACACAAACAGCAGAACCACCAGTAACAACACGGCAAACTGAAAAGAGCAAAAGCCTTCACCTAGAACAAAAAAGTTAAAAAAAACACATTACTATTGCAAGTCACAAAAAATATAACAATAAACATTACAACATGCTATGTAACTACCCAAATGGTCAATCGGGTTATGTGCCAGGTGGGGCAGAAAACAGCAGGAAAAAAAAGGCTACTCTGTCCCGGGGCGGGTGGGCCAAATACATATTATAAAAATTGCCCCCTGGAAGCGACACTTGCAAAAGGGGTCACTTCCATTTTTATTTACTTCCCTGGTGTCAAGTGGGCATTTCTGCCCCCCCCCCCCGGGGCCAGAAACGGACCGAGAGTGGACCGATCTGCCCCCAGGGGGGGGCAGAAAAGTCTGAGCAAAAAATATCCCCCAGGGAAGCGACCCTTGCCCAAGGAGTTGCTTCCCATACAACAATAACTAAATCCCTGGTGGCTAGTGGGCTTTTCTGCCCCCCCTGGGGGCAGAAACGGACCGAAAGTGGACCGATCTGCCCCCAGGGGGGGCAGAAAAGTCTGAGCAAAAAATATCCCCCAGGGAAGCGACCCTTGCCCAAGGAGTTGCTTCCCATACAACAATAACTAAATCCCTGGTGGCTAGTGGGCTTTTCTGCCCCCCCTGGGGGCAGAAACGGACCGAAAGTGGACCGATCTGCCCCCAGGGGGGGCAGAAAAGTCTGTTCAAAAAATATCCCCCAGGGAAGCGACCCTTGCCCAAGGAGTCGCTTCCCATACGACAATAAATAAATCCCTGGTGGCTAGTGGGCTTTTCTGCCCCCCCTGGGGGCAGAAACGGACCGAAAGTGGACCGATCTGCCCCCAGGGGGGGCAGAAAAGTCTGTCCAAAAATTAGCCCCCAGGGAAGCGACCCTTGCCCAAGGGGTCGCTTCCCATACAACAATAAATAAATCCCTGGTGGCTAGTGGGCTTTTCTGCCCCCCCTGGGGGCAGAAACGGACCGAAAGTGGACCGATCTGCCCGGGGCAGAAAAGTCTGTTGCATATTCTCCCCCAGGGGAGCGACCCTTGCCCAAGGGGTCGCTCCCAAAATGGCCAAATAATAGATCCCTGGGGTCTAGTGGGGGCATTCCTGTCCCACGATCGCGACGCTGTGCGCGATCGTGGGACAGGAATGCCCAGCATTGAGACATCAGGGGAGAGGAAATACTCTTTCCTCTCCCCAGATGCCTCAAGGCACTGGAATTCGGCCCCCCCCGCAACACCGCAAGAAAACACTCACCCTCCCTGTTGGACGCGCTGGAAGAAATGAATTCCAGCGCGTCCAACGCTTCCTGATGACGCCGGCGCGCGCTGTGCACGCTGACGTCATCAGGAAGCGTGGGGGGGCTCGGGGTGGCAGCGGAAGCTCTTCCGCTGCCATCCCCCTCTGTGGGGGCACGATCGATGCCCCAGGGGTTGTGCTCATGACGGAGCGGTTCCGTCATGAGCACAGCTCAGCCGATGCTCATGACGGAACCGCTCCGTCATGAGCATCGAAGGGGTTAACTAGGCCTGGGCATAATTGTTATCACGCTCATCAGAGTAATTTCTTAATTCCTTTTCGGTAGGTACTCTTTGACGTAGAAATACCGATAATAACGCAATTACACCTGCTCGCGTAACTAAGAGTAATTTGGGGAAAAACAATCCTACAGGAGAACACATTTGGTGAGTGCAAGTGGCTGCTTGAGCTTGCTATTTGTGTTCTGCTGCATTTAGTACTATTTCTCAATGTAAAATGCCTCATTGCATCCAAAATGGAATTTAGCGCTAGAAGCTGGGAGTAAGTTGGAGGGAAAATTCAACTGCAACAGCACATTTAGCACTAATGATCAGCACAAAATGCCTTCTCACGCCCATTATGGATATTTGGGGGTCATTTGGCAATAAGAAAATAGTGCTAATGACGGGGGAGGTACATTTTTGGAAAAGCTACCCCAGGAGCCCATTTCGCAAGCATGATCGGCTTCTTGCCCTTCGTATTCGTGATTCTGTTGCATTTAGCACTATTTCTTAACATAAAAAGATTTTTTATGCTCATTTTGGACGCAAGGGTGTATTTTTGCATTATGAAATAGCACTAAACGTAGAATTACTCTTTTTGTACAGTTATGCATAATCTCAGAATTTTTAGATAATTCCACTTGATTATGCTACACTGAATTACGCCCACCCACAATATTAACCCTCTGCTCTACTTAAAGATGAATCAAAACTACCACTAGCAAAAACTTTGAACTCTCTCAAGCAGGAAGATTAATCACCAGAGTTATCTTGACATTTTTATTGTTGTCTGAAAACTGATGTACACACAAAGAACTCTACAGCAGGTGCTTTTAAGCTCATACCTTATTTCTAAACACAGCCCACCCCTGAGCTCAGCGCCAGGTGCGGCCTCACCAGCTGCACCGCTCTAAAGCCGGCCTGTAGATAGCATCCCACCCTCAGGCTTTTCATCCCAGTGTGGGGCTTCTTTCATGTTCAAGTGGTGTTATCCAGTCTCTGCAATATCCTAGGTTTCACTAGACTGTATGTACATGGCCAACTGGAAAATCACCTAAGAGTACTGTTCCTATTGCCTGCTTTGACTGAAAAAACACATTAATCACTGGGTATTTCAGGGTGTTACTGGTGGCCTTCTGTGGAGCACACACTCCTGATATCTCATCAGAGAACACCGCTTCTACAAATGATGGGATGCACCATCTACAAACCTCCTGATTCAGTGTAACTGATCCAGGATCATCAGGTAGGGCTCCCAACCTTGCTGAAAGCTCAATTGCTCTAGGGTTGCCCTCTACATTGCCACATGGATACTTGGTGGTGCATGATTAGACACAGCAGACACCATGGAGCTGCGGTGCTGGATGTCAGGCTGGAAAGCTGTTGCATACTTTGTGGCCCCTTGTCCCCTCATCCCTGCATATTACTTGCATACACCCTTCACCGTTTGGACAATCAGAAACACACTCATTTTAAAATCATATCAAGTTAACCCATGGTAACCCAGGCCTTTAAGTGGGATGAAAAAACTGGGGGTTCTCTCAAAGGGACGTGGTCAATGTAATTAAGGGTGTGGCTTAAAACACGTAAACTAAAAATCTGTGCTTAGCATAGTGTGCCGCCCGACTTGTGTTTTGCTATTTCTGTCATTGCGTCCAGATATATGATACAACAAGTCACATCATACCTACAAGTCAGGACTATTGGCTTTGTCAATGGTTGTTAGTTGCATAAGATAAATAAGCAGCAACTATAGCTTGTATATAATATTCAAAAAGTTTCCACTTAAAGCTCTTGTGACACCACGACAATGTTGCTGCTCCCGAGTTTCAAAAAGAGAAGAGAAATCCGGAGAAAAAATGACTCTCTTTAAATGATTTCCCTTCCTGTACAACGCTCACCTGCCATGACGTCATGCCGTAACTTATGCACTAGTGAGAAGTGAGCAGTGTGAGCACGTGCACATCGATGTGCCTGCTGTCACTGCAGTTGGAAAAAAACGAACCGCCTGTGCCAGGGCACAAAACAGAGCCAGAGACAGACCCATTTCGAGGCCTCCTTTAAAAAACTGCCCACTTAAAGCCCTGCCTATTGCTCCTATTTTAATGTATGTGAGTGCTAATCTGGGAGAAAATACTTTGCTTTGTTTTGTTTGCACAGTGCACTAACATGCCACTTCGATGAGAGGCATGCTGCATAAAAAATAAATGAATAAATAAATCAAGCAAGGGATACCGTAATTTCTGATGAGTAATGTGCACAGTGTTCTCCGTTTTGCACCCAGAACTGGGGGAGGAAGTAACAAACAAAATGTATGTTTACCACTTTGCTACACAAACACAAAATCTGCACCATTTGCCAGCAAGTTTCGTGACACATTTTTCCTGCTGAAAATTCCGTCTGTAAAAATTCTTGGGGTGAGAAATGTGTGCCCCAGTTGTAATCCAATACAGCGTTTGCATTAAAAAAAGGATTAGAGTTTACATTGGTATGAAGGAATCAAGAAAAGGACAGAACGTGCTATAACATATCATTTGCATTTAAAATTAATGAATTATTTTAGCTTACATTTTTATTTTAAATGGAGTAATATTCTCCTAAAACATTTGCACATGTACAAACCTGTGATAAAAGGTGTTTCTCTTTTATTAAGCGCATATCAGCTACTCTTCAAAACTTGCACTAGCACGGAGTTTAAATTGCAGTGGTATTATTACCTGTTTTAAAGCATTCTCGGCTCTTACGAGGGAGAATTCAGGAACAGTAATATACGATTTATTAGATATTTGCTTGCATAATGTTCTGGACTTTTCTGAACTTTCAGTGCTTACTTGAAACATGTACTTTATGAAAGCTGAGTCCGTGAAATAAATGGTTTGGAAAAAATACCTATGAACTTTGTGCGCAAGGATGTAAGCAAAACACTTCTACAAGTCTGCTCACTGAAGAATCACTTTACCCAGTTTGAATAGCATTTCCTCTGCCCCTCGGAATGATAATCCTGGCGGCCTTGAAGAAAGAAAAAACCTGTACGGGTACAGATATGCAGATTCACCTTCGCGCATAACAAAGGGGAAATTAGCCCGTCAAGAGGCCAGTGCGCTGGAGTCACCTGAAACAGGAAACTCTCCCAGACGGGGGATGGGTCCCGCTGAAAAGACGGCACCTTTGCAGGAAAAGGCAACATGAGATGTGACTGACTCGGAAACCGAGAGCAGAACAAGGTTTAGGCAACCAGAGACTGATCCCAGCCTACCTCTTATAGTGAGTTTGTAAACATTAATTAAGCAAGAAGTGTAATTCAGAACAGCCAGCATAAAGAGGTTTATTTGTCATTAAAGATTATGTAGTAATGTAGTCCAGACAGGTTGAGGTATTTCAAGAGGATTTATTGTAAGATGTTAAGTATCCTGGAATAAGCCCCACCAGGAGCAGCCAGCAGTCAGCTCAGCCCCATCATAACTGTGGCTTATCTTCAATCAGCACCCAACATTCCGTAGTAAATCACAGTGCTGAAACATTCCACTAGAAAGGCATTGAGTGGGTAAAGGCAGACATAGAAATATGCAATAGATAGAATACAACATACCTCCTTTTCTTCCACAACAGAAAACTAAACATAGAAGTATAGGAACACCTGTCAAAGAAAGCGTACCAATCATTACCCTCTATCACACCCACTGGCCAGACAGATGTGACAGAAAGCAATGCACAGCATGCAGAAAATACAGAAAAGAAGTGAAAGAATAAAATCAGACACATTCCTTCTCAGAGAACACAATGCAATACAAAAATACAGAAAATAGAACAACAAGACTTGAGAAGTCAAACCGAAAAGTACAAACACATAAATAGACACTATTATTCCCTCATCCAACCAACACATAAAAGGAACAAGAAGAAAAGTTAGACCGAGAGGATAGGTACTCTTCTTCCCTTCTCCAATGAATACACAAAAGAAACAGGAAGATAGAAATACTTAGAGGAAACCACCTAAAGGTAGGAACACAAAACAGTACTCTTATTCCCTTCTTCATTAAATAACGGAAAAGAGAATAGAAAAATATCAAACAGAGAGGCAGAGGAATAAACAAAAGATCCCCCACACCGCCCTGTAAAACAGCATTAAAAAATTAGATTGAAAATCATTGAACACTTGAGAGAGATATAAACCCATACAGAGACAACCTCGTAATATGGCTACACATTGAAAAAATGCGGCTCGATAGAAATTCCAATGAAACCTTGAGAGGGATAAACCCCAAATCGACAATCTTAAAAACATTGAAAAACATTGAATAGTTGAAAGGAAGCAACACAAATTGACAACCTCAAAAAGGTAAAAAATTGAAAAACATTGAAAACTTGACCTTATGTAAACAACTATAACACATGCAAATTGATAAATCGATAGAGATACACATTTCTTACCAAGAAATACTGGACGCATGCATATACATTGATTGAAAAACATAGAAATATTGACCTTTTGAAAACAACTATAACACATGCAAATTGATAAATCGATAGAGATACACATTTCTTACCAAGAAATACTGGACGCATGCATATACATTGATAATTGAGTACATAAATTGATATGTGCAATTCCTACAGGGAATGCTGCACGCATGTTAATGTTTACCATGCAACTCTGTACAGGAAACTTTCCATGCACAAATTGAAAACTAGAGGAAAATTGAGAAATTGAATTTTTGAAAACCTGCAAACATGCAAACTGTAAATGGAATGTAAAACAGTGCATTAATATATCACAGTGAACCTGCAAGTATTTTGATAAATAAAAAATATTGAACAATCGATTTCTTGAGAGCCTGTCACTCGCCTTCTTGAAACTTAAAAAAAAATAAGGCAATTGAAAATGAGCATATTCATGAAAACATGCCATAGTAAGATAAAGTACTTGAAAACTTGAATGAACCCCCTGTGTGCTCAGACATAGATTCCATAAGTGCTGCTGAAACAAAACAGACCAACGAGTGTTCATACTGGAAAATAGAATATGCTGCTGCAAAGAAGATTGAAGGCCACTAGAACACTCTATTGAAACGTTCAAAACTGGAAATAGATATGTTGGTACAAAAGAGATAGATGGCCACTAGATGGCATGGTAATATTAGGATTGAATTGACGTTGGTCACCAAAACTGCACTCGAGTCACATTAAAATATGAAACTTCCGACGTAAAAAAATTAGTCTTTAACTGAGAAACATATAAGAACTCCGAGTAGCACAACAACTTAAAAAAAACGTTCCCCAACCTTGATGCGAGTGTTCTCTGACCTCCATAAGAAATCTCCAGACTCCAACATTTTCTTTACCGGTATCTTCCCTGACCTCGATGCGATGTCACAGTTCTTTCCTTATAACCGCTACCTTCACAACACCCTCAAATGGTAGTTAAAACTTTATTGAAAAGGTGGGTTGAAAACATTGGAAAACCACATAGAAAGAACTGATGGTACAGCTCCAGACGTGGTTGGCAAGGAAGCAAGCCGACGCCATTGAATATGAGTGGAACTTTATAAACACGGACAATGTGGTTGGCACAATAAACAAGGTTATGATTTTCAATGAAGCACACCGATGTAGGGACAATCCTAAGATGGCGGAACGTTTTTGACGGTGAGCCGGATGGCTCACGGTACGTCCGGACTTGAGGGCGTCCTGAAGCAGGAATCCAGGGCAAACAGCGAGGAATGTTGAAGAAAAACCATGGTGACATCAAAGAGTACTGGAATGCAGGTAAAATGGCGCGCACATCTGAAAGACTCGTGCCAGATATTTTAAACATAGTGTGGCTGTTAAACTGTCAACACTCGGGGAGGCCCACAAAACAAATAGGCAATAAATTGCTGAAAAACATGACTCACCATCCAACTCACGCTGTATCCTTGTGCCGGTAACATCAGTGAAGAACCCACGTGTGTAAGATAAACAGCAGTTGAAAACAAATGGATAGTTGAAAATCCCCATAAGGCACATGTCACATATCTGTTAAAACACTTGCTTGTCGATATGCTTGAGCTACATAATTAATAGCTGTAAATCCTTGTTCCTTGCATGTGGGACGCTGTAGAAGCAACAGTTCTTGAGGTGCTGTAAGGACAGCAAAAAGAGGTTTTGAGATGTTGTAGGAACAACAAGTAGAGACAAAAGGAGCATGAAAAATTGGAACTGGAGCTTGAGACTTGACAGATTCCTTTTGTCTTGAATATTTTACCGCGTTACCTATTTTGTAGTATGGGCAACACCTCGGCAGTCTTTCTTGGATGGCAGATACAAAAGTTGGTGAAACACAGTTATTTATAATTTGATAATTCGTTTTGCGCTGGAACCAAGCTTGTGAAGTGGGATCTGGCACATCCACAGCAGTTTGAAAATACAGCATAGATTATAGAAATAAATCTCTGCTTTAACTTCCCTCTTGAAATAGTTGGATAGTTGAAAAAGTGAAAATATTCTTTGAAGTTGAAGTTGTTGATGAAATATTGGAAAAGAATCTGGCTTGAGCATGTTGGGGCGACCGGAGTGATGGTCACTGGTGGGGCTCTGAAGCCAGAGTCTTTGCTTGATATTTGATGAGGTTTGAATCTCTTGCCTTCTTGAAACTTGACTTCTTTAGTTGCCTTCTTGAAACTTAAATTCCATTAGTTGCCAACGTAGGTAAGATCAACTCGTCGCCACAAAGATGTAGTAATGTAGTCCAGACAGGTTGAGGTATTTCAAGAGGATTTATTGTAAGATGTTAAGTATCCTGGAATAAGCCCCACCAGGAGCAGCCAGCAGGCAGCTCAGCCCCATCATAACTGTGGCTTATCTTCAATCAGCACCCAACATTCCGTAGTAAATCACAGTGCTGAAACATTCCACTAGAAAGGCATTGAGTGGGTAAAGGCAGACATAGAAATATGCAATAGATAGAATACAACAGATTAATTGGGAGAGTATGTCTTGCGTCACCACAACATTCTGTAATTCTGGAAAATTCACTTAATCCCCAAAAAAGGGAATGTGACCCTGTGCAATGTTACTGGTAATCATGTAAAGCGCTCAAATAGCTTCAGGTTGAGTTTGCGCTATATAAAATTGCATAAGAAGTAATTCCATACCGCAATGCTGTTGTGCGTTTCCACACACTGAAAGGGTTATAGCTCTTGTCAGTGCCCTCCAAAGACCTAGCGCTTTCAGGTATTTATTGCTAATTCATACCTCACAGTCAAAGCAATGTGATTGTGAGTTATGTGTAAGCCACCTCTAGCATTCTGTAATCATGGGTGTTCACTCCAGAAGCATGGTACACATTGAAGAAATCAAATGAAAACATTTTAGTTAGAGAAATTGCACTTTTTCCCTGTCACTGATCGCTTTCATTAAGATGGTGTCTCTATCAAAGTTCCTTTATCAGCTTCAAAACTATCCCTGTGAGATTTCTTGGGGTTACTTTACCATTTCAATTATCTCTTACTTGGATTCCTCTGCAATGGATGTGCATCCACAGTCGCAAAGAATAAATGTTTTGGAATATAGTACTTCTCTACCTACCCCCTGTCTTTGGCAGGTTACTTACCTGCTGGCCTAAGGTGCGCCTAAGGCAATCTCGACTGCTCCCTTCTGCTCCTGTTTGCACCCCTCTGCGCCCGTCCGCGCCAGTCACGCCTGGATCACTTTGAGCACCAGTCCCCCTTTTTGTTTCAGGCCAGTACCGGGGGCCTAAATTGATCTACATGTGGAATGCGCTGATCGCTATTAAACTCTCAGGTGAATGCGCCGTTGGCTGCCAGTTGGATCCCCTCTCTTGTATTACTAAAGGCTATCACATTTGTCACACTTACGGTTCACATTTGGGCTCGCCAGTAGCTGAGCCTTGTTCACCATCTTTGACCTCCTTCAGACATCAGTTAAGGTGCAATAAGCCCAGTAAAAATTGTCTTGTGTCCTCATCAATGCTAGGCCATTGGTGAAACACAGTACTGAATTTCTACCTTTAATTGAAACCCTCTCTTGCCTTTATTACTGAAACCTGGGCCGGCTCCTCAACTGACCGGGAAATTCTAGTAGCCATTCCTGATGGTTTTGCCATCTACCGTCCAAACAGACCAGTCTGGAGCTGGGGGATGGGGGATGGGGGGGGGTGTGTTTCAGCGATTATATATAGAACCAATTTACTGGTTTGCTGTAATTTATTACTGTCACCTCACTGTAAGGCCGTCTCCTTCAGCGTTGAAATATCTAACTGAGTTTTTCAATGGGACCATTGTTTATTCACCTAGCTGGCCCTCAATTATATTCAAATCAGGAGTTTAGTTTCCTGATAGAAGCCAACATTCTCTTTAGTGACTATACAGTTTTGGATGATTTTAATTGTCAACTCAATGCCCTGTGAGATACCGACGTAGCAGCACTTCTCCAAACTATGTCGTCCCTTGGCCTATCACAACTGGTGTAAGGTCCTACTCATCTGGCATGACATACTTTAGATGGTCTCTTTACCAACAATACCTCTTGGGGCAATGTCAATACTCTTCCCTTAGCCTGGACCTACCACTATGCAGTCCTATTTGACATTAAACTCAGATTACCTAAACCACTCCAAACACAATATTTTCTCATGCTTTGTGCAAAATTCAATGAGACCTATTAATTAATCTGCTAGAGGAATCACTATCAGCCCACTCAGATGACGTGGACGCAGCTGTTTCACAGTACACACACTGGTTAGACAAAGTTGCTTGCTTCCTGGCACTAGTTACAATATCTAAATACAAGAGAAACCATATTTCTGTCCCCTGGTTCTCAGGAGACCTGATGGCACTCAAACAGAGCCATAGGAGACAAAAGAAAAGGTAGAGATCAGATTTCAAGGATGAAGGAAGGGTCAAATATAAGAAATGCCTAGGTGACTATAAGGCTATGATTTTTAAAGAAAGAACTTCTTACTTCACGAATAGGATTGAAGCAGGTAAAGCTCACTAACACTAGTCAATCCTTATGCGATATTTTGGCTAACCTTTTCTTACAGAAAGTTGAATAAGTTTTCAATAGATTCTCGACCTTGCCCACTGCTTCCCACTGTGACATGAACAGCCCAAACTCCACTGATGTGGGTACTACCTGTAATGTGTTTACTCCTCCATCTAAAGATGAGCTCACAAGATTGGTCAAATCAATCGGATCCGGATCCCCTTGTCCATCTAGGATTGCCACACTAACAGCTGAGACTATTGTGCTGAAATTAATGGTCATCTTCCATTTAATTTCCTAGTTGGAAGAAAGCGTCTGTGCTTCCATTAATAAAAAAAACCTTCCCTCGACCCTCTTGAACCAAACAACTATCGTTCAATCTCATGTCTTCCGATGCCAGTAAAGCTCATTGAGAAAGTGATGAATACTCAAGTTGAGTTTATTCAATCCCACAACGTATTGGACACCACCGAGTTTGGCTTCCATAGCGGCCACAGTACAGAGCAGGCTCTAATTAAAGCCACTGAAGAGATCAGCCTGTCCCTAGACCAGGGGGAAGTGCGGTCCTGATTCTACTTGATCTGTCAGTGGCTTTCGATATTGTTAACCACAGGCTGCTGATGGAGCACCTAGCCAACATCGGAATCATTGGAACAGTCTGGAACTGCCTAACTAATTTCTCCATGGTCGAGAAAAGTCTGTTCGACTGGTTGATTTTGTCTCACTGTCTTACTCTCTTCCTAGAAAGGTTCCACGGCGGCCCTTGCTCAGCCCCAAGCTTTTCAGTGTCTATGTTACCCCTGTAGCCAAGCTAGTACAATCTTTTGGTCTCTCTCTTACATCTTCCGCTGATGACACAAAATATTTTCGTCTCTCTGGCCAACGAGGCCTCTGGCACTGGGGCCAGATTCTGCAGCAAGTTAGATCCCTTGTGCTATCCAAGCTAAACTATTGCAATGGTCTCTATCTCAATGCTCATCAAAATGTACTTAACAAACTTCAAATCCTACACAATGTGCCCGCCCATCTCCTGTTGAAAATCGCAAAACACCATTTGGTAGCTAAATCTATGAGGAAACTTCACTAGTTGCCCATCAGGCAGAGAGTTGCCGTTAAAGCACTTTGCATTGCTTATAAGGCACTTCACGGCTTAGGTCACGACTTTTTAAAAACAGCTTCAAGCGGTATACTTCTACTCAATCTTAAGGGCTGCTTCAGTAAAATCTGCACTCATGCCTAGATATAAACTCTTAGCCTGGGGTGGCCGAAACTTTGTGTTGGGAGCAACAACAGCTTGGAACATACTTCCTTTACAAATCAAAGCCAAGCCTACATTACTGACGTTCAGGAACACCCTGAAAACTTGGCTGTTTAGCACTGCCTAGAGTCTCTGCTAACTTTCACTGCATTTAGAGCTACCGCCAAGACACCCTCGGGTTTTCGAGCTCTATAGATAATTAATTAACTTAATTAATTAACTTAACATAACAAGGTAAAGAGATGACTGATAGGCCAGCCGTCATTTCTAAATTTGATGGGCGGTAGTCCTTCAGGATGGCGGAGGTACTGTCTTCTGCCACCTTGATGAACAAAGTATTGTCTGTCAAACTTAAAATCATACACAAATTGTGTGCTGAGGAACCTAAATGGTGGACAACAGGTTTAATGATATGATAGAAAGGAAGAAAGTATGCTACTGTCTCAAGAGAAAAGCTCTCAATACATTCAACCCCAGAAAACTTCTGTAACTATCCAAAAGGAGCCAAAAAACTGATAGGCGCTTGGAGGCGTTGGCGTTTGCCTCTCGCTCTTGCTGCTGCCCTGGGTTGCCGCTTCACGGCGGGAGCCCGTCATGCTCGTACACAGGTGGGGTATCCCTTGCTATTTGTCCCCCCCCCCTCCGCCTTGCAGTTTCTCACATTGCGGGTGATCGAAGGGAACCGGGGTCTGTCTGTGGATATCGCCGGGAGAGTCTGAGAGCTGTTTGGTGGGACGCGCTCTGCTCATTGCTCTGACTACATTGTTGGCACCTGGGCATTGCGTGAGGCTGCACTTATGAAACGGTGTCATTTTGCTCCCATGACTACATGAAGCAATCTTTGCCACTTTCTTTTGTCTGGGGTCCTGATTGCCCCTGTTTGCGGCGACCATCTTATTTTGGTGATGGTGCTGGCTACTCCTCCTCCCGGGTCCCTCTGTTCAGACGATCTTGGAAACAGAAAGGAGCCGGATTATTCGTCACCAGTTTAGCTTGGTGGCCATCTTGGATTGGGATGTTGTTCTAATAGCCATTCATAGTTTGGTGGCCATCTTGGAATGGGAAGTGAAGTCGAATGAATACCCATACATATTGACTGTGCTTATTAAGATTCTATCGCCTGGAGAGTCAGAGCGCTGTTGGCGGGGCGCGCTCTGCTCATTGCATTATTGGTGCCTGGGTATTGCTTGAGGCTGCACTTGAACGGTTTCATTTTCTCCCCATGTCTTCCTAAAGAATTCTTTGCCACTTTGTGTTTCTGATCTGGGGTCCTGATTGCCCCTGTTTATGAGGACCGTCTTATTCCTGTGAGGTAGCTGGCGACCCCTCCTCCCTGGTCCTTCTGTTCAGAAGATCTTGGAAACAGAAAGGAGCCGGCTCAATCGTCACCAGCTTAGTGTGGTGGCCATCTTGGAATGGGTTGCTGTTCTTATAGACATTCATAGTTTGGTGGCCATCGTGGAATGGGAAATGAAGGTGAAGGAATACCCATACATATTGGCTGTGCATATTAAGAGAAAATTAATTTCTTCACCCCTGCCTTTGGTTTGCCTCCGAGAGTGGTCCTACTGTCACCTCCAACTCACACAGCTTTTTGGTTAGTTGTCTTCCCACTCTATGGGGCCAGCTTTCCTCACGCTAACACCATCCTCCCCCCACCATCAATTCATATCCTTGGATCAATAGTCACTTTCCTCACAATGGTTCTGATTCCGGATCCCTCTGGTTCCAACGCTTCTATCATCAACTACCCACCCAACTTATCGAAAAATGCGGCCAAGAAATATAAGCATCACCTTCTCAAGGCCTGGCCCGAAACTTTAATCTGTGATGTCTACTTTTCCACTATCAGCGGTACAAAAGTCAATGACCTTATTTTCTACACCAGGAAAAGAGCTTGCTGGCGAAAAGTCTTCTACTCTTTGCTCCGAATAACAAGCGACAGGAAAACACCACACGGTATCAAGCTCACAACAGCCCCTTCGTCCTCTCTCAACGCTAATTCCACCATAACCCTCTATAACAATGGTATCATCCTAATCCAAGCGTCTAATGTCAATCTACTTAAGATAACCAACATCTTCCCGTTACTCAAAACCGCGGCTTCCTCGAAACCCAACGTCACCCAGACACACCCTAAAATCTCTCAGGTCCCGGCGAGTCCACTCCCTGCTACGTTTGGAAATCCTTTTCCACACCTCCCTCTAAATCATGCCTCACCACCTGTTCACCACAGAGGGGTCTCATTCCAGGTTGCTGCACCCCAACTATTGAGTCCAGACGCACATCTAGCCAGGACGAGCCTAGTGGTCACCCGAGCAGAGGGTACCCATGATATTCATCTTGCCTTGCCTCCAATCACTGAGTCCTCATCCCAGATTGCTGCACCCCAACTATCGAGTCCCGGCGCACATCTAGCCAGTCCGTGCCTATCTGTTCCCCGAATAATGAGCACCCTTGATATGCATCTGGCCTGGTCACCAAGTATTGAGTAATCTTCCCCCAGTCCCCCCACGTTGTCTATTAAGAGGCTAGAATCCAAGCAAATGCCCTCCACCGAACATGACCAGTCAACGTCAAGCAATCTGTTGAGTCCTTGTCCTAACCCTCAGCCTAACGATCACGCCCCCCTCACCAAGACACCTTCCTCAATTTTAAAAGCTCTTGGATCTCAGTCAGACTCAGTGGACAATTCTTCCTCCACAGGATCTCCTGCCCACGACCTCGGACCTAGCTGATAGTCACCGAGACCTCCCCCTACTGATAGACTCCCTTTCACATTCTCCTCGTCTCGCTCAACACACTGATTTGGCGGCTCACCTAGATGAGATTTATCTTCAGTTACACCTTCTAACGTCTGAGCTACATGGCTTGAAAGCCCTCTCAGATGACCTTTTCCCCATGCTAAGATCTTTCCTCACCGCTGCCAACCGGTCCAATGCTCCATCTTGCGATAGATACTCATTGGTCAAGCCTTTACCTTCCTCCATCTTGAGATCCATTCCCCTACCTAATGGCTCCTCCCGCCCTAGAAGATATGAGACCTACCTTGCGTCCTCAGAGCTACAGGACTTGCTCAACTCCTACCCTACCTGGTCCAACCCTAACAGGAGCCCGCCGAGACAAATACAGTCCATTCTTTCTAACCCAAATAGAGGACCGCCTGTCAATCCCAGAGGCAGTAATAAGACCAACCTCACTCACGTGAATATCACCCAGTCTCCTCCTTCCACAAAGCCACTACGAATTAAATGTGTACTTCTAAATTGCAGATCAGCCAGTAAACACCCCACTGATATCTTCGATCTCATACAACACTTGGACTTAGACGTTATCATCCTCACTGAAACTTGGTTAAATCCCGCTTCCACTCCGATACTCGACATCCTAGTACCTCCCACTCATGATATCATTAGGTTAGATAGAGTTGGGAAACTGGGTGGTGGCTTAGCCTGTATTCATAGAAACTCACTTTAGATCTCTCCCGTTGAGTCCTCTGCGCCCTCCTCTTGTGAATATCTCTGTCTCAACATCTCAAGTAAGAACCTACCAGTCTGCAAACTCCACACTTTCTACCACCCCCCTGGAGACAATCTCCCCTTCATTGAGGAATTATTTGAAATCATTTCTAGCAATGTAGATTCAGCCGTGCCCCAAATCTTCCTCGGTGACTTTAATCTGCACTGGGCAAACTCCATAGACCCTGCAGTTTCAAGCCTTAAAGCCTTTCTAAATGATCAGGATCTGATCCAGCACTGTGACCAATCAACCCATAATAAAGGAAAAATTCTTGACCTCATTATTTCGAAGGGGCAAACCGTCTCATTGGATTCTATTACCCCATGTGACTGGTCTGACCACCACTACATCCTTTTTTTTTATCAACAAGGAGGTACAGTTGTGGAGGGCCCAACCAACAAAATCAACGATATGGAAAAGGGACCCCAGACTAGTAAATCCTGTTGAGTTAGCAGCCCTCTGTACATCGACCCTTGACGCTCATGCGGACTTGACGGAGGTGCAGTTACTCACTGACTCCTATAATGTGACCATCTCCAACATCATGAATGACATTGCTCCACTCAAACACAAAAATGCCTCCTCCAAAATATCCAAACCATGGTTTAATGAAAACCTATACACGGAACGTCGCAATCTTAGGGCAGCTGAACGCTCCTGGAGATCAAATCCCTCCACGCACCAACTTAAACTCCTAAGAGACGCTAGGAGCGTTTACTACAAACAAATCAGGAACGCAAAGGCTAACTATTTCAGACACCAATTAGATCAAGCGGCAAACCGCCCTAAGAAACTTTTCGAATTGGTCAAACAACAATCAATTGTAGGTCCTAACCTATCGGAACCTGGAAGCAGTCTATCTTCATGTGACGATCTCGCCTCTTTCTTCATTGAGAAATCTAAACTCATATCATCCGACCTCGCTGCTAAGAATACTGGTCTCCTTTCCGCCAGGGCAGCCTCTTCACCTGTCCTCTTTGAAAAGCTCAACTCTACCCCCCTGATCTCTAAAACAATGCGGCCTGGGACACCTTTACCCCGCTCAGTGAACAAGACATCAAAAAGATTCTCCTGAATATCAACCCTTCCAATCACTTCAGTGACCCGTTACCCCCATCCATTTTCAAGGAAATCAAGAACGCACTCATCCCCACCTGGACAAGGATTGTAAACGCGTCTCTGTCACAAGGCACAATCCCTGAGTGCTTAAAAGCCGCCCAAGTATCCCCCATACTAAAAAAAACGAACGCGGATAGGACAGACCTCAACAATTTCCGACCTATCTCCAACATACCCACCCTTGCGAAACTCCTTGAAAAATGCGTTCAATTCCAACTCTGTGCTCACATTGAGAACTACCAGCTCTTGGACCAACATCAATCTGGCTTTCGGAAGGGGCATAGCACTGAATCGGCACTCATTCTTGTGATTGATGACATTCTAAAGATTCTCGATCAAAATGAATCCTGCCTCCTGATCCTCCTTGACCTCTCCTCTGCCTTCGACACGGTCAACCATGACAACCTCTTAACCATCCTGCAAAACAGGATGGGTTTTGGTGATCTGGTGTTACAGTGGTTCTCGTCCTTCCTCCATCACAGAACGCAAAGAGTCAAGGCAAATCACTCTCTCTCCAAACCCTCACCTGTTCTCATGGGGGTCCCTCAAGGATCCGCTTTATCCCCTATCCTCTTCAACCTTTTCTTGGAACCATTAGCTAATGCACTGAACTCCATGGATATTCATTTCCACATGTATGCCGATGACACACAACTCTACTTGAAAATCTCATCCCCTGAAAACCTAATATCACTTAACTCCATCCTAACGTTTACTCAAAATTGGCTAACTGTGAACCATCTCCTGCTCAACACCTCAAAAACAGAATTCTTGCTCGTCTCCCCTCTGAATTACACCCCCAACCTTGACCTCTGGATGAGTCACCTCACTGCGTTCAACTGCACTCCGCTCATCGTAAACTCTGCCAAATCTCTAGGAGTCACCTTAGACAAGAACCTGAATATGAAAAATCATATCAGTAACACATGTAAAGGAGCAAACCACTTGATAAGGACACTAAGAAACATCAAACCTTTCCTTCCACTTAAGGAGTTCAAACAGGTGGTTCAAGCGCTTGTCCTACCGAGGCTAGATTACGGCAATGCTACCCTTTGTGGCCTGCCCAAATACACTTTGGCACCGCTAAGGGCCTCACTGAATGCTGCTGCGAGATTGGTTACAGCACCAAACGCAATGAGCGCATTTCGCCAGTCCTAAAATCTCTAAATTGGCTCCCCTATGAAGCACAAATCCAGCTAAAAATTGCCACGATGACACACAATGCTATCCACTTCAAGACTCTCAGGTATCTGGCGCAAAAACTTGAACTATCTTGTGGTGTAAGAGACTCTAGAAGCGCTACTACCTTACTCTTGAAACCTCACTGAATGCTGCTGCGAGATTGGTTACAGCACCAAACGCAATGAGCGCATTTCGCCAGTCCTAAAATCTCTAAATTGGCTCCCCTATGAAGCACAAATCCAGCTAAAAATTGCCACGATGACACACAATACTATCCACTTCAAGACTCTCAGGTATCTGGCGCAAAAACTTGAACTATCTTGTGGTGTAAGAGACTCTAGAAGCGCTACTACCTTACTCTTGAAACCACCTATCCTTAACAAAAAAAGAACCTGTAACAGAGCCTTCTCTGGCGCGGCTCCTAAGATATGGAACTCTCTTCCTCCAGAAATACGCAGAATCACCAGAACAACGGTGTTCAAGCTGGAAGTCAAAAGATTCCTGTTGAATAAACTCCTTCAGTAATTGGGCTAACCCCTGGGCCCGTTGACATTGTTCTTTCTTCCTTGTCGTTACACTGTACTGTGCTTAACATTTCCTCCATGTGAAGTCTCGTGCACTGTATGATTCTTTTGTGTATTTTACTTGTGATTGTTACGTTATTAGCCTTCCAGTTCTAATGTGATTGTTAAGCGCTCTGATATCCCTTGGGATCTTGTTTGCGCTATATAAAACTTTATATAAATAAATAAATATAAATAAATAAATAATTAAATAGGAAATGAACAAGAACAGGGACAGAACCTTGAATCCATATCAACTTCTATGCAGTGCCTTTTCTGCCTGGTGAAGTCCATGATTGAGGAGGCGAGAGCTACACCTCTGACCCAGGAGCCATACATTTGTGGGAAATATGGACATTTATTACAGTAGCACTAAGAGCAACAACCTGATGGAAAAGGCGTATAGAGGTAATAGACTGACTTTTGCTCAAGATCCTATTTAAAATGCCAGATATCTTAGACTTCCAACCATATCAACCCCATCTTTTGTTATACATCATGGTGACTTAAATGTTAGTGTAATGCAGCATGTTCTTCTGGCATTCCTCAAATAAGAGCTCTCGACCTAAAGCCTTTTCTATTCCATGACCACACCCTTCTATAGATCGTAATGTGATAGTTCAGTCTACACTATTGGCAGATTAACCTGTTAGTGTGTGACGTAGGGTGGTTGTGCCCGGATTAGGTCAATGATGGAGAAATTCTGCACAGCATATATAGCACAAGTGTTTAGAGGAGGGGGAAACACCATCCAATGTATTCACATATCCCTGCAGGAGATGGCAAGTGGAAAAAATGGTGTGGGGTTTGGTAAGTACAGCTGAACAGTTGTGATTGCGTCTCCACCACACCGGTGCTGCCTATGCAGGTTTCTATGTGAGTTTCTGTTGAGTGTGTCTGCCTGGTATGACTCCGATTGATAAACCAAAATATGCAGTTTGTGTTGAAAAGAGTTTCATTTTTCCAAGGGAAACACCTCTGCACACCATGCTTTACCATATAAATCACTTCATGACGCTTTTTTGTTAGCTGGCACAGATGATCTGAGCAAGCACCAACAATTGCACAAGGTTGTTGAGCTTAACTGTTTGGCCCCAATTTGACACAGGTATTGACAGTTTTTTTAATAACACTTTGAAATTCAACTCTCTTTGTTATGTTCACTGTATGTGGCCTCACAGTACATAGCCACAGCTACAGCACTAGTCTCTAATGAGTCCACAAATGAGCCCAAGATGAAATCAACAGATTATTATAAAACATATCCACTGTTGAACGTGTAATAAAAAAGTGTGCCTTCATTTTTCTGCACCTCCCAATTACATTTAAAATATTGCCTTCAGTATAGGGATAACCCTGAGTTCATGCTTTCGGGCTTCGATATGTTCTGTCTTCTATAAAACAGCTGTCAGAACATTTCTGTGCATTAGCTACTTGTTCATACAGGAATGCCTCAAAAGTCAAGTCACCAGACTTTTGAAAGAGATGCAACATGTTTGGGACTATTCTAAACTTTGTACTCTCTTGCAAAAACCAATACCTTGAAATAGCACTGGTGAAACTACATCCAGTTTGAGGATTATGGACCCTATGTAAAAATGAATGTCCACTGCTATAAAACAAAAAAAAATGCTTTAAAGAAGGAATCATTTTTTCTACTCATTTTGTTCATCACCTCAAGTATTTAGGTTTTTGTTTAGCTTAGTAAAGGCTTTTGCCAGAGTGGAGGCAAGTTGGACTATCTGCATCAGCTGAAGGCAGACTTCAGTATGACCAGCTGCAGAGGTGAAAATGTACAGTATAACAAATGGGTCATTATCATGACTAGGCGATGGGTTCTGCTGCTAACAATACACCTTTACACCCTGATCCCACCAGAACTGAGCTACGTTCAAACAGAGGATCCTTCAGCTTGGAATTATTTATACTGCAACAATAAAGAAATATGTACATTTAAGAAATGCAAATAGCAAAATCTCATTAAAAAATTGTTCTAACACAGTTTGTTCTATAATTTCGTCTGTTCAGGTTACCACTGTGACTTGGGGTCAGTGAGATAGATCAATTTTCTGCGAGCCCTTCACACACACATACAGCACATGCATTTATTTTTGGAGTATGTACTATGCCCAGATGGGGGAAAACACTGTCAAAAAATTGACTCCCATCACAGCAGCCTACTGCTGTTTTCTAAGCCGCATTTCCCGATACAATTGTCATAACCTTTTATACAAAAATGAATATAATCACTAGGAGTAAGACATTAAAATCACAGAGCCTGATTTCACAATGCCAACTTCGACATTGATTCCAGCATTATTTTTCTAAAGGGGCTTTTGGTTATTTACATTTACAGTGACTTTGGTATTGGCAGCAAATCCAGCCCTTCAGTTCTTAACCCCTTCAGTGCCCCGCCCTTTCCCCGCCCTGTGCCGGGCGTTACATTAGCGGGCGGGGTTCATGACGAGATAGTCTCGTCATGGGCACAGCGCAACCGTGCTCCATGACGAGACTATCTCGTCATGGGCACTGAAGAGGTTAATCAACACACTGTGGAATTTATTTACGTTATTGGACAGACAGCAACATCCACTGTGAATTAATTTGTATGTAAAACACTGCTAAAACCAGAATGCACTTGGACAGTTGCTCATTGGGGCACAAGAACACGCCCATTGGGGCGAGAATACAATAAAGCTAATCAGGTGTTTTACATTTCAGTTGCTGTGTGCCTCATCTTTGTGCTCGTGAACAAGGACGGAAAGTCTGAAACGCGTAGAGCCGCATTTATCTGATTGAAAGCATGAAGCTGTTTCTGCTGCAAACGCTCAGCTACAGAGGGTACCTTCAGTGTGGGCGTCCTCACAAGGAGTAACCTGTTGTCGTTTGGATGTTTAGCGGCCGTGCCCGATCGCGAGGACGACCCGCCGCAGAGACGTGGATCTACGGCACTCAAAGGACTGAGCGCCACTTTAGAACAGAAGGTTCATGCTTGAGTGACTTTGGTATTAGCAGCAAATCCAGCCCTTCAGTTCTTAATCAACACACTGTCGAAATTATTTACGTTATTGGACAGATGACAACATCTACTGTGAATTAATTTTTATGTAAAATACTGCTAAAACCAGAATGCAATTGGACAGTTGCTCATTGGGGCACAAGAACATGCCCATTGGGGCGAGAATACAATAAAGCTAATCAGGTGTATTACATTCAGTTGCTGTCTGTCTCATCGTTGTGCTCGTGAACAAGGACAGAAAGTCTGAAACGCGTAGAGCCGCATTTATCCGATTGAAAGCATGAAGCTGTTACTGCTGCAAACGCTCAGCTACAAAGGGTAACCTTCAGTGTGGACATCCTCACATGGGGTAGCCGGCTGTCGTTTGGATGCTTGTTTGGATGTTTAGCGGCCGTGCCGGGTCGCGAGGACGCCAGTCGCTGAGACATGGATCTACGGCGCTCAGAGGACTGGGCGCCACTTTAGAACTGAAGGCTCATGCTTGAGTGACTTTGGTATTGGCAACAAATCCAGCCCTTCAGTTTTTAATCAACCCACTGTGGAATTTATTTACGTTATTGGACAGACGGCAACATCCACTGTGAATTAATTTTTATGTAAAACACTGCTAAACCCAGCATGCACTTGGACAGTTGCTCATTGGGGCACAAGAACACGCACACTGGGGCGGGAATACAATAAAGCTAAACAGGTGTTTTACATTTCAGTTGCTGTGTGTCTCATCGTTGGGCTCATGAACAAGGACGGAAAGTCTAAAACGCGTAGAGCCGCATTTATCTGATTGAAAGCATAAAGCTTTTTCTGCTGCAAACGCTCAGCTACAGAGGGTAACCTTCAGTGTGGGCGTCCTCACAAGGGGTAACCTGTTGTTGTTTGGCTAGATATATACCCAGTGGAAGGC
Organism: Triturus cristatus; assembly: GCF_964204655.1. Classification (NCBI taxonomy): domain Eukaryota; kingdom Metazoa; phylum Chordata; class Amphibia; order Caudata; family Salamandridae; genus Triturus; species Triturus cristatus. Next base: position 429,940,840 of record NC_140579.1, on the reverse strand, counting down.
AATTCGCCAAAACGCGTAGGTCCGGGATTGTAAACAGAAGGACTGTGTAATGCCAATTGTTAAAGCCAAATAAATATGAATTCTTAAACTGACCTGAAAAGTGGAGTCGGAGTTTGTTGGACGGGTGCCGCCAGAGAAGGAACACCCAAAAAGAAAGAAATATATATATATATATTATCTACTGGCGGTCGCCAGTAGATAGTTATAGTTAGGACCGAGTTTCCATAGGAAATCTGAAAATTCTATTTTGAATAACTTTGGCGCCGGTTGACGAATCCTCGCGAAATTTTCAAAACTAATGGGGCGCTCCGTTCAGCTCCTACCCCGAAAGTCTCAGGGTGATTCGTCAAGCGGGGGCCGAGAAAAAAGGGGGGTCCCAAAACGCGTTTTCCCCATGCATTTTTCCATAGGACCTTTAGTCGAAGGTACAGCTCGAACAGCTGAACAGAATTACTTGAAATTTGGCAGAGAGGTAGTCCTCAGGTCAGGGAAGTGCCTTTTGCAGGTCTGGTGTCAATCTGTTCATTAGTTCCTGAGAAAATAGCATTTAAAAGCATATAAATATCTATAAGCGCGCACCGTGCGCGCACCGTGCGCGCACCGTGCGAGCTCCCTAACGTGCGCGAGCGTAATTCTGATTGGTGGTTACATGTTAGTCAACGTTCGAATCAGTCGAAATCAGGAAGTGTCGGCCGCCATTTTGTTTGTTTTCAGTGCGAGAGTGAAAAAGGAAGGTGGCGAACGTGAAAAGGGGGCAGGGTAGAGAGTTCCTGACACCCTAGCCTTTGTCAGGGGGTCCCTGAAGGACCCCGAAGGCAGAATTTTTTTTTTTTTTTTTTTTTAAATCGCGGGGGTGCGCGCACCGTGCGCGCACGGTGAAAAACCCCCAAAAAACATTTAATACATAGTTTATTGTAAAATAAATATATAAAAAAATAATAATACATAAATAAATTAGCATTTAAAAAAACGTACAAATTCACTGAAAAAACCATAAGTTTCACACACGTTATAGTTAGGAATTAGCATTTAAAAAACCTTGCAAATTCACTTAAAAAACCATAGGTTTCACACATGTTATAGTTAGGTGGATATTTCACTCGTAAAAAACCAATGAAATTCCCCCGTTATAGTTAGTTCAGATAACTATAAATCGCGCGACCGCCACTCTATCACAAGGATGATGTCATCAGTGATGTCATGAGTGATGCCACTGACCATGTCATGAGTGATGTAATATGTGACGTCATGAGCAGTGGATTGCGGGCGCGCGAGTTATAGTTATCTGAACTAACTATAACGGGGGAATTTCATTGTTTTTTTACGAGTGAAATATCCACCTAACTAGAACATGTGTGAAACCTATGGTTTTTTAAGTGAATATATATATATATATATATATATATATATATATTCACTGAAAAAACAATTGGTTTCAGGGGCGTTCTAGTTAGCTGGACTTTTCACTCGTACAAAACCATTCAAATTCCCCCGTTATATTTAGTTCAGCTAACTATAACTCGCGCGCCCACAATGCACTGCTGATGACGTCACATATTACATCACTCATGACATGGTCAGTGACATCACTCATGACATAACTGATGACTTCTCAAATGACATCACTGATGACATCACTGATGACATCATCCAGTGAATGTGTGTTTTTCTGAAAATTATATATGTTTTATATATGTATATCTCAAGGTCGATGGAAGAATAAATGGGTATATAAGTGTCTAAATGGATGATTTGTTTTTGAAAAATTGATTGTATAACTGACTGATTAACCTCTTCAGTGCCCATGACGAGATAGTCTCGTCATGGAGCACGGTTGCGCTGTGCCCATGACGAGACTATCTCGTCATGAACCCCACCCACTAGTGCAACGCCCGGCACAGGAGGGGGAAAGGGCGTGGCACTGAAGGGGTTAAATGTATCTTAGTGAATACATGGCTTAGTGAGTAATGTTTAAATATGTAAATATCTGTATCAGTCTCTCACTTTGTGTATAAGTGGCTGCATGGGTTGGTGAGTAGCTACATGAGTGTCTATATAGGTTATTAGTTGGTTTTTTGAGTATCAGTATGAGTGTCTGAGTGTCTGTATGGTTCGGTGGGGGGTATTACGTAGTGCATAGGTGCTTGAATGAGTGCCTCACTGTTTGTATGTGTTGAGACAGCATGTGCGCAGGACTGTATAGGTGGATGAGTGTGTGCATGGGTGTGTTAGTGAGTGAATGACTGTCTCAATAGTGTCTTTATGAGTAACTACATATGTTTTAAACTAGTATATGTGACTATTGGTGTATATAGTGAGTATATGTGACAGTGAGAGATTGGAAGAGTTCCTGTATGAATAAGTATGTGTTTCTATAAGTGATTGTTTAAAAGACTAAGTATGTGTAAGTTTCTGTAGAAGTAAGTGTGGTGGTGTGTGTATAACTGTATATGCAAGAAAATGGATGTTTGATTCGTTATTAGCATGAGTGACTATGTGTGTGAGTAACTATAGAGGAGTGGCGTTGTGTAACAGGATGTATAGGTGTATGAGTACATATGATGAGTGAGTACATGTATGAGTGACTGTATAGGACTGTTGGTGAATGAGTGAATGTGGATCTTAGAATTACTGAATAGGTTGTTGTAACTGGTATTGGTATGTCCATTGTTTTGAAAATGTTAGTTATATTAGGGGGAGAGGAGGTCTGCCACTCTATCACAAGGATGATGTCATCAGTGATGTCATCAGTGATGTCAATTGAGATGTCATGAGTGATGTCACTGACCATGTCATGAGTGATGTAATATGTGACGTCATCAGCAGTGCATTGCGGGCGCGCGAGTTATAGTTAGCTGAACTAACTATAACGGGGGAATTTAAATGGTTTTGTACGAGTGAAAAGTCCATCTAACTATAACGCCCCTGAAACCTATGGTTTTTTCAGTGAATTTTTAAGGTTTTTTAAATGCTAATTCCTAACTATAACGTGCTTGAAACCTATGGTTTTTTCAGTGAATTTCAAAGGTGTTTAAAATGCTAATTTCTAACTATGCCCACAGAGATAGGACATGTGAAGAAAGAAGAAAAAACGCACAGAAAGAAAAAAAAGAAATGCAGAAAGAAGCAACAGAAGTCCTCAAAGACGAAGAAAAGTTCAGGAAGAAGGGTAACGTGCAGAAAGAACAAACAGAAGAGCAGAAAGAAGCATTGTTGCAAAATCATCATGTACCCTCAACTTTTTCAGACGGATACTGGTGGTAACTGAGTCTGACTAACCAGTCCTAGAGCCAGTGCTATGTTAAAAGACACGCAGAATACAGTGAAAACACCTACATACACTAGGGAACACTATGCGTTGGGGTCCCCCTGTGATTAGCATAACCTCCTCTGTAAGCCCCTAGTATATAATAGGGCAGTGGATTAAAACTACCTCTTAAAACGCGCCACAGGGCGTGTTTGCACACGTCACCTCAGGCCCCGTCCCCTCCCTTCACCACTGTGTAAACGCGCCCTGTGGCCGTTCTAAGTTGAGAGATTAAGTCTCCTTGAATCCTAAGGGTCCCTAGGGTCAAACTAGCCCACGAGGTACCTCCAGTAAGCGTCACATAGAGGTGTAAAAAGGGGCGTGGCCTCAGAGCACCTGTCTGCAACGCAGCTCCCTGGCGCATACTGGAGATACCTGTTGGGCTAGTTGGCCCTCAGGGACCCTCAGTATTGAAGGGGAATTAATTCCCCAACTTACAACTGGCCAGGGGGCACGTTTGCAGAGTGCTGCAAGGAGGGGCGTGGCCTCCGGCGCAATGCCGGTCTTTTATTTATTTTATTTTTGTAAGAAGGAGGGCTGTGTGGCCCCCTTCTTTTTCTAATTTATTGGCCCTGGGGACCCCATCCCCCAGGGCCTGCACCCTAATTTTTTTTTGTTGAAAAAAATTCATTTGGCCCTCCCAAGGGAACCCAACCCCCGGGTCATGGCCTTTTTTTTTTTTTACAATTCTTTAGGAGGGGGGCTGCGTTGCCCCCCTCCTCAGGCCACTTATGGCCCCGGGGATCCCATGCCCCGGGGCCGGCCTTTGTTTTTTATTATTTAAAAAAATATATATATTTATAGAAACACCTAGGACATGCTGGACAAACCGTATGTACCTATCACCATGACGATTTGCGTGATATTCATTAAAAGGTGACTATGCATACAATGAATCCACGTGGAATGTATGTACACCGCTAGTGAAGCTCTGACGTATCTGACGCCCTACCGTGCCTAATCCCGGCGCCCCCGCCGGTCGGTACTCTCCAAGTAGACACCCTTGTCGTTTATTTATACAAACATGGGTAGCTATTGACGGCCACATTTAATACACACGCACACCAAGCCATTCAAAGGGGATTCGACAAAAATTCGACCAAACTATGCAAGAAACCCCCCTCACAGTTAATAAAACACACATCCACCGCCGGATGTGTAATACTTTTTATTTTACTCTCTGGAAAGGAGAGGAACCTCACTTGAGAGTCACAGCGTGCTCCTGGCAGAGCCCAATGCTGTGTTACACACACCAGTGCCCGCCGAGTGCCACACACCTCTATGTTGTATTCCACCAGCTAGTGCGTATGCTATGACACTCTCTAGCCCATGTGCACTGTAACACCACCCCGTGAATATGTCATGCCACACTTGCCTTCACACGGGTTATATTGCCCCATCTAACGTGCCTTCCTCGATGCCTATGTTATACGGCACAGCGCTATGCCATACATATTACAATCTGGGATCCATATCTTTGTCACAGTGCATATCCAACGTTACACTCCCAAGCACATATTTTATATTACAACTTTAGAGACTAGTTCGGTTACACAACACTGCCCTGTGCATATTACACTCCAAGGCACATATCGCATAGCACGCGCTAGTGCCTGTGCTCCCTGTGCTATCTCACGCTCTCCAATGAATCTGTCATTGCGCACAATGTATTGCATATTATATTTCACGCCTGGTTCATCTTATATCACACTTTTTGGTGCATAGTTTATACCATATACTATATCTAGTTTTAATTTTCAATCGTGCTCTCAGGACTATGTTCTATATAACACTGCGTCCACCTACCCTTTTCACGGGCATTACATTTTGCGATGGGGTGGAGGGTCAGGGGGTGTTTCTGCCAAGTGAGCCCGGAGTCACAGTCACAAAGTCCTCTTCTTCCTGAATAAAAGTGATATTGTGCTGCATACTTGTTCATATTTTAAGTAGTTCGCACAGACACACATTTTAAAAACAATAAAGTTCCTAATACCCACCTTCTCTGAACAGTTAGCTTGCTGCCCCATCCACCTCCTCCCTATCCTCTGTTGTCTGAATCCAAGGACTAGCCTCCTCCCTCCTGCCATGCATGGTCTGATGTGCTTCCACTGCCCTCCATTTAGCATGATGTACCAGTCCACTCCTCCTGCCCTCCATTGCCCAATTCTATGGCCCATCATTGACCTCCTGCTTAGCCTCTGTGCTTAGCTTGCTGCCCCGATTCTCCTTCCCCCTGCCCTCCGATGTCTTTGTGCATGCCCCTACTCCATCCTTTTTGCCCACCATGTTCCATGGACCTGCCACTCCTATCTACTCTGAGTGTTCTTTTGAGCTGCCACTCCCCTCCCACCTGCCTAGCATTGTCAGATGACTGTAACCTGTCCCTGCCACCTCCACCCTGCCTGTCCACATGCCATGCCCCTATCTCTTGTCCTCCATGGTCCATTTTACTGCCACACCCTTCTGCTCTCCCTGGTCTGTTGTGCTGCAACTGCTCCTCCTGCCTGCCCCGCACGGTCTGTTGTGAGGCCCCTTCCCCTGAACTCTCTTGTCTGTGCCCAGGTCCTGACCCTCCCTTCTGTCCTCCATGGTCCTTTGTGCATGCCCCTGCACCTTCCTTCTTGCCCATCATAGCCATTGGGCTGCCACTAACCCTCCCGCTTGCCATGCATGGTCTTCTGTGCTGCCATGGCCCCTCCCACCTTCCCTGTGTGGTCAGCTAGCTGCCCCTGACCCCTCCCACCTTCCCTCCATGGTCTGTGTGTATGCCATCATAGTCTCATTGTTGCTCTCCATGGTGTGTCTTGTTTCTAGTGCCCAACCTGCCTGACCTCCATGGCCATCTTTGCTGCTCCTGCCCTGCCCCCTTGCCCCCAACCCTCTGTTTCCATGTGCAGACCCCTATTCCCTCCCTCCTGGCTTGTCTGTTCCATTGTAATGCCCCTGATCTGTCCCTCCTGCCCTTTATGGTCTGTTATGCTGCAGCTTTCTCTCCTGTCTGTCCCTTATGGCCAGCTAGCTACCATTGCCTCTTTCCCCTCTGTTCTCTGCTGTGCATGTGCATGGTCCTGTCCCCTCCCTATTGCTTTCTATGGATTGTTGTGCTGCACTCCCGTCCCGCATGCCCTGTGTGGTGTATTGTGCTGCTGCAAACCCTGATGCCTGCCCTGTAGGGTCAGTTTGGTGCACCTCTCCATGTCCCTCCTGTAGTCTGTTATCCGAGTCCATGTCCCTACCCCAATTCTTCCTGCCTACCATGATCCAATGTACCATACTTGCGAACTTGGTAAAAGGGAGATTTTGAAAAAAAACTGGAGTATTGATTTTCCCCTTTGAGTTACATTGAAAAAGAGGAGATTGTAGACAGGAGACAGATCAAATAAAGCCCATTTGAGCTTAAAAACATTGGACGTTTCCTGGCTGAAACGGGTCTGTTGGCATGTATGGTTGTACTACCACTGCCTCTTCCTTCTGCCCACAATGGTCTATTATATTGCCATAGCCTCTCTTGCCAGTCCTGTATTATTGGTTTGTTGCCCCTGCCCCCCTTTCCACTGCCCTCCATAGTCTGTTGTGCTGCCACTGCCCTTCCTGCCTGCCCAGTGTGGTCAAATTGTTGCCTCTGTACTCTCCTACCTGCCTTCAATTTTCAGAGTCCGTGCCACTGGCCTCTGCCTCTCAACAGTATCCCAATGAACAACTAGATTGCTAACATTCTTTATTTATTACGTCATCTTGATGTAATCAAAACTGTGATACCTAGAGCATTTCCTTTAAAAATGACATATATGAGAGGGTCTTATTTGCATCACAATTATGGTTAGTGCTCTAAAAAACTAAAATGAGGACATATTTTCTGAGTTTTAAAATATCGACAAAGAACTTTTAAATTATTTGTAATCTTTATGTTTTTTTATCCGTTGACCACTTGATTAAATGTTGCACCTAGGGGAGAGGATGTGGTGTTAAATCCAGAGCTGCAGACTTTGCAACTGGGGAACTAGGTTGAAGTTTCTGCTTCAGCTCAACATTCTGTGATTCTGGTCAAATCACTTAATCTCCCCATGTCTACAACCAAAATGAATTTGATCTTGAGTGATGTAACCAATGCTCATGTAATGCACTCCAATACCTGACAAGTCTGCACTATATAAAACTGCAAATACACAACAAATAAGTGTTTTGCACACTTCTGTCATTGGGCTACATGTGGGCTACATCTGGGTGATATTTGTGCTGCATTTGGGCTCTTTTGTCTCTGGTGGCCATCTTGGGAGATTTATTTGTTATGAAGTTTCCTAATTTCCTCATTTACTGCAGTCTCCTCAGTAGGAAATACTTTCAGTTTTTTACTTTGGTTCCATCAAGAAGGCATTCATATGTGTCACACATTTGCCATAAATTCTGAATGTTAGCACTCTAGTTGCTCATTAGATCACTGTAGTAAAGCTACTGCTCACCAGGGAAGTCTGCTGCTGGTATTCAAAGTGCATGTTTCAGTCTGCATGTCAGAATCTTTTTATGAAATAAAAGAGGATTTGAGAAGTCAAAATGTGCCCTAATTTTTCTTTCTGCAGCACTAATCATAATTTCTATGGCAAAATGAACCCCCTCATTTTGTTCCTATGTAAATTAAATGTTTTAAGTGTTACCACTTTATTCCAATCAAGATGGCTTCAGGTGTGCCACACTTTTGTCATAAGTAAGACTGTTAGCGCTCTAGTTGTTCGTTAGAACACTCTGGGACATTCTGTCATTGGGCTATACTTGGGCTACATCTGGGTGATATTTGGGCTACATTTGGGCTCTTTTGTCTCTGGTGGCCATTGTGGGAGACTTATTTGTTATGAAGTTTCCTAATTTCCTCATTTACTGCAGTCTCCTCAGTAGGAAATGCTTTCAGTTTTTTACTTGGATTCCATCAAGAAGGTATTCAGATATGTCACACATTTGCCATAAATTCTGAATGTTAGCACTCTAGTTGCTCATTAGATCACTGTAGTAAAGCTACTGCTCACCAGGGAAGTCTGCTGCTGGTATTCAAAGTGCATGTTTCAGTTTGCATGTCAGAATCTTTTTATGAAATAAAAGAGGATTTGAGAAGTCAAAATGTGCCCTAATTTTTCTTTCTGCAGCACTAATCATAATTTCTATGGCAAAATGAACCCCCTCATTTTGTTCCTATGTAAATTAAATGTTTTAAGAGTTACCACTTTATTCCAATCAAGATGGCTTCAGGTGTGAAATACGTTTGTCATAAGTAGGACTGTTAGCGCTCTAGTTGTTCTTTAGAACACTCTGGGAAGCTGCAGTAGAACACAAAGGAATCAACTGACAGTCTCTGCTCTTGTTGGATGTGCATGTTTTACTGAGAATGTCAGACTTCATTCTCACATGACTGAGAAAGATAATGTGAATTTACAGAAAATATGCTCTCAGTTTAGCTTATAGATCACCTTCCAAACCTCTGTGGGAAAAGCATGAGAAAATAGTTTTCTCTCAAACATGAATCATGATATCACAGCAGAAGGCTTTTTCACATGGTAAAATCACCTTAGAACACACCACAATTCCTAAAATGAGTATGGTACCATCAACAAATGATTTATAATGTAACTAAAGTCTTAAAACCTTGTATTAACCGCAATGCTTTTTAATGAGGTGCTATCATGTATATTGGTCCCAAGATGGCTGCCAACACTTCTTGGATGAAGTGCTGACAGCCAATCAGATCTCACGATGAGATGTGTGGTTAGGCTCCGCCCAGATATATGTTTTTTTACTTTTGATTTTCTCAGGAACTACTGAACGGATTTACACCATTTAAGCAAAAGGCACGAGTGTGAACTGAGGACTACCTCTTTGCCAAATTTGGTGTAATTCCGTTCAGCCGTTCGGCCTGTACCTTCGACTCAAGGTCCTATGGGAAAATGCATGGGGAAAACGCGTTTTGGGACCCCCCTTTTTTCTCAGCCCCCGCTTGACGCATCACTCCGTGACTTTCAGGGTAGGAGCTGAGCGGAGCGCCCCATTAGTTTTGAAAATTTCACGAAGATAAGTCAACCGGCGCCAAAGTTATTCAAAATAGAATTTTCAGATTTCCTATGGGAACTCGGTCCTAACTAGTAATGTTTAAATATGTAAATATCTGTATCAGTCTCTCACTTTGTGTATAAGTGGCTGCATGGGTTGGTGAGTAGCTACATGAGTGTCTATATAGGTTATTAGTTGGTTTTTTGAGTATCAGTATGAGTGTCTGAGTGTCTGTATGGTTCGGTGGGGGGGTATTACGTAGTGCATAGGTGCTTGAATGAGTGCCTCACTGTTTGTATGTGTTGAGACAGCATGTGTGCAGGACTGTATGGGTGGATGAGTGTGTGCATGGGTGTGTTAGTGAGTGAATGACTGTCTCAATAGTGTCTTTATGAGTAACTACATATGTTTTAAACTAGTATATGTGACTATTGGTGTATATAGTGAGTATATGGGACAGTGAGAGATTGGAAGAGTTCCTGTATGAATAAGTATGTGTTTCTATAAGTGATTGTTTAAAAGACTAAGTATGTGTAAGTTTCCCTAGAAGTAAGTGTGGTGGTGTGTGTATAACTGTATATGCAAGTAAATGTATGTTTGATTCTTTATTAGCATGAGTGACTGTGTGTGAGTAACTCTATGGATGAGTGGCATTGTGTAACAGGATGTATAGGTGTATGAGTACATATGATGAGTGAGTACATGTATGAGTGACTGTATAGGACTGTTGGTGAATGAGTGAATGTGGATCTTAGAATTACTGAATAGGTTGTTGTAACTGGTATTGGTATGTGAAAGTGAAAAAGGAAGGTGGCGAACGTGAAAAGGGGGCAGGGTAGAGAGTTCCTGACCCCCTAGCCTTTGTCAGGGGGTCCCTGAAGGACCCCGAAGGCAGAAAAAAACATTTTAATTTTTTTTTATTTAAATCGCGGGGGTGCGCGCACCGTGCGCGCACGGTGAAAAACCAAAAAAATAAATAAATTAAAAAATTTAATTTTTTTTAATACGTAGGTTTCACACACGTTATAGTTAGGAATTAGCATTTAAAAAACCTTGCAAATTCACTTAAAAAACCATAGGTTTCACACGTTATAGTTAGGTGGATATTTCACTCGTAAAAAACCAATGAAATTCCCCCGTTATAGTTAGTTCAGATAACTATAACTCGCGCGGCCGCCACTCTATCACAAGGATGATGTCATGAGTGATGTCATGAGTGATGCCACTGACCATGTTATGAGTGATGTAATATGTGACGTCATCAGCAGTGGATTGCGGGCGCGTGAGTTATAGTTATCTGAACTAACTATAACGGGGGAATTTCATTGTTTTTTTACGAGTGAAATATCCACCTAACTATAACATGTGTGAAACCTATGGTTTTTTAAGTGAATATATATATATATATATATATATATATATATATATATATATATATATATATTCTTTTTTGATAGTCGTGAATAAAAAAAAATTTTTAATGGTAGTGCTGCGCATATATATATATATATATGTATATAAAAATATACACACATATTTATGTGTATTTTTATGTGTGTACATTTATAAAAGTATAGGTTTATGTATAGTATTAAATGTTACTTAAATTATTTAATTTACATTATACTGATGTTTATATTTTAGATGTAATATTTTTAATTATCCATATATATATGAATATATTAAAAAAACTATATTTTTGTATATTTCAAACGATGTGTGTAAAAAATACTTTTTTCGATATTTTAGTCTTTCTATTATGAGTATAGGGAAACATTATTTTTGTGATCTATATTTTTTACTCGATATTAATGACCCTCAATATCGTTGGAATAAATATTCTGTCAGAGATCACACAAAGTAGCACTATGCACTACTTCCTGCGTGGATGTAGCTCATTAATCCCATATGAAAATTGCTCAATGTGTGGTGTTATTGTATTATTTTTTTAGGATAGCGCATATTCTTGACAGAATACTTAAAAGGTTGGACTATTGTCAACTGATTGGGAATAATTTATTCAATCGAAGGAAGAATGGAAGATGCTTTAGTATTTGCCAGTCAAGTCAATAAATCTTTATTTCGGTTTATAGAACCATAAAAGATGCAAACACAGGAGTCCTTGTCAATATTATTCGGAATAAGAGTACTGTAAAATACTCCATATACAAGCTCTTAAAAGATAAGATATTCATGTTACATTGTATAGACACAGGAGAAGATAAACCCTAGACAAGTCTCACTATTTACTGGTTCGGCCTATAGGGACACAGACTAAAGTGCTAGTGCATTAATAAATATTATTTGCGTCCCAATCAGTGCGGTATACAGCCTAGCTAAACATCATCAGCCATTATAAAACCCTTATCGCAATGACTAATTAAAAGAAATAGAAACACTTAAAATATTACCATAAAACCAATTCGCAATAAAAGTATTGAAATTTAAGAGCACACCCATCTTGACTAATCAGTATAGATTCAGTTTGTTTAGTCAATAACAATCGGACCTCCTTCTAATAGCCCAGAACTGGCCTAAAAATTTCACGAATACACAAACGAATAGTGGTCTCGTATTTGACTTTAAAATTCGTATGTCTTCATTGTGGCTGTGTGTCCCAAGTTGTCAACATACAGGGGCCAGCCAATTCCTTCTCGGTCTGGCATAAGCAGCACAGACAAAGAAGACGTGGCCTATAGTTTCTTGGGGACATAAGCAGAATGGACAGTCCTTTGGCTGAGAGTTGTTTGTCAGTCAAGAGTTGGTGAAGCCATTTATAGTTAAACTGCCATGTCTGAACTGGGTGTACAATTTCCTGTCTGCCGGCACCTTAATGATATCAAAATAGCTTTCTAACGGATTAATGGATTTTATGCCAGTGAAGACATCAGTTAAGGTGCCGTGACGGATTTTCAAGAAGTTATTCTCCTCTACCCATGCCCAGTAATGAGTTTTTATTTGATCCTTTAAATATGAAGGCGAAGGACCAACAAACTCCTTTGGCAGGCCTATACATGCCTGGAGGGTGTCCACATGTTTAATCCACCAAAATGTTTGGTTTTTGTCCAAGGCAGAAACTTCACTGAAGGCAGCAGCATAGGGAGCCAAATCAGGAGTGCTGACCAGTCTATGTTAAAGAGAAATGGGCGTAGGCTCGCTTGGTCATTAATGGACTTAATGCCCAAATCTAGTTTCAAGGAAGAAGAGGGGTGCTTTGGAGAAGACCAAGCTCCTAAGGAACTTATTTTCCACTGTTGAAAGCATTAACTGCACCCCACAACTCAGCCCCATAAAGCACGCTACTCACTACCTTAGAACGATTTGAGGGTGGGGGCTATGGGCTTGGTGTATGAAAGGCTGTGATCCCGCCGCAAAGCATCGGTAAGCTGGGAAAATTTCAGGGACGCCTTCTCTAGATGGTTCTTCCAGGCCATTCCCTCAGACAGCTTAATTCCCAGGTACTCAAACTAACTGACCCTCTCGAGCGGGACATTATCTAAGACCAGATTACCTTTAAAGGATTTGTGAGGGTTCAACATCATCAACTTGGTTTTGGTAGTATTGATGACCAAACCCCTCAAATCACAAAAGGCCTTAAAGTGGTTTTAAAGTTTTTGAAGGCCCATAGGGGTTTTAGACACCAAAAGGGTGTCATCCCCAAACAATGTAGCTATTTTATGATTTTCTAGGGAGGGGGCGTCGGCCGGAATGGAGCACAAAAGGTCGGCAACTTTATTTACATATAGGGAAAAAAGGTTGGGGCCAAAACACACCCTTGGCGTACCCCCCACCGGATCTTAAATGGCTCGGTGGTTTGCCTCTGATTTTCCCATCTCACACGAGCAAAGTTGTCCTCATGTAACCTGACCAGCAGTTCCCATGTTCCGGAGGACCTGCCAAAGTAGGTCCCTGGGGAGTAGGTTGAAAGCTGTTTTGAGATCTATAAAGGCAAGATATAAACTGCCTTGGCCCAACACAACTACCTTCCAATACAGCAGAACAAGGCGAAACGCCTGGTCGATGGTGCTGGTCTTCCGCCGAAAGCCCACCTGGAGTGGGGAGAGGATGTCATTTTCGTCCATCCAGGTCTGGATTTTAGCTAAGAGCAACTGGCAGAAGACCTTTTGGGCACAATCTATCAGGCTGATTGGGCGGTAGTTGGCGGGCTTCGACCTGTCCCCTTTTTTAAGTGTCTGGGATACTCCCCCCTCCTGCAATATAGTTAGTCAAATTCATGAAGTAGGTTGCCCAGTTGTCCCTGTCAGCACGAAAGAGATTACCGGGATACCATCGGGACCGGGAACTTTTGCAGGAGTGATGGCATCTAAAGACCGCATTATCTCTTCCCTAGTGAATGTAAGCGTACATGGTAAAGCACCTAGCTCGTAGTGCATCTGTGAGCTGCCATTAATATTACTGATGGAATACAACTCACTAAAATGTTTATGCCATTCTACGGCCGGGATGATATTGGCCAAAGGAGGTGAGCGCTTGAAGTTTGTTTTAGACACACAGGACCAAAATAGCCTACTGTCAGGGTGCCTAATGGCCTCCCCTGGATCTTCCCATTTCCTTTCATCCCATTCTTTTTTAGCTTTGCCCTGTGCCGTTTATAATCCTTCCTGGCTTTGCGTATGCTAGATGGATCCCTGTTCTTAATCGCTACAGTCAGTCTCCCTCTCAGGACCCTACACTCTTTGTTAAACCAGGAATGTATTCCCAAAGGCCTTTCCTGTGGAGGCCAGATCTTTTTATTAGGGACATAAAAAAAACAGGCCAGGTGGTCAAAGAATTCTCTATGGAAAGTACTGCATCTTTTCTGTGTGGGCGGACCCAGTCGCTGTAGTAAGTGTCACTAAGTGCTTGACTAAGGCATCTTTAATCAGTTGAATCTTTGGTTCATCCGCCGGAACCAGTCAATCAGCCCTAAGTCAGGGGCATTATTCCACTAAACTCCATATTCTGAAACCTGTACAGGTATACACCCTTAAACAAGCATATGCTGCAACATCCCAATGAGCAGACTGGAAAGGTACCTTTGGCCAACAGTAAGACAGCAGCACCATTCTGAAGACGGAATTCCAGAATATTTAATGAGTTCATTGTCATTTTACAGAAGGAATTTTTCTGAGCTCTGGCAAAATGGTTGTTGTCTTGAAAACCTTTGTGAAAACTGGTTCCATAAGGCAGTGCGTTGAAAGCTGTTTTTTAGTTGTCAAATCACCCATTGCTCTTTTAAAGATCTACATCAGTTGCAGGCCTGCCCACTAAAACAAGCATTTCACTGTGTGGGAGGGGGTGGGGTATTGGAGGGTGCAGGGCCTCGTGGTCAAAAGTACCTGGGAGACACATTAGCATCCTTCCCTTCCCCCCCCCCCACCCCTCTCAAAATGCCTTCTTCAAAAAAGGAGCTTGCTAAGCCTGTTGCTGATGTCCTTGGGTGTTGTCACACCCCTTAATGGATGTTGTTGTTCAAAATCTCTGAAAATGAGCTGGAAATCCACAGTGCACAGTAGTTTTTGCCGTGTTTCTCTGCTAACTCGTGATATCGCCTCCTCACCTCACGACTGTGTGAAGGGAGCCGATATTGTGTTTCACAGCGTGGCACCGTGTGAGTTGGCAGGCCTGCAGTTGCCTATAAACATTGTCAAATCCACTAAAATATGTTTGTTGTAATCCTATCACGTTTGACTAATAAGCTTAAAATGCACAATATATTGATATTTTCTTGTATTCGCTGTAAGGATAGCTCAGACCCATTGTTTGAAATTCAGGTCTAGTTGCAGCCTGTGTCTCTTGCTTTGTGTTCTGTCAAAATGCCAGCATTGTTTCTAACCAGTGCTTTAAATGGGTGTGCATTGTCAGATACTACATTACAGCACTTCTTAAATTTTAACGGACCATCCGGTGAATTAAGTCACAGTACTTCTTAAACCCCTGCAGAAATCATCAAACAAAGCAGCACTCTAAAATTCTTACTGTTGGTGATTGTTAGTGATGCAGGCCTGGATGACCCCATTAAAGAAGAGTAACCTGCATTTCTCAAGCACTCTAGGAAAGTGAATGCTTGTACTTCTGTAGTCCCATTTGACACACTACTTCTAATTTCTTTTTTTTTTATTAGAAGCTAGGGTACTGATTTTCTGCAAACTTTTAACGCACCCATATTTCTTGGGCGTGCTGTGGGGTCTTCCTCTCTTTAGCCCTCTTTGCCTTAGAGATCATGCTTTATCAAATTTAAACGTCTCCTGTGTTTGGTGCATACATAATGAGGAGGCAGAGCTA
The DNA here is from genome assembly GCF_964204655.1 of Triturus cristatus. Taxonomy (NCBI): domain Eukaryota; kingdom Metazoa; phylum Chordata; class Amphibia; order Caudata; family Salamandridae; genus Triturus; species Triturus cristatus. Next base: position 429,925,215 of record NC_140579.1, on the reverse strand, counting down.
TTTCCCCCTTATAAACCTTACACATAAGAAGGCATAGGCATGGGTAAATACTTCCTATAGCCACTTTGAATGCTACACACGTGACGTGACCAATCATACTATACTGATGCTGTACGCCTTGAAAATGCGCCAGGTTTGCATGCCAGAAGGGGGCGAAACACGTGTTCACTGGTTTTATCGAATATAAGTTATCCTGATTCTTCAGAATCGCTTTTTGAATATGGGATTTGGAACTAATAAATGAATTACTCAACATCACTAAATGGAATTCTATGATGAATTATGATTTTAATCAACTTTTGCCTTGATCCACATCACCACACATTATCTCTTCAGGGACTTGGACATGACTAATCACACACAATCACTGTGGGGACCTGAGAGTGAATATAATCACACACCATCACTGTGGGGACTTGAACATGACTAAAATATCACACCATCTTTGTGGGGAATTGAACATGATTATAATCTCATACTATCCCAAAGAGAGCCTAGGTAACACTATAATCACACACCATCTCCCTGGGGACTTGAACAGGACTATAATCAGCCACTATCAAGGTGGGGACTTCAACATTCTGATAATCATACACATCACTGTGGGGACTTGAGAATGACTAAAATCTCACACTATCACTGGGGGACTTGAACAATGCTATACTCTCACGTTATCCCAATGAAGACCTGGGTAACACTATAATCACACACTATCTCTATGAGCATTTGAATATGACCATAAACTCATACCATCACGTGTGGGGACTTGCACAGGACTATGATCTCACACTATCTCAATGAGAACCTGGGTAACACTATAATCATACACTATCTCTGTAAGGACTTGAACATAAACATAATCACTCCTCATTTCTGCGGTGATTTGAAGATGACTGTAACTCCACACTATCACTGTGGGGACTTAAACATGACTATAATCACACACTATCTCCATGAGAACCTGGGTAACACTGATGTGATATGGTGGAGTAAGGCCCTTCACACACACATACAGCACTTGAATTTATTTTTGCTCAGATGGTGGAAAACACAGTCTGAAACTGGATGCCCATCACAGCAGCCTACAGCTATTTTCTAAGCCACATTTGTTGGTACAATTGTCATAGCCTTTTATACAAAAATATACATAATTGCTAGGAGTTAGATATTAAAGTCACAGAGCCTGATTTCACAATGCCAACTTCGACATGGATTCGAGCAGTATTTTTTCTAAAGGGGCTTTTGGTTATTTACATTGAAGTTAAATTTTCTTGCAAGTCTTATCACAGCTCAGTTTATGTTAAACTACAAGGTAGTATATGGAATTCTGAGGCCCAGATTCACAAAACTGTCACAACGCAGTACAGCAGCCACATTTCTTGCGTTTCATGGCATGAGAAGAAAGCAAGAAAGTGTCACTCACTACAGTGCAAAGGTGTCTGCGTGAGTCTAGCATAGGTTTTTTACTGGAAGGGTTGCCATTGAGTATAAAATACTATGCCTAGAGAAAGTTTAAAACGCGTTTTTGTTTGAATGTGTGCTGTACACTGCAGCACCCATGCAATGTGGGAGTAGTTAATAGAAAGAAAAGCATTTCTCCTTTTTAATGACTGCTTTAAAGTGGCATTATTTTTAGGGTGGAAAACCTTGTCTTCTGTTGTAGGATTTTGCACCATGTACCACACATGCAATGCCCCTATGATGCAGATGCAGAGTAATGCAAAGCAGTGCTTTCAGGTACTTTTAAGCAAATTCTATTTTTCGCTGGAATGGAAATCTACAAAAATATTTTGCAGAGGTTTGTGTCACTTTTGTGACGCAACCCCTGAGTAAACTGCTTATAAATCTGGGCCCGGGTATTTTCCTTCTGTTTTAAGCCGGCAAAGTATCACAACAACTTAAGTAACATGTTCATGCCAGAAATAGCAAGCAATGATGTAGAGCACTCTTTGTCTTTATAAAATATTGTCACATGATTCTTTATTTTGTTTTTGAGGACCCAGTAAGGCTGTTTTGACTTATCCAATAACCTGCACTAATATTAATTAACATAATGACACTAAATTTCCTCAGAACATGAATTGTAGACTAGCATGTGTTAAGCTTGTGACCTACAAGAGATTCCCTATGGCCCTGAACTACTTTACTAACCAAGATATAATGCACTTGTAATAAGGTGCACAGGATAACCCTCACATGATGATGTGAACTGTCAGCCAAACTTTAAAGTAGTCCCTCAGTTTTATTGTGGCCCTAAATGCCACAAATCTTAACATTCACGGCACTTACGTATAGGGTGCTGCTGTAGTACAGTATTATGGTACATATTTTATCTGTCTCAGAAAGACGAATGGCCATCCAGACACTAGTAGATTAAAGCAATTTCTCTGCACCAAATGACTTGCCGAATTGAAAAACCCTACCAGCTCTATCAAAGTTCATCCATCTTCCTTCTACTCTGCTGAGTCTGGTGGACCACATGAGTTTTTAGTTGGCCCATGTTCCAGCAGTTTCAAGTGTTTGCATTCTATAGGCTACAGATGAATAGGAAGGTGAGAAACCTGCTGTTCCAGAAATAGAAATATCCTAGCCTGATGTTACTAACTGGCTAAATACAATATGTATCTTCATCAAAGTCCGATTTTAAATGCTATGGTGTCTAACCTGAGAAGGAATTCCTTGACTGAATATGTGTCAGTGGATGACATGGTGGACATGGATCATGGACTTAACATAAATTGGTCACAGAGAAAGTTTCTCAAGTGCAGGGCCCTTTTTTGGATGAGAAGAAACTGTGTAAATGTGGTCTTAATATGAAAGGGGATTTAATGCACATTATATTAGATTGCTTGTGGTTTCTACGCAAATAAAAATGATTTCTGAAACCAATTTTACAAAAATACAAGATTAGAGAAAGGTGGCAAGTGGTCAATTTACTAGGGCACATGTGATTTTTAGTTGTATCCTGTGCTCTGGGACAATTTCTATTGTCTGTGAATTCATTTTTAGCAAATGTTTGAGCATTTCATTGGTGTGCATATCTAATGGAATTTTAAGTTAAGAGTTGTGGTTCTAGACATGCTTTTAGCTAGAACGGTTTATACTTTTTAAGTAATAGTTCATTTTATGCAAATGTTTTGATTTGTGTAAATGTTTTAAAGACTAATGTCTAAATAAACACATGGTACTGACTGAATGACAAGGTGGACATGAAGCCAGTGCAACCCTGAAGAAATCCTACCAGAATCTTCATTATCCACCAGCACATGTCCCCCTTCTGTGTAGACTTCACAGACTTTGCTTAATGATTTTTAGGCCCTTTTATTATCAATTTCCGAACAAAAGGACTGTGCGGATGTTCTAACTGAAATTGGGAAATTGTCCAAGTTTGTTTTAGTGGTAGCATGATCTACAGACAGTGATGACAGACATGTTGTTTCTGCTCTGAGGCAAAAGGGCATATACATCTTCAGGACTGGATGGCAGTAAAGGCACATTATACTAAGATTTGATTTGAAAAAAAGCCCCTGGACAGCTGCTAATTCCCACCCGAGGCTTTCATCCAGATTCTCAAGAGAACCACCCCCACCCCCCTGAAATCCAGAGTAGGTAAACTGATCAGTCGTTAGCAACTGGAACTGTAGTAGTAAACCATTGATAGATATCAAACTGACTTGCAATCAGGAATGAACACCTCTTTCATGCCCCTTCCAAATTGTACTCTAAGTGTATTAAAAAATTAACTGCTTTCTATTGGCTGTGCCATTCAAAAATGTAGCCTTTGTATTGGTGTTGGGCTGTGAAAGTCCCGCCCTTCTCTCCTTCTGGCAATTTCACTTAGTGAGTATTTAGTTTGGCCATCACACTGGGTAGCATGTGGTGGCCCCTGTTTACAGAAACGTGCATCTGTTAGCAATTATCCTTATCGTAACTGCAGTCTGACTTCCATTCTGACCTAAAGAAGCTCTGTGGCTTTGTTTCTGTTTCAGCGTGCATCTGTTAGCAATTATCCTTATCTTAACGGCAGGTTCACTTAAATTCCGACAAAAAAAAAACCTGTGCTTTTGTTTATGTTTTAACGTGCATCTGTTATGAATTATCCTGATGGTAACTGCAGTATGACTTTTATTCCAACAGTCAAACTTAAAATGATATTAAAAAAACCACGGAGCATTTTATTTTACTAATATTAAATATTGTGTGTTATTAATTAAATAATATGGTAGAGTGTTTTTAGTTTCCTTATCGTTGTTGGGGTTTGTTTTCCGTTTTGCCAGCGGACATGGGCAGAGATGCTGGAGTCATGTAAGGTGTGGCTGGAAGTAAATCGCAGTGCATATGCACTTTTTAGAGCTAACGATGGTGCGCGCCGGCACGACCCGGGCCAATTAAAGCTGGTGTTATTAAAAAATAAGTTAGAGCATTTTTAGTTTCCTTTTCTGCTGACATTGCACGGGTTTGTTTTCCGTTTTGCCAGCGGACATGAGCAGAGATGCTGGAGTCATGTAGGGCGTGGCTGGAAGTAAACCGCAGTGTATATGCACTTGTTTCAGCACCAGCTTTTTAGAGCTAACGATGGTGAGCACCGGCACTGGTTCTCTTGGGCTCATTAATACAACTATAGCAAATAGTCAAACTTAAAAATGATATTAAAAAACCACGGAGCATTTTATTTTAGTAATACTAAGCATTGCGTGCTATTAAAAAATACTGCAGATGATTTTTTTTTCCTTTTCGGTTCACATTGTCGGGGTTTGTTTTCCGTTTTGCCAGCGGACATGGACCGAGAAACCGGAGTCATGTAAGGTGTGGCTGGAAGTAAATCGAAGTGCATATGCAGTTGTCTCTGCACCAGCTTTTTAGAGCTAACAATGGTGAGCACCGGCAGGACCCGGCCCAATGTAAGCTGTGTCTGTTAGTGTGATTAATAAACTATACCAGTCAAACTTAAAAAAATTATTTAAAAAACACAGAGTATTTTATTTCACTAATATTAAGCATTGCGTCTTATTACAAAATATGGTAGATCATTTCTTTTTTCCTTTTCTGTTGATGTTGTCAAGGTTTGTTTTCCGCTTTGCTACCACTGCTCTTTAATACTTTTTATATACTAAACTCCAATATACGGCGAGACCTATTAGCACTGCCAATGCTTGTTATGATTTGGAAAAAAAAATGGGGTTAGTACATATTCAAATTTTATTTTACTATCACAAGCCCTTTTGTTTTGTAAATCACAGTTTTTGAGACTGCAAAATACTTAGGACACCCACATTTCTACTATTTGTCAACACTTTGGAGCAACTGTTACATTAGTTGTTCAAGAATCGCAAACATGAAAGAATCGCAATCTAGGATGTTTTTATGTGTCAATTTTCTGCAAGGGCAGTAGGTAATGAACTATATGTCTAAATGTAAATAGTATGAAAATTATATTTTCAGCTTCATTTTGTTTAAAATTGTACATGTTGCTTCTGCACCAGATGCCATAGTTAACTGCCATTTGCAAAGCTGGCGGCTTTAGTATCAATAGTATAAAAAAAGTGATTTCCAACTTCTTAAATCAAAACATCAAATATGAGTAAGGAAGTTATTGATGGCCATGAGTAGCATGACCACAGAAGGAGAGACATATGACCCTTATAAGAACTCTGTGGTCATGGAGTCCGATTCAACTTTTTCTCTTTGGAGATTTTTTGGCCGTCCATAGACAGTCCTACATAGATAAAAATGTCCTTCTTGCATTTTTTTAAAGCATTTGTTAGCCCTGAAAAACAAGAATATATCCCAGAATAGCTTTTAAGGGCCCGATTGCGACTTTTGGCAAAGCAGGAGTGGGCGGTACACCATTGCCACGCTCCCACTGCACCAAAGCCGTGGTCGGGCCACCTGCTAGATTAGGAGTTTCCTCCTGGCTGGTGGGATGGGTTTTGGCGTTCCCACAGTGATGCCTCTAAAAATCGGCACCGCAATGGGAATGCTCAAAACAGTTCCTTCATGGCATTGACTGTAAATTCCATGCCGTGCAGGATCTGGTGTGCTGAAACACGGGGGGGACATGATGTGCACCCCTGCCTGCTTCCACATGGCGTGAGGCACCAGAGGGCCCTGTAGGGCCCCCTTTGTTTTCTCTCTGCCACGGTTTTCATGGGGGTGGAACTACCATGAAAACTACCACTGCACCACCATCAATCTGGCAGTCCGCGGACCACCAAACTCGTAATCTGGCTCTAAGTATTCACTACAATTATCATCTCCTTGAGCCAAGCGAAAAAATGATCTTGTTTTGGGGTTGACTTTATACAACCGCTGGTGAGTCCTTGTCATGGTTTGGAAAACTTCAATTTCTCATCTTTATATTAGTTCTTGTTTATCACTAAATTGTTTATGTTCTTATAATCAGCTTTATTAAAAATATTCATAATTTTACAGGTACTGTTTATGAAGTTTTTAAACAAAGGCCACACATGTGCCTGTCATGTCTGATTACTATGATTGCCCAGTTGGCCTTGTAATGCCTTTTATAACCCTTTGCCAAAATGTGTCCACTGGACCTTTACTTCGTTGGTGTGGATCACCCTGCTAAATCAGACCAAGTAACTTAGTCCAACAACTGTGACTCTTCCTAAGAGAGTTTTCTGTGACTTCACCTTCAATAAGTATATGACATTCAACTTGTTTTTCTGTGTGCTAGAAAAGTTCTAGAAAATTGGACAGAAGCTTTGTGTCTATCATGTCATTTAAAACTATGGACCTTACACCTCTAGGTTTTAAACAAAGCATGAAAAATGTAAAATAAAAAACTGAGTTTGTTACAAAAAAAACAGAGCAAATTTCAATTATCTGTGTGGTGCATGCGTAACATTAGATTTAGATTTTTTTTTGTTATGAATAACCCTTTTGAGACACTTTTTTTCTGTACTCTTTTTTCTATGCAAAGTCAATGAATGAAATACCCTGATTTATGTCATGCAATTAGATTTAAAAAAAGGTAAGATATATCACTGTAAAGTTGAACACTAGATTAAACTAGATGCAATATTTCTTCTACACTGCATACGAAAATGGCCCTGATTACCAGTTTCCAACATTTTCTGTGACAAGTTACGTTTTATGATCCCTCTCGTGTTTTTTTTTACATACATATATTTTGCAACCTATTGACTCGCCACAGTGGGGTGGAAGTTTGTGATTCTGATGGAGAACTGTCAATCATAGCCCCTCTAAAAATCTTAAAATAATATATTGGGATCAGTGGCACAGTTCTTATATGATTTAATTAATATTTTGCCAACTGACCACAGCAAGTTTAATTTTACAATTCGGTCTCCAGCCCCCTTCCTTATTAGAGAGTGAAGTGTGAGGAAGACAAGCCTGCAACATACTATGGACACTCAAATTTAGGCATTTTGGTGCCGATTCCGATCGGGTAAAATTATTTCCCGTACGACTCGTATCCGTATTTTTTTTACGTACGAGTCGTACAAGTCCCGTACAAACGGCGAAGTACGATTCGTACCGTAAAAATACATACAAATTGCTTCGGGAAAAGTCTACGAGACGTCCCCGGAAAGATTTACGTGCGAGTCGTAAAACTGAAGTCCGAGTGCACAAGTCTGATCCGTACCGGCGTCCCGAATACACAAGCGTATGGAAAACGTCCCGTAAGGGCGCGAACTTTGTACGACCCCTACCCCGGGTACACTTGGGCCCGGGGTACGAGTCGTATGGCCCCCCACCCACCCGCACATGTACGCGCCGTACCCCAGCACCTGCGTATGTATGCGCCGTACCCCAGCACCTGCGTATGTACGCGCCGTACCCCCCCCACCCCAGCACCCGTGCATGTATGCGCCGTACCCCAGCACCCGCGTATGTACGCGCCGTACCCCCCACCCCAGCACCCGCATATGTACGCGCCGTACCCCAGCACCCGCGTATGTACGTTCCGTACCCCCCACCCAGCACCCGCGCATGTACGTGACGTACCCCAGCACACGCATATGTAAGTGCCGTACCCCCCACCCCAGCACCCGCGCTACGCGCCGTACCCCAGCACACGCATATGTAAGCGCCGTACCCCCCACCCCAGCCCCGTACTTGGACGCACCGCACCCCAACACCGTACCCCAGCATCACGTATGTACGAATCGTACAACACCATTGCATATGTGATCACTGTACAACAACATAGCTATGGACGCACCTTACATACGCGAAAACGACTCGTACTGAACCAGGACACTGTAAAACAGCACAAGGAGGGTCAATTCGACTCGCACAACACCACTAAACACGTCTACAGGACAAAAAACAACTAAAAAACTGACCTGGCACATCCAAACAGTCAAACAGAGGTCCAAATTCACAACCACCTCTTATAACACACCCACCAAAAGTTCAAACTCAGCCACACCCACAAATGGACCAATAAAAAGGGCCCACAATCACAAACCATGAGCCTTTGCAACAGACCCACTGCTGACAGACATCACACACAAACAACTGCACCCATACACCTTAACTTACACACCTTCACACAACCTCCTTCACACAGACCCCCTCTACACATACACACACACCTACACATTCACACCCACACACCCACAACCATCCACACCCACACCCCACACCATGCCCATAGACAAGAATCAAAGTTCACAAGTGAGGAGCTGGACATCCTTGTCAACAAAATCATCAGAGACGAGCCACAGCTCTTTGGAACATTGGTCAGCAGACCAGCATATCCCAAAAAACTAGCCTGTGGCAGAGGATCGTCGATCGGGTGAATGCTGTTGCGCCCATCAGAAGGACCAGGAATGAATGTCAAGCCAGGTGGTACGATCTGAGCAGGGCAGTCAAGCGCAAAATGAATGAGGAATACGCCCAGAGTAACATCACAGGAGGCGGGCTGCCCCGCAGACCCGTACATTACCATCCCTGGGAGGAAAAGGTGATGGCCCTGCTTTCGCCGGTGGGAGTACACGGAGTCGAAGGAGTTCGAGAGCCTGGTGAGTACACAAACAACTCACGTAACATGGGGGGAATGGCATCCACACCCCAACTACAACAAATGCACTCACCTACCCCCAAGCCCTCACCTGACACAACCACACTCTAAACAACGCTCATGCCACTAACATGAGTATGCCCCATTCACAAAGCAAGGACATGCCATGTCCCAGCCTACACAAACCACAAACCCAAGACAGGATGTCCGGGATGCTTGGAGGGTGGGGATCACTAAACATATTGTACAACTCAGAAACAGACACCATTGCCCTCAGCCCATATGTCCCAGGTACATACCCATGCACCATGCGCAATGCACAGGGACTGGCAATGTACTGACAAGTTAGCTGACACTTGGCCCTGCTGTAGGCAGCACAAGGCCCTTCTGTGACAACTGCAAACTCGAACACAAACACAACAAGCTCAGAAATCTAGGACAGGAACTCACACTCACTGACATGGCAGCATGCGCCATGGTGGGACAGATACATCACCTGGGAGACCCACTGCCAAATCACACCACACCCACCAGCAGGCACCGTCAATCAATCAACAATCGATCAGGGTACTTGTAAGGCGCGCTACTTACCTGTCAGGGTCTCCAGGCGCAGGGGGGGGGGGTTCCACCACTGCTCGAAGAGCCAGGTCTTGAGGAGTCTCCTGAAGGCAAGTAGGTCTTGGGTCAGTCGTAGGTGGGTTGGGAGGGTCTTCCAGGTCTTTGCGGTGAGGCAAGAGAAGGATCTGCTGCAGGCGGGCAACGTTGGATGCGGGGGACAGCTGCAAGGGCGACGATGCCGGAGGGCAGCTGGCGGGTGGGGGTGTAGAAGCTGAGGCTGATGTGCAGGTAGGCTTGTCCGGCAGTGTGGAGTGTCTTGTGTGCGTGGCTGAGGAGCTTACAGGTGATCCTCTTGTCGATGTGGAGCCAGTGCAGGTCTCTCAGGAGGGGGGTGATGTGGCTGTGGCGGGGGGCATTGACGATCAGTTGTGCCGAGGCGTTTCCGAAGCGTTGTAGCCGCCGTTGGTGTGTGGATGGGAGTCCTGCATAGAGTGCAGTGGTGTAGTACAGTCAGCTGCTGATGAGGGCCTGTGTCACTGTTCTACTTGTTTAAGTCGGGATCCACCAGTAGATCCGGTGGAGTGTGCGTAGGGTGTCGTAGCAGGAGGATGAGACGCCTTTGACCTGCTTGGACATGGAGAGGGAGGATGCGATGATCAATCCTAGGTTGCGTGCGTGTTTGGTGGGTGTCAGTGATGTCCCCAGAGCGATCGGCCACCAGGAGTTGTCCCAGGCTGAGGATGTGGGTCCCAGGATGAGGACCTCCGTCTTGTCCGAGTTCAGTTTCAGATGGCCGCTCCGCATCCAGTCGGCGATGGCCCTCAGACCCTCGTGGATGTTTGTCTTGGCGGTGTGAGGGTCCTTGGTGAGGGTGAGGATGAGCTGGGTGTCGTCGGCGTAGGAGATGTTTTTGAGTTTGTGGTGACGGACCACTTGTGTGAGGGGGGCCATGTGGATGTTGAACAGCGTCGGGCTGAGGGATGATCACTCACCCCTTACACAAGCACACACCCCCGGGGCAGCCAATGGAGTCACACACTCTCACAATGGACATGTGACACAACAAGATCAAGCCACAGCCAAAAAAGCATCCAAGGCCAAATGCGACATGTCAAAGACCCTGGATAACATTTCAATCAGTCCCCTGCATCATACCCATCCACAAGTGAACATTGATGTGAATGCTAGGCACATACAACTACCTGGAGGAACTATGGCAATAAGAACATGTATGAAACATGGATGTCGCATGAAACAGCATTTACATTGTCTCTCTCTCACACACAGAGCAACGTCATGGATCTCCCCCCAACACTGGGGGGGAACAATCACAGGCCCAGGCTCGGCAGGAAGATGATCCCACCGGCAGCGACGACTCTCAGCACTCTGTGGATGACCCCAACCAACCTGGACCCTCTGGTGCCCAAGCCCCTGCAGCACCTGCATCAGGTACATCTGTGTCAACCACCACCCCCATTCTTGCCACATCCCAGGAGACACCCAGGAGCCCTGCCCGCACAGAACAACTGAGCCAGTCTGACCTGGAGTGACAAGGTTCTCCGGCCACCCAGGAGGAGGCAGACAACCCTGCAAATGCCATCCCTCAGGGGTCCCGTAGACCCGATGTGCCCACAACGGCAGGCCAGGCTCGTGTGGGCAGGGGTGGTGGGAGTGAAGGCAGGCGGAGGCGCGAACCTGACCAGCCAGCTGAGGGAACCGGTATGTCACACATACGCCACATCTTGGACACATACCGGCGTGACACCAGGGGCATCAGCCAGGTAGTGGGGACCCTCAACGAGATTAAGAACCAGCAGGCCGAGCAACACGCCAGTCAACAACAACACCAAGGACGGATGGAGGCAAGACTGGCTGAGCTCCTGGCGGTGCAAACGGACATAAGCCGTTCACTCCGTCGGATCGCCGACAACATGGGCAACCCTCCCTGTGCCACCAGGCGAAGACCAGCACCAGCCACAGGGAGGGAGGAGGATTCGTCTGACGGAGCGTCCCAAGCATCGTCAAGGCCTGCATCTGAGGGTCCCGCAAGGAAGGTGGGTCGTCCACGGAAAAGACCGCGAGAGGCAGCGGACCATCCACATCTCCCAGGTCACCTGGCCTGGCACCTGGCCCTCATGCGCAACAGCAGCTCCTCATCCAATGACATTCTCTGCCACATGGACTTGCTGGTCACAGTCTGACCAATAATGACCAACACTGTGGTCTGGACTCTGATGACTCCAAATGACAAGGATTCCATCTCCCCCTGTGAACTTTGGATTCCATGCACACTGTATAGCACCTATTTGTCCACACTAAACAGGCCCCCCACCGAGAATAAATCTTAATTTCTACAATTACATGTTGCATTCATTTTGCATGAGTACACAACCTACGTGTGGGGAAATGTCAAACTATGCATGAGTGTTGAACTAACTCCAGCCATCCATACCCTGGAATCTGAGTCTGGGACAGGACACACATGGGTCACAATGTATCATACTATACAGACATGGAGCACAATACTCACCCGTGATGGCCTCAAGCTGCTGAGGGGGGCATGCATTACTGTGCGGACAGACAAATTGGGAAGAGTATCCTGAAGGCGTAGAGGTCATGGCTCATGTGGATGTTGCCGGGGAGGGAGTAGCAGGTATGTCTTGCCAGGTGGGAGAACTATGTCCTGCATGCTGGAGTACGGTGGATGTGAAGAATGGTGGCAAGGTTGGATGCACGGAGTTGGTACAACGGGGTCTCGGATGACAGACGGCCAAGGTTGGTTTGGGGTCTGGGGTTGTGGCCTGCCTCCTGAGTGTGGGTGAGGAGTCTGAAGGTCATCCTGCTGCACACAGTGATCCATTGCAGCTATCTCTGGTGGACGGTGATGTGGCAGGGGCGCGGGATGTTGAAGCTGAGGTGTGCACATGCAGCCTAGATGTGGACAAGTTTCCCGGGAGTCAGGAAGTACTTGCTCCGTAGAGGGCGGGGCAGTAGTTGACACGGCTGGTGTCGTGGGCCTGGGGGATGGTCTGTCTTTCCCTGGAGTGGATCTATCTGTGGATCATGTGCATCATGCAGAGGGTGTTGCACCCTGAGGTACAGATGCTGGCGATTAGCATGGCAATTGTGAGTGACGAATCCATGATGCACACCATCTTGTGAGCGTGGGCACTGGGTGCATGTGCAGGGCTCTTGCGGGTGGGACACAAGCAGTTGACCCACCTGTAAGGGGACAATCCTCAGATGATTACCTCAGTCCTGTACAAGTCCAGCCTCAGGTGGCTGATGTTCAGCCATTTATCAATGGATCTCATGCCTTCTTGAATGTTGGAACTGGTAATGGCTGCGTCTTTGGTGAGGGTGAGGAGCACCTGGCTGCCAATGGCATACGAGCTGATGATGAGGTGCTGTGCGCATGTGATGCCGGAGAGGGGGACCTGGACATATTGAAGATTGACATGCTGAGAGATGATACCTGGGCCATGTGCCAGATGATGCCACTATACTACATGCTGAAGGCTTGAGTCCCACTCCCATGGCCTTGCTGGTGTACGGAGCCGGTGGGGAGTAGGAGAGACATGACCTGGTTGGTGTGACAGGGCCTGGAAGGCGGGGCAGCTCTTTGTAGGCAGTTGGAGTTGCACACTCATCATGCAAAGGTGTCGTGTGTGCGCCTAGGGTATGCCTGAGAGCAGGCGGTAGCTTTTCGGATGGACAATGCTTGGAGGGTGGCTGCAACATCAGACTGTAGTGTGATGTGGGTCATGTAAGGACATGAGGGTCGTGCAATGTGCACGTTGCATGCGCTGAAGGTCCAGCCTTTGGCACCGCGTGGCCGCAACAGTGGCACAGACAAGCTGATGACAGCCAAATGAATGGGTGGAGGGAGGAAGGGAGGAGCATCTTTGAGGTGTGTGTGTTGCCGAATCTGTAAACTTTGTGTGCCCTTGCTGCAGGGGCCGCAGCAGCAGGCGGCATGTTCTGAAAACTATGCCTCAAGTTGCACACAAAGACAAGGATGTCAGAAAGGACTACTGCAACAGGCGTATGTAAAGGAAGGAGTGTCCAGTTTCCCATGGCACACCCAGAGACAATGGATGCACAATCACCAAAGATGACTGACACCGGATCATGAACCTGAAGGACGAGCTGCGCACAGGATACACACCCTCATCAGGTGTTGATGGCCCGTTGTGGTCACCAACATGCCCAAATACATACACAACCATGGACATCATGCACAATAGAGATTCTAATCCCTGAAGAACTGCATGCATGTTGCTAAACTACACATAGACTCATATACACAATCTTTGACAACTATGTCAGAGATGCCGCATGCAAAGTGGCAAGAGACCTGCATTGACAGAGATGAGGCACCTTGGAGGGTGAGGAACACCTTTATTACTCAGGTTCACACCTAGGGAAATGCATCAATATGAACAGACTCACAGGTCATTTGGCTGAACATGTGGGACCTACACCCCCTGCTGCACACGGAGGGGCTGCAATTCCCCATTGATCCTCTCATGGGGATGTCCCACACTATGTCCACCCGTAGCATCCCGTATGTTTCAGAGAGAAGCTGTACACAAATTGATGCCTTCATCAGAATCCACAGTCACATTACAGATGACTGTTACGAAGGGTGACTATCAATACATGGGAGTCATGCAACATGTCATGTACCCCATGGTGAGTCGACATGTATGTATAGTAACACAACATGCACAGGAGCAGTGCCCACACATTCCAAACACCTACCAACACCAAAACGCCGTGCAGCAATCCTTAACCAAAAAGACTTTTCACCATGTCTGTGCATGGGACGCTGATTCAGCACACGTTGCAATACTCATGAGGAATAGCGGGAGGCCAACGATGACATGAGCAGACAGCATGCGAAACTACCTGGGGATGACAGACACACAAGAAGTCAGGGAAAAGATTGTCATCCGCATGCATGGTCATTTACTCTACAGGAATAAGTGTGTCACCATGCTATATTAAAATTGAGTGTCTAAGCTAAAATGTGTGGAAGGACATCATCACTCGAGTGACACATCTGAACACACCTCTAAGTCACTTAGCATACAGTCAGCTGGACACACACATTGCAACACTTGCCACATAAGGCTCCAGGCGTGCACACTCAGACCCATGGACTCACCATTATGAGAAGAAGTTGCGTATGAGCTGACTCCGGATGTCGTCCTCCTCCTCCTCCTCATCCTCACTTGCCTCGTGACCAAGCCCTTCATCCTCCACGGGTGGATGTTCCTGCTCATCCGGATCCAGGATGAGTGGCACAGCCTTCTCCACTGCCATGTTTCTGCAGCATGCAGCACACAAGGAAGATCTTGCAGGCCTTCACTGGGGAATATGGGAGGGACCCGCCTGTCTTGTGAAGGCACTGGAATCTGCTCTTCAGGAGGTCAAACGTCCTCTCGATCACTCGCCTGGTCTGCCCATGTGCGTTGTTGTAACGGTGATCTGCAGCTGTTCTGGGGTTGCGGAGAGGCGTCATCAGCCATGGCATGTTGGGATAGCCAGAGTCCCCTACATGGAAACATCATGTAAAGAAGTGGGTCAGGAGATGCCGTAAGATACAAAAATAGCGCTAAACAAAGGACAAACAGAGTATACCAACCAACAGGACATGCTCGTTCGTTGTGCAGCCGCAGCATCATTTCTGGCACCCTGCTACGCCTCATGATGTAGGCATCGTGTGTTGACCCTGGAAAACGTGCACAGACATGGGAAATCAGCATGTTAGCAAGACACACCACAAGGGCATTTATAGAGTGGTAATGTTTACGGTTGTGATAGGCGACCGCCTGTGGTGGTATCAAAGCCACATGTGTCCCATCAATAGACCCAATTACATGGGGCATCCCTCCCAGGGCATAGAACTCACCCTTGACACCTGTCAACTGCTCACGAGTTGGAAAATGGATGAATTCATCCAGGTGCTCCAACATGGCTTCTAAAACATCATGCAGCCCACATCAGCTATGGTGAATTGAAACGTACCGGTGTCAAAAACATGTAGGGCTGCCATCACCTTCATCTTGGGGGGCAGCGCAGTAGGATACCTGTGTCGCGGTTGGAGGTGTTGTTCAAGCTTTGCGGTCAAGTTCTCAATCAGCTGTTGTGAGAAGCAGTAACGTCTTATGCAGTCACGTTCCCTCATGGCACCCAAGTCTGGCATTGGTCGGGGGAGAGGCGGTGCCCTGCAGAAAATTGGAAGGAATAACGAAGAGTGAGTACATAACAACATCAACGCCAATGAACTGAGCACATGCTCAACTGCTACTACACATCTGCTAAATACAGAGTCTGGTCTGTGCAATACATCCAGGACACGTATGTCAGCCAGGTGATACTCCTACGACAAGCCAGCTACACCCGTTGATAGTCAAGTTCTACATGACATGCCCCGAAACAAGCTGTGGGCCAGTGTAAGCGAACAGCCAGAGACATCACAGGAGTGACATACATCCACTTATCTGCATTTGAAGGATGACATCTCATACAGACTGCTGGCGGCAAGCTAGACGCACAGGTCACATGTCATTGAAAATGTACAGATCACACACATAGCGATGAAGGGGTACACGTGAAAAACGAAAACACAGACATGGACACAGGGCAGATATGTCCTCATGTCAAAAAATCATCTTCGAAGCATCCAGACACACGCAACGTGTGAATCCACATGTGGCATGGTGTGCGTATATGTGTGCCATGCCCATCTACACACAGACACATGTTGGAAGCAGCAACAGCAGATGCAGTTGACGGAACACCAACAGCAAGCTCATGGGAACACATGACACACACAGGACATAGTCACATCGGGGCACGCTGGTACTTAGATGTCAGGTGTTAGTGTCCCTGTCCCTGGCATCAGGGGACAGTTGTGTGTGTTGGTGACTGTGCCATACCATTGATGCAGTGCTTGACACGTTTGTACTACATGCACACATGTGCAAAGTGGGAAGGGGAAGTGTGCCACATACTGCCCCATCACACATGACATGTGTACACAGGTCATCACACATCTAATGTGCTAAAACATGAGGAGACATGTGCCATATCACTGCCTGACACACCTAGGCCCTGCACATGAAGGACTGCAATGACAATGACTTGATGTACAGCCGTGCACGAGTCCGACACCTCCATTCCTTTCGTGTGCGCCTCCTATCACCAGAGCAAGCTGTGAAACGCCCCATACACACGCTCTGAGGGCGTGTGAACGGTCCGTATCATTACATTGGTGTTCCCGCCGGAGTACGGGTGTGTGTACGGACCGTACACACGTATGTGCACTACCAGTGTGTACACGTACGTGTACGACCAGTGTGAACACTGCCGTAGTACACGTACGGGTACACAGTGGTCGTACACATACATGTACGAATGTAGTACATGTACGTGTACACACTGGTCGTACACGTACGTGTACTACGGTCGTACACGCACACTGGGTCGTACATGTACGAACGTAGTACACGTACGTGTACACACTGGTCGTACACATACGTGTACGACCAGTGTGAACACTGCCGTAGTACACGTACGGGTACACAGTGGTCGTACACATACATGTACGAACGTAGTACATGTACGTGTACACACTGGTCGTACAGGTACGTGTACTACGGTCGTACACGCACACTGGTCGTACACGTACGTGTACGAACGTAGTACACGTACGTGTACACACTGGTCGTACACGTACGTGTACGACCAGTGTGAACACTGCTGTAGTACACGTACGGGTACACAGTGGTCGTACACGTACGTGTACGAACGTAGTACATGTACGTGTACACACTGGTCGTACACGTACGTGTACTACGGTCGTACACGCACACTGGTCGTACATGTATGTGTACACACTGGTCGTACACGTACGTGTACTACGGTCGTACATGCACACTGGTCGTACACGTACGTGTACACACTGGTCGTACACGTACATGTACGACCGTAGTACACGTACGTGTACACACTGGTCGTACACGTACGTGTACTACGGTCGTAGACGCACACTGGTTGTACACGTACGTGTACGACCGTAGTACACGTGTGTACTACAGTCGTACATGCACACTGGTCATACACGTATGTGTACACACTGGTCGTACACGTACGTGTACTACGGTCGTACACGCACACTGGTCGTACACGTACGTGTACGAAAGTAGTACACGTAGGTGTACACACTGGTCGTATACATACGTGTACTACGGTCGTACACGCACACTGGTCGTATACGTACGTGTACACACTGGTCGTACACATACGTGTACTACGGTCGTAGACGCACACTGGTCGTACACGTACGTGTACGAACGTAGTACACGTACGTGTACACACTGGTCGTACACGTACGTGTACGACCAGTGTGAACACTGCTGTAGTACACGTACGGGTACACAGTGGTCGTACACGTACGTGTACGAACGTAGTACACGTACGTGTACACACTGGTCGTACACGTACGTGTACTACGGTCGTACACGCACACTGGTCGTACACGTATGTGTACACACTGGTCGTACACGTACGTGTACTACGGTCGTACATGCACACTGGTCGTACACGTACGTGTACACACTGGTCGTACACGTACATGTACGACCGTAGTACACGTACGTGTACACACTGGTCGTACACGTACGTGTACTACGGTCGTAGACGCACACTGGTTGTACACGTACGTGTATGACCGTAGTACACGTGTGTACTACGGTCGTACATGCACACTGGTCGTACACATATGTGTACACACTGGTCGTACACGTACGTGTACTACGGTCGTACACGCACACTGGTCGTACACGTACGTGTATGAAAGTAGTACACGTATGTGTACACACTGGTCGTACACATACGTGTACTACGGTCGTACACGCACACTGGTCGTATACGTACGTGTACACACTGGTCGTACACGTACGTGTACTACGGTCGTAGACGCACACTGGTCGCACATGTACGTGTACACACTGGTCGTACACGTACGTGTACGACCGTCGTACACGTAGGTGTACACACTGGTCGTACACGTACGTGTACACACTGGTCGTACACGTACGTGTCAAACGCACTGTGCAACTGGTGCCGTAGGGGTACGTGTGAAACTCACCGTACCTGTGTGTGGATTGCTAAATTACATAGGGACACATGAGGGACAAGTATTAGGGCCTAAATGCATGCTGGTTGTCATGGATACCGATTTTCAAGTTGAAATATTTCCATCAGGTGGCCTGTAAAAGGCAGTTGGCAACTAAATACAATGTTGCAAAGTGGTTGTTGACTTCACATTATGCTCAAATTTTGAACCATGCAAAGGCACTCACTGGTGTATGTTTAAAGGGGTTGGAGGAAACGTAGGATGCAAATGAGACTGACCAATCACTCTGTACTCCTGTAAATGAAACAGCCCAGCAAGGCAGATATAAGTCAGCCAGAACCCATGAGAGGGCACTTGCCTGCACTACCTTTCACTCGACACCAATGCTGCTGCCTGTGCTTCCTCTGGCACCATGTCAAGGTCTGTGGAGAGGGCCCAGCCATTCACCCAGGAGGAGAATGAGGCATTGCTGGATGTCATCCTCCCACAGTACACCAGCCTGTATGGGAGACCAGGGGAGCAGGTGAGTGCTGACTCCACTAGCTTTGACTGTGCACCTTTTTTGTGACTGTCACTTCTGGCATTGTGTCCAGGTGTGACAGACATGCAATGTTGTTTAGAGTGGGTCCCAGGGGGGGAATGGCTTATGTCTCCCATGCAGAGCATGATGTAGTTCCTGTGTGCACTCCTCACTTGCATTGTGCTTACTGTGACATTCACTGCATAGTGCATGGCACATTCAGCCTGCCCAATCCTTTGGGCCATTTTTGTTCTATAGTCCTGAGGTGATTCAGTGGCCCCCCCGGTGTGACAGGTGACTGTACCCACAGATGTGTGTGAGTTGAGTGGAGCTGTGGTGAGAGTGGTGATAGTGTCCAAATGATGTGTACGCCCGCTGGACATTGATGTGTGTGAATGTTCCTTGTCATGTGGGTGAGTGTCTATGTGGAGTTTTGCACCACAGCTGCATGGAGGAGGCAACAGCTCCACCCATCTGATGTGAGAAGTAAGCCGTACGGAGTGTCTGACTTGCTGAGCCATCACCACACCTGTGACACCCCACAGGCAAGCGGCACATGTGCAGAGTGAGGTTTGTATCCGCTGTTGCCAATGGCAGGTGATTGACCTGTGCCTGTGTGTGTCTGTGTACTCTGCTGAGGTTGCGTCAGTGGCCTGGGGCATGTGACTGCTTGGAGGTGCTATCCATCAGCCTGGTGTTGCATGTGATGCACAGTGTGTGCTATGATCAGGGAGTGTGTTGCACCCCTCATGCCACCTGTGTACTTTCAATGCCATGTAGTGCATTGTGGCTTCCACAGAGGCTAATGTCCCTATGACAAAGGTGCTATTTGTTGCCAGCATACTATGCCCTGTTCAACATATCAAAGATGTTCAAATGTATGTCTCTGTGACATGGAGCAGGTGTAGTGATGTTGTCTCACTTTGTCATCCTCACAGGTAACTGCCTACACCAAGGGGGAAATCTGGAAGCGGGCCGTCAGATCGGTGGAGGGTCGCAGTCGCCGCCTAGCCCAAGTGAGGAAACGCTGGCAGGACATCCGGTGCTGGACCCGGAGGATCGCCCGGTGCCAGCTGAAGGACTCACCTCCACGCAAGCACGGCGGGCGCCGACGCCTGACCCATCAGATGAAGGGCGTGTTCTGGCGGTGGTCTTCCCTGACTTGGATAGGCGGTTACAGGAGTTGCAGCAGCAGGAAGGGGGTAGGTACATGTGTGATTGTTGTGTGTCACCAGCTTTTGGAAGCAGAGACATCTTAAGGATTCTGGGGGCCCTGGGCCAAACGAATTTTGGGGGCCCCTGTTCAGAACAGATTTGAGTTTATGATCCAATTTAAGCTCTTTCAAGCCCACTTTGGCCTGGTCACTGACAGTGCACTGGCATAGTTGTCCACATGCTTACATCTAACATCCAGGGACAATGACCTCTGTTTTCAATATTGTAACACAGCAGCAGCTCACAAATAATACTGCAAATAATCTCTGTGACACCCTCCTATTTCTCATATCTGACGGCCGGTTTGATCTAAAACAAACTTTTTTTATGGATGTTGCATGAAACAAACACGTTTTTCTGCAAAATGTCTGTAATAAATGAAGATGCGGTCTTTAAAGACAGGCTGGACACAGCTATCTTTCACTACTTCAATGAAAACACTCATTTTGCCTCCTTCCGTCTAATTGAGTGGGATGCATTCAAGACTGTACTACGTGGTACCTCCATAGGAGTACTGGTGGGGGAACGACAGGAAATTAACAAAAAACTCACAACCCTGGAGGTCCCTCTCCAGGACTTGGAATGAGATGCAAGTGCTGGGGGTGCCACACATTCCCATTTACGAGATGGCAGGATCAGACATGCTGAACTCCTTGAGGACCTTCGTCTGATAGACTACAGGGCATACTCCCAACGCTCCCATGCTGAGGCGGACAAGTCAGGCACCTTACAGGTCCGTTTGCTACGGGATGCGCCCCCCGGTAACAATACCAGAAATTCTATTACAGGACGGCACTAGTGTGCACACACAAACAGCAATAAACAAAGACATTAGGAATACTACGAGGAACTATATCATGCACCAGAGCCGTCGCCGCCGAAGCAAATACATAGATTCCTGGATGGCCTACAATACCCCAAACTGCCGAAAGTAGCCCAGAAAGAATTAGAGGGTCCCATCACTAGGGCGGAAAGTAAGGAGGTCATAAAGGAACTGCCACGTATGTAAATAAGCTAGCACCACAACTCGAATATTGATATAAAACAGAGCATGACACTCACATGCTCCCAGTGTCAACTATGCAAGCGTTGGTTATATCGCTCCCTAAACCAAACAGAGACCCACGAGATATGGCGGGATACCACCCCCTTTCCATAGAGTACAAGATACTCACTAAAATGTTGTCCCGATGGCTCCTGCCCTATCTCCCTAAACTGATCCACTTAGATCAATGCGGCTTTGTGCCAGGCCTCAATATGTCCCTAAACATACGCTGCTTGCATTGCGTAATGGAGGCAGCAGACAAACTATCGGACAAGACGAGATGCATAACGCTTGATCTCCAGCAGGCATTTGATACTATACATTGGGGCTACATGTTTCAGGCACTGAGCAAATTTGACATACCACCTAAATATATCCAATGGGTCAAACTCCTATACACTGCTCCCACAGCCCGGGTTTGTACGGGCTCCCATATCTCCGACCCGTACTCTGTGTCGAGAGGCACTAGACAGGGATGTCCCCTTTCCCTCATCCTGTTTGTGCTGGCCCTGGAGTCCCTTCTCCTAAGACTCGGTATGGAGGCCGGGGAGAGGGGAATCCTTCCATGAGGAAACAGTCATGTGGTATCGGCCTACGCAGATGATTTAATATTATACCCCAATGACCTACAAGATGATATTGAGCCTGTCCCCTCTATCTTTGGCCAATTTGAATCCATCTCTGGTTTAAAAATTAACAACACAAAATCATATGCCTTCTACAGGTCCCATAGGGAAAACCCGGAACCTATCCCCTTTGGCCTATTAATTTGTTGGTTGCAGCACATACCTTCAAATATCTAGGTATACAAATATATCGGATGTCACAAGACCTAATTGAAGGGCAACTTTATGAAAGAGGTCGCTAAAAACCCAGGTTGTGTTCTGGACATCACTTCCTCTTTTGGTCATGAGAAGAGTAGCGTTATCCAAGATGGTCGTGCTCCCCAGGCTGCTTTACTTCTTAACTAACCTACCACTCCTACTTCCACACAGTATCTTCTGTACGTTGGGCGATTTGCTAAAGGACCTGATCTGGGGGTAGGGCCGCAGAAAAATCAGTCTAGCAAAACTCAGGTTGAGGCCGGGAGAGGGAGGTCTGGGAGCCTCTGACTTTAGAGCTTACTGCATGGCCAGTCAGCTGCAGTGGTTGTCGTACTGGTTGGCTGGACGCTATTTGCATGAGATTGACTACATGCCACATACATTGGCGCAAGGATCAGTGCATACACTGCTCCTGCCGGGGACCCATGTGCCTCCTACAGCCCCTCCTCTACTTAAAGTAGCCCTTGCCTACTGGAAGCGCTCCTTACAATACACTAAGACAGTTACCCCATGCTCAGATACCATACCACTTTTAGGTATACCGATTACTACGGGACTGATCACTACATAACGTATGCAACAGTGGACGCAAGATGGGGTGGAAACAATAGACAGTCTATTCACAGACAGAGTGCTGGTGGACCATAACAACTTCGCCCAGATCCAGGTTGTGCCTCAGACACA
Source organism: Triturus cristatus (assembly GCF_964204655.1). Lineage (NCBI taxonomy): Eukaryota > Metazoa > Chordata > Amphibia > Caudata > Salamandridae > Triturus > Triturus cristatus. Next base: position 429,902,211 of record NC_140579.1, on the reverse strand, counting down.
AACCCCCGAAGCACAAATTAGTACAAGCAGTGTATTTAGTGGACGCCACTTGGTCCGATGGCTCTACAGTGGCATCCGGGCACACGCAGGCATCTCACTTGATCCCCTGTGAGTGAAATGGGAGGGAGACATCGGGCGGAGCCTTATGGACAAGGAATGGGGAGTCGCTTTAGAGTACCCCAAGAAAGTGTCCAGAAATGCTGGATTACAGTACATCCAATACATGGTTCTAAACAGGGCATATCTTACACCTCATTGATTGAACTGCATGTACACAGACGCCCAGCTCAATTGCCCTGGATGCGGGCATAGACTTACCCCACATGCTCTGGAACTGTACAAAGTTAGGGAGATTCTGGGCACAAATAAGAGAAGAAATAAGAGACACAACAGGAACATCGGTATGGAACGCAGCAGAAAGCTGCCTTCTGGGAGTACACCGCCGTCCCAAAAAACAGAAAACACAATATAAGTTTGCGGACCTGGCCATGCTGTTGGCAAAGTGCGCCATTACTATGAGATGGAAGTCCGCACTCCCTCCCCAACTACACATGTGGCACGCGGAGATGGTCCGATGGGGTGTGGCAGAGAGCGCCACGCTGCGGCATGAGGAACAGAGAGGACAGATCAAAATACCCATCTCCATGGAATGGGACTGCATGTTAGAATCAATTAAGACAGTGGATATTTCGGAACCGGCTGGTCCTCGTACAGGGTAGAGTATACCCAAAACACACGCATAGAAAGGAATACTTTCCAAACATTATATCTACGCTGCAGGTCACTTGGGGGCATATTATCAAGGACAGCGTTAACAATTTTCGCCGGTTTAGCGGCAGAAAACTGCCCCTAAAGCGGCGATAATGGGCTTGATAATATGCCACAGAGAATTCCAATAGAAGCCCATGTTCTGGTGTGGACATGGGCTTCTATGGGAATTCTCTGCGGCATATTATCAAGCCCATTATCGCAGCTTTAGCGGCAGTTTTCTGCCGCTAAAGCGGCGATAATTTTAACGCAGTGCTTGATAATATGCCCCTTGGTTTGTTATAAGTAGTATTGTAACGATATTGTTGGAGCACTGTGCGAATAGTTGAATGGTAACATGTATTCGGGTGAGCCTACCGAGAGGGTGGTGGGAGGGAGCGACGGTTAAGTTAAATTAAGATTGATCATTACATTATAAGCATAGACAACTTTCTTACTATGGAATCGGATTGAGCATTCAGCTTATATAGATAAACGACAATGTATATAGAGAGTCTAACTGTCCAGATGGACTTGCAACGATGACAAAAGGTTTGCAATGCTTCAGTTGTATAGATATGCATGATCATAATGTCCCAAGAATGCATCTAAAAGTATAAATGTATGAATATATATAATGGTACATTGTATGACACTCAATAAAAATTTGTTTATAAAAAAAATGTGTATGATAAATTCTCACTCATCACCCACATTAAAAATAAATTAACAGAAAATAGTATTTAAAACAATCTGTTCAAGGATTTTGCAAGGTCATTAAGGCAAGGTTATCTGCAGAACAGAGCTGCCTGTATCAGGGGGGCCCCTGAAAGTCTGGGGCCCTGGGCCAGAGCCCACTTTGCCCATGCCTTAAAACGTCTCTGTTTGGAAGTGCTCAGTCGCCTGGATACACTGCGAGGGTTAATTTGTGCAGTGCATATCCTGTTCCCCAAAGTCAAACATGTGTTCCCTGGTCTGTGTGTAATCACTATTGCACATGGTCATCTAGGCTGCCAGTTAATCCAAGTGCACATTGCTTTCTGCATCATGTGGGGGGGGGGTCTGAGACGTGTTGTTACCTTGCCTGTGCCCTGTCCTGTTCAGTCATTTGGGGGTCCATATTAGTTGGCACTGATGTGACTCTCAACATAGGAGTGTGAGTTTTCAAATGAACAGACTTGCAACACGCATGACCGATGTTGTGGCCTCAGACATGATGTGCATGAGTGGGAGATATGCATAGTGCCGGGACGGTAGCTCTTGTTACAGTCAGATAATTCCAGGACCATGGAGCAGTGTGCCCACTACAGTCCCCTAAGACACCCTTGCCTCGGAACCATGTGTGTCATCCAACACTGTGCCCATTCTCTGTGTGTTCAGCATAGCTTGGCCTCTGTGGCATTGTTCCCTGGCCTCATTTGTATTTATCTAAAGTGTGCTACATGTGCCCATTGTACAGGCTGACCCCATTTTGCTTGTGCATCCTCACACTGGGCAGTGCCTGTGTGTCTATGTACAACTATCTGTTGATGGTTGTTTGTCACAAATATGTGTTGGCAGCCTCACGAGGTGATGTGGAGTACATTTAGGAATTCTTGATGCACATATTAGTAAACCCAGATTAAGAGGTGTAACTTCTGGATCGGTCTCAATAACATTGTCTCAGGTATGGGGGGTTTGTGTGGGCAAGGCCTGCATGTCCAAACCTTATGTCTCCTTGCCAGGTCTGACCTGTGTGTGATAATTTTCTGGACAGACACTCAACATGCAGTGACCCAGTCATGTTGTGCAGGGTTGAATGTTTGTGCTTTGCAGCATGTGTCAAAATTTAAAATACATGGCTCATGCTCATCCATTTTTGCCACCAGTGTGTGGTCGAGGTGCTACGTAGTTTGGTCTGTGTGTGCTGACATCTGTGTGGACATTCTTGCTTGCCATGAGGGTGTCTCCTCAGTGCAGGTGCTCCTTATCCCAACACATTGCAGGCCCATTAGCTAATGCATTGTCCTGTGTTTGGACATGTGTGCCACTCCACATGACAGGCAGTGGGTCAGATGTGTTGCCAACTGTGTCATCATGGTACGGATGGCCATGTGACAGGTGGCATGATTCAAGTTGTTAGTCAAGAAGTATTGTACCTTGGCACTCACTACACTTGTCAACATGTCTCAATTTGTCATATGCTTCACTTTGCTAGACAATAATGTGCCTGCATGACAGATGTCTCCCAGGGAAGTGCAAAAGAAAGTACATTTACACTTTCCGTGGACACGCTGGCACATTTTAAAGAAAGGCACAGTTCGATTACCACTTGTTTTCTGATTATACATATCCATGTTCCCACAGTGTGTTTGCATTTGGGTAAGTCTTTGGTTGTTGCTGATACCAACTTACGAGGGTCAAGTCATCCAGACCACCGTGGTGCCATGTATATGTACTTACTGATACCCCATTTCTTCTTTACAGTGGCTTATTTGAATTCGGCTGGCAGCTCATACAATGACTGTGTAAATGTAGTTTTGTGTGCACCTCCTTGTGTGACTTCTGTTATACAGGCAGATGTGTGTTCTGTTCACAAAGTGGCACATTCACACATTCTAAACATGTACATTGCGTAAAGTGTTGTGAGTCCCAAGGGATCGCAATGTTTTTCGTATGGGTTTCCAAAGCACTCACAGGGTGGGGACACCTTCAGCATTGAGGTCTGTTATTTGGCCTTGGGTGCACCAATACTGTTTCGTTCACAGTGAACAAGAGGTGGCATGCCTTCATAGTCTTGCTGTGCTCAACTGTTCCAAGACACTAGCTTCTCAGTATAATTCGATATCAAGTTCTTTGCTGTTGTGTCATAATCTCCATTGTTTCCAAGTGGCATGGTGGGTCAACCAACTGGGGAGTGCAGGCTTACATATGTGCGGACTATTCTAGATGTTACTCATGATGCATTTCCTGATATGCACTGTGACATTTATTTTTGGACTCATGTGTCAGATGTATACAGGTGACTGATTATTTTCTGTATCTTCACCTTGCTCACAGCATCATCGGAGGACACCGTGGGAGACACCTGCACGGACCTGGTGGAGGGATCCAGCACCGCTGCCACCACTGCTGGCGAGTCTGCGGGAGCAAGTGGCACGGAGGGCGAGGGGAGTCAGGCGGAGGACCTGTCTAGTGACAACACTGACTACGACGCTGACGGGTCCGAGGCTGAACTCCTCGAGGGGGCGGAGGCTGCTACAACACCTGGCAGCAGCACTACATCTGTCACCGCCCCCTCCATTCCCATCACCGCCCTCCCAGTTGCTCTGGTCCCTTCTGTCCGTGCTAAGCAACACTGTGTCTCCTTCGTGCCAGGCACCGCACCCCCTACCCCTGTCCCCCCTGCCCCTGTCCCCCCTGCTGCCCTCACTGCAGAGTCTGTGGACATTCTGCGGCAGTTGCAGGTTGGCCAGACATCGATGCTGAATGTCCTCCATGGCCACACCAGAATGATGACACAGATTGTGTCGTACATGGAGGGCATGTCATCAGAGATGTCTGACCAACGGATGTTGCTGAGGTCCATGGACTCTTCACTGACGGCAGCAGTGAGTCTCCTGCAGCGCTTCATCCCCCCCCTACCCCTGCACCATCCACACTTCCAACTCCCATGCCTGTCCCAAGCACACACAGACATTCCCAAGCACGCACCCCACCAGACACAGGCAGCACACCAACACGTAAGGGCAAGCGCACTCCTCCTGGCACGCACACTCAGGGGGATGAAGGCACACCCACTGGGTCTGGGGCACACAGGCATACACGCAGACACAGTCCGAGTCCGCATGCCGCACTACCCAGTCCCTCCAATGGCACTCCCCTCGGCTCCCCTACCACACAACCCGACAAGGAGGCATACTTGGCTGTGCTGGGCCTCAGCCCCTCTGGCTCTCCAGCCCGCAAACGGGAACGGCACTCCACGGGTAGGGGAGTTGAGTCCACCCCCCTGTCCACCCCCGCCCCCAGTAGCGCTGCACCACATCCCTCCGACCCCCCCCTCCTTTGAGCCTGTGTTTTCTTCGGGTGCAGGGGATACGCTGGACGACCTGGCAGCAGTGTGCAGCGCCAAGCTGACCTCCACCTTTGGCGCTGCCCCACCCCCTGTGGTGGAGGCGTCCGTCCCTGCACCCACCGGACCTACCCTTACACCTCCTGTCCCTGCGGTGCCTGGTCCTTCCCTACATGATGCCCCCCCCAAACAGGCGACGAACCTGAGGGTTCTAATGTGCAGGCAAGCTAGGGGAGATGCGTGGCCATGTGTCCCCCTCAAGGACTTCTGATCTGGACTGGCCATGTGCCTTTGTAAATAGTGTCCTTTTATAAATTTTCATTTCATGCTGAATAAAGCATTTTCTTTTCACTTTGAACACTATTGCATTTCAGGTATTGATGTGGGTGCTGATGGTCCAGGAGTTGGGGTTGTGGTAATGTGTTATGTTTCAGGAAAAAGTTGTAGTCTGATGCTCATGGGGTGGACCATGGTATCTGCGTGCCAGCACAAAGTCTCTGCAAATTATCTTTGGTCGTGTGTGCTATTTGTGTTTGGAAACATTGTCCCAAGGAGTGTTCCTTCCTCTGTGGCACCTGACATCTTCCCTGCAGGGAGTTGCACATTTGTTGTGCTGACCTGTGTCTACATTTCCTTTGTTGGTGACGGATCCCTTCAACTATGGCCATGCCTGCTCAGCAATGTCTCCGGCTGCATCTTCTGTGCCATCCTTGCTAGTCACTGTACTTGTGTATTGAGTATGTTGTAATGCCTTAATGGCGACATTCACCATTTTCCGCACTATGCATGTGTGTTATCCCAGCCTAGCACACAATTGGTACTTGTTCTGCAGGGTATTTGGGCACCTGACTGACAATTGTGGGCATTGTATCTGTGGGAACTCCACCCTATTCCTTCCATGAGAGGCAACATCTTGGTGGCTGTCCCAGCACCTGTACATTCCTGTCAGTCCTGGGATGTGCGTGACAGTGTGTGTTCCCTTTGGCTCTCTTAGTTTAGTGGGCATTGACAGGAGTATACAGTCTTGAGGGCATGATCTCTGTGTGTGGATTGCGCTGCATCCGCCAGGGGTGGGTATGCATGTGTCATTTGTCCTCACACCCACATGTGTTGTGTCATGCAGTGGGGGAAAGACATCCATCCTCATGGGAGTGGGACACTGCTGTCAGTGATGTGTTGTTATGGCACTATCAACATAGTCGAACATTAGGGATGCGTACATACACCCATGGAGTTGGGGTCATCTGATCATGATGTACACACCCCCATGTCTGTCCACTGCTGGTATTCCTCTGCACCCACCCCTCACATGTCTCTGTCCACTGCTGGGAGTGATATGCACCCACCCCTCACATGTCTGTGTCCACTGCTGGGAGTGATAGGCACCCACCCCTCACATGTCTCTGTCCACTGCTGGGAGTGATAGGCACCCACCCCTCACATGTCTGTGTCCACTGCTGGGAGTGATATGCACCCACCCCTCAAATGTCTCTGTCCACTGCTGGGAGTGATAGGCACCCATCCCTCACATGTCTCTGTCCACTGCTGGGAGTGATAGGCACCCACCCCCTCACATGTCTGTGTCCGCTGCTGGGAGTGATAGGCACCCACCCCTCACATGTCTCTGGCCACTGCTGGGAGTGATAGGCACCCACCCCCATGTCTCTGTCCACTGCTGGGAGTGATAGGCACCCACCCCTCACATGTCTCTATCCACTGCTGGGAGTGATAGGCACCCACCCCTCACATGTCTCTGTCCACTGCTGGTATTCCTCTGCACCCACCCCTCACATGTCTCTGTCCACTGCTGGTATTCCTCTGCACCCACCCCTCACATGTCTCTGTCCACTGCTGGTATTCCTCTGCACCCACCCCTCACATGTCTCTGTCCACTGCTGGTACTCCTCTGCACCCACCCCTCACATGTCTCAGTCCACTGCTGGGAGTGATATGCACCCACCCCTCACATGACTCTGTCCACTGCTGGGACACCTAGGCAGACACCCACCCACTCACCCGCACCCCTGGTGCTGTACACTGCTGTCCTGGCCATGAACACACCCCAATATACTGGTTATATGCTGCACCAGGCCCTAAGCCAACATTCGTGGCGTGTGTACGCCTTGTATCACTAATGTAATGGTACCCCCGCTCTTAGGGCGTGTGTACGGCCCGTACCACCATTGTAGTGGTGATGTAGGGGTACGGGCCGTACACACGCTCTGAGGGCGTGGGTAGGGTGCGTACGCCTACATCACCACTACAATGGTGGTACGGGCCGTACCCACGCCCTCAAAGCGTGGTTACGGCCCGTACCACCATTGTAGTGGTGATGTAGGGGTACGCGTGGTACGGGCTGTACCCAACCTCTGAGGGCGTGGGTATGGCCCGTACCACCATTGTAGTGGTGATGTAGGTGTACGCGCCGTATTCACGCCCTCAAAGCGTGGGTACAGCCCGTACGACGCGTACCCCTACATCACCGCTACAATGGTGGTACGGGCCGTATGGTGATACGGGCCGTACCCACGCAGAGCGTCGGTACGGCCCGTACCACGCGTACCCCTACATCACCACTACAAAGGTGGTACGGCCCGTAACCACGCCCTCAAAGCGTGGGTACGGCCCGTACCACCATTGTAGTGGTGACAGGTACGCGTACGCGGGGATTGGTGGACACGCCCCCCGAAGTGACCAGACCTTGGAGGTAATGTATGGACAGTATATGGTATTTTGAAAAATAGGTAGAGGTTATGTTTCCTGCCCCTCGCCTCCCCTTTGCCCCTGGGTGTTGTGCTGACCTTCTGCGGTGTGCGCGGTGGTTTCGGTGCACCAGGTCGTAGGCTAGGAGGGCCGGGATGATACGTAGGATGGGGTCCATGGCTGTCTGTCGCGTACCGCTGCTCCTTCTTCGCGTCGTCCTCAATTTCCCGGGAGATTTTGGCTGCCGTAAAAAATGATCAGTGCGGAGTGACTTAGGCACGAATCGTACTTGCTGGTCCGTAGAACGCTGCCTGACTCCGTCCGGACGTCACGTACGCGATGTCCCGGATCGGAATTGTGGGTATTTTTTCGTCGCACGTAGTTTTTTATGAATCGTACGAAAATGGTATTTCTTTACGAATTGTACTTGCTGGTTTGTAAGGCGCATTTCCCGGGTACGAGTCGTACGGAGAATACGCTCCGTACGACCATTCGTACCCGGGTTTTACAGGATCGGAATCGGCACCTTTATGTATAAAATTCAAATTCGGTAAAAAGCATAAGCACACAGAAACAAGGTGACAGTGTGTAAAATATATATATATATATTATCTACTGGCGGTCGCCAGTAGATAGTTCTAGTTAGGACCGTGTTTCCATAGGAAATCTCAAAATTCTATTTTGAATACCTTAGGCGCCGGTTGACGAATCTTCGCGAAAATTTCAAAACTAATGGGGCGCTCCGTTCAGCTCCTACCCTGAAAGTCTCGGGGTGATTCGTCAAGCGGGGGCCGAGAAAAAGGGGGGGTCCCAAAACACGTTTTCCCCATGCATTTTTCCATAGGACCTTTAGTCGCAGCTACAGCCCGAACGGCTGAACAGAATTACGTGAAATTTGGCAGAGAGGTAGTCCTCAGGTCAGGGAAGTGCCTTTTGCAGGTCTGGTGTCAATCTGTTCAGTAGTTCCTGAGAAAATCAAAAGTAAAATCATATACATATGTGGGCGGAGCCTAACCACACATCTCATCCTGAGATCTGATTGGCTGTCAGCACTTCCTCCAAGAAGTGTTGGCAGCCATCTTGGGACCAATATACATGATAGCACCTCATTAAAAAGCATTGCAGTTAATAGAAGGTTTTAAGACTTTAGTTACATTATAAATCATTTGTTGATGGTACCATATTCATTTTAGGAATTGTGGTATGTTCTAAGGTGATTTGACCATGTGAAAAAGCCTTCTGCTGGGATATCACGATTGAGAGAAAAATATTTTCTCATGCTTTTCCCACAGAGGTTTGGAAGGTGATCTATAAGCTAAACTGAGAGCTTTCTGTAAATTCACATTATCTTTCTCAGTCATGTGAGAATGAAGTCTGACATTCTCAGTAAAACATGTACATCCAACAAGGGCAGAGACTGTCAGTTGATTCCTTTGTGTTCTACTGCAGCTTCCCAGAGTGTTCCAAAGAACAACTAGAGCGCTAACAGTCCTACTTATGATAAACGTATGGCACACATGAAGCCATCTTGCTTGGATTAAAGTGGTAACTCTTAAAACATTTAATATAAAAAGGAACAAAATGAGGGGGTTCATTTTTCCATAAAAAGTATGAATAGTGCTGCAGAAAGAAAAATTAGGGCACATTTTGAGTGACTTCTCAAATCCTCTTCTATTTCATTAAAAAATTCTGACATGCAGACTCAAACATGCACTTTCAATATCAGCAGCAGTTTTCCCTGGTGAGCAGTAGCTTTACTACAGTGATCTAATGAGCAAAAAGAGTGCTAACATTCTGAATTCATGGCAAATGTGTGACACATCTGAATGCCTTCTTGATGGAATCAAAGTAAAAAACTGAAAGTATTTCCTACTGAGGAGACTGCAGTAAATGAGGAAATTAGGAAACTTCATAACAAATAAGTCTCCCAAGATGGCCACCAGAGACAAAAGAGCCCAAATGTAGCCCAAATATCACCCAGATGTAGCCCAAGTATAGCCCAATGACAGAATGTCCCAGAGTGTTCTTAAAAACAACTAGAGCGCTTACTGTCTTCATTATGACAAAAGTATGGCACACCTGAAGCCATCTTGATTGGAATAAACTGGTAACACTTACAACATTTAATTTAAAAAGGAACACAATGAGGGGGTTCATTTTGCCATGGAAATTATGATTAATGCTGAAGAAAGAAAATGAGGGCACATTTTGAGTGACTTCTCAAATCCTCTTCTATTTCATTAAAAAATTCTGACATGCAGACTGAAACATGCACTTTTAATACCAGGAGCAGACTTCCATGGTGAACAGTAGTTTTACTACAGTGATCTAATGAGCAACTAGAGTGCTAACATTCAGAATTTATGGCAAATGTGTGACATATCTGAATACCTTCATGATGGAATCAAAGTAAAAAATGAAAGCATTTCCTACTGAGGAGACTGCAGTACATGAGGAAATTAGGAAACTTCATAACAAATAAATCTCCCAAGATGGCCACCGGAGACAAAAGAGCCCAAATGTAGCCCAAAATCACCCAGATGTAGCCCAATGACAGAAGTGTGCAAAACACTTATTATTTTGTGTTTTTGCAGTGTTATATAGTGCAGACTTGTCAGGTATTGGAGTGCTTTACATGAGCATTAGTTACATCACACAAGAACAAATTCATTTTGGTTGTAGACATGGGGAGACTAAGTGATTTGACCAGAATCACAGAATGTCGAGCTGAAGCAGAAACTCCAACCTGGTTCCCCAGTTGCAAAGTCTGCAGTTCTGGAAGTAACACCACATCCTCTCCCCTAAGTGCAACATTTAATCAAGTGGTCAACTGGATAAAAAAACATAAAGGTAACAAATAATTTAAAAGTGCTTTGTCGCTATTTGAAAACTCAGAAAATATGTCCTTATTTTAGTCTTTTAGAGCACTAACCATAATTTTGATGCCAATAAGACCCTCTCATATGTGTAATTTCTAAAGGAAATGCTCTAGGTATTACAGTTTTGATTACATCAAGATGACGTCAGGCGTTCCACACTTTTGTAATAAATATAGAATGTTAGCAATCTAGTTGTTCATTAGGATACTGTCGAGAGGCAGAGGCCAGGGGCACGGACTCTGAAAATTGAAGGCAGGTAGGAGGGTGCAAAGGCAACAATTTAACCACACTGAGCAGGCAGGAAGGGCCGTGGCAGCACAACAGACTATGGAGGGCAGTGGAAAGGGGTGCAGGGGCAACAAACCAACAATACAGGACTTGCAAGAGAGGTTGTGGCAATGTAATAGACCATTGTGTGCAGAAGGAAGAGGCAATGGTAGTACAACCATACATGCCAACAGACCTGATTCAGCCAGGAAACGTCCAATGTTTTTAAGCTCAAATGGGCTTTATTTGATCTGTCTCCTGTCTACAATCTCCTCTTTTTCAATGCAACTCAAAGGGGAAAATCAATCCCCAGTTTTTTTTCAAAATCTCCCTATTACCAAGTTCAAAATGTTCGCAAGTATGGTACATTGGATCATGGAAGGAAATGGGGTAGGGACATGGACTTGGATAACAGAGGACAGGAGGGACATGGAGAGGTGCACCAAACTGACCCTGCAGGGCAGGCATCAGGGTTTGCAGCAGCACAATACACCACACAGGGCATGCAGGACGGGAGTGCAGCACAACAATCCATAGAAAGCAAGAGGGAGGGGACAGGACCATGCACATGGACAACAGAGAACAGAGGGGCAAGAGGCAATGGTAGCTAGCTGACCATAATGGACAGACAGGAGAGAAAGCTGCAGCATAACAGACCATAAAGGGCAGGAGGGACGGATCAGGGGCATTACAATGGAACAGACATGCCAGGAGGGAGGGAGTAGGGGTCTGCACATGTAAACAGAGGGCTGGGGGCAAGGGGGCAGGGCAGGAGCAGCAAGATAGCCATGGAGGTCAGGCAGGATGGGCACTAGAAGCAAGACACACCATGAAGAGCAACAGTGAGACTGTGATAGCATACACACAGACCATGGAGGGAAGGTGGGAGGGGGTCAGGGGCAGCTAACTTACCACACAGGGAAGGTGGGAGGGGCCATGGCAGCACAGAAGACCATGCATGGCAAGTGGGAGGGTTAGTGGCAGCACAATGGCTATGATGGGCAAGAAGGAGGGTGCAGGGGCATGCACAAAGGACAATGGAGGATAGAAGGGAGGGTCAGGACATGTGCACAGACAAGAAAGTTCAGGGGAAGGGGCCTCACAACAGACCGCACGGGGCAGGCAGGAGGAGCAGTTGCAGCACAACAGACCAGGGAGGGCAGAAGGGTGTGGCAGTACAATGGATCATGTAGGACAGGAGGAAGAGGATAAGGGCATGGCATGTGGACAGGCAGGGTGGAGGTGGCAGGGACAGGTTACAGTCATCTGACAATGCTAGGCAGGTGGGAGGGGAGTGGCAGCTCAACAGAATACTAAGAGTAGATAGGAGTGGCAGGTCCATGGAACATGGTGGGCAAAAAGGATGGAGCAGGGGCATGCACAAAGACATCAGAGGGCAGGGGGAAGGAGAATAGGGGCAGCAAGCTAAGCACAGAGTTTAAGCAGGAGGTCAATGATGGGGCATAGAATTGGGCAATGGAGGGCAGGAGGAGTGGACTGGTACATCATACTAAATTGAGGGCAGTGGCAGCACATCACACCATGCATGGCAGGAGGGAGGAGGCTAGTCCATGGATTCACACAACAGAGGATAGGGAGGAGGGGGATGGGGCAGCAAGCTAACTGTTCAGAGAAGGCGGGTATTAGGAACTTTATTGTTTTTAAAACATGTGTCTGTGCGAACTACTTAACCCCTTCGACGCTCATGACGGAACGGTTCCGTCATGAGCGTCGGTTGAGCTGTGCTCATGACGGAACCGTTCCGTCATGACCACGCCCGCGCAAGCAGCAGTCAGCACAGCGGGGGAATCCGCCCCGCATGGAAGGGGTTAAAATATGAACAAGTATGCAGCATAATCTCACTTTTATTCAGGAAGAAGAGGACGTTTGTGACTGTGACTCCGGGCTCACTTGGCAGAAACACCCCCTGACCCTCCACCCCCTATCGCAAAATGTAATGCCCGTGAAAAGGGTAGGTGAACACAGTGTTATATAGAACATAGTCCTGAGAGCACGATTGAAAATGAAAACTAGATATAGTGTATGGTATAAACTATGCCTTAAAAAGTGTGATATAAGATGAACCGGGCGTGAAATATAATATGCAATACATTGTGCGCAATGACAGATTCATTGGAGAGCGCGAGATGGCACAGGCACTAGCGCGTGCTATGCGATATGCGCCTTGGAGTGTAATATGCACAGGGCAGTGTTGTGTAACCTAACTAGTCTCTAAAGTTGTAATATAAAATATGTGCTGGGGAGTGTAACGTTGCATATGCACTGTGACAAAGATATGGATCCCAGATTGTAATATGTATGGCATAGCACTGTGCGTTATAACATAGGCATCAAGGAAGGCACGTTACATGGGGCAATATAACCCATGCAAAGCCAAGTGTGGCATGACATATTCACGGGGTGGTGTTACAGTGCACATGGGCTAGAGAGTGTCATAGCATATGCACTAGCTAGTGGAATACAACACAGAGGTGTGTGGCACTCAGCAGGCAATGGTGGGTGTAACACAGCATTGGGCTCTGCCAGGAGCGCGCTGTGACTCTCAAGTGATGTTCGTCCCCTTTCCAGAGAGTAAAATAAAAAGTATTACACATCCGGCAGTGGATGTGTGTTTTATTAACCGTGAGGGGGGTTTCTTGCATAGTTTTTGTCGAATTTTTGTCGAATCCCCTTTGAATGGCTTGGTGTGCATGTGTATTAAATGCGCCCGTCAATAGCTACCCATGTTTGTATAAATAAACGACAAGGGTGTCTACCGGGATTAGGCATGGTAGGGCATCAGACATGTCAGAGCTTCACTAGTGGTGTAAATACATTCCACGTGGATTCATTGTATGCATAGTCGCCTTTTAATGAATATCACGCAAATCGTCATGGTGATAGGTACGTACGGTTTGTCCAGCATGTCCTAGGTGTGTCTATAAATATATATTTTTTAGAAATAATAAAAAACAGTGGCCGGCCCTGGGGATTGGGGTCAAAAAAATATAATTAGGAGACAGGCCCTGGGGGATGGGGTCATCAGGGCCAATAAATTAGAATAAGAAGGGGAACCACACTGCCCCCCTTCTTAAAAAATTAAAATAAATAAAAGACTGGCATCGTGCCGGAGGCCATGCTCCCTCCTTGCATCACTCTGCAAACGCGCCCCCTGGCGAGTTGTAAGTTGGGGAATGAATTCCTCTTCAATACTGAGGGTCCCTGAGGGCCAACTAGCCCAACAGGCATCTCCAGTATGCGCCAGGGAGCTGCGCTGCAGACAGTTGTTCTGAGGCCAAGCCCCTTTTTACACCTCTCTGCAATGCAGCTCTGTGACGCTTACTGGAGGTACCTAGTGGTCTAGTTTGACCCTAGGGACCCTTAGGATTCAAGGGGACTTAATCTCTCAACTTAGAACAGCCACAGGGCGCGTTTACACAGTGGTGAAGGGAGGGGACGGGGCCTGAGGTGACGTGTGCAAACACGCACTATGGCACGTTTTAAATTGGGGATATAATTTCCCTTCAATACTGAGGGCCCCTGGGGGCTAAGTAGCCCACCAAGTGCTTCCAGTAAGCGCCACTGAGCTGCATTGCAGAGAGGTGGTCCAGGCCGTGCCACTTTTTACACCTCTCTGCAACGCAGCTCTGTGGCAGTTACTGGAGGTACCTCGTGGGCTAGTTGGACCCTAGGGACCCTCAGGATTCAAATGAACTTAATCTCCCAACTAAAAACGGACACAGGGCGTGTTTACACAGTGGTGAAGGGAGGGGACGGGGCCTGAGTTAACATGTGCAAAAACGCCCTGTGGCCTGTTTTAAGAGGTAGTTTTAATCCCCCTGCCCTATTATATACTAGGGGCTTACAGAGGAGGTCATGCTAATCACAGGGGGACCCCAACACATAATGTTCCCTAGTGTATGTAGGTGTTTTCACTGTATTCTAAGTGTCTTTTAACATAGCACTGGCTCTAGGACTGGTTAGTCAGACTCAGTTACCACCAGTATCCGTCTGAAAAAGTTGAGGGTACAGGATGATTTTGCAACAAGGCTTCTTTCTGCTCTTCTTTTTGTTCTTTCTGCACATTATCCTTCTTCCTGCACTTTGCTTCGTCTTGGAGGACTTCTGTTGCTTCTTTCTGCACTTCTTTTTTTTCTTTCTGTGCATTTTTTCTTGTTTCTTCACATGTCCTATCTCTGTAGGCATAGTTAGAAATTAGCATTTAAAAAACCTCAGAAATTCACTGAAAAAAACATAGGTTTCAGGGGTGTTATAGTTAGCTGGACTTTTCACTTGTACAAAACCATTGAAATTCCCCCGTTATAGTTAGTTCAGCTAACTATAACTCGCGCGCCCGCAATGCACTGCTGATGATGTCACATATTACATCACTCATGACATGGTCAGTGACATCATTAATGACATCACTGATGACATCTCAAATGACATCACTGATGACATCACTGATGACATCATCATTGTGATAGAGTGGCAGACCTCCTCTCACCCTAATATAACCTTTGATACACACATTCAAAAATAGAGACTAAAATTTTCAAAACAATGGACATACCAATACCAGTTACAACAACCTCTTCAGTAATTCTAAGATCCACATACACATCCACTCATTCACCAACAGTCCTATACAGTCACTCATACATGTACTCACTCATCATATGTACTCATACACTTATACATCCTGTAACACAATGCCACTCATCCATAGTTACTCACACACAGTCACTCATGCTAATAAAGAATCAAACATACATTTACTTGCATATACAGTTATACACACACCACCACACTTACTTCTACGGAAACTTACACATACTTAGTCTTTTAAACAATCACTTATAGAAACACATACTTATTCATACAGGAACTCTTTCAATCTCTCACTCTCACATATACTCACTTATATACACCAATAGTCACATATACTAGTTTAAAACATGTAGTTACTCATAAAGACACTATTGAGACAGTCATTCACTCACTAACACACCCATACACACACTCATCCACCCATACAGTCCTGCACACATGCTGTCTTCAACACATACAAACAGTGAGTCACTCATTCATGCACCTATGCACTACGTAATACCCCCCACCGAACCATGCAGACACTCAGACTGATACTCAAAAAACCAACTAATAACCTATATAGACACCCATGTAGCTACTCACCAACCCATGCAGCCACTTATACACAAAGTGAGAGACTGATACAGATATTTACATATTTAAACATTACTCACTAAGCCATGTATTCACTATGATACACTTAATCAGTCAGTTACACAATCAATTTTTCAAAAACAAATCATCCATTTAGACACTTATAAACCCATTTATTCTTCCATCGACCTTGAGATATACATATATAAAACATATTTAATTTTCAGAAAAACACACATTCACTGGATGATGTCATCAGTGATGTCATCAGTGATGTCATTTGAGATGTCATCAGTGATGTCATGAGTGATGTCACTGACCATGTCATGAGTGATGTAATATGTGACGTCATCAGCAGTGCATTGCGGGCGCGCGAGTTATAGTTAGCTGAACTAACTATAACGGGGGAATTTCAATGGTTTTGTACAAGTGAAAAGTCCAGCTAACTATAACACCCCCGAAACCTATGTTTTTTTCAGTGAATTTCTGAGGTTTTTTAAATGCTAATTCCTAACTATAACGTGCCTGAAACCTATGTTTTTTTCTGTGAATATATATATATATACATATATATATACACATACACATATATATATACATATACACATATATATACATATACACACATATATATATATTCACTGAAAAAACCATAGGTTTCACACACGTTATAGTTAGGAATTAGCATTTAAAAAACCTTAGAAATTCAGTGAAAAAACCATAGGTTTCACACACGTTATAGTTAGGAATTAGCATTTAAAAAACCTTAGAAATTCAGTGAAAAAACCATAGGTTTCACACATGTTATAGTTAGCTGGACATTTTACTCGTAAAAAACCAATGAAATTGCCCCGTTATAGTTAGTTCAGCTAACTATAACTCGCGCGCCCGCAATGCACTGCTGATGACGTCACATATTACATCACTCATGACATGGTCAGTGACATCACTCATGACATGACTGATGACATCTCAAATGACATCACTGATGACATCACTGATGACATCATCCAGTGAATGTGTGTTATTCTGAAAATTACATATGTTTTATATATGTATATCTCAAGGTCGATGGAAGAATAAATGGGTATATAAGTGTCTAAATGGATGATTTGTTTTTGAAAAATTGATTGTGTAACTGACTGATTAAGTGTATCTCTCACTTTGTGTATAAGTGGCTGCATGGGTTGGTGAGTAGCTACATGGGTGTCTATATAGGTTATTAGTTGTTTTTTTGAGTATCAGTCTGAGTGTCTGTATGGTACGGTGGGGGGTATTACGTAGTGCATAGATGCATGAATGAGTGACTCACTGTTTGTATGTGTTGAAGACAGCATGTGTGCAGGACTGTATGGGTGGATGAGTGTGTGTATGGGTGTGTTAGTGAGTGAATGACTGTCTCAATAGTGTCTTCAGGAGTAACTACATATGTTTTAAACTAGTATATGTGAGTATTGGTGTATATATGTGAGTATATATGAGAGGGAGAGATTGAAAGAGTTCCTGTATGAATAAGTATGTGTTTCTATAAGTGATTGTTTAAAAGACTAAGTATGTGTAAGTTTCCGTAGAAGTAAGTATGGTGGTGTGTGTATTACTGTATATGCAAGTAAATGTATGTTTTATTCTTTATTAGCATGAGTGACTATGTGTGTGAGTAACTCTATGGATGAGTGGCATTGTGTAACAGGATGTATAGATGTATGAGTACATATGATGAGTGAGTACATGTATGAGTGACTGTATAGGACTGTTGGTGAATGAGTGGATGAGTATGTGGATCTTAGAATTACTGAAGAGGTTGTTGTAACTGGTATTGGTATGTCCATTGTTTTGAAATTTTTAGTCTCTATTTTTGAATGTGTGTATCAAAGCTTATATTAAGGTGAGAGGAGGTCTGCCACTCTATCACAAGGATGATGTCATCAGTGATGTCATCAGTGATGTCATTTGAGATGTCATCAGTGATGTCATGAGTGATGTCACTGACCATGTCATGAGTGATGTAATATGTGACGTCATCAGCAGTGCATTGCGGGCGCGCGAGTTATAGTTAGCTGAACTAACTATAACGGGGCAATTTCATTGGTTTTTTACGAGTAAAATGTCCAGCTAACTATAACATGTGTGAAACCTATGGTTTTTTCACTGAATTTCTAAGGTTTTTTAAATGCTAATTCCTAACTATAACGTGTGTGAAACCTATGGTTTTTTCACTGAATTTCTAAGGTTTTTTAAATGCTAATTCCTAACTATAACGTGTGTGAAACCTATGGTTTTTTCAGTGAATTTCAAAGGTTTTTTAAATGCTAATTCCTAACTATAACGTGTGTGAAACCCATGGTTTTTTCAGTGAATTTGCAAGGTTTTTTAAATGCTATTTTTTTTTTTTTCTTCATTTTTTTCAAACATATTTTTAATTTAATTTTTTACCTTTTATAAAGACTATGCTTAATTTTTTAAAATCATTAAATATTTATTTTAAATAATTTTTTTAAAATAAACAAGTAAAATTTATTTCCAGATTTTTTTTTTTTTTTTTTTTTATAGTACGCGTACCGTAAGCTCACGGTAAGCGTACGGTTTACGCAACGTCCGTAAACTATCTACGCTGCTTGCGTATAGTTACGTACTTTGCGTAGCCGCGCGTACTGCGCGTGGGACGCGTGCGCGCTTACGCAACACGCGCACGTTACGCGGAAGTGCCGGGAAATGACTGTTATGCGCATGCGCGCAAGCGCGTGTCTTTTTTACGCGCACGCGTACTTTTTGCCGTAAGCGCACCGTAAGCGTACCGTAAGCGTACGGTTGGTCATGTGATCATGAAACACAACTTTTGATTGGTTGAAACTACTTTCAGTTCTAGAACTCTCCTACACCACACCCATTCCCCTCATTTCTGCTTGTGATCCCTTGGGAGAAGGAGCTGGTTTGTCTTTGGGATACGATGGCAGAACAGCAGAGCTCTTCTGAGAGTGAGGCTAGCACCAGCAGCACTGTCTTGAGGCAGAGAGCGAGGAAAGTAAAACCTTCTTATGTTTGGGATTATTTTACTTTTCCAGAAGGCCAGCAAAAGGTGAATGCACCTTTAGTTACTTGCAAGCTGTGTAAGCGTGTACTTTCTAGAGGTAAACCTGACAAGAAGTATTCCTTTGGGAATCACACCATGATGAGGCACCTCAAGGATGTACACAAAAGGACACATGCACATCTTTTTTGAGGTAACTCTTCAGAAAGACGAGCCAGTACATCCACAGCAGCTCAGCCTGGACCATCACCTGCAGAGCTTACTCCTTCTTCTGCAGCTCAGGTGAGCCCTTCATCTGTGGGGGGAGAATCTCCTTTTGCTGGCCCTCTGGAAATGAACCCTCGATTTCGGAAGGTTGATATTCATTGCACATTTTGTAAAGCTCTAATTTGTTATAGGGAGACCAGTGTTTCCCTAGTGAATAACAAAATAGATCAGCACATTTGTAGCTTTGAATGATTTTCCCATGGTTCCTTTCCTCTGTCCCTGCATGAACACAACGGTTCTTTTAAGATCCAACCTTATCTTTCATCTTTTTTTTACATTTTTTTTTAAAAACTTTTTTTTTTTTTTTTTACCGTACGCGTACGGTAAGCGTACCTTTTTTTTTATTTTTTAAAAAAAACACTAAAAATCATTTATCACATTACAAGGTCCTTGAGAGACTACAATTATTACTATTGACTTACCTTACTTACTCAAAAAAATATTTATTCATTTGTTTTTTTAAAAAATAGTTTTTAAAATGGTTGTAGTTTACGAAAATTTTCTATATCGATCTGAAAAAAAAGAAAAAAGTATTAATATTTTTAAACCATTTTATAATACAGTACACATATTTACATTTTAAATTTCTGCCTATAATTCTTCTATGCACACAGAGTCATGTTTTCACATTAGTGCCAAAACGAAATTTCTTTGCCAATTTGAAAGCACACTTACTGCTCTTTTTTTTTCGGGCCAAGTGAAAATCTCTTTTTACACTTTGAAATCACTTTTACAGACTGACACATTCTGAAACCTTTTTTTTAAATTTATTTAAATGCACATGTCCAAGCTGTTTTTTTTTCAGACCACCACCGTGTGTATTCTCTGTGACTGCCTACACTCCAGCAGGGGCAACCAGCCTTAGTGATGCTGAATGTATTTGCATTACAGACTTAAACCTGAAAACCCCACTCGCTTCTAATTACTGTGCATGACTATACATGGCAAGCACATGGGTGTGTGCTAAGCCTCTGCTTCTTCCCCCAAAAATTCGCTCCTCTTTTCCATCTACTGCAACTGTGAAATCACCAGAGCAAGACGCAATAAATTTCTGCCTATAATTCTTCTATGCACACAGAGTCATGTTTTCACTTTATTGCCAAAACGAAATTTCTTTGCCAATTTGAAAGCACACTTACTGCTCTTTTTTTTTTGGGCCAAGTGAAAATCTCTTTTTACACTTTGAAATCACTTTTACAGACTGACACATTCTGAAACCTTTTTTTTAAATTTATTTAAATGCACATGTCCAAGCTGTTTTTTTTTCAGACCACCACCGTGTGTATTCTCTGTGACTGCCTACACTCCAGCAGGGGCAACCAGCCTTAGTGATGCTGAATGTATTTGCATTACAGACTTAAACCTGAAAACCCCACTCGCTTCTAATTACTGTGCATGACTATACATGGCAAGCACATGGGTGTGTGCTAAGCCTCTGCTTCTTCCCCCAAAAAATCGCTCCTCTTTTCCATCTACTGCAACTGTGAAATCACCAGAGCAAGACGCAATAAATTTCTGCCTATAATTCTTCTATGCACACAGAGTCATGTTTTCACATTAGTGCCAAAACGAAATTTCTTTGCCAATTTGAAAGCACACTTACTGCTCTTTTTTTTTTGGGCCAAGTGAAAATCTCTTTTTACACTTTGAAATCACTTTTACAGACTGACACATTCTGAAACCTTTTTTTTAAATTTATTTAAATGCACATGTCCAAGCTGTTTTTTTTTCAGACCACCACCGTGTGTATTCTCTGTGACTGCCTACACTCCAGCAGGGGCAACCAGCCTTAGTGATGCTGAATGTATTTGCATTACAGACTTAAACCTGAAAACCCCACTCGCTTCTAATTACTGTGCATGACTATACATGGCAAGCACATGGGTGTGTGCTAAGCCTCTGCTTCTTCCCCCAAAAATTCGCTCCTCTTTTCCATCTACTGCAACTGTGAAATCACCAGAGCAAGACGCAATAAATTTCTGCCTATAATTCTTCTATGCACACAGAGTCATGTTTTCACATAAGTGCCAAAACGAAATTTCTTTGCCAATTTGAAAGCACACTTACTGCTCTTTTTTTTTTGGGCCAAGTGAAAATCTCTTTTTACACTTTGAAATCACTTTTACAGACTGACACATTCTGAAACCTTTTTTTTAAATTTATTTAAATGCACATGTCCAAGCTGTTTTTTTTTCAGACCACCACCGTGTGTATTCTCTGTGACTGCCTACACTCCAGCAGGGGCAACCAGCCTTAGTGATGCTGAATGTATTTGCATTACAGACTTAAACCTGAAAACCCCACTCGCTTCTAATTACTGTGCATGACTATACATGGCAAGCACATGGGTGTGTGCTAAGCCTCTGCTTCTTCCCCCAAAAATTCGCTCCTCTTTTCCATCTACTGCAACTGTGAAATCACCAGAGCAAGACGCAATAAATTTCTGCCTATAATTCTTCTATGCACACAGAGTCATGTTTTCACATAAGTGCCAAAACGAAATTTCTTTGCCAATTTGAAAGCACACTTACTGCTCTTTTTTTTTTGGGCCAAGTGAAAATCTCTTTTTACACTTTGAAATCACTTTTACAGACTGACACATTCTGAAACCTTTTTTTTAAATTTATTTAAATGCACATGTCCAAGCTGTTTTTTTTTCAGACCACCACCGTGTGTATTCTCTGTGACTGCCTACACTCCAGCAGGAGCAACCAGCCTTAGTGATGCTGAATGTATTTGCATTACAGACTTAAACCTGAAAACCCCACTCGCTTCTAATTACTGTGCATGACTATACATGGCAAGCACATGGGTGTGTGCTAAGCCTCTGCTTCTTCCCCCAAAAATTCGCTCCTCTTTTCCATCTACTGCAACTGTGAAATCACCAGAGCAAGACGCAATAAATTTCTGCCTATAATTCTTCTATGGACACAGAGTCATGTTTTCACATTAGTGCCAAAACGAAATTTCTTTGCCAATTTGAAAGCACACTTACTGCTCTTTTTTTTTTGGGCCAAGTAAAAATCTCTTTTTACACTTTGAAATCACTTTTACAGACTGACACATTCTGAAACCTTTTTTTTAAATTTATTTAAATGCACATGTCCAAGCTGTTTTTTTTTCAGACCACCACCGTGTGTATTCTCTGTGACTGCCTACACTCCAGCAGGGGCAACCAGCCTTAGTGATGCTGAATGTATTTGCATTACAGACTTAAACCTGAAAACCCCACTCGCTTCTAATTACTGTGCATGACTATACATGGCAAGCACATGGGTGTGTGCTAAGCCTCTGCTTCTTCCCCCAAAAAATCGCTCCTCTTTTCCATCTACTGCAACTGTGAAATCACCAGAGCAAGACGCAATAAATTTCTGCCTATAATTCTTCTATGCACACAGAGTCATGTTTTCACATTAGTGCCAAAACGAAATTTCTTTGCCAATTTGAAAGCACACTTACTGCTCTTTTTTTTTTGGGCCAAGTAAAAATCTCTTTTTACACTTTGAAATCACTTTTACAGACTGACACATTCTGAAACCTTTTTTTTAAATTTATTTAAATGCACATGTCCAAGCTGGTTTTTTTTCAGACCACCACCGTGTGTATTCTCTGTGACTGCCTACACTCCAGCAGGGGCAACCAGCCTTAGTGATGCTGAATGTATTTGCATTACAGACTTAAACCTGAAAACCCCACTCGCTTCTAATTACTGTGCA
Organism: Triturus cristatus; assembly: GCF_964204655.1. Taxonomy (NCBI): domain Eukaryota; kingdom Metazoa; phylum Chordata; class Amphibia; order Caudata; family Salamandridae; genus Triturus; species Triturus cristatus. The sequence continues at coordinate 429,879,366 of NC_140579.1, read as the reverse complement.
TGACTATACATGGCAAGCACATGGGTGTGTGCTAACCCTCTGCTTCTTCCCCCAAAAATTCGCTCCTCTTTTCCATCTACTGCAACTGTGAAATCACCAGAGCAAGACGCAATACATTTCTGCCTATAATTCTTCTATGGACACAGAGTCATGTTTTCACATTAGTCCCAAAACGAAATTTCTTTGCCAATTTGAAAGCACACTTACTGCTCTTTTTTTTTCGGGCCAAGTGAAAATCTCTTTTACAGACTGACACATTATGAATCCACCATGTGTAACTACAACAAAAACAATTCCCATTTCTATTATTCATTTCTTAAGTTACCACATACATCCCCTCTCAAACTGTAAACTCACCTTTAAATTTAGTTAGTTGTGAAAGAAATGTGTCACTCAAACAGCAGATTATCAGAGCCAGGATCTCTGTTCTGTACACCTCTCTCCTCTCAGCAGAACCAGATAATGGCAAACTTTCCCTCTATTTTTCCACACATATACATGTAAGTTTCAAATCTCAGTGCTTCCCCCTTTTTTTCAAATGTAATGACACATTTCTATTGGTTGAAAACCAACCCTTTTCCAAAAGTACCCTGCCCCCAACTTGACTTCTGCCTAGTACCCTTCCCCCAACTTGACTTCTGCCTGCTACCATAGCAACAGCTCATGGAACACTGCTGTGTGCAGTTAGGTCAGAAGTTCGACACACAATGTTTCAATTCCACAGAGCAAGAGTGCTTGACTTTTCAATCCTAACTGCAAATCCATAGTACTGTTCTTTGGTTACACATTTTTTTGTACCAATACAAAACATGCTTCTATTAATTTTCACATACAGCCTAGTTTTTTTTCTAGAATGGTATGAAACAGCCAATCAGTTCTTTTTGTTTTGTAAAAAATATGTATGCCTCCATTTCCAAACTGTCTTTATTTTCATATTGCCATTCTACTGAAAGACACCTCCTGAGTGCATCCAGTTCTCCTTTGAAGATGTTCACAGTGTGGATTGTAGGGCACAGCTATGTCTTCTGGAGTGAAAAGTTTGCAGAGAAAACAGATATGGTGAGAGACCTTGCTTTGCCAAATGTAGGCATTAAATGGATTGGTCAGAGAGGGTTAAAGTGGCACCAATTGATGCCATTGGTGAAATCCTTCATGCAAATCCAACACCCTGACCTCATAATAGTGCACTGTGGTGGCAATGACCTAGGCACTTTGACTGGGGTAGGTCTGGAAATGCTTATGAAGGACACCTTTGCACAACTGTTTACACTTTTCCCTAAAACTGCCTTTGTGTTTTCCAACATATGCCAAAGGCAAAAATGGAACTGGTCCAATCATTTCTGTCCGCAGATTGACAAAGCAAGAAAGCACGTCAACAAATCTGTTTCTGCTTTCCTCCGTGACTATGGTATGGGTGCCATTTACCACAACAACTTGCGTTACGACATGCAAGACATTTATAGAGGAGATGGTGTGCACTTCAATGATGAAGGGAACAGAGTCTTCCTCTTGAACCTTAGACTCTGCATCGGTACTTACTTGTAAGTACCACTAAAAAAATGACTCCATAAACACAACAGCTCTTTTTAGAGCTCCCTAATTTCTAAACTCTTAAATCTGATTTTCATTTATTTATTTTTATTTTTTTTACCGTACGCTTACCGTGAGCTTACCGTACGCGTACCCCGTGATTTTTTTTAAAATCAATAAATGTTTTTTTTGTACTTTTCTGTCCTTCTTTGACCCCCTTACAATTGTTAGGGGGTCTGTAACTCTCCTCATTGCCCCCTTTCTTTGTTTTCACTCTTTTTTTTCAGAGTGAAATACACAAAATGGCGGCCGCCGCTTCCTGGTTTCGGCCGATTCGAATGTTTACTAAGATCTAAGAGCCAATCAGAATCGCGCTCGCGCACGCCACCGTACGCTTACCGTAAGCGTACGGTAAGCGTACCGTAAGCTGGCTCAGATATATATATTGATTTAAAGGCTATTTTCTCAGAATCTACTGAACAGATTTACACCAAACCTACAAAAGGCACTTCCTTGACCTAGGGACTACCTCTCTGCCAAATTTCTAGTAATTCTGTTCAGCCGTTCGGGCTGTAGGTCGTTCTAAAGGTCCTATGGAAAAATGCATGGGAAAAACGCGTTTTGGGACCCCCCTTTTATCTCAGCCCCCGCTTGACGGATCCCCCCGAGACTTTCAGGGTAGGAGCGGAGCGTAGCGCCCCACCTATTTTGAGAAATTCGCGAGGATTCGTCGACCGGCGCCAAAGTTATTCAAAATAGAATGTTGAGGTTTTCCTATGGAAACGTGGTCCTAACTATAACTACCTACTGGCGACCGCCAGTAGGTAATATATATATATATATATGCATATATATTTTTTTTTTGTTACCAAATTGTTCCCAAAATGAAGACGCACTCAGCAAGGGAATCTCAACAGAGTTCTTTTATTGCAAAGCAATACCTGGCATCAGCACTTGGATGAAAATTAATCGCCTTACGCGTTTCAGGCCACATGGCCCATGATCACAGACTTGAAAGAAAAAACATTGCACTAGCATTCATAGGCTCCTTTCCTATGACTTCATTTTCCTTTTCGTAGGGCCTCTCAGATGAGTTCAATTACCAGCATGCAAGCTGGGATTTGTAGTTCCTCTGAATGAATTTAAACCCTCCGGTGGGTGTGCTCCGTTTTTCCATATTACACTAAAATTTCTGCCCTCCAGTGGGTATCCAAATACTAAATGCCAAGTTGATTTCTTATTCCCTTGTTCCTGCTGCGAGGCTGCGAACAGTTCTGTGCCTCTGCAGGACCCCTTTCCATGACAGGGCGGTGCGATCTTCCCGGCAGGGCCGCCGTTATCCTTTGTTACCAAATTGTTCCCAAAATGAAGACGCACTCAGCAAGGGAATCTCAACAGAGTTCTTTTATTGCAAAGCAATACCTGGCATCAGCACTCGGATGAAAATTAATCGCCTTACGCGTGGCCCTTGATCACAGGCTTGAAAGAAAAAACATTGCACCAGCATTCAGAGGCTCCTTTCCTATGACTTCATTTTCCTTTCGTAGTGCCTCTCAGGTGAGTTCAATTACCAGCATGCAAGCTGGGATTTGTAGTTCCTCTGAATGAATTTAAACCTATTATGGGAAAAGGGGCTGCTGTGGCACAGAACTGTTCATAGCCTCGTTGCAGGAACAGGAATTTTATAAATCAGCCTGGCATTTTCAACTTGGAGGGCTGAAATAATGAATTCATTTTGAAATACGGAGCACACCCACCGAAGGGATTATATTTCAGTCCAAGGCACTACAAATCCCAGCGTGCATGCTGGCAATTGGACTCACCCGAGAGGCCCCACGGAAAAAAAAAAAATCATGGGGAAGTGGCCTCGGACTGTTTATGCAAAGTCTTTCTGTTCTAAGCCTGTAAGCAAGGGCCAGGTGGCCTGAAACATGTAAGGCGAATGAATTTACCCCTGAGGACAAATGCCAGGTATTGCTTTGCAATTAAAAGAACTCGGATGAGTTTTTCCTGTTCGAGTGCGTCTTTGTTTTTGGGAACTATTTGAAACAAAAAAAACAAATATATATATATATATATATATATATATATATTATCTACTGTTGGTCGCCAGTAGATAGTTATAGTTACAACCTAGTTTACATAGGAAATCTCAAAATTCTATTTTGAAACTTTGGCGCAGGTTGACGAATCCTCGCGAAATTTTCAAAACTAATGGGGCGCTCCGCTCAGCTCCTACCCTGAAAGTCTCGGGGTGATTCGTCAAGCGGGGGCCGAGAAAAAGGGGGGGGTCCCAAAACACGTTTTCCCCATGCATTTTTCCATAGGACCTTTAGTCGCAGCTACAGCCCGAACGGCTGAACAGAATTACGTGAAATTTGGCAGAGAGGTAGCCATAAGGTCAAGGAAGTGCCTTCTGCAGGTCTGGTGTAAATCTGTTCAGTATTTCCTGAAAAAATAGCATTTAAAAGCATATCAATATCTATACATGCGCACCGTGTGCGCACCGTTGGCGCACCGTTGGCGCACTGTGCGCGCACCCTGCCGTGCGCGAGCGCAATTCTGATTGGTTGTTAGATGTCGGTAAACATTTGAATCGGTCGAAACCAGGAAGTGTCGGCCGCCATTTTGTCTCTCGCAGTCTGAGGGGGTGAAAAAAAAAGGTGGAGAACGTGAAAAGGGGGCAGAGTGGACAGTTCCTGACCCCCTAGCCTTGGTCAGGGGGCCACAGAAGGACCCCCATGGGAGAAAAAAACCATTTTTTTCTTTTTTAAATCGCGAGGTGCGCGCACCGCGCGCCCACAGCGCGCGCACGGTGCGCGCACCTCGCGATTTTAAAAAAAAAGACATTTCACGGTGCGCGCACGGTGAAAAACCTGAAAACAAAAAAATGTAATAAGTACATAACTTGCCATTTAAAAAACCGTACAAATTCACTGAAAAAACCATAGGTTTCACACACGTTATAGTTACGAATTAGCATTTAAAAAACCTTGCAAATTCACTTAAAAAACCATAGGTTTCACACATGTTATAGTTAGCTGGACATTTCACTCGTAAAAAACCAATGAAATTCCCCGTTATAGTTAGTGCAGGCAACTATAACTCACGCGACCGCAATCCTCTGCTGATGACGTCAGATATTACATCACTCATGACATGGTCAGTGACATCACTCATGACATCACTGATGACATCTCAAATGACATCACTGATGACATCATCCATGTGAAAAATTACCACATCTTCTCACACCCTAATATGACCTTTGATACACCGACTACAAATTTAAGAGTTCCATTCTCAAAACCATATATACTGCAATACCAATCATTACATACCCACTTATTAACTCTTAGGTCTTCATATACCTCCACTCACTCACCTGTACAGTCACTCATACTTACAGTTACTCCATTCAAAACTATCATATGCATTTATACACTTATATAGACACTCACACACTAACAAGTATCCATAGAGCTACTCTTACACCTACTCAGTTATGCAAATAATCACACTCCCATTTACTCACCTATGCAGTTATACACACTCAAGTTCACTTACTCATAAAAATAGTATCACATTCTTACACTCTTATAGAATCATTGATACAAGCACACTCATCCATACAGTCACTTTCACAATCACACACTCTCACATCTACCCACTTATATACTCTAACACGCACATATACTGCCTTTCACATATGTAGTTAGTTACAAATGTACCACTGAGATATACTTTCAATCCCTAACACACCCATACATACACTCACTCAACCATACAGTCCATCACAGATGCACTCTTAAAAGCATGCACCCACTGAATCACCCACTCACACATCTATGCATAGAGTCACACACACCCTACCCACACAAACACTCAGACACCTATACAGATACTCAGACAACCAATCAATAACTTATATAGACACTCATATAGCTATTCACAAAACCATGCAGCCACTTATACACCAACATACAGACACATACAGACATTTACACAGTTTAGTCACTAGTCTGCAGTAAGATACATTTAATGACTCACTTATAGAGTTAGTACGCACCACAGAAAATCATCCATTTACACACTTGTACACCCACTCATTCTTCAACAGGCCTTTCCCTTTATATATTAAACATATTAAAATTGTTCAGAAACACATACTCAATGGATGATGTCACAAGTGATGTCATTTGAGATGTCATCAGTGATGTCATGAGTGATGTCACTGACCATGTCATGAGTGATGTAATATGTGACGTCATCAGCAGTGGATTGCGGGCGCGCGAGTTATAGTTAGCTGAACTAACTATAACGGGGAAATTTCATTGGTTTTTTACGAGTGAAATGTCCAGTTAACTATAACATGTGTGAAACCTATGGTTTTTTAAGTGAATTTGCAAGGTTTTTTAAATGCTAATTCGTAACTATAACGTGTGTGAAACCTGTGGTTTTTTCAGTGAATATATATATATATATATATATATATATATATTAAATCCCAATCCTGGCAATAGAACAATAGTCAGGCACAGACACCGTGAAATGATGGCAAAAAGATGTAGTTTAATCCAACAAAAGGCAAGACGCGTTTCGACGGCGAACCGCCTTGTTATATATATATCCTACTGGCAGTCGCCGCAACATTCCATTTGGAATAACGTTGGCGTCGATTGATGAATCTTCGCGAAATTTTCCAAACTTTTGGCCAGCTCCGGTCCGCTCCTATCCTGAAAATTTCACGGTGATTCGTCAAGCGGGGGCCGAGAAAAAAGGGGGGTCACAAAACGCATTTTTCCCATGCATTTTCCCATAGGACCTGTTGACGCAGCTACAGCCCGAAGTGCTGAACGGAATTACACCAAATTTGGCAAAGAGGTAGTCCTCAGTTCAGACTCGTGCCTTTTGCTTAAATGGTGTAAATCCGTTCAGTAGTTCCTGAGAAAATCAAAAGTAAAATCACATATATATCTGGGCGGAGCCTAACCACACATCTCATCGTGAGATCTGATTGGCTGTCAGCACTTCATCCAAGAAGTGTTGGCAGCCATCTTGGGACCAATATACATGATAGCACCTCATTAAAAAGCATTGCAGTTAATAGAAGGTTTTAAGACTTTAGTTACATTATAAATCATGTGTTGATGGTACCATACTCATTTTAGGAATTGTGGTGTGTTCTAAGGTGATTTTACCATGTGAAAAAGCATTCTGCTGTGATATCATGAATCATGTTTAAGAGAAAACTATTTTCTCATGCTTTTCCCACAGAGGTTTGGAAGGTGATCTATAAGCTAAACTGAGAGCATATTTTCTGTAAATTCACATTATCTTTCTCACTCATGTGAGATTGAAGTCTGACATTCTCAGTAAAACATGTACATCCAACAAGGGCAGAGACTGTCAGTTGATTCCTTTGTGTTCTACTGCAGAGTGTTCTAAAGAACAACTAGAGCGCTAACAGTCCTACTTATGACAAACGTATGGCACACCTGAAGCCATCTTGGTTGGAATAAAGTGGTAACTCTTAAAACATTTAATTTAAAAAGCAACAAAATGAGGGGGCTCATTTTGCCATAGAAAGTATGATTAGTGCTGCAGAAAGAAAAATTAGGGCACATTTTGAGTGACTTCTCAAATCCTCTTCTATTTCATTAAAAAATTCTGACATGCTAACTGAAACATGCACTTTCAATACCAGCAGCAGACTTCCCTGGTGAGCAGTAGCTTTACTACAGTGATCTAATGAGCAACTAGAGTGCTAACATTCAGAATTTATGGCAAATGTGTGACACATCTGAATGCCTTCTTGATGGAACCAAAATAAAAAACCGAAAGTATTCCCACTGAGGAGACTGCAGTAAATGAGGAAATTAGGAAACTTCATAACAAATAAATCTCCCAAGATGGCCACCAGAGACAAAAGAGCCCAAATGGAGCCCAAATATCACCCAGATGTAGCCCAAGTATAGCCCAATGACAGAAGTGTGCAAAACACTTATTTTTGTGTATTTGCAGTTTTATATAGTGCAGACTTGCCAGGTATTGGAGTGCTTTACATGAGCATTGGTTACATCACACAAGATCAAATTCATTTTGGTTGTAGCCATTGGGGAGATTAAGTGATTTGACCAGAATCACAGAATGTTGAGCTGAAGCAGAAACTCCAACCTGGTTCCCCAGTTGCAAAGTCTGCAGCTCTGGAAGTAACACCACATCCTCTTCCCTAGGTGCAACATTTAATCAAGTGGTCAACTGGATAAAAAAACATAAAGATTACAAATAATTTCAAAGTTCTTTGTCGCTATTTGAAAACTCAGAAAATATGTCCTCATTTTAGTTTTTCAGAGCACTAACCATAATTTTGATGCAAATAAGACCCTCTCATATATGTAATTTCTAAAGGAAATACTCTAGGTATTACAGTTTGATTACATCAAGATGACGTCAGGCGTTCCAAACTTTTGTAATAAATATAGAATGTTAGCAATCTAGCTGTTCATTGGGATACTGTTGAGAGGCAGAGGCCAGGGGCACGGACTCTGAAAATTGAAGGCAGGTAGGAGAGTGCAGATGCAACAAATTGACCACACCGGGCAGGCAGGAAGGGCAGTGGCAGCACAATAGACTATGGAGGGCAGTGGAAAGGGGGACAGGGGCAACAAACCAACAATACAGGACTGGCAAGAGAGGCTGTGGCAATATAATAGACCATTGTGGGCAGAAGGAAGAGGCAGTGGTAGTACAACCATACATGCCAACAGACCAGTTTCAGCCAGGAAAAGTCCAATGTGTTTAAGCTCAAATGGTCTTTATTTGATCTGTCTCCTATCTACAATCTCCTCTTTTTCAATGTAACTCAAAGGGGAAAATCAATACCCCAGTTTTTTTTCAAAATCTCCCTCTTACCAAGTTCAAAATGTTCGCAAGTATGGTACATTGGATCATGGTAGGCAGGAGGAATTGGGGTAGGGTCATGGACTCGGATAACAGAGAACAGGAGGGACATGGAGAGGTGCACCAAACTGACCCTACAGGGCAGGCATCAGGGTTTGCAGCAGCACAATACACCACACAGCGCATGCAGGACGGGAGTGCAGCACAACAATCCATAGAAAGCAATAGGGAGGGGACAGGACCATGCACATGGACAACAGGGAACAGAGGGGAAAGAGGCAATGGTAGCTAGCTGACCATAATGGACAGACAGGAGAGAAAGCTGCAGCATAACAGACCATAAAGGGCAGGAGGGACAGATCAGGGGCATTACAATTGAACAGACAAGCCAGGAAGGAGGGAATAGAGGGTCTGCACATGGAAACAGAGGGCTGGGGGCAAGGGGGCAGGGCAGGAGCAGCAAGATGACCATGGAGGTCAGGCAGGATGGGCACTAGAAACAAGACACACCATGGAGAGCAACAATGAGACTATGATGGCATACACACAGACCATGGAGGGAAGGTGGGAGGGGGTCAGGGGCAGCTAGCTGACCACACAGGGAAGGTGGGAGGGGCCATGGCAGCACAGAAGACCATGCATGGCAAGCGGGAGGGTTAGTGGCAGCCCAATGGCTATGATGGGCAAGAAGGAGGGTGCAGGGGCATGCACAAAGGACCATGGAGGATAGAAGGGAGGGTCAGGACCTGGGCACAGACAAGAGAGTTCAGGGGAAGGGCCCTCACAACAGACCGCGCTGGGCTGGCAGGAGGAGCAGTTGCAGCACAACAGACCAGGGAGGGCAGAAGGGTGTGGCAGTAAAATGGACCATGTAGGACAGGAGGAAGAGGATAGAGGCATGGCATGTGGACAGGCAGTGTGGAGGTGGCAGGGACAGGTTACAGTCATCTGACAATGCTAGGCAGGTGGGAGGGGAGGGGCAGCTCAACAGAACACTCATAGTAGATAGGAGTGGCAGGTCCATGGAACATGGTGGGCAAAAAGAACGGAGCAGGGACATGCACAAAGACACCAGAGGGCAGGGGGAAGGAGAATAGGGGCAGCAAGCTAAGCACAGAGGCTAAGCAGGAGGTCAATGATGGGCTATAGAATTGGGCAATGGAGGGCAGGAGGAGTGGACTGGTACATCATGCTAAATGGAGGGCAGTGGCAGCACATCAGACCATGCATGGCAGGAGGGAGGAGGCTAGTCCATGGATTCAGACAACAGAAGATAGGGAGGAGGGGGATGGGGCAGCAACAGGGGCAGCAGCAGCTACCAGGTGAAGCTTCGTTATGAATGGAGCAAGTCCTCTAGAAAGTCGGTGTTTGCTACTTCCACTCCAATCTAAGTAACAGTAGGGAAAGTGTTGATTTCAGAGGGGTTCAAATGGCCATTTCCACTCCAGTCTAAACAACAGTAGGGAAGGTGTTGAACCTCTGAGGGGGTCAAATTAACTATTCCCATACCACCCTAAGCAAAAGCAGGGAAAGTGCTGAATTTCGGAGAGGTTAGATTTACTACTCCCACTGCAATGTAAGCAACAGCTGTAAAAGTGTTGGACTTCAGAGGGATTAGATTTGCTATTCCTACCCCAATATATACAAAACAGAAGGAAAAGTATTGGAATTAAAAGGGGTTATATTTACTATTCTCACTCCATCCTAGCAACAGTAGGGAAAGTTTTGGATTTTGTAAGGGTTATATTAACTATCCCCGCCCCAATTAAGCAATAAGGAAAGCATAGGAATTGGGTAGACTAGATTTACTGTTCCCACTCCAATTTAAGCAACAGTAGAGAAAGTGCTGTACTTCAGAAAGGTTACATATACCATTCCAATACAGTCATTAAAAAAAATATTTAAATACCTAAAACATAAAATGATTAACCATAGTTAAACTAGAAAATACATATTGTATAAATTTAAATAAAATGCACAATTTATTATAAATATACTAAATAAACGAATCATTAAATGAAATATTTAAATAAACATACGTAAAATTCACTTCTCTCAGTACTATTGAAAAAACCGCAAACACCAAGAAGATAAATTAAAATATAAATAAAATGATAACATTTAAATAAATGAAACATGTAAAAATAATTAATATACACTTGCTGATATATAATACAAATTATTTCTTGCATATTCAAAATAAAACAATGTTTTCATTTTAAATATTCAATGAAAAAATTATGATTTATAAATTAAGTATTTAAATAACAAAAAATTAATAAAGAAAACTATTTTCATTTAATTTCTCACCCTATTCCCCTACAAACTGAACATGCTGCTAAATTACGTATAACTAATTATACAATACAAAATATAAATTAAAAATCTGAAATTAAACCCAAATAAATGAAAGAAGACTTAAACAATTAAAACATTACATACTGATCATTTATAGATTGATTTTACCCTACATTACTTAACATTAAAAACAATTAGTTAAAATGAAATTAACCTCCCACCATATTCCCCCAAAAACCCAATATCCCACTACTAAATTATAAACTACTTAAAATAGGTATTTGTATATCACAGATACACTCTTAGGCACCTCAGCACTAACAGATGTTTATTGTTACCCAACGGTACTCATTTTATTGACCTCAGATGGTTGAAAGGCTGAGTGGACCCGCCGGGATTTGAACCTATGATCATGAGATTGAACACAGGGCCCTGAAGTGGACACATTAGTCCACTGAGCCACCTGATCCATCTAATTGCCTTTTAAAAATTCAATTACACATTTAAAAATGCAAACTATATTTAAACAAGTGTTTGCAATGCAATAGGTCTCGCATTTGCGAGAGTTTAAGCTATTGGCATTGTAAATGACAATGCTTTTTTAAGTTTTAAAAATGTTGTATATAATGTATGCATATGTACAGTTTATTGTATAGATCGATTTCTGCCTTGGTGGAGATAAGGTCCCGTGCCTGAGCACTGGCAGGCCATTCATTGAGTTCCCCATCAGTTGTTCCAAGGCAGGCTTGTAAAAAACTAATGAGACTGCTCTCTGGCATTTGCCTAAAGTCTGTCCTGAGCTTCAAGTTAGCAGCTTCCGTTGACAGGATTATTTATTAATTGTTTGCATTAAAAGGTGAAACGACTGCCAGAAATGAAGACCGAACATATTCCCCACGCTGCAGAGTTTTACCGTGGATTAAACTTTGTACCTTTTTGTCTGATAAAAAGATAAGATAATAGGAGACAGCGGGATAAATAGAAGGACGGAGACAATGCAGGGCGCCCCGCCCCCAGCACTGAACACAACGGAGTTAATGTACATAAAAGAGGCTTTAGGCTGAATTCTGGGACAAAACGTGCAACTCCATGAGCCAGTAAATCAAATCAAAGACAGTATTTACAAGTGAGATTTGTGTTGTCGAAAGCAGTGGGGCATAGTTTACCTACACAATTTCACTTTTGTTCTACTCTCTTGAAGGCTTGTTCGGGTTAAACTATTTGCACGGTTCTCTTCTATTGAAAGTGGAAATAGAGAAACAGTATAACAACTAAAAGCGGGTTCTGCCTTCCTGGGTGCAGTGCACAAATAGAAGGCTCCAGGCTGCTGGCAGAGACGGCGTTTAGAAAGCAGTGAGTGTTAACCACTCCAGGCAGAGTTAATTCAGGCATCCCCCATAAACACAGGCGAGAAAGGGTCAGTGAGAGAAGGCAGGAGGCCAAAGAGAGAGCACGGGGAACATCCGAGTTTACATGTTAAAGGAAAAACTAAGAATAAAGCAGCCCACAATAATGATTAAAGTGAGGGGCCCCTACATATTTAAGATATCTGCATGGCGGCCCAAGAAGCGGGCGCCATGGTGATAGATTAAAAAAAATCATAAAACCAGGTGCCCCCCTCAGCGCCGCAGTGATAAAATATCCCTAGGCCAAAACAAAGTAAGTAGTCCCTGAACAAAAGAGTTAAACACTTACTGTGTGACAAAACAGTAGTTGGTCGGTGCTGCTTACGATACATCGGAAGTGATGTATCGGCAGAGTCAACCAATAAAGAGCCAGAAAAGAAGAGCAAAAAAGAGAGTTACCCAATGGCAAGCAGGAGCCGGGATTACCCTCCGTATACTGTTTACCCTAGGTCTTGCAGACAGCGCATGCGCTGTCTAGGCTCGACCTAAAAACGAATGTTTTACTAATATTAAAAAAAACCTATATATATATATATATATATATATATATATATATATATATATATATCTACTGGCGGTCGCCAGTAGATAGTTATAGTTAGGACCGTGTTTCCATAGGAAATCTGAAAATTCTATTTTGAATAACTTTGGCGCCGGTTGACGAATCCTCGTGAAATTTTCAAAACTAATGGGGCGCTCCGCTCAGCTCCTACCCTGAAAGTCTCGGGGGGATTCGTCAAGCGGGGGCCGAGAAAAAAGGGGGGTCCCAAAACGCGTTTTCCCCATGCATTTTCCCATAGGACCTTTAGTCGAAGGTACAGCCCGAACGGCTGAACAGAATTACTTGAAATTTGGCAGAGAGGTAGTCCTCAGGTCAGGGATGTGCCTTTTGCATATATAGAGTCAATCTGTTCAGTAGTTCCTGAGAAAATTGCACTTAAAAGCACATACATATCTATAGCCGCACACCGTGCGTGCACCGTGCGAGCATCCTAACGTGCGCGAGCGTAATTCTGATTGGTGGTTACATGTTAGTCAACGTTCGAATCGGTCGAAATCAGGAAGTGTTGGCCGCCATTTTGTTTCTTTTCAATGCGAGAGTGAAAAAGGAAGGTGGCGAACGTGGAAAGGGGGCAGGGTAGAGAGTTCCTGACCCCCTAGCCTTTGTCAGGGGGTCCCTGAAGGACCCCGAAGGCAGAAAAAAATTTTACATTTTTTTTTTTTTTTTTAAATCACGGGGGTGCGCGCACGGTGAAAAACCACAAAAAAAACAAAAAAAAATGTTTTAATACGTACGTAGTTTATTGTCAAATAAATATATTAAAAAAAAATAATACATACATAACTTAGCATTTAAAAAACCGTACAAATTCACTGAAAAAACCATAGGTTTCACACACGTTATAGTTAGGAATTAGCATTTAAAAAACCTTGCAAATTCACTTAAAAAACCATAGGTTTCACACATGTTATAGTTAGGTGGATATTTCATTCGTAAAAAAACAATGAAATTCCCCCGTTATAGTTAGTTCAGATAACTATAACTCACGCGACCGCCACTCTATCACAAGGATGATGTCATCAGTGATGCCACTGACCATGTCATGAGTGATGTAATATGTGACGTCATGAGCAGGATTGCGGGCGCGCGAGTTATAGTTATCTGAGCTAACTATAACGGGGGAATTTCATTGGTTTTTTACGAGTGAAATATCCACCTAACTATAACATGTGTGAAACCTATGGTTTTTTTAAGTGAATATATATATATATATATATATTCACTGAAAAAACCATAGGTTTCACACAAGTTATAGTTAGCTGTACATTTCACTCGTAAAAAACCAATGAAATTCCACGTTATAGTTAGTGCAGGCAACTATAACTCACGCGACCGCAATCCTCTGCAAATGACATATGTGTCTTTATGAAAAAAAAATATTTGTAATATATGTATAGCTAAAATTTAATGGAAGAAGACATGGGCAAATAAGTGTCTAAATACAGTATTAGCATCAGCAGAGGATTGCGGTCGCGTGAGTTATAGTTGCCTGCACTAACTATAACGTGGAATTTCATTGGTTTTTTACGAGTGAAATGTACAGCTAACTATAACTTGTGTGAAAACCTATGGTTTTTTCAGTGAATTTGCAAGGTTTTTTAAATGCTAATTCCCAACTATAACGTGTGTGAAACCTATGGTTTTTTCAGTGAATTTGTACGGTTTTTTAAATGCTAAGTTACTTTACGCCGTTCGTGCCGTGCGCGCCCACTTCACGCAGTTCGTTCCGTGCGCGCACGGTGAGCACGCGGTGCGCTTTGCGCACCGCGCGCCCACTTAACGCAGTTAGTGCCTTGCACGCACGGTGGGCACGCGGTGCGCTACGCGCACCGCGTGCCCACGTTAGGCTGGATGGGCCATGTACGCACGATGCTCTTCGCGCACCGTCCGCACACGGATGACATATTATGCGCTTCGGTCATCAAGGTTTTCTATTAAATGTTTAATGATCTATGAGATGTGCAATGCACAAAAAGTGCCCTGCGGGCACCTTTTGCACACGGGGGGGGGGGGAAATGTGGATTTTGTTTTTTTTTATTGAATTTTTTACCGTAAGCGTACGGTAAGCGTAACCAGCGTTTTTTCAAAAAAAATTATTTTTTATTTTTTGGCCTTGGATGGCCTTCTGGCAAACCATAACCAAGGCTAGGTGGTTAGGAGCTGTCTAGCCTGCCCCCTTTTTATGATATCCAACTTCGTTTTTCCTCCACCCCTCCGAGTGTGAGAGAGAAAATGGCGGCCGACACTTCCTGGTTTCGACCGATTCGAATGTTTACTAAGATCTAACAGCCAATCAGAATCGCGCTCGCGCACGGCACCGTACGCGTACGGTAAGCTTACGGTGCGCGCTCGGAGCGCGCTTACAGATATATATATTGACTTAAATGCTATTTTCTCAGGAACTACTGAACAGATTTACACCAGACCTACAAAAGGCACTTCCTTGACCTGAGGACTACCTCTCTGCCAAATTACAAGTAATTCTGTTCAGCCGTTCGGGCTGTAGCTGTGTCTAAATGTCCTATGGACAAATGCATGGGGAAAACGCGTTTTGGGACCCCCCTTTTTTCTCAGCCCCCGCTTGACGAATCCCCCCCGAGACTTTCAGGGTAGGAGCGGAGCGTAGCGCCCCATTAGTTTTGAAAATTTCGCGAGGATTCGTCGACCGGCGCCAAAGTTATTCCAAATAGAATGTTGCGGATTTCCTATGGAAACAGGGTCCTAACTATAACTACCTACTGGCGACCGCCAGTAGGTAATATATATATATATATATTATCTACTGGCGGTCGCCAGTAGATAGTTATAGTTAGGACCGTGTTTCCATAGGAAATCTGAAAATTCTATTTTGAATAACTTTGGTGCCGGTTGACTTATCTTCGTGAAATTTTCAAAACTAATGGGGCGCTCCGCTCAGCTCAGCTCCTACCCTGAAAGTCTCGGGGTGATTCGTCAAGCGGGGGCCGAGAAAAAAGGGGGGTCCCAAAACGCGTTTTCCCCATGCATTTTTCCATAGGGACTTTTAGTCCAAGGTACAGCCCGAACGGCTGAACAGAATTACTTGAAATTTGGCAGAGAGGTAGTCCTCAGGTCAGGGATGTGCCTTTTGAATATCTGGAGTCAATCTGTTCTGTAGTTCCTGAGAACATTTCAGTTAAAAGTACATATATATCTATAAGCGCGCACCGTGCGCGTACGGTAAGCTTACCGTACGCGCACGCTGCCGTGCGCGAGCGTAATTCTGATTGGTGGTTACATGACAGTAAACATTCCAGTCGGTCGAAATCAGGAAGTGTCGGCCGCCATTTTGTGTCTCACACTAAAAAAAAAAGGTGGAGAACGTGAAAAGGGGGCAAGGTAGAGAGTTGCAGACCCCCTAGCCTTTGTTGGGGGGTCCAAAAAGGACTCAGAAGTGTGAGAAATACATTTTTTTTTTTTAAATCGCGGGGTACGCGTACCATGCGCGTACGGCGGAAAAAAATAATAAAAAAAATAGAATAAAATAAATTTTAAAAAAATTGTGAGGTAGGGTGGCTCTTAAAAGAGCCCTTGTGTTAATACAGGGACAGAGGAAAGAAAGAATGGGAGTATTAGAAAGAACCGCACTTGTGCTGCTCAATCTTATTATCTATTAGAGGAATACTAGATTTCCCCACAGCAATAAGGGAGTAACAAGTGATGCACCTTATTTGTACCCTCTGAAACCGAGGGTAGATGTCCAGAGGAGCAGAAGAGGGTGATGCTCCCACCGTAGAGGAAGTGATCGGCTGAGCTGCCAAAGATGTACTCGGCTGAGCTTCTGCGGATGTGCTCGGGTGACTTGCTGAAGGGTTTGCTTCAGTATGTCGAGCAAAAGTCCTGGGATGCACATCCCTAATGTGTTTCAACATAGTGTGATTACCAAAGGAATACTTCTTCCTTGGATTACCTCTAGATAAGACACGCTCACAAAGTGAGCAGGTGACTAATGGAGCATTTACCTTTTTCTGCCCCTTCCTCCTTCTCTGTCTAATGATGCTGCTGCCCTGCTCACTCTCAGAAGAGGACTGCTGCTCTGCCATTGTATCCCAAAGACAATTCAGCTCCTTCTCCTAAGGAATCACAAGCAGTAATGAGGGGAATGGGTGTGGTGTTGGAAGTTTCTGGAAATTAAACAAGTTTAAACCAATGAAAAGTGTTGTTTCTGGATCACATGACCAACCGTGCGCGCTACGTATGCTTACCGTACACGCACGGTAAAAGTACGCATGCGCGTACGTGAGACACGCGCACGCGTGCATGCGAATTAGCGGCACGCGCGCACACCCGCATGCGCATTAGAAGCACGCACGCACGCACGTACGTACGTACGGCGGTTCCGCGTAACGTACACGCGTGCGCGTAGGGAGCAAGCGCTTACGCGAATTACGGACACATACGTAAATCGCGTACGCATGCGCACAGGGAGCATAAACATTACGTACGCGCACCGTACATAAAACGTACCGTGCGCGTACGGTAAGGTTACAGTACGCGCACAGTAAAAAATCCTAAAAAAAAAAAAAAGGTTTGTAGAAGATATTAACTATGTTATTCAACTATATCTAACCATTTTTTTTAAAAAGGTGAACCTTTCTATATTGCAGGATACAGTAAATCAATGATTATAAACATAGGTAGCATATTGTTTTAAAAAAAAAATCTAAAGAAAAAGAAAAAGAAAAAAAAAGGATTTAAACCTTACAAATTCACTTAAAAAACCATAGGTTTCACACACGTTATAGTTAGGAATTAGCATTTTAAACACCTTGCAAATTCACTGAAAAAACCATAGGTTTCACACACGTTATAGTTAGGAATTAGCATTTAAAAAACCTTGCAAATTCAATGAAAAAACCATAGGTTTCACACATGTTATAGTTAGCTGGACATTTCACTCGTACAAAACCATTGAAATTCCCCCGTTATAGTTAGTTCTGCTAACTATAACTCGCGCGCCCGCAATCCACTGCTGATGACGTCACATATTACATCACTCATGACATGGTCAGTGACATCACTCATGACATCACTGATGACATCTCAAATGACATCACTGATGACATCATCCATGTGAAAAATTACCACATCTTCTCACACCCTAATATAACCTTTGATACACCGACTACAAATTTAAGAGTTCCATTCTCAAAACCATATATACTGCAATACCAATCATTACATACCCACTTATTAACTCTTAGGTCTTCATATACCTCCACTCACTCACCTGTACAGTCACTCATACTTACAGTTACTCCATTCAAAACTATCATATGCATTTATACACTTATATAGACACTCACACACTAACAAGTATCCATAGAGCTACTCTTACACCTACTCAGTCATGCAAATAATCACACTCCCATTTACTCACCTATGCAGTTATACACACTCAAGTTCACTTACTCATAAAAATAGTATCACATTCTTACACTCTTATAGAATCATTGATACAAGCACACACTCATCCATACAGTCACTTTCACAATCACACACTCTCACATCTACCCACTTATATACTCTAACACGCACATATACTGCCTTTCACATATGTAGTTAGTTACAAATGTACCACTGAGATATACTTTCAATCCCTAACACACCCATACATACACTCACTCAACCATACAGTCAATCACAGATGCACTCTTAAAAGCATGCACCCACTGAATCACCCACTCACACA
This sequence comes from Triturus cristatus, assembly GCF_964204655.1. Classification (NCBI taxonomy): domain Eukaryota; kingdom Metazoa; phylum Chordata; class Amphibia; order Caudata; family Salamandridae; genus Triturus; species Triturus cristatus. The sequence goes on along the minus strand of NC_140579.1, from coordinate 429,860,957 downwards.
TCTATGCATAGAGTCACACACACCCTACATACACAAACACTCAGACACCCATACAGATACTCAGACAACCAATCAATAACTTCTATAGACACTCATATAGCTATTCACAAAACCATGCAGCCACTTATACACCAACATACAGACACATACAGACATTTACACAGTTTAGTCACTAGTCTGCAGTAAGATACATTTAATGACTCACTTATAGAGTTAGTTACGCACCACAGAAAATCATCCATTTACACACTTGTACACCCACTCATTCTTCAACAGGCCTTTCCCTATATATATTAAACATTTTAAAATTGTTCAGAAACACATACTCAATGGATGATGTCATCAGTGATGTCATTTGAGATGTCATCAGTGATGTCATGAGTGATGTAACTGTCCATGTCATGAGTGATGTAATATGTGACGTCATCAGCAGTGGATTGCGGGCGCGCGAGTTATAGTTAGCTGAACTAACTATAACGGGGGAATTTCAATGGTTTTGTATGAGTGAAATGTCCAGCTAACTATAACATGTGTGAAACCTATGGTTTTTTCATTGAATTTGCAAGGTTTTTTAAATGCTAATTCCTAACTATAACGTGTGTGAAATCTATGGTTTTTTCAGTGAATATATATATATATATATAATCTACTGGCGGTCGCCAGTAGATAGTTATAGTTAGGACCGAGTTCCCATAGGAAATCTGAAAATTCTATTTTGAATAACTTTGGTGCCGGTTGACTTATCTTCGTGAAATTTTCAAAACTAATGGGGCGCTCCGCTCAGCTCCTACCCTGAAAGTCTCGGGGTGATTCGTCAAGCGGGGGCTGAGAAAAAAGGGGGGTCCCAAAACGCGTTTTCCCCATGCATTTTCCCATAGGACCTTTAGTCGAAGGTACAGCCCGAACGGCTGAACAGAATTACTTGAAATTTGGCAAAGAGGTAGTCCTCAGATCAGGCATGTGCCTTTTGCATATATGGTGTCAATCTGTTCAGTAGTTCCTGAGAAAATCAAAAGTAAAATCACATATATATCTGGGCGGAGCCGAACCACACATCTCACCGTGAGATCTGATTGGCTGTCAGCACTTCATCCAAGAAATGTTGGAAGCCATATTGGGACCAATATACATGATAGCACCTCATTTAAAAGCATTGCAGTTAATAGAAGGTTTTAAGACTTTAGTTACATTATAAATCATTTGTTGATGGTACCATACTCATTTTAGGAATTGTGGTGTGTTCTATGGTGATTTTACCATGTGAAAAAGCCTTCTGCTGCGATATCATGAATCATGTTTGAGAGAAAACTATTTTCTCATGCTTTTCCCACAGAGGTTTGGAAGGTGATCTATAAGCTAAACTGAGAGCATATTTTCTGTAAATTCACATTATCTTTCTCAGTCATGTGAGAATGAAGTCTGACATTCTCAGTAAAACATGTACATCCAACAAGGGCAGAGACTGTCAGTTGATTCCTTAGTGTTCTACTGCAGCTTCCCAGAGTATTCTAAAGAACAACTAGAGCGCTAACAGTCCTACTTATGACAAACGTATGGCACACCTGAAGCCATCTTGGTTGGAATAAAGTGGTAACTCTTAAAACATTTAATTTAAAAAGGAACAAAACGAGGGGGTTCATTTTGCCATAGAAAGTATGATTAGTGTTGCAGAAAGAAAAATTATGGCACATTTTGAGTGACTTCTCAAATTCTCTTCTATTTCATTAAATAATTCTGACATGCAGACTGAAACATGCACTTTCAATACCAGCAGCAGACTTCCCTGGTGAGCAGTAGTTTTACTACAGTGATCTAATGAGCAACTAGAGTGCTAACATTCAGAATTTATGGCAAATGTGTGACACATCTGAATGCCTTCTTGATGGAACCAAAATAAAAAACTGAAAGTATTCCCACTGAGGAGACTGCAGTAAATAAGGAAATTAGGAAACTTTATAACAAATAAATCTCCAAGATGGCCACCAGAGACAAAAGAGCCCAAATGTAGCCCAAATATCACCCAGATGTAGCCCAAATGTAGCCCAATGACAGAATGTCCCAGAGTGTTCTTAAGAACAACTAGAGCGCTTACTGTCTTACTTATGACAAAAGTATGGCACACCTGAAGTCATCTTGATTGGAATTAACTGGTAACACTTAAAACATTTAATTTAAAAAGGAACACAATGAGGGGGTTTATTTTGCCATAGCAATTATGATTAGTGCTGAAGAAAGAAAAATTAGGGCACATTTTGAGTGACTTCTCAAATCCTCCTCTATTTCATAAAAAAAATTCTGATATGCAGACTGAAACATGCACTTTTAATACCAGCAGCAGACTTCCGTGGTGAGCAGTAGCTTTACTACAGTGATCTAATGAGCAACTAGAGTGCTAACATTCAGAATTTATGGCAAATGTGTGACATATCTGAATACCTTCTTGATGGAATCAAAGTAAAAAACTGAAAGCATTTCCTACTGAGGAGACTGCAGTAAATGAGGAAATTAGGAAACTTCATAACAAATAAATCTCCCAAGATGGCCACCAGAGACAAAAGAGCCCAAATGCAGCACAAATATCACCCAGATGTAGCCCACGTGTAGCCCAATGACAGAAGTGTGCAAAACACTTATTTTTTGTGTATTTGCAGTTTTATATAGTGCAGACTTGTCAGGTATTGGAGTGCTTTACATGAGCATTGGTTACATCACACAAGATCAAATTCATTTTGGTTGTAGACATGGGGAGATTAAATGATTTGACCAGAATCACAGAATGTTGAGCTGAAGCAGAAACTCCAACCTGGTTCCCCAGTTGCAAAGTCTGCAGCTCTGGAAGTAACACCACATCCTCTCCCCTAGGTGCAACATTTAATCAAGTGGTCAACTGGATAAAAAAACATAAAGATTACAAATAATTTAAAGGTTCTTTGTCGCTATTTGAAAACTCAGAAATATGTCCTCATTTTAGTTTTTTAGAGCACTAACCATAATTTTGATGCAAATAAGACCCTCTCATATATATATAATTTCTAAAGGAAATACTCTAGGTATTACAGTTTTGATTACATCAAGATGACGTCAGGCGTTCCACACTTTTGTAATAAATATAGAATGTTAGCAATCTAGTTGTTCATTGGGATACTGTTGAGAGGCAGAGACCAGGGACACGGACTCGAAACATTGAAGGCAGGTAGCAGAGTGCAAAGGCAACATTTTTGACCACACTGGGCAGGCAGGAAGGGCAGTGGCAGCACAACAGACTATGGAGGGCAGTGGAAAGGGGGGCAGGGGCAACAAACCAACAATACAGGACTGGCAAGAGAGGCTGTGGCAATATAATAGACCATTGTGGGCAGAAGGAAGAGGCAGTGGTAGTACAACCATACATGCCAACAGACCCGTTTCAGCCAGGAAACGTCCAATGTTTTTACGCTCAAATGGTCTTTATTTGATCTGTCTTCTGTCTACAATCTCCTCTTTTTCAATGTAACTCAAAGGGGAAAATCAATACCCCAGTTTTTTTTCAAAATCTCCCTCTTACCAAGTTCAAAATGTTCGCAAGTATGGTACATTGGATCATGGCAGGCAGGAGGAATTGGGGTAGGGTCATGGACTCGGATAACAGAGGACAGGAGGGACATTGAGAGGTGCACCAAACTGACCCTACAGGGCAGGCATCAGGGTTTGCAGCAGCACAATACACCACACAGCGCATGCAGGACGGGAGTGCAGCACAACAATCCATAGAAAGCAATAGGGAGGGGACAGGACCATGCACATGGACAACAGAGAACAGAGGGGAAAGAGGCAATGGTAGCTAGCTGACCATAATGGACAGACAGGAGAGAAACCTGCAGCATAACAGACCATAAAGGGCAGGAGGGACGGATGAGGGGCATTACAATGGAACAGACAAGTCAGGAGGGAGGGAATAGGGGTCTGCACATGGAAACAGAGGGCTGGGGGCAAGGGGGCAGGGCAGGAGCAGCAAGATGACCATGGAGGTCAGGCAGGTTGGGCACTAGAAACAAGACACACCATGGAGAGCAACAATGAGACTATGATGGCATACACACAGACCATGGAGGGAAGGTGGGAGCGGGTCAGGGGCAGCTAGCTGACCACACAGGGAAGGTGGGAGGGGCCATGGCAGCACAGAAGACCATACATGGCAAGCGGGAGGGTTAGTGGCAACACAATGGCTATGATGGGCAAGAAGGAGGGTGCAGGGGCATGCATAAAGGACCATGGAGGATAGAAGGGAGGGTCAGGACCTGGGCACAGACAAGAGAGTTCAGGGGAATGGGCCTCACAACAGACCGCACGGGGCAGGCAGGAGGAGCAGTTGCAGCACAACAGACCAGGGAGGGCAGAAGGGTGTGGCAGTAAAATGAACCATGGAGGACAGGAGGAAGGGGGGCATGGCATGTGGACAGGCAGGGTGGCAGGGACAGGTTACAGTCATCTGACAATGCTAGGCAGGTGGGAGGGGAGTGCAGCTCAACAGAACACTCAGAGTAGATAGGAGTGGCAGGTCCATGGAACATGGTGGGCAAAAAGGATGGAGCAGGGGCATGCACAAAGAGGGCAGGGGGAAGGAGAATAGGGGCAGCAAGCTAAGCACAGAGGCTAAGCAGGAGGTCAATGATGGGCCATAGAATTGGGCAATGGAGGGCAGGAGGAGTGGACTGATACATCATGCTAAATGGAGGGCAGTGGCAGCACATCAGACCATGCATGGCAGGAGGGAGGAGGCTAGTCCGTGGATTCAGACAACAGAGGATAGGGGGGAGGTGAATGGGACATCAAGCTAACTGTTCAGAGAAGGTGGGTATTAGGAACTTTATTGTTTTTAAACTGCGAACTACTTAAAATATGAACAAGTATGCAGCATAATCTCACTTTTATTCAGGAAGAAGAGGACGTTTGTGACTGTGACTCCGGGCTCACTTGGCAGAAACACCCCCTGACCCTCCACCCCCATCGCAAAATGTAAAGCCCGTGAAAAGGGTAGGTGGACGCAGTGTTATATAGAACATAGTCCTGGGAGCACGATTGAAAATGAAAACTAGATATAGTATATGGTATAAACTATGCACCAAAAAGTGTGATATAAGATGAACCGGGGCGTGAAATATAATATGCAATACATTGTGCGCAATGACAGATTCATTGGAGAGCGCGAGATAGCACAGGCACTAGCGTGTGCTATGCGATATGCGCCTTGGAGTGTAATATGCACAGGGCAGTGTTGTGTAACCTAACTAGTCTCTAAAGTTGTAATATAAAATATGTGCTGGGGAGTGTAGCGTTGCATATGCACTGTGACAAAGATATGGATCCCAGATTGTAACATGTATGGCATAGCACTGTGCGTTATAACATAGGCATCGAGAGAGGCACGTTAGATGGGGCAATATAACCCGTGTGAAGGCAAGTGTGGCATGACATATTCACGGGGTGGTGTTACAGTGCACATGGGCTAGAGAGTGTCATTGCATACGCACTAGCTGGTGAAATACAACACAGAGGTGTGAGGCACTCGGCGGGCACTGGTGGGTGTAACACAGCATTGGGCTCAGCCAGGAGCACGCTGTGACTCTCAAGTGAGGTTCGTCTCTTTTCCAGAGAGTAAAATAAAAAGTATTACACATCCGGCGGTGGATGTGTGTTTTATTAACCGTGAGGGGGGTTTCTTGCATAGTTTGGTCGAATTTTTGTCGAATCCCCTTTGAATGGCTTGGTGTGCGTGTATATTAAATGTGCCCGTAAATAGCTACCCATGTTTGTATAAATAAACGCCAAGGGCATCTACTTGGAGAGTACCCACCGGCGGGGGCACCGGGATTAGGCACGGTAGGGCGTCAGACACGTCAGAGCTTCACTAGCGGCGTAAATACATTCCATGTGGATTCATTCTATGCATAGTCTCCTTTTAATGAATATCACACAAATCGTCATGGTGATAGGTACATACAGTTTGTCCAGCATGTCCTAGGTGTTTCTATAAATATATATTATTTTAAAATAATAAAAAACAAAGGCCGGCCCCGGGGGATGGGGTCCCCGGGGCCATAAGTGGCCTGAGGAGGGGGGCAACGCAGCCCCCTCCTAAAGAATAAAAAAAAAAAAGGCCATGACCCGGGGGTTGGGGTCCCCGGGGCCGATTAAGCCCTTGGGAGGGCCAAATTAATTTTTTTCAACAAAATAAGTTAGGGTGCAGGCCCTGGGGGGATGGGGTCTCCAGGGCCAATAAATTAGAAAAAGAAGGGGGGCCACACAGCCCTCCTTCTTAAAAAAATAAAATAAATAAAAGATCGGCATCGCGCCGGAGGCCACGCCCCCTCCTTGCAGCACTCTGCAAACGCGCCCCCTGGCCAGTTGTAAGTTGGGGAATTAATTCCCCTTCAATACTGAGGGTCCCTGAGGGCCAACTAGCCATAGAGGTATCTCCAGTATGCGCCAGGGAGCTGCGTTGCAGACAGGTGTTCTGAGGCCACGCCCCTTTTTTCATCTCTATGCAATGCAGCTCTGTGGCGCTTACTGGAGGTACCTAGTGGGCTAGTTTGACCCTAGGGACCCTTAGGATTCAAGGGGACTTAATCTTTCAACTTAGAACGGCCACAGGGCGCGCTTACACAGTGGTGAAGGGAGGGGACGGGGCCTGAGGTGACATGTGCAAACACGCCCTGTGGTGCATTTTAAGTTGGGGAAATAATTCCCTTTCAATCCTGAGGGACCCTGGGGGCCAACTAGCCCACCAGGTGCTTCCAGTAAGAGCCACTGCTCTGCGTTGCAGAGAGGTGTTGCAGGCTGTGCCCTTTCTTACACCTTTCTGCAATGGTGCTTACTGGACGTACCTAGTGGGCTATTTTGCCCCTAGGGACCCTCAGGATTCAAGGGGACTTAATCTCTCAACTTAGAACGGCCACAGGGCGCGTTTACACAGTGGTGAAGGAAGGGGACGGGGCCTGAGTTAACATGTGCAAACAAGCCTTGACGCACGTTTTAAGTTGGAGAAATAATTCTCCTTCAATCCTGAGGGACCCTGGGGGCCAACTAGCCCACCAGGTGCTTCCAGTAAGCGCCACTGCGCTGCGTTGCAGAGAGGTGGTCTACGCCGTGCCCCTTTTTACATCTCTCTGCAACGCAGCTCTGTGGCGCTTACTGGAGGTACCTAGTGGTCTAGTTGGACCCTAGGGACCCTCAGGATTCAATGGGACTTAATCTCCCAACTTAAAACGGCCATAGGGCGTGTTTACACAGTGAGGAAGGAAGGGGCCTGAGGTGACGTGTGCAAACATGCCCTGTGGTGCGTTTTAAGAGGTAGTTTTAATCCCCTGCCCTATTATATACTAGGGGCTTACAGAGGAGGTCATGCTAATCACAGGGGGACCCCAACGCAGTGTTCCCTAGTGTATGTAGGTGTTTTCACTGTATTCTGAGTGTCTTTTAACATAGCACTGGCTCTAGGACTGGTTAGTCAGACTCAGTTACCACCAGTATCCGTCTGAAAAAGTTGAGGGTACATGATGATTTTGCAACAAGGCTTCTTTCTGCTCTTCTGTTTGTTCTTTCTGCACGTTATCCTTCTTCCTGCACTTTTCTTCGTCTTTGAGGACTTCTGTTGCTTCTTTCTGCATTTCTTTTTTTTCTTTCTGCACGTTATCCTTCTTCCTGCACTTTTCTTTGTCTTTGAGGACTTCTGTTGCTTCTTTCTGCATTTCTTTTTTTTCTTTCTGTGCGTTTTTTCTTCTTTCGTCACATGTCCTATCTCTGTAGGATAGTTAGAAATTAGCATTTAAAAAACCTTTGAAATTCACTGAAACAACCATAGGTTTCAGGCACGTTATAGTTAGGAATTAGCATTTAAAAAACCTTAGAAATTCACTGAAAAAACCATAGGTTTCAGGGGCGTTATAGTTAGCTGGACTTTTCACTCGTACAAAACCCTAGAAATTCCCCTGTTATAGTTAGTTCAGCTAACTATAACTCGCGCGCCCGCAATGCACTGCTGATGACGTCACATATTACATCACTCATGACATGGTCAGTGACATCACTCATGACATCACTGATGACATCTCAAATGACATCACTCATGACATCACTGATGACATCATCCTTGTGATAGAGTGGCAGACCTCCTCTCCCCCTAATATAACCTTTGATACACACATTCAAAAATAGAAACTAAAAATTTCAAAACAATGGACATACCAATACCATTTACAACAACCTATTCAGTAATTCTAAGATCCACATACACATCCACTCCTTCACCAACAGCCCTATACAGTCACTCATACATGTACTCACTCATCATATGTACTCATACACCTATACATCCTGTTACACAACACTCATCCATAGAGTTACTCACACACAGTCACTCATGCTAATAAAGAATCAAACATCCATTTACTTGCATATACAGTTATACACACACCACCACACTTACTTCTACAGAAACTTACACATACTTAGTCTTTCAAACAATCACTTAAAGAAACACATACTTATTCATACAGGAACTCTTTCAATCTCTCACTCTCACATATACTCACTTATATACACCAATAGTCACATATACTAGTTTAAAACATATGTAGTTACTCATAAAGACACTATTGAGGCAGGCATTCACTCACTAACACACCCATGCACACACTCATCCACCCATACAGTCCTGCACACATTCTGTCTTCAACACATACAAACAGTGAGTCACTCATTCATGCACCTATGCACTACGTAATACCCTCACCGAACCATACAGACACTCAGACACTCATACTGATACTCAAAATACCAACTAATAACCTATATAGACAATCATGTAGCTACTCACCAACCCATGCAGCCACTTATAAACAAAGTGAGAGACTAATACAGATATTTACATATTTAAACATTACTCACTAAGCCATGTATTCATTAAGATACACTTAATCAGTCAGTTATACAATCAATTTTTCAAAAACAAATCATCCATTTAGACACTTATATACCCATTTATTCTTCCATCGACCTTGAGATATACATATATAAAACATATGTGATTTTCAGAAAAACACATATTCACTGGATGATATCATCAGTGATGTCATCTGTGATGTCATTTGAGATGTCATCAGTGATGTCATGAGTGATGTCACTGACCATGTCATGAGTGATGTAATATGTGACGTCATCAGCAGTGCATTGCGGGCACGCGAGTTATAGTTAGCTGAACTAACTATAACGGGGGAATATATATATATATATATATATATATATATATATATATAAAAAATATATATATATATATATATTTAATAAAAACAATGTTTATTACAAGTATACTAAATTACACAATATTAATTACAATTTTGTTCATTATCAAATTGTATACAATAAAACTTTCATTCGTAATTTTGATACTCTGTTACACTATATTTTTGCAGTGGTGATATTTTTGACAACATATTTATGTCACATGATATTTTGGAATCAATATTTGTTTCATTCACCATATTTAACATGTGTCCATTTTAAAAATGTCCCTTTTCTCATGTAAAGTGTAGTTACAGAACTATTAGTCATTTTCTCCTCTCCGGCATAAAGGGACCACAAACCTCATTGCAAAATGAGGAGCTTATTTATGAGCCCCTTGTTATACTTTTGCCCCGTTGTTGCGTCACTTTTTGTGAGGGTGCAGCAGCATAAAATGTGTGCCATGTTGCACCATATTTACAAAGTGACGCATCTAAGCAGATGCCTCACTTTATAAAGCCCTGCGCCACATTATACCTGCGACGGGTATAATGTATGTAGGGTGGGTGTTCCCCCGCAAAAAGCCTAGTGGAAGTGGCACAGTGAAATCTATCAGATTTCACTGTGCCACTTCTAGGACGCTAGTGTGTCACAACCTTATGCCTGCCTCACAGCAGGCATAAGGGTGACACAGTGCAATGGGAATAGGATTCCACCATGCAATGCTGGAGTTGCATCATGCTTACGACACGGGTTTCACGCCGACAGATATGTCAAGATTCCTGACGTATCTGTCATTCCATGCGTCATGGTACGCCGTACAATAAATGCGGCACATCCATCATGTCGCAAGGAGGGCACAATGAAAAGTGTTGCATCGCTGCTTTCACGCAGCGATGCAACACTTTTCATAAATTAGGTCCTAGTGTTTAAGACTGTATGTATAAAATTCCCACTACCAAAAACAAGTTTTTCAACTTTGTGGAGGACTCCTATCTTTAACATTGGCACATTTTAAGGTTTCTTTTCTCACAAAAACAGCTAGTGCATGACTATCAAATTAGCCTTCTCTATTCCTGATCAAAGGATTCACCGGCTCCTTTTAGGAAGCCTAGTTTTATACCCCACACACACCAAAGTACAACATTTAGGCTCACTACTCAAAAAGACTTTTGTTAACAGTTTGAAAGATTCCTGTAATTAAAGTAGGCACATTCTGAGGTTTTTATTTCCATGAAAAAGACAGCTGTATGTCAGCCAAAGTGACTTTCTCTATACCAGCTCAGTTCAGGAATACAATTTGTAAGACTCTTGTATATGATTTGCCCTTCAAATAACACAACCTTCAAAGCTGAGAAAGTCTCTTGTAGCTGACATGGGCACTTTTGAGAATGTTTAAGCCTTGTTTAAGAATTTCTATTTTACACTCCAAATATAAAAGGCTGAACAAATAGATGTTTCAACGTTGTGAAAGTTTCCCATGTTACACCTGGGCACATTTTGAGAATGTGTCTTCCCATAAAAAGGCGGATGTACCACTGATTTTTTTCTACTCTTGCACAAAGGACTGCTAGATCCGTTCTGGAAATCCACTTACAGAGTTTGTGTTCCTAAACACAGTAAATGTTTGAAGTTAGTTAAACAAGGTATATGTGCACAGAAAACTCCATGGACAAAGGCACGGAAACGAGGTAATCAAGATGTGGTAACTATTAATTTCTCAGGTCCACCCTCAACCCCTGAGATAAGAGATACGCGGTTCGGCTTTCAGGAAGCCTTTTTCAATCTATATATATATACTGCGTCCTGGGTTTTGTGGATTCCGGAGTGCTTCCCAATCACCAGTGGTGCTGGTTTGAGGTGATGTCACCTCACACCTCTAACAATCGAAAAATCCCACTTCTCACATGAAGAATATGCTTTGTGAGGAGAGGATCATTTCATTCTTGAATTATAGAGACAAAAATATAAAGATTTGCCAGTTATTAAATCGATTTCTCTATTATAATAATCCTAAAGTGTCAGAACATATCAGCATGGGGAGTTTATTGCAATCAGAAATACAGTTTTATCTTCTTAATGGAGCCTAGAGTTGATAAGATGGGGGCTAGAAAACAAAATGAGAACTCGGATACTTGGATTTTTAAGGAAGTGTGAACCTTCCTGGATGAAAACAGTTTAAATCAGTTAATGCTGCATTTGAAGTGGGATTCGTAGATATGGGATAATTCCAGTCTATCATAGTGGTGATTTGAGTACCACTATTATCACATCATATCATCTCATGTGCATATATAAAGTGCACATTCACACCTGAGCGTATTTTGTTGCTGAATACCATATGTTTTTTGTTATCCAAGTAAATAGTGCTTACTCTATAGACCTTGGAAGGAATAAAGGCTGAGCGGTAGCACCAGGATTCAAACATGTAAGAGAGTGGTCAACACATATCCCTCAAGTGGATTCCTTAATTTAATAGGCCACCAGACCAATATGATCTGTAGGGGTTCTTCAACATACCTACCATTACACATATCACTGTGGAGACTTGAATATGACTGCAATCACACATTATAACTGTGGGGACTTAAACATCAATGCAATCGCACAATATCTCTGTGAGGGCGTGTACATGACTAAAATCATGCACTATCTCTGTGTGCTATCCCTGTGCATCCTATTAATCACAGACTATCTCTGTGTGGACCTGGGCATGTATGTAATCACACACATTCTCTTCGGCATCCATGGTAATACTATAGTCACACACCATCTCTGTGGGAACCTCGCTCGACAGCTCTATAGTCACACACTACCTCTATGGGGACCTGGGCATGTCTATAATCACACACTATCTCTGTGGGGCCCTGGGCATGTCTATAATCACACACTCTCTCTGTGGGGACCTTAACATCTCTATAATCACACAATATCTACGTGGGGACCTGGGCATGTCTATAATCACACACTATCTCTGTGAGGACTTCCACATCTCTATAATCACACACTATCTCTGTGGAGACCTCAGCATCTCTATAATCACACACTATCTCTGTGGGGACCTGGGCAAGTCTATAATCACACACTATATCTGTGGGGACCTGGGCATGTCTATAATCACACACATTCTCTTTGGCGACCGTGGTAATACTATAGTCACACACCATCTCTGTGGGGACTTGAGCATTCCTGTAATTACACGCAAGCTCTGTTTTGGCTTGAACATCATCAGCTTCGCATTCTCTGTATGGGGCTTTGTGAATACTAAAAAGTAGTAAAGTTAGACTTTTGGTTTAAGTTTACATTGTTAAAACTGGAAAGTAGAAAAGTTAGATTTTTTGTCTTAGTTTACCATTGTGAATCGGACCCTATGTTAATGAGGACTTAAACACAATCATCTTCATGCACTATCTCTGTGAGGACTTAAACATGACTATAATAACACACTATCTTTGTGGGGGCTTGAAAAAAACTATAATAAAACACTATCTTTGTGGGGACTTGAACATCACTATAAAAACATACCATCTCTGTGGGCACTTGAGCATTCCTGTAACTAAACGCAAGCTCTGTTTCCACTTGAAGCACAAGGGGTGCCATGAGGCACAGGGTCAAGACTTATTTGCATATAGCTGGGTCTGAACTGGGGTGGCGAAGTGAGCTAAAGTACGATGATGGATTCAGTCCAGATCTGTGACTGGGGGTGAGTGACTGAAAAGTTTCAGCACTCCGTCCATCATCTCCTTGCAAACGCTTTGTTTGCTTTAAGTTGGCAGGGTATGCCCAGACATTGGTCCCTTGCTCCCTTTGCCACTGGATTCAATCTAGCCTGGCTGATGAGGGGGTTTTACCCCGAAACCAGTCCCAGGATGCTTGTTTCCCGTCCAGGGAAGACCTCGTTTGGCAGTTCGGGCTGGACTGTTCCCATGAGGCACAGGGTCAAGACTGATTTAAATATAGCTGGGTCTGAACTGGGGTGGCGAATTAAGCTAAAGAACAATAGTGGATTCAACCCAGATCTGCGACTGGGGGTGAGTGACTGGAAGGTTTCAGCACTCCATCCATCATCTCCTTGTGTTTGCTTTGATTTGAACCTCATCGGCTTCACATTCTCTGTATGAGGCTTTGTGAATATTGAAAAGTAGTAAAGTTTGACTTGTGGTCTAAATTTACCTTTGTGAATACTAAAAAGTAGTAAAGTTAGACTTTGTCTAAGTTTACCTTTGTGAATCGGGCCCATTTGTAACGAGGACTTAAACACAATCACCTTCATGCACTATCTCTGTGGGGACTTAAACATCGCTATAAAAACACACTATCTTTGTGGGGACTTGAACAACACTTTAATAACACACCATCTCTGTGGGGACTTGAACATCTCTATGATAACACACTATCTCTGTGGGGACTTCAACATTGCTATAATAACATACCATCTTTGTGGGGAGCATTCCTATAACTACACACAGCCTTTGTGTGGATTTGAACATCATTAGCTTCACACTCTTTATAATGGGATTTAAGCTTTGAATGTACACACTATTTCTATGGAGAATTAAACACAATGACCTTCACCCACTATCTATGTGGGGACTTGAACATCTATTTTGGCAAAAATTAAATTTAAGCAGCTAATCAAGCTCCGTGTTCCACTTGACCATATTCCTTGGTTCCATATGTTCATTTCTTTATGTGTTAGTTCTCTTATCTCCTAAGATGATTTTTAGCACAAATAATTAGGTTGAATACAGCTTTAAGTGTCTTTCTTTAAGCATGATATGATATTTTCTGGCACATTAACATAATCTGTCTGTAATGTACTCACCTAGTATATATGCAGCAATTCATAAATGAACAGATTATAATGCTGTTGATAAAATAAACATTTAGCCATGTGCCTTCGACTCTATTCAATCACAAATAGTGTTACGGACTAGGTCACCACAAGGATGGTGCAGTGCGCATGATTAAATAACAATATATTTGCAAATTTGAAGCAGGATCCTGTATCATGAATTTTTTCTTAACATTTTTCTGTTGTTAGTGAGTTTTAAAAACACTGGGAAAGTTTTGTCCCCACAATGCAGGTATTCACACATAGTCCCCACGGGGGGGGGGGGCGGAGGTGGGACAGGTGGTGTTCCCCACAGGGGTGGTGGTGGTGGGGGTGGTCGTGGCGGCAGCGGTGTCTTACTATCCTTGTAGGGACTCACACTGTGGGGACTTGGTTGCACTGTAGGGACTTGAACCCAGGTCCCCACAAGGCAATGTCTTCTAAATGATATTTAAAAAATGACTTAAACAACATCTGTGCCAATTTTTAAAACTTTAAGAAAAATGACCTTGTGGGGACCTGTGTTTCATCAAGTGTGTTTATATTTCTGCTCACCTCTGCCCCTGTAGGCAGGAGGCGGTACTGCGGTCTTAAGCACACTTTGCATTTAAACACACTTTGCTCACCAGAAAAACCCACTATCAGCTAGAAGGCCAGACATTTGAAATGAAAAGCTTTATAACTTCCAAATATTTTTCATGCACATTAACCTTTTCTCTATTTATTAAAATAAAACTTTATTTACATAGAGCTGCTGAATTTAGATTTTTTTGAGCCTGAAAATTCTTAGTGCTCTTATGAACATCACTAAAAGCAATATAGGTCTGTTTCAAGTCCCGAAATGCTTTGCTATTGCCATCTGATCCATATCTGCAACCTCCCTCCCACTTCCCTATATAACGGCAGCCATGCGAAGCGGGCGCGCCGCTGGCACGCCAAAGGCAAGCCCGTCTGTGCCCATCCACGACCAGACCAGCGCCAGGGACCCTGGTTCTCCTACCACCCACCACTACGATTCTGCTGGCGTCCTCGCACTCAACCCCCGAAGGAATAACAACTGCCAGCTGTCCACGCTGAACACCACCCAGGGCCAGTTCTCCTGCTGCCACTGCTGCGGAACCTTCACCACCCTCCGCACCACCACGGCCACCGCCCTCACACCCGATGCCAACACCACCGAAGCCCTGAAGTGCATCCTCCCCAATGTACGCTCCCTGCACAGACACGCCATAGAGATCTCGAACCTTCTTGACACCCTCTCGCCAGAAATCGCCTTCTTTACAGAAACCTGGACCAACACCTCCTCTGCCCCTGACATCGCCACTGCCATCCCTAATGAATACAAGATCCAGAGAAAGGACTGTCCCAACCACCCAGGAGGAGGACTCGCCATCACACACAAGAGCTCCCTCTTATCTTTCCACCTCCACCGCGAACGACTCATCCACCAACATCGAACACCTCCACTTCCAGATCTCAACCAGCCCTAGAACAACCCTAAGCAGCACCCTTGCCTTCAGGCCCCCCGGACCTTGAACAGTGCCACTACCATCGCCAACCTCGTTGCCCTCCACGCCATCGCCTCCACGGACTACATACTCATCGGAGACCTCAAATTTTACCTGGACAACCTCAACGACCCCAACTCCTCCACCCTCCTGGACAACCTCACCACGTGGCATCTTCGCAGGAGGCAACAACGTCCACTTCAGCCACACCTCGCAGCCCCTCTGGACTGACCACCACTGCGTTCACTTCCTCGTCAACAAACCCCCACCCATCTCGAAGGAACTGCAGCAAGGTCACCAAGGAGCACCTCAAATCCACCCTCAACCACGATGCCCCCCACCTCGACTGACGCCAACCTCGCCGCAAAAGAACTACACAGATGGATCACCAACTGCACAGACAAACTCACACCCCTTCACAACCCAGACAGACAGCACCCTAGAAAGGCCAACTGGTTCACCGCCAACCTCCATGAATCCAGACGCACCTGCAGACGTCTTGAGAAGAACCGGAGGAACAGTAAATCTTCGGAAGACCGCAGCACATACAAGAACACCATGACCGAACACCACCAACTCATCAGATCAACCAAAAGGACCTTCATCCAGAACAAGATCACCGCCAACCCCAGCAACTAGAAGGAACTCTTCAGCATCATCCAAGAATTCACTAAGTCCCCCAGTGACGCCACAGACATCACCCTCTCCCAGGACCTCTGCAACAAGCTCAGTGCCTCCTTCCATCTAAAAATCAAGTCCCTCTATGACAACTTCAACGACCTGACACAGGACGACTAAACAATGCACTCCCCCACCAACGGCACTCAACCCACCATCTCCGCCTGGACCCCAGCCACCACAGAAGACACTGAATCAACCATGAAAAGCATCCACTCAGGAGCACCCACAGACCCCTGCCCTTCCCACATCTTCCACAGAGCCACCTCTGCCATTGCACCAGAACTACTGCGCACCATCAACACCTCCTTCGAAACTGGAATTTTTCAGATGACTGGAAAACACCCAGAGGTCAAGCCCCTTCTCAAGAAGCCCTCTGTAGATCCTTCGGACCTCAAGAACTACTGACTCATCTCCCTTCTCCCCTTCAAAGCCAAAGTCAGCAAGAAGACCGTCAACGCCTAACTAACGAAGTTCATTGAAGAGAATCCATCCTCGACCCCTCCCAGTCCAAATTCCGCAGCAATCACAGCACCGAGACCGCCCTACTGGCTGCCACAGACAACATCCGCATCCTCCTTGACCAAGGACACACTGTGGCCCCGATCCTAATCGACCTCTCCGCAACCTTCTACACCCACCACACTCTCGACGCCATGATGCCGGCATACAGGGAACTGCACTCGAATGGCTCCTCACCTTCCTCTCCGGCAGAACCCAAAGAATCAGACTGCCACCCTTCCTCTACGAACACGTAGAGATCAACTGCAGAGTACCTCAAGGATCTTCTCTCAGCCCGACGCTCTTCAACATCTACATGGCCCCACTAGCTGCCATCGTCAGACAGCACGGACTGAACAAAGTCTCCTAAGCCGACAACACCCAGCTCATCCTCTCCCTCACCAAGGATCCCACCACCACAGACGAAGCTTCGAATGAAGGAATGAAGCAGGATGGATGAGCAGCAGCTGCCTGAAGCTCAACTCGGAGAAGATGGAGGCCCTCTTCCTCAGACTCTCTCCCACCGCATGGGACAACACCTGGCGGCCCATAGCCCTCGGCAGCCCGCCCACCCCCACTGACCTCAGCATCATACTCGACTACTCCCTCTCCAAGACCCCTGCTTCAACATCCTCCGTATCCTGCGCAAGACCTTAAAATGGATCCCACCCCTCGAATCAAGAAATACCCACGCACTCATAACCAGCAGACTGGACTACGGAAACACGCTGTACGCTAGAATGAACAAGTTTCTGCTCCGCAATCTTCAGACCATACAGAACACCGCAGCCAGACTCGTTTTCGGCATCTCTCGACAAGAACACATCACCCAACACCTGCTCCCCGTCAAGAAGAGAGTAACCTTCAAGATACCCACCGACGCCTACAAATGCCTCCACAACACCGGACCCCAATACCTAAATGAAAGAATATTCTTCCACATACCCAAGAGAAACCTCTGATCCGCCAACCTTGCCCAAAACCTGCGCATCCGTAGAGCCAGAACGGGTGGAAGATCCTTCTCCTACATCACAGTTAAGAACTGGAATGAGCTCCCAGTGGAAATCAGATGCTCCCCCTCTCTGCACATCTTCAGGAAGACCCTCAAGACCTGGCTCTTAGACTGAACGGAGCTGCTTACCATCACCCCCCTCCCCCAGCGCCTTGAGACCCTCCCGGGTGAGTAGTGCGCTTAACAATTCCCTGATTGATTGATTGATAGGTTACTTAATTTGTGAGGTCATAGGCAGTGCATGATGAAGCTGCAAGATATCGGAAGTTGACTAAACTATAAGTGGTGTATTCCAGTGTTTTTTAGGTTTTTTAACGTTCGTTTTTGTTGCCTTCCGCCACCTAATAATAAGGTAACGTCAACCATTGTTTTTTTAGTGAATTTCTGTTTTATTTTAAAACAAATGTTAAGGTGTTAGAAACTAATCTAACCAAAACATCACTATTTTTATAGATTTTTTTTAAATCAAATTCTAAATTGGACCACCATCCAACCCTTTGCATGCAGCCATCCCTGCTGCGCTTGAACTTTGGCCTTGTGCTGTTAAGGATGACCAGAGGACCCTGCACACAACCACATGTTTGACCAACTCCAGCATTCAGTACTTTGTAATTACTTTCTAGTTCTGTGGTACTCCCAAGGAAGCTTGCACAGTTAAGAGGTATCATGAGGCAGACACTTGTACAGACTCACACAGGAGTACAGATAAACATCACAGGAGGGCCTCGTTTGGACTCATTAGAGTAGTTCGGTACCTTGGGCCCAAAGAAAATCATTATTTTAATCAGTGGGGGCATCTAAAGGCATTCCAAAACAAAATTGATTACACATTTTCTTAGGACAATGTTAGTGAACTTGCCAGATGTACAGTGGTGGTTATTACTAGTAATCCTGCATGTAATGGTCACTAATGAAATCTTGTCTGATGTCACTGTGATTATTTGTGTAAGAAGCCTGATGGCCAAGGGGTGCCTACAATGCGCCTTTATTCTGGGTTTTTTTCAGGACTTAGGTAGTGAGCCCCTGAGTCCAGTAATGGCACCTGCAAAATGTTACTGTGATGTGAACGTGAGGTCCAGCAGTACAGTCCAGGGTAATTGTTGGACCCCATTGGGTCTCAGGAGAAATGGCTCAATCAGCCAATGTGATTCACGCAGTTTTAACATTTTGGACTCAGCTGGACTTCCATAGAAGTCCTGCAGGACTCAATGGTCCAGATATCACTAACATTTTTGAAAAATTACCCACTTCATATCTAGATCTGGGCAAAATGTCATTTACGCTGGCTTAATTTGTGTAATTTCAGAAAAATTTAGCCATTTTGCCAATTTATGTGCCCATCGCGGTAACAATGGTGCAATTCACTGTAAAAAAATTCCACAAATACACAGGAACAGCCAAACGCAAATGACTGTGTTCACAGTGCTTTTATTTAACATGTCATTGTGCCAAAAACTAATGCAAGGATGC
Organism: Triturus cristatus; assembly: GCF_964204655.1. Taxonomy (NCBI): domain Eukaryota; kingdom Metazoa; phylum Chordata; class Amphibia; order Caudata; family Salamandridae; genus Triturus; species Triturus cristatus. The sequence goes on along the minus strand of NC_140579.1, from coordinate 429,841,696 downwards.
ATTTTGTGCTAAATTGTAGTACGAAATTACGGATCTCCATTTCAAGTGATTGCACTTAATTTTGTGTAATTGTGCCATACTTTCACATAATTACACTGAACTATATATGTGCTTATTTCATTAAAAAAATATAACTTACCTAAAGTCCTGCATTGTAAGGGACCTATAAATAGCCTTCGGGGTACTTTCCTGCAGAGTAAACACTACCAGGCAAAGGTGCTACGTGTTGAAGGATGCATTGTAAAGTTGACATACCCAAAATGGCAGTTGGGACAGTCCCACTGCTACAGAGAGTGCTTCCCCTGCCCCTCATTTTTTAAAACTTTGTGAGCTCTTTGCTTAGCAAAACTGGTGAAGTTTAAATATTAAATTCCCAAAGTTATGAGGTCTTGAACCTTGAACACTCCTACTCAAGAATTACATTGCACCTTTATCATACATGCCAACATTTTAGGACAGGGAAGTGGGATATTTAAAATAAATGATCGGGAGAATGAAAATTCCCCACTGACTTCTGTCGTAGAAAATGCAATTTCAGACGGGAGACAGCTAAAATAAAGCCATTTTTGGCTTGAAAAATCCCGCCTGAATCAGGTCTATTGGCATGTATGCTTTATCTGAAGATACACCAAGCAATGGCATCCAATAAGTGAGACATTGGCATGGGTTGATCTAAACTCTGCACTGATATTTATATTTCCGAGACAGAGTGCTCTTGTGATGCTCTGTTCTACTGCAAGGCATCAATGCGCGCTCAGTTCTGAGAGAAGGAGGAATGTTAGTAATAGCTCAGTTGAAAACAAGCATTTGCAATGCAATAGGTCTCGCAGTTGCCAGAGTTTGAGCTATTGGCATTGTAAAGGGCAATGCATTTTATTTGTGTTTTGAAAACCTGTAAGCGGTGCGTAAACACGCACTTTGTACATATAGCCATTGCTTACGAGAAGTAAGGCTGGCAGCAAAAGAGGTGCAGTTACTGCCAGGCAATGACTATGCGCCGCTTGCAGGTTTTTCAAAACACATACATAAAAGGCATTGTCATTTACAAAGCCAAAAACGTCTCGCAAATACGAGACCTATTGCATTGCAAATACTCCAAGGTCCTTGTGCTGACTTCCAAATATACACAAAATCCCATAAAATGCCCCTACAATGTAAAAAAAAAAACGTAATTCCTGTTGTGAACTGCAAATGCAAACGACCCCTGGCATCCTGCAGGTGTTGAAGGTTCTTTACTACGTTAACTGCTTCTTCTTACAGCAGCATAGTTTGCTATCACTGAAGTCTAAATTTTGTGTGCATAATTTCTGAGCAAGTGTCTTCCTTATCAGCAGGAATAGGGCCAAATTAGACAAAACAAATGTATCATCCTAGTTTATTCGTGGTCTCAAGAAAAGAGCAGGACAGACTGATTCGTGCTTGCAGTGGTAAGCACCCAGCACCCCAATACATATGTTTGATGTCCCAAGTAGAACATTTTCGTTCAACAAATCTGACCCATTCGCTTGTTGCCCTTATCTGCAGCGAAATATATTTTTTTAAAGTGCAGCAATATATTGTGCGTTAAATAAAAACGAAAACCCAGTTTACTCTGGACCATTAATAATTCATCAGTGCGCCAAAAGGTAAAAGGAGCTCAGTTTTATGAATGATAATGCCATACATTCAGTCACACCAGTGTAACTCTTGCTCATTTACTTTCCTAAACCACAGACCAATATATGTATAGAAAGCTGCAACTACGATGAAGTGTAGAAAAGAAAATTTCACCATGGGTTACTCCTTGATGAGTGCATAGGAGGTGGGCGAGTAGTTCCGTGGGTGTTGAGCTATAGGATGCAAGGTTAGAGGGTAAAAAGAGGCTGGAAAACACAGTGGTGTGGAGTAAAAGTGGAAGGGCTGGGTAGGTGCGAAGAGGGGTTGTGGCTTGAGGAAGATGCGTTGTTTAAGTATGCGCACAAGTTGTTTGAGTATGCGCAGTGTGCAGAAGGAGGCTGGCATAATGTGTGAGAGAAGGGCTGTCAGTGCCAGTTATGTTCACGGAGGTGGGTGGGCAATGGCTTGTGATGCATTTGCGGAGGGTGGAGCTCGCAGTGTGGGTGCGATAGTAGAGGAGGCGCCGGCAGGCTATGCTGTGGCTTGGGGGCAGGTGTTGTTAGCAATATGTGAAGCGCTGTGGTTAGTAGGGGCGGTTTGTAGATGTGTGAGCGATAAGTGTTTTGTGTAAGGAGGTGAAAAAAGGAAGATAGCTTGCAGTTTCCGTGTGAGAATGCCTGTCACGCCATGGAAAGACGCCCCTAGAGGAGTCCTCTGGGAAGCTGTGAGTTTTGAGAAGGTAAACAGCCACTCCCCCTACAGTCCCCATCGAAGTGTGCAGCCAGTACCTGCTGGTGTTTTAAATTTCCACTATCCATCCTACGCAGCACCCTCTCAGCAGCACCTTTACAGCGCCCCCTGGATCGCCAAGCATATTACCAGCATGGCTGCAGCCATTCTCCCTTAGCCAACGTACACATTATGCCTGATTCATGTATCGAGAGGGGTGGCCCCCTGGCCTCCCGTGGAGTGCTTTGCTGGAACGGAAGTAATGTTTTGGGCACACATGCGGATGTATACCTGCATTAACCACTCAGCAGCGCTTGTTCAAAAGTCCGCTTTTAAGACCCAAGCATGGCGCTTCCAGGCAGGAATACTATTTGTTATGGGTAGAAGGAAAAAAGGTGGTGACTGTTCTAATATGTTATTACTTTTTTAACAGCGTGGAGGATTGTTCATCCATTACCTTTTCGACCATTAAAGACCCAAAGTGTCACGGATGTTCTCAAAAAGCTAGGATACATCGAAGTACGCTCCCGCTGTTATCTCGCACAGGCACGCCCCTCTTCAGCGTTATTCCCCTCCGCATGGTTTTATCTTTTGGGGAGGGGCATGAACCACTGCCCCTCCTAAAAAACACAGTCCACCATGGCACCCTGCATACTTTCAAAGTGCACGAATGGGCGACCACTAGTCTGAATGCCGCAGTCATTAATGACGTCCCCCCCAGCAAACCTTGAAAAAGTTGTTTACCTTCCCTGTCCCATCCCGCTGCAGCTGCCCCGGCCAACATACGCCATCCCTTAGCGCCCTGAAGCCCTTTCTGAGGCGCTTCACAACATTGCAGAACAGATCGCTAGTTCAGTCGGACAGAAGAACAAGCCGGAAGTCAGGCGCCCTTGCCCGGGACGTGGGCGGGGCCTGCTCCGGCAGGAAGAGAAACGGCGTGCCATGCTAACGCGGGGCTCCCATGCTGAAGGGAGTGCCCCGCGGTGGTCCCAGGAGGGGGCCCGGGTGAAGACTGCGGCGGCCGAGGCTGCCCACGGAGATCAGCATGGTTACATGTAAAATCTCAATAGTATAGCTGATGAGACCTCTGTTACCTAAATCTGTGTGTAAACTGTTACGATACAATCCAAGAAGACAGCGCAGAGGGACATTGTTAGACGGACCGGGAGGGTCGGCCGAGGACAAGGGGAGAGGTCTCCGGGGAGAGCCGTCTCCAGCGATCGTACAGACGAATAACTTCCCCCCCACAGAGGTACACCACACAATGATAAGGTTTAACGTTCTTTATAAGCAATCTTTAGGTACGATAGAATGGTACAAGGAGGTCAGGACTCAGGGGTCCCCTCGATTCTAGTCTCTTGGTTGGGAAAGGGGGTAGCGGGACAGTCTTGTTACCAATCAGGTAGATGCGATGGTATGATGGATAGCTCACAATCCTCGAGCTCGGCGTTCGAGATGGACGGACCGCGGCAGCGCCAGCAGGTCCCGGTGAAGGTGGTAGTTACAACGGTCCGCGGCAGCGCCAGCAGGTCCCGGCGAGGATGGTAGTTACAACGGTCCGCGGCAGCGCCAGCAGGTCCCGACGAGGATGGTAGTTACAACGGTCCGCGGCAGCGCCAGCAGGTCCCGACGAGGATGGTAGTTACAACGGTCCGCGGCAGCGCCAGCAGGTCCCGACGAGGATGAAGGATGCAGAAGGTTGCGGCAGCGCCAGCAGGCAGGAGGATAGTTCACAAGGCAGGACTACGGCAGCGCCAGTAGTCCGTCAAGGATGAGTTCTTCACGGTGTCTCTCGACTCCAGGATACAACTGCCTTCCTGCTCTGGAGCTGCCCCAGTTATAGGTCTGGCGCCCTTTGATGTCCGGACCCTCGCACTTGGAGGTCGGGAGGTCCGGGATGAGGGAGTCCAGACACCCAGCAGGGGGGTGGAGCCAGCGCCCGGGGGAGCTGGGGGCGATCGGCACCTGGCGGGGGAGAGCCATCGACACTTCTTTCTCCCATTGACCTGCCAAGTGGTCCGTTCACCTCCTGGGTGGATGGTGGTGCCGGGATGTCGGGGCCTGGCCAGGCCCAGGGTTAGGGTCGAGCTGAGGCCATGCGGCCTCGTGGTGCAGTGTCCAAGATGGCGGCCGGGCCGGGCGAGGGAGCCGGTAGTGGTTCGGCCCCATGATACAGAGATGTCCGGGGGCAGGAATCCCGTCTTGGGACGGGGTGCGGGTTGCTTCTGTGGGTAACACCTGGGGGGCCGGGGCTCGGGCCCTGTCATGCGGGGAGGGAGCAAGCCCTTCATGTGGCCTGTCCAAGCCAACATACGCCATCCCTTAGCGCCCTGAAGCCCTTTCTGAGGCGCTTCACAACATTGCAGAACAGATCGCTAGTTCAGTCGGACAGAAGAACAAGCCGGAGGTCAGGCGCCCTTGCCCGGGACGTGGGCGGGGCCTGCTCCGGCAGGAAGAGAAACGGCGTGCCATGCTAACGCGGGGATCCCATGCTGAAGGGAGTGCCCCGCGGTGGTCCCAGGAGGGGGCCCGGGTGAAGACTGCGGCGGCCGAGGCTGCCCACGGCAGCGCGGGGCTCCCGGGAGTGCAGGGAAGCCCCGCAAGAAAAGTGCTGCAGCCGCGAGGAGGAGCCCCCCCCCCAGAAGAGCAGCCCGGTGAGTGAAGAAGGGCTGGGGGGCTCCGTGTGGGCTATTGTTGGTGCCTGATCGAGGCACAGCGTCCTTTTGGCATTATGAGCGGCCCCGTCTTGCAGCGGGCCGCTCCAACAGGGCTGACGTGGTCGGAAGGGGGACAGGAGATGTGCACGCCGCGTGGCTGTAAGCGCGTACACCAATTCAAATCCGCCAAGAGCCTGCGCGTGCACATCTCCTGTCCCGCTTCCGAGGCAAGTCAGCAACAATAGATCTCGCTGGCGACAGCAGCGCTTCGCGCTGCGTTCGCCAGGCGAGACCTAAAAATTCTGAGATCAGCATGGTTACATGTAAAATCTCAATAGTATGCTGATGAGACCTCTGTTACCTAAATCTGTGTGTAAACTGTTACGATACAATCCAAGAAGACAGCGCAGAGGGACATTGTGTCTTTTGTATCTACACGTTTCACTTGGTACTTGTATAGTACCTGCCCCTTGTCTTAAGGAGGCTTCCACTATTCCTGCCATGCCATTGCTGTCTTGTACTTTAGTGAAATCTGTGAAAATGCTTTTGATTACACTGTGCCACAATAATCAAACGTTTTCCTTGTGTCCCTATATCATTTTTAGCACTGTGTTTCAATCTAACTCGGTGGATTAAACTCTCACCTCTGCGGTTACACGTTTAATTTCTCAACACAGTCTTTCGGTCACCAAGAGTTAATGAAATGAACTAGAAGAATACAAATCACATTCCCAAAAGCTCTGTTTAAAGTGATTATGATAAAAGCATGAGATCCATGTTTTTTATTAACAAAAATGGTCTTACATTGTTTAATGGATTTAAGCCTGTGTCGTGTACCTCAACAGTCAGAGCGACACTCACCTCAAGACCAGAATACTGTAATCAAAGATTTAAGCACAAGGGACCTTGTCCAGGAAGATATTTGCTTAAAAAATGCATCCATCCTGGTGGAAGGCCCTTCTCGTGAAAAGAGGGGCGTTGGCCGTGGGGGTTGAAACACCACATTAAAAGGGAGGGCGTTAGAATGCATTTACAACACTTTTAAACTTGGCTGCTCAGCAGAGGAAGCTCAGTTAAAAGGCTCCACTGTCCTCGCATTCTCCAGGTCCTGTTTACCAAAATCAGGATAAATGAACTTATTGTTTAAGCCAAAATAAAACCGGGAATATTCATTTTAGTTTAAAAATAAATTTAGATACAGCACATGAAAGTGTCAAGCAGCTGCTGAACTTCTACCTTGCCGGTCTGTGCCATTGGGAGATCCTGACCCTCTGTGACCTCATTGACTGGTAAACATGTTGAATTGCACCTTCTCCCGGGCTTGAGAATGGAAACTCCCTTCCCTGTTACTGCGCGGGGAGACCTTTACACTTTCAAAGAGGAAAGTGCAATTCACCTGCATCCTTTGAGACAGTCCCTTCCCCCTCCTGCTGATGCGAGGTGAGGGCTTGCATTGTCATTCCAGGGGATGCGAACGAGGTGCGAAGAAACGCTCTCGCAGGACAAAGGGCCTAGGCTGACACTCCCAGTCCCAGGCAAGTCGCTTTCACCCCCTGGCACCAGTGTCTGTAGATGGTTGTGAACTGCACTCACTTCACAAAGTCTTACATGCCCACGATTTCTATTGTCTTATTTTTAGTAGTTACATTCCCGGCGCTCAAGTGTGTTGTAAAATAAAGCAACCCCACTAAAAGAGCCGAAGTGGGCTTCTGAAGTCTTTATTCAGTTGAAGAACTATTTCACGTTCTTTAACTATTGTGAAAGAGCCGGCCACAGAGGCAAATGCCCATTAAAACACATTTATATTGCAATTCGAAATCATTACTTTTTTCCAGAACTAGTTGGAAAACCTATAGCTTTGACTTAAACATACATTTAGGTACAAATGTTGACTGCATGCTTATGTCTGTGTGTTTTCATAGGCGGGTCCTTTACAGTGTAATGGTCTTCTTTTTCTTTTTAGTTAAAAGCAGGGATATTAGAATTGTGAGATTGTGCAGCCGCTGCAATTTCCGAATATTTATGGATTCGCTGCATTTGCCACATAATCCGTCATCTGCCACACAATCTGCCGATTTAAACAAAAAAATTGTTTCTAGCACAATCGGTTCAAAAGTTACTAAAAATACAGCGACACGTGTTGCCGCATAGTGGAAGGCCCTTTGCAAAGGTTGACTGGTCACCTTTCTGTTGCTTGTTGCTATATTTGAGTTTTAAACTAATGCTCAAGCAGTGTTAACAAGTTTAAAAATGAAAAGCTAATGAAGTAATACGATCACAAGGTGTGCCACATCACACAGCATAATTTGCCTATTCATGCCGCATAATTATCTCAAACCTGATGCAAAATTTGGCCGTCCCCTGCCAAATAATTCCAGAGGGCCTGGTTAAAAGTCTTCCAGGGGACTGATCTCTCCTCATCTCATGGTGTTTTTCTCCAAAGTAAATGACATATCATTGTACATTATTAGGCAGTATCCCTGCCTTTGAAAAGAATGGTGCATAGCTACTTCTCATAGTACCAGCTCCCATCATTACCGTTTGATGTAATTTTTAGGCCTTTTTGACTGCAAGTGCATGGGAATATTGTAAATGTCCAGAACGTGACCTTCTGTTGCTTGTGCCACTAATGTACTTTTGTGCTATGTTTTTACCGCAAAACTCTTTTCGTGCTCACATACAGCAGTAAATAATGGATGTGCAGTTGCATCCTTACACGTGATTTCACATAATTTTCCTGACATTTTGCATGATTCCGCACAAATGATGCAAATTTCACAAACTATCATTTTACACATTTTACATAATCCTTTCTTGCAGATGTTCCCAGATGGATTCCCAAGCCATCTCGGTTTACCCCTCATTTTTAGTGTATATACACATATCACCCTTCTGTCCCTCTGATAAGGCTTGTGCTGTGTACTGCCTATATGCTTTAGTTATAATAATATTATAATTTGAGTGCCTATCTCTCACAGCTCCTGCTCCACTCATAGGCACTGCACCCCAAGACAAGATAAGAGCATCTCTCTGGTTACTTATCCATGAGGTCAAAACACTTCCGTATAGAATGATTATAAATACAACACTTTGACAGCCACACACGTCCTCATGGTGTAGCATGCTACCTGTCCAAAAAGGTACTGTGGCACCCCACATCAATCACTACAATACAATAGCGGCACCCAAATCCCTAATGTCAGTAGCAGACTGTTGTTGGCATTTCATCCTGGCTCTGCCTGGCACCACTGTACCTTCTCCAGTACTGATAGCTGTGTCCTTATGCTCCATACTTGGACTTTGGCTACAATGCAGTGGGCTATTCACCTCCTTCAGCCCAGGTGCCACCGTTCCTGCTGCACTAATGAGATATGTACCCCTCTGCTCTGTCCTGGGAGCAGTTTGCTCTTTGATACTCATTTTTCTGGGCCCTGGTAGTAGGTTGCTCTGGGCTCTTCACACCCATACGCCCTAATGTGACTCCATGCTAGCTGCATTCTCGTGCTGGGAGCAGTCTGTAAAATGTTCCTCAAACATCTGAGCCTTTGTGCCACTTGACCTGCTCAATCCCTATCTCTAGGGTTTCAGAGCTCTTCTCACAGATGAACTGAGTTTAAGAAAAGTGGTGATTGGTTATTGCTTTTACATCAGTCAACATTAGATCATCATTGAATGATGGCATGGCAGATCATGGGGTGGTTTCACTAGCATTCTTCTCCTTGTAACTGAATATACTCTCATAGATGTCCCGATTAAATTTGGGGTTTGTAAAAGTTGTGTAATTGGCTTTCTTGAAACTACACATAATTATACAATATGCAAATCCAGCATTAAGCATTATATTTTAGTGCGAAATGCTTCTTCGTGCAAAAAATACAAGTTCCCCGAACAACAGCTGCTGGCGCTCTAGTTGTTTGACAAGCTCCCACGTTCACATAATATGATTTTGGTATGAATGGGGTATAATTAATTGGTGTGGTATTAAGAAGTAATTTCAGACATGAATTTCACATAATAAGTATAACTTGAAATTCCCAAAAATACGTGAAATTACACCAGCGTGCTGAAAATTTCACCAAGGCCTAGAGTAAAATAAAAGAGATGTAATTACAGACATCAGGAAGATTCTCTTAAGCCAAGATTCATTCAAAGAGGATGAGTAGGAGGCTGAGGTTAGGTAGCAGTCCTGCATCATGGAATCTTACTTCCTAGGTAGTACTACAAGGAATGGAGATTCATCCCTCGATTTGTAGACCAAGATGTAAATTCAGGGCCTGAATCACATGAGTTAGTAAATATTTTACAATTAAGAGCCTTATTAGAATGAGGTTCGGTCCGACTTACGCATTATGATGCGTGCGGTAGGAGGCAGCAGTCGAAGGGTCTGACTGATACAATCCGCCCGTCGGTTGATCGGAAAGGCCTCATAATCCCTTAAGGACGGCGTTTCTGCTGTCGGAATTATGATGTCTTGTTTCCAACAGCCTTTCCATGTCGGCCTTACCGGCATGGAAAGGCTGTTGTAAAATGACATTGGGGCCCCTAGCAGGCCGCCCTGGGCCTCCGCATGTGGCCCTCCTGCACCGTGTGCCAGACGGTGCAGGGATGTTTTAAAACTTCCATTTTTCAATGGGAGTTCTTGCTGTGGGCAGTTTCGGCCCGCCGCACAAGTTCCCATTGAAAAATGGAAGTTTGCGACCGCACCATGTGTGGTCGCATCCTAATTGCGGGGTTGGAACCGCTGACCTGAGGTCGGGCGGTTCCCAATTTACAACGATATTGGTCGGAAGCAACTCAGATGGCCCTTGTTTCAGATGTCAATTTGCCAATTTCTGTGCTTTAGACTTCCATTTTTATTCTTAAAAATGCATTTAGTTAAACATTGACAGACGCATTTCTTTATTTATAAAGAGTGGAGTGGGCGAGGTCTGGAGGAGAGGAAGTAAGTTAACAGAAGCACATGAGTTCTACTCACCTATTTAAGTAACAACTTTTATTAAACTATTACCATACTCAAATATACAAATTTTCTATGTGACAAATATAGGCACCTGAGGGTGGGTATATTTACTAACATTTTGCACTGGGTTTTAATTTACAAAATGGCACAAATCAACTTAAGATGTTTAGCTGAAATATACTTTCCAGTGCAAAACTTGTTTTGCGCTGGAAAGTCACCACAAATATTGCAGAGCTTCACCTAGCATTCCTTAACATCAAGGAGGCATTCCTTGGGTGGTATATGTGTTTTCCCATGCAAACATCCTTTTTCATGCAAAACCTTACCTACTACAAAAAGCGCACAGGGTTTTGCATACAAAAATAACACTGTTTTGACATTGGCAATATCAAGGACAAATGCTTTTATTGCTCCAATCTTACCGGCTTTTCATGTGTGCTCAATTATACAGGACACATACAAAGTAAAAAACCGCCAAAGAAACGTACGCCAGACACAGGAAAACTCGCAATCTGGTGGGCAGTGCTCACACGGCGTTGACAGTGTGGGAGCGGGACAGCGGCATGGCAGCCCTGCTCCTGCACTGTCACAGTCGAAATTGGGCCCTTAGTGGTTGCTGACCATTAGATTTAGCAAGTTTGTAACCGCTAAATGGCTTTGTACATCAGCCATTGGTTTGAAATAAGTGTTTTGGTGTAGTTCCATGCATAGGTGCAATTTAAAAAGTTATGAAAGAAGGTGCAAGAAAAAGACTATGCAGGTTAGCTCTTATTCCATTGATCTATGAAGTGTATGTTGAACATACAAATCATTACAAAAAAGCTGAATGTGAACAGATGAGGGGGTACTTAAAGACTGCGATGATAATATATAGTGTTAGCCATACTGAAGCAAAAATGTGGAACAAATAAATGTGGAATGACGAAAATGTCCCTTTAGATGCATCTCACCCAATCTTGTCCCTTCATTTGTAAGTTTGGTTTGGCATACCAGTGATCAGTAGAAAAAGATGGGATAGCATGGACTGACATCAAAAAGGGGTAGGAGACAACTGTGCATTGATCATGTCTGCAATCTTTTGATAGAATGCAGCAAACTGGCATGAGTCCATTTCAGTAACATGCATTTGCGTAAGCTAATATGTTGTCCTGCGCAGAGCTACTACCACCATCAAATGCCATATACAGTATCATATGCTTCATGCTCAGGTGATTAATAGACCAGAATGCTACCCTGAGCGATCACCAGTGGCTGATAGTACTTCAGGCACTCCATTCACCACCTTGATGGTTTTTTGTATTTGACACCCCAAGTGTGACAGGTATGCCCAGACATGGATCCCATGCTCACTGCACCATGAGACTCAAGCTGCACCCGACTGAGATAGGCTGAAACCAGTGTAGGGGTTGCTTGTGTTCCATTCTAGAGGGGACCCTGCCTGGCAGTTTGGAATATACTGTTTGCATGTGGAGCAGGGTGAGTACTGATTTGGATAAGGGGGGCCTCTGTCTAGAAAGGTATGGTGGGTAAAAACAGTGGACTAGAATACAGCCCGGTGTTATTACCAGTGGTTGGGATCAGTTCAGGTATTTCAACCATCACCAAATTTTATTTTGTAGTTTGTGCCTAGGTCTAGCACATATTCAATTATGCAGCATCTCATACTGAGGAACAGTTTCATATGTATAGATATAATCATGCAACCTCTTTTGAACCTCCTTGTACTTTGTATTTTTTCCTCATTTTTTCTACTGCCTTAACCACCTCTTAGTCATAACCTGATGCCATGAATTATGCAGAGTTGATTGGCCAGGATAGCATTCCTTTCCATTCATCCCACCTCCTTCTAGTATGTCCAGCAGGCAAAACTTCATTCTGGTGGGCCACAGTATGACATTGATCTCAGTCAGTGGCTTGATGCCTTGCTGGTCACTACTGTTTCTTCTTCTTCTACCCTGTAGGCAATTGGAGCAAGGATGTTTCTTGAGTCTGAGGGCTTATTCGAAGGCCTGACATGGGAAAGGTAAAAGGACGCCCTGTCTATAAATGAACGCTCAGCTTTGGTATGCACAGTCTTCTTGATCTCCAGATGGAGGTCAATTTTGCTGCCATCTAAAGTCCAACACTTGGTTTTTTTAAGCAGGAGGAGGTGTGTTAAGTGTGTTAATCACAGAGCAGTCTTTTCTCTTTTTTTCTTTTTGCAGTTTTTCAGAACTTCCTTTTACAAGAGTTTTTTCTGAAGACGGATCACCTAGGTTGACTCTAAGGCCAGGCAGTTAAGCACATTTTGCATTTCTGCCTTTTTAACATGAGAAAATATTTAAAAAATGAAACAATTAGCCATATCAAGTACCAATCATCTCAGTTTAGAGTTTCTTTTCAGTTTATGTCTCCACATCACACCACTGAAATGCAATGTCGAACTAATTTAGCAGCCTCTCTCTGGATTCACTTTGCTCAAGGCGGTCTCAGCATGGTAGTCCTACTATATCTTAAAACCTGCTGGGTAAATGACACAAACATCAAATAAAAAATATAATGTGATATGAATAAGGTGCAAAAAGCTAGTGGATCAGAACATCTCAGGTTTAAAATGTAAAATTCTTTATTATATTTAATTAATCATTTATATGGAAGTAGCAAGGTTTTGGGTTTGTAGAGGAATAGGGTGGGACGTTAACTTGTAATTAATTTAACTTTATTCTTCAATCATTTTTTATTGTAAATTCCTAATTATGTATATTGTTTAATTGTTATTTTATGTTAATTTAATTCGTTAAATGTAATGTATATTTTATTTTTTACATTTATGTTACTAATTAATACTGTAATAGAGGGCTGTTAATTCAATTATAATTAATTTAATTTTTATGTTATATAATTTTTTACTGTTACTGTAAAATAAATATATAATTGATTATTAATTATGGGCCTCATTATGATGGTGGTCTGACGAGCGTTTGACTGCCACCGTTTCAGGCAAGAGACTGCCCAGCAACCGAGCCGGCGGCTCCGACAGCCTAATACCAACAGGACCACCGTGTAGGCATACAGTGGATTGGCGTACTGCGGAATGGCATACACTTGAGAGGGGAAGGGCGGAATAACGTAGGCCACAGTTAAGTACAGTGCAGTAGCACAGAGTGGAGTGCCATACAATGGCATAGTGTAGAGTTTAGCGGCATTATGTCTAGTGGTGTACAGTGGAGTGGCATATAGTGAAGTAGTGTAGAGTACATGGTCCTACAATGGAATAGTTTAGACTGTAGAAGAGTAGAGTGTAGGGACGTACAGTGGGCTGGCGTACAATGTAGTGTTATACATTATAATTAGGGCTCCCGGTTTTATGGTATTTACTTTTTTTGCCATTTCCGTCTGTATTTATCCATATTTATTTTTCGGGCATTTTTGCTGTATTTATCCACATTTATTTTTGCCACAAGCAAAAGACGATGCTACAACTAGTATTTTTCCACATTTATTTAAATTTACAATGCACACATGCGTTCAGTTGTTATTGGTCAACACTATACATTCATCTGAAAACGTTGCCATTTGTAAAATGTCCCAAATATGCTTAAAAGTGCTATCACAAATCATTTGTCTCAGAGCCTTGCAGTTTCTGTCATCAGCAGAGTGCCACATCCTCTCCCCCACTGAACACCATACTGCCCCACAGACAGAAACTCACACTGCCTTCAGCTGCAACCCAATTGTGCACCACCAGCGCTAAAGCTGTCCCAGGCCATCACTATGAGGATTGACGTTTTGTGTGTGCAGAAGAGAACAAGCATTTGCAATGCAATAGGTCTCACATTTACGCTAGTTTAAGCTATTGGCATTGTAAATGACAATGCCTTTTCTTTATCTGTTTTAAAAACCAAAACATAAATAAAAGGCATTGTCATTTACAATGCCAATAGCTTAAACTAGGGTAAATGCAAGACTTATTGCATTGAAAATGCTTGTTTATTACTCCTTTGTCTGCCCATAGCATGTTCCAGGGAGACTGGCAAGCTTCTTGTAACACTACCTGAATCGAAAATGTGGTGCGTCTTGGCTGTTCCAAGTCTGTTGCTAAAGATTTGCCATGCCCTGTGACGTAAGAAGATGCACCGTTCCCCAGCGTGCTGTCAAGGGACAGGCTAGTACAAGACAGCACTGTACCCTATGTCCGAAATGGTTAATGCCACCCTGGAAAACGAACAAAGAGTCCATTTAAACTGCGTCCATGCTGCTGCAGGGGCTCCTAATGCAACAGCAGCGAGACCCCCCCCAAGGATGTTGCGATGTTGTAATGTGTAGAAAAATTCTTTTTAAAAAAGATGCAAAATAACTCTAATCTTGTTGTGCAAGTAACAAAACAGTTCATCTGCTCCACTTTTGACCCACGTAGACAGTGCAATCAATGTTCCGATTCTAAAGGGAAACAAAGTTGTCATGTCTATGCGGTCACTAGAAACTTCTCGAATAAAAAAGAAGGGATTAGTTTCTGAGTTAGCTGGCACACACAAGTAATTAAGTTTAATGTACTCGATAGAGACATACTGACCTCAGTCCTATGTCAAATCTCTAGTGTATATTATTTCAATGCGCAGAGCCTATCAGGGATATAGGAACTACACTACACGCCGGTGCGTCATATTTAATATGGGGAAAAGTGACGTACGAGCGGCGCAAGGAGCTTGTAAATAAGCTCCAATCTGTGATCTGTCGAAGGCCTGGAGGCAGGCAGGACACAGCTCATGTTGGGTCATTAGACTCCTGCTTGGGGAGAAAGGAAGATTGCTGTTGGGTAGAACTTAACCTCCACTCTTTGTTCCTGTTTAAAAGATTTAAGCCTATTGGCTTGAATTCCCATGATACAAACGTGCAGAGCTGTGTTAAGTGTGATGATTCGGTTTTTGTTTAATACATGCCTGGCACTGCAGGTTGACGCACACAGTGCACGTCACGCGTGACACGCTTTAGAAGCATTTTCGTTCGAGTGCATGTACAAACATACCAGAGTCGACCGGATCCAGTGTACTCAGGGCAACTTCAGGACGCGGACACCATTAAACTTTGTCCAAAACGAATTACCAGACTCCGAAATTATCGAGCATAGACACAGCAGCACGAGCCTTTAGTATGGGAATTGTTTGTGTCTTAACAATATTAATGCTTTGCTGTTGTCCTGTGGCTACCGCTGACTGCAAAATCCGGATGTAACAGAGAGTGACAGTTTTCATGTTGTAACTATCAGGTTAATAATCCACAGAGATCCTACGTATAGTTGTCAGATGCTGCGTTAGCTAAGCTTTGTCCCCTATGGACATCAGCACAGCCAGCACCTGCCACTCAGCAGGTTGTGCGGGCAATGCGGTACCAGTCATTAATATTAATATACTGCAGTCCAGCCTCGTTCCTTCCTCTCCCTGGGCGGAATTCTTACAGTGGACATCCGATTGGTTGGTGACAGCGCGCATTGTGCTGAAATGACGCACTGGAAAAATAATTTGTAATTATTTAATGCACATGCACTCTGTGCTGTTTAATGAAACATTTAATTTCGCTTCATGCAGCCTACCTGTTGGAATGCAACAATCATTTTAAGATATTATGAAAGCATTTAAAAAATAAAATGGCACGGTGTGTGACGTACATAGTTAATTGTTAAAACACATTTTTTTAAAGTGATTTTCCACATACAGAACGTCGTGTCAAATTTAGAACAAATACCTACCCCAATATATTTTCATACATGGGTATTGTAAATAATAATTTATGTAACTACTGTACAGTGACGGTCAAGAGGGTAAGCCTACATCAGACTTTCTATAGTGTAGTACCGGGCGTCATATTATTTACATTGCTAATCCATGCACCTCACAATACGAGTCCTAGTAGAGCTAGTCACATATTGATTGCAGTCACCTTACACACACACACACACCAGTGACTGCTGCTCTCACGGACATTACATCACAGAACAGGGTAGCTGATGTACCCACACGAGTGGGAAAGCGATCAGCTGTAGAAGGACCATGAGATGGGAAGAACAGTTATAGCTTGCCGTCTAGAAAGGGGGGGCACTTTTTATATCCGCGTGTCAAGCACCGGCTCTGCATCCCCAGAGGCAGCTGCTGTCTCCCAGACCTGCTAATTCCTTTAGGGAGCGGAGTCTCACTCTGTCACCAAATGCTCCATTGCTGTAATCGTGCTCACAACATGGTGCAAGAGCCACAACTCACACAACAATGGTGTGAATAGAGGCTCCTAATCTGACTCTGGCAGGGGCTCTAAAAGGGGTGAAATAACAACAAAGCCTCATTAACAAGTAAATGGTCTTTCAAAGACCTGAGAAGTACTCCGATGCGGCTGGCAGCTCTGTGTGTGCCCGGGAAGCTGTCTCAGCCCGGGCGGACACCTCTTAACCCTCTAAGGAGGGGGGAGACACCAGACGGCAGCACAGCAAAATGTACTAGTATTTTCCCGTTTTTATATATAAATACAGATAAAGGAAAACTTGTTTTCCGTCTGTATTTATATGTAAAAATCCGTAAAAACGGAAAACCGGGAGCGCTAATTATAATAGCATACATTGGATTGTGGCAGGGTATACTGTAGTTGTGTATAATGGAGTGCAGTTGAGTGGACTGGCGTCCAGTGGAACAGCGTAGAGTGTAGTGATGTACCATGAAGTTGCCCAGATTGGAATGACAGAGTAGCGTAGAGTGTAGTGTCAAAGAGTGGAGTTGTATGCAGTGGAATACTGCACACTGGAGAGGTGCACAGTGGAGGCACTTACAGTGAAGTGGCTTAGACAGGAGTGTAATAGAATAGAGTGGTGTATGGTATATTATCGTAAAGTAGAGTGGTATAGCATTGAGTGGCCTAGAGTGGAGTGAGGTTTAGTACAGTGGAGTGGCATACAGTGGATTAGCATACAGCGTAGTGGTGTATAATGGACTGGCATAACGTGGAATGGTGTAGAGTGGAATAGCGTGGAGTGGAGTGGTGTAAAGTGAGGTGTCATACAGTGGAGTGGCATAGATTGGAGTTAATTGAAACAGACACAGTATGAAAGTGTGTGAATGAATGTAAATGTCATGTGGCAGGAATATACATTATGATGTGTAAGTGTTAATTTTTGGTAGTGGCCTAGAGTGAAGTGGGGTGGAGTACAGTGGAGTGACGTATAGTGGATTAGTGTACAGTGTAGTGGTGTATAATGGACAAGGTGTAAAGTAGAGTGACATGATATCTGTAAATAGTGCAAGTAGTGCTAAACTTCTAACTTAAAATCTTTTTACTTATATATTGTGCCACATTATACCGTGGTATCTTCACAACATTACATGGGGCTGAGAAGTGAATATGTGATTGGCTAATGGCTGTGTTAACCACAGGTAAAAGGCAGTCATGTCCTTTTTATCATAGTTTTGTTGGTTTCTGCGGTCTGTGTTTCACTGAGTTCTGGGTTAAAGTGTTACTTTTAGTTACGTATTAGGATTTATTGTTGTTCACTATCTATTATCACTTTATTGAAGTGGTAATAGACGGAGATTTTTATTTCTAAATTTCTATATTTTATAGGAGTTTAGGGTGAACTGCACTTTTTTAAAGTAGCGCAATAATTTGTAGGTACATGAATAATAATAACATTAATGAAAATAATTGTAGAAAACATTAAAAACAGAACAATTAGGTAAATACATGAAAATAATATACAAATATACATTTCAAATAAAAATAGATTTTTTTAAACAATTATAAACATAAAAAAATATATAATTTAAAACATAACAGCAAGTAAAAGTAACAGCCAAAATAAATTAGCAAACTCCAATTAAAATAAAAGTATGCAAAGTGTTACACTTGAAAGGTATTAGATTTACTACTCCTACTCAACATAAACAAACTCATTGAAAATATTGGACTTCAGACTCCAGTCTGAGCAACAGTACAGAAAGGTTTGGATTTCGGAAACGTTAGACTTACTATTCCCACTCTTATTTACGCAACACAAGGAAACATGTTGGACTTCAGAGAGGCTACATTTACTATTTCACTCAAATCTAAGCAGCAGTATGGAAAGTATTGGACTTCAGAAGGGTTGGAATTAGTATCCCCACTCTGATCTAGGCAACAGTAGAGTTACTCTTTCCACTCCAGTCTAAGCAACAGTAGGGAAAGTGTTGGACTTGGACAGGCCAGATTTGCTACTCCCACTTCAATTTAAGTAACAGTAGGGAAAGTCTTAGGGGTCTATTATGATGTAGGGCGGATCGCCACCGCCCACATGGCGGTGGCAATCCGCCCTACATCATACCCCCCTCGCCATCCATTTTCCCCCCGCCATATTAGTATGGCGGGGGGGACCCCGGCGGACGGAAAGACCGTTCCCCGGTTTTCCGCCGGTCGACCAGGCAGAAAAGTGTCTGGATATGGTGGCGGTGTCTGCTAGACACCGCCATCCATATTAGCATGGGAGCGGGAAGCAGCCTTTGAAAGGCATGCGGATTTTGCTTTCGGGGCCTGTTGCGGGCCCCCAGGGTATTGGGGGGGGTTCACATAGTTGTCACGGACAAGGTGGCAGGCACCACGTAGTGCCTGTCACCTTGTGCATGACAATGCACAACTTGCATTTCCAGCATTGCGGCGGGCGGTGCTGTGACCACCGCCCGCCACAATGCTGGGAATGGAGGATGCCACCGCCACCATCCTAATTGCAGGTGCAGGACCGCCGCACCACTGGCGGCCGGTCCCAGCACCGCTAGGGTGGCGGGCAGACTAAAGTCAGCCCGCCATCCTAATAGGCCCCTTAGACTTCAGAGGGGTTCAGTTTACTATTTCTAATTCAGTTTAAGCAATAGTAGGGAAGGTGTTGAACTTCTGAGCAGTCAAATTTACTGTTCCCATTCCACCCTTAGCAAAAGTAGGAAAACTGTTGAATTTTGGAGGGGTTAGATTTACTATTCCCATTGCAATGTAAGCAAAGCTGGGAAAGTGTTGGACTTCAGAGGAATTAGATTTACTAGTCCCACCCCTATATATACAACAGAAGGAAAAGCATTGGACTTCAAAGGGGTTAGATTTAATACTCTCACTCCATCCTAAGCAACAGTATGGAAAGCGTTAGACTTTGAAAGGGTTAATTTTACAATCCCCACTCTATTAAGCAACAGTAAGGAAGGCATTGGAATTGGCTGGGCTAGATTTACTATTCCCACTCCAATCTGTGCAACAGTAGGGAAAGTGTGGGACTTCAGAAAGGTTACATATACCAATCCTACAGTCATTAAAAAAAATGTAAATATCTAAAAACATAAAATCACTAACCATATTGAACGTAAAAAATATATTTTGGTTAAATCTAAATAAGATTCTAAATTTTTTGTATATTTATAATACATTTAGCAACAAATGAAATATGAAATAAACATACATAGAATTCACTTCTCTCGCTACTACTGAAAAAAAACATGTGGGCTTGTGTTACTGCCAGTTTACGGCCATAACACACGCTCCCAGAGTGGAATGGGAGAATGTGACCACACCATGTGCGATCGAATCATAATTAGACGGTCGTGACCAGTCCCCTTTCTGCCATGTGTCACTCGGAGGAAACTCCGACCGACATCGTAATAGGTCCCTAAGTCTAAGTAAACAACAATTTTACATATTAAATAGTCAAGGAAATAATTATATAATGATTTATAAATTAAATATTTAAATAATCTAAAAAATAAAGAAAACTATTTTAATTTAAGTAATTTCCAAATTTAAAACCAAATAAATGAAATAATTTTTTTTTTTTAACATTTACATAATAACCAATAATTTTTTTTATTTACTTTATATCACTTAACATTAAAAAACAATTCTTTAAAATGTATTTAACTTCCCACCACATTCCCCTACATACCCAAATTCCCGCTGGTAAATCATAATAGAGTAATTACATAAAAAAAAAAAAAATTACTCAATGAAAATTACAAACTATATTTAAAAAATGGCAATTATACTAATATTATTAGTATATACATATATATGTAATTAAAACCAATGTTTATTACACCTATATTAAAGTACAGAATATTAATTACAACACTTTTCCTCCTAACGATATTGTATACAATAAAACCTACATTCTCACTTTTGATATTCTGTTTCACTATATTTTTGCAGAGGTGATATTTTTGACATGTTTGTCGCATGATATTTTGGAATCAATGTGTGTTTTATTCACCATATTTAACATGTGCCCATTTTGAAAATGCCCCTTTTCACATGAAAAGGGTAGTTACACAACTGTAAGGGATTTTCTCTACTCCAGCACACACGGACCTCAAACCTAATTGAATAATTAGGGGCCTATTACGATGGCGGGCGGCTCGGAGCACGGGACCATTCCGAAGTTGCGGCGGTCCCGCCATGCAAATTAGGATGCGCCCGCCACACTGGCGGGCGCATCCTCGACATTAACATTGCGGCGGGCGGTGCTTTAAGCAGCACCCGCCGCAATGTTAATGCCCATGTTGTGCATTACCATGCACAACGTGACAGGCACCGCGCGGTGCCTGCCACCTTGTGCATGGCAATGATGGGGGGGGTACCATGGGTACCCCCCAGTGCAGCCACCCACACCCCCAGCGGCCCCCGCAGAGATTTCCCACATGCCTTTCCATGGTGGAGTCTCCGCCATGAAAAGGCATGCATCCTAATATGGCCGCCACCATATTGAGTCCCTTTTCCGCCCAGCTGGCAATCTGACCAGCGGAAAAGCGGCAGACTGTCTTGCCGTCCGCCACGGTGCCCCCGCCATACTAATATGGCGGGGGTGAACCAGGGACATTTGGCGGGCGGATCGCCACCGCTGACCCAGCGGTGGCGATCCACCCAATATCCTCATGGGCCCCTTAGTGTTACTCTATGTACAAAATGCCCACTGCTGAAAACACGTTTTTCAACTGCTGAAAACACGTTTTTCAACTGCTGAAAACACGTTTTTCAACTTTGTGAAGGACTCCTATCTTTAACAGGGGCACAATTTAAGGATTCTTTGCACACAAAAACAGCTAGTGCATGACTATCAACTTATGTTTCTCTATTCCTGAGCAAAGGATTCACCAGCCACTTTGAGGAAGCCTAGTTGTATACCCCCCACACACCGATGTAAAACATTTGGCCTTTTGCAATGTTTTTGTTAACATTGCAAAAGACTCCTATAGTTAAAGTAAGAGCATTCTGAGATTTGTATTCCCATGAAAAAGACAGCTGTAAATCAGCCAAAGTGACTTTCTCTATACTTATGCAATGAGCATACCAGTTAAGTTCATGAATAAAATTTGTAAGACTTTTGTATATGATTTGGCCTTCAAATAATAAGACCTTAAACCCCGAGAACGTTTCTTGCAGTTGACTTGGGCAATTCTGAGAAGGTGCCTTTTTCCATGAAGAAGGCTGTTGCACCACACGGCCAAACTACCTTGTCCAAAAAAACACAAGCTCTGTTTAAGAATTTCTAGTCACAAGATGATGGACGGAATGTTGCACATTGGCAAAACATTCACCCCCAGTCACAGGTCTGGGTTTAATCCATTGTTATTTTGCTCACCACGCCACCCCAGTTCAGACATGGCCTTATGCAAATCTGCCTTGACCCTGTGCCTCATGGGAACAGTTCAGACCGAACTGCCAAGCTATGTCTTCCCTGGACCGGAATCAAGCATCCTAGGACCGGTTTCAGGGTTTCACCCCTCCTCAGCCAGGATAGCTTGACTCCAGTGGCGTAGTGAGCACGGGACCCACGTTTGGGCATACCCTTCCCACATAGGGCGAACAGTAAAACACACAAGATGATGGACAGAATGTTGCACATTGGCAAAACATTCACCCCCAGTCACAGATCTGGGTTTAATCCATTGTTATTTTGCTCACCACGCCACCCCAGTTCAGACATGGCCATATGCAAATCAGTCTTGACCCTGTGCCTCATGGGAATAGTCCAGCCCGAATTGCCAAGCCATGTCTTCCCTGGACCGGAATCAAGCATCCTAGGACCGGTTTCGGGGTTTCACCCCTCTTCAGCCAGGATAGCTTGACTCCAGTGGCGAAGTGAGCACGGGACCCACGTCTGGGCATAGCCTTCCCACATAGGGCGAACAGCAAAACACACACCGGAATCAAGCATCCTAGGACCGGTCCCAGGATGTTTGTTTTCAGTCCAGGGAGGACCTGGCTTGGAAGTTCGGGCTGGACTGTTCCCATGAGGCACAGGGTCAAGACTGATTTGCATATGGCTGGGTTCAAACTGGAATGGCATGGTGAGCAAAAAAACTATGGATTTAGGCCCAGATCGCTGTACTGGGGCGAATGTATGACATTGTTCTGCATTCTGTCCATCAACTGTTGTTTTTGCATTTGTCACCCCGAGTGGAAAGGGTATGCCCAGACGTGGGTCACGTGCTCTCCATGCCATTGGAAACAAGCTATCCTGGCTGAAGAGGGGTGAAACCCCGAAACCGGTCCTAGGATGCTTGTTTTCAGTCCAGGGAGGACCTGGCTTGGCAGTTCGGGCTGGACTGTTTCCATGAGGCACAGGGTCAAGACTGATTCAAACTGGAAAGGCATGGTGAGCAAAAAAATGATGGATTTAGGCCCAGATCGCTGTACTGGGGTGAATGTATGACATTGTTCTGCATTCTGTCCATCAACTGTTGTTTTTGCATATGAATTTCTATTCTACACTCTAAATATAAAAGGTTGGTTCTCAAATGGATGTTTCAACTTAGTGACAGTTTCCCATGTTTCACCTGGGCACATTTTGAGAATGTGTCTTTTCCCATTAAAAGGCAGATGTGCCACTGCCAACGTGATTTTTTTCTACATTTGCACAAAGGACAGCTAGCCCCATTCTGGAAAAACCACTTACAGAATTTGTGCTTCCAAACACAGTAAATGTTTTTAGTTTGTTAAACAAGGTTTATGTACAGATGTATAGGTATTTATGTACATATATATAGGTAGAGTGTTAGCCTGGGTAGCTAGAAAGAGCCCCAAGAGCAGGTAGAATCAATACTTGAGAGAAATAAGAGCTTTATGAGGGAAGTACCAGTACATTCTTGAATTATAGAGACGAAAATTATAAAGATGTGCCAGTTCCTAAATCTATTTCTCTATTGTAATAATCCTGAAGGGTCAGATTGAATCAGCATGGGGAGTTTGTTGCAATTACAGTTTTATCTTCCTGATGGAGACTAGATTTCATAAGATTGTGGCTAGAAAAGAGAATGAGAACTCAGATACTTGGATTTTTAAGGAAGTGTGAATCTTCCTGAAGGGACACAGTTTAAATCAGTTAATGCTTCATTTTAAGTGGGATTAATAGATATGGAATAATACCAGTCTATCTCTGGTGGTGGCTTAAGTACCACTATTATCACATCACATCATCTCAGGTGCCTATATAAAGTACACATTCACACCTACGGGTATCTTGGTGTTTTTATACCATATGTTTATTGTTATCCAAGTAAATGGTACTTATTGTATGTACCTTTCAAGTATGGAAGACTGAGTGGAAGTACAATGATTCAAACATGTGAGAGAGAGGTGAAACACATATCCCACAGGAGCATTCCTTAGTTTAATAAGCCACCGGACTAAAATAATCCATATGGGTCCTTCAACTTACCTATCATAACACATCAAAGTGGAGACTTGAGCATGACTATAATCACACACCTAAATATAACAAGATTAGGGAGTGTAGAGGTAGGGCCTACGTAGGCGCTAAGGTGGATACGTCCTCCACTTTAGTATCAGTTATAAACAAAAGGATCCACCTTGAAAAGAAGGTACTGGGGAAACTGAAAAAAAGGGGGGATAATGGTAAGTGAGTGTCCCTAAATGTGTTAGGGCACACTCAGTGTTGTTTAAATACCCCTCACACACCAAGAATGGCCCATGGTGTCATGCTTCATCATAGGGGTCTTCCCGTCCCGCTGCGGGACGGGGCGTGCTGCGACCTACGACTACGTGGGAGCACTTTTGATGAAGTACTATGTGTGGTGTAAAGGGAGGGTCTATTGTAGTTGTGAATATATGTGTGTTAAAAAGCAACTGGCCCAAGGAGACTGAAAAAAACTTTAATTAGTCCCAAGAGGGCTGGAGCTATTAAAAACCAAAAGTGCGGAGTTTGCCTACGTAATGTGTGGTTACTCCTTGTGGGTCAACATGTTTCGATGCGGAGCATCTTCATCAGGACAGGACAAAAAGATCCCTCCCAAATAGGAGCGTGTGCTTAGTAATATACAAAAGTGAAACAGATGCAATAAATGGTGCACGTATATACAATACCTAATCGTATGTATGTGAATCTGCAAAACAAGGAAAAAAAAGGAATACTGAATAAAGTTCCTTAGTAGGAGATCGTAGTACCTGTAAATATAGAAAAACATAAAAACTACGCAATGTGACTTAGATTGCGTGCTTCAGCTGTAATATTAGCGTTATCTGGAAGGGGTGCAGTGACCTGTAAAAGGAAGGACAGTACAAGACACTACAGAACAAAAAACAAAAAACACACACTCTATGCCTAATCGTGAAAAGTTAATAGTATTCCAAGTGAGAAAAGTGGTTGAAAAACGAAAGACATACTTATATGTAAATGAGGATACTGCCTCATGAACCTAGAACGGGTAGGATCGTAATGGAGCCTCAATTCTAATGGAGAGAGAAAATAAAACAAGGGGTCACGTTGTTACCTCTGTTGACAGAAGTGCCGGGCGAAGTCTGCAAACCGGAGCTGTCTGCAAACCGGAGCTATGGCTCCGTACTTACGTGCCCTGGCTGAAAATCTCAGCTACGAGTCTGTCCCTCCCGCGGTTCCGCTGTGTAATGGAACCAGGGCGGGAGGAGTGTTTATAACGCTCGTGATTAGCTCGGAAAAAGGTTTCAGCTGGTGGCGGCGCGGTGTATAGAAGTGCTTCCGGGTCAGGGTTGAAAAGAAGACTAGACTGCGTGCATTGGATACGGAAGTGAGTAAACAACTCCTCGTAGAATATTAATAGAGAGGAGATGTCGGCAGGGACAATGTAAATGTACCCGCGTGCAAACGCTATATCTAAGAAAAAAGAAGAAAGAAATTCTTAATAACGGTGTTCATTGCAGGATAACGCTGAGCTCATAATTATAAACAGAATATTCATCTTAAGTTGTTACATAATTAATGAAGGATACATATGGCCCGCTGCTGATCCGGTGGATCAAATGAAGGTGATTTCAAGAGGTAACACACCACGGGGGAATTAAGGGGAGGTGTGCTGGTGAGCCGGATGCTTCTTTAATATTTAAGGTGCGAAGGCAACATAAATGCTGAGCTCATAGTCAGTGTGAGAAAGATGTTTACACTGAGCTAGTAATTAAAATATTACTGCGCATGGCCTGTTACTGACACTGATCGCTAGTTAGAGAAATAAGTCTATGAAGTTATTGATTGCACCAAAGAGGCAAGTATACCTGCGCCGTAATGGGGGAAAAGTCCAAAACAATGGGGTTTTGGGACACAATCCGGTTTTTCACACCTACACGTTGCTGATAGGTACAATAGAAAAATACCTCCATATTATATCAATTGTGCCCAAGGTATATCGTCATTCAGGCCCCTTATATGAGTGCCTAGACGGAACACCCAACGTTGTTCTTTTTCAAAGAGTCCACGATCATTGTTGAGTTGTTCAATGATAGTCCACTTGATTTCATCCACACCATGGTTCATGTTCAAAAAATGGGTGGCCATTCTGGTTGTGCCCTTCTTGCAGCGGATATTACTCTTGTGTTCTCCAATTCGTACCTTTATTTGTCTCGTGGTCATGCCAACATATTCCATACCGCATGGGCAGGTGATGAGATATATCACGTTCTTGCTGTTGCAGTTCGTGAACTTGCGTTGTTCCCATGACGTACCATTTGAAAAAATGAGCTGGGTACTCTTTTTTGTGAGAGAGCACGTACTGCACGTGCCACATGGGTGATGCCCTCTGATGGGTGGCAACAGGCTACACGTATTTTGATGTGTTGGAAGAAGACGTGGTCTGGTGTGAACCAAGATATCCCTTAAGTTGCGGCCGCGTTTGTGGGAGAACATTGGTTTTGGGAGGTCAAGACCTCCACAGTTTAGAATCTTCCAGTTCTTATCGATAATTTTAGACACTTGGTTAGAATGGGTATTGAAGGTGGTTACGCAAATTGGTCTGGTTTCCTGTTCTTTCGGTGTCCGGTTCTCCAGAAGAGCTTCTCTATTGTTATTTCTGGCACGCTTGAGTCCTCTTTTGACTATCCGTTCTGGATAGTTGCGATCTAGAAGCCTCCTTTCCAGATCTTTGGCTTGTGTTTTGAAATCCGTTAGCTCTGAACAATTCCGTCGTAAACGGAGAAATTGTCCGTAAGGGAGATTATCCCGCAGATGCCGTGGATGGAAACTATCATAGAGTAACAGGCAATTCTTTGCCGTCGGTTTGAAATGTGTTCTGGATTTTAGCTTTCCTTCTTCAGCATATATGTTGAGGTCAAGGAACACCAGGTTGTTGTTAGAGACAGTGTGGGTGAATTTGAGGAACGTGTTCTGTTCATTAAGCCAAGTCATGAAACTGGATACTGATTCAGAATCGCCTCTCCAAATCACAAAAACGTCATCTATATAGCGTTTCCAGACAATGATGTTGTTGAAGAATGGGTTACTTTGAAGGAGTATTTTCTGTGATTCCAGATGGTGGACGTACAGACCCGCTAGACTCGGCGCGAAGGTACTCCCCATACTGGTACCGTGTTTTTGCAGATAGTGTACCTCCTGATATAGGAAGAAATTCTTCTTTAAGGCTAGGGTGATGCATTCCATGACCAAATTCCTGGGTGTGTGGTAATTCCAGGTGATGGAAAAAAGAACTTCTTCTATGATGTCAAGGGTCTCATTATGTGGGAGACTGGTGTATAAGCTCTCCACGTCTAGTCCGAGTAATAGATGTTGAGTAGGGTCAAAGGTGAGACCTTCAAGGAGTTGTAGTACTGCTTTAGTGTCCTTTAAGTAGGTATCGGTGGCTTGAACTAATGGGCGGAGGAAAGCGTCCGAAAATTTAGATAGAGGCTCAAGGATGGAGCCGATACCCGATACAATTGGACGTCCTGGTGGATTGTCGAGGTTTTTATGGATTTTGGGTATGGTATAAAAATAAGGTGTCCGGGGTGATTTCTGAATAAGAAAATCGGCCTCTTTTTTAGATATCCAGTCATGTGTGATTGCTTCTTCAACCATACCCATTATCCGTATCCGAACTGCCTCAGTGGGGTCATCGGGGAGGATTTCATAATTCCGCTGGTCGCCTAGGAGTCTCCTGCATTCGGTGTCATAGTTAGTAGTCGTTTGGATGACTATAGCTCCGCCCTTATCTGCTGGTTTTATGGTGATGTCAAAATTATTGGCAAGCTGCTGTAGTGCTTCCTTTTCAGATCTCGTCGTGTTCTGAAAAGTTTGGTGTTCCTTCTTGAATATCGTGTTCAGATCTTCCATCACGGCCTTTTCAAAGGTCAACACTTCAATGGGTATAGTGGAGTCCAAAGGACTAAAGGTAGATTTTGGTCTCAAACCAGTGTCGGAAGGATGACTGTCAGAGATAGTCTTGTCGGCAAAGAAAGTTCTCAATTTGAGCTTACGCATAAACTCTTTGATTTCTAGACAGAGTTTAAATTTGTCTACCCTATTTGTGGGGACGAAACCGAGGCCTTTTTCTAAGGCTGCCACTTGGGGATCCGTTAGTGTAACGTCAGAGAGATTAACCACTAACTGTCCTTTCGGCTGGTTGATGGTTGGTTGAATGCCGCTGTCATGCTCCGTGTGGATACTCTGGTCTGGTCTTCTTGGTCGTTGTTCCAATGGACCTGGTATCCTCTCCGATTTCTTCCCCGTGGTTGTCCATGGCGCATCCCTAAAAAAGGAGGTGGACCGTAGTAATTGTAGTCTTGGGGGGCCGGATTCCACTGTGGAAATGGTATGCCCATTGGTGGTGGACAAAATGGATATTGTGTATATAGTGGTGGACCCTGATAGCCACCCCAGCCTCTGCCTCTTTGTCTGAAAGGCCTTTGTTGTTGGCCCCTGTTCCTCTGATTCCTTGGATTACCTGTTCCACTGGAGTAGGAGTCATTAGATCCAGTGTCTGAGTGGTCACTATCTGTGTCCAGGTCACTACCGGTTCTGCTCTGAACATAGTCGTCTCTTGTATAGGGGTATACACGTTCATGACTAAAGGCTGTGACATCTTTTTTCAGTTTCTTGTATTTACTCTGTTTGAGTGAGATTTCATATTCACTCATCTCTTGGTTGAGTTCTTCAAGTCTCTTCTTGAGGACTGACGTGGATTGATAACTCTTCAACTGAACCTCAATTTTCTGTATGTCAATCTTGAGTTCTTGGGTTAGGCGGGTGGCTGTTTTAATAATCAGGACAAGCCAATCCCGTGTACAGTGCCACGATATCAGTGACCAATCTTTTTTGAAAGTTTTGTCATGCTGAAAGATGAACGGTTCATTCCGAACGATCAAGCCCCTTGGTGCTGTGTTTGCCCTCAGATATTCAGTCATGAGTAGACCATGCAGAGCAGTTTTGATCTGTGTTCTCCTTAGGTTTGCCAACTCGTCCCAGTCCGAACCATTAAGACCAGGATCAGTGTTGCTCAGACCCTCAAAAGGGTTGAGAGCCGCCAGAATCCGGTCAACTTCCTCATCATCAAAAGTGAGGCCTGCCGACTCAGCCATGTTTGTGCAATGTGAAATGATATATCTGTATAAGTTAGAGTGTGTGTTGGAAGTGTAGTGTCAGAGAGATTAACTAGTTAAGTAGTGCTATGTGGGGGAATAAGTACAATGGCTTAACCATCCCCGAAGAAATTGGAGAAAAACTCCCACAGCTGTACGCTGTCAAAATAGCTAAATATAACAAGATTAGGGAGTGTAGAGGTAGGGCCTACGTAGGCGCTAAGGTGGATACGTCCTCCACTTTAGTATCAGTTATAAACAAAAGGATCCACCTTGAAAAGAAGGTACTGGGGAAACTGAAAAAAAGGGGGGATAATGGTAAGTGAGTGTCCCTAAATGTGTTAGGGCACACTCAGTGTTGTTTAAATACCCCTCACACACCAAGAATGGCCCATGGTGTCATGCTTCATCATAGGGGTCTTCCCGTCCCGCTGCGGGACGGGGCGTGCTGCGACCTACGACTACGTGGGAGCACTTTTGATGAAGTACTATGTGTGGTGTAAAGGGAGGGTCTATTGTAGTTGTGAATATATGTGTGTTAAAAAGCAACTGGCCCAAGGAGACTGAAAAAAACTTTAATTAGTCCCAAGAGGGCTGGAGCTATTAAAAACCAAAAGTGCGGAGTTTGCCTACGTAATGTGTGGTTACTCCTTGTGGGTCAACATGTTTCGATGCGGAGCATCTTCATCAGGACAGGACAAAAAGATCCCTCCCAAATAGGAGCGTGTGCTTAGTAATATATAAAAGTGAAACAGATGCAATAAATGGTGCACGTATATACAATACCTAATCGTATGTATGTGAATCTGCAAAACAAGGAAAAAAAAAAAAGGAAAAAAAAGGAATACTGAATAAAGTTCCTTAGTAGGAGATCGTAGTACCTGTAAATATAGAAAAACATAAAAACTACGCAATGTGACTTAGATTGCGTGCTTCAGCTGTAATATTAGCGTTATCTGGAAGGGGTGCAGTGACCTGTAAAAGGAAGGACAGTACAAGACACTACAGAACAAAAAACAAAAAACACACACTCTATGCCTAATCGTGAAAAGTTAATAGTATTCCAAGTGAGAAAAGTGGTTGAAAAACGAAAGACATACTTATATGTAAATGAGGATACTGCCTCATGAACCTAGAACGGGTAGGATCGTAATGGAGCCTCAATTCTAATGGAGAGAGAAAATAAAACAAGGGGTCACGTTGTTACCTCTGTTGACAGAAGTGCCGGGCGAAGTCTGCAAACCGGAGCTGTCTGCAAACCGGAGCTATGGCTCCGTACTTACGTGCCCTGGCTGAAAATCTCAGCTACGAGTCTGTCCCTCCCGCGGTTCCGCTGTGTAATGGAACCAGGGCGGGAGGAGTGTTTATAACGCTCGTGATTAGCTCGGAAAAAGGTTTCAGCTGGTGGCGGCGCGGTGTATAGAAGTGCTTCCGGGTCAGGGTTGAAAAGAAGACTAGACTGCGTGCATTGGATACGGAAGTGAGTAAACAACTCCTCGTAGAATATTAATAGAGAGGAGATGTCGGCAGGGACAATGTAAATGTACCCGCGTGCAAACGCTATATCTAAGAAAAAAGAAGAAAGAAATTCTTAATAACGGTGTTCATTGCAGGATAACGCTGAGCTCATAGTGGCTCATATGGCCCGCTGCTGATCCGGTGGATCCACCGGATCAGCAGCGGGCCATATGTATCCTTCATTAATTATGTAACAACTTAAGATGAATATTCTGTTTATAATTATGAGCTCAGCGTTATCCTGCAATGAACACCGTTATTAAGAATTTCTTTCTTCTTTTTTCTTAGATATAGCGTTTGCACGCGGGTACATTTACATTGTCCCTGCCGACATCTCCTCTCTATTAATATTCTACGAGGAGTTGTTTACTCACTTCCGTATCCAATGCACGCAGTCTAGTCTTCTTTTCAACCCTGACCCGGAAGCACTTCTATACACCGCGCCGCCACCAGCTGAAACCTTTTTCCGAGCTAATCACGAGCGTTATAAACACTCCTCCCGCCCTGGTTCCATTACACAGCGGAACCGCGGGAGGGACAGACTCGTAGCTGAGATTTTCAGCCAGGGCACGTAAGTACGGAGCCATAGCTCCGGTTTGCAGACAGCTCCGGTTTGCAGACTTCGCCCGGCACTTCTGTCAACAGAGGTAACAACGTGACCCCTTGTTTTATTTTCTCTCTCCATTAGAATTGAGGCTCCATTACGATCCTACCCGTTCTAGGTTCATGAGGCAGTATCCTCATTTACATATAAGTATGTCTTTCGTTTTTCAACCACTTTTCTCACTTGGAATACTATTAACTTTTCACGATTAGGCATAGAGTGTGTGTTTTTTGTTTTTTGTTCTGTAGTGTCTTGTACTGTCCTTCCTTTTACAGGTCACTGCACCCCTTCCAGATAACGCTAATATTACAGCTGAAGCACGCAATCTAAGTCACATTGCGTAGTTTTTATGTTTTTCTATATTTACAGGTACTACGATCTCCTACTAAGGAACTTTATTCAGTATTCCTTTTTTTTCCTTGTTTTGCAGATTCACATACATACGATTAGGTATTGTATATACGTGCACCATTTATTGCATCTGTTTCACTTTTGTATATTACTAAGCACACGCTCCTATTTGGGAGGGATCTTTTTGTCCTGTCCTGATGAAGATGCTCCGCATCGAAACATGTTGACCCACAAGGAGTAACCACACATTACGTAGGCAAACTCCGCACTTTTGGTTTTTAATAGCTCCAGCCCTCTTGGGACTAATTAAAGTTTTTTTCAGTCTCCTTGGGCCAGTTGCTTTTTAACACACATATATTCACAACTACAATAGACCCTCCCTTTACACCACACATAGTACTTCATCAAAAGTGCTCCCACGTAGTCGTAGGTCGCAGCACGCCCCGTCCCGCAGCGGGACGGGAAGACCCCTATGATGAAGCATGACACCATGGGCCATTCTTGGTGTGTGAGGGGTATTTAAACAACACTGAGTGTGCCCTAACACATTTAGGGACACTCACTTACCATTATCCCCCCTTTTTTTCAGTTTCCCCAGTACCTTCTTTTCAACCTATAATCACACACCATCTCTGTGCACTCACCCTGTGCATACCTATAATCACACACTATCTCTGTGGGGACCTGCGTATCCCTATAATCATACACTATCTCTGTGGGGACCTAGGGATGTCTATAATCACACACTATCTCTGTGGTGACCTGAACATCCCTTTAATCACACACTATCTCTGCGGGAACCTGGGCATGTCTATATTCACACACATTCTCTTTGGGGACCTTGGTAATACTATAGTTACACATTATCTTTGTGGGGACCTGGACATCTCTATAATCACACACTAAAGTCCTGCTCAGGTTCCCAGAGAAATAATCACACACTATCTCTGTGGGGACCTGGGAATGTCTATAATCGCACACTATCTCTGCGGGGACCTGGGTATGTCTATAATAACACACTATCTCTGTGGGGACCTGGGTATGTATATAATCACACACTGTCTCTGGCAGGACCTGGGTATATCTTTAATCACACACTATCTCCGTGGGAACCAGGTAGGTCTTTAATCACACACTATCTCTGCTGGAACCTGGGAATGTCTATAATCACACACTTTCTCTTGGGCAACCATGTTAACACTATAGTTACTCACCATCTCTGTGGGGACCTGGACATCTCTATAATCATAAACTATTTCTGTGGGGACCTGGGGCATGTCTACAATCACACACTATCTCTGTGGGGACCTGAGCAGGTCTATAATCACACACTATCTCTATGGGGACCTGGGCATGTTGTGGAAATATGGATTTTTCTGGTCAGTTATGTCCCCTATCTTGGACCCCAACGGTTCTATGTGCATGTTACAAGTACATGTATGTTCCCTCCAGTTCCAGTTATGAAGACGCAAATACATGTGCGTCCACCGCTAACATGTCCTCTTTCAGATCCGCCATGAATAGGCCGGATATCCCATTCCTAAGTACAAAAGGCCACCGCCTTTATATGGTTTACTTATGCCATTTTACAGTTCAGACGAGTAGGCCCTGATTCTGTCATCAAGTTTTTCTTGCTTTCTGCCTCTGAAGCTCCAGTCTGAGCCTGCATCTGTGACCATGAACTTTGTCTCATTCCCTGCGCGGCTCACGAAGCCTGACATCAGCTTGCTGCCTGCCAAGAACTGTATTTCACCTTCGAAATTATCTGCTCCGTTCCCTGCCCAATGCATTCCTGTCTAGTAGTTTCAGTAAACATTCTTCCAGCTACCGAGTAAAGGCCCGGCTTCTCTGTCTTCATGCAAGTAATTCATAGCCCTGTTACTATGGAAGATTCCTGCCCTCGCATCTAGTGTAGACACTTAGACGCTTGTACACGCACTAACAGTCAGTATAGTCAGTATAGAATAAGATTCTACTCTAAGAGACCTCTCTTCTGGATAACATAGTTCTTTAAACATAGGATGTTAGATATGATTTGGGATTAGGTTGACTTGACCCTCCAGACTTCTGTCGCCACATGTAGAGCTAAATGTCAAGTCCCCTTCACCCCCTAGTTGCACGTCAATCACACGTCATACTGCTGCGCACGCATCTCTGCCAAGTATTTCTGCTGACATTGCGAAATTATTTCATAGGTCCACCCATATGTGACATCATAACCAATGACGTTTTCCTTGTTACACCCAATTACGCCTCTTTATGCTACGCATGTGAAATGTTATCTTTGCTATCAATTGTTACGCCTCTTGCATTGGCCTCACTGTAATGCCTATTGTATAAAAGTGAATAATTATCAATAATGTATGTACTTCACTTCCTGAACCTTCGTGGTGATGGAACTTGGAGCAACCGATTATAATCGACCATTGGAATAAAGCCCATTCCGAACCTCTAATACCACGGATTCTGCCTCTTATTTACTGAGCTATTTTATTATGTTTCTGTATCAAATTAAGTCCCGGTAATTAAATTATTTACCACATGAATGGCGCCCGAACAGGGACACTTTCTCATCTCACGCGCCGGCGGTGCGTTGCAGGCCCGGTCTCCTGCCACAGCTGGACGGACAACAACGCGTACCAGCAGGATTTCCTGTATCTCCCTCCGGTCAAGCGGGGGCGACTGAGGCTGCGATCAACACCCAGACGAGGCGGTGAGAAGTGCGAAGTATCCCGACCAGAGCCTAGCTGAGAGAGCAAGATCCGAGGTATACAGAGGCCTACCAGGTTTCCGATGTCCTGACGTGTCTGAAGTTTTCGAGTCGAGTCGAGTCCAGTCCGGTCCAGTTCAGTTCAGTTCCGTTCCGAGGCCTTCCGTTCCGAGCTACCCGGTGAGTACCATTACTGGGGAGGCGTTCTGGCGTGCACATAAGTTGTGCCGGTCCAGACGGGTTTGGGTACACAAATCCGGTCTGCACTGTTTCAGCAGTGTATCTGTACTGTTTAGCAGTACATCTAGTATATCTAGTATATAAATTCAGAATAATTCAGTTAATGCCGAGTATTATGTTCAGTAATTAAGTTTCCTTAGATCGTATCATCATTGTTGCTCAGTTAAATGTTAAATGTTAAATGTTTTTAGTACGTTCTGCATATTGTGGTATGAATGACTGTTCATTATTGTGATTACTGTATTAAGTTTGTTCAAGATCAAGTATCAGATCAGTTCTCAATATGCCGCTCTTTTCGAAATTAAGACAGATCACAACTAGAAAAGGGGTACTCGAAGAAGCTGTTCCTATTCCTCCTAGGGACACTCCAGGGTACTTCATGTATCATAAACACGGCTTAGACGCTATATTATTTCTTGATTTATGGGTAGACTACACTAAGGAATTACCAGAAAGTCAGAGGTGGCCCGCAGCTGGGACCTGGGATGCAGAGTGCATCGTGAAAGTAGAGGAAGAATTATGGAAAAAGAAAGCTAGACAATCACAGAAAGACGCCATTGAATTATGGCGTAAAGAATCGTATAGACGTACAGAAAAAGCACGTAGACAGGAAGAGAAGGGTAAAGAGAATTCAAATGAAGTCCGAGAAAATCTATTAATTGAAGAAGGTGCACGAGTGAAATCAGAACAAGTAGACAGACAAAGACATGCCCTTATGAAGGGTATGTATCCCCTTCTGGCCGAGGGATTACCTAAGGCTACTGCGGGGATACCAAAAGACTTGCCACCCCCATTGTTTCCAATAAAAGTACATCCTAAAGGGCATCCTAGAACCGCAGAAGATGTTTTTCTTTCCTCATATTTAGATGACGCAGCTCCCGAGTATGCTAACCCCGCCCCACATAGACCGTCGGCCGGGGAGGTTCAACACCAAGATCCTGTATCTGTATCTCTACAGCACCGAATCCTGACACAAGTTCCGGCAAGCACATCTGTTTCCACATCTGTTCCTACAGCTACTTCTATAGCTGTGTCCACACCTATAGTTGCTGTATCGCGTTCAACGAATCCTTTCACGCCCGATACCCCAGACGGGGCTACGGGAGGTGCTACCAATATTTTTTCTACGCCACCCAGAATAAATAAACTTACCTTTCAAGAGTCAGCACATCCACGCACCCCCAAACTCATAAATGCCCGCACGCTTAAGGAACTCCTTATAGATTGTAGATATGACCCTGTGCCCGGCAAAGAGGACGAAATGATCCTGGCATCACTACGTATCAGACGAGCCGCGGTGTATTTAGGGAAGTTACCAGGAATGACTATGCATCTAGATAATATATATCATTTTGTCCAAACAGGGCGGGATTCTGAATGTATTAACAGAGCTATGGAATACCAGAAAGTGGAGATACAAGGGGAACTGTTACGTTTCCTCATAAATTGTGTGATCAGAAATCAAGACCGACTGGGGGTAGACCCAGAAGCAATGCAAATTCTTACCAGATGGAGCCAGAATATATCAGAAGGGAGACATGATAAGCAAAACTGTATAATAGCCATGTGCCGAAAGATCCGTAAAGAAATAGAACGCCTACACGAAGAGAGATTAGCGGTAGACCAGTTCGAACAAAGCGAGGAGGAAGGATCAGGACTGCCCACGGGACAGTCAGAAACCATAGCCTATGTAGGTAGAGGAAGATCTTGTAATAGTACTAGATGTCTTACTGACCCGATACGCCCGATATGTCTAGAAAATAACAGGAATTTTCAAACACCTATAATAAATATAAGGTCCCCCGAGCATTCGTTCCAAGCCGCTGACAAATTACTGCGAGAACGAAGGGGTTATCATTTTCTCGATTCTATGGATGAACAAGAATTAGCCAGGTCAGCCGTTCATTGGGTTGACAGTCCCGGAAAGTATGATGATGATACAATAGCACACACATTTTTGAATCTCACCCCAGATGAACAGCGTTTAGCTGGGATTTATATGATTCAACAACTTCTTATACTATATAAAAGCCAACATTCAGATCCTGGTCCCTTACCTGATATATTGACTGAATTACTCACGAATAGATGGAGAGGTTCAGGTACTAAGCTAATTAAAGAAATACTAGAATCAAGAAAGCAGTACATTCTTTTTGTATGTCCAGACCATGTCTCACTGCCCATCAAGGAAAGACCGATGTATTACATGGACAGACAGAATCCTTTACGAGAAGTACACCCAATAAAGGGCGAGGACAATCAGTTTAAACGTGTATATGTATATACGCCCATATCAAAAATAGAATTGTTGGAAATGAAGAAAGTGGTACCCAGTCATGACAAAGACCCAGCGGGTTTCCACCGAGAAATTAAAGACATGTTACTCATGGGAGAGTATACCTATCCCGACATTATGACCATAT
The DNA here is from genome assembly GCF_964204655.1 of Triturus cristatus. NCBI lineage: Eukaryota > Metazoa > Chordata > Amphibia > Caudata > Salamandridae > Triturus > Triturus cristatus. The sequence continues at coordinate 429,805,110 of NC_140579.1, read as the reverse complement.
TAAAGGTATTGATGCCTGCTGGCATTTATGAAAAACTCAAGGAAAAAGAGTGGGAGGTGGGAGACCAAAAGATAGACTGGACAGCATTAGAAAATGAAGAAAGGGCCCGAGGTCCAGGTTCGGGGCTTGGGGACAAAACTAAAGCACTACCAGGTTTACTAGTTCAGGTACTGCCACGTTTATTAACCACGAAAAAGGAAGACTGGGGTGCAATCTCAGCCTGTAAACAAAAGCAAGATGAAGACACTAGTGATTTCTATGCCCGATTCGAAAAATGTTTTGGTATAAATAGTGGCATAAAAGCAAGTAGCGAATCATACCCACATCTGTTTGTGACAAAATTAGTTGAAAATTCTTTGCCCCAAGTGAAGAATAGAGTATTAAAATTCGAGAGTACCTGGCAAGGTAATACCCCATCACAAATGTTACAAATGTTACAGTACCATTACAATAGAATTAGAGAAGAACAAGAACATGAACAAAGACGCATGAAAGACACGAAAATGAAAATGCTAGTCTCCCAGACAGTTCCAGCTGAAGGACATAAAAAGGGTACGACACATTCCGGTGAATCAGCAGGACCTATAAAAGGGACATGCAACTACTGTAAACAACCAGGTCATTATATACACGATTGTCCAGTCCTGAAGCGTAATATCGCCACAGGTATTACAAAAGAAAGACCACGGCCACTTAGACAGGATCAGAATGAACAAGGAGCACCGCAGCATGCACAGGCCATGCCAGCTCCACAACAGTCTATACAGTTTGTGCCAGCCGCACCAGCGCTGCCTGTTGCTGCCACACAAACCACGACACGACAGCTGTACCAGACCGCACAGTATGACTATCCTGATTATCAACGATATGCATGAAACAGCCTAGAGAGGGAAGTTGACTTACCCCTTATCGAGATCCCTGTAGACCAAGAAGGACCTTATGTACATAGTGAATTATTAGGTCAAGACAGAAAATTTTTACTCGATACAGGGGCAAGTCGAACAACCATAAAACGTAGTGAAGTTCCAGGGGCACCCCTCTCAGGCTCACAGAATATTTCCCTTGGTTTTTCAGGAAAACCTATTGTTAATGAAGTATCACAGCCTCTTCCACTTACGATAGGACCTTTGACCCGAACTACAGATTTATTGCTCACTAAATCCTGTCCAGAAAACTTGTTAGGTATAAAAACACTGAAAGCTCTAGGAGCTATAATATGTTGTTCTCCGGAAGGAGTAAGATTGTTTTTACGTGATTTTAAAGGTCACTATGTGTCTAGAGACATGGATCCCCGACTACAGACTTTACCTACACATCTATGGGCACAAGGCCCTACTGATGTTGGGTGCATGAATATTACACCATATCGAGTTACACTAAAGGCAGGAGTGGTACTACCACGAATGCGACAATACAAGTTACCACCAGATGCTGTAGTGGCTTTACTACAAATCATTGACGAGCTCATTGCCCAAGGAGTGGTTGTAGAAACAGACTCCAATGTATGTAATTCACCGATAATTCCGATTCTTAAACGAACAGATCCGAAGGCCCCGCCAGTATATCGATTGGTTATTGATTTGCGCGAATTGAACAAATGCATTGTGCCACAATTCCCTGTGGTCCCAGATATCTCGTCATTACTGACAGCTATTGATTCCGAAGCAACATTCTTTACTGTAATTGATCTCAAAAATGCCTTTTTCAGCGTCCCAATAGATCCGGAAAGCCAATATTTGTTCGGATTTAGTTTAAATGGACGTAGCTTCAAATTCTCACGCGCACCTCAAGGATTTACAGAAAGCCCCAGCATCTATAGCCAAGCACTGAAACGAGAACTCGACAGTATCCACATGCCAGTTAACACTGCCTTGCTTCAATATGTCGATGATCTGCTGATCACCGCTAGAAGCGAACCCGAATGTGAGAAAGCATCACTGACAGTTTTACGATTTCTAGCCGAAAAGGGGCACAAGGTGTCCCCTTCTAAGCTGCAATTCTGTGTCCAGCGAGTTGTTTATCTTGGACACTCGCTGTCCAAGGAGGGAAGGCAGCTTACACCCGACCGCATTCAGTTAATAGCTAACATGCCAATACCCAAGACACAAAAGGAGGTGCGGGCTTTTATAGGCCTCACTTCATATTGTAGGCAGTGGATCCCTCAGTATGCATTTCTAGCAAAACCACTCATTCAGTTGACAACACAGGAGGCAGCCACATCGACTGTTCTCCCTTGGACTCAGGAACATACACAAGCTTTTGAAAGCTTAAAGAAAGCTCTATGCCAAGCACCTGTTTTAGCAACACCATGTTACAGAAAACATTTTACACTCTTTGTTACAGAACGAGAAGGTACTGCTTTGTCAGTACTCGCACAGGAACAAGCAGGATCACACAAACCGTGTGCTTATTTTTCTAGTACATTAGATCCCGTAGCTCAGGCTCTGCCTGCGTGCCTGAAATCAGTGGCAGCGACAGCTTTAGCAATCAGACAAAGCGATGCCATAGTGTTAGGACATCCATTGACAGTACAAGTACCACATGCAGTGGAGGTTCTTGTGAATCGAACGCAAACACAACATTTGACTATAGCAAGACTTACAGGGTACGAACTAACACTGTTTCAGCCACATATAGAAATCAGACGTTGTAACACATTGAATCCTGCCACACTTTTACCTGTAAATGGAACAGACCCACTAGCTCATGACTGTATTGATGTTATTACAATCACGACGAAACCCAGACAAGACTTGACAGATGTCCCATTGTCAGACCCAGACCTGACGTTGTATGTAGATGGTTCATGTATGAGAAAAGGTACAGGAGAACTAGTGGCCGCTTACGCAGTCACAACAGACACTGAAATCATTGAAACAAATTGCATAAATACCTTGTCCGCTCAAGCAGCAGAGCTTGTCGCTCTGACACAAGCCTGTATTCAAGCCACAAATAAAAAAGTCAACATATACACTGATTCACGTTATGCATTCGGAGTTGTACATGACTTCGGCGTGCTGTGGCGAGAGAGAGGTTATTTAACTTCTCACGGTGCCCACATTCAGCACGGACCCCTCATCCATGCTTTATTAGATGCAATACATCTACCCACTGCAATATCAATTATGAAATGTAAAGCTCATACGAAAGTTACTGATATCATTTCTCAAGGCAATGATCTAGCTGACAGAACAGCTAAACAGACTGCTCAAACTCAAACATCCGACATGACAAAGACAATAGTCCCGACGCCAACACATTGTATGACGGTTAAAGATCCTACTCTTGACGTAATTGATATACAGACACATGCTACACCAGACGAAATAAAGAAATGGACTGAATTAGGAGGGATCCAAACGGATCAAGGATGGTTGATGAAGGAAAAGTCTGTGTGGTTCCTTCCTGATTCAATGGTCCAGGTTATAATTAACACTGTACATAGTCCAGCACATCTAGGAGAAAAAGCTATGCTAGACAGCATTCAACACATTTGGTTCAATAAACATTTACGAGCTGCAGCCAAACAAAAAGTTCGTACCTGTATGATCTGTTGTCAGTTCAACCCAGGAAAAAGCGTTCCCGTAGAACAGGGTGGATTTCAGCCTCCTGATCACCCTTTTGAAGTCCTCCAGATGGATTATATCCAGATGGAACGATGTCGAGGATTCAAATATGTTCTCGTAGTTGTCTGTGCTCTTTCCCGTTGGACAGAGGCATACCCGGTTTCAGATTACACGGCCCCGACTACTGCCAAACAGTTAGTTCGAGAATTCTTCCCACGATACGGTTTACCACGTGTTGTTCACTCAGATAACGGCCAGCCGTTCTCATCCGAATTAATGAAACACGTTTCACTTTTGTTAGGCTATCAGTGGAAATTCCACTGTGTCCGACACCCCGAAGCAGCAGGTCTCGTAGAAAGACATAATCAGACCCTGAAAATTAGATTGTCCAAAATATGCAGACAGAAAGGTGTCGACTGGGTAGTAGCGTTACCAGTTGCACTCTTTTACACAAGAATGGTAGCACACTCTCGAACAGGGCTATCCCCGTATGAGGTGATCTTTGGCAGACCACCAAATATGTGGGGGACGCCTATACCACGCAAAATAACTGATATTGACTGTAATATGCTGACAGATTATTTGGCTTCCTTGATGTCTGCACTACAATCTTGTCGTTCACAGGTAGCTGCAGCCTTTCCTGACAACACTGAGGTGAAACCCCATGACGTAATTCCAGGGGATCTCGTTTTAGTGAGGAACTTTGATCGAAAGACTCAGCTGGATCCTAGGTGGAAGTCACCGAAATTGGTCTTGCTCACCACAAGGACAGCCGTGAAGATCGAGGGCAGAAAAGGCTGGATTCATTCAAGTCATATCAAGAAATTTCATGGACTACCAGCGGATGTGAATACCACACCTCGTGTGTCTTCACCCATTGACTCAAAACTTCCTTTTGTTGAAAAGAGTAATTCCGAACTTTATAAACTAAAACTCAGGTCCAATCAGTCAAGCAATTTGATTGTTTAAGTCCTCTCCGAGGTGAAGCGGTTGAATTGTCTCTGACATGTATCCCTTGGACCTGAATAGAGAATGCACCCGAAAAATGTTGAAACGACAGGCATACTGTAAATCACTGCGTAGTCATTGTACAGTGACGTTATTAATTTTGTTTTTCCTAAGTTTCTTAATAATTACTGCAAGTATATTGTTGCACATATATTACCCTATTTCTAGACATGTTTATAACGTTACTGCTGAACATTCTTTTAGTGACCTATCCCCGCATGAATTATCGTATAGATTTGCGCTGCGCAATAACACTTTTATTAGTATGTTACATCATTCCCATCAGGTTAGCAATGCTACAAATTGTTGGATATGTGGCCGACTCCCTCCCTATCAGAATTATAAAGGAATTCTACCTCTTTTTCCATACTCATTCACACACAACGGCTCCTGTGGAGCATGGTTTAGCTTAATTAATTCCTTAGATTCAAATTCTGCAGTTTATCAAGACAACTGGGTATGGGGAAATTTGAACTTAGTTTTACTTAAAGTCTGCTACCCTAACAAGGAGGGACTTCCCAAGAGAACAGGAACTGATCTAGAAAATGAAGTATATGGATTAGGTAATTTTACGCTTAATCTTATGATCCTAAATGTCGAATCCGAAGCTACTCCAATTTTGCCCGCTATGTCAATATTTCCAGTAAAAGGTGAATTATGTGTAAGAAAGAATGGTTCCATACATATGGGCCATAGTAGATGCACCACTGTAGTAGAATTTAGTGATCAAGGCAAGTCTACATTTAGAGCTTTCCGCCATTCCTATTTCATATGTGGTCAGACGGCCTATGTACGTTTGCCTCTAGATTGGGATGGTACCTGCTACATTGGATTCCTTTTGCCACCTGTTTTTCTAGCTCCTCCTGATTATCACAGAAATACTCATTTAGTACACAATAGAGAAAGGAGAGATCTCCCAATTGTCGATTACACTGAAACAGCATGGGAAAAATACACAGATTTCAATAAAGGTCTCTTTCCCTATATAGGTACCGTTACCAATAGTAAGCTGATACGTAGATTAACTAGAACCCTTGAAGCAGTAGTGAACGAAACTATTTCCGCCTTAGGCAATTTAACAGAAGAGCAGTCTGCTATGCGGATTGTTGTGCTCCAAAATCGTCTTGTCCTTGACGTCATCCTGGCCGATAGGGGCGGAGCTTGTAGGGTCATCGGATCAAGCTGTTGCGTATTCATACCAGAAAATTCGCCATCTGTATATAAAGCTATAACCCGCCTTCATAAGATTGTAAGCCAGATACACCAGAATCCAGGCACCTGGACTTGGTCCGGTTGGTTTTGGAGCGTGTTATCAGCCTGGGGATGGAGAGTTCTATCCTTCCTAGGTATTGGCCTTCTCATACTATTCAGTTGCTGTCTATGCCTGCAATGTGGACCAGCGATTTGTGGTCTGTGTGCCACATCGTGTATTCCACATCAAGATTTTCGTTCAAAATCCCGGAAGAAGAAAGAAGAACAAATGATGCTATATTAACAGATCAATGGATTAATGAAGATTGATATCTCTTGACGGGCAAGTAGGGGACAAGGAGGGAATGTGGAAATATGGATTTTTCTGGTCAGTTATGTCCCCTATCTTGGACCCCAACGGTTCTATGTGCATGTTACAAGTACATGTATGTTCCCTCCAGTTCCAGTTATGAAGACGCAAATACATGTGCGTCCACCGCTAACATGTCCTCTTTCAGATCCGCCATGAATAGGCCGGATATCCCATTCCTAAGTACAAAACGCCACCGCCTTTATATGGTTTACTTATGCCATTTTACAGTTCAGACGAGTAGGCCCTGATTCTGTCATCAAGTTTTTCTTGCTTTCTGCCTCTGAAGCTCCAGTCTGAGCCTGCATCTGTGACCATGAACTTTGTCTCATTCCCTGCGCGGCTCACGAAGCCTGACATCAGCTTGCTGCCTGCCAAGAACTGTATTTCACCTTCGAAATTATCTGCTCCGTTCCCTGCCCAATGCATTCCTGTCTAGTAGTTTCAGTAAATATTCTTCCAGCTACCGAGTAAAGGCCCGGCTTCTCTGTCTTCATGCAAGTAATTCATAGCCCTGTTACTATGGAAGATTCCTGCCCTCGCATCTAGTGTAGACACTTAGACGCTTGTACACGCACTAACAGTCAGTATAGTCAGTATAGAATAAGATTCTACTCTAAGAGACCTCTCTTCTGGATAACATAGTTCTTTAAACATAGGATGTTAGATATGATTTGGGATTAGGTTGACTTGACCCTCCAGACTTCTGTCGCCACATGTAGAGCTAAATGTCAAGTCCCCTTCACCCCCTAGTTGCACGTCAATCACACGTCATACTGCTGCGCACGCATCTCTGCCAAGTATTTCTGCTGACATTGCGAAATTATTTCATAGGTCCACCCATATGTGACATCATAACCAATGACGTTTTCCTTGTTACACCCAATTACGCCTCTTTATGCTACGCATGTGAAATGTTATCTTTGCTATCAATTGTTACGCCTCTTGCATTGGCCTCACTGTAATGCCTATTGTATAAAAGTGAATAATTATCAATAATGTATGTACTTCACTTCCTGAACCTTCGTGGTGATGGAACTTGGAGCAACCGATTATAATCGACCATTGGAATAAAGCCCATTCCGAACCTCTAATACCACGGATTCTGCCTCTTATTTACTGAGCTATTTTATTATGTTTCTGTATCAAATTAAGTCCCGGTAATTAAATTATTTACCACAATGTCTATAATCACACACTATCTCTGTGGGGACCTGGCCATCCCTATAATCACACACTATCTCTGTGGGAACCTGGGCATGTCTATAATCACACACATTCTCTTTGGTGACCATGATAATACTATAGTCACACACTATCACTGTGGGTTCGTGGACAGCTCTATCATCACACACTATCTCGGTGGGGACCTGTGCTTCACTTTAATCCCACAATACCTCTTCAGGACTTGAGCATGTCTATAATCACACACTATCTGTGACTCCTCATCAACATCACTATAATCACATACCATATTTGCAGGAATCTGAGCATGACTAATATAATACACCATTTCTCCAGGAACCTGAATATTTCTATCATAACCCTCTCTTTATAAGGAGTTGAACATGACTATCATAACACTTTTTATATGGGGACTTGAATATGATTGTAACCACGCATTGTCTCTTTGAGGACTTAAACATAGCTATAAATATACACTATCCATGAGGGGAACTTGAATATGTATATAAATTCACTCCATCAGGACTTGAGAGTGAATATAATTAAATGCTATATCTGTGGTGACCTGGGCACAACAGGGATGGCATACTATTTATGCATGAATATCAGGATAAGTATCACTGTGCACTATGGAGGACTTGAACATGAATAGCATAACACTGTCTACATGGGGACTTGAACATGACTATAATCATACACAATCTATGCGGGGACTTGAACATAACTAATCCAACACTATCTCTATGGGGACCTGAGAATTACTGTAAACACACACTGTTTCTGCATGAACTGCAGCATCACAATCATCGTAGACTATCTCTAGGGGTACTTGAACATGACTTTAACCAAAAACTATATCTCTAGGGACCTGGGCATGACTATAATAATTAGACACTATCTTTTGGAGGATTTGAGCATGACTATAATGGCATGCAAACTTTTCTCTATTTATTAAAAATATTTATTAAAAATAAAACTGTATTTACATTAAGCTATTGATGTTAGATTTTTTGTATCTAAAATGTATTAGTGGTTTCATGAACATTGCTAAAAGTAATTTGGGTCAGTTTCAAATCCCAACATTCTTTGCTGCTGCCGTTTGACCCTTAACGAAACAATGATGGTGCACTACACTGTGATTCAGTATAAGGTGAATTGATAATTTTTGTGCACATAACCTACAGGCATCAATGCCTATTCATTTTTTCATTTCATTTCTAAGCTTTATTTCGACTTATATTGTCATAAAAGCAAACATACATAAACATTTCCAATTACATATACAAATATACAGTCCCAATCTTCAAGATAATACGTACGAAGGTCAAACCACAATTGATCATATCCCAGCTATGCTTATAGATTTTAAAAACAGACATACATTATAAATTAATTTAAAAGCCAGATTATATTTTAAAACAATTCCTAAATACATGCTAAAAAAGGGGGAATAAATAAAATTCGTAATAGCTATCAGGCCAGGAAATGGTTCACCAGCCTGTATGCATTACAGTTTGCAACCTAACTGATTCCTTATAAGGTACACGTTGAATAGGAATCTACTTATACTAAACACTATTGGTTGCGAGGTGTTCGACTTAAGTATGCGTTCTGCCTCTTTAAAGGACCCGGTCCCCATATTTTTACATAAGGGTTTAATCCAGCGATCCCTTGGTTTTTTATAAACTGGACAGAAGAACAGTAGGTGGGCATCATCTTCTTTTGCTTTTTGGGAACAAAGGGTACACAACCCACTAACATCATTACCCCTCCCCCCCCCCCAACTACTAGTATTTACAGAAATCTGTAAAATCCCATATCTAAATTTCAAATATAATGTTTTTGCTAGGGGAGGTCTTATATCATCCATAAATTGTTTGAATACAGGAGTATCCTTTATAATCAAAAATCTCTGGGTCAATGTACCTAATGAGGAACTAGAAAATAATTTGTCCTTAATATATGTCCAGAAAGCAAATTTCACAAGTTTCTTAGAAGATGGTGACATATTCTGGGGTTCTTCCCAAAAATGTGAGAACCCTAACCTGGTAAACCACTGGGAAATATGTTTTAACCATGCAATGTTTTTGTACTCATCAATTCGAATTATTTCCATCAGTCCACTCTTGTAGTCACACAACTCAGGGGTTGTCCATAATCTAACCCAATATAACAATGGCCTTAGTGTGGCTTGATGATCTGTCCTTTTAAGGTTAATGTCCATAAATACTGGAATTATCGGGGTTCTTGTGGGTATTTTAAGCAACCTACGTATGAAGTGATTTTCTTCCTTCTTAAAGTTGCTTTTGCAGGAATGTCCCCATACTTCAGCGCCATATAATGCCGCTGATTGAGCCTTTGCTTTGAATAATTCTAGTGCCGGCGTAATCGCTTTAGATTGGCTGCTGCCATGCACCTTTACGATAGGCATTGAATTTTGTTTCAAAATTAATTTACTTTTTTCCAACTGCCCTTTCCAGGTAGACATACTATCCAGCGTAATTCCCAGATAATTAAAGCTCTCCACATACTCCAATTTTTGATTATTTAGGGCCAGATTCTTTCTAAAAGATTTCTGAGGGTTTATGGACATATATTTTGTTTTCGATGAGTTTATTTCTAACCCCTTCTCCACACAGTAATTGTTAAAAGCGTTTACTAGATTTTGTAGACCCCGTGGGGTTTGTGAGATGAGGATTGTATCATCAGCAAAAAGTAATGCGGTGATCACCTCATCTCCTAATTTCGGGGAATCATGTTTACAATTTCTTAGATAGGTGGGTATATCATTAACATATAAAGAAAAGAGTGTGGGCGCCAGCACACAACCTTGTCGTACACCCCGACCTACAGGGATGGCTTTTGAAATTTCTCCTCCCTTTCCCCATCTAACTCTAGCATAGTTCCCTGTGTGTAGTCTAATGAGTTCCTTGAGTAACTCACTAGGGACTGCCATATTCTCAAGAGTGGACCACAGTAGTTTACGAGGTACAAGGTCGAAAGCAGCCCTCAAGTCAATAAATGCTACGTATAAACTGCCCTTCCTTATGTTAATATATTTCCAGCAGATGCACATAAATCTAAATACTTGATCAACCGTGCTGGTTTTTAACCTAAATCCTGCCTGGTATTTCGATAAAATCTGTGCCCCCTCTATCCATATTAAAAGTCTATTTAAAATATGTCTGGCAAAGATTTTTTGTAAAAGATCTATTACACTTATAGGGCGGTAGTTGGCCGGATCATAACGATCCCCTTTTTTAAAAATTGTTACAATTTCAGCCCCTTTCCAGGATTCGGGGATTGGTGTTCCGGCCACTATAGAGTTACAAAGAAAATTAATGTAGGGCCCCCAAACTTCCACATCGTGCTTTAGCAAATCACCAGGGATTTTATCAGGACCAGGGGCTTTACCCGTTTTAATGGCCTGTAGCGCCTCGATAGTTTCTTCTAGACTAAAGCGCAAAAGGGTATTATCAGATGTTATGTTAATCATCTGGTCCTCCGTAGCCATCCCCTCATCGGTGCTACAATATAATTTAGAAAAATGATCATACCAAGTTTTTTCATCAAGGTAAATATCCCTGGGTGATCTACCTTTTTTGTTTCCTTTAGAGATTAAATTCCAAAATGTACCCTGATCTTTCCGATTGGCTGCATTTAAGAGATCGTCCCAGAGGGCATCGTCCCATGCTTTTTTTGCTTGGGCCAATATTTTATTATATGCCCATCTACTATCTTTAATCCCTTGGGGATTCTTTAATTTAACAGCCTGAATCAGATTAGTCTTGGCTACACGACAATCCTTATTATACCATTGATTTACTATCTCTAAGTGATTATCTTTCTGGCTCAAATCCTTTTTATAAATTTTACTTAAGTGAGGAGTGAGTGCATCTACTAATTTGTGATGTAAATCTAAAACATCCTGAGTGCCTGAAGCGGGTATTTGGCATGCTTCAAAGGTATCAGCAAAGGTATTATAAATTTTTGCCATCGTCTCTTCCTTGGCCAGAATATAGGGCCATTTTATAACACGTCTATTGTTTGTTACCTGGAATTCCCCGGTGGGGCTACTTAACATAGCTTCCAAGCTTATATTAGATATAAAAGGCTCTGGGTGTAACCATAGTTGGAGGGGGAAATGATCACTTTCTATTCTATGGTCTATTTTAAAATCAATTATTAAAAACCATAGGCTCATGGAAACCAATACAAAGTCTATATGTGACCTATAGTTTCCTTTACAGAATGTTGGAGCCTCTGGTCTATCAGACTGGAAACGGCCCTTACACGCCCTTAATTCATGATTCACTGACATTTGTAAAATCTGCATAGCTGTTATAGAATTTTTGACTATGCCAATGGACTCCAAAGGCAGGACATTATTAGCTGTATCCTGATCATCAAATAGGATGTCCAAGCCCAATACTGGTTCATATTTGCAGTTAAAATCTCCTCCGACAATTATCTGTTCCTTTGGATTTAGAGTGTCTAAAAAAGAATCCAAAAGTTCTACCACCCTCGATTCTTTATTAAGAGGGTGCGGTCTATTATATATATTTAGCAAATATATTATTTCATTTCCCCTTGTTACTATTTTTAAACCCAATAAGTCGGGGGAAGGAATCGATAATAGGGTAATATCTAATTCCAAGGTAACCCTAACCCATATCACCAAACCCCCAGACGCTCTTCCTCTTGCTGACGGGATTGCGTCGCAACAAAATGTTTTGTATCCCAGTCTATGCGGTGTTTCTATAGCCCAGGTCTCCTGAAGGAGAACAATATCGTAATCCTCAATATAGGAGCACCAGGCTTCATCCTGTAGATTCCTGGCTAGCCCAGCTATGTTCCATGATATTAGTCTAACAGATAGAGGTTCTGCTACGCTAACCACAGGGCTACTTGAAATATTAATTCTATCAGGTGATGGTTTTACAATATTTATCCCCACATTCTCGATATTCCTAGTGCCACATTGTCCAGCCTCACCCAGACTAATATTGGTAATTCCTATGTTAGTTTGGGACTCAACAACTGCCATGGGATTAAGAGTCAGGGTGCTATGGAGCAATATAGGAGTCTCCATCTTTGTTTGTTCAGACTCTTGGATAGGTTCCATAGTAGGCAAAGTCACGTCTCCAGCCTGGATAGCTATCTTAGTCTCAACATCTGAATTACTGACTGGCGGTAGTCAATCATTCTGATCCAGGGTACTTAATGCCAGATACCTATTAGTTGTGCTGATCTGAAATGATAAGCATTGGTTAGAATTTTGGGACGTATTTGGAATATTAATCTGGGGAACCCTAGCTAAATGGCTATAGAAATATCCTAAGGGATGAACACCCACACTATTCTCTCCCAATACCAACGATGCTGCTCTAAGTAATACAGTCGCAGCATGTTGGGGATGTTTAAAGTTTACAATTATACATTCGCCTTTATAGGTCTTCCTGGCACTTCCAATCCAGGGAACCCGTCTAGTTGATAATATCTGGTCTGAATAATTGACAGGGAACCTACAGTTATTGTTCAGCCAGGACACTGTTTTCCGTTTGAGAGAGTCATGTGATTCATTCCGCGCATTAGACTGCAGGGAGTCTATAGGTGGGACATTTGAAAGAACAACAACGTATGGCTCACACTGTGGGGGTAGGTTAATAGAGCGCATTTTCCTTGCTCGGGCCGACGTCCAACCTGGACTGGTTGGGGCTGCTGTTGGTGGAATGATTTTATCCACAATTTGGCTATCAACCCTAGGATTAAGTGGAGGAGCACTCTCCTTTAATGGGAGATGTACGATATTTCCATATTGCTCCACTATCCTACCTTGTGAGTTATTCTGGGCATCAACTATTGTAGATAGAGAGCCACCTAATCTAAGTACTTCTGCAGATAATAAATCTATTTTTTCAACAAGTGGTTTGACAACAGCTTCTAGTTTATCCTCCAATACCTTAATAATATGGGACAAGTTTTCTATGCTCATATCTATGTTGGTGGCACAATTGTTGGTCATAGTTCCCTTATGGCCGATAGAACTTTTATGAGCAGTTTCAGAAGGTAACTTATGCTGTACACCCCCCCGCTTGGATAGTGTTTTTCTGCACTTCCTTACCGCTCTTTTTACAGGAGAGCGCACTAACGGGTCAGCTCTAGATTCATCCAACAATTTCAGAGGTGATGCATCTTGGTTTGCAGTCAATAGTACAGGACACTCTGATAGTATAGTAGACTCTGGTAGTGCAAGGAACTCTGTTAACAAACAGTCAGTAGCAAGAGCAATAGGTACAACAGCGTTGGGATTAGTATTAACATCATTACTCAGGGGAGTTAATTCCGTATTACTATCACGGCCCAATGATTTTCTTCTGTCATTATTAATTTTACTTACTACCCTCACAAGATAGTTATCCATGGTAGATTTATTATTAGCCATGGATAAGAATATGGGGCACGTTTTAGTTCAAAAATAAAAACCAGTAAAAAGCAAGCTTCAATAAACTGATGTTTGGTGAATGGTGAATGATCACCTTGCTGTTGCGAATACAATACAAGGAAATATTATTTTGCAATCAAACAAACTTAAAAGCAAAAACACAACAAATCCAACATTAATATCTCAGGGGAAGGGGCGACAACGACCGCATCCCTCACCTTTTCATCTAGCGTCAAAAGGTGGCTCAGTTCAGAGGATAGCAGCTGCGACCTTCCGCAAGAGGAAACCAAGCAGCAACTTTTATGGGGAGCCAGTCACTCACACTCAGTGGCAAAGTGGTGCACAGGAGTTAATAGTAGGACACAGTCTACAGACGCCCACATGAGCCAGCTTCCAAAGTAGTGCGAGTCACGGTACCACTGAATGGGCAGGGCAATGATATATAGCAAACTGGCAAGCAGTCTTTAAATCGTACCTCATACACTTACGTAAGGGGGGTAGCCCAGCCCTGCCTCGACCGGCCACAGACGGCCCGCCCTCTGCCCGGGCTCAGCCCGGCGACGCCCGCGCGCGTCCCGCGACGCGGGGGGAGCCTCGGGTGATGTAGCGCCTCCGGGCGCGCTTTCCGCCGGAAGTGGGCGGGTCACAGGTTGAATGCTGGGGGCTGTAGTCCCCCCCTACAGCGGCCTCGATGGAGCGAGAGGCGGCGGGGGAGACTAACAGCGACGGAGCGGAGAGGTCAAGGGGACTCAACCCTAGAGCCCAGGAGCCAGGTAGGTACTGCTGCGTGGCGGCGGTTAATGCTGTAATACACAGCGCGGTCCCCCCGCTCCACCGGGGGAGCCTCGGGTGATGTAGCGCCTCCGGGCGCGCTTTCCGCCGGAAGTGGGCGGGTCACAGGTTGAATGCTGGGGGCTGTAGTCCCCCCCTACAGCGGCCTCGATGGAGCGAGAGGCGGCGGGGGAGACTAACAGCGACGGAGCGGAGAGGTCAAGGGGACTCAACCCTAGAGCCCAGGAGCCAGGTAGGTACTGCTGCGTGGCGGCGGTTAATGCTGTAATACACAGCGCGGTCCCCTATGCCTATTGTTACATGTTAATGCCTGTACCAGGAATTCAGAAATTTATGTTGCTTTTCCTCAGTTTACATATTAATATGCACAATGTAATATGTTCTTTTAGATGATGGCTAGATAAGTGAGTGACTAGGCTTCCACTTTTCTAAGGGTTACGTTCTTGCAGACATTGAACTGAAGTATGTTCTTACAAAATGAATGACCTTCTTAGAAGATATATTCAAATATTAGCATAATATGCAATTACATTTAAATCGTTTGAATTGCTTAATTTAAAAACTGTTCCTAAAGCTTTGCAAATAAGCATTGGTAAATCCAATAGGTCTCACCTATGTGATAGTTATTGGCTTTGGCAATGTGTTTTAGCCATGTTGTACACCACTGTGGCTGCTGTTCAGCAAGGCTAAAAGTTTGTTGCATGGAGTGGGGTGTGGTAGGGTAGACTGGAGAGGGGTAGATTGGGGTATAGTGGAATAGGGTAGATTGGGGGTAGAGTGGAGCGTGGTAGACTGCCATACATTGGAGTGGGGTAGAATGGAGTGGGGTGGATTAGGGTAGATTGTAGTGGGGTCATTGTAGTGGGGTCGTTTAGAGTGGTGTAGTTGGGTAGATTAGCGTGGTAGATTGAGTGGGGGCAGATTGAAGTGGGGTAGATTGGGGTGAAGTGGGGTAGATGGAATGGAGTGTAGTGGAGTGGGTGGAATATGGTAGACTGGGGTGGAGTGGGGTTGATCGGAGTTGGGTAGATTGTAGTTGAGTAGATTGGAGTGGGGCAGATAGGAGTAGGGTAGATGAGGTAGATAGGGTGGATTGTAGTGGGTAGATTGGACTGGAGTGGGGTAGAATTGAGTGGCATGTGGTAGTATGGAGTGAAGTGGAGTGGGGTAGATTGGCTACAGTAGAATGGAATGTGGTACATTGGGGTAGAGTGGTGTCGAGTAAATTGGGTGGATTGGAGTGGGTAGATTGGACTGAAATTGGGTAGATTAGAGTGGCATTTGGTAATATGGAGTGAAGTGGAGTATGTGGGTAGAGTAGAATTGAGTTTGGGTGGTTAGGGTAGAGTGGACCGGAGTGGGGCAGATTGGGTGGATTGGATTGGACTACATTGGACTGGTGTGGTGTAGATTTAGTGGCATGTAGTAGTATGGAGTGAAGTTGAGTGGGGTAGAGTAAACTTGAGTGTGGTAGAGTGGGGTGGATTGAGGTAGATTGGAGTGGAGTTGGGTAGACTGGAGTGACATTGGGTATATTAGAGTGGAATGGGACAAATTGGGTAGATTACAGTAGTGTAGAAAGGAATGGAGTTGGGGTAGATTGCAATAGATTGGAGTGCTGTGGTGTGGGGTAGACTGGGATGGGGTGGGATAGAGTGGAGTAGATTGGAGTGGAGTAGATTGAGGTAGATTGACGTGGGGGAGTGGGGTAGATTGAATTAGGGTAGATTGGGGTGGAGTGAGATACACTTGAGTGGAGTGGGGTAGATTGGTGTATACTGGGATTGATTGGAGTGGAATGGAATATATTGGAGTGGAGGGGCTAAGTTGAGGTCGAGTGGGATAGATTGGGGTGAGGTAGATTGGAGTGGAGTGGGGTAGATTAGGGTGGGATATTTCAGGGTAGATTGGTGTGAAGTGGGTTAGATTGGGGAAGAGTGCAGTGGATTGGGGAAGATTGGAGTGGTATAGATTGGAGTGGGATGGAGTGGGTAGACTGGAGTGGGATAGGTTGGGTGGATTATGGTAGAGTAGATTGGAGTGAAGTGGTATAGGTTGGAGTGGAGTGGGGTAGTTTGGAGTGAGATAGATATGAGTTGGGTAGTTTGGATTGGGGTACATTGGAGTGGAGTGGAGTACATTGGAGTAGAGTAGGTTGGAGTAGAGTTGGATAGAGTTGCATGGGGTAAATTGGTAGATTTGAGTGGTGTAGATTGATTAGGGTGGGGTAGATTGGAGTGGAGTAGATTGTGGTAGAGTGGGGAGACAGATTGAATAGGGTAAATTGGATTACAATAGTTTGGGGTGGAGTGGGGAAGTGTAGATTAGAGGGGGGTGGAGTAGGTTAGATTTGAGTAGCATGTGGTAGTATGGAGTGAAGTAGACTGGGGTAGATAGGGAAGAGTGGGCTTGAATGTGGTAGATTGAGGTACAGGGGAGAGAGGTAGATTTGGTGGATTGGAGCAGGGTATATTGGGGAAGAGTGGAGTGAAGTAGATTGGAGTGAGGTGGAGAGGAACTGGAAAGACTAGAGTAGAGTCGAGACTCTAGTGGAGTGAGATATATTGGGTAAGAGTGGAGTGAGATACATTGGAGTGTAGTGGGGTAGATTAGGATGGAGTGGAGTGGGGCAGATTGGGTAGATTAGAGTAGGGTAGATTGGAATAGAGTGGGGTAGATTAAAGATGGATGATTGGAGTTGGGTAGATTGGAGTAAGAGGGGTAGATTGGAGTGGAGTAGGTTGGAGTAGAATTGGATAGAGTCATGTGGGGTAGATTGGGATGGGTGGGATAGTTTGGAGTGGAATAGATTGGGTTAGGGCAGGGTAGAATGGAGTGGAGTGGAGTAGATTAGGGTATATTGAAGTGGGGTAAATTGGATGGGGTAGACTGGATTAGTGTAATTTGTGGTGGACTACAGATGGGTAGATTGGAGTGGGGTGGATTGGGTCGCAGTGGGGTAGATTGGACTGGAGTTGGCATGTGGTAATATGGAGTGTGGTAGATTGGGTAGAGTTGAGTGGGATAGATTGGGTGGATTGGGGTGAGTAGATAGGACTGGATTGGGGTAGATTTGAGTGACATGTGGTAGTATGGAGTGGAGTAGATTGGTGGATTGGAGTGGGTTACATTGAACTGAAATTCAGTAGATTTGAGTGGCATGTTGTAGTATGGAGTGAAGTGGAGTGGGGCAGAGTGGAGTGAGGCAAATTGGATGGATTGGAGTGGGGAAGACAGGACTGGGGTAGAGTGGAGTGGGATAGATTACAGTGGGGTTGAGTGGAGTTGGATACATTAGAGTGGAGTGGAAATTCAAGTGGAGTGAGCTAAGTTGGAGAAGAGAGGAGTAGAGTAGGATAGACTGGACTGGAGTGTAATGGGATGGATTAGCGTGGAGTGGAGTGGGGCATATTGGGTGGATCAGAGTAGGGCAAATTGGAATGGAGTAGGGTAGATTGAAGATTGCTAGACCTTCACTTGACTAAAACTGGTCCTACCCATTCAGCAGGACACACACTGGATCTCTTTTTCCCTACTCTCCACTCTCTTCAAGCTGACACCCCTATTTCCCTAATCTGGACCAACCATTTCCTGATACATTTTCAGATTACTACCAGGATCACACCTGCCAAACCTACAGTTCAGAAGGGCATTATTTCGAGACCATGGAAGCAGATTACTATGGAAACATCCCAATCTGTTTTTACTGCTCCCAATTTAGACAACTCACAGGACATAAACTCAGCTTTAGCCCTATTTCATGACACCTTTTCAGGAGGCACTTGATATCGTTGCTACTTATAAGTAACTTCCCGCCAAAATGTCTAGGCCTAACGATTCGTGGTACACAGCTGATCTGAAAAATGACAAAAAAAGTACGTAAATGGAGAGCTATTAAAACAAATACAGACAAACAGACATATAAATCAGCCCTTCGTACCTACCAGATCAGCCTGAAGGCATTTCCTTGTCAACAAAATAGAACAAGCAGGCAATTCCTACAAAGAATTATTTTAAATCTTAAACAACTATGATAAACCTCAAGCCTGTTTAGCGGCCATCCCTGCTTCTCAACTACTCTGTGACACCTTGCAAGACATAAATCGGCAATATTTACAATACTTTTAATTTACTGACTAATGCACCGGACCTTTCTCTAACCAATGTGTCACCTCAAACGACTGCATCAGTAATATTGGAGAGATTTTACCCTATCTCTAATACAGAGATGCAGGACCTGCTGTATAATGCAAAATCAGATTCTCCTTCTGACTTCTGCCCCCCTTATATCATTGCAACTCTCTCTTCTCTTCTCGCTCCAGTTATCACAACCCTATGCAACCAGTCCCTGACTCAACCCTCTATTCTGCGACTTTGGGAAGCAGCCCACGTTACATCAATTCTGAAAAAAATAAATGCAGACCCGAGCATTCCAGCTAACTATTGCCCGATATCCTTCCTCCCTCTATTGGGTAAAGTTCATGAGACCCACGTCAACAAACAACTCTCCTAATATTTGGAGACTTATGGCCTGTTGGATGCTTCTCAAACAGGTCGCAGACATTCCCACAGCAGGGAGACGACCCTCCTTGCCGCAGCAGATACTATCAGGCTATCCCTTGATGCTGGAAATCCAGCCATGTTGGTTTTGCTCGATCTGTTGGCGGCTACTTCTGCTACACCTTCGACGCATTTGGACGTCAAAATATGGAGACCGAGCATTTTCCTCTTCACTGGAATAAACTCCTGCTGTTTATTTGTTAGTTTTAAAAAACATCTTAAAATGTGGGTGTTCTAACAAGCTGATCTCACAAAGCCCTCTCATTTCCTGCCTGTTAAAGTGCTGAGATGTCCCTTCTCGGACAAGTTGCACACTATATCAAAACCCAATTAACATAACGTAACATAGATTGAAGAGGGATGACTGGAGTGGGGTAGATTGTAGCGGAATGGATTAGAGTGGGGTGCGGTAGAGTGAGGTTTTGGTAGACAGCAGTAGGATGGGCTGGAGTGGGATAAAGTCGGGTAGAGTGGGGTAGATTGGAGTGGAGTGGATAACAGCTCTACTGTCCCGTACTCACTACAGCATGTCCAATTGGGAGGCCCTGCCCCTTGCAGTGGCTAGCACAACAAGATGATGGACAGAGTGCTGAAACTTTTCAAACACTCACTCCCAGTCAAGAGCTCTGGGTTGAATGCATCGTTCTTTTGCTCACCCTGCCATCCCAGTTTGGACCCAGCCATATACAAATCACCGTGACCCTGATCCCCATGGGAACAGTTCATTCTGAACTGACAGGCTTGGTCCTCCCTGGACCGGAATCAAGCATCCTGGGACCGGTTTTGGTGTATCACCCCTCATCTGCCAGGCTAGCTTGAATCCAGTGGCACAGCGAGCAAGGGATCCACATCTGGGCATACCCATGGGCAACGTCATCTGTACATTTCAACACCTCGCTGCCAGATATGACATGCATAGAATACATATCTACCAATGCTTGCAGTTGTGTCACGCCCTTGAAACACACCTAGTGCAACAGCACACCTTACCTGATTACAACCCTATAGAGGCACGCATCACTATGGAAACACACAACAAGAAGGGGATTTTTCAACTGTACTTCTAGAATGCCGGGAGCAAGATGTAGGTACACTGGAAAAGGAAGAATTGGGTGTAGCCTAAAATGGACCCACATTATTTGCGATCTCAACAAGACTGATGTTGAGACAGTTAAATACCAGCACAGGGTACATTACAGCCCCCTGACATTTAGTAAGATTAAACAGGCACAAATCC
Source organism: Triturus cristatus (assembly GCF_964204655.1). Taxonomy (NCBI): domain Eukaryota; kingdom Metazoa; phylum Chordata; class Amphibia; order Caudata; family Salamandridae; genus Triturus; species Triturus cristatus. Next base: position 429,784,756 of record NC_140579.1, on the reverse strand, counting down.
CTGCTGCCAAAGATGTGGTGCTAGGCGGGGAACCGTTTTTTACATGAGAAGGGACTGCCCCAAAATACAGAAGTACTGGTGTTGAATCTGCAACACCCTATCCCATGTAGTGAAAAAACAAGTAGAACCGAAGCCCAAGATAATACTCATTAATGAGTGGAAATGTAGAAGACATGCCAGTGTGTTAGTAGCCTTGGGCTTCCTCAGAGCCAAAAGAGAGTTGGCAAGACACTGGAGATCTATAACTGCCTGACACTGGCTGAGTGGACCCATAGAATGGACTACTGTGCCAAGATGGAATTCTTTTTTATAAGTGGAGAGTATATCATCAAAAGCACACTCAAGTATGGGGGAATTGCTCAACTATTCGGACTCGAGGAGGGGGCCCTGGACCCTGGTGCCCTAAAGTAACTATAATTCGCATCCTTACCATGCACTGCTAAATACACAACATATTGCATGCAGCCCACGCTTGCTGTGCTTGAACTTCAGCCGTGTACAGTGGGTATGACCACAGGGCACTGCACACAACCCCCTTTTTGACCAACCTCAGCATTCTGTACTTTTTTATTCTTTTTGGTAATGAGGTATTCTCAGGGAGGCTTCCACCATTAAGAGTTTCATGGGGCGGACCCTTGTACAGCGAGTCACGCAGGAGTACAGACGAACCTCACAGGAGACCCACGCTCAGTCTCACTAGAGTATCGTGGTAACTTGGGCCCAAAGAAAATTATTATTTGAATCACTGGGGACAGGGGTAGAGGATATTGTGTCTTCTGTAGTTCCACATGCTGCACTTGCTACTTGTACTTTACCAGTTCCTTATGTTAAAGAGACTTGCGCTGTTCCTGTCCATGCCGTAGCTGTTCCATGGTTAAGGGTAGGTTCTCCTCTTACTGCTAAGTCTCCAGCCTCCTGTAAGCAGCTCCTCCCCTACATGTATTTGACAACTCTAAATGAAGAGCTTTTGTTTTGTTAAATTAGTTATGGTTACAAAATTGAAAAGGATGTATTTAAAAGCACAATGTGTGTATTTTCAGAACTGATGAGCTGGTGTTAACAGAAAAAATATTTTTAAGACTGATATGAAAATGGTAGTTCATGCTGCGTTAGGCAGTTTAATTACTGGTGTTTTTTCTTAGGTACTTGAGGCATTACGTATATGACAGCTATGACATCTAAAGGCATTCTAAATAAAAATGTATAAATTGTTACAGTATTGCTGGTGACCTTTCATGATGTACAGTGGTGGTCATTGCTAGTAATCCTGCATGCAATGGCCACTAATGAAATCCTGTCTGATGTTGTCGCTATACAGATAATTTGTTTAGGATGCCTGGTGACCAGGGGGTCTCTACATGCCTTTTTATTTGGTATTTCTTTTTATTTTCAGGACATGGGTATTGTGATGTTACAGCTGGCCAATCAGAGTGTGAGGTCTTGCAGTATGGTCCCAGGTATCACAGGACCCCATTGGTCACTGGTAGAAAAGGCTTATTCAGCCATGGTGATTTAAGTATTTTATACATTTTCGGTTCAGCGGGACTTCCATAGAGGTCCTGTAAGGCCCCCCAATGGTCCAGATATCAATAACATTTACCCCCTTCATAACTAGGGCTGGACGAAATTTAAATTACGCTGGGTTCATTCTGTAATTTCAGGAATTTTGTGTTATTACGTGAAAGTCCCGAAATTAAGCCATTATGCCACTTTATGTTCTCATTGCGGTAATACTTTCATGCAGATGATGTAAATCACTCTAAAAAAATTCCACGAATGCACAGGAACAGCAGAACACAAATTACTGCTATTCAGGGTGCCTTATTTAACCTGTCCTTGTGCCGAAAACTGCTACAAGGATGCATTTTGTGTTAAAATGTAGTGCAACATGACCGATTTGTATTTCATGTAATTGCGCATCATTTTGCATAATTATACCTTCATTTCACATAATTAAGCGCAACTATACATGTGCAGCTATCATAAAAAATATATATATAACTTTCCTTCATGGGAAAGTCCTGGTGTGTGTGGTACCTAACTGCATGGTAAACACTGCTTTGTAAACATGCTACGTGATAAAAGATGAGTTGTAAAGGTGACATACCCAAAGTGGCAATAGGAACATTCCCACTATCGCAGAGGGCTCCTTCCCTGCCCCTCATGTTTTAAAACGTTGTGAGCTCTTCACTTAGAAAAACGAGGCAAAGTTTAAAAAATACATTCTCAAAGTTATGAGGTCTTGAACTTTGAACACCTACTCAAGAGTTACAACGCAACTCTAGCCTAAAATACCCCAGTTACTGACATCTCATAAGTGAGACATTGGGATGGATTGATCGCAACTGTGCAATAATACTTATAATACCGAGATTGAGTGCCTTTGTGATGATTCGTTCTACTGAAGTGCATCACTGAGCGCTCCATTCTAAGAGATGTTAGTGATAAGTCAGTTGAAAACATTTCAGAGACCAGCATAGTTACATGTTAATTCCCAATAAAATAGCTGATGGGACGACTAAGAAAGACAGTGCAGAGGGACATTGTGTCTTCTTTAGTTCCACATAATGCACTTGCTATTTGTATAACATCTGTTCCTTGTATTCAGGAGACTTACACTATTTCTGCCCATTCGATTGCTTCCCCATATTTTAGTGGAACCTGTTAAACATTTTGAATACACTACACCAAATCAATCATTTTTTCTTTTGTCCCCAAATCTCTTGATTTTTAGCACTGCATTTGAATCAAACTGGGTAGATTAAGCACTCACCTCTGAGGTTTCAAGTTCAGTTTCTCAATACAGTCTTTCAGTCATCAAGCAATAATAAAATAAACAGCCAACTAAAATAATACAAATCAAATACACAAAAGCTCTAAAAAGTGCTTTGGTAAAAGCACAGATCTGTGTTTTTTTTTTATATATAAAAAATGGCTGTTCCTGCACACCATTAAAGAGTGATGCATTGGTTTCTTGATCTTACATTTTGTTTAATGGATATAAGGGCAAATAATTTACCTCAACAATTAGAGCACACTCTGAACACCTGAATAAGGTAGTGAAAGAGTAAACGGTGAGCACAAGGAACCTTGTCCAGACAGCTAATTGCTTAAAACATTCATCTATCCTTGTGTGCGGCCCCTCCTGTGATTAAAAGGTCCATGACTGTGGGAGCTGGAACGCCGTTTGAGGCCACATTAAAGGTGAATGCTGTGGAATGCAATGACAGCACTCGCCATGCACCGAGGAAGCTAGCTAAAAAGGCATCCACTGCCCTCGCATTCTCCAGGTTATGTTTACTTTCAATGAGGAAAAAAAGAAACAGCACCTGGATAAATGAACTGACAGTTTAAACCAAAATAAAATCAGGAATGTATAGTTTAGTTTAAAGGGACATTTATTTTACATGACATGGACATAAAAATATCAAGTGCCTGCTGAACTTGTACTGAGTAGGTCTGTGCCATTGAGGGATGCTGACCCGATCTGACCTAATTGACTGATAAATGTACTGTATTACACCTTCTCCCAGGCTTAGGGATGGAAACTCCCTTTCCTGTGATTGCATACCAGAGCAAACTGAAAAGCGGGATTCGCTCTCCATTCTCTAAAACAGTCCCTTCCCCCTCCTGTTGATGTGCGAGGTGAGGGCTTGCATTGTCATTCCAGTGAATGTGAAAGAGGTGCGAATAAGCGCGCTTTCAGGCAGCTCTGAAAGACAAAGGGCCTGACCTTGAAACTCCCAGCTCCAGCCCGTCGCTTTGGCCCCTGGCACCAGTATCTGTAGATCTGGATGAAATGCACTCACTTTTCAAACTCTTACATATTCCCACAGCACACTAGCTTAAAAGCATTGTATGTTTTGCAGTGAAAAATAAAACTTTTCAAAGTTGCAACCGTTTCACATTTACTTTTTATCCTTATTTATATTTTTAGCAATTAAACAAAGACAAAATCATCAGTGGCATTCAGACATGGTCCCAGAATAATGTTACACATATGTACAATGGCTGTAGTCTTATATTTAGGAGTTACAATCCTGTCCCTCAAGTATGTGATGACACAAATACATGTATATACAAATATTGATTGCATGCTAATGTTTGTGTGCCTTTTATAAGCAGGTTCTTTACATTCAAATGGTCTTCGTTTTCTTATAATTTTTGTAACATTTCCTACCCTTTATAAGATCACCTCATGAGCAGCATTTCTTTTAGTTAAAACGTTTTCAGTGGACTGGTCTTTCTACATCTCATGGTGAACCTCTCCAAAGTAAATGACATATTATTGTACATTAATAGGCAGTATCCCTGCCTGTAAACAAAGTGGTGCATAGCACCAACTCCAATCATTACCATTTGGTAAAGAGCGGTTGTTGCTTGTGAAACTTTTGTTTTTTTTGTGCTATCATTTTACTGCAAAACTATTTTCATGCTCGATTATAACATAAGTATTGAATTTGCATGTGTATGGTTATATTTCATCTTGCATAATTACGCAAAAGCAAATGATGCGAATTTTACACACTGTATAACTTTACATGTAAAAGGTTTTCTGCCTTGCAGAAGTTGGCAGATGGATTATTAGGCCTTCTCTGATTCACCCTGCTGTCCCTTTGACTAGGCTAGTGCTGCGTTGCTACCTATATGTTTTAGTTCTAACTACATTATAATTTGAGTGCCTATCTCTCACAGCTCCTGCTTCACTCATAGGCACTTTGTCCCAAGTCAAGATAAGAGCACCTCTCGGGGTATTCAACATGACCAGGCTTCTAGTTGGTTTGTTGGCCTGCCTTTCTATATTCCTTTACTCTGGTTGGTCAATACTGTCCATCTCTCCCGCCTTTGTGTAACGGGTTCCCTCCCAGTGGAGATCACCAAGTGGATTTTGGTTGGCCATCTGATGCCTCTTCTGCTTGCACCCTATCCCTCCCGTCATGCCAACATACTTCCTGCGGCATGCCCTACCACTCTGCATGACACTGCATTTACTCTTGTGGCTATGGCTTCAAGCTGTGCCTTAGCTTTAGACATCTAAGGCGTGGTGTGCCGACATTGCTACAAAAGTCAATAAATAAAAAAACAAAGGCAGGCGAATGCCGCATTTCATTTACATTTGCAAAGCAATAGCTCAACATTTAACTAATGCGAGACCTATTGCTTTGCAAATGATTGCGCACCATTAGTACCAATTTAACACCCACATTTAACAATAAGTAACAGGTGACCATTCCAGCTTTGCAGAGGGCCTTCCACCACGCGTCGCTGAATTAATGGCAACGTTTGAGCTAGAAACAAGTTTTGTTTTGTTCAAATCTGCAGATTATGTGGCAGATGATGGATTATGTGGCAAACGCGGAAAATGTATAGTTATGCGAAATCGGTGCGGCCGAACAGTCGCATAATTCCAGTGGCCCTGCTCATACCTCTGACTAGGTCCAGAAGTGCTCCTCTGTGGTTGCTTCTTTTTTGTGTCTCATTGAGTTTATAGTTTAGCCTCTATGGAAACGTGGAAGACTAAACCTGAGGTTACCACTCCACAACACAGACTACCATACCACATAATTATTCTCCGTAAAACATAATCCCACTCCACATAATTCCTATACACTTAATACCACATATTTTCAATCCACATAATTTCACTGCACAACATACCACATAATTCCACTACACAAAACATACATACACTCCACTCCAAAAAACATTAGTAAAAAACTTTTACATTTACAACGCCAATAGCTCCAACTCTCGCAAATGTGAGACCTATTGCAGTGCAAATTCTTGTTTAACTGGTGGTTGTATTTGCAGAGTGGTGGAAAAAGGGGGTTGGGCCTCCAACCAGCGCTCAGAAATTCTGCTGCATAGGACTTACAGGAGGTACCAGGAAAACTTCTTGGCCCCCCAGGTCCCTCAGGAATAAAGTGGACTTCATCCCCCAACCAGTAGTGCACCAGGAGGCATGTGTGCAGAGTGGTGGAGTAAGAGGTATGGTCTCCAAAGGCCACTTAGCAATCCCACTGTGTGGGATTTACTGGAGGTAACAGGAGGGGTAGTTGTCCCCCAAGGACCTTAGAGGCCAACTAGCCCACCTGTTACCTCCAATAAGTCCCACACAGCAGGATTGCTGAGTTGTGATAGCAGGCCACACCCCCTTTCTCCACCACTCTGCCAACGCGCCTCCTGGCTCGCTCTCGGTTGGGGGATGTAGTCCTCTTTGCTGCTGGAGGTCCTTAGGGGTCAACTAGCCTACCTGTTACCTCCAGTAAGCCCCACACAGTGGGATTGCTGAGAGGTGGATACAGGCCATGCCCCCTTTCTCCACCACTCTGCCAGCGCGCCTCCTGGTGTACTCTCGGTTGGGATATGAAGTCCCCTTGCCTCCTGAGGGTCACTGTGGGCCAACTAGCCCTCCTGTTACCTCTAGTGAGCCCCACAGAGCTGGATTGCTGAGAAGTGGTCAGAGGCCATTCCCCCTTTCTACACCACTCTGCAAACAGGCCTCCTGGCGCACTTCTGCTTGGGGGATGAAGTCCCATTTACTCCTGAGGTCCTCAGGACACAAGGGAACCGCATCGCCCCAGCAGCAGTGTGCAAGAGGCGTGTTTGTAGAGTGGTGGAAAAAGGGGCGTGGCCTCCGACCACCTCTCAGCTATCCCACTGTGTGGGCCTTACTGCAGGTAAGAGGTGGGCTAGTTGGTCCCTAACGACCCACAGCAACAAAGGGGACTTCATATCCCAACCAAGAGCGCGTCAGGAGGTGCGTTTGCAGAGTAGTGGAGAAAGGGAGTGGAACCTCCGGCAAGTTGCCATCTTCCTTTTATTTTATTTTAGGAAGGGGGGCTGTGTGGCCCCCCTTCCCTTGATGCTTTAGGGCCCCGGGGGCCCCATTTCCCGGAGCCTGACTCATTTTTCCTTTTTTTTTTTTAGGAAAACGGAGGGGGGCGTGCGGTCCCCCTCCTGAGGCCCATTTTGGCCCCGGGACCCCATCCCCCGGGGTTAGGCCTTACTTATTTTAAAAAATTTAAAAGAGAGGGCTGATTTCGGCACCAGGGCCCAGCCAATTAAAAAAAAAACAATTTAAGGGAGGGGGGCTTAGCGGCCCCCCTCCCAGCTATTTTCAGCCCCAGGGACCCCATCCCCCCAGGCTTGGCCGTTTTTTAAAAAAATGTTTCATTTTCAAGGAGGGGGTCCGTGCGTCCCCCCTTCCCAGGGCGATGTCAGCCCCAGGGACCCCATACCCCGCCCATTTATTATTATTTTTTTTTTTTTAAGAGAGGAGGGCCAAGCAACCCCCTCCCGGGCCATTTTCGGCCCGGGGACCTTATCTCCCGGGGCCAGGCCATCTCTAAAAAGGACCGTGGTGGGAGCCTGAAAACCCAGCGGTCACAGCTGGCATGGCTTTTTACAAGCAGGGAGCTGCTGAAATGCAGCTCCCTGGAGGTAAAAAGCAAATTGTACTCACTTTGAACAAGCAAGAGCAAAGTGCTCTCTATTGTTCAAAGCAAGTACACTGTTTGCTATGGGAAGGCAGGAGCAGTGCTCCTTCCATCCCATAGCAAACTGCAATGTCCTGGGGTTGGGCACCCCAGGACATTGCTGGAGCCGGCCCTGTGGGGTCGGTGTCCCCAGGGCCATGGAGGTCTCTACGAGGCGGGGCACGTGCCCCCCTCTAACATGTTTAAAGCCATGGGGAGGTGGTGGTCGCAAAATACTGTTTGTACATGGCCCACAAGGATTTAGCATGTGCAAATGGCTCGCAAACCCGTTTGCGCATGCTAAATCCCGTCATACATCTGGCCCTAGATTTTCTATAGGGAGCCTCTAGGAGCATGAGATTCATGACTCCAGTGTAGTCTAATGCAGTAGAGCATGTAGTCTAATGCAGCAGACCATGTCAGCTGGAAAAGGAGGGATGCACTAGGTGGATTCACCCAGGCAAAACCTCCATTGAAGTCCAGACAGAGTTACCCATCAAACTCCGGCTCCTTTTGGTCAAGCGACTACTCACCTCTGGGTCTCCTAGCTCCACTTGTACTCCTGTTGGGCCACTGCTGCAAAAGAAAGACCAAGTCCACTTTCACTTGACAGCTGTTGTCTACCACTGTAACCTCATCATACCCTGTGGCTCTATAATTGATTGCAGAACCTTGACCCCACAGATCCAGAAGTACTGCTGCTCAGTCAGAGTGCAGTGTGATGGAATAATGGCTTGACCCATGGCTGCAACAGGCAGAGCAGGGCCTCTGCCACCATTAAGTACTGCAGGAGTACCACTCCCAAAGTGCTTCGTGGGTTGCAGGTCGTGGGCAAACCTCACAATGTGGCCCATTACTAGCTTAGTTCCCCTCGCCACACTGGAACTGTATCCAAAGCATCTTGGGCCAGACCAGCAACGATCGAGGAGCAGCGAGGCAGTAAGGCAGGGGAACCAGCAGTTTAAACACCAGGAGAGGAAAGGACGGGCTGGCACCTGATGCAGAGTCTTAGCGGTGCATGACAGGATACAGCACCGCCCCCCAGCAATGGTATTTTTTCTGTAAATGGCTTTCATATCACCTTAATAGTCAAAACCCTTTACTAGTTTGGCTGTGCTTAATATGATTGGTTTGCATAATTTTTTTTTTAATTACACAATCATTTATATGAACATTGTATTATTATTAAAGATGATTTGGGTACTGCTCCTACGAAGGGGAGAAACTTGGCTCACGAGTAGTGAGTCCATGCACATACATGGGATGCCATGTTAATAGCGCTGGATGTATGTGATGTTATAATCCCTGAAAATGTATATCCTTGTTCTGGATACATTGGAAGCTGTGACTAAATAAAAACAAGTTACAAAAAAATATGAAAGATGATTTGAAACATTTCTAATTAATGATATACAATAAAGCTTACGTACTAATGCAAATTTATACTTGTGAATCAAGGTTTATGCAAATAAGTAAAATACAGGTGCCTAAATAGGTTATTAAATTGAGCACTTTTTAAACTTTTATTTGATTTCTCATAGTTATGTTAAGGTGCCCAGTTGTAGCTTAATGTCATACTCCACGGCAGAGCTTAATGTGTACAGAATAAGTAGTGTTACCCAACATTTTGCTCAGAAGCCTGCATACCGCACTGTCAAAGTTTGGGCTGACAATTACCAAAGGTGCACAGTTTTGATTCCACCTCCTTCCTCTTCAATCCCCTACCCTACTTAGGGTGACCAGATTTTGAAAGCCAAAAACCAGGATATTTCGCAAAAATAGAACAAGGACTCAATTCAGTATCATCCGGGGGGCACAGAAAGACAGCACTTATCAATAAAGAAATACAGACAAGGCACTAAGAAAATAAATAGTCATTTTTAAAACCCAGCATCACACATGTTATTTAAATAGCTTTCTAATAAGAGCTGCTAACTAGTACTTCATTGCAACACATAACAAGCATTTACAATGCAATGGTCTCGGCAATATTATAGGTAGAGCTATTGGTATTGCTCATTATTTTTTTATTATTTTTGTATTCCTAAATAAATGGCATTGTCATTTCTATTGGCATTAGCTTTTTTTGCACATGTGATACCTATTGCATTAGCAGAGAGAGAGTGAGGTATTGAAATAGAGAGTGAGGTAGTGAGAGAGTGAGGTAGATAGAGAGTGAGGTAGTGAGATAGAGAGTGAGGTAGATAGAGAGTGAGGTAGTGAAAGAGTGAGGTAGTGAGGGAGAGGGATGTTGTGAGGTAGTGATATATAAGCATAGAGTGATGTTGTGATGTAGTGAGATAGAGAGAGAGGTAGTGAAAGTGAGTTAGTGAGATAGAAGTAGTGAGGTAGTGAGATAGAGAGTGATTGAGGTAGTGAATGAGAGAGTGAAGTTGTGAGGTTGTGAGCTAGAGAGTGAGGTAGTGATGTTTTGAGAGAGAGAAGTTGTGAGGTAGTGAGATAGAGTGGAGTAGTGAGGTAGAGAGAGTTATGTAGTGAGAAAGAGTGAGGTAGTGAAACAGTGAGGTAGTGAGGGAGAGGGATGTTGTGAGGAAGTGAGATGGTCGGTGGTTGAGATAAGTAATGACTGGCTGATACTGGCCTTCATTCTTGAGGGGTCCGTTGGTGGCTGGATTGTAGCCCACATAGGGAGCTGTGATGTAACAGGGCTTCAGAGACAGGTTTTGAAAGTAAAGTAGTGTCACTTCTCGTGAATATATCATGACGTTCACGGGACACAACTGACTCATCTCATAAAATAGTTAACTATGGTAGGATATTGTTAGCATGGTCTTTAAGGCTTCCGTACTTGAATTGGGACAGCTACAGGAACTTCTCTGCACAATGAAGTAGTACTGGCGGATCTCAAAAGGACTCCTGTGTGTCAGATGAGAGGGACTGGCCTGTATCAGCTGTAATCGAACACTTTCTGTCGGACAGTGTACGCACGCCTATGGATCATTTGAATACTTTTCATGGGACAGCCGCTGCAATTCTCAGCTTTTTTCTAATAGTTTTAAGGGACTGTGCAGATTTTTATCAGCAGGTATCAAATGAACTCTACAGTGGTGGCGCTTCTTTACAGGATTCCTGTTGTGTGATGGCACTGGCACTTATCAAATGAAATCATGGCACATCTCAAAAGTATTCTGTTACTTTTAAAGTGACATCACTGCCACACTACTCGGCGCTGGCACTTCTCAGCAAAATCCAAACACTTTTCATGGGACAGCCGTACCACACTGCTAAACATGACACTACTCAGCAAGGTTCTAGCACTTATAATGGGACAGTAGTATCATGCTGCTCAGCAGTGACACTTCTTAGCAAGATTCTAACACTTTTAATGGGCCAGCAGTAACACACTGCTCAGCATGGCATTTCTCGGCAAGATTCTAACACATTCGATGGGCCAACAGTACCACACTGCTCAGCACTGGCACTTCTCAGCAAGATTCTAAAACTTTTGACGGGACAGCACTACCACACTGGCACTTCTCACCAAAATTCTAACCGTTTTAATTGAACAGCGCTATCACACTGCTCAGCACTGGCACTTCTCAGCAAGATTCTAAAACTTTTAATGGGAATTCAGTATCACACTGCTCTGCACTTTCACTTCTCAGCAACAGTTTAACACTTTTCGTGGGCCAGCAGTACCACACTGCTCAGCACTGGCACTTCTCAGCAAGATTCTAACACTTTTCATGGGCCAGCAGTACCACGCTGCTCAGCACTGGCACTTCTCAGCAAGCTTCTAATTATTTTAAAGTGACAGGAATCGATACTCTCCACAGGATTATAATGTTTTCAGTGAGCCAGTACTCACTCGTAATTCTGTGCTCTGTTGCAGTATTTGTCAAAGTTAGTGTGCTGGCACAACTGAGCAAGATGCGAGAACCTTTAAAAGCCTTATCTACAGGATGGCTTTGATTTCACAGGGTAGAGGCGGCACTTCTGGCAGGGGCTCCAGACAAGTTGTAAAGCGGTATCAGCGACCCTGTAAAAGTCCAGAGCATTGAATTTGCCTTCTCAAAAACTGTGGGCCTGAGAAGCACGGGTTCCAATCCCGCAGGGCACATCCAGCCATTTCTCCTTCGCAGGTATACAAGTTCCTTCCAGGATGCTGTTTCCATCAGTGCTCTTTGGTAGATTTGACATGTTCTTGTTAGTGCCTCACAGGCCGGCCTGCTTCCAGGGCTTACAGAAATGTAGATGTTTGTTGTGGACACTATATGACTGGCAGTACATCAGGGCAGACGAGAAGGAGAACATGTGTAAAATGGGCGTTAAGGAACATGGTTTGAAAAGGGCAGCTTCTCACACTGGACAGTATGAGTGCTGCCTGGATAAAGTCAGAGACTAGGTAGGCCTCTAGGTTCGGGGGTAACCGACAAGAGGGTATGAGAAGAACAGAGTGGTGGTGTTTTCCAATCGTCACTTCAAGTGATTTTTGGCTAATCTCCCTGCCTACACCACTTCAGGCTGATGAGTTTCCCTAAACAGTGTGATATTTTTAGACATTTCCTGTGTTTACGCGAGCTGCAAACACACCTCAAATTGCACTAAACATCTACATCACCACACCCAGAGGCCTCTCCGTCAGTGGCTGTAATGGCGAGCTTTGGAAGTCTTAGCTATTCCGAAGAGAAGGCAAGTAACGCACTAGCTAACACGGGCCTCGGTAGACGCCATGCCAAGGCCTGTTCGATGAACTGTTTCATGCAGTGGTGAGAACGCTTCCTTCCATTAATGTTTAAATCCCTGAAGAACAGTACACAGACATGCAAGGCCCGCATCTGCCAAGTGGGTCCATCTCACGTGTGGCATGCTCGACCAATCCTAGCTTCCAGCAAAGAGCCCGTGCCATTATGGGAGCAGAAGGCAAATACATATTTTAGCAAGAGCGCAATGAGAAATCCTCTGATGTACACTGGTAGCAGAGAGATATGGCCGGCTAGCTGTGTGACACATGAAATTAGGTTACATGGCAGCTAACATATTTTTCACCTAAAGTGTCCCGGCTTTCTGTTTGAACAAAGCCTGTAATTTTTTCTTGTGGGAATTTACCTAATGTAATCCCTTATCCCCGGCCCAGAAACTTTTGAATGCTTAGAAAAAGATCAACCCCGTGCATTTGCAGATCCGCGCACGTTTAGTGGGGACAAATTGAAACAAAGATTTTTACTTCTGATCAAGAGACACCAGCCTGGGCTCAGTTCTGGGAAAGTCTCTGTGAGTCCGCCTCCTTTATATATAAGTCTCTGAACAAGATGGCGCGCTTCTCCTCCACCCCTAGATGCCCTGGGTAGAAAGATTCCGTGTCCAACCAAACACTTCCATTGAAAAGAATCACATTATTTCTGCTGGATTCAACGCTAAGGATTCCAAATGGCGTGTCACTCTTTCCAAGTGGGGAGCACCTTTACAGCAACTGTATGTTCATTTCAGTCAGACAGCGGATACTGGACAATTGTTGACACACACGACGCTTTAGGTAGCGGTCGATGCATTCCAATGCCGATTTGAAGGGCTGCAAATAACAGGTGTGCGTTTTCCTATTCCAAACAGTGCTGCACTTATTTTCACATGCAGGAAAGTGCGTTCTGAAAAGGGTATTTTCTCCTGAATTGTGGTAAATGCAGGCTAGATTGGCCCACAAAAACTGGCGGAGCCAAAACCGTCCTCAATTAATTAAGTCCCGGATGACAATACAAGGAAACAATGGCGCTGACTAAACAAGGCGAAGCTGGAGACCGCACAGGGGCAGACAGGGAAGCACGGGAAGGCTGGATGGGCCGTGGCTCCGACTGAGAGTGCACATTCGCACCCGTGCCGTCTCGAGAGTGCACATTCGCACCCGTGCCGTCTCTTTTGAGGATTCTAAAAGCGGTTCTTGTCATGATTTCTTGCAAAAATCCGATCTGAATGAGCCATGTGCTTTTATAACGCGTGGAACACCTGCGCATGCGCAGTGGGACACATTCGTCGCCTAACATCCCTTAGCAGTATGAAAACCAGAGCCTGGGAAGGTGAACCCCCTCTGAACACACACGGAACCTCCAGGCCAATCTGCCATTCGGATCTTTCCACCCTACCGCCCTACGCGCTCTTCAACTCAGTCTACAAATCTAAACCATGTCTGAAGTCAGGATTGATCACAGTGATAATAGTGAACAGCAAACAACACAGCCACTCCTCTTTCCCTACTTGTGTAAGGGGTCCTAGGGTCACACGAAGAACGTGATACATAAAGTAGTAACACTCTCAGCAGGTGAGATGGTACCCTGCATTGAGTGCCTGTTGTTGATGTGTGTATTAAGCCCACAGGAGCGGCCCCAGCAATCTCTCCTTGGTGGATGTAGTGTGCACTGAAGTGTGGTACTGGTAACGCGCTTATTCTATCGACAACGGGCAGTTCAAGTTGCAGTATGTGCTATATAAAAATGACTAATGTAGTTTGCGGTATTTTTATGAAAACGCGCACAATAGTTTACGCTGCTGTTACCAAATTTACTGAAGAAAAAAATACATGAATACATGGTTAATTGCTAAACAAAGGATCATATCTGCCTGGTTTGCTCACTTACCTTCCCCTCATACACGAGATTGTTTTCCAGGCCACGAAACGTCCGTCTGTCCGCTCTTCACGAAGGCGGGAAATGGCAGCAGTTAAGGGTTAGGGGTGAACGGAAACAGAAGGAAGTAAAGGGAGAGGTAAAGTGAAGACAAGCGGAGTGCTTCATTCAGTGCCGGGAGGGTAATGGCCACGTGTTTCGAATGCTGTCTTTGATCTGTTTCTACGCGCTACTTATTTTGGAACACCAAAGAGCTAAATTACATGGAGAGCTAGTGATTTGATAAAGATCACATGGTTTGGTACAATATGGTTGAGCTGAAATTAGAATCGATTTGAGACCTGCTGGTGCCAAAACTCGCAAGTCAACAACTGCCAGTGGCGGGCCACTGTGTGGCTGTCTTTTTGGTGCAGTGCTCGCCCACGAGTAAACACCACACCTTTGCTTGCCTCGTCATCGCGTGAATCTCTGCTACAATTAGCTCCGGAGGCACAAGGGGGAAAGGCGTCCAAAGCATGGTGCGGTTCCCTGCTCTTCGAACTGGAGCCTGCCCCGGCAGCGCCGCCACCAGCACAACAACACGGCGCCGGACAGATGGCAAAAAAATGGCAGATGGAAGCTTCGAAACTTTTTCGGATTCGGGGGCGTGTTCCTGCTGTTCTAAAAGGGCGTGGCTAAAAAGTGGAAAGAACAGCACGGAACACGCCCCCGAATCTGAAAAAGACGGAGCCGATTTGGAGGGACGGCTCTCTCCTCCAATGGCTGGCCTCCGTTTAGGAAGCCAGCCAATGGAGGAGAGGCAAAAAGAGAGGTGGGCTAAGGAGCCACTCTAGGAAACATTAAATCTCCGACTTCCAGTTCTGCCTTCGGCAGACCGGATGGTCCTCGACCTAAAAATGTGCCTTCAGTGATTTCAGTCAACCCTCACTGAAAACCGGGGCCTCGGCCCAAATCGCCAAAATCTGTCAGGACAGCGTCTGAAAAATGGGGACTGTTCTGCCTGGTCACCCTAACCCTACTATCCCTGCCTCTTTAGCTCACTCTTAAAGGTTCTTTTTCATCGCTGCTTTCTCCCTATGTCACCTATTTTTCTGTTCTTCCTTTTTCCTCCCCGTTTGTGTTTGCTTTTTCTTTCTCTGAATCGATGTCTGTTGAGAATAAATAAGTGGCAGCCTCCAAGCCAGCTAAATCTTTACTGTGAGCGAATACCCTCATGACAGGTAACAACATATAAGGGAGGAACCACAGTTTTAATGGCCTTAGACAATAATTTTAGAAATTGTGGATTACTTGCCATTAAATGGTCTGGTCTGCTGCATGCATACCACCAATCACAGTGTTTGCTCATTTTAATATTCTACTTTCTGCTAATTTCCATTATTAACTCACTGAATATTCCAGTCTTTGTAGAACGTATTACATAACTAAATATTTCATTTGGTAAAGTAAAATTTGGCTTGATGAAAACATATGCTGCCATTGATATTAGTTGAGGGCCATGCTTCTATTATCATCTGCTTAACCACATAAACATAAAATAATTTTTATTATAAAATATTAAATACCAATGGCGTAAACCCCCTCCAATTTATAAGGGAAAAGAATCCTGAGTATGCTTTCAGTATTTGAAAAATATAGTCCTTCCATGTCGCTTTCATTTGTGGTATGCACACTTGTTGGAAAACGAGGGAGCATCTGTGAGGCCTGCACAAATAACATGACTACATTTGTCCCTCACTGGGAACCAAACACCCAATTGTAGCGCCTGACTCTCAGAGGGTAGCGTTGCAGAGCAGTCTGAGGCTTACTCAAGGGAGGTGGTGTGGGCTAGTAATCGCCATTTGCAGGTGCACAAAAATAACACTCAATAATTGATTGTCCAGTCTGTACTTTGCTTTATAAAAGTAAGAGTACATTTATTAAACCCACACACCACTCAATGCACCAATTTACAAATATACATAAGCTGTTGGAATTACTTTGTGACATTGCATAACATCTCCACCCCTCCCGCAGGGGGGGTGGGGTCTAGTACCACCACTCCCATGTATGCACATCAACTTGCCCCCAATGCAGTTAGTTGAACATAACCTGGAGCGTGGGCCCTGCGCACTGGCACCATCCCAGTGGCGACCCACCCCATTACCTCAACAAGCATTAAAAAGGGGTAAACCTGCCTTGGTGACACATGACCCTGACTGAGCATCTCCTACTGACCATAAAGTATGCACCTCTATATCTTAAGGGCTAGCAGTCTGGGGTCTTCACCTAAGCGCAGCAGCAAGAATCCATGTTTACGCACACTTTAGAATGACAGTACTCATCACCTTGGTTGATCATTTGAATGCATTGCAATTACAGCCCCTAAGGGCATCACAGATGAAATCACAGAATTGCGCATATACAGCCAGACACCCTAGCAGGACTCTCTGGCAACATAACCCCACTTGGCTTATGACATCTCCTTACACATTTGACTTACAGTCCCTTCAAAAGAAGTACTCCTGGCAACTACACTTCTCCTGCAGTGTGCCTCTTCACTTTAAAAGGAATCCCAGGTAAAAGCATGAGATTATGTAAATACAGCCCGACCCCCTAGCAGGAAGGTCCAGCAACATAACTCCATTTAGCTTAACATCACCTTACACAGGTACTTCACTTTACACATGTGACTTTCAGTTCACCTAAAAAGAAATAACCAATAGTAAATGCATTTCGGTGCAATTACACCACTTCACCTCCAGGGGATGCCCTTCTCCAGACATCCCCCAACTCAGCCCTTCAATCCGTGATGCACTTCATAGTACACCCTCAGCTGTAGAACATAAGTTCCAGCCTAGAAGGTGTTAAAGGCTGGCTGAGTCCTGAAGGGGTTATTCTTTCAGATGCCCCGTGAAACTTAGGGGTGGACTGTTCTTCTTTATGCTGGGGGAGACTGCGGGGCTCCTGCAGCCCCCCTGCACCCCTTTTCACACGTGAGGGTGACCCCCTCTTCTGGGCACCAAAATGGCAGACTTCTTCGTGCTGTGGGGGGGAAGACTGGGCCTCTCCATTGGCTCCCCCAGCACCTTTTCACAAGTGAGGGTGACCCCTCTCCTCTGGGGGCCACAAAGCACCAAAACAGCAGATTTCCAAATGCCCGGCGAGGCACCATGGGGCGCTTCATGCTCCTCTCCACCAGCCCCCGCCACTGGGTACACTCTCCTCCGCCCTCAGGGTCTCTGACTCAGCAGGGTGCTGTCTTCACTGGGTCCCTGCGCCAGCCTCTCGCCAGGCTCTCCTTCTGGGACTTCTTCTCCCTGCGCAGAGGCCTCTGCTTCTGTGCACCAGTCCTGGGCTCTTCTTCTGGTGCTGATAGGGTCCTGGGGGCAGTCAGGGGGTCTCTCCTTCCAACTGCCCATTGCGCCAGGCTCCAGCACCTTCAGCCTCAGCCGAGCACACCCCAGAGAGCCCTTCTCTTCCTGTGCAAGCACTTTTTAAAAGTTGAGTAGGGGGCTGGCAGGAATTCTCTGTTGGTCCTATCAAACAGCAACACATCACGTCCCTGCCCCTGCTCCCTCCTTCTTGTCCAGCCTCTGAGCTTGTTCAATAAAGTCGTCCTGGGTTTCTGGCCACATGTCTGAAGCCTCATCCCCCACACTGCCTTCCCTCCTTGTGCAGCCTGGTGCCTGGCACCCCGTGACAGCTGCTAATTGATGAGCCTGTATCCCCTCCCATCTACTCTTCGTGGAGAGGAGGCCCTAGCTTGTGGAAGAAAGGTTATCAATCCATCCAGCAGAGGTCAGCCCTCAGCCTGGGTCTGGTCCTGGCTGGCTCACAGAAATATGACAGTTCTGGATGACCCAAAAGCAGTACAAACATGACTTTGGACTCTGCAGGATATGTCTTTTCACCTCCAATACAATGGGCTTTAGTACATGTCTGGAAACTGTAGGCCTTGTGGAAGTTAATTTAGCCATGGGCCCCACATTCCCTTAGGGAAATAATGAAGTGAAAACACAGTAAAACACACTGACTTTCCCTGGCATGTTTCTTTCCAGCGTATAAAGCCTATTCCATATCACCAACCAATACTGCATAAGTCCTGCCACACCATTCACTTTGTAGCTGCTCCTGGACTGCGCACGCTAGGAATCTCCCCTGCGCAGCCCGTACACGTGTGCACACGCAGGTACACATGTGTCTGCATGTAACCAGCCCGGTGTCCCTTACTCCAGCTGCTGCGCAGTGGCCTGGTCAAGCCGGGGGAACACCGGTAAAATCCCCATGCAGTCTCTTACATCCTGAGTTCACTGTGGGTGAGTCCCAACTTATGAGGCTCCCCCACAGTAAAAGCTCAACAATTAGGTGCTCAAAAATCAAAAAATCCGAGCGGCCCATAGTGTCAGAACCACCTTCTAACACATGCCGCGCCCAGCTGATTCCTACAGGGAAGAAGTAGCCACTCTACATGGGTACACTTCCCGTAGTCAGCGATAACTAGTTATAAGGGGTTCTGACCAGACCCCCCTTACTGACCAGTTATCCGCTTAGACCACCTACTCCTCCCATCCATGAAATCTCCACCCATGACAGGGATCCCAGACTACCCTAAGAACCCTCCGGGCTCTAGGTTAGATACCTCTAGGTCACTCATGGTCTACATGGACTCAGCCTAACTATGCTCACCTTTGCCCTTGGGCATGCAACACTATGCCTACCACTTCTCCGGACAAGGGTCCAGTGCCTCAGCACCGATGCGGTCTTCTGGGATAGGTCTAAATCCCATCCCCCGGGTCACTAGCTGGTCTCCCTTCCAGAGTTTGTTCCAACCAGTACCCTCTCTCCGTTTGGTCCTTGCACCCAAAAGATGCAATCTCTCTGGACCCTCACTGTTGGAAAGGCGTTCGCCGGAGGGGGGTTCGATGCCCGTCTTGCCCACCCCTTTGTCCCACCTCTCCCACGTAGGCCGAGCTAGGCGCGCACACCCTGATATACACTACGAACAGAGTGACACCACACGTATTCTTCGTAGGACGATAGGTCTTTTTTATCGATGATTTTCAAGGGATCTTTATGATCCAAGATGCCAGTAGTACAGCAGTGGCACGAAGTACCACAAATCGGTCGTGGGGAATGGGGGTAGCGGGACAGTCTTTCAAGATAGTGTCTCTGCGAAATACCCTGCGGATAGCTCACAGTCCTTAAGCTGGAGGGTGTCGATTCTCTGGGCGATCTCTTACCGAGTAGTCCTCAAGGGGAGCGCCGCGAGTCTCTCAGCAGGCACAGGTGGTCGGAGTTCGGGAGCCGCGATTCCGTCAGCAAGGCTCAGATGGTTCAATAGTTGGGGGCCGCGAGTCACTCAGCAGGCCCAGGTGGTTCAGTGCTCGGGAGCCGCGACCTCGTCAGCAGGGCTCAGATGGTTCAATAGCAAGAGGCCGCGAGTCACTCAGCAGGCCCAGGTGACTTCAGCGTTCAGGAGCCGCGACAGCGTCCGCAGGCTCGGATGGTTCCAGGTCTTCTCTGCCTTCGTTTCTCCGGCACCCCTTGTTATACTCCGCTTGCTCTTTGAAGTCCGGGGCACTCGCAGAGGGGGGACTGGGGTGACGGAGGGGGTTCGGCGGGGTTTCCTGCCGCTCACTTCTTTGGTCTTTTCAAGTGGGTCTGGGAGGGACCCCAGACGCTCGGCAGGGGAGGCGCCTGCTCCCCAGGGGCCTGGTGGCCGATCGAGTCTTCCCGGGGGAGGCGACCCGAGGTGTGACTGGGCTGGCGCCTTTGGGTCTGGCTCGAGGGTTCCTGCTCCCTCGGTCGGGCATGCGTGGTAGGGTGTCGAGTCTGTCAGGGCTCTGGCCGGCCCTCGGATCTGAGTGGCTGGGGCGGCCGGAGTTGGATATGTCGTGTCTTGAGGGTGGTTGCCGGTTGGCTGGATGATTGGGAGGGCAACGCCGTGAGGCCGGTCTCAAACGCGTCCCCCCCAGCTGAAAGGCGTGGAGAACTACCCATCCACTGGGGGATTCTCCTCGCCGAAGCGGAAGAACCGGGACAGGCCGTCGGCGTTGGCATGATCCGCCCCGGGGCGATGTTCGACAGTGAAATCCATCCCTTGGAGAGAGATGGACCATCGTAGTAGCTTGGGGTTCTCCCCCCTCATCTGCATTAGCCACCGCAAGGGCCGGTGGTCCGTCTGTACTCGGAAATGGGTTCCGAACAAGTAGGGCCGTAGTTTCTTGAGGGCCCAGACTACGGCAAAGGTCTTTCGTTCTATAGTACTCCAACGCTGCTCTCGCGGCAGCAGCCTGCGGCTGATGAAGGCTATGGGCTGATCGATGCCCTTGTCGTCGAACTGCGAGAGGACGGCCCGATGCCGTGTTCGGAGGCGTCGGTCTGGACCACAAACTCTTGGGAGTAGTCGGGGGCCTTGAGTACGGGGGCGGTGCACATGGCGGTTTTCAAGGCGTCGAACGCCTGCTGGCACGGGGTGGTCCACTGCACCTTCTTCGGAAGTTTTTGGGAGGTCAACTCCGTGAGGGGCCCCGCGATACTACCATAGTTTTTAATGAACCTCCGGTAGTACCCTGTAAGGCCCAGGAAGGCCCGGACCTCCGTCTGCGTGGTGGGGGGCTCCCAGGACTTGATGGCGTCGATCTTCGGTTGGAGGGGGGCGACCTGGCCGCTGCCCACCTGATGCCCCAGGTAGACCATGGAGCCTTGCCCGAGCTGGCATTTGCTGGCTTTCACTGTTAGGCCGGCTTGGCGCAGGGCCATGAGTACTTGTCGGAGGTGCTGGAGATGCTCGTGCCATTGAGAGCTGAATACGGCGATGTCGTCAAGGTATGCTGCGCTGAACTCCTCGAGTCCGGCCAGGACCTTGTTCACCAACCGCTGGAACGTGGCCGGGGCGTTCTTCATCCCGAACGGCATGACCCTGAAGCGGTAGTGGCCATCTGGTGTGGAGAAGGCAGAGCGTTCTTTCGCTCCCTCCGTGAGAGCAATCTGCCAGTATCCGCAGGTCAGGTCGAAAGTGCTGAGGAACCGGGCGGCCCCCAGGCGGTCGATGAGCTCGTCGGCGCGGGGGATAGGGTGAGCGTCTGCTCGGGTGACCGCATTGAGCCCCCGGTAGTCCACACAGAATCTTAGTTCAGGGGCGACCCCTGGGGAAGCCGCCTTCGGGACCAGGACCACCGGGCTGGCCCAGGTGCTGTCGGAGGGTTCGATTACTCCAAGGGTGAGCATCTTCTGTACCCCGGTCTTGATGCAGGTGCGGACCCGGTCAGGCACCCGGTAGGCTCGGTGTCTCACAGGCGGGCTGTCGCCGGTGTCCACGTCGTGGACACACCAGTCGGTGACCCTCGGAATGAGGGAGAAGAGGTCTGCGAATTGTCTGAGCAGCTGGCGGCAGTCGTCGGACTGTTGAGGAGTGAGGGTGGTTGAAAGTCTTACTCCCTCCACGGAGCCATCCAGGTCTTTAGCGCACAGGGGGTCGGGCAGGGGTTTGGTGTCTTCTTCCGCCCCATCATCGTTGGCCAGTAGCAAACTTAATTCCGTTCTCACAAAGTGGGGCTTGAGACGGTTCACGTGGAGGACCCGGAGGGGGTTCCGTGGGGACTGTACATCGACCAGGTACGTGACCTGGCTCTTCCGCTCGATCACCTTGAAGGGACCAGTCCATTTGTCTTGTAGGGCGCAGGGCTTCACCGGGGCCATGACCCAAACCTGCTGGCCCGGCTGGAACTCGACCAGGGTTGCGTTCTGGTCATACCAGCGCTTCATTTCTTCTTGGCTGGCCTCGAGGTTAGCCTCTGCGAGTTCTCTGAACTTCCTCGTCTGGTTGCGGAGCGCTAGGATGTAGCGGAACACATCAGCGGGTGTCCCCCGGGGGCTTGTCTCCCAGCCCTCTTTGACCAGGCTCAGGGGCCCTCGGACGGGATGTCCGTATAGCAGTTCGAAGGGGCTGAACCCCAGAGAGTTTTGGGGAACTTCTCGGTATGCGAACAGGAGGCAAGGGAGGAGGACGTCCCATTTCCGGCGCAGGGGCTCTTCGAGGCCCAGGATCATTCCCTTTAGGGTTCGGTTGAAGCGTTCCACTAGGCCGTTGCCCTGGGGGTGGTAGGGGGTCGTGAACTTATACGTGACTCCGCACTGCTGCCACAGGGACTTCATGTAGCGGGATATAAAGTTAGTGCCGTGATCACTCACAACCTCGCGGGGAAATCCGACACGGGAGAAGATCCCCATGAGAGCTCGGCCCACCACGGGAGCCGTCACGGTGCGGAGGGGGATGGCCTCGGGGTAGCGGGTGGCATGGTCCACCAGGACAAGGATGAATCTGTGGCCCTGGGCGGTCTTCGGATCCAGGGGTCCCACGATGTCGATGCCGACCCGCTCGAACGGGGTACTCACAATGGGGAACGGTTGTAAGGGAGCTTTGCGTTTTCCGCCACTCTTCCCACTGCCCTGGCACGTGAGGCAGGATTTGCAGTGTACTTCTATATTCGCTCGCATCTTGGGCCAATAGAAGTGGGTAACCAATCGCTGATATGTCTTGTCTTGGCCTAAGTGTCCTGCCAAGGGTACATCGTGGGCCAGGCCCAGGAGGAGGCTCCGGAAACGCAGGGGTACCACCAGTACCCGGGCTGCGCCTAGCTCGGCGGACTTTTGCTCGCTGTATAGGAGGCCATTGTCCCAATAGATCCAATGGGTTCCGGTTCGGTCACCGGCGGCCTGGGCTTCGGCTTGTTGTCTGAGTCCCACGAGGGAGGGGCAAGTGGCCTGTTCCTGGCAGAACTCTTCCCGGGAGGGCCCCCCCTCACAGCGCCACTGGCCCATCTCAGGCAGTTCTCCGAGCTCAGTCAGGGCCTCCGGGGCGGAAGGTTCTGGCCCTTCTCCCGGGTTAGTGTCCTCTTCTCCCTCCGAAGGAGGGTTGTCCGCTTCTGGTAGAGTGTCCCGGCTCTCGGGGATAGTGTTCGGTAGGAGGGCCTCACTGCCCTCGGAGAGAGGCAATCGCGCGGTCATGGAGCGCGTGGTGGCGCAGACCCATTCTGGTAGGCCCATCATCTCCAGATGGGCCCTTCGTTCTTCTTGCCCCCACGGGGAACTCTCCAGGTCGTTGCCCAGGAGGCAGTCTACGGGCTGTGATGTCCGGACCGCTACCTTCAGTTCTCTGGAGAACCCTCCCCACTCGAAGGGCACCAGCGCCATCTGGCAGAGGCTCTCAGAATTGTCGGAGGATACGACCGGGCAGAGGGCACCGGTTAGGATCTGGTCTTCGGAAATTAGGCTGCGGTGGACCGTGGTGACGCTCGCCCCGGTGTCGCGGAGGCCCTCGACTCGGTGGCCGTTGATGGTCACTTGCTGTCGGTATTTCTTTGTGTTGGCGGGCAAGGGTGTCCCGGGGACCATTTCTCGATCATCAAGGGAGACCAGGGCCATGGCCGCCGGTTCCCATTCTTCGGAGTCCTCCATCTCTTCCCCCAGAGCTACGGAGGCCATCTGCCGGGCCGGGGGGTTGGTCGTTGTGGTTCGCTGATACTGGGGACACTGGAGGTCATTGGCGTAGTGTCCGGGCCGTAGGCAGCGGAAGCAGGTGATCCTAGCTCGTGGACCTAGCCGTCCTGCGACTCCGGTGCTTGCTGGAGACGGGGCTGAACCCGCCGCTGGTGGGCTGCTGGGGGGGCTGGTTGAGGACCCCCCGGGGAAGTCTCTTGGTCGGCCGTGGTTCCCTCCGCCCCTCTGGCGGGGGGGGCCTTGATTGTGGCAGCCGTAGTCCCCCACGGGGCCTCGGGTGGCTCGGGTATTCACCCAACGATCAGCCTCAGCGGCCAGCTTCCGAGGGTCGGTGAGTTTGCTGTCCAGGAGATGCTGGCGCAGTTCTACAAAGCAATTGGCTGCTAAATGTTCCCAGGCAATCAGATCAAACAGTTCTTCGAAGGTGGAGACCTTGCTGCCCTTGATCCACCCGTCCAAGGCTCGGCTGTAAAAGGTCACGTATTCTACCCACGTGGTGCCCGGTATCTTCTTACAATCTCGGAACCGTTGTCAGTACATTTCGGGGGTGAGTCCATACCGGCCCACGAGGGCTTCCTTCATGTGGCTGTAGGAGTTCATGACCGTGGAGGGCAGATCTAGCAGGGTGTCTCTTCCCTCGCTTAAGAACCGGCCCCATAGGCCAGCCCCCCAATCCTTCTGCGGGACTCGGTGAGAGGTCATGGCGACTTCGTAGGCCTTAAACCACTGCTGGATATCGTCGTTCTTGTAATACTCTTTTACCACATCCTTGGGGATGTGGACTTTGGTTTCCCCGGTGGGAGCGGGCGGTGGATTCCCGGGTGGCTGTGACTTTTAGTTTTTAGCCCGCCACTCGATCTCCTTCAGGCTGCGTTCATGTTCTAGCTGGAGCTTCTTTTCGTCGTGCTCTCTTTAGCGTCTCTTCTCTTCGAGTTCCCATTGTAGCCATAACTGCTCGACGGCCAACTTTTTCTCTGCTAGTTTTAGTTCTCCCTTGATTTTTAGTTTTGCCAGTTCAAGTTCGTGGTTGCGGCTTCTCTCTCGGTCCGCTAGCTCCTCGGGGGACAGGTTCCCCTCTGGCCCGTTGTTTCTCGCCGGGATGCTTTGTGGTTCATGGGCAGAGTCTCCTTCCGTTTGGGTCGGGGTGCCCCCGTCTCGACCCAGGTTTTCAATGCTTTCTGGAAGTCTTCCTTTGTGCTTAATCCGGTGGTAGCGATGCCAAGGTCTTTGCAAAACTGTTTTAATTCTCTGTGTGTGTAATAGTCCAATTGATCCTCTAGGAACGGTGAGCTTATTTCGGTACCTGCGGCACCCAGGGAGGTTTCTCCTTCCATCTCTGTTTGGTAGTGTGTCAGTCGTTTACTGCGCGCTCTCTTTCGGTGTCGGCTCGGATCCCGTCGTCTGCCACCAAATGTTGGAAAGGCGTTCGCCGGAGGGGGGTTCGATGCCCGTCTTGCCCACCCCTTTGACCCACCTCTCCCACGTAGGCCGAGCTAGGCGCGCACACCCTGATATACACTACGAACAGAGTGACACCACACGTATTCTTCGTAGGACGATAGGTCTTTTTTATCGATGATTTTCAAGGGATCTTTATGATCCAAGATGCCAGTAGTACAGCAGTGGCACGAAGTACCACAAATCGGTCGTGGGGAATGGGGGTAGCGGGACAGTCTTTCAAGATAGTGTCTCTGCGAAATACCCTGCGGATAGCTCACAGTCCTCGAGCTGGAGGGTGTCGATTCTCTGGGCGATCTCTTACCGAGTAGTCCTCAAGGGGAGCGCCGCTAGTCTCTCAGCAGGCACAGGTGGTCGGAGTTCGGGAGCCGCGATTCCGTCAGCAAGGCTCAGATGGTTCAATAGTTGGGGGCCGCGAGTCACTCAGCAGGCCCAGGTGGTTCAGTGCTCGGGAGCCGCGACCTCGTCAGCAGGGCTCAGATGGTTCAATAGCAAGAGGCCGCGAGTCACTCAGCAGGCCCAGGTGACTTCAGCGTTCAGGAGCCGCGACAGCGTCCGCAGGCTCGGATGGTTCCAGGTCTTCTCTGCCTTCGTTTCTCCGGCACCCCTTGTTATACTCCGCTTGCTCTTTGAAGTCCGGGGTCCTCGCAGAGGGGGGACTGGGGTGACGGAGGGGGTTCGGCGGGGTTTCCTGCCGCTCACTTCTTTGGTCTTTTCAAGTGGGTCTGGGAGGGACCCCAGACGCTCGGCAGGGGAGGCGCCTGCTCCCCAGGGGCCTGGTGGCCGATCGAGTCTTCCCGGGGGAGGCGACCCGAGGTGTGACTGGGCTGGCGCCTTTGGGTCTGGCTCGAGGGTTCCTGCTCCCTCGGTCGGGCATGCGTGGTAGGGTGTCGAGTCTGTCAGGGCTCTGGCCGGCCCTCGGATCTGGGTGGCTGGGGCGGCCGGAGTCGGATATGTCGTGTCTTGAGGGTGGTTGCCGGTTGGCTGGATGATTGGGAGGGCAA
Organism: Triturus cristatus; assembly: GCF_964204655.1. NCBI lineage: Eukaryota > Metazoa > Chordata > Amphibia > Caudata > Salamandridae > Triturus > Triturus cristatus. Next base: position 429,758,755 of record NC_140579.1, on the reverse strand, counting down.
CGCCGTGAGGCCGGTCTCACACTCACCCTCAGCCTGCCGCCGAGGTCATTCTGCTGCCACCACCCTTTCGGGATGACTGTCTTCCCTAAAGAAAGCACAGCCACTTGTGCTTCCCCACACAGAAAAGCACCCTTTGGCCACTGGCCCTGCTCCCTGATAGGACCTCAGACCGGCCTCACCACCACACTGGCAGTGCCAGGGAGGAACACTGAGGGTGCCTCATCAGACATCCTACAGCTCATTCCCCCCGTCAGTAGCTCCACCCGGAAACTACCCCGGGAACCTAGACCCCTTCCTTGTTCTCCGCTGCGAGAACAGGGCCTATGTACCCTTCCCTCCGAGAGGTGCGCTCTCCTCCCGGAGTACCCTTAGAGAGCCTGTGGGTCCCGAGTTAGCTAGACCCAGGCCCACCTCTCATGGCTCTCCCCGGTCTCCCTGCAGCGCCTTGGGAGACCGCCCAGGGACCTACATGGTCCCTGGATGGCCTGCACCACCCCTTATGAAGAGCAGGGTCCCTTCACTTAAGATAGGCCCCACCTGCCTTCAGGGTAGTACTACCACTCTCAGCCAGGGACCCTAAAGATCCTGGCTAGGCCTGCATCACCCCTTCGCGAAACACAGGATCCCTTCACTTAAGATAGGCCCAACCTGTGTCCAGGGTGGTACTGCCTGACAGAAGTCCACCTCCTGCCTCCAGCTGGGGGAACACCCCCATGCTCTTGGTCCTTGAGTCCAAGTCCCACAGGACCTACCTGACTGGTTACCGGCTAGGCCTCGCCCCAGCCACCACTTCAGGTTCCCTCCACCAGCTCCTGGTCTTCAAGTCCCACCGGACCTACCGGAATAGTCACCGGCCACCCGACCCCGACACCTCAGGGTCCACCACTAACCCTTCCCCTGGAAATTAGGAAGCTCATCGCCCCCACTCAGATCTCCACTGGGTCAGTTACCTAGCCCACCTAGGGTACCTAGGGGCAACCACTACACACCATCACTCAAGAACTCCCCTCCTTGGGGGCCACCCACTACCAGGGGCCACCCCTGGGTTGCTCACCTCCCCACCAGTTAACCTGGGGGACCTGCCGGACACTCAACTCTACCACACCCTCCTCCCACAGTGGGAAAAGTTTCTTGGGGTCCCCCACCATGGGAACCCCTGGGGCGCTACTACACGGGGTAAAGAAACCTCCTGCCCCACCCTTCCAGTGGTTTTGGCCTGCGCCATTAGCAAGAAACTTCCAGTGGGGGAAGGATATCTGGGGCCCCTCCTTTGGAAACCCTCCCTGCCCTTAAAAAGCGCGGGAACCTCCCAGGACCCCTACTTCTCCAGTCCCCCTTGAAGGTCAATCCACCCCTACACCCCCACCTGTGATGTAGGTATCAGTTGCTGTCCCTATCTCTTGAGGAGACACCCTCCTCATGCAGGTGTAGTGTATGTAGTGTTAGGGTTCAAAGGTGTACAAAATGGCTTAGAACATTTGTATGCAATCATTTCCTGGAAAGCACCATCCCGCTAGCACATTATAATCAGCATAGCGCGGTCATATCAATACAGCTTACATTTAAACCATAATAACTTCACATGACACATATGGGCGCGGGGCTTTCCTTTCCCATACATTTAGTTCACATAACCAAAACGTTGAACCTTTCTCAGAGCCTTGCGCTCTTCCATTTGCTCATTGCTGCATAGCTAATGTGTGGCAAAACTGGACTTATCAAATGCTATAAATGCACACCAGAATGGGATACTATGTTTCCCGCCGCTAGACACCAATGTTGGAAAACGAGGCAGCATCTGTGAGGCCTGCACAAATAACATGACTACATTTGTCCTTCACTGGGAACCAAACACCCAATTGTAGCGCCTGACTCTCAGAGGGTAGCGTTGCAGAGCAGTCTGAGGCTTACTCAAGGGAGGTGGTGTGGGCTAGTAATCGCCATTTGCAGGTGCACAAAAATAACACTCAATAATTGATTGTCCAGTCTGTACTTTGCTTTATAAAAGTAAGAGTACATTTATTAAACACACACACCACTCAATACTATGCACCAATTTACAAATATACATAAGCTGTTGGAATTACTTTGTGACATTGCATAACATCTCCACCCCTCCCGCAGGGGGGGTGGGGTCTAGTACCACCACTCTCATGTATGCACATCAACTTGCCCCCAATGCAGTTAGTTGAACATAACCTGGAGCGTGGGCCCTGCGCACTGGCACCATCCCAGTGGCGACCCACCCCATTACCTCAACAAGCATTAAAAAGGGGTAAACCTGCCTTGGTGACACATGACCCTGACTGAGCATCTCCTACTGACCATAAAGTATGCACCTCTATATCTTAAGGGCTAGCAGTCTGGGGTCTTCACCTAAGCGCAGCAGCAAGAATCCATGTTTACGCACACTTTAGAATGACAGTACTCATCACCTTGGTTGATCATTTGAATGCATTGCAATTACAGCCCCTAAGGGCATCACAGATGAAATCACAGAATTGCGCATATACAGCCAGACACCCTAGCAGGACTGTCTGGCAACATAACCCCACTTGGCTTATGACATGTCCTTACACATTTGACTTACAGTCCCTTCAAAAGAAGTACTCCTGGCAACTACACTTCTCCTGCAGTGTGCCTCTTCACTTTAAAAGGAATCCCAGGTAAAAGCATGCGATTATGTAAATACAGCCCGACCCCCTAGCAGGAAGGTCCAGCAACATAACTCCATTTAGCTTAACATCACCTTACACAGGTACTTCACTTTACACATGTGACTTTCAGTCCACCTAAAAAGAAATAACCAATAGTAAATGCATTTCGGTGCAATTACACCACTTCACCTCCAGGAGATGCCCTTCTCCAGACATCCCCCAACTCAGCCCTTCAATCCGTGATGCACTTCATAGTACACCCTCAGCTGTAGAACATAAGTTCCAGCCTAGAAGGTGTTAAAGGCTGGCTGAGTCCTGATGGGGTTATTCTTTCAGATGCCCCGTGAAACTTAGGGGTGGACTGTTCTTCTTTATGCTGGGGGAGACTGCGGGGCTCCTGCAGCCCCCCTGCACCCCTTTTCACACGTGAGGGTGACCCCCTCCTCTGGGCACCAAAATGGCAGACTTCTTCGTGCTGTGGGGGTGAAGACTGGGCCTCTCCATTGGCTCCCCCAGCACCTTTTCACAAGTGAGGGTGACCCCTCTCCTCTGGGGGCCACAAAGCACCAAAACAGCAGATTTCCAAATGCCCGGCGAGCCACCATGGGGCGCTTCATGCTCCTCTCCACCAGCCCCCGCCACTGGGTACACTCTCCTCCGCCCTCAGGGTCTCTGACTCAGCAGGGTGCTGTCTTCACTGGGTCCCTGCGCCAGCCTCTCGCCAGGCTCTCCTTCTGGGACTTCTTCTCCCTGCGCAGAGGCCTCTGCTTCTGTGCACCAGTCCTGGGCTCTTCTTCTGGTGCTGATAGGGTCCTGGGGGCAGTCAGGGGGTCTCTCCTTCCAACTGCCCATTGCGCCAGGCTCCAGCACCTTCAGCCTCAGCCGAGCACACCCCAGAGAGCCCTTCTCTTCCTGTGCAAGCACTTTTTAAAAGTTGAGTAGGGGGCTGGCAGGAATTCTCTGTTGGTCCTATCAAACAGCAACACATCACGTCCCTGCCCCTGCTCCCTCCTTCTTGTCCAGCATCTGAGCTTGTTCAATAAAGTCGTCCTGGGTTTCTGGCCACATGTCTGAAGCCTCATCCCCCACACTGCCTTCCCTCCTTGTGCAGCCTGGTGCCTGGCACCCCGTGACAGCTGCTAATTGATGAGCCTGTATCCCCTCCCATCTTCTCTTCGTGGAGAGGAGGCCCTAGCTTGTGGAAGAAAGGTTATCAATCCATCCAGCAGAGGTCAGCCCTCAGCCTGGGTCTGGTCCTGGCTGGCTCACAGAAATATGACAGTTCTGGATGACCCAAAAGCAGTACAAACATGACTTTGGACTCTGCAGGATATGTCTTTTCACCTCCAATACAATGGGCTTTAGTACATGTCTGGAAACTGTAGGCCTTGTGGAAGTTAATTTAGCCATGGGCCCCACATTCCCTTAGGGAAATAATGAAGTGAAAACACAGTAAAACACACTGACTTTCCCTGGCATGTTTCTTTCCAGCGTATAAAGCCTATTCCATATCACCAACCAATACTGCATAAGTCCTGCCACACCATTCACTTTGTAGCTGCTCCTGGACTGCGCACGCTAGGAATCTCCCCTGCGCAACCCGTACACGTGTGCACACGCAGGTACACATGTGTCTGCATGTAACCAGCCCGGTGTCCCTTACTCCAGCTGCTGCGCAGTGGCCTGGTCAAGCCAGGGGAACACCGGTAAAATCCCCATGCAGTCTCTTACATCCTGAGTTCACTGTGGGTGAGTCCCAACTTATGAGGCTCCCCCACAGTAAAAGCTCAACAATTAGGTGCTCAAAAATCAAAAAATCTGGGCGGCCCATAGTGTCAGAACCACCTTCTAACAACACTCAAATACGAACGCAGGCCATCTATGAGACTTCATTAATACGCAACATTCAAAGGGGCTTCAGCAGACACCACTGTTGAAATGCAGGTCTGTCTTACTCTAATGTGGATTGCTGGGCGCTAGTCGTTAGTTTGTGTTCAGGGTTGGGGAGGATTACTTGGTGTCAGTAGCTTTCCAGCCTTAGGTGTGTCTCCCTGCCACGGAAGGCAGAAACAAAGAGATCGATTTAGACTTATTAACATACTGATGCTCAAGCGTCTGCTTAGAAAGCATTGACATGTTTTCTCCTCTTCTCAGTTCTAAAAGCGCGCTATTCTTTACTTATTTTGTCAACAGCTCCTTTGACATTCAGGGGCCCACAAAGTCAAAAGGGTTTTGATGTACTGGGGCGAACATGGCCTACAAGAGTTTTTAATTGTTCCTCCGTTGTATCAGGATTCGGTAAATTAAAAACAGGTTAAAGGCAGCATGAGACAGCTGTACTTGTATTTTATTGTTTTTCTCGACAGGTGCATGAAATGCGCTCTGTGGTTGTATATTTAGTGGGTTTAATGCCTCAGATGTCCCTCATTTGTAAGACCTTATGACTTTTAGATCTACATTTGGCAGTTTATGTGCGTTTTTTACTTTCATTTTTCTTTCTAGAAATGCAGTATGTTAAATGTTGACTGTCACATTTCTTTATTTTTCCAGGGAGGGAGGGTTAGTGGTCCTGGGTCAGGTAGAATGTTTATATAGGATTGAGTCCTACTTCCCTATTTGAGAAACAGCGTTTATTGTTATCTTCATATTCAAATGAACTTAACTTGTCATGTACACATTACAACATATGTTCTGCAGAGTACACGTTTCCCTAGCTAACCCTCTCAGATATGTTATTGTGACTGGAACCTGCTGTCTGCTGGTAAAAAGTACACCTATGCAGCAGCCTCCTAGGGCTTTGCAGTTATGGAATTTAAGTAGAATCTTACTTTTCATGGCTTAAAGCAACTTTTTGTTGAACTTGGTCATTTCCAGTGCTTTGACATCTTCACATTTGGTTGTTGCAGCAATCGTTTGGACACATCAAATACAAATGCATTAATCTTCAGTTCTAGCACAATCACTTGCTGGAAGTTCACTTAACTGGAATATTCCAACTATAAACCAAAGATTGAGAACAACACCTCAGTATTCCTTCAGGACCGCCCCAAAGTTGCTCCAAATTAGGAAAGACTTGACAATGCACCTATTGCAATGCTGTAACAGTACAATCCTGCTGGAACCCAGCAGCCTCTCCTTTCGCTCTTTGACTGTTTGCTTGCCTTTGATCATATGCAGCACTCTGCTTCCTTCTGTCAAGGTTTGCGCTGTTAATTTACATACATACAAGAGATGCCTATGGACGTTTGTACATAATACAGACTGCAAACTCAATGAATGCCTCCAGGAACTTCTGTGAGTTTGAAGCTGGTAAGGGAACCACTGAAACATGAGGTCCTCTTGAGGTGAATGCTGGCTGGGGTATTACACAGCCTTCAGTGCGCACCTAGATGGAGACAATGAAGTCCAGATGGTGGCTATTTAGTCCTGGCTTATCCAATGATGGTGGCATGTGTCCCAGAGTAAGGTATTTTTGAGTACAGGATGAAATCAGAAAGGATTTATTAATATCTATGTGGTGCATTCTATGTCACTTTAGCTATTGGAAGAGAAAAAAACCTTTGCAATTAACTTCAGCAGTTAGCTTTTGTGACTAGAGAGACTGGTGCCAGTAGCGCGCAGAGGTCATGATAAAGTCTTTGATCGGTTGTGCTGCATCGTTAGAAATATTAGGACAGACGCATAAAATGGACTTTCTAGGGATATTGTATGTTCTCCATGTCTAATAATCGTTGGACTCTGTAAATAAAGACTGTGAGGGGTCTGTGTCCGAGGTGCTTGTTAGAGCGCTCTATTGTCACAGGCTCACCCATATCACCTTAGGCTCTTGGTGAAGAGATCTATAAATACTGGCAGCATGATCTGTAGCCCTTAACAGTACTGATAGTAAGCTTTCTAAACACAGATAGGGTGGTCTGCTTACCTACGGATACTGTTGTGATTGACAGGGGCCATCGAAAATGCAACTTTAACCAAGAATTTAAGAGTGGACTGTAAGAAAATATGTATTAATGGACAAATAGCAGATATAATGGAAGATATGTTTCCAAACTCCTCAGATAGTACCACTTTACCGCAGATAGAGGTGTCTCTGACAGACCCCACTAGATATGGTGACCAGATCTTAAGAACCAAAATCTGATATGGTCTCAAACATAGAAGTATGACTAGAGGTTGGCAATGATCAACGACACAGAGAATCGATTCCCAGTGTTCCCCATTTCAATTTTTATTGATTGTATGTATAGTTTAATATTTCAATTTTGCTAAACACACATGGAGGGCCACACTGAGGCCATTATCACAGAAACATTTCATATTTCAGTGAGTCCTCCGCCACTTGCAGGCAAACAATTCCTGTCTTGTAATTGCTTTCTTTATTGTGTGCTGTTTCAAGACCATAATGAAAGGCTGTAGCTTCTTCTCTCCGTCTCACTGATATCATCACAACCCAGGCTATCTGCTCAGTGGCTTCCAAAGAGTCTGTCTTTGTCAGGTCTGTCTAGTTGTCAGTAGCCCAAGAACATACATACAGCCACTAACCTTACACTCGTGACCAGCAGAGACAATGGCAGTTGAGTATTCTCCCCAATTCCCCGGAACATAACCCCCAGCAGAGGAAAGAGACCCTGCTGCGTGAGATTGTGCCCAGGGGAAAAAGGGAAGGGGATAAAATAACAAACTTGCTGCGGGCTCTCGGGTCTCTGTAGGGTCTGGTCTGGGAAGCTGAGTATTATCCGTATGGAGGCGATCCTGCAGGACAGGGGAAAGAAAAGGCACAACAGATGTACGGGAGCTCCTGCGGACAATAATAAGCGTATTACTAACCCCTACTCCTACTCTTACTCACCCAACTATAGCAGCCAGGACACTAGAATAATTAACCACAGTAAAAGAATTTCTCCTGTGATGACTCAAAATAGCGGGACTCTGTCCCTTTGTTTTACCGCTTAAGGATACTGTTCTGAAATCCTCGATGAGTCTCCTGTACTTTCTACGTTGCTATCACGAGAAAAAGTCTGCACTGACTTGGTTTCAGCAACAATGAGCTGAAACAATGGTATAAGCAATTATCACCTGAAAACAAAACAATATAAACACACAGCGCTTAACGCGGTCTGCGGAACCTCGTCCTGCCCTCGTTTGTTTCCGGGACAATGGGGGCAGACCATGGAAGCAGATACCAAGAACCGCTAAGACTCTGTCGCAGTGCTACTGTAGTCGCTCACTGGCGTTTTCTGACACAGCGGGGCAAAGAAATGTAAATGTTTAGCAGACTTGCGGTGGCAAAGATAACGCTCCGGCGTTTCTTGCGCGACTGTAAGCAACACACAAAACAAAAGTATCGGTACCGGGAGAAAGCGCACCGGCTTTTCCCGTAATACCTGTACCGTTGGTGGCACTGTTCTCTGGACACTCCGAAGGTAATCCAAGGCACGGGTTCTCTGGAAACTACAGGAACGACGCTGCAAAGGCTTCACGCTGGAATCCGGCGGGGAGTACCATCCGCCATGATGGTTGGTTTCCGAAATGATTGTCAAGCACTTTCTGCTTCCGGAGGAGGAGCTTATGTATGGCATTCCTTCTGACTCGCCCCACTACCTGCTGGGAACTGTAGTTAGTGGGGTATTTTCTGGATCTGAGCCCGGTTGCTGGCTTATGCTTCATGTTGTGAACTGTCTTTTTTCTTGCTCTCAGGTGGGTGATCGCCACAGTCTTAAGGTGGAATGAGCCCCAAGACAGTACAAGTTTTTTTCTCTGGCATGTGCTAGGTAAAATAGAGGCACCACTTAATTTCATCAGGTCTTTAGAACCGACGTAACAAGAGAGCTGCTTCCAATGTTCAGGTACCTGTGCACCTCAGCTTAGATTACAGGTCACAGTGATCACCGGGGTGGGTGGAGTTCACCCCATGCAAACACCATGCACCCACTAGAGTTTACCACATTCTCCATTTGTTTGATGTAGTTGTTCATCAGTGCACTTCAGGGTACTTGGCTGTTCTAGACTTTGGCACAGCTGGAGCGTCATAGGATCACAGAACATTTTGGGGCAGCCACTCTTTGGCACAACTCTGCTTTTTCAGGAAAGTGACAGCCTATATATTCAAAATGCACATTAATAAAGTGAAATTTTAATATACAACATAATTGGTAAATCGTCTTTAGAAACCTGCTCTCTATGGGATTAGGAAAAATTAAACGAGGGACATGCCAGCAATTTTATGACCACTAACTAATTTCCCAACACAACCTATATACAAATAGGTCAGTCCTGAAAATTGAGATTTGGAGTGGATTTTAATGCGGCCTAACTCATTAATATCAACAAGGTAGGTCACAAATTGCAACTCACTCCGATTGGGGTCAGCAGACCGCCATGTTTCTGATTTCCTTTCAATAAAGTAAATTTACTATATTTTTTTTCTACATGCAGTCCGTTTTCCAAAAAAGAGATTGTAATGCATTTAAAAAAAAAAAGTTTTATTGTTTGAGAGTTGGCAGTGGCTCTGTGAACTACTGCCTGCTCTCAAACACATGTTTTAATTTGTGAAGGGAAGGTATTCTAAAGAGAACCTTTACCTTTTGCTAATGGGTTACCTCCCCAACTTCGGGGTGTAAAAACCTCAATGTTTTGCAGTGAGATTCAGGTCACAAAACATTGCATCCAATTTGGTTGCCTACAGCATGCTGTCCCTGCCACACCTCAAAACCATAGCCATTCAGAATCCCACTTATGGAGGCAGAAAATAATTTGCAAATCCTAAAATGAGATTAGTATATAGCAAAAAAAAATTCAATTATTGTAAAATGAGGGATCTGAGCATTTGAGACTATTAAAATGCTTCCAACATCCAGCCCAATGAATACCAATGGAAGCAGCTGCACATCTTGTGTGTGAAGGGATCATATCTAGATTTTCTTCTCCTATATAACTGACTGGCTCATTTCTGAAAATTGTATAGTCAATCCAAGATTTAAGGAGCTAGATGATGTTGCACTCAAGTATCAAATGGGGCACTATGACGAATGACATAGAAATATTGGAGTGCATGCCTTACTTTTGGATATATAAACCAATTTATCTGTCCAAAAGGAGAATACCATAAGCTCAATAATGGGAATATCTCAAACAGGGATGCTCAACACAGGAATAAATGCACGTGGGACAAGCATTAGGCTTTCTGGAAATGGGAAGGGTGGAGAAAAGCTAGTGGGAATCAGTAAAGTTGAACACGGAGCAATGGAAGTGGTTTCTAGTGGATATTTGGTTGTTCCAGTGGACTAAAGGACAAGCATCTCCGTACCACACAAGGGAGTTTAGCGTAACTAGAAACTTGTGGGTGGTTGAACGTAAAATTCAACTAGGGGCTAAATGACTGAGGATTTCAGAGAGGCTGTATGGGGAGGAACTGTTGATTACTTTGCAGACTAGGAATAATAGCTTTAGCAGTAGTACACACACTCCGGTTTTGGCCTAGACTTCGCCTGCACACAGTTTATCCCTATTATTACCAAATGTGCTCATCTCTTTGGGTCAACCAAAAAAACACAAGCTTTAAACATAGAAAAACAAAGGTTTGAGGAGCACACTAAAATCTTTACATCACTTAAAGAAATTCTTTTTATAATTTACAACTTCCAAAACGACAGTAGAAGACACCATACAGCACACAAGTCAACCTCTAGAGCATATTATTTTTTATCTTCCTTTAATTTTCAATTTCATAGCATTATAGATAGGCACTTCCAAAAATGTGCGAAAGCCAAATGTGCAGCAGCCTATGCGTTTCGTCCCTTTTATTTTCTGATGGGACTTCTTCAGGGTAACATCTGCTCTTGTGGGAGTCTGCCTCTTCAATAATACTTCAAATAGCTCTTCATGACCCTTTTTACCTCTAGAATCTCGAAATGAATTCTTCTAGTAAACGGGGGATTCTAGCTTACCTCTGCAACATAGTTTCATGCTCTTTTTCTTACTCTCTCCGCAATCTGTTTTTCAATAGCTTTAGCAGGGCTCTGTGTTTGGCCAATAAAAAGCCAAGGAAAGGCCAACATAGCAATGTAAATATACTGAGGTGAAATGTTGTTCTTTATATGATAGAGCAAAGTAGTATTGGAAGAGACCTAACAGAAGAGTCATACTGCTTAACATTAATACAACAAGTAATGTCTTGTTTTTGTGAAAGAGAATGACTGAAGTTAGAATTTTACTCAAGGAAGTTCCTTTACATGGTTTGGTGTAAATTGGTTCACTAGGTTTAGAGAAATTAGCCTTTAAATTTGCCTCGAGTTGGGCATGAAGGTGCTAAAATTAAGGAAAGATATTGATATCTGCTCCATTGAGATCTATGGATACAGTGAAATCCCAAAATTAAAAATAATTTTAAAATAACCTATGGCCAAGGGAGCTTTGGCTGCATTTCTACATTTCAGATCCATGGATCAAAAAGGATTTGAGGATCTGAAAAGAACGGATTGTCACAGTGATGGAAGAAAATATTGCACCCAGCATTACAGGACTTAGGGACTCATCCCTGAGTCCATGAAAATAATTTCAAAAGGCAAATAAGGGGGTAGGATAAGCACACCATCATCTCCATGACCATGTGGAGGGGCTAAAGGAACACATGGGTAAATATATATATTTTACCCCAGCATTCACAGGTTCTTTGATGTTTTGAAAACAGAGGCAGAAAAATTAGCAGGAAAGGCAAAACAGAGCAGAAGAGGGAAAAACAGGGAGCATTCAGACGCACTCAGACACAGACACACACACACACACACTCAGACACAGACACACACACACACACACACGCACACACACACGCACACACACACGCACACACACACACACACACGTATACACGTATTACCATCCTTGTGGGGACTATGTGTGAACACCTGCCTTGTGGGGACTAACCTTTCCCAATGGTTTAAAAATATGCCAATAACAGAAATATGTTAAGAAAAAATTAATAAAACAGGATCCTGCTTCAAATTTGCAAATATATTGTTTTTTAATCATGCGCACAGAACCATCCTTGTGGGGTCTTGAACATGTGTTACCATCCTTGTGGGGACTTACTCAATAATTATCATTTGTGATTGAATGCCTTCATAAACAAATGGCTAAATGTAATTTTTCAATGCTGTACTGAAATTACATGATAGTTTAGTCATATATAAATAGCTCATTGTGTCCTACGAGCACACAGAACATGGACTGTGATGATAATGAATTTCTCAGCAGAAGCCTATAGCATATGAAGTCCCTGGAAAGAGATTTTCAGATATTTAGCCTGTTACTGAGTGCTCACAAACTTTCAGGAATAAGGAAACAACACAACGTTAAGATAATTTAGAGGCCAAACATCCTGCAATGTGATCTGATAGGGAAGTCAAGTTGAGATTACCTAGGTCATTTTCATCAACCTCACCACTAGGCATCATTTTCTTTGCATGTTATGTGATAAGCCCCAAAGATTTTGTATGTTATTATAGTAAAGTTCCACAGCTGACAGAGAGAGTAATTGACGATAATCATTTTTAAGCCACTGCAGAGATAGGGCGTGATCATATTAAATTTGGGTTTCAATGTAGTCAGTCCCAAGTTCCTATAGGCATAGTGTGTGATTATATTTATGTTCAAGTCCTGCCTAGATAATGTGTGGTTATACTAATTCTTCAGTCCTCAATGAGATTGTATGTGATGCTAGTTATGTTTTAGTCACATGAGATAGTTTGTCATTATAGGGATGCCAGGTTCTCGCACAGATAGTGTGTGATTATAAACATGTTGAAATCCTCCACAACAGTGTCTGATTATCATCATGTTTGATTATAGTCAGGTTCAGGTCCCTCTACAGAGAGTGTACAATGACAGTCATGCTGCAGTTCATGCAAATATAGTGTGTTATTCAAGAGGTGCCCAGGTCCCCATAGAGATAGTGTGTGATTATTGGCATGTTCAAGTCCCCGCAAAGATAGTGTGTGATTATTGGCATGTTCAAGTCCCCGCAAAGATAGTGTGTGATTATTGTCATGTTCAAGTCCTCTCACAGATAGTGTGTGATAGTCATGCTGAAGTCCCCGCAGAGATAGAGTGTGATTATTGTCATGTTCAAATCCCCACAGAGATAGTGCATGATTATTGGCATGTTCAAGTTTCCGCAGAGATAGTGTGTGATTATCAGGTTCAGGTTCGTGCAGAGAGAGAGTGTCATAATTATATTCAAGTCCCCACATAGAAAATGTTATAATAGTCATATTCAAGTCCCTGTAGAGATAGGATACGATGATAGTCATATTGATGTTCATGTAGAAATAGTGTGTCATTATAGGAATGCCATGTCCCCACAGAAATAGTATGTGATTATATTGATGGCCAGGTTTCCACACTGATAGTATGTGATTATAGACATGCTCAGGTCTCCACAGAGATATTGTGCGATTATAAAGATGCCAGGTCTCCACAGACATAGTGTGTGATTATATTGATGTCCAGATCCCCACAGAGATAGTGTGTGATTGTAGGAATGCCCAGTTCCCCACAGAGATAGCGTGTGATTTTGAGGATGTCTAGGTCCTCACTGGGATAGTGTGTGAGAATGGTGTTACCAGGTTCCCCACAGAGAAAGTGTGTGAATATAGGCAGGTGCAGTGCCCTGCTGCAAAGATAGCACGTGATTGTTTATATTGATGCCCAGGTCCAAACAAAGATAGTGTGTGATTATTGTGATGGCCAGGTACCCACAGAGCTAATGTGTGATTAGAGATATGCCCAGGTCCCCACAGAGATAGTGTGTGATTATAGTAATGTTTAAGTTCCCACAGATATTGTTTGTGTAATAGGGGTGCCCTGGACCCCACAGAGATAGTGTGTGATTATAGTAATGTTTAAGTTCCCACAGATATTGTTTGTGTAATAGGGGTGCCCTGGACCCCACAGAGACAGTATGTGATAATAAGGATGCCAGTGGTAATAACACACTAGTGTTATTATAGTAATGATCAAGTCCCCACATATATTGTGTGTGATAATAGGGATACCCAGATCCCCACAGAGATAGTGTGTGATTATAGGGATGGCCAGGTTTCCACAGAGATAGTGTGTGATTATATTTATGGTCAGGTTTCCACAGAGATAGTGTGTGATTATAGGGATGGTCAGGTTTCCACAGAGATAGTGTGTGATTATATTGATGGTCAGGTTTCCACAGAGATAGTGTGTGATTATAAGGATGCTCAGGTCCCCACAGAGATAGTGTGTGATTATAGGGATGCCAGATCCCTACAGAAATAGTGTGTGATTACAGAGATGCCAGGTTTCTACAGAGACAGTGTATGATTATAGAGATGCCTGGTCTCCACAGAGAAAGTGTGTTATTATAGTACTATAGGGCGGCCCAGGTCCCCACACAGATAGTGTGTGATTATAGGAATGCCATGTCCCCACAGAAATAGTATGTGATTATACTGATGGCCAGGTTTCCGCAGTGATAGTATGTGATTATAGACATGCTCAGGTCTCCACAGAGATAGTGTGTGATTATAGAGATGCCAGGTCTCCACAGACATAGTGTGTGATTATAGGGATGGTCAGGTTTCCACAGAGATAGTGTGTGATTATATTGAAGGTCAGGTTTCCACAGAGACAGTGTGTGATTATAAGGATGCTCCGGTCCCCACAGCGATAGTGTGTTATTATAGGGATGCCAGGTCCCTACAGAAATAGTGTGTGATCACAGAGATGCCATGTTTCTACAGAGATAGTGTATGATTATAGAGATGCCTGGTCTCCACAGAGAAAGTGTGTTATTATAGTATTATAGGGCTGCCAGGTCCCCACACAGATAGTGTGTGATTATAGGAATACCATGTCCCCACAGAAATAGTATGTGATTATACTGATGGCCAGGTTTCCGCAGTGATAGTATGTGATTATAGACATGCTCAGGTCTCCACAGAGATAGTGTGTGATTATAGAGATGCCAGGTCTCCACAGACATAGTGTGTGATTATAGGGATGGCCAGGTTTCCACAGAGATAGTGTGTGATTATATTGATGGTCAGGTTTCCACAGAGACAGTGTGTGATTATAAGGATGCTCAGGTCCCCACAGAGATAGTGTGTTATTATAGGGATGCCAGGTCCCTACAGAAATAGTGTGTGATCACAGAGATGCCAGGTTTCCACAGAGATAGTGTGTGATTATAGAGATGTCTGGTCTCCATAGAGATATTGTGTGATTATAGAGACGCCAGGTCTCTACAGACATAGTGTGTGAAAATAGGGATGGCCAGGTTTCCACAGAGATAGTGTGATTATATTGATGGTCAGGTTTCCACAGAGATAGTGTGTGATTATAAGGATGCTCAGGTCCCCACAGAGATAGTGTGTGATTATAGGGATGCCAGGTACCTACAGAAATAGTGTGTGATCACAGAGATGCCAGGTTTCCACAGAGATTGTGTGAGATTATAGAGATGCCAGGTTTCCACAGAGATAGTGTGTGATTATAGAGATGCCTGGTCTCCACAGAGATCATGTGTTATTATAGTATTATAGGGATGCCCAGGTCCCCACACAGATAGTGTGTGATTATAGGAATGCCATGTCCCCACAGAAATAGTATGTGATTATAGACATGCTTAGGTCTCCACAGAGATAGTGTGTGATTATGGAGATGTCAGGTCTCCACAGACATAGTGTGTGATTATAGAGATTCCAGGTCTCCACAGAGATAGTGTGTTATTATAGGGATGCTCAGGTCCCCAGAGAGATGGTGTGTGATTATAGGGATGTCACGGTCCCCACCCTGATAGTGTGTGACCATAGTCAAATTCAAGTCTCCACAATAATGTGTGCAATGATGCTATGTTGAAGATACCAAACAGATTATATTAATCAGATGGATCTGTACACTCATGTATTCACTTGAAGGATCAGTGTTTGACCTCCCACTCACAGTTTGATTCCTGGTGTTTCCACTCAGCTCCACTTATAATTACTTGAGGTAACTATAACTGGTGAATTGCAGTGTTGTTTTTAGTTTAAAATGGCATGTTTTAACTGTCTTTTTCACCTAAGTATAATGCAGCTTTAGCCTTTGGTTTATTCAGTGAATTTCTAAGGTTTAATTTTTTTAATGTAAAGTAAGATCTAATTACAATTCCTAATGTCCCTTTAACCGTGTTTTTATATATATTTATGTGTGTGTATTAGAAATTGGGTTCCTGTTTAACTGGGGTTAAGCAGCAAGCAATCCTAGTCCACGTGCGTAATGAAACTTGAGGGGGCCCGCCTGCAAGGTACATGGAGGGGCCCCGCTCTGGATTTACTCCAGAGCTCCCAGGCCAGAGTACTATGCTGAGAGGGTTCCCTGCAGCTCAGGGCCCCCCTGCAGCTCGGGGGCCCCCGCACCGCCGGGGCTGTGGGCGCGTGTGTTACGCCACTGTCCTAGTCAGGGTAAGCCATCAAGGTACCTTAAAAGTAGTCTTTGCTCATCATCTGGTAGCTTAGCTTAGTCAGGCGTAACTTAAGAGGCAATGTGTAAACCATTTGTGCAACACTTCAAACAGTAACATAGTGTAAACACCACAAGTGATAAAACAAGACCAAAATGACAAAAATCCAATAAATATAACATGAGATATGAATTTTAAAAGAATGAACTGCAAAATATCGCTTAGAAATAATAAGCACCTATTTGGCATATCTGGTTGCATCGGACCAGTACAAAGTCAAAAGCACAGGCTGACTGTGATGGAGCACAGGCCGGATACAGGGACTCCCTGAGGCCAACTGAACAAAAGTATTTTGATCCCAGTTGCGACAACGAAGATGAGGGGTGCAGCCAAGCAATGCATCAGTGTTGATCCTACAGTCGAGGTGATGCATCAATTTTCTCCACCCAACAGTGGCGATGCATCAGTTCTGTAAACAATGCGCCATTTCGGAAGTGTGATGTTCCAAAGGCGATGAACTGGGTTTCTCCACGCTGCTGCAATCTTTTTCTATGCAGTGGCGGCAATGCAGTGGATCTGACAGCAAAGCACTGGTCCCGAGTGCAATGCACTGGTCATGTTCCCGCAACAGTGGCGATGTCCGGATTCTGCTCTCTCAGCAAAGGATGCTTGGGTTCCCCTGGAGCAGTCCCTTATGCCCACTTCCAATGATTCAATTGGAGCAGGGTAGTTGGAATTCTTTTATGTCCCTGAACCTTCAGTTGAGGAGGCTAGTCAGCTACCCCTTGGAGTCACTCTGGATTGAAGTTGTGTTGGTCCAATCTTTAGCACCTAGGCAACAGAGTGTAGCAGGGCACACAGCAAGGCAGCAGTTCTTTCAGAGTAGCAGCCCAGCAGAGTAGCAGTCCTTCAGCACACCAGTCCATCTTCTTATCAGAGAGGTTACAGGTCCAGAAGTGGAATGAGTTGGTGGTGTCGGAGGTCCAGTACTTATGCCCAGTTGTGTCTTTGAAGTGGGGTAGACATCAAAGAAGGGTCTTTGAAGTGCACAGAGGTATTCCCTTCCTGCCCTGTCTCCAGACTCAGTACGGGGGATATGCAGCCCTTTGTGTGTGGACAGGACACAGCCTATTCAGGTGTAAGTGTGAGTCTGTGCCCAGCTCCTCCCTTCCATCCTCCCAGGAAGACCCATTCAGTCATACCTAAGCTCCCTTTGTGTGTGGGTATTTAGAGGGAATACACAAAGCCCAGCAGTCATTCAACCCATACACTGATCAGAGAGAGGCAGCAGACACCAAATGGCTAAAAGCAGAAAAATGCCTCACTAAAAGTGGCCTTTTCAAAATACTAACAATAAATCCAACTTTAAAGAGGATTTATCATTACCATTCCATCAGTACTAAGCAGAGCCAGATAAACACAGTCTCCTCCGCCTACTTCCTCACCTCCACCTGCTTTGTAAAATCTTCGAATGGCTCCCTGTACCCACCAGATGTACCATCACTCAAGTCCTCATCACCAGTCGCCTGGACTATGGCAACTCTCTTTATGCCGGAATCACATCACACCTCCTTAAGAGACTTTAGACCATCCAGAACTCGGCAGCCAGACTCATCCTCGACCTCTGCAGACAGACTCACATCACCCCCACCTGAAGAAACTCTACACAAGAGATGCCAATTCAAGATCCTGACGCACGCCTACAAAGCCCTTCACAACCAAGGACCAGAATACATCAACCACCACCTGAGCTTCAACCGTCCCTGAAGACTACTGTACTCTGCCTCTCTCTCCACCACCACACCCCTGCATCAGCCGCAGCAACAGTGGAAGTCGTTCCTTCTCCTACCTCACCACAAAATCCTGGAACAGACTCCCCATTTACCTGAGGACATATCACTCCCTCCCTCCAGGAATTCAGAAGGGTATTCCAGACCTCGCTCTTCAACTGAAATTCCAAGCAGACTGGATCTAATGCTTGGAACCCTCACTGGTGATTAGCGTGCTCTACAAATCCATGATTGATTGAGAAATCAACCTTCTCTCTATTAGGAATTGCAGCTTATTAAATGTAATAAGGAATCCTCAATGTTATCCTATGAGAGAGGTAGGCCTTACAGGCCTGAAAAATGAGTTTGGAGGTTTTTCACAACCAGGACATATAAAACTTAAAATCATACGTCCTACCTTTTAATTACATATCACCCTGCCCTATGGGCTACCTAGGGACTACCTTAGAGGTGACATATGTAATAAATGGGGTGATTAAGGCTTGGCAAGGGGTTTTAATGCCAAGCAACCATGGCAGTGTAACACTGCCTGCAGGCTGCAAGAACAGGCCTGGGACTAGGTTTAAAGGGCTACTAGGTGGGTGGCACAATCAGTGCTGCAAGCCCACTGGTAGCATTTGATTTACAGTCCCTGTGTATTTGGTATACCGCTTTACCAGGAATTTACAAGTATATCAAAAATGCCAATTAGGTATATATCAAATAAACTATGTTTAGGGGTGTGAGCACAAGCACTTTTGCATTGGTTAGCAGTGGTAAAGAGCACAGAGTCCTAAGTCCAACAAAAACCAATTCAGCAAAATTGGAGGTAAGCAGGCAAACTCCTTGGGGGAAGACCACCCTAAGGCTTTCAGGTCTAAAACGTGCCCCTCCCAGTTGAAAGTGGAGAGAGTTGCCTAAACTCCTGGACGTTCCCTTCACTAAGATGGAATATTCCTGAGAGACCATAATTATTGGCATGGTCTCTCCAAGTCAGTGTTCCACAGTAAAGTCCATTCCCTGTAGCGAAAATTCCCTCATTAGTGGCATTTCCAGCACTAGATATTTCGTCAGCAGGGGGGCGCTAGAGGGCGCCAAGCAAGATGGCCGCACTTTATTGCAGCTCAGCCCGGCTGACCTCTCATCCGCCTAAAATCCGCCTAATATTGCAGCATCAAAGCCTGTAAACGGCTGTCCTGCATCGCGCTAGCACCCTGCAACCTGTGGAGGAATCCTGGCTATCTGCTGGCAGCGTGACAGCTGAAAATTCGATATTCGCGTTCTGCCTGATGAGCGACAAGATGGCAGCCGCCGCAGCCTGACAAAGATTCTCCCCACCGCAACAACACTACGCCCGGCGAGGTGTTTATCTGACAGTGACGATCCTGCCGATCGGAGGGTGCTGGACTGATCGCCAGTGTGGCCCGAGGACCGAGGTGTGGACTACTCTCTTTCGCGCCCTTCGGGACTGACCAGGGGCCTTCAGCGGAGCGCGCCAGCCAGCCGAGTCCTCGGGCTGCTGCCACTGCTGCAGTGTGCATTCACGGAGCCCAGGACGGCAAAGATTATTGCTATCCTCACTCGCTGTGCTGTGAGGGGGCGGGGCGACCCAGATTGCAGCTGCTGCGCTCTAAGGCACCTGAAGATCTGTGGCCTACCTCGCTGCATAGACCGATGCAGACTGAGCCGGGTACTTGCTGGGGGCGAGTCGGACCCCCGCTGTGTTTGTGCCTGTGGACTGGAAGGCTGGTGGAGCTGACTGCAGGTGGTGGTGAGTGGGGAGTGGCCGGGCTCCTAGTCCTCAGCTGCGGTGGCGGGTGAGGGGTGGAGCGTATGGCCGCGCTCTGCATGCTGCAGCCTGTGAGTGTGGCTGAGGCGGGGTGGAGCTAGTGTCTCCCTGCACGCCCGGCGATGGCATCCATATTCCGGATAGATCTGGGAGGCCTCTCCCTCATGGTGTGCTCTAGCTGATTTCTCTTCTGACTCCCCCTACTATCCAGGCCGGACACCCCCTGGACCTTCTGTGTGGCTGATGGCGCGTCTAGTTGGGCATTGACTCTGGAAGTGTAGCAGTTCTGATACACACAGCAGCTGTACCCTGTAGGCGGCATTGTGGACTGGGCTGCTTTGCGTTGGATTGCCTCTCAGGGCTGATAATTCCCGTACCTGGTGCATGTTGGCTATCACCTGGGACTGATTCGCTGTTGAGCCTGATAAATCTGAGGTGCTCAGAGAGTGGTTGTGCCCTAGAGAGTGTGTCATTGTGCCTGCGGTGTGCCACGACTATGACTGCTGGCTGCGGGGCTCGAGCCTCAGGGACCCGACGGCAGAGAAGTGGGACTCCCCTTCATTTTGTCAGCAGCAGACATGGGCAGAACTGACAAGACGCAGCCTCGGCTCACGTTTGAGGCGCGCAAATTCACTAAATCGCAGCAAAGGCCGGCCTCTGACTCTGAGGCAGACGCCCAGGGTGAGGGGACCCCCCCACACTGGAAGCAACTCTGCTCGCCATGCAGTAGAGTCTCCAATCTATTGAAGGGACTATGGCGGCGGTGAACCACAGGTTGGACCATATGTCATTCCAGCTCAAGAAGCAGAACGCAAGGATGGGGGAACTTGAGCAGCGCGTCTTCACAACCGAAGATGGCCTCGGCGAGGTGACGGACAAGGCACTCCACATGCAAAAAGTCTTAGCGCTCATCCAAGCAAAAAATGAAGATTTGGAGGCGAGGTCGCACCGCAACAACATCTGCGTCACAGGCCTTCCTGAATCTACCAACACTGGCAGGATGGAGACCTTTTTCGAGTCCCTGGTCAAGGACATATTTGGCCCTGAAAATCTCTCTCCAATGTTTATAGTGGAGCGTGCCCATCGCTCGTTGGCTGCAAGACCTGTTTCTGGCACCCCTCCTCGCCCTATAATCGCCAGTCTACTGAACTATCGGGACCGCAATGCCATCTTGAGGCTCGCGAGAGAAAAGGGCACGATTTTTTATGTTAGTTCTTTGTTTAATATGGTCGTTCAGTTGTACATAATGTCTTCTTGGTTATAAATAAGGTAATAAAAATGCCTATAACACTGTTTATAATAACTTTGAAATGCTTGTAACACTTTTTTATAATAACTTTTCAACATGCTGCACAGCAGCTATGCTGCTCTTTAACGTAGCTTAAAGACATTGGGAAAGACAAAAGCTCTGGCTAAACATAAGGTTCCAAAGGTGAGGCCTATTGGCTATGCCAATGCTTGTTTGAAATAGCAGCGACTTTTTGCAAGTAGGAGTTTGATTAATTTAAAAAAAAATGCATCCCCCTTCAAAAAGATCCAAAAAAGAAGATGTGAGGATTTGAAATGCTCAGGGAAAAATAATGGCTCGAAGCTGACATATGAATTTAAAACGAAATAAAGCATTGGTGCTTTCTAATAAAACAAAACAAAGATTGGTGTTAAACTTTCTGCACGCCTGTGCATGTGAAGTCACTGTGCTGTTCCGTTCATTAAATACTGTTGTACAAGGTGCTTAGCACTTATTAAATCATGAGGGTGCCTTAGCTACTGGCATTTTTATTTTCTAGCACGAACTTGACCCAAGGGCATTACATCGCTGGGCTGTGTTTTGTTTCCCAAGACACCAAGAGAATAAATACATTTCTCATAATCATGGGAGGTTTAGCAAACCCTGGGCCTTGAACCAGGATTCCAATGTCCAAAGTAGGCTGCAGTAGCCTTTATAAGAATGCTACTGCTCATCATTTACTGCACTTGAAAACAATAATTTTTACGCGTTTTTCGTGAGCTTGGACAAACGTGTTTGCTATAATCACTGACACGCATCTATTCTGTGAGCAGAGACAAAAAAACTCTTTGGTCAGATCTTCAGCCTTCCAGCGAGTCGCACCCACTGCTACTTGCTCCTGGCCTCATGCTCTGTCTGCTCACACAGCCAAGGTGTGTGAATTGACTGTAGGAGGGCCCATCCCCCCATCTCCGACAGTCAAGGCCAGCAGGTATCAGCAAAGTTGATTACTTGGCCCTTTGTTATGCAGATATGTGAATCTGCACATCTTTGGCTAAGCATGGAAACGTCCTGAGCCCTTTCTTTTTCTTTGCACAGGAAGCCTTTGGAATTCTTTTAACAGGAATCGAAAGAACTATGTAATTTTAAACTAAATGTCAGCAAAACACCCGAACATCATTATATATTTAGAGGCACATGTCAATCATTTGCAGAGAATAATAATAAGGCGGCTTTGGAAGGGTCCGATATTTTTAAGCCCATCTCAGATTGTAAATTTACAGTTCTTTGATATGTTGGTTATTTTTTCAATAGCTTTTTATCTTTAACTATGGTTTTGTACAGGTTGTTTCTTAAATTGCTACAAATACAATTACATTGCACGATAGAAATCCAAATAAACGAAAACTCTGTTTAAATAGTGTTTTTTCTCTGTTAGAGGCAAGTGTATCGTCACTATCACTACATTCGGTTTTTGTCTACCCTTTTAACAAGTGGTTTGCTCATCTTTTGTGTTGCAAGGACACTTAGGGATAGATTTTCAAACATTTTGTTGTGGGCTAGCATCACAAAAGTGACGCTAACCAGCACAAAATGTTTTTTTCCAAATGTACTTTCAAGCGTAAAAGTTGTTTTGCGCTGGAAAAATACCCTAAAAGTAGCGCAAAGCAGTGCGAAACACTGTTTCGCGGTACTTAGCGCCAAGGGGGCATTACATGGGTGGTACATGGGCATTCCTGTGCAGCCATCCAGGTCTTTTGACGCAAAACCCTATCCACAAAGAATTGTAGACAGGGTTTTGCGCTGAAAGTTAACACCACTCCTAGAGAGCCGCTAACAAAAGAAATGTCTAGCCTAGTATGTTGTATAGGAAGGGTATCCTTCCTATACAAAACCTATGCTAGACTCACGCGCACCCCCTGGAACTATGGCACTAAAGTGTGTGCGTGGCACTCAGTAGCTGAAATCAGCACTGGCACTAGGGAGAGGGGAGGAATCAGCCATATCTCCAGGGATTTAAGTTGCCGGGTCTCACCGGTGCTGAGGAACGAGCAGTTTTTTAAAGCGGGCCTCGAAACAGATCTCTATCAGCCTCTGTTTTGTGCCCTGGCACAGGCGGTCTGTTTTTCCTGGACTGCAGTGACAGCAGCACATCGATGTGCGCGTGCACACACGGCTCACTTCTCATTAGTGGAAAGTTGCAGCATGATGTCATGCCAGGTGAGTGTGGTAGGGGAAGGGAAATCTTATAAAGAGAGTCATTTTCTCTCCGGATTTCGCTTTTCTTTTTGAAACTCAGGAGCAGCAACATTGCTGTGGTGTCACCTGGGCTTTAAGTGCAAGGTTTTTCAATATTATAGACAAGTCATAGTTGCTGCTTATTTATCTTGTGCAACTAACAACCATTGACAAAGTCAATAGTCCTGACTTGTTGTAGGTGTGATGTTGCTTGTTGCAGGATATTGGATTTTTGGGGGAATATGGTGGGAGGTTAATTACATTTAAACTAATTGTTTTTAATGTTAAGTAATGTTAGGTAAAATCAATATATAAATGGTTAGTATGTAATGTTTTCATTGTTTAATTGTTCCTTCATTTATTTGGGTTTAATTTCAGATTTTTAATTTATATTTTATATGGTATAATTAGTTTTAGCTAATTTAGCAGCATGTTCAGTTCGTAGGGGTATAGGGTGAGCAATTATTTCAATGAAAATAGTTTTCTTTATTATTTTTTTATTTAAATATTTAATTTATAAATCCTAATTTTTTCATTGAATATTTAAAATGAAAAAATTGTTTTATGTAGACTATGCAAGAAATAATTAGTAATATATATCAGCAAGTGTATATTATATTTATTATTTTATATGTTTCATTTATTTTAATTTTATTATTGTTTTATTTATATTTTGATTTTTCTTCTTGGTGTTTGCGGTTTTTTCAGTAGTAGCGAGAGAAGTGAATTCTACGTATGTTTATTTAAATATTTCATTTAATTATACGTTTATTTTGTATATTTATAATAAATTGTGCATTTTATTTAAATGTATACAATATATATTTTCCTAATTTAACTATGGTTAATCATTTTATGTTTTTAGATAATTAAATATTTTTTTTAATGACTGTATTGGAATGGTATATGTAACCTTTCTAAAGTACAACACTTTCCCTACTGTTGCTGAATGTGGAGAGGGAACAGTAAATCTAGTCCATCCAATTCCTATGCTTTCCTTATTATTGCTTAATTGGGGTGGGGATAGTTAATATAACCCTTACAAAGTCCAACACTTTCCCTACTGTTGCTTAGGATGGAGTGAGAATTTTGAAGTTCAATACTTATCCTTCTGTTTTGTATATATTGGGGTGGGAATAGCAAATCTAATCCCTCTGAAGTCCAACACTTTGCCAGCTGTTGCTTACATTGCAGTGGGAATAGTAAATCTATCCTCTCTTAAGTTCAGCACTTTCCCTGCTTTTGCTTAGGGTGGAATGGAAATAGTAAATTTGACCGCCCTCAGAGGTT
This sequence comes from Triturus cristatus, assembly GCF_964204655.1. Taxonomy (NCBI): domain Eukaryota; kingdom Metazoa; phylum Chordata; class Amphibia; order Caudata; family Salamandridae; genus Triturus; species Triturus cristatus. Next base: position 429,734,316 of record NC_140579.1, on the reverse strand, counting down.
CAACTTGATATCAACTTGGAATCTTGATAAATTTGACACTAAGTCTGAAAGTAGGAATCTTCACCATGACTTCATCCAACGGCTCCACGAAAATGATGCCTCCTCTTTGGACACCCTTGGCTGCCTTGCCCAGCTAAGCTTTAACTTCTCAGACATTTTTCTTCAAATATTCTACTAAATCCGTAGGTAAGTCGAGACGCGGTCCAATCCACTTCTTGTATCCGAACTGTGGTCCATTGCGGTTGGCCTTAACCTTTGACTTTGAACTAGTCTTGCATGACTAGATGCCCACAGTTGATGCTTTGTACATTTAGGCACTATTTTTCACTTTAAAATTCACAAATTCATAGCTCTGATCCTACTGATAAAACATAAATATAAACATAAGATAATATTCGTCCTATTTCAGAAAATTCTCCATTACCATTACCTGGTGGACTATTTTTAATGTGCTTTTAACATGATTCTTGAACAGACAACCTATCAATGATCTTTCTACTTGTGCATCAAACCTGTTGGAGATACTTCGACAGACTGCACACAATGGCTTCACTAGTGTTTTATCTCAATAGCCTCAATGCCTCTGCTTGTTGCGTTACCCTCATGGAATGGCAAATCCGTATTGTCCCCTTTCTCCTGGGATTTTTATATGCTGCACAAAAGAATAGAAGATGAGCCATTCTTTCATCTGGCGAATTACATTCCGGCAAAGCGCTGAACAGGCGGTATACGTTCTGCCGTTTGGAACAAAAAACACTGAATTAAAGAGATCCAAGTCAGAATTTTACATATAACTAACTAGCCACTAGGAGAGTAATAAAGTCAAAATAGCGTTCATAAGAACCAGTATATTTAAAATCCAGAAAGGCTACAGTTTGGAACTTATGAGTCAGGAATTAGTCATTTGTTTCTTTGGCACAGTATTTCAATGTATTTTTGTATAGTGTTCTTTAGATAGTGGTTTGAATTTTATCCTGTCTTTGTATTGCACTTCAAAGTCAAGTAATGTTGTGTTGTGGGGAGATTTAATCAGGAATCTCAAAAAGCGAACCTCCCAAGGGATCTAGCTGTTATTTATTTAAAAACTCAAAGAATGCTGGAGATGTTCTATTGCAGCCTAAGACAGACAGCTCTAAATAATATGGTTATTGTTGCTATTGACATAGATGTTTCAGTTAAGGATAATTTTGCATTATTAAATATGTCTTTGTGGAAAAATGGGAGCTGCAGTCTAGCATATGTGCTCATTACATTTAGATGTCCTACAGCATTGTGTTATTGAATGGGTGTCCTACTGTAGTATAGATCTATGCATTTTGAGAAATACATATTCATGCCGGATCATTGAAAATTAGGTGGAAGAGTTGTGTAATGTTGGGCCAATGAAGTTAAGACAGAGGTAAGTTCAGATTAATGCTTTGTCATAGACATATGTACCATTATCTTTGTCACAAATACTCAAAGTCAGTTTTTACGCTTTTAAGATTTACTCCTCCATGGATATTCTGCCGGTGTGATTTTTGCAGATTGATGGTTATATAATCTGTTTTGGAGGAATTGTCCCCAGTCTACTCTCTAGGCAGATCAGCAAAAAGTATTCAATTAAAAGTTGTAACCCTCTGAGGGTTTTTGAGGCAAGCAGTGTATCTTTCACAAATAATAACAGAGAGACTTTGCTATCTGTATGTATTGGAGATGCATTAGCACAAACTATGCAACTAGATCATATAAATAAGAGGAAAATAATGGAGTAAGCATGCATCCCTGCCCCCCCATTTCTTTATGGTGAAGCGTTCTGCCAGTTAACCCTGACTAGCCCTCCACACCTGAGTATAACTGTCATTGAGGAAGCAGATTAATGCTGATAATATGTTACTAGGGACCCCCATTCTCACCAAAACTGACCAGTTTAGTTCGTGGGACTTGCTCAAATGTGGGTTTTAGGTTCACAAATGCTACACCACTCAATTATACTCTGTAATACATCACTCCACTTTACAACACTCTTCTCTACATTATGACATTCTACACTTGTCCACTATACAACTCTACTCCACTCTATGCCACTCTACGACACTCTACTCCACTCTATACAATTATACAAAACTATACTCCACTCTCCAACACTCTATACAACTGCAGCTAGGCCACACCATTTTACTTCACTGTACTCAATAAGACACTACTGCACTCTACTCCATTGTATTTCACTACTCCACTCTACGCCACTATATGCCTCTCCACTCGACAACACTCTATGCCAATTTACTCTACCACAATGTACAACTCTCTACTCAACTGTAGCCACTCCACTCTATAGCACTCTCCTCCAATGTATGCCACTCCACTCTACTCCACACTACCACACTATGCAACACTCCAGTCTACAGCACCACACTTTGTCACTCCACTCTATGACAGGCCGCTGTCTGACACTCTCCTGCACTCTACTCAGCACTACTCTATTCTACACCACTTCACTCTATGCCACTTCACTTTATGCCCCTACACCGTATGCCATGCCACTCCATAACACGCCACTCTAGTCTATTATATGGCATACCACTCTACTCTATGCAGCTCTACTCTACTCTGATACACCACTGCATTCTACTCCACTTCGCTCCACTCTACAACACACCCCTCCACTCATTCTACTCCACTGTCACGCCACTCTATGCCATCTCACTGTACACTATTCCACTCTACGCCACTCCACTCTAGTCCATGGTACCACACTGTACGACGCTTCATTCTACAGCACTCTACAACAGTCCACTGTATGACACTCTCCTCCGGTCTACTCTACGCCACTACACTGTACGCCACGCCACTGTATGGCGCAACACTCCACTCTAATGTATGACATGCCACGCCACTCTTCTTTACGGCATGCCACTCTACACCACTCCACTCTATGCCACTCTACTCTAAGCCTCTACGTTACATGACACTCTACACCACTCCACTGTTCACTAATCCACTCTACACTATTCCACTCTATACCACTCCACTCTACCCCATCCCATTCTATGGCACTCCACTGTATGCCACTTAACTCTATAACACTCTACTCCACTGTATGACACTCCACTCTACAACGCCCCACTCTAGGACACTCTATTGTAGGACAGTCCACTGTATAACACTCTCCTCCAATATACTCTACCCCACAGTGGCACTAGAGATGAAGGAGGTGAAAATGTCCCTGCAGTCTACTCCAAGTCCAAGCATGGAGCATAAGGAAGCAGCTATGATTAGTGCAGCAGGTACAGTGGCACTGGGCAGAGGCAGGGTGAAGAGCCAACAAAAGCCTGATTTTGACATTAAGATCTAGGGCCCTACTACTGTATTGTATTGTACAGTGATTCATGTGGGGTGCCAAAGTACATTTTTGGACAGGTAGCATGCTACCCCATGAGGGAGTGCTGGGCTGGCAGAGGATGTATTTATTATCATTCTACGTGGGAAGTGTTTTGAATTCATGGATGAGTGACCATAGAGGTGCTCTTTTCTTGTCTTGGGGCACAGTGCGTATGAATAGAGCAGGATCCGTGAGAGATCTGCATGCAAATTATGATATAGTTAGAACTAAAATACATAGGTAGCACTCGCCTAGTCAGATGAACAGCAGGGTGATGTGTGCAAATACTCTATTGGGATAACCAGAGAAGGCCTAGTAATCCTTTTGGCAACGTCTGCAAGGCAGAGATCCTGTCAAGTGTCTAAAATGATAGCGTGTACACAATTTGCTTAGTTTGTTTTTGTTTAATTATGCAAAAGTTCAGGAAAATTATGCAAAATCACATAAAATTACAGAAATGCAAATACATTATTTAGTGCTATATTTTAGCACAAAATGAGTTTTGCAGTAAAAACATAGCACAAAAAAACATAAGTGGCATAAGGAAAAGGCTCTCATGTTCTGGCCATTTGCATTAGTTCCATGCATTTGCGATAACTATGTGGCATTTGTGGCAAAGGTTTATGTGAGGTAGAACCGGAATTTGTATAACAAGCGTAGCATGAAATTCTAAAAATTTCATGACTCAAGCAGCTTAATTTAAATTTCAACCGGATCTCAACATTATGCCAAATGGTAATGATGGGAGTTGGTGCTATGATTGAGAAGTAGCCATGCACCTTTTTTTTTTAAAGGCAGAGATACTGCCTACTAATGTACAATTATATGTCATTGACGATAGAGAAGAACACCGTGAGATGTGAAAAAAACAGTCCAATGAAAGACTTTTAACTAAATACAATGCTGCTGACGGGGGGATCTTAGGTAGGGTATGTTAAGGAATTTCTAGGGTTTAGGGTGGGTATGGGTTTTTGGGCGGTAAGGTATTTTTTAGGGTTTATGGTGAATATAGGTTTTTAGGTGATAAGGCCTTTTTTAGGGTTTAGGATGAGTATGGGTTTTTGGGTGGCACATGCATGTTTAGGGAAGGTATGGGTTTTTGGGTGGCAAGTGAATTTTTAAGGTTTAGAGTGGGTGTGGGTTTTTGGGGGGCAAGGGAAATTTTATGGTTTAGGTCGGGTATGGGTTTTTCGTTGATAAGGAATTTTTAGTGTTTAGAGTGGTTATGGGTTTTTGGATGGTAAGTTATGTCTTAGGGTGGATATGGGTTTTTGGGTGGCAAGTGAATTTTTAGGGTGAGCATGGGTTTTGGGTGGCAAGGGAATCTTTAAGGTTTAGGGTGGGTATGAGTTTTTGGGTGGTAAGGGATTTTTTAGGGTTTAGGGTAGGTATGGGTTTTTAGGTGATATGGGCTTTTTTAGGTTTTAGGGTGCGTATGGGTTTTTTGGGTGGCAAGGGAATTTGTAGGGTTTAGGTGGGTATGGATTTTTGGGTGGTAAGGTATTTTTTAGGTCGAATTGGCAGTTGAAAGCTGTTTGCAGGCTGGAATGGCAAGCCTGGCACATGTTTTAAGGGGCTACCTAAGTGGGTGGCACAACAAATGCTGCAGGCCCATTTGTAGCATTTAATGTACAGGTCCTCGGTACTTATAGTACTACTTTACTAAGGACTGACAAGCCAAATAAATGAGCCAATTGGGTGTAAGCCAATTTTACCATGTTTAAAGGAATGAGCGCATGCATTTTAGCACTGGTTAGGGAAACACGGGGAGATTCTCAGCCAGCTGGAACATTATACACTTATAAAATGTAATATAAATGTGCATCAGCATGTTTGTCTCCAAAGGAGGGACATTTCTCTGTGAATAAACCACTACACATACTTGCTTACATTGTGCATCCATGAACCTCCATGTACTTGGATCGGTGTGCCTGTTACTTTTCTCCTGAAAAAGCATATCCAGTGCACTACCCTATTTCTCATCCTGTACCTCTATCAATATCTTTAATCTGCATATACTTACCTCCTTTATGCATCTATATACTTTCAATGTACTTATGGATCTATATATTTATCACTTTCTTCTAATTTAGCATTTCCAATGCGCTACCCTATTTCTCAGCCTATACTTCTCTCAATATATCTTCTAGTCCAACTTTCTGACTCATCTCAAATGTCTTTCTACTACTCTTTCCAATGCACTACCCTATCTCTCACCCTATACATCTATCATTACATCCTCTACACACACACTCTTTTATCCCAAACCCCATACCACTACTATGTTCCCCAAAATAACCCTTTGTTGACTCTCTCCTACTCTACCCCTCCTTGCATCATCTGACACTTCTTTTACTATACCGATCCCCCACAACAAACCTTTATAAACTCTTCCCTCTGACTCCTCCCCTCCAAAAACAATTTTTACTCATCCAAAAGCCTCCTCCTACTGCTATGACCTAAAAAATAAATCCTTCACTCTATCCCTCCATTATCCTTTTCAAACAAAATAACAGACTAACTTGTTCACGTCTCTAATTCCATATTCCACTATACTAATTCACCACTAATCCTTTATGGGTTCCAGAGTAGCATGCTACTCGCCAACAAAGCGTTTCAACACCTCATCAGGGTTACAAGCGCTATATAAATGCAAACCTCTCCCTTTTTTACCCCTCCCCAACCCTTCTCAATCCAAATAACTGACTAACATATCCACCACTCAAATTACTTCATATTTCACTATACTAATTTTCAACACTAACCCTTTATGGGCTCCCGGAGTAGCCTGCTACTCGCCAGAAAAGCGCTTCAACACTCCATAAGGGGTAACAGGCGCTATATGAATCCAAACCTTTCTTTCCCCTTCTATCCCTCCGCTTTCCTTCTCACTCCAAATAACTGACTAATATCCACCACTCAAATTACTTTCATATTTCACCATACTAATTCACCACTAATCCTTTATGGGTTTCCGGAGTAGTGTGCTACTCGCCAAGAAAAAGCGCTTCAACACCCCATCAGGGGTAAGAAGCGCTATATAAATACAAACCTTTTTTCCTCCTCTATCCTTCTGCTATCCTTCCGAATCCAAATAACTGACTAACCTATCCACCACTTAAAATTTACCTGCATGTTTCACTCTATTAATTCAACACTAATCCTCTATGGGTCCCGGAGTAGCGTGCTACTCGCCGAAAAGCGCTTTGACACCTCGTATGGGGTAGTAAGCGCTATACAAATACAATTACAATACAATACAATTATGCCTGCATCATCATTAAATATGGGAATGTTTCCTCCAAATCCCCATTCAGGATATACATTTGCTCTTGCCTTTATCAAATTAAAATGTGTTAAACTTGGAACCAAATAAATACAAGTGGTAAGTAAATGACCACACATGTAGTGATCACCCACATTGTCATAGTGCCTCGTCAGAAACGAACAGTCCACAATTTCAACCCAAACTCTGAACTTGGAAATGCACCAAATCCACCATACAGATGAGATCTCCAGAATTATAGCAGGCCTAGCTGTGATGCTGCTCCTACGTGGAGTTGAGGCTCTGGTCAGACTCCCTTTCTCCAGAGGTCTGCATATTCCCTACTTCTCTCCTTAGCAGCAAATATTTACAGCCACATCAGTGCAGCATCTGTTTGCAGTGTCCTTATATATCTACAAGCAATACATTTCTCTACTACTCAACATTTTACCTCATCTTGTTCTTCACAGTACATGCACCTCCATAACCATATTATATCCCGACAGCCAGTACTCACTTTCAAAAGCTTCAGTTTACAGCCTGACAAACCTCGCTACAGCTCCAGGTTGTTTTCGCTACCTTCTTAACCATATCTCCTTAACTCTCCACAGCTCTCTCATAATCCTCATAGATTTACACCCCTACCATCATTCCATAGCTCTTTTATGCTGTAATACTTTCACAGTTTTCCACAGTTATAGCATCTCTTGACAGACACCATCACTCAACTAAGGTAGTACTTGAGAACACACTCTAACATCAAGAGTGGCCAGCGCCTGACCACAACAAGCGTTGACAAAGCAAATTTATCTCGCCTTTTGGGCCTACTGGCTTTGCCAACTGCTTTTAGCAGTGCTGTACACCATTGGGATGCTGTGCACCATCATCAAAATAAAAAATAAAGACACACTAGTGGTGGCATCTTTTCACTGATGCATACATGCATTAGAAAACATGTGCTCACCAGTGGAAGGACACAGGTGCCGTTTTTGTATGTACTAGTCCAAGATGAAAGATGTCATTTGGATCAGTAAATACAATTTTTTTTGATTTTTTTAGTAAAATAGTGCCAGTTAAAAAAAGGACTGAAACTTTTGGTGGTGGAGGTGCCTGGTAATGGAGGAGCGGGGAAAGGGAAAAAGCAGTGCATGATAGCTGGAGAAAGCACAAGAGGCAGACAACATCACAGAAGTACACAGATGATAGTGAACAACATAGAGTGTGCAGAGTGAAGGGATTGAAGCATGCGGACGAGAGAATACAGCATGGGGAGAGAAGCACACGGAGAAGAGAAAGCAACAGAGTGTGGGAGGAGAGAAGCACACAAGGGAGACAGCTAGAAAACACATGCAATCATGGAGTGCTTAAACAAAACAAAACAAAAGATAGCAGTAAGGAGAGAGAAAGAACAGCAGACAGGTGAGAAAGAACAAGAAAAGAGTGGAGGTGAGACACACACAAACAAGACAGCTGGAAAACGCATGCACTCTTGTGGACTGCTAAAGGAAAACACGAAAATTAGTTACCTTAAAGTGAGGAGTGGAAGGACACAAGTAAAGAGGTTATGCTCCACGGGAGGGGCAAACATAATATAAGAAAAGCCATCTAAACAGAAGTAGGAAAATGAGAACAAAAAGAAAGCAAATCAATGGCAACCAATGGGTGGGTTTTTATCTCACTATAAGATCTTGGTACAAAGTTTTGGCACTGAGCAGCACCGCAAGGCTTCTTGCTGCATTGCCCTGCATCAAAGGGAAAGGGCAGGAATGCACTGTATCTTTGCGATATGGTGCAATCCTGTCCTCTTTTACAGCGCTGGCGCACGAATAACTGCCATGTGCCAACGCAGGCACCCTTACACCATGGTGCAAGGGTGTCTTTGTTGAAATCAGATTGTTTTTTAGAGGAAGGGGCACCTTTTGTCACAAAAACAACCCTTATGCCACCCCTGGGGAGGCACAGGATTTTGATGCATTTCCAGATTTATGCTTTGTTGTAAATCTTTGAATGTGTCAAAAACGATGGGCATTGAGTGGGAACACCTATAGCAACCCCCATGGCACGCCATATATAAGAGGCCATGAAAAGCCAGGCAGGGTAGCTTTCCTTGGACTTGTAGACGTGATTCAGGGGCCTGCGCCACCGGAGCATCATAAATGAGAACCTTGGTCTTATGCAACCAGGCAGCTTGCTCTGTCTGGTAGCTTCCATCTAAAATTGCTTGCTCACAACAAGAAAAACTGAAGTATACAACAAAGTGAAGGATGGAAATCTCTAATTAATCTCAGCTGCTGCTAAATACTCAACGTCTCATCCCGGTCCATTTTTATTTTGTACACCATCCCACCTACGTTTGGACCCAGGTATCGCAAATAAGTCTGGTCCCTGTTCCAATGGGAACAGTCCAGCATGAATGGCCAGAACATGTCCTCCTTGAACTCAAACACAAGTAACCAAGGATGGGTTTTGCCCTATTAGGACTCCTCAGCTGGGTATAATTTGGTTCCAGCGGCTCAGTTGTCACAGGACCCACGTTCCATTTATGACATCACACTGAGGTATGCAAATAAAATGATGAATGGAATGCTTGAACTAAGCCCAACCACTGGAAATTACTCAGGCCACATCCTAGCCCATTATTTTTCACATAATGCTACCTCAATTTGGACCCAGCCATTTGCAAATTAGTCTTGACTCTGCTCCAATGGGAACAATCCAGCCTGAACTGCCAGACCAGGTCCTCCCTGACCGGAATACAAGGAACCCAAGACTGGTGTTGATGGTTTCAAACCTCATCAGACTGGCATAGCTTGGTTCCAGGGGAACTAGGGAGAACCTGCCTTCGCAGTTCAGGCTGGACTTTTCACATCGGAGCTGGGTCAAGTTTTCACTCAAGGTAATCCTACCTCACCTTTGTGCTATTGCATGAAGTTTAGCCTCTTGCTAAAATGACTTTGTAGCACACATGCGTGTGAGGACATCAGCATCTGACTCCTTCTACACATGGTACTGCACATTTTTTTGTAATTCTTTCAATGCAGTACTGATTATTACACAGCTTTGGCTCTGCATGGAATTGTGTGGATCTGATCCATACTTTGCTTCTTAAGAAATAAGGACGTGCCCTTTCTTTTTTTGTTGAAATATTACAGGAAAAAGAAAAAAAATCGACCTAAACTGCAAATGTAAAAATTGTACCTTCAAACTAGCAATTCAGTCCACTCCTTACCTTTTCATTAGAAGGGCAGCCCTTCATATATCACAGAGGATGTGCTCATCATGGTTCTTTCCCTTATGAGGACAAGTATGAGGGTTCCAGATGAATTCTGAAGCACTTTTCCTATGTTTGGTACCATTTCCAACATTGTGCAATGCATTTTAAAATAGCATATTATGCTGTTTTAGTTGTAGATTAAAAAAATGTTGATTTTAGCATAAGATCACGCTGAGTTGGTGGCTGTGATCACAAAATAGTCAGCATGGGTGCCCTAGCTTCACTCTGGCTGCTGAGAACGTCTTAAGCCAGTCAGACACATTATTTTTCCTCTCTATAGTGGGGCTGCTTGAATTATGTAATTTTGCAGCAATGGCATTTTCAGTATAGTAATCCATTTGCCACATAATCCATCATGTGCTGCATAACCTGCAGATTTAAAAAAACATATATGTTTCTACCTCAAATGGACAAAAATGACTAAAGCTGAAGTGACACACTTTGCCCGGCAGTGGAATGCCCTCTGCAAAGGATCTCTTGTCTCCTTTCTGTTGCATATGCTGCATTTAGGGTTTAAACCGGTACTAATGAGATGAAACATTTGCCCAAACAGTGTTAACCTGTTTGAAAAGCATGAGAAAATAAAGAAGTATACTATACCTGGTGTTCTGTTAGAATAGATATCTATGCTTAGAGTGCGGCGCACCCATTAAACTATGCAGATGCCCTGGCCTTTCTCTTTTTTTCTTTACAATATTTATCAGTAATAGATGGGACTAAATGTCCCACTGCATGGGTTTCTCTTAAAAAATTGCACTTTATTAAAAAAAATTTCATTATCGGAAGAGCAAAGGCAGGTTAACAGTCTCAGAAGTTCAACCTCATTCTGAGCGCTGCTGAAGTTTCAGGCCGAGCAAACCTAGTGCTGTTTGCTGGTGTCTCTCTGCTCGCCCAGCAAGGTGTTTGTAGTCTGTTGCAGCGGCGACCATCACCCAGTCTGCAACAGTCACTGACTTGAGGTGTTCTCAGCCCCGCTAGTTAACTTGCCCTTTGTTATGCATGAAAGTGCATTTGCACATCCTTGGCTGACCTTGGCAACGCCCTGGCTACCTTTACTTCTCTGCATGAAACCACTGCGGAAAACACTGGCATTTTTTTAACAAGCAGCTAAATAAACAGTTAATGTTAAATCAAACCGTCTGCCCGTCTAAGAAATTAGATAATAAATGTTTGAGGAAAAGTACGATAAGCACTAAGCAATAAGCAGACTGTAAAGTTCACATGATAGTCAAATGCCGCTCAAATATACACGTTGGCATTAGATGCTGAAAGATAAAATAAAGCTAGCACAGATGCAATTAGATTGTTTTCATTTCGGAGGTCTGGCGCTAGATATTTGTAGCATTTTAAAAAAAATATAAAATGGAATATTCTGCTTAAGGTTTAGCATTTCTGAGTCAGGTGTAAACTAGACTGGGCTCCGTAAATATTTTTTCGAATTGAAAAAAAGGATCCATTCACAATACATATGTCTAAGCTTTGCAATCGAAGTAATTATCTAGTGGTTCAGGTTTCACAGATTTACTATACGATAGGAAGGAATCATGAATTTGTGTATAATGCAAAATGTCCAGAACTGTACCAATTCGCCAGTGTAATTTAAATTTCACCCAGGTCTACCCAGAAAGTTTGCAGAATGAAGCCATATGCAATTTGCTTTAGGAAATAAATAGTCCACATAATTCACCTATCAGCTACAGTGTTTCCTGGTGGTATTTCTTGATGAAGGTCTTTTGTACGAAGGAGGTGAAAGAAACACTATTGGCATCTATAATGTGCACTAAACGGCCTACTAACAGGTTAAGGAAAGCAAGAAAATAACCCCAAGAGTTTCGGTTTGGAAGGCCTCGCATTCGGTCAATGAGCTCAAACTTCGATAATCTGCAGACTGCATACATGTGTTGGCAGCAGCATCTACCCCCACTCGGAGAGACTAATCAACTCCAATGGCTTCAGCACCCTGATCTGCAGTCCTGTGTTTTTTGGCATGCACAAGTGTGCATTTGCTTGTCTGCGGCTGCCCATACTAAAGTTCTGTCTTGAGTTTCCTCTCAAGGCAAATTCCGACATCTCCAACTGATGTACTGCGATAAGGGATTTTCATTCCCTGCAGCAAAACACATCGCAGCAAATTTGAAGTTGATTCAAACAGGGTGCTGCGGGACTTCATATTTTGGTCCAAAATTGTTTTATCTTTCTGCTCTTTCACGTTTATGTCACATGCACTACCTGCAATACAGGAGCTGTTTAAAATACACTGGGGCAGATTTTCAAGCCCTCTGCGCCACCAAGGCGTCACTTTTTGTGATGTACTGGAGGCACATTTCACTTCTCCATATTTACAAGGAGATGAAAGCCCACCCTGCATGGCTTTTCCTGTCCTTGTAAATACGGCCCCTTCACACGCAGCACTTTGAGTGGAAGGGACGTTCCATGGGTGTTGCTGTGGGTGCTCCCACGCAACACCCATGGAACAAGACACATTTCCAGATTTACAAGGAATCGTAAATCTGGAAATGCGTGTCTGGCGTAGAAAGGCGCAACGAGGAGAAATGTTTTCATTTCTCCTCGTTTTTTCCTCTTTCACAGCGTGCTGCATTCTACAGTACGCATTGAAATAGGAAAATGCCTGTAGTGATTGTTTTTGTGTAGGAAGGTGCCCCATCCTGCACAAAAACAATCTCCCCCATGGCGCAGGCATCCTTGCACCATGGTGCAAGGATGACTGTACCGGTGCTTGGCTGCAGTTTGTGCGCGAGCACAGGGGAAGCACAGGAATGCATCATATCCTTGTAAATATGTTGCATTCCTGGGCTTCGGAAGTGCCGCAGTGTGGCACAGCCAAAGGGCTTGCATTGCCCCTCTGCGGCACTTCCATGTAGATCTACCCCACTGTTGTAAATGTAGTTATTATTTCAATAGGGTGCTCATAATTATATGAATCCTAACGTTTCACATATACTTTTAAGAACTGATGAGTTCAATGCCAAAGTATATATTAAAGGGGAATACTGGTTAAGGATTAAAGAGAATGACCATACTATTCCACTTTCTTGGACATTGATATGCCTTCTCTTAAATATTTTTATTGTTGCCACATCCATGAGTACTGATAAGACAATGAAGTGCGTCATTTCTTGAATAGCGATTCGGTCATGTGTTGGAAATGTAAAACAATAGCATTCAATTAAATGTGCATTTCTTAGCTTTTCAAAGAAAATAGCCACAAAAAATATAAGTGCAAAGTCAGTAGCCTCATTTGATTAATGTTTTTCTTCTTTAAAAAAGGTTACATAAAATGAAAAAGGACATTGCGTTCAGGTATTATGTTTTCTGATGGGTTTGCTCCTTCAAAATCACTATCCTCTGTTGCTAGATGGGATTCAATTACAGAATTGTGTTTAATATGTTAAGTGTGTTTAAGGCTGCAGTACCACCGCCTGTCTACAAGGGCAGAGCTGAGCAAAAAAATAAACACACATGGTGAAACACAAGTCCCCACAAGGCAATTTTTTAAAAAGTTGTAAAAATTGGCACATAAGTTTCTGAAGTCATTTCTAATCATTTAGAAGACTTTACCTTGTGGGGACTTGGGTTCAGGTCCCCACAGTGCAATCACGTCCCCACAGCGTGAGTGTGTTATCATACTCAAGTCCCCACAAGGATAGAGAGACAGAGACAGAGACAGACAGACAGACAGACAGACACACACACACACACACACACACACACACACACTAATAGACCCACTCAGAGAATCACACACTCACTCACAGACCTGCTCGGAGGCTAATGCACCCACTTACAGGCCCACTCAAACACTCCTGCATCCACTCAAAGACTCACTCAGGCCCTCATGCACCCACTCAAAGAGCCACTCAGAGACTCATGCATCTACTCACAGACCCACGGAGAGAGTCACCCGCACACTCACAGAACCACTCAGACACTTTAACACCCACTCACTGCTCTAGTCAGAGACACAAGCAACCATTCACAAACCCACTTAAAAACTCACACACCCACTTACAGGTACACTGAGACACTCGTGTACCTAATCACACCCACTCAGAAACTCATGCACTCACTCACAGACCCATCAGACGCTCATGCAGCCACTCGCAGACCCACTCAAACTCACAGACACTAACAGAACCACTCAGACTCACACCCTCACTCATAGACCCACTGGGAGACTCATGCACTCATTCACAGACCCACTGGGAGACCCATGCACCCACTCAGAGACTCATGTACCCACTCACAGACCCACTCAGAGACTCATGCACCCACTCAGAGACTCATGCATACACTCAAAGACCAATGGAGAGAGTCACACACCCACTCACAGATTGAGTCAGAGACACATGAGCCTACTCACAAACCCACTCAGACTCACAGACCCACTAAGACTCAATCAAAGACCCACTCAAAGACTTATGCACTCATTCACAGACCACTGTGATACTCATGCATTCACTCATACACCCACTTAAAGACTCATGCACCCATTCACAGACCCACCCTTGCACCTACTACAGACCCACTTTGACACTCACGCAACCACTCAGAGACTCACCCACCCACACACAGACCACTCAGACTCATGCACTCACTCACACACCCACTGAGATACTCATGTACTCACACACACACTCACTCTCAAAGGTTACAGTTTACAGTTAGGAAATAAAATTAAAAAACCATGGAAATGTATTAAAAAAATTAAAAGTTACAGGGACATATCATTTTTGAGAAATAACGTTAATAAAAACTTAGAAATTCACTGAAAAAAAACAAAGATTACAGGGACATTATAGGTAGACTCAGATTTCACTCATATAAAGCCATAGAGATTTAGCAGTTCTAGTTACCTGAGCTAACTATAACTTAAGACCCCACAATGCACTGCTCATGACCTCACACATTACATCACTCTAGACATGGTCAGTGACATCACTGATGACATCTCAAATGACATCATTGATGACACCATCTACAGAACCACTCACATACCCACTCACACCCCTATGTAACCTTGCATACACCCATTCACACACCCACACAACCACTCACATACCCATTCAGAGACCCATACACCCACTCACACAACCACTCCCTTACCCATACAGCAATTCATTCAACCAGTCACTCACCTGTACAGCAGCCACATAGCCACACACTCACCCATACAGCTACTCATACACCCACTTATCTACCTATACAGCCATTCACACACCCACTCACTCACCCATACAGCCACTCATCAATACAAGCATTCAAACACTTACTCACACACTCACACAACCACTTACATACCCATTCACACATCCATACAAGCACTCACATATTCACTTACCCATTCAGCCATTCACACAGACACTCACTCTCCAATAGCCACTCACACAAGTCCCTTAACCAAACAGCCACTCAAACAGCCACTTAAACAACCACTTACTCACCCATACAGCCACTTACGTACCCAATTCACTCAATCCTACAGCCATTCAGATACCCACTCACTAACTCAGTCACTCACACATCCACTTACCCACCCATAGAGAAACACTCACCCATACAATCACTGACACACCCACTCACTCACCAATACAGCCATTCACACAGCAACTCACTCACCCACACAGCCACTCACATACCCTATTAAACACCCATACAGCCACTCACACACCCATACAGCCACTCAGACACCCACTCACATATGTATACATAGTCACACATCCACTCACATATATGTGAGAAGTACTATCACTCATTAGTAGTGCACCTGGTATACTAATTTAACTTTTGTAGTAACTTAGTATATATGTTTAACAATCATAAACTCTTAGAAAATACTCACTCACTAGATGATGTCATGAATGAGATCATCAGTGATGGCATTTGAGATGTCATCAGTGATGTCACTGACCATGCCATGAGTGATGTAATATATGAGCTCATGAGCATTGCATTACGTAGGTCTAAGTTATAGTTAGCACAGGTAACTATAATTGTTGATTTTCTATGTTTTCGTACAGTGAAATCTGAGCCTAACTATAACATCCCTGTAAACTTTATTTTTTTCAGTGAATATAAATAAAGTTATAGTAATTTGAGGATGGCACATGTATTATATATATATATATATATATATATATATATCAATCCAAGGCGGTTCGCTTTTCCCGGGTTGTCAGGCGCTTCATGAGCGGTGCGTAACCAACGTGGTTGAACCAGACCGCAATTAATGCACAAAACACTCCCCTATGGAAGTAAAAGGTCGCACTCCAGCAACTTTCTTCAAGTCTTAATTTATTTTTCTCTTGACAGCCACAAGCAGATTAACCATTAACCAACGCGTTTCGGTATCATCGTATACCTTGATCACGGTATATATATATATATATATATATATATATATATATATATATATATATATATATATTATACCTTAAATGTATAATTTATGCATCTCCCTCAAATTACTATAACTTTATTTATTATTTCTATTCAAACCAAACCTAAACTACACAGACATTGGAAATTATAAAATTATAGCTACAACTTCAATTTCTAATTTACGCATCACCTTCAAATTACTATAATTCACGCACCTCTATAAACAGTGTTGTGTACCCGCTAACCACACAGTACATAAACTATAACTTGAGCATTCTCCATGCACACCATATTTGTTTTCATATTACGTCACTTATTGTTTCCTAAATCATATTAGTAATACCACTCATCACATTGCCAATTACATCTTTCACAAGAGCACTGTGCATGGCATAGAGTGGAGTGGCATAGAATGGAGCGGCATAGAGTGAACTGGTGTAGAGTGGAGTAGGGCAAACAGGAGTGGCATAGAGTGGAGTGGAGAACAGTGGAGTAACTTAGAGAGGAGAGGTATAAAGTGGAGTGTTGTGGAGCGGTATAGAGTAGAATAGTGTGAAATGGAGTGGTTTAGAGTGGAGTTGTGTAGAGTGGAAAAGCTTAAAGCAGAGTAGCGTAGAGTTGATTGGTGTAGAGTGGCTTCAGTGAAGTAGCGTAGAGTTTAATAGTGTAGAATGGAGTGGGATAGAGTGGAGTGGTGCAGAGTTGAGTGGCACAGAGTGACAGGGTTGAGTGGCATAGAGTGACAGGGTTGAGTGGCATAGAGTGGAGTGGCATAGAACAGAGTGGCGTAGAGTGACAGAGTGGAGTGTCATGGAGTGACATAAAATTGAGTGGCATATGGTGGAATATCATAGAATGGATTGGCGTAGTGAAGAGTGGCATAGAGAAGAGTGGGGTACAGCAGAGTGGCACTGAGTGGAGTGGTGTAGAGTCAAATAGCATAGAGTGGAATAGAGGGGAGTGGCGTAGAATATAGTGCTGTAAAGGGAAGTGGTATAGTGTGGAATAGCGTAGAGTGAAGTGTCGTAGAATGAAATGTCAAAGTAGAGTGGAGTGGCATAGAATGGAACGGTGCAGACTGGAGTTGGGTGGAGTGGTGTAGAGTGAAATATCATAGCATTCAGTGTTGTAAAGTGGAGTGATGTGGAGTAGCATTGAGTCGATTGAGGCAGACTGGAGTGTCGTAGAGTAAACTAGAGTAGAGTGGAGTGGCGTAGAGTGGAATGTTGTAGAGCGGAGTGGTCTACAATGGGGTGGCGTACTGTGAAGTAGCATAGAGTGGCAAGGTGTACACGGGAATAGCATATAGCGCACTGGAGTGTAGTGGAGTGGTGCAGAGTGGAGTAGCATACAATGAAGCGGCTTATAGGAGAGTGGAATAGAGTACTGTAGAGTAGTATGGTGTAGCATGGAGTGATGTAGAATGGAAGGGCTTGGATTGGCATAGAGTAGAATAACGTAGAGTGGAGTGGCGCAGGGCTGAGTGGTGTACAGTGGAGTTACATAGAGTGTAGTGTTGTACAGTGAAACAGTGGGGTGGAGTGGCTTAGAGTCGAGTGGCATAGAGTGGAACCGCGTAGAATGAAGTGGCACAGAGTGGAATGACATAGACTGGAGTGATGTAGAGTGGCATAGAGTGTAGTGGCATAAAGGGAAAGAGCATAGAGTGGAATGGCGTGGAGAGGAGTGGCATAGAGTGTAGTGGAGTGGTGTGTGGTGTAGTAGAGTCTAGTTTAAACAGATGTAGGATGAAAATGTCTGAATGGATGCAGATTCAATTTGGAACAAATATAGAATATGGGGTGGAAAGGGTAATTTCTGGTTGGTAGTAGCTCTAAATTGCTTAAATTGTGTTAAAGGTATAAGTCACAAAAGAAATAGTTATATATTGGACCGCGGTATATTTCTGTAACTTCATGGTATACTGCAGTACATGCCAATAAAAAGGCAGTAAATCTCTGGCGAATAGATGCCTTTACAAAAGTGAAATGCAACTATGTGGTTTTCACCCCACTTTCACTGTGTTGTGTTCGGGCCTTAGATATAGGTAAGTAGTAGATTTTATTGTTGTTCTCTACCTATTTCCACTTTATTAAAGTGATAATTGTTAGAGAAATGTGGGTGTGTGTGTGTGTATATATATATATATATATATATATATATATATATATATATATATATATTATCTACTGGCGGTCGCCAGTAGATAGTTATAGTTAGGACCGTGTTTCCATAGGAAATCCGCAACATTCTATTTGGAATAACTTTGGCGCCGGTTGACGAATCCTCGTGAAATTTTCAAAATAGGTGGGGCGCTCCGCTCCGCTCCTACCCTGAAAGTCTCGGGGGGATTCGTCAAGCGGGGGCTGAGAAAAAAGGGGGGTCCCAAAACGCGTTATCCCCATGCAATTTTCCATAGGGACCTTTAGTCCAAGGTACAGCCCGAACGGCTGAACAGAATTACTTGAAATTTGGCAGAGAGGTAGTCCTCAGGTCAGGGATGTGCCTTTTGCAGGTCTGGTGTCAATCTGTTCAGTAGTTCCTGAGAAAATCAAAAGTAAAATCATATATATATGTGGGCGGAGCCTAACCACACATCTCATCCTGAGATCTGATTGGCTGTCAGCACTTCATCCAAGAAGTGTTGGCAGCCATCTTGGGACCAATATACATGATAGCACCTCATTAAAAAGCATTGCAGTTAATAGAAGGTTTTAAGACTTTAGTTACATTATAAATCATTTGTTGATGGTACCATACTCATTTTAGGAATTGTGGTATGTTCTAAGTATGATTAGTGCTGCAGAAAGAAAAATTAGGGCACTTCTATTTCATTAAAAAATTCAGACATGCAGACTGAAACATGCACTTTCAATACAAGTAACAGTTTTCCCTGGTGAGCAGTAGCTTTACTACAGTGATCTAAGAGTGCTAACATTCTGAATTTATGGCAAATGTGTGACACATCTGAATGCCTTTGGAATCAAAGTAAAGAACTGAAAGTATTTCCTACTGAGGAGACTGCAGTAAATTAGGAAACTTCATAACAAATAAGTCTGCCAAGATGGCCACCAGAGACAAAAGAGCCCAAATGTAGCCCAAATATCACCCAGATGTAGCCCAAGTATAGCCCAATGACAGAATGTCCCAGAGTGTTCTTAAAAACAACTAGAGCGCTTACTGTCTTCATTATGACAAAAGTATGGCACACCTGAAGCCATCTTGATTGGAATAAACTGGTAACACTTAAAACATTTAATTTAAAAGGGAACACAATGAGGGGGTTCATTTTGCCATAGAAATTATGATTAATGCTGAAGAAAGAAAATGAGGGCACATTTTCTGAAATGCAGACTGAAACATGCACTTTTAATACCAGGAGCAGACTTCCATGGTGAACAGTAGTTTTACTACAGTGATCTAATGAGCAACTAGAGTGCTAACATTCAGAATTTATGGCAAATGTGTGACATATCTGAATACCTTCATGATGGAATCAAAGTAAAAAAATGAAAGCATTTCCTACTGAGGAGACTGCAGTACATGAGGAAATTAGGAAACTTCATAACAAATAAATCTCCCAAGATGGCCACCGGAGACAAAAGAGCCCAAATGTAGCCCAACATCACCCAGATGTAGCCCAAATATAGCCCAATGACAGAAGTGTGCAAAACATTTATTATTTTGTGTTTTTGCAGTGTTATATAGTGCAGACTTGTCAGGTATTGGAGTGCTTTACATGAGCATTGGTTACATCACACAAGAACAAATTCATTTTGGTTGTACACATGGGCAGATTAAGTGATTTGACCAGAATCACAGAATGTCGAGCTGAAGCAGAAACTCCAACCTGGTTCCCCAGTTGCAAAGTCTGCAGTTCTGGAAGTAACACCACATCCTCTCCCCTAAGTGCAACATTTAATCAAGTGGTCAACTGGATAAAAAAACATAAAGGTAACAAGTAATTTAAAAGTGCTTTCTCGCTATTTGAAAACTCAGAAAATATGTCCTTATTTTAGTCTTTTAGAGCACTAACCATAATTTTGATGCCAATAAGACCCTCTCATATGTGTAATTTCTAAAGGAAATGCTCTAGGTATTACAGTTTTGATTACATCAAGATGACGTCAGGCGTTCCACACTTTTGTAATAAATATAGAATGTTAGCAATCTAGTTGTTCATTAGGATACTGTCGAGAGGCAGAGGCCAGGGGCACGGACTCTGAAAATTGAAGGCAGGTAGGAGGGTGCAAAGGCAACAACTTAACCACACTGAGCAGGCAGGAAGGGCCGTGGCAGCACAACAGACTATGGAGGGCAGTGGAAAGGGGTGCAGGGGCAACAAACCAACAATACAGGACTTGCAAGAGAGGTTGTGGCAATGTAATAGACCATTGTGTGCAGAAGGAAGAGGCAATGGTAGTACAACCATACATGCCAACAGACCTGATTCAGCCAGGAAACGTCCAATGTTTTTAAGCTCAAATGGGCTTTATTTGATCTGTCTCCTGTCTACAATCTCCTCTTTTTCAATGCAACTCAAAGGGGAAAATCAATCCCCAGTTTTTTTTCAAAATCTCCCTATTACCAAGTTCAAAATGTTCGCAAGTATGGTACATTGGATCATGGAAGGAAATGGGGTAGGGACATGGACTTGGATAACAGAGGACAGGAGGGACATGGAGAGGTGCACCAAACTGACCCTGCAGGGCAGGCATCAGGGTTTGCAGCAGCACAATACACCACACAGGGCATGCGGGACGGGAGTGCAGCACAACAATCCATAGAAAGCAAGAGGGAGGGGACAGGACCATGCACATGGACAACAGAGAACAGAGGGGCAAGAGGCAATGGTAGCTAGCTGACCATAATGGACAGACAGGAGAGAAAGCTGCAGCATAACAGACCATAAAGGGCAGGAGGGACGGATCAGGGGCATTACAATGGAACAGACATGCCAGGAGGGAGCGAGTAGGGGTCTGCACATGTAAACAGAGGGCTGGGGGCAAGGGGGCAGGGCAGGAACAGCAAGATAGCCATGGAGGTCAGGCAGGATGGGCACTAGAAGCAAGACACACCATGAAGAGCAACAGTGAGACTGTGATAGCATACACACAGACCATGGAGGGAAGGTGGGAGGGGGTCAGGGGCAGCTAACTGACCACACAGGGAAGGTGGGAGGGGCCATGGCAGCACAGAAGACCATGCATGGCAAGTGGGAGGGTTAGTGGCAGCACAATGGCTATGATGGGCAAGACGGAGGGTGCAGGGGCATGCACAAAGGACAATGGAAGATAGAAGGGAGGGTCAGGACATGTGCACAGACAAGAAAGTTCAGGGGAAGGGGCCTCACAACAGACCGCACGGGGCAGGCAGGAGGAGCAGTTGCAGCACAACAGACCAGGGAGGGCAGAAGGGTGTGGCAGTACAATGGACCATGTAGGACAGGAGGAAGAGGATAGGGGCATGGCATGTGGACAGGCAGGGTGGAGGTGGCAGGGACAGGTTACAGTCATCTGACAATGCTAGGCAGGTGGGAGGGGAGTGGCAGCTCAACAGAACACTCAGAGTAGATAGGAGTGGCAGGTCCATGGAACATGGTGGGCAAAAAGGATGGAGCAGGGGCATACACAAAGACATCGGAGGGCAGGGGGAAGGAGAATAGGGGCAGCAAGCTAAGCACAGAGTTTAAGCAGGAGGTCAATGATGGGGCATAGAATTGGGCAATGGAGGGCAGGAGGAGTAGACTGGTACATCATACTAAATTGAGGGCAGTGGCAGCACATCAGACCATGCATGGCAGGAGGGAGGAGGCTAGTCCATGGATTCACACAACAGAGGATAGGGAGGAGGGGGATGGGGCAGCAAGCTAACTGTTCAGACAAGGCGGGTATTAGGAACTTTATTGTTTTTAAAACGTGTGTCTGTGCGAACTACTTAAAATATGAACAACTATGCAGCATAATCTCACTTTTATTCAGGAAGAAGAGGACGTTTGTGACTGTGACTCCGGGCTCACTTGGCAGAAACACCCCCTGACCCTCCACCCCCTATCGCAAAATGTAATGCCCGTGAAAAGGGTAGGTGAACACTTTGTTATATAGAACGTAGTCCTGAGAGCACGATTGAAAATGAAAACTAGATATAGTGTATGGTATAAACTATGCACCAAAAAGTGTGATATAAGATGAACCGGGCGTGAAATATAATATGCAATACATTGTGCGCAATGACAGATTCATTGGAGAGCGCGAGATAGCACAGGCACTAGCGCGTGCTATGCGATATGCGCCTTGGAGTGTAATATGCACAGGGCAGTGTTGTGTAACCTAACTAGTCTCTAAAGTTGTAATATAAAATATGTGCTGGGGAGTGTAACGTTGCATATGCACTGTGACAAAGATATGGATCCCAGATTGTAATATGTATGGCATAGCACTGTGCGTTATAACATAGGCATCTAGGAAGGCACGTTAGATGGGGCAATATAACCCGTGCGAAGACAAGTGTGGCATGACATATTCACGGGGTGGTGTTACAGTGCACATGGGCTAGAGAGTGTCATAGCATATGCACTAGCTAGTGGAATACAACACAGAGGTGTGTGGCACTCAGCAGGCAATGGTGGGTGTAACACAGCATTGGGCTCTGCCAGGAGCACGCTGTGACTCTCAAGTGATGTTCGTCCCCTTTCCAGAGAGTAAAATAAAAAAGTATTAAACATCCGGCAGTGGATGTGTGTTTTATTAACCGTGAGGGGGGTTTCTTGCATAGTTTTGGTCGAATTTTTGTCGAATCCCCTTTGAATGGCTTGGTGTGCATGTGTATTAAATGTGCCCGTCAATAGCTACCCATGTTTGTATAAATAAACGACAAGGTTGTCTACCGGGATTAGGCACGGTACGGCATCAGACATGTCAGAGCTTCACTAGTGGTGTAAATACATTCCACGTGGATTCATTGTATGCATAGTCGCCTTTTAATGAATATCACGCAAATCGTCATGGTGATAGGTACGTACGGTTTGTCCAGCATGTCCTAGGTGTGTCTATAAATATATATTTTTTAAAAATAATAAAAAACAGTGGCCGGCCCTGGGGATTGGGGTCAAAAAAATATAATTAGGAGACAGGCCCTGGGGGATGGGGTCATCAGGGCCAATAAATTAGAATAAGAAGGGGAACCACACAGCCCCCCTTCTTAAAAAATTAAAATAAATAAAAGACTGGCATCGTGCCGGAGGCCACGCCTTCTCCTTGCAGCACTCTGCAAACGCGCCCCCTGGCGAGTTGTAAGTTGGGGAGTTAATTCCTCTTCAATACTGATGGTCCCTGAGGGCCAACTAGCCCAACAGGCATCTCCAGTATGCACCAGGGAGCTGCGCTGCAGACAGGTGTTCTGAGGCCAAGCCCCTTTTTACACCTCTCTGCAACGCAGCTCTGTGGCGCTTACTGGAGGTACCTAGTGGTCTAGTTTGACCCTAGGGACCCTTAGGATTCAAGGGGACTTAATCTCTCAACTTAGAACAGCCCAGGTCGCGTTTACACAGTGGTGAAGGGAGGGGACGGGGCCTGAGGTGACGTGTGCAAACACGCACTATGGCACGTTTTAAATTGGGGATATAATTTTCCTTCAATACTGAGGGCCCCTGGGGGCTAACTAGCCCACCAAGTGCTTCCAGTAAGCGCCACTGAGCTGCATTGCAGAGAGGTGGTCCAGGCCGTGCCACTTTTTACAACTCTCTGCAACGCAGCTCTGTGGCACTTACTGGAGGTACCTAGTGGGCTAGTTGGACCCTAGGGACCCTCAGGATTCAAATGAACTTAATCTCCCAACTAAAAACGGACACAGGGCGTGTTTACACAGTGGTGAAGGGAGGGGACGGGGCCTGAGTTAACGTGTGCAAAAACGCCCTGTGGCCTGTTTTAAGAGGTAGTTTTAATCCCCTATTATATACTAGGGGCTTACAGAGGGGGTCATGCTAATCACAGGGGGACCCCAACGCATAATGTTCCCTAGTGTATGTAGGTGTTTTCACTGTATTCTAAGTGTCTTTTAACATAGCACTGGCTCTAGGACTGGTTAGTCAGACTCAGTTACCACCAGTATCCGTCTGAAAAAGTTGAGGGTACAGGATGATTTTGCAACAAGGCTTCTTTCTGCTTTCTTTTTGTTCTTTCTGCACGTTATCCTTCTTCCTGCACTTTTCTTCGTCTTTGAGGACTTCTGTTGCTTCTTTCTGCACTTCTTTTTTTTTGTTTCTGTGCATTTTTTCTTCTTTCTTCACATGTCCTATCTCTGTAGGCATAGTTAGAAATTAGCATTTAAAAAACCTTTGAAATTCACAGAAAAAAACATAGGTTTCAGGCACGTTATAGTTAGGAATTAGCATTTAAAAAACCTCAGAAATTCACTGAAAAAACCATAGGTTTCAGGGGTGTTCTAGTTAGCTGGACTTTTCACTTGTACAAAACCATTGAAATTCCCCCGTTATAGGTAGTTCAGCTAACTATAACTCGCGCGCCCGCAATGCACTGCTGATGACGTCACATATTACATCACTCATGACATGGTCAGTGACATCACTCATGACATCACTGATGACATCTCAAATGACATCACTGATGACATCATCCAGTGAATGTGTGTTTTTCTGAAAATTAAATATGTTTTATATATGTATATCTCAAGGTCGATAGAAGAATAAATGGGTATACAAGTGTCTAAATGGATGATTTGTTTTTGAAATGGTCACATCTACACAACACTATACACAAAAAAACCGACAGGAATACATTCCTGCATTTTTCAAGCTTCCACTAAAGAAATCTACGCGAAAATTTACCATTCAGCCAATTCCTAAGGATAAGACGGAATTGCACAAAGAAAGAAGATTACTTCGAGAACGCGACAATACTGCTAGAGAAATTGGTAATGAGAAACTATCCAAAAAAACTACTCAAGAAAGCTTTGAAACGCGCGTGGTATACTCCACGCGATTCTCTTCTAACCCCCAAGATAGAGAAAAGAAGTACACCATTAGTATGCGTTACCACCTTTTCAGGACATGCAACAGAGATGCAAAAAATCATCCGCAAAAACTGGAACACAATAAGAAGCATACCAGCTTTCACACAAACTCCAATATTTGCTTTGAAAAAAAACACAAGCATCAAAGAAAAACTAGTACGGGCAAATACGACTATCAGACAACCCAAAACAACTTTGAGGTCGTTGCTGTCACTACCACCTATCAAAGGGCACAGAAAATGCGGCACCTGCGTATCTTGCGACAGCACTATAGAAGGAACCAGATTCACGTATGGACAAAAATACATAAACCATGAAGACTTTACAAATTGCAACACCCACAACGTAATATACTGCGTCCTCTGCCCCTGCCCATTGGCTTATATTGGGAAAACTACTCAGCCCATAAAAAACCGCATTTCCCAACATCGCTCGAGGATTAAATGTAAAACACTGAATGCCCCAATGGTTCCCCACTGTATTGAAAAAAACCACGGCCCCAACGACCTCAAATGGACTGTTCTACGCCACATTCGAGGCAAAAATATTGATGTGCTACTATCAAAGATCGAAGCAAAAACTATAATGCTACTTGGAACTATCACAAATGGGCTGAATGAAATGACGGAATTGACACACATTACATAAAAGACGAGTTCTCCCTACCTTTCCTCATGATACACTAATTCGAAGGTCCACAAGAGGTCACATTCACCGTTTTGATCATGATGATCAACCTGCGTGGCAACTTGACAGAAACTGGCCGTTTGAACTTCTAGAAACTTTATTGACAAAAACAAACATTTTACAATAAGCTCGCAAAACAACTGCAATGAGTTCACCGGTGGAAATTGTGGCTCCACGATGTTGCGGCAATGTAACAAAAAAAAGGGGGGTGTAGAACATGGAAAACCAACTAACAAACACACCAGCTGAAGGAACATACTTGCCATATGAGAATTCCACCTGAAGCGATAATGGAAGCAACGAGGAGTAAAACACACTCGTAATAGAAGAACCTATCACGCAGCGACAAAGGCAGTCACCAGTAATAATCATGTTGCCATAACAACGCAACACTATTGAACGCAACGACGCCGGAAATATAAATCCGGCCAATCAACACACCCCTCTGAAACGGGTGTTTTCACAGAGCTGAGGACGAAGACGAACACAACGCGGCACCAGAGAAGAGGCAGCCCTGACTTCCCACCTACTATTAAGGTACGCAAACCATCCCCTTGCGACAACGAGATGGCATGAGCACTTGGTTTCAAGAATTGCCGCCATGCGAAACGAGCACTCGAGCAACGCCATAGACTCTTTTTAATCACTCTACCCGCACTCCCACCCCCCGCATGACTGTACGGACCACTAGAGGAAGCCCTAGCCCGCTCACCTCCCGGGTACCGCATCATGACAGTCCACCACGAAATAAATACAATATAATCACGAGCCGTCGTTCGTCCACACCAAGGGCAAGCAAACTCACCTGGTAGCACCCGCCACGTAGTAAGAGACTCAGTGGCCATTTATTCACTCGTTCTACAGCGGTGTGTTTTCTTTGAATTTACAGATTTTTTCACTGAAAAAAAAGTGACTGAAAGAAAAAAAAGTGAATGTATGACACACTAGTCCCATTTCCCTACGGGCGAACCAGACAGGTATGTCAAGCCCTCCCAAATTAAAATCCTTTTGTCTTTTGAAATGTGCAAACAAGAGACAAGTAACCATGAGAAAACCATTTATCTCATAGACCTGTACCCCTTTGTATACCATAGGTTAAAGAAGCCGTCAACAACACCCCCCACCAGCCAGCACGTAAGTGCCCCATGTGTACAGGTTTTTAGAATAAAGACACCCCAGGTTTCTTTTAAAAAAGTATGATTAGATACATCATTATTTATTTTTTCAGGAAAAAGATGTCCCTTTGGAACAACACACGAGCCCTGATGAAGACCATATGAACTTAATATAGGTCCACTCCATCAAAGGTCGAAACGCGTCGGCTTATCGAGAACGAGAAATATTTGGGATAAGAATTATACAATAAACGCCCCCAGAAGAGCAAAAACAATACATCTATTTAACGCTCTCCACGACAATTACAAAAAATATCTTTTCTCTGACTTTCCCACTGGACCATAATAATCATTCATTGTGGAGGCAACAATGGGTCATAATGCCCCCATCCCCCCAAATATAGGACATCTGAGTACTGTATTGTAATACTTTCATTGTTTGTTTAAGTATTGTCAATGTGAAATTTTTTTCATGTTTGTTGATCTGTTACCAAGTCATTGTAAAAACAGGAATATATGTTAAATGTATGAGATATGTGTTTGTCGCACTAAGGAAGTGTTCTCCCTGTTTAAAAACAACACAAATTGTTATAAATCAAATATAACTCGCAGTCAATAAAATAGGCTTGCTGAGCAAAGTTGTAACTGTAATTTATGGTGCCAGAGGCATTCGCATTTCTAAAAGCCATATTATAGATTCAGGCCTCTGAAAACCTTATTGAATCCTCCCCCTCCTTTATATATCCCCGTTATTTAATTGTATACATTGCCTTTAATAATTTTAAATACATCATTACATTTTTTTAATTTTGAGGGGATTTTTTAATAATGAACCTTCAGATAACATTTTTTATTAAACAAATTTCAAAATACTCAAATGTTTTATTTAAAATTAAATTAATAATTCTGTAACATTGTTAATAATATTCTACATTTAAAATAAATATATAAAATTACCATCAATTCACATTATTAATCAACACAAATATTTTTTCTATTTTATTTCGAAACTAAATAAACTTTACAATTTTCTCCTATACTTTAGCCTGTGAGATTGCCACCACCAAGGTGGAGAGCTCCACCAATGTATTAAACGTTACAAGTAGTAACTTTAAACTCATCATTTAGGCTGAATGTAGTGGCTGAGGACTTTCGAGTAAAATTAAATTAACAAATGGTGAAGAGCCCTAAGCAGTAAGGTTACTCAAAAGTTTAGGAGTAAACTTAAACATGTCGATGTAGTCATTTGTAAGAATATTTATGTGACTGGTCGCCATAGGTTTTAGAATTGCATTTTGTTGTAAGCATTACTAGTGTAGTACTGCTTTGCATACTACAAAATAACGTGTGTGAATTGGGTCCTATGGCTTTGGGAACTTGAACATGATTACCATAACACAATATGGTAAACAAATCACTTAAATTTGACTTAACCTTAAATGGCATCATTAAAATGACACAGTCATTCTGTAGAGACTTGCACAGCATTACATTATAACTGTCTCTAGACTTGAACATAATTATCTCCACACACTATCTCTGACTTGAGCATCCTATAATCACGCATTATCTCTGTGGGCACTTGACCACCGGTCTAGTCACTCATGATCTTTTTCTATACTTGAACATGATTATCTTCAAACACAATCTTTGTAGGGACTCAAACATCATCCCTACACACTTTCACTCTGGAGATTTAAACATGATTATCGTCACATCACTATTATCACACATTACATAGAGGCTTGAACATGTCCATATCTAAACACTATCTCTGTGGGGACTTGAACATCACTATAATCACACACTGTCACTGTGGGGACTTGAATATCCTTACCTTTGCACACTATCACTGTGTGGACTTGACCATGATAATCTTAACACACTCAGGTCAGAATTACAAATTTAAACTTAAATCTGAAATTTTTGACCTGAAGTAAAACTTAAGATCTGAAGTCCAAGTTTAGACCTGAATTCTGAGGGCCTGATCTGCAAAGGTAAACTTACACTTATAACTGTGGAGTCTCCACACATAAAAAGATAGGCCAGTCCTATATTTTTTGGTGGGGACTCTTAGTAGTCGTTATGATACTACTAGTAAAATACCTTTGTGAATAGCAAACAATTGTAAACTTACACAAAAGTGTAAATTCACCTTGTTGAAATAGGTCCTCTGTTTAGACCTGAATTCTAATGTTTAGACATGAGGTCTGAAGTTAGACTTTAGATCTAAACTTGGACTTTAGGCAACGCGTGGACTGCTCAGCCCATGCCCTGGAGGAACGTGCATTGGTGGTCCAGCGGCAATGTGTTCTAAGGCTCACTTATGAGCCTTTAAACTACACCGCCATGGGATGCCACACCGCCTGCTCTCTAAACCATGAAAATACTCGTAATAGGGTGAGCGGCAGTCGACCTTGGCAGTCCTGGTGCGGGGGCTGGTGTGCAGCCCGCTCCAGGACCACCAAAGTCAAACTCAGGCCTCTAGACTTAAACTTCAGGTCTAAGTTTACATTTGTGAATCAGACCCTCCATAAGTAAGGACAAGAGAACTTTTAAAATCTTGCACCGCGTGCAGGCCTGAAGTGGAGACTTGAGAATCATTATCTTCATGCACTATCTGTGTGGAGATTGAAAATTAGCTGTCTCCCCCTTTTGGCTCCCGGCACATGTATAGGTGACAGAGATAAAACAGAAAAGGCATATCAAGTGGCATCGGAGTAAGCACTGACTCACATGCGTGGCCACTATCACATTTGAATGAGAGGTAGGACAAGGGAGGAGGGCTCTGGGCATATATGTTCCAACTGGGAATGTAGTGCACGCACTACCTATGATTTTGTACTGTGGTTGAGTGCGAAGGTATGTTCACTGTGATGGGATATTGGGTATATTACTGGTGATACCTATTTTTAGTTCTTAGCACCACATATGTTTTTGTCTACATAGTACTAACATTGGCAGGGTGGCTTATACTATGACTTAGAATGGTCAGGGTGTATGGTGCGGGTTAAGATAGTTTTTTTTGCTTATGCCCTTTTTCTCTATATCTCTCTTCTTATTCCTTCTATGTAACACATTTATGAGCTCTTCCTACATGTGTATAGGTGGCTGCAGTGCAGTGGTGTTTGCAACGATCTGTAAAATCAATTAAGAAATGTTACAGAAAAAAAGAACATTATCTTCACACACTATTTTTGTGGCATTTTGAACATGACACTATCTCTATGAGGCCTTGTACATCCCAATAACAACACTATCTCTATGGAGACTTGACTATTCCAGTAACTACACACTATATTTGAGTGGACTAGGACATCACTATATTCACACTGTCTTTGTGGGGACTTAAACATGACTAAAATCACACACTATCTCTGCTGGGACTTGAAAATCAATATAATCACACACTATCTCTGTGAGGACTCGAACATTGCTATAATCACACATTACCTCTGTGAATTGGGCCCAATTGGTGTGAAGAAGTTATTTACATGCACTATCTTCATGGGGACTTAAACATGTTTACTTTCACACACCATCTCTGTGGGGACTTGAACATCCCAATAATCACACACTATCTCTGTGGCGACTTGAACATCTCTATAATAACACACTATCGCTGTGGGGACTTGAATACATTTATCTTTACGCACTTTCACTGTGTGGACTTTGCAATGATAATCTCCACATAATGTGACAGAAGTGACGTGATTACCACTGTAAACACAAACTACGAAAGACTTGAACATGGCTATAATTGTGCACTAACTCTGTAAAGACTTCAGCATCATTATCTTCACACAATTCCTGTGTGGTGATTTGAACATTATCTTCAAACACTATCTTTGTGGGGACTTGAAGATATGCCTACATTCACACATCATCTATGTGAGGTTTTGAACATTCTAATATCCCAACATTAGCCTAGTAACTACACACTATCTCTGTGGGGACTTGAATATTCCAGATATCACACTATCTCTGTGGGAACATGAACATTCCAGTAACCACACACTATCTCTGTGGGAACTTAAACATCACAATAACTACACGCTATCTCTGTGGGGACTTGAATATCACTATAATCACACAGTATCTTTGTGGGGACTTCAAAAAGATTACTTTCATACGCCATTTTTGTTAGGACTTGAAAATTCTTATAAGCATAAACTATCTTTGTGGTACATGAACATCATTATCTTCACATGCTACCTCTGAGGACTTTCATCATGGTTTTAGACAATGTCTCTGAAGAGTCTATGATATTTCCATGATCACATATGACCTCTGCATGCATCATCGCACACTATTCCTATCCAAACATTAACATTGCATGAAATTGCTAGGGAGATATGGTCTATTATATCCTTTGAAAAAAAATCAAAATAATCACACTCTGTTCTACTAAACAACATTGATGATTCCACCATTTAATTTATCCATGTGTTAATCCTTTAACTCTAGACCTGGGTGAAATTTTCATTATGCAGAGTAGTCAGAGTAATTGCAGTAATTTCACGTTACTCTGCCTGTTTGCGTATTTCTGAGTAATTTGGCACAGAAATTCTGCCGCAGTAGCACAGAAACAATGAAGATAGTGGGCACAATTGACTGCAGACTGCTGCTGTTTGGGTTCGGGTGCAATTAGAACTATTTTTGTAGCTATTTTCTTAGTGCAAAATGCGTCCTCAGGTCCAGTTTGGATGCGAGGGTGCACTTTGTGCTCTGAAAAAAAGTGCTAAATGCTGGGATATGCTCCTTGCATAATTCAGCAAAAATGTGCTTATTTTGCTGTAATTTCATGTAATGACATTACAGCAAATTATGTGAGTTACTCTCACTCCTACTTATATCTCAAGACTTTGAGCACTAAGCAAAGAGGTACATACATTTTTAAATTCCCTACTGTAATCTTGATATATATCAATTTCTTGCACTTTATTAACACAATTTATTTATTTTGTACCCATAAAATGCATGAAGCTATTGCATTATGAAAAGATTATGATGCTATCTGCAGATCTTGCTGATAAAATAAACATTCAGCCATATGCCCATGACTATATTCAATAGCAAATGATGATTATGGAGCAAGTCCCCACAAAGATGGTTCTGTGCGCGCGATTAAATAACAACATATTTGCAAATTTGAAGCAGGATCCTGTATTGTGACTTTTTTCTTAACATTTTTCCATTAGTGGTATGTTTTTAAAACATTGGTGGTGGTGGTGGCGGGTGTGTTTTTTTACTATCCTTGGGTGTTATAACACACTCACGCTGTGTGGACTTGATTGCACTGTGGGGATCTGAACCCAAGTCCCCACAAGGCACTGTCTTCTAAATGATATAAAATGACTTCAGAAACATCTGTGTCGATTTTTACAACTTTTTAAAAAATTGCCTTGTAGGGACCTGTGTTTCATCAAGTGTGTTTATATTTTTGCTCAGCACTGCCCCTGTAGACAGGAGCCGGTAATGCAGCCTTAAACACACTTTGCATTTAAACACACCCTGTTCACCAGAATAGCACAATAGCAGCAGAAACAACAGACCTTTAAAAGGAAAAAGGCTGAATCATGCATTTATCCAAACATTTTTGGGGCACATTAACTTTTTTTCTATTTATAAAAAATTAAATTATATTTACTATTGAATTAAGGCTTTTGTGTTTAAAAATGTGTTAGTGGTTTAATAATCATTGTTAAATGCATTTTGGGTCAGTTTCAAATCCAAGAATAGTTCACTTTTGCTGTTTGACATTATCTGCATTTAAAGAATGGTATGCACTGCAATACGATATCAACTGATCTGATTTTTTTTGCAAATAAAAGAGAGTTAAAAATGCACATTGCTATACTTTATTGCCAGGTAGCCTGAATCTTTACGTTGGTTTGCCTTTGTTCAGATATTAAAATACATTATGGAATATGATCTTTTAGATGATGGCTGGGTGAGTGAGTGACTAGATTGGGAAAACGTTGCATCAGTTCCTGATATTCTCAGGTATGTTCCAATTGAGAATGCCTGTGTATTTTCCATGTTCAAATTTTGTCAGGTATTATCTGCCAATATTTACATGGTGAACCTGCTAGCAAAGAGGAAGAAATTGTGGAAATTTAGTGTGATAGCTCTGATTGCACATATTATCAGCACTCATTTTGAGAAGAAACACTCAGAATTGTGCAGCAATTTTGCCCCAAAACAAAACCACAAGATTGGGGGGTATATTTACTAAGATGTAGTACCGGTTTTGCATCACAAGTCACCCAAATCAACGCAAAATCTTTTTTTACTAATTAACTTTTTTTGCACTGGAAAATCACTTGAAGATAGTGCAGAGCAGCACATATTGCTGCTCTGCATAACTTAGCACCAAGGGGGACCTTCCATGGGTGGTGCATGGGCATTCCCATGCAACCACCCAAGAGTTCTGATGCAAAACCCTATTTACTAAAATAAGTAGACAGGGTTTTGCATCATAAAAAAGCTCCCACTTTAACTAGGCACTATCCCAGAGAAAATCTTTCATTTCTCCTTTCTTTTCCTACTTTGCATGTGTGCTGCACTGCACAGCACAAATACAAGGTGGGAAAAGTTTCAGAGTTAGTCTACGCATGGTATTTTTGTACAGAGGCACCCTTGCACTATGGTGCAAATGTGTGTTTGTGG
Organism: Triturus cristatus; assembly: GCF_964204655.1. Taxonomy (NCBI): domain Eukaryota; kingdom Metazoa; phylum Chordata; class Amphibia; order Caudata; family Salamandridae; genus Triturus; species Triturus cristatus. The sequence goes on along the minus strand of NC_140579.1, from coordinate 429,700,510 downwards.
TGCACCTGCCCTTTTCTGCGCGGGCGCTACGCGTAGGGGAGTGCCATATTTCTGTAAATATGGTGCTCTCCTATCTCCTTCTCATGCAGCGCAGTATTTGCGGCTGCTCCACTGCGCTGCGTAATAATTTAGTAAATCTGGGTAGCAGTGTTTTTCCTAGAGCGCAGTTCCCTTACAGCAATTTCTTTGAGGTCAGAATGTGGGGGATAAGATTACATAGAGATTACAAGTGATTAATACATGCATTATTATGCCCTGCGAAGCTTCTCAGCCAAAGCTAAATTATGACTGCTCTGCAAAATCGACAGTGAGAAAATCTGTAACATGACACTGAAGGTATCATTTATATCCTATTGTAAGCAGCAGGCACAAAAAAATGCCACAGCACAAATGTGGGTGAATTTTTATACTAGATTTACCAATTTGTTTAAAAAACATGGCAGTAATGCACACATTTAGTTTTTGCACTTCACCATTTCCATGTGCTGTTACAATCTACTAAAAAGCAGGTTGCAAAAGCATGTTCAAAATATGCGCTCCGATATTAAGTGGGGCATGGCCCATTTTTAGGTCTCGGCTAGCGAAGGCTGTGCTTGCGCAGACCCGCTCGCGAGATTTAATGTTTTAGAAGTGGGGCTTTAACCCGCCCCTCTTCTTCCCTCTTCTCCATTGGCTGGCCTCTTAAATGCTGGTCAGCCATTGGAGAAGAGGTTTGTCTCTCCAAAGAAGCCCCGTCTTTTTCGGATTCGGGGGCGTGTTTTTTACTTTCTTTCTCTCCTCTGGAATGTAAACATTTCAGCCAATGGCAAGAAGAGAGAAAGAAAAACACGCCCCCGAATCCGAAAATGCCGCTGCGTTTCTCCGAGGCATTTCTGCTTGACCTCGGAGAAAGGCGGCGGTGTTTGTTCATGGCTCTGTGTCTGGGGGAGGAGTTACACCTTATTCCTTTGTGTGGCCTTTAAACACCCATGAGTTGTCAGGGCCAGGATACTTCGACTTTTGAGATTCCCCTGCCGTGTCTTCCCCCGGGCTCTCCCCACAGAATGCTAGTAACAGTTAGTTAAATCTAGAACGGAAAGTTTTCAAAGAAAACGTTTCTATCAAAAGGCATCTACACCATTTCTTTCGATAGAAGCCCCCGGATCTCACATTCCACTGTCCCTCCTTTCACCGCCTTCAGGGAAGTGAAATCCGGAGTCACTCGTGCAGCTGGGAGCGTTCACGATCAGAGCGCTTTTAACCAATCCCTGCTCTCCTGAGAAGAGACTGTTCGGCTCGCGCTGCACTCCATAGTGGGCCCACTACCTGCGCAGGGGCTGCGAGCGTTTCCTGTGGGAAAGTGGTCTCTGCATTAACTGAAAACAAGCCGAGCATGAACAAATGTGTATTTAATTATTTATTTATGGGCGTTCTGAGCAGGAGCAAAAGCCCTAAATATGTACAAAGAGATGTTTACGGCTTCAAGGCAGAGTGTCTAAGTGAAGGGGGAGACGAGTTAGCGCCGTACAAATGACCTCAAATGAAGAGATGTCTGAGAATGGCTCTAAACCTGAAGTGACGTCAGATTGGTTGGTTATGCGACAGAACGGGTGCGCGCTGAGGGCACTGGTTCAATGGAGAAACACTTGTGTTATAGCGAAGTTTACATTTATAAAGCGCTTTCCACTCCTGACGATGCGTCAGAGCGTTTTTATGGGTGATAGCGTGCCACCCCTTGGGAAGGCTCGGGTGGAGGAGTAGGTTATGGTTGTGATGTGGCCTGCCTGTGTGGGTAGTGGTTTGATGCCCTGCTTTGTCATGCGTTGGCGCTGTAGTTTGGCGTGCAGTGATGTGCATGGAGTGACAGACAGCCTAGTTGGCGGCTGAGGCCTGGAGTAGAGGTGGGCGCAGGGTGCCCTACGTGCGAGGGGGTGTGCTTGTATGGCAGAGGCTGTCGCTGCAGACATGTGGCTGGGGCGGGGAAAGGCCAGTGTGGGGCGTGTGGTGTGTTTACCACCCTTGAGGAGGTCTGTTCCACATTGGGGGGGTGGGGGTGTAAAGGCTGGCTGTCCGGGCAGCACCGCTTCACCAACGGCGCAGCTGAGTACCGCACAAACAGCTCCAGAACAGCTCTAGAACCAGGCCAAGATACAGCCGGAGTTTGCAAATTCCACCTAAGGGAGAGTTTTGTGAGCGAAGCACTTCACCAGGTGGGTATTAAAAAATTCAAAAAGTACACCTCCGGCTAAAAAAATTGCCTTCCTCTATGTCTGACGTAATCCGTAATTTAAATCACCGAGGTGTTTCATACTTCCAATGTCGATAAATCGACCAGAATCACGATGTCATACTAACAGCGCCTGCTTTTCACTGCTTCGAAGCCACAAGCCTTTGGCAGTAAGCGCTACATAAATACTGCATTTTTACTGACAGGCACCTGACCCTCCAGGGTGGGAGTCGAGCCTTTCTCAATGTTCGTTGTAATATCGGTTTCTCTGACCCAGCCCCCCCCCCCCCCCCCCTCCGCCATTTTAGGAGAGCCATGATTCAGGCCGCTGCCGATCTCTCACAATCCTGGGCACCCCAGGCACCAGAATGCAGCTTTCAATGCTACTGCCCCTCAGAGTGTTGCAGCAGTTATTGACAATGCATGTAGGGCAAGCCATCACCCATGGGGTGTGGGTGTGTGTGTGTGTGGCTCTGTGTGTGTGTGTGGCTCTGTGTGTGTGTGTGTGTGGCTCTGTGTGTGTGTGTGGCTCTGTGTGTGTGGGGGTGGGTGGCTCTGTGTGTGTGGGGGTGGGTGGCTCTGTGTGTGTCGGGGTAGGTGGCTGTGTCGGGGTAGGTGGCTCTGTGGGTGGGTGGCTCTGTGTGTGGGGGTGGGTGGCTCTGTGTGTGTGGGGGTGGGTGGCTCTGTGTGTGTGGGGGTGGGTGGCTCTGTGTGTGTGGGGGTGGGTGGCTCTGTGTGTGTGGGGGTGGGTGGCTCTGTGGGTGGCTCTGTGTGTGTGTGGGTGGGTGGCTCTGTGGGTGGCTGTGTGGGGGGGGTGAGGGGGGTGGCTCTGTGGGTGGGTGGCTCTGTGTGTGTGTGTGTGTGTGGGTGGGTGGCTCTGTGGGTGGGTGGCTCTGTGTGTGTGGGTGGGTGGCTCTGTGTGGGTGGGGGTGGGTGGCTCTGTGGGTGGGTGGCTCTGTGGGTGGCTCTGTGTGTGTGTGGGTGGGTGGCTCTGTGTGTGGGGGTGGGTGGCTCTGTGTGTGGGGGTGGGTGGCTCTGTGTGTGTGGGGGTGGGTGGCTGTGTGTGTGTGGGGGTGGGTGGCACTGTGGGTGGCTCTGTGTGTGTGTGGGTGGGTGGCTCTGTGGGTGGGTGGCTCTGTGGGTGGCTGTGTGGGGGGGTGGGGGGGTGGCTCTGTGTGGGTGCAAATGCAATAGGTCTCGCATTTGAGTGATTAAGCTATTGACATTGTAAATAACAATGCTTTTTCTTTAACCCCTTCGCTGCTGCGGACATTCCGCTGCAGCGCTGGGGGGGGCAGGGGGGCAGCGCGGTGGGCCTGTGCTCATGACGGAGCCGCTCCGTCATGAGCCACAGTTGAGCTGTGCTCATGACGGAACGGTTCCGTCATGACTCCGCCCATTTGCGTTGTCGCCCCGCACAGGCGGGGAAACAGCGCCGCGCAGGCGGAGCGGCCGCCAACAGGATTGTCATGACGGAACCGTTCCGTCATGAGCACACGGCAACCGTGGCTCATGACGGAACGGTTCCGTCATGAGCGGGGAAGGGGTTAAATGTTTTAAAAACAAAAACATAAACAAAAATAATGTCATGAGCAATGCCAATAGCTCTAACTTTAACAATGCCGAGACCATTGCATTGTAAATGCTGGTTTTAAATAACCAGAGGTTTTAAATGGGCTTTGGTAAATCATAAGTAAGACAATCTCTTTTAGTCTGCAATAGATCACCCTAAAGGGTGGCACAGAATTATTGGCCTGGGGAGATTTATGGGTGTTCCAGTGCGGAATGTGGAAAGCCATGGACCCCCGGGACCGTTGGAATACTTGAGCACACACCCCTATGGAGTGTGACAAATGCCTTCTAGTACAGAGAATTAAAGTGACTAATGTGTCCCGTCGCGGAGAAGAGATCTTTCAATTCATTCTTGTCTACAGAAGATTTCATGTTAAATATTCATGCAGTAAATGTTGGTGTGTTCTAGTGTTCAATATCGCTAGTCAGCAAGGACCGGGCATTGCCACCGCACCCCCCCCCCTCCCCCCCGTCCCAATACAGAGATTTGGGGTCCAATAGATCTGTGGATAGAGCACCTGCTGCAGTGTCCTCTCCAAAACATCCGCAAGGTGCTCCCTAGGTGCTCGGGAGCTGGGGGACAAGTGCCACCCCCCCTCGCAGTTACAGGGGGGGCCCAGTGCCACGCGCCAGAACGTTTAGGGGTAAGGGGCCCACCGCCCACGTGGCCGCAGGCGGGGGGCGCTACAGCGTGCGAACACATTGCGACACAGGTAAGGTTCACAGATAGCATGTAGGACCCGCTCCTCGCCGGGTGAGGAGAATGTTTAGAAATCGTGGTAAAGAGAGTTTACAAAGGAGCTCTTACACCACCGATCGCTTATGTAGATTCCTGGTGCAGTGAGGTGTTTAGGCCACTGGATGGCACTGTCCCTCGGTTTTGCGCTTGTTCTCGCCTCGTCAGAGTCTTGGCATTACCACTTAATCGGTTTTCCTCCTGCATTTTATCAAGAGGCGTACCTTGGGCCTAGAATCAAGTGGTAGTTGTAGGAAGAAGGGTATGGATAGTTAATCTGGTTTGGCAGATTTAATGTATACAGTTAAGGTGATAGCACAGCAACACTGGTTCATTAGAATACAAGAGTCACCAGTGGATGTAGCTTGGTGCAGTGGCAGTATCACGGCCGCTGAGGTCTCCCTAGACGGGGGGCTGTGTCCTTAAGCTGCTCTCCCGAACCTCCCACGAATCTCTAGGAGTTTTTGGTAGAGGATTGTGCCGGGTTATTGACTTTGCTGGTAGGGTAACCGAGGGCCGCCGGCAGCGTAGCTGGGGCCTGCTGTTTTTGGCCGGGTGGGGCAAAATGGGGCCCGCCTCTTGCGGGAAGTGCAACTGCGGGTGGTTGTTGGCAGCGCTCAGTGGGTATGGTCAATGCATTTATGATCGCAAGCGCTTTCTTTCTGGGGTCAGACTCTGGTGCAAACGCTGTGTATGCCTGTTTATGCACAAAGCCCTGGTTAAACCGTAAGCAGTTACACTATGCTCCCAACTGAAGGGGCCAGTGGTGAACAACCTTGGTGTGTGGGGCAGCAGATGGGGTGGTCACTAGGTGATCGCTGCCCGCATCCGAAAAAAGTGTTTGCACGGGAAGTGCGACTCTGCCCCTCTTAATTCGGTAAACCTGTCTGTGCATAAGTCCTGGTACAATGTAGGGGGTGCTCATGTAAGGCACTCCGATACCTTCAGTTTGTGTATTTACTAGATCGAACTGTGAAGAGTCAACCAATAGCACGTCGAATTTTTAGTAAAAGGGAATGTTAAACAAGCAGGCATGTGAAGATTTACTAGTGTTACTGAAATGTTGGAGCTAGTTGAGCACAGATCGGGATCTGTCTCTTTTCCTCATTTATTTGTTACTTTCGGATACCTCCCGGCCGGTGGTTCAGGGTACGAACTGAGTGGCAGCAACCAGACGCAGAGGCAAGCTGGGTCCTTAGTAGGTCATTAGCCAGTGAGGGTGCTGAGACTTCTCAGCCCAAGATTCTGCACAGGCCGCTAAACTTTGCGTAGGGTGGGCTGCATCTGTAGTAGCGAGCGTTGCGCAGTTCCATGGACGACCATGCTTTCATTTGCAGTGGACATAAGGATAGTTGTGCTGAATAGGTGATTTAACAGGCACTCTGGTATTCCGTTTCAATACCTCTGCGTGGCTCCATCGAGCCAAGCCAAGGTCACATGACTGCAGACGATGTGAAGGCAGATAAAGATAGCACCGTCTTGAGAGGTTCCCTCTTATAGCTAAGAGCCTTCGCACTGCGTGGAACTGTTACAGCAGACAGTGGCCTAATGGTAATGTATCTGACTCTGATGGTTACATGTTCAAATCCAGGTGTTTCCATGGTTTTTATATGCCCCTGTTTAAGTCACTTGGCATTCTGTTAATGATTAGTGAGTTTCAGAGTGAAGGGACAGGTTGTCTAGTATCTGATACGTTAGGGGTTTTGTAGTATTTGTCTCGGAGGCAATGACAGAAGCCTCAGAATACCAGCTGGCTGCACACTAAGCTTAGCACTAAATGCCAGCGAACCTGTCAGCCATGCCAGATTGCATTGACCGCGCAACCAGGAGGTTGCCTGTGGGGCACTGTGCTGCAGGAGGACCGAGACTGAGGTAACACAGGCCATGTGTGAGACAACTGTTGCCCATATAGTGTGGTCTCACCGGCTGGGCGGGCCTACCATCGTAGTGATGGCTTAAGAAGCGAGGAATGCTTGGTGCTTGGTCCTCTCGCATTGGTAGGTGAATTCTTGGGTGGGCTTAGCTTGGCGTGCCACCTTGCAGTGGTTTCACTGACCCTGGTGATATTGGCTGGCGCAGCACTTGGTCATCAGTCTGTACCCTCGTACTGGGGAGCATCCAGGGAAGGGGGAACATTAGGGCTTAGTCACCCTAGAATGATATGCACAAACTGGCACACGGTGCGTTAGTGTTGGTGTCGCACAGAACTGTGGGGTGTCTCGTGGGGCACACTCACTGCCTGTGATAATGGTGTGGGATAATTATTGTTTTACTCTAGGAAACTGATCATATACCCAGGTTCTCTCTGCCTTTGCCACCGGTTAGCAGCACAATGGTGGGAAAGTATAATTTTACACTGACTCTGGAAGTGACAATGCAAGGAGGCGCTGCGAAATGATGAGTCTGCATTGGGCAATTGGCTACGAGGGCCTTTTATGAGGAACACCTGCTGGCACCATTTAGAAACAGGTACCATGTACACTGGGTGGGCATTCCTCTGCAACCAAGGGAAGGTTTCTGGTCGCTTCAGTTTAGACATATTCACCCGCGCGTTAGCCAGGGCAGCAGGCGGGTTGTGGTAGTTGACATATAACAAGTTTGCGGCAGTGCATAAATGTTTGGTAAACACTGTGTTAGAGCCAAATGGCGACAGGGTTTATAAACCTGTGGGCATTCCCCATATTCAGGAAAGGGCAGGTATTTGCACATAACTTTCCCCTCTGGTACCACAGACTTGGCTGCCCCCCTGGGTTATCCTTCTGCGGGCCAGAACCGAACTATAGAAGGGGAATACTTTGGGACTTGGGTCCCTAGCACATTGATAGGCAAGCGCTGGGGTAGATGTAACATGAAAGGCATGGTCACTACTTGGGTTGTCCCCAAGTTCTGGGGTTGAACTGGGTTGGAGTATTAAGTCTTCAGTCCTTAGGTAGCATCCAGCAACCCTTCAATCCAAGTAAGGGCAGTGAGGGATAGATAAATATCAGCGAGGGGGTAACATACACTGGCCATTCAGCGACCCCGTGCCCCGGGGGCATGCGTGCTTCACAAATACACAGAGCTGCAACCAGAAGGGTGACAAGTGTCTAAAGAAAGTAAAGAGGTTTAAGATATGTGTGTCTCTGACGTACAGCTGGTTTGAGCCAGTCCTATTTAGATGCAATAAGAGGCACAGGGTCCAACTGATTTGCATTTGTCTATGTCTGAAATGGGGGGGCGGAGAGAGCTAAAGTATGATGATGGATTAAACCCAGATCAGTTGACTGGGAGTGAGTGATTGCAATGTTCAACACTCCATCTATCATCCCCTTTGGTTTTCCTTTATTCGCCCTAAGTTGGCAGGGTATGCCCAGACGTGGGTCCCTTGCTCACTTTGCCACTGGTTTGAAAATAGCTGGCTGATGAGGGTTAGGAACCCGAAACTGGCAGAGGAGGCTTGTTTCTGGTCCAGGAAAGACAGGGCTTGGCAGTTTGAGCTAGACTGCTCCCATGAGGCACAGGGTCAGACTGATTTGCGCATAGACATGTCTGAACCGGGGTGGTGGGGTGAGCTAAAGAAGGATGATGGTTTAAACCCAGATCAGTTGACGGGGGGTGAGTGTTTGATGTGCTCAAACGCTCCGTCCAACCCCCCCTTTGGTATCGCTCAGTCCCATTTAGAGGTACGCCCGGGTGAAAGTGGTGTTCTCCTTCTGGTCCCATGACCTAGGCAGTGCGTGACATCTCCCACATCAAATATTAGGCACCATACTACAGACAGTGCGCCCTGTATCGAATCAGACAGATTCTCTAAGTGGGTATGCCTAGGGGGCTTCACCAGAGGGAGCTGACCGGGCGAAATTCCCATAAAGAATAAGGGATGCAGGGCAAGTGCTGGAGGGCAGCCTTGTTCATTGTCTCATACCCATAGTATGGACATTCCTGTGCGCCTTCATTTAGCAAGTCAAGGGACTGGGACAAGATTAAGTATATCCTTCTCGCCCTAATAGCCTAAGTATGCAAGCGGGGGTATGAGCGGTCTCCTGACAAGTGAGCTGCTGTCCCAGAGATGGGAGACACATGTGTTCAGATGCACACGGTGCTAGAAGGGCGTCAGCTAGTGTGATTAGAAATAGGTGAGGCATTGTGAGCCTGGGTGTCTGAAACGTCGTGGGGTGAATATTTCACAGGCCACAAGGGCCTTCTTGTTTCAGCAGACTCTAGCTGATCCAAGTTAACGTCACTGGCGTACTGCTTAAATCAGACAGATTCTCTAGCTTGTAGCCTAGGGGGTTCCACCACAGTAGGAACTGAACGGGCGAAATTCCCATAAGGAATAAGGGATACATGGCGAGGGCAGGAGGGCCCCTTGCCCATTGTGACACACTTCTAGCTATGAACACTCCTGTGCGTTACGATTTAGCAAGCATACGGACTGTTCAAAGGTTAAGTATCCTCCTCCTCGACAGAATAGCCAAAGTTGGCAGGCGGGTGGGTGTGGGAGTGGTCACCCAGCAAGTGGGCTGCTGTCCCATGGATGGAGCACGCTGGTGTTCAGGCACACACCGTGCTAGAAGGACGTCAGCTAGGTGAGATTAGCAAATAGATGGGGCAATGTGAGCCTTGGTGTCTGCATTCCTCCCGCTCAGAGTTGGCTCGGGGCAAGGCATGTGATACAGTGGAAGTTTCCCGCATGGGGGTGAATAGTTCTTTGCACAACTTCTCAGGCCAAAAGGGCATCTTGTTTCATCAGACACTAGCTGACCCAGGCTAACGTCAAGGGCTCTTGGGATATAGATGGGGTCCTCTATAACCAGTAGGGATGGTTCTCTTTCATCAAGATTTGCAGGAGGTTCTAGACAGGAGAGGTTGCGGGTAAGACCATAGCTGTTTTGGTGGGAGGCTCTGGCGGCGACGGCGGCCGCCTCCAGAGCTGTGGCGGAGTTACAGGGCGATCTGGAAGCAAATGGGTACAGAAGGGTACCTCTGCGCGGCACCATGGTGGGTGACAGAGCCAAATCCTAGGAGCCTCATGGGAGGTTCCTGGAAAACCGTGTCGGCGCCCCGCTAGTCCTTTGGGCGGTTGTGGGCCTGAACAACCGGGGGGTTTGCTATGCGACGCTCCGCCCTGGAAGGGGCGTGAGTAAGAAGTTACCAACGGTCACGTGATCCTGTAAGAGAATCACTGGTAGGGCAGCAGAGGCGGGGTTCACTTCAGTGCTGCCCGGCTCATCAGGCGGCCCAGTTGGTTGCCTGCCCTTGGATCGCTCGTAAGATAACCCACCATTACATAATGGTGTATGTAATAAACCTGCGGCATTTGTACCCAATCTAAAAAACTGTGTTGTGTGTTTATTACTGGGAAATGTATATATGGTGGGAGGGGCGTACAGTGGATGCCAATGACGATACTATTCCTCTGACTGCAGCACCCGCAGGGGGCCAATAAAGCGGTCGGTGCTCTAGTGTCGTCTGGGCACCAGAGCCCCTCCCGGCCCCCCTTGGTGGCAGGGACTCCGGTGAGTCCCCCCTCTTCCTCCCTGGGTGTGACGCAATGGGCGTCACTTCCGGGGGCATTGTGGACTGAGGGGAGGCTATATAGCCCTCCCCCACCATGAGGTCGACCTCTTTGCCACGCTCGCCGCATCCCTCCCTTCCACTTACCCGGCATGGTGGTGGCAGGTGGGGGGGCAGTGAGTATTGTAATGTTTTCCTTTTTCGTTGCAGGCGGAGATACAGGGCGATCTGGAAGCAAATGGGTACAGAAGGGTACCTCTGCGCGGCACCATGGTGGGTGCCAGAGCCAAATATTAGGAGCCTCATGGGAGGTTCCTGGAAAACCGTGTCGGCGCCCCGCTAGTCCTTTGGGCGTTTGTGGGCCTGAACAACCGGGGGGTTTGCTATGTGACGCTCCGCCCTGGAAGGGGCGTGAGTAAAAGTTACCAACGGTCACGTGATCCAGTAAGAGAATCACTGGTAGGGTAGGGGTTCGCTCCAGTGCTGCCCGGCTCATCAGGCGGGCAGGCGGCCCAGTTGGTTGCCTGCCCTTGGATCGCCCGTAAGATAACCCACCATTACATAACGATGTATATAATAAACCTGCGGCATTTGTACCCAATCTAAGAAACTGTGTTTTGTGTTTATTATTGGGAAATGTATATATGGTGGGAGGGGCGTACAGTGGAAGCCAATGACGATACTAAGAGGACATAGGAGGCGCTAGGTGCCGTGAGGAAGACACGGATGGCGCTAGAGTGCCGTGACACAGGAATGAGGCGCTATAGAATAGTGGGAAGGAAGGAGAGAGCACTAGTCTGTGGCAAGGAACACTAGGATACCCTGGGGTGTGGTAAGGGACGAGAGATGTTAATCTTTCCAGTGATTTTAAATCAGTCATGCACAAAGGAGAAAAGGCGTGTACGCAGTGAGCAAAGGTGCATGATAAGGGAGCCATGGCACGTGCGCAAGGACATATATGTATGTGCATTGCGAAATGCAGATACCCAGATAGCACGAGCACTGGTACATGCAAAGTGTGCATTACGATTTGCACAGCCAGCAGTGGCACAAGTTCAGGAAGAGATGGCACAATGCATAGGCATACGCGTATGGGTGCAATCGTACTTGTACTACAGGTGGTGGCACTAGTACAGGAATAGATGGTACAGTACAGAAGCACAAGCATAAAATAGTACTAGCACTGCAAGCGATGGCACTAGTACAGATAGAAATGGCACAGTGCAGAGGCACAAGTGTAAGGGTGCAATAGTACTAGCACTGCAAGCGATGGCACTAGTACAGATAGAGATGGCACAGTGAAGAGGCACAAGTGTAAGGGTGCAATATTACTTGCACTGCAAGTGATGGCACTGGTACAGGGAGAGATGGCAGAGTGCAGAGGCACAAGTGTAAGCAGACCCCCCAGGATATAGCGGCATGGATTCGCAAATTTAGCGGCACAAATATAGAAATTTAGCGGCACAAATATGAAAATTTAGCGGCATTTTTGCGGCACTTTATTTTACTCATAATGATTCATTTTCAGCCTTAAATCATTGGAAACTCTTTTAGCAGAGTATTCCACTTTGAATAGGGAACCTGGAATATGGAACAGAGGAAGCAGCCCACAGGTGAAGGCTGTTATCCTTTGGAAATGCAATTCTCCATTTGCTTTAGTATAGCAGTTATCACACGTTTTGACACATTGCGGGACCGGTGTTTTTCAATCTGCAGATTATGCAGATGGTGGATTTTGTGGCAAATTCATAACTATGCGAAATTCGCAGCGGCCGCACAGTCGCATAATTCCAGTGGCACTGACTATAAGTCCCAGAATTCAATTGTAAAAAAACCTGGAACTGGAGCATCACACATGGACCTGGGAAACCTGACAGGATTGATGGTGGCAAACTATCTAATTTACTGTGCAAGCTATGTTTTTGTCAATAACACTTTGTAATATGTTCATTATGTAAAAACCAAAACGATTTTTTCCCCGTTTTCAACTCTTGCTCTTTCTCATTGCCTTTGTTTCCTTCACCCTTTAATCTTTCTCACGTTTTGATGTGGTTTTCCCTTGTAGCTTACTATTGTAACCCTGCCATTGTTTCCATTCGCTTTGTCTTCCACAGCAAAAATCTATCAACAGGAACTGACTGATATGTCCCCTGCTTTCGGGCTTCTCACTCGCATAATTTAATACTGTGCCCTACCATTCTATGTCCAGGCCTCTCTTAACTGCCAGGAATCTCTGTCGAGTGCCTCCCCAGTTACATCCCGAACTGTTTGAAACCCTAAACCTGTGGTTCCTAGATTCAGAATGGGCAGGGTCCGGTGATATTTTATTCAACAGAAAGAACATTAGCCGAGTCTCATTCACCTGTGGTTTTGCGCAAGATTTTAAGGAACACAATAGTACTGAAGACACAGCAACTACAACAGTCCTTCAAAACACTGGAAAATAAAAATAGTAGGTCACATTTGAGAGTAAAGTCAATGTGCCCCATATCATGCTAGACGTGAAGGCTAGGTAGTTATGAGAACGATATTTAGACACTGCCTCATCTGCAGAGAAAGAGGATCAGAGTGTGACAGGAGTGTGTGTGTGGAGATGACCACTTTCCACATTAATTATTGTTCAATTACTACTTCCTGCTGTTCAATTTATTGGCTTATTCATATTTTTTAGGTGGGAAGGTTTTGGAGTGTTGCCCCATACCGAAAGAAACGGTGGTCTTGTGTAATCCCTTTTCTTCTGCCGTTTTACAAAAGTGCCGATTTCGCGGGCACTTTTGTAAAAATCGCGGCATTTTTACAAAAGTGCCGATTTCGCGGCAAGCCGCGAAATCGCGAAATCCTGGAGGGTCTGTGTAAGGGTGCAATAGTACTTACTCCCCAGGCAGACGCTGTTTATTTTTGCATCGCGCTTTCACTTTAAAGTGAAAGCGAGATGCAAAAATAAACATGCGACGCCATGTGCCGAAATCCCTTATCCTCCCCGTGACCCTGTGCACCTCTGAGCTCCGTGCCTGCTTCACAGCTGTTGTGAAGACTTTTCTTATCTGCTTGTTAAATAAACAAGCAGATAAGAAAAGTGTTCACGACAGCCGTGAGTCATGCGAGGAAGTCCGGTAAAAAGCCAAAGGGAGGCAACGAAAAACCCTCCTTTCCAATGGGAAGCCAGCGTTTACCATAAACGCTGAGGCTACCCAGTGGAAATGCGGGGCGGTGCTCGAGTCCCCTTCTCGAAACTGACTCCTTTATTATAGCTCTCACAGGCGAGAAGCGCATACATGGTCAACGCCAGCCGAGACCTAAAAGGGAGGCATTGAAAGACCCTCCTTTCCAATGGGAAGCCAGCGTTTACCATAACCACTGACGCTACCCAATGGAAATGAGGGGCGGGGCTCGAGTCCCCTTCTCGAAACTGACTCCTTTAGTATAGCTCTCGCCGGCGAGGAGCGCATGCGCGCTCAACCCCAGCCGAGACCTAAAAATGAGGCTTTATTTATCACTAACTGAGGCATTATATCTTGTTTCCTTTTTTTCCTTTGTAACACCATTACGCTCAATTCTGTAACCAGTGCATATCTTTTCAGTAGTTGAGATTACTTACTACTGTAGCCGGATGAGTGCCCCTGAGGACTGCGAGAGCGAAGGATTAACCAGCTACATATTCATAACTTTTGTTGTAGAAATACAGGATTGCAGAGCTGGGCAGCTCTCTATGGAAATGTACAATATTTCATAATAACCAGACAGTTCCTCCGGGAAGCAGCTAGGGTTGGGCAGAGTCGGTCATGTGGCAGACTCTGCCCAGCCCTGCCGTCCTCGGACTTCACATCTGTACGATTACAGGCGTAATGCACTTCTCAACACTGCTGCAATACATTCAATAGGAGAGTGCCGGCACTCTTTTGAATGTATTGCAGCAGTGCAGAGAAGTGCCGGCACTCTCCTATTGAAAGTATTGCAGCAGTGCTAAGAAGTGCAGGTACTCTCCTAATAAATGTATTGCAGCAGTGCTGAGAAGTGCACGTACTCTCTCATTAAATATGTGGCAGAAGTGTTGAGAAGTGCAGACACTGCTGCAATACATTCAATAGAGTGCCGGCACTTCTCAGCACTGCTGCAATATATTCAATAGGAGAGTACGTGCACTTCTGCAACACATTTAATGGGAGAGTACCTGCACTTCTCAGCACTGCTGCAATTCTTTTAATGGAAGAGTGCCGGCACTTCTCACAAGCAAACATGTTCCCTAAATAGTGAGTAGCTGCAATTTTATTTATAGGTTTAATGCACTGAATACACAGATACTTATAATAAGCCTTTATTATAAGCAGATTGTCTGTCACCTCCCCCTTTTTTGGTCACTCTTTCCATAAACCGAGAAAATGTCAATGAGGTAATATATTTTTCGCGTTTTTCACTTGTTCTTGCGCAGGGCAATTACTTGCAGCATTTTTGGACGTGGGCAAGGAGTTACACGTGTCAGTTGCAAAAGGCTTCTTCTTTTAGTTTTGAGTGCCAAAGCCGAGGCTGTCTGCACTCCTGCAGCGGCCTTGTCTGAAGGAAGAGGGAAGGTCGTGGCATGCAAAACGATGGATTTAACCAAGATGTGGGATTGGGGGTGAAGGTTTGAGTAGTAATTTTTAGGTCTCGGCCTGGCGAATGCAGCACATGCGCTGCCCTCGCCATGCAGAGTGCTTCTTGGAATCAATACGGATTCCGATGCCGTGTCTCAGCTCCGCCTGCAGTTTTAATTTGTGCGCGTCGTTTGGCGTCACAAATTATGCAAAAGGCAGTGCAATGATTGCACCGGAGGCATTTCAATCCCTCCTGATTGCCACCCTGTCCCCTTTTGACCCCGCCCACCGGGATTGGATCTTTTACTGGCGAAAGTACAATCACTCCTTTAATTATTAGCTATGCACTTTTTTCCCGACATGCTCTCTCCTAAACTTGCAAACTCGTGTTTTGTTTTGTTTAAGCAGCGCGGCCGATCTTTATCTTGTGTTGTTTTAAAGCGCTGTGGTTTTAAGGCATCCTTTATGTTCTTTTGTCATGTTGGAGAATGGCGCTGTACATTTGCTGGCTCGCCGAATCAGTTAAAACCGACTTAAGAAGTATGTAGTGACCTCAATCAGAAGCTTGTTTTTCCTCCCGTATATATGGTAAGCACAAATAATCCTGCCGGACGACCATTTTCTTTGTCACTTCAACATTAAATTTTATTTTTCAAGCACACCGTTCCTGATGTGCAAGTTGGTTTCATTGACCATCACTTACTCATATTACTGTCACACATGTGATACGGTATCACGTCTCTGGGAGTGAGAGTCGGTCGCCGGATTCGGTAATTGTTCCGTGCTCCTTGGGTTTACGCTAAACTGCTGTCACTCACAATCTCGCTTTCTGGCCTCGGATGCTGACATCTCGTTAGATCTTCCAGCCTATATTTAGACCACAAGGAGCGAGCGAGCGCCTGACAGCCTACTCCCTCACTGCAGAGACCGTTCCCATATCTTGGTTTGATTCAAACCACAACAGAAAGTCTTTCTCGGGCCTACTCTGGGCTAACTTCATCGCACACCAAAATCTTAAGGGTGCACTACAGCATCCTTACATAAGGCCGCCCGGCCACCACTATTTCCCATTTTTAATTTGAATGTCTACAGTTTTAAACATTATCATTTTCACGACATTCGTAAGCACTTCTCTAAAGAAAGAACTCATGCAAACTACCATATTCACGACCTTCGCATGCATTTTTATAAAGAAAACACTCACGGAGACAGGACGCATTAGCAGTTACAATCTCTCGGACAACATTTGATTTTCAAGTTTAGTTTTGCACTCCCTACCTTTCTTCCCCAGCTCGCAGCACTTTTTGTTTGTGTTCTTTGTGCCTACGGGTTAGATCGCCATAAGTCACTGTACACCTGTACACCTGTACAATCTCTTACTGTTAATTATAGGGTAAGGGCCATATTAGACTTTTCACTCCCGTTCCTTCCGCAGACTACAAGACGCTTTGGTAAGTTCCGTCCACCCTTACTGCAACACAGTTTTAATTGTTTTTCCCATGGTACTTTTGTCAACCGACAGTCTGTAACAGAATGACGGTGACTCTAACCATACACAATATTAACTGACTAAGCACTGCTTTTCCTTATCTCTGGGGCAATCCAAGTTCACTAAATCAGATCTTACGTATGAATACCCTCAGGAGCAGGGCTTTAAGTGGGATAAAAAATCTAGGGGGGGGCCTCTCAAAGGGGCGTGGCCAACGTAATTAAGGGCCTGGCTTAAAACACATCAGCCTAAACTAACAATTGCATCTGCATACTTTGCTTGTAAACAGAAGAACTTTCTCTGAGCCCGATTCATTAATGCTGTATTCGGATGCTCGGTGTCGTCTACCTGCAAAAACAACACCTCCCTGGCAGGGCCGGGCATTCCTCAAACGGTGCCCCGGGCGAAATTACATTTGACACCCCTCCTGACCCTTCCCCCTCAATCTTTCTCTTTGTACCCCCTCGCATTGGTGATCCTAGTGGGGGGGGGGGGTTTGGTTTGCTCTCTGGTCTCATGCTGTGGCTGTGGCTGAATACCTTAAATACCTTAAACCAGTGAGCAGCCTTTTTACACACACGTCACAACTCAATTTAATCACCTATTCAGTTACTAAACTGGAGGTGAGAGTCCATGGGAGGCGAGTTGGAGAAAGATAATCGGATGGCCTGGCCCAGCTCTCCCATACCAAAAGCTGTCCCTGCTTCCTGGACCGTTAATCCGGATATGCCATCTTTTAAAATTGAATATGCAATTTACCAGAGTTTTAAAACCACCACTTGGCCTCATTTGCTGTAGTTGTAGGACAGAGAAAGGGGATTAGACTGTGCGCGTTACCTGGAGTCCAGCAGGGCAGTTCCATTGCGAATTTTGCGATCACTAACATAGGTTGAAAGTAATGAATTATAAAGATCAAAATTGGTAGGAACATACTTAAAAAAACAAGCATTGACAATGCAATAGGCCTCGCCTTTCATTAAGTTAAAGTTATTTGCTTTGCTATACAATACCATCAGCAAAGCAAATGGCTTTAACTTAATCAAAGGCGAGACCTATTGCATTTCCAATGCTTGTTTGTACTTGGTCCGAAATGACACTGCGTAAATATGAATGCTGTTCACTCATAACCTATAGTGAAAGAAACAGCATATTAATACCATATGCTTTCTTACTCACTCCTTTTATATATAAGAATTGTAAAATAATAGTGGCTTTTGCCCAACTCAATGGCACTCAATTTACTAACCTCCGAAGAATCGATGTCTGAGTCAGCCTTGCTGGGATTCAACAACATGACCTGCACATTGCTGCATTAGTCAGCAGCAACTGTTTCATTCACTGTGCCATCTGAAATGTGACGTTTTTTCATAATTGGAAGTCAATTAAGGCGGTAACTCTAGCTTCACGTCCGAATCGAAATCAAGTCCGAAGTTGGAAGGATGTCCTTTATATGAAAAACTGTGTACACACATTTTGCAATCACTCCCTTTGTGCTTTCAGAAAGATGGAATATTAAAGTCTTGCACCTATTACAGAATTTGTTGATGAAGTGTTCTTAACCATTCCTTAAGTTCCTTCTAAGGGGGGGCGCTAGAGGGCGCCAAATCAAGATGGCCGCACGCGAGTGAGGCTCCCGCCGGACCGGGCGTTTTCGCTATCCTTTCCAGCATCCTGACAGCGTAATCCTCTGCCTCACCCCTACGGCTGGGTCCGCTGTGCCCTGTGGGACATTCCGGTGCCCGGCACGTCTGCGGGGGCGGCCGGAGTGCCCCGATATCCTCTATTGTTGTTCCGAGCGGAGGGGAGCTTTCATCCGCGGCCTGCACCTGACGGGGGACTCTGCACGCGAGCCCGGTGCTGCGGGGCCTATGCGGCGTGGACGGATCCCGGTCCCCAGAGCTGGTAGCTGAACCGGACGATCATCGGCTGTCCCCGCCATTACGAGGAGGTCTCGGAGGAGGTAGGCGGGGAACCTCTCTGTGACCTGGGCGCCCTGTGGGTCCTTCCCGCCCGCTGCCCCCTGCATCTGCCGGAGCCTGCGCCCGAGCCTCGGGTTGGCGGGCTGCTAGTGTCGCTGAGGGGCTGTGCACGCCTTGGACTGCTGCGACTGACTGGGGGGCAGAGATAACCATTATAGCTCCCCTGCCTGTGTGGACGCCTGCCCGGGCCTGGCTGCGGGGACGCACTTGGGGGGGCCTGAGAACGTCGACCTGCACGGTGCATCATACATGCTTGGCCGGCGGGGTGGACCGAGAGGCCGGAGCGTTTGCTGTTGCCCCCCCGCCGCTGTGGTGAGAGGCGGGGGCTGTGATCCTTCGGTTGCGAGGAGTGTGCGCCCGTGACCACATCCGACTGACTGCAGACCTGGGGCCGGGGCCGCCTGCAGTGGACCACGCTGTGGGGCCGCTTGGAGCGGGCGGATCGCGACCCGGACATCCCCCCTCCCCCCCCCCGCTGCCATACGGACGCTTGCTGCGGTCTACTACGGGCCTGGGGGCGCTGCCTCGTGCGACCCGGCCGGGGTGGGCCTGCTGGCTGTGGGGTCCCCCCCCCTCCCTGATTGATTGATTGGCCGCGGGCGGGGCGCCCTGGGGGGGCCGGTGGGACCGCGCCTCTAGTGGCCGTGCTCCTCGGGGTGGACCTGGGAGTTGCGTCGGCCCGATTTGCACACGCGGATTGGCCGGTCCCGAGCGTGGCCCCCGCGGGTCCCGGTGGTGCGTGCTCTCTCCTCGACTGCGCTGACTGCGGGGTGAGCGGGGAAGGTCGGATTCCTGGCATCATGGGGCGCAAAGACGCTAAGCAGTCCAAATTGCCGTTTGAAACCCAAAAAGCCCCCGCGTCGTCGCTCGAGCCTGGCCCCTCCGCCGCTGGCTCTCCGGACGAGGACTGGAAATCTCTCCTGCTGGGATTGAAACAAAGCCTGTCGACCATAGACTCCAAGATTGACAACATTACTACCAGGTTGGATGGTGTGGTTGCCAAACTGGACCAGCATGACGCCCGCATAAAGGAGACTGAGGACAGGATCTCCACACTGGAAGACGGCGCCACATCTGCGGACCGACATATGACACAAATGGACCGACTTCTCAAAATAATCGCCGACAAGAACGAGGACCTAGAAGCGAGGTCCCGTCGCAACAACGTTCGCATCCTTGGCCTTGCGGAGACCACCAACACTGGGAAAATGGAGGTCTTCGTCGAGAACCTGGTGGCGGAACTGTTTGGTAGAGAGTCCTTCTACCCGCACTTCATCGTGGAGAGAGCCCACAGATCCCTTGCTGCCCGCCCCCCTCCTGGCGCCCAGCCGCGGCCCATCATCGCGCGTTTCCTCAATTATAGGGACCGGGATGTGGTGCTCAGACGCTCGAGAGAGATGGGAACAGTGAGTTACTGCAACACTACGCTGTCCTTCTTCCCCGATTTCACCGCATCTGTGCAGGAAGCCCGTCGGAAATTCACTGGGGTTAAGAAAAAACTGCAGGCCCGTGAGATTCCGTACGCGATGCTGTACCCTGCGAAACTGAAAATCCCGCACCGTGGCAAACAACTGTTTTTCCAGCAGCCGCAGCAGGTGGAGGACTTCCTCAAACAGCATAGGAGGGACTCAGCCAAGGAGGGCGCGGAGCCGCGGCGCTCTCGATCGTCCTCGCCGACGGAGCAGCTGGACTGAATGAGTTGGGGGGATGCTCCCCTTGGCTCGCTATGTTGCCGCGGCTGGACTTGCCCGAATGGGCCAACGGCACTCCTGGTGAGGTACTTCTTTGTTTTTCAAGAACATGTCACTTGAACTATCGCTGTTATACTCTGTGCCCGGTCGCCCACCTCCGTCCCATACTGGGGCCCTGGAGTATTTCTGGGTCCTCGTGGGTGTAAGTAGGGAGGTGGTTGGCAGGTCTGGCGCCCCTAGAGTTCGATCCCCCAATGGGCGCACCCCATTACGCCCCTTTCCTCATTAAGGGAGGGGTGGTTACTGCCATTGTACTGGTTGTTACGTTGGGTTTGGTGGGGGGGGAAGGGGATGGGAGGGCAAAGTGTACCCGGCCAGTTGGGGTTGCCGGCGTGGGTGGGTTGCTGTTCCGACTTTCTCCTGGGTTTATCGATGACTCCGGACAGGGTATGAAAAGTCGGTTGGGTGGGTTAAATAATTGGGACCTAGGTTTGAAATGTGATGCTGAGTGCTATGTGCAATTACGTGCTATGACTACATGCCACATATACCTTCATCCGGGTGAATGGGGGACCTAGCTGACACGCGCCCAACTTTCAGCTGCTCTCCTGGAACGTACGCGGATTAAATGACCCAAGGAAGAAGAGGCAGGTCTTGAGTTACCTGACCAGGCAGGGAGTGTCCGTAGCCATGCTCCAGGAGACACACTTAAAACCAGGAGGGACTCCCTCCTTTGCATCACGATGGGCCGATAGTAGGGTGTTCTCGTCTTACTCGAGTTACGCGAGGGGAGTGACCATTCTAGTGAGACGCGGGGTAGGGTTTACACTTGCGGGGGCCGAAGTGGATCCTGGCGGGAGGTACTGCATGGCGTGGGGGACATTGCACTCACATACAATGCTGTTTGCGTGTTACTATGGCCCTAATACGGATGACCCGTCCGTGCTCCTCACTATGTGGGGCAGGATTCAGACCCTAGGAATATCCCACATCCTACTGGGGGGGGGATTTCAACACTGCACTCAAACCTGCAATGGACAGGTCACGCCCGCAGGCATCGCATTACACAAACACACAGCGCGCGTTGGTAAACATAGTGGATGAGCACCACTTAGTTGACGCTTGGAGGCATTGCCACCCCTCGCTCCGGCAGGGCACGCACTACTCCGCAGTGCATTCCACTTGGGCACGTCTTGATTACATATTCCTGTCGCCCGGCCTCTCTCCTTGGTTGGGCGAGGCGCTTCATCTCTCCCGCACATTCTCGGACCATTCCCCTGTCCTGCTGTCCATACGTATTCCCCTTGAGGTATCTCCGTACCTGAGCTGGCGCTTAAATCCTGCGCACCTCACGGACCCCGTGTTTCAGGCGGAACTAGAGCACGACATAAAAGACTTTTTTGAGCGTAATATTGATTCCGTATCTAGCCTCACTACTGTTTGGGAGGCGTTTAAAGTCACCGTAAGAGGTTGGTGCATAGCTAAGGGGGGAGGTGTCCTTAAGTCTCTGCGCGGAGATCTGCGCAGGCTGGAGAGCGAACTCCGTGAGCTAGAGCGCGAAATGGAACGGAACAAACGGGGACCTGACACGGTGGCACAGCTCCGAGAGAAACTCAATGAATACACGGAAGCTGCTGCCAAAGAAAGCAAATTTCTGGGGCGACCCTTTGTCTCTAGGGTGTATGGAGAGGGTGACAGGCCGGGCAGGGCGCTGGCCTCCGCAGTTCGCCCCCCCAGGTACCATAACTACGTTACCTCCCTGCTTGATGAACAAGGCACCCCGCAGCGGGATCTTGCTGCCCAACTCAAAGTCCTCACAGACCACTACACTAAACTTTACACATCCCACAGGACTACACCGCTCGTACTGCATGAGTACCTTGACGACACTGCGCTTGCGTGGCTGGGCCCATCCCAGCAGAAGTTCCTTCATCACGAACTAGATGAAATAACAGACGCCATAATGGCCATGAAGTCGGGCAAGGCGCTGGGATCGGACGGGTTACCGGTTGATTTTTACAAGGCCTTCAAGCATGTGCTGGCCCCCATTCTACAGCAGGTGTACTACTCTGCGCTGGAGGTGGGTGCCCTGCCTGCCACGATGCGAGAGGCACTCATAACGTCACTGTTGAAACCTGGTAAGCCACCGGAACACTGCGACTCGTACAGGCCCCTTTCGCTATTAAACACGGACGTTAAGATTTTGGCGAAGGTCCTAGCAACGCGTCTTAACCTTCTGATGGAGCGCCTCGTCCTCCCGGACCAGGCCGGGTTTGTTCCCAACCGTGCGACTTCCCACAATCTGCGCACGCTACAGGCGGTGATGCAGGATATTGATCCTACGAGTGAGGCTGCCGCGGTTTTTCTTGACGCCACCAAGGCGTTTGATTCCTTGGAGTGGGATTACCTTCTGGCCTTGTTGGAGCGGATGGGCATGCCATTCAATTTCCTAGATTGGATACGGCTGTTGTACCGCCAACCTCGAGCAGCGGTCCTGCTCAACGGCGCCCGCTCCCCCCCCTTCGCGATCCACAGGGGTACCCGACAGGGGTGCCCTCTCTCCCCGGTTCTGTTCGCAATCGCCATAGAGCCCCTGGCGGCCAAGCTTCGGCAGCATCACAAACACCGAGCTCTCATTTATCCAGAGCGCCAACTACTCATTGCCCTATATGCAGATGACATGACTCTATATGTGCATAAGCCGCGGGAACACCTGAACCCTCTGCTGCGTGAAGTCACCAAATTCGGAGCCATCTCGGGGATACAAATCAACTGGGCAAAGTCGGCTCTGTTCCCCTTGACTGACAACACCACGCAGTTTCCTCTAGATTACCCCCTGGTGTGGGAATCGGCCGAGATAAAATACCTGGGCATTCAGGTGGCTAGAAATCGGGAGGCCCTGATTAGAGCCAACTACGGGACTGTCATAGATAAACTCACGGACAACGTTACTCGGTGGATTCGCCTCCCGCTGTCAATGGCGGGTCGGATCTCGCTGATAAAGATGGTGGTTCTTCCCAAACTGTTGTACCTCTTTACCAACATACCGTACAGCCCTGGCGCATGTTTCTTTCGTGCTCTCGACTCCCAGTTGTCGAGACTTATCTGGGGTGGGAAGCAGGCCAGACTTAGCCTGCGGACCCTCATGTTACCTTATCACCAAGGGGGTTTGATGTACCCCACTTTCGACGATATTATGACTGCGCACAGGGCCACTTCGCGGCCTACTGGTTCCACCCCCCTCCCTTTATGGCGCACCTGGCAGTTGAAGATGGGTATATGAGGCCAGAGCAACCCTCCGGATATTTATACACGATAGCACGCACAGAACATAGAGACCCCACCACGGTCGACTGCACGGTCAATGCCTGGAAACGATTGACAGGATATATGGACGTGAAATTCCTATACTCACCCCGCATGGCTCTGGCGAACGATCCCAGATTGAGTGTCACCCGTGAGGAGATTGGCCGTAGGCTGCTCACAAAACTCGCGATTCACACTTGGGGGGATTTATACCACCAGGGGAGTTTTCGTACGGCGACGCACTTCTTTGGGGACAATACTCCTTCGGTTATGGATACCTTCATTTACGTTCGGCTTCGGCAAAATATCAGGGCTGTCACGCCTGACTTTCCGGATGAGCCAGATACCGTGGCGCCGCTACATGCTCTGTTGCAGAAGGGAACGCCGTCACACGTGGTCTCCATGTTATATAAACACGCGCAGGCGGCCCCGTCTCCCCCCCCCTCTCCGTGCACGCGCCAGCTGGGACACAGATCTGGGGGAGCCACTGTCGGATGATCAGTGGGAAGAAAGTTGCTCTCATACCAATGCGGTGACAGGTAATGCTCGCCTTAGGCTAGTTCACTTTAAATTTCTACATCGCCTCTACTTTACCCCTGCCAAACTGCACCGATTCGGACTCCGGGACAATGATCGCTGCCTACGGTGCAGAAGGCCAGGAGCAGGCTTCATGCACCTAGCATGGGCGTGCCAGGCCGTGGCCGCCTATTGGGTAGCGGTGTTTGCTGCTCTCTCTGACATGATTGGGGTAAACATTGCGCCTTGCCCTAGGATAGCCCTGCTGGGTCACTCCAACCCCGCTGTTAAGACACACCGGAAATTTTTCGCGCTGGGACTCCTGCTGGCTAAGCGCCACGTCGCGTGCCGGTGGGGACGGGGGCGAGCGCCTAAATTCAAAACCTGGCTGGACACGATGACAACTTGGCAGGAGCAGCTGCATAGTTATTCAGACCTTTTACCACACAAGTCGCGCCCCAGGGACCTTTGGGGCCCCCTAGCTGCGTATCTCCTTCGTGCACAGGTTCCAGACGCATCCACTGCTGACGCGAATAGTGACATGGTGATGTGCGGCCGGCCTTCCATGCTGGCTCCAGCGCCCCCTCCACTGACAACTGACATTGTCTGATCCCCTCCCCTTCCTCACCCCTCTTGCTTCCCATACATAAGGGCTTGCGTTCCGGGTACGAACGGCAGGGCTACACACGTCCCGTGGAGCATCCGCTGACACGGGTTAGTGGGGTGGCAGACCTTCCGCCCCCCCTGGGAATGGAACGTGGCGGAGTCCACCCCGAGATGGCATAACATACACGGCACTACAGGCAGTGGCTTCACGGCGCGTTTCTTACTTGGGTCATTACCACATCCTCCCAGAGCATTAGATGGGTCTGTGGGGCACAGGGCGCCGCGACGCTGCTTATCGACTGCATTCCATGATGGGAGGTAATGCCCTCACAGCACCACGCTGCACTACCTTTGTATACCTCATACTGTGTATGGAGGGCAGCTTCTGGGAGGGAACAGTCCATATTGCACTTGTTTTGGGTTTGTTACTAAAGTTGAATGAAACCTCAGGTACCTCATGCTTGAATACCACTTGCGGATACGCCTACTTACTACTGCATTCTTCAACAGCTCAACTTCCAATACTACGCGGCCGGCCCGACTGGGTTGTAGGCGACATGCTGTGTACTGTAGTCGATGCTTTTCAACCTGTGCTTCTTGATTCTTGCACTACACGTTGTCGCTGCCGGCCTGTTCATTCAGGATGTAGGCGTAGAGCTGTGTGCTACTTTTTCAGGATCAATAAAGGTTTTGGAAAAAAACAACAACAAAAAAAAAGTTCCTTCTAAGCACATTCTGTCTATAACCCTGCATTTGGAGATGTGCCCTACTCGCTATGTGACAAATGTGCCAGAAAGAAATATAGGTTTTAATTATTTTACACTTTCCATGTTGGTACTGCGTGCAGCTGGCCTTCTTCAGAGTTTGCCGATTTTAAAATATTCGATTTCCGTGGAAATAGTAATTGTTTTCAAAGTTACACGTAGAGGACTGATAGCCCAACTAGAAAGCAACTACATATAACACCGCCTGCTTTCAGCAGTAGCACAAAACACCAGTTAATTGATCACATTAACATATGAACAGTTGCTGAGCAACGGCTTCCATCCCCCCAGACCACCTCTGAACCTCCAAGCGTTTAACTTTTAGGAGCAAGGAGTCTTTGCCTTCCCACGAGCAGAGAAAAGTGAGCTTCAGGGACATCTATGACAGGTGCATCTGGTAGGAAACGTAGAGCTGCATTGGTGAAAGCTCTGGCATAAGGCTACATTTGCAAATATAAAACAAAATATATATCTACTTTAATATCGTGTTATTCAAACTTTGTGAAATAAAAGTGTAGTGAAAATCTAATTTCACAACATAGTTACCCCTAGAGTAAATCATACTGGTAGAATATAAGCTTTAAACATGTGTGACTGCAGCAAACACTGTTGCAAAGATTTTGTAGTTGTATCCATGTTTTTAATTAACAGAGACCTTTTATATGTTAGTTCATTTTTTTAATACGGCCGTTCAATTGTACATAATGTCTTCTTGGTTAGATATAAGGTAACAAAAATGCCTATAACACTGTTTATAATAACTTTTAAATGCTTATAACACTTTTTTATAATAACTTTTCAACATGCTGCACAGCAGCTATGCTGCTCTTTAACGTAGCTTAAAGACATTGGGAAAGACAAAAGCTCTGGCTAAACATAAGGTTCCAAAGGTGAGGCCTATTGGCTATGCCAATGCTTGTTTGAAATAGCAGACGCTTTTTGCAAGTAGGAGTTTGATTAATTTAAAAAATGCATCCCCTTTCAAAATGACACAAAAAAAGAAGAATGTGAGGATTTGAAAAGCTCAAGGAAAAATAATGGCTAGAAGCTGAAATGAATTTAAAACGGAATAAAGCATTGGTGCTTTCTAATAAAACAAAACAAGCATTTGGTGTTAAATTTTCTGCACACCTGTGCATGTGAAGTCACTGTGCTGTTCCGTTCAATAAATGCTGTTGTACAAGGTGCTTAGCACATATTAATTCACGAGGCAGCTACTTGCATTTTTTTTTCTAGCGCCAACTTGACTGAAGGGCATTACATCGCTGGGCTGTGTTTTTTCCACTAAAACATAAGGAGAATAAGTGATTTTCCCATAATCACGGGAGCTTTAGCAAACGCTGGGACTCAACCAGGATTCCAAGGTCCAAAGTAGGCTGCAGTAGCCTTTATTGGAATGCTACTGCTCACTATTTACTGCACTTGAAAACAATACTTTTTACACGTTTTTCGTGAGCTAGGACAAACGTGTTTGCTATAATCACAGACACGCATCTATTCTGTGAGCAGAGAGAAAAAAAACGCTTTGGGCAGATCTTCGGCCTTTCAGCAAGTTGCACCTATTGCTACTTGTCCATGGCCTCCTTCTCCGTCTGCTCGCACAGCCAAGGTGTGTGTATCTGGGGAGAGGAGTTGGCCTAACGGCTAGGGCGCGCGACCTCGGACCTGGGGAACTGGGTTTGAGTCTCTGGTCTAGTTCGCGCTATATAAAACTCTACAAAAAAAAAAGAAGTGAACAAATTACGTTAAAAAACATACATTATGGTCAGGGCACAAGTCCTATAAAAAGAAGTGGTGGGGACTGACAATATGCAAATTACCTCATGACGTCACGTGCTGAACGTTTCCCGGTGTCTGAAAATTACACCGTACACGTTCAGCTTATTTCTGTGGGGCCCAGTTTCTTGGTAGGGGGGACGGCGTCCACCCTGTGAAAAGAGTGGGGGGGATGCCGTTTACCTGCGTGTACCCCTGACTCGAGCCCTAAATTTATTTATTTATTTCGGAATGTACAATCATGGTGGTGTACACATCTACTCGCCTACAACCCTGAGGGCCGGCTACTTTGTATCTAATAATCATTGCGAGTCTCAGCGTTTCCCACATCCCGGAGGCCGGGTATCGCTGTCTTATACATACCAGAATACAATAACTCTATTCATGAATGTCACCCACCATGTATATTCTTATAGTCCGGTCCCTAAATGGGAGCACAAAGTTTTCTTCTTTAAAATTCGCCGAGTTTAACATCAACACCCTCCTCCCACAACTATTGAAAGGCCCTGTCAGTTGCTCCCGAGGGCTCCCCATCAATGCCCGTTCTGGTCCTCTCGTCTAATAGCACTGTTTCACCGAACCGGTGCGTGCACAGACCAACCGTATCGCATGATCCACTATGCCCTCCAGTTCTCAGTGTACGACATGGTATGCATGCACCCCTCTGCACGCCATGTGTTAGAACTGCGCTAGCTGTCGTATAACCCTCTTAGCCTGCCTCCGAGTCTGGTGCAAGCGCCTCCCCCTCCCCCGCGCTAGGACCGGCACCCGCTCCCCCACTCCTGAGATAGTCCGCATACAACCCTCAAAAGTTCTTTGGCCTGCTCCTCGGAGGGAGCAGTTCGCTAAACATCTCCGACTGCGTACAGCAATATAGCGCATCCCGCTTCCATTGCTCCATTGTGGGCCTTGGGCCTCGCATCCAGCACAGAGCAACTCTGCGTTTGACTATTAACATGCCCATATCTACCAGCCTACGCGCTGCCTTTGGGAGCCCCCTCGTATGTCCCAATAACGCAACCGTGGGATCCGGTACCAGGTCTAAGTCAGCTATCTCTCCAATCTGCCGAAATACATCTTCCCAAAATTTAGCCACGCCGGGGCAGTACCATGCCACATGAATGAAATCTGCCACTGGGTGCGCACACCTTTCACACGCCGACCCCTCACGCAAGCCATACCTGTGCAGCCTGTCCGGCGTATAATAGACTCTGTTTATGAATTTGAAATGAATAAGTCTATGCCTGCCATGCAGCGATATGCGGCGCGTGCCCATGCAACAATATGACCACATGGCATCATCTATTGCTGTGCCCAGGTCTCGTTGCCAGGCCAACCGGGCCTTGGTATATTTCTGGGACCTCTGTGACATAGCCATAGAGTATAATTTGGATGTCATCTTGCGAGGGCTCTTGTGCTTAATAAGGTACGACAATTCTGGGACCTCAGGAGGCTCAACCATGTCATCTCCTAGATGTTGTCGCAATGCGCCTCTAACCCTGTGAAATTGAAACCGCTGTAATTGTGTACTGGTCTCCACTGTAGATACTACATCATCCCACGTTTTGGCAGTCCCATCCTGAAACAAGTCTCCCACCAGGTGTATGCCTAATCTACTTAGGGACTGCACAACCCCGCGTTCCCCGCATGGTGCCAACCAGACCGCCCACTCCAGCGGCATGGCCGGGGAGTACAGCAGCGCCCCCGCAGTCCGCTGCAGTATCCAATTCCACGCATGCCCAGTACTATTTAATGAATCTAAATAACCCGTCCTACGACCTGCGGGCTCAAACAAAGTCGCTGGCAATGGAAGGGGCGCATCAAACAGTCTCTCAAGTTTTAGATATGGAATCATGTCGTCGCCGTGAACCCAGTTATGCGCTTGCGCTGCCTGCGCTATCCTGTAGTATAGTTCCATGTCGGGCGCCCCCAGGCCCCCCATATGATAGGGCAGCGTCAGAATATTTCAGCTCACGCGGGCCTGCTTGCCGGCCCACGCCAGCCGCAATAGAGATCTGGTCAGCCGAGCAAAAAAGGTGCGCTGTAGCACCATCGGGATATTGGTAAACAGGAATAAAAAACGGGGAAGTACCACCATCTTGGCAATGTAAATTCAGCCCATGAGGACAAAGGGAGTCCGATCCAGGTCTCCACATCGTCCTCCAACTTATCAATGGCCCTCCCATAATTCTCTGTAAACACAACTTCAGAGTCCCTGTGCAGTTGTATCCCCAGATATCTGATCGAGTCGTCCGACCACTGCAGCGGATACTCCATTTCAAACGGGGTGGTGGACGGCGTCAGCGGGATTGCAATGGACTTATTCCAGTTAACTTTTAGCCCAGATAATGCCCCAAACTGTACTACCTCCCGCAGCACCGGTGCCAAATTGCTCTCCGGTTCTCTGACATATAGCAAAGTGTCATCTGCGTATGTGGAGACCACAATACGATATGATGGGAAGCTCACGCCTCTCAGGTCGTGGTATTCACGCAGGGCCCGCGCCAATGGCTCCACCACCAGGGCGTACAATATGGGGGATAAAGGGCAACCTTGGCGAGTCCCCCGTGAGATGGGTATGGCGTCCGTGACCAAGTCGCCTAAACGGATCCTAGCAGTTGGGCCACTATACAACACACCAATCATTTGTAGAAAGACCGGTCCCAGCCCCATTTTCGTCAGGACCCGTCGCATATAAGGCCATTCTACCGAGTCAAAGGCCTTCTCCATATCCAGGAAAACCGCGAGCGCCCTCGAGTCCCGTTTGACATGTTGCAATACGCCAAACACCGTCCTAAGGTTATACTTAACCTTAGGCACAAATCCCGCCTGCTCCGGTGCTATCAGCTCCGGCGTGAGCAGCGCCAGGCGTGTAGCCAACACCTTAGCCAACAGTTTATTGTCGACATTCAACTAGGACAGCGGCCGGTATGAGCTACACTCCTCCGGGTCCTTACCTGGTTTGGGGATAGCTACCAGGATCGCTTCCCGCATCGATGGTGGCATATGCCCGGTCACACAGATATCATCAAACAACATTGATATATGGGTAAGAAGCAGATCTATAAAGGACCGGTAGAAAGCGACCGTAAGTCCATCCGCACCAGGGGCGCCATTTGCTTTCATGCCCGCCAACGCCTCTAGAATTTCGTCCCCCTCTATGGGTAGGGCCAAAAACTCCCTGTGCTCATTAGAAAGGAAGGGTAGCTGGATATGATCCAAACACTCTTGTATGCTTTCTTCCATATTATTCTGTTGGGAGGCATACAGGTTGGCATAATAAGATTTGAAGCGCGCGGCAATGTCCGCCTCCTCTGTCAGCGTTTCCCCCGTGTCAGACCTAACATTAGTTATCGCGACTTTGCATCTACGGGCTTTTAGCACATTGGCCAGGACTGAGCCAGGCCTTTCGCCCTCTCCATACTTTCTGGCAGTGGCATACTTCCCTAGATGTTGCACTTCCACATCTGCCTCCCTGTGGTATTCCGCCAGCAGAACGCTTAGCTCTTCTGCAATGTCTTCTGTTGCGCCCGCCTGCTGCTTAGACTCTGCTTCCCCTATTCTGCGCTCCAGTGTAGCCAATCTCTTCCGCATAGAGCGCAGCACGCCAGAATGCTTAGTGATCGCCACCCCTTTAATATAAACTTTAAATGCCTCCCACACCATTAGTGTCAAAGAACTTTGTAATTGCCTCCGTCAGTTCTTCTTTAAACAAGGGGTCAAGGAGTGAGTATGGGGGGAACCGCCATAAAAAAGGGGGAATAGTTTTCTTGGGTGCGGCCAATGTAAGAACTATGGGGGAGTGATCCGAAAGAGTACGCGGCAGCACCTGACATGCGCGAACCTGAGGAACAAGCGGCGACGAGGCCAACCAGTAATCTATGCGGGTATGCAGGTTATGATAAGCAGAGTAATGCGTAAAGCCCCCCTCCGAAGGGTAGAGGACTCTCCAAACATCTGTAAGGTCCATACATAGCATCTCTCTTTGAATAGTCTTGGCAGCTGCTGACTGCGACCTAGTCGGCCCTCCCGATCTATCGATACCCGGATTCATCACCGTATTAAGATCCCCCCGCCCCCCATTGCATGCAAGTACTACTCGAGGCCTTGACTCTGTTAGCTAGGTCGACGTAGAACTCTGGGCTGTCATAATTAGGTCCGTATACGTTAACCAATAACAAATCCAGCCCTTTACACTGGCACCGTGAAAGGACGAACCTGCCGCCCCCATCCGCATAAAGCAGTTGTGCATGTTACCCACCCTAGGATTAAACCAAGTAAGCACACCTCTGGCGTGCATTGTGAAGCCAGCCGCATGGGAGTTGCCTACCAACCCTCTCGCGCGCAGCATCGGACTACTACTGGGGAGGTGCGTTTCCTGGAGGAAGGCTATATCTACGCCGTGTCGGTTGAGGTAGTGCAATACCTTGCGCAGCTTGCGATGGTCATTTAGACCTCTGACATTCCAGGTCACCACTCTAATGGAATAGCGAAACCCGCTCGCTGCATCAGTACTGGCCATGACAGACCCGTTCGTCACCATTGCACTCAGTCTCCACCTGTGTGGTACGATTGTCACGGAGAGAGAACCATATTCAAGCACACCGACAAGTCCACCCCTCAAACACCAAAAACGTAAACAATAACCCCGTCCCCTCACCCCTCCCACAGCAGAACCCCCCCCAACTCAGCCTTGCCGTGTTCCATCTAGGTACTGCTCACACCGCCCCCCCTCCCAACCCCGAACAACTTAGCCCCAGCAAAAAATAAGAGGTGAAATGCACACGCGGGCGGAGGTCACTCAGTCCTTAGTGTGTAATAACTTATCTCTGTATATGTGAGCTCAGCCCGCCGGCGCAGCACCCTCATAACTGCCCCCACCGCCCTATCCAAATCTACCCGCTGTACTCCTCCACATGTCTCCCGCAGCGCGCGGCCGCCCCCTCCCCAGGCGCATCTCCGCACACCATCTGCGATATAAATTAGCCACCAATAGCAGGAGCTTCCCACCCAGCATCCCTTCATTTGCCACGGGAAATACTATGACCAGGTAGCAGCTGCGCCCACCATATATGAACGTCAATCGAGCATTTATCTCAACCGCTCTATGCACCTCGAGCCCTTCCCGGACCAACGCCCCCCAACTGACTCTCCATTACCGCCTGTACGCCAAGGGATAAGGTGCCATGCTAGCCAAATCGCCATTATCAGTCCTGCAGCTCCAGCGTGCTCTCTGTCTCCTCCGACTGCTTAGGCTTCTCCGGGCTGCTACGCCGCTCTCTATTCCAGTCCTTCAGCGCCTTGTTCAGTGTCTTGGGGTCTAGAAAAATATGCGATTTCCCCTGCCTGTTAACACGGAGCTTGGCCGGGTACAGCATGGCGTAGTCAAGTCCCATTTTGCGCAGCTGTGTTTTCGCCGGTGCAAACTGCCGTCTCGCCTCTTGTACCTTGGCCGTGAAATCAGGAAAGAGAGATATAGTCGACCCCTCATAGACCAATGTCCGTTTCTGTCGCGCTGTGCGGAGAGCCGCGTCCCTGTCGCGATAGTTCAAGAGCTTCGCAATAATCGGCCGTGGCGGCGCTCCCGGAGGGGGCCTTGGTCCTAGCGCCCTGTGTGCTCTTTCCACCACAAACATCCCAGAGAACACCTCCCTGCCCAGTAGCTCTACCAACATTGTCTCAACAAAGCACTCCATTCTTCCCGTTGAGGTCGTCTCCGGCAGGCCCGTAATGCGTAGATTACAGCGACGGGTGCGCGCCTCCAGATCTTCCGTCTTGTCCTGCAGCACCTGCAAAAGCCTTCCGAACTGCTTGTGGCCCGTGTCTAGCGTAGACTGGGCTTCCTCGACCTCCGCGATGCGGCGCTCCGACTGATCCAGTCTCTCCGCGTGCTTATCAATTCGTTCCCCCATCCTGTCCATTCTGTAAGAAAGAGCATCGATCTTTGCCCCCAGGGAGGTGATTCCATTTTGCAGACCCTTCTCCATAGAGAGCAGCAAACCGCGTAAATCCTGCTCCTCTGCAGGAGGAGACGAGGCGCCGCGGGCGTCATCCACCTCCTGAGTCTGGACTTTCGAGCGTTTTTGGTCAAAGGACAGCTTGGGTTGAGACTTGTCCGACTTGCCCATCGTGTCTGCCGTCTCCAGGCGGGGTAGCTCCCAGCAAGTCGGACCATGACTAGAGGCGTCCCCTCACTCGCGCGGGTGCAGAGCGCTCAGCGCACCCCGCTGCTTTCCGCCACACAAGGCTCCGACGAGAGACCTCCAAGCATGGGCGATGCGCAGCCACTTACGTCACTCCTGTTGCGGAACACCTCTGGAGCCAAGCCAAAGCACCCCCTCGTCTCAGCTTGCGGGTCCGCGCCTACCCAGGCCGCTGCGCTCGCGTGGCACCTAGCAGTGTTCGGCCACGGGGTGTGCCTCCAAACTCTTCCGCAGCTTCCCCAGATTTACGCCCGTTGTGTGCCACACCCTGGCGGATCTCACCAAGCCGCAAGCACCTCCCATGCGTGCATGCACTACAGGGCTGCTTCAAATCAGCCACCGTCGTCCTCAGCGCTCTTTGGCGACGGGGACTGCCGCTTCCACCGAATTGTCGGGTTGAACGTAGTCCAGCAGGGTGCCTGGGGCGCGACCATCCGAGTGCCGAGAGCAAGTTCACCGTAGTCAGCCCCAGGGGGACACAAACCACTCGAGTCGCCCCCCTGCGCTGCACCTTCACTGGGCACCCCTTCGTCTCACCGCTGCCCGCACCAGTCTCCGCTGCAGCCCCAGTCTCGGCGCACTCACTTTCACCTCCTCACGGCCTGCATCAGCATATCCTCGGGGGGGGGGGGGCCTGCTCCCCACCTCGCCCCTCGCGCCACTCCGACGGCAATAGTGGGTCTCTGTCCTCCTTCACCTCAGCCTGCTCGTTTCGCTCCCGTGTCCCGAGTTAGTTCTGTGGAGACGATGCGGGCCGGCTACTTTAACTTTCGCCAGCCGCACGCATAGGGACGTACAACCGCCCACCAGGGATGCAAGTGCCGGGGATCAGCGGCCCAGTGCGCTGTGTTACTTCTGCCGCTGTCCTGCCACCGTCACGGCGTCTACGGGGACCGGAGTGCCAGCCTTCTGTAGCGCACCCTCTCCGACGCTCAAATCCCCTGTCTGGCAATTTTCATCAGCAGTGTAGGGCAGGATAGTTGATGGATAATGGCGCCGCTAGCCGAAGCTCAAGGCTCAAGCCGCCATGCTCGTCATTTACCCTAAGCCTTAACTGTACCCTTTGTGTAAGAGTATTTTTTGCGCTGTATATTTTTTCTATGCGCAGCATACATTTTCATTTTGCCTGACTGCAAACCTATAAGCACGAGTATTTCTGTCAAAAAATGAAACACAAACGATGTTTGTATAATTTCACATTACACCAGCACCAATGCATTTTAAGCACACATTCATATTCAATTCTGTGTACATTAAACACACAACACAAAAATAATTTTTCTATACAAGAACCTCAATTCTGCAGCTAAGACATTCAAAGTAGTTGTCTGCGCATCTATATTTAGAGTTCCTACATATAGACGCTGACATTAATAATACAAAGTTACTCTGATCAAAAATTGTTAAAACAAAGGGTTATGTTAGGAACTGCATTTAGCCTCAGTAGCAGTTTAACTATGAAGTAAGGTATAGGGAAGATGGTATAGCATGATATGGGTATTTGTATAGCTCTTATTATCTCTGATGAGGGGCTGAAGGTCTTTACAGACTGGTTGCGCGATACTCTGTAGGTAACCAAACAGAGATTCAGTCATGCGGTAGAAGTTACAGATTATCTTGCTAAGGGATTACCAATGGTCATGTTGTTTGTGACAATCCATCATGCAGTTTTTCATGCGTCACTTATTAGTCATATACATGTTGGTGTTGCTATGCAAACTGAATGAAAAGTATGTGCATAATGTTGGTAACTGGCATGCTTGTGAAATTACAGCGGTCATGCTGTTTATCACATAGTTGTGATGCTCCTTTCAAAACATTTCAATTAGAGATTTAGGGCCAGATGTACAATGCCATTTAGCGGTCACAAACCCTGCTTTATGATAAATCACAGGGTTTGTGACAGCTAAATAGTTTTTACAACTGTACTAACCTCATTTAGTGATTAGGTAACTGGTTACCGAATTGCAAAATGTGTTTAGAAATGCATTACGAATCACAATTTGGAAGGGGTGTGTTTATAGCGTCCCTTCAAAATTCCAATTCACAATCCTATATATAAATGATTTACCATCAGTCATCTGCACAGGTAGTGACATAACAGGATTTCCCATCATCCAACTGCAAGGCAGTGATATTACTGGATTTTCTATCATTATCTGCACATGAAGGGACATCACTGGATTTCCCAGCATTATACTGCTTTCCCACCAAAGCTGTCTTTAAAAGAAGAAGTCAAGCAAGGAAAGTAATTTCCCATCATCCATCTGCACATGAAGGGACCTTAGTGGATTTCCCATCATCCATCTGCCCAGGAAGTGATATGACTGGCTTCCTGTCAAAATGTCTTCCCCTAATGGAGGCTGTAGTGCAGACGTGCCATGCTGAAAGCATGTTAAAGCCAAACCTATCTCCAAGACCCCTAACCTTCCTCTCACCCTCCTTCCCCCATCGCCACCCCACCATGACTCTGCACGCCTGAGCCCCGGTCACATCTGCCAGTGCTGCTGCTGAGCTTCGCCACCCAACACTGAAGGTGCATTCTGCTGCACCACCTGTCGTTTCACATACACTCTCCCACACTAATCTCACTCTTCCCTCACACCTCACACACCCAACATACTCAACACATGCCCAAACATACCTGACCCCCCTACTACACCACACCGCTCCATATCCTTCATACTTTTCAACATTTGCTCCCTCACTAAACCAACGAAATTTGGGATCTGTTACACAACCACTCAACAGACCTTCTCTTCCTGACGAAACCTTTTTAACTTCATTGTCTGCTCACGTTATTGCCACGGCACTCCCTCTGGATACAAGATCTCAAGACAAGGCAAACAAACCGGCGGAATCACTGTTATCTTCAAAGAATCCATCCAATTCTCACACACATTGGAAAGCACCACCAGCAACATTGAACACTTGAACTTCAAACGCCTCATCATTGTGAACCACATCCTGGGTGGCACTGTTATTTATCACCTTCCCAACCAAGAGCCAACTTCAGTGGCACCATTGCAAATGCTGCTACCTCCCTGATTCTTGACTCAAGTGCCTTTATTGTACTACCAACTCGAGGACCTCACTGATTTCAGCACAGCCAACATCCTTGAGGGCCTGTCCAACTTCAGACTCTCTCAGTGAGTGGACCCCTGGCATGCTGCCGGACAACTACTGGACCCCATCTTCACCAGCTTCAGCAAACTCGCAGTAGACAAGTTGCTGGGAAGGATAAGTCCTCTGCATGGCAAAGACGTGTACCCCTGCCCTGAGTACCTAGCTGAATTATTGTCTGGATTCCTAATGCTGACTTTTTTATCATAGGCAAACATGGATCATGCGTGTGTGCCATAACATAGGCCTGTCTCATGGACGGCACTCATGTTGGACTGGGAGGGGCTCTTAAAGCACTATTCTCATAGTGGTGGACGGCTACTGTCTTCACCAGTAGTTAAACAGCACAAGTGCAGTAGGGGCAGCATTACTATGTGATGATTATAATTAGTGACCAGATCTTTTTACCATCATAACTTTGCATGTGTAGAAATAGAATTTAAACACTTCTTTAATAAACAAATAAATATTTGACTGGCCATTAATTTATTGTGGGCACTGCGTGCACATCGAGTTAATTGTCATGTCTACTAATCTGTATCTACAATTCCCTCCGAGGGAACCTTGACTGCTCGGGCTACGTTACCAATTGAGAGTTAGGTGAAGAAGGAGGCATATGACCCAGCTGAGTGGGATCCATAGTAGGGTGGGCCCCAGGACAACAGGAATAAATGGCCCAACCACCTTGGTTGGGCCCGGTAACCCCTGCTTGCCCCATGGGCCCCTGAACGGGGTTCTGACACAAGCCCACACCGATACCTGGTCTGACCCCACCCTCATTAACTTCAGCATAGCCATGCCATAACACCATAGAAACAGCATCACAAGATCTCAGAAACATCCTGCTTTACGAACTCCTACACCACCAGCCTCGACACAAAAACAAACATCCTAAATCTATCTCCAACTTCAACACCTAGATCACCACATGCGCATATACCCTGGTGGATCTCAAAGCCACAAGAAACAGACCACAAGCAAGCTGGAAAACAGAAGATCTCAGGCTCACTAAATGCCACAGCAAAAAAACTTGAAGGCAGATGGGGATAAAGGAAGGATGACACCTACAAGAGTATCGGTAAATCCGTCCTCAGATGCTACTATCAACAAATCAGAAACACCAAACACTCCGTGGTCACCGATCTCATAGAAAGCAACTCCAACAAGTCCAAGGAAATCTTTCCCATAGGTAAATGCTTCACCACTTCGGCTGCAAGCTGCACCAATGTAACCTCCTCTCAAGACCAAGGCACCCAGCTGTCCTCATTCTTCATAAACAAGATCACCAGCATCGATGAAAACCTTCATACAGCAACAGGTTACCAAATGATCTACTTGCCAATGGGTGCTAAGTCCCCTTACTAGGCAATGTATGGTGAAGCACCTTCACCTTGTATCAGAGTGTCTTGCCAACCTTGGTATCCAGGCAAATACTATATGAACAATCTCAGCAAGTGAGCATGGAGAAGATTGTATTTGTGGTGTGACACATGAAGTGACAACAGGCTGGATGATGCTTGGACGTGGGGAGGGATTGCAATACAGATAAATGTTACTTGGTTGTAGGGTCCAGATGAAACCTTCTGTATTACTTACATTTACAGGAAAGTTTAAACACAAGACTTGGAAAAGTCCACCCACTGAATAATTGCACGAAAAGATACAGTATTCTCACTTTAAGACACCAACAATATCAATCCCCTTGACCACACAATATGGGTAACATAAATAGAAATAACCCTAAGATAGGTATATATCTCGATGCCACAAAAAAACAGTCAGAAAGTGTGAGTTATAAAATACCAAATACAATGTTTGCATGTAAATTACAATTTATTTAAAAAACTGTTTAAAAATCGCAAAATAGAGTCACCAATTTGACTCAACACTAAAAAAATTTTTAGTTGATACAATACACAAGAAAATTGTTCAATTACAATTATTTACACATCATTATGGCCAGCATAACACAAAAAACAGCACATATTTAGACAAAACACCTTGTCATTTCCTATTGCATATCATATGGAAGTATAATTTCTGGAACATAAATAGTGATACATTAATCTCCTTTGTATCTACAATTCTATGTTGGTCCTTAGATTATGCTTGCAGAAGCGTCGACGCGTTTCGATGGTTACACTTATACTTCCATCTTTATCAAGACCATAATAAATGTGTTTTCTCAGAGTGTCAATTCTGGTATCGCTCTCCACAATTGATTCCATATAACGCCTGCGATCTCAGGATGTGAATAAGTTGTAAATCAATTTGTCGGTGAAAATCATCAACCGGTTTTTGAAATCGCAGTGCAAGGCAGCATCCTTCAGGTCTCCATGTTTAAGAAGCATAGGAATGTTAAAATATTTTTTCTGCAAGAAATGCTCTTAAAGCCAGAAGAAACTGAAAACAATCATTGAAGACTCAGCTTGGCCTCCTACCCAATCTATTCAAAGATGGAAGAAAACAGTGTTTATTGAATCCATAGGCACCGGCAGTGGTGGATTCGCCAAGTTAATGGATGTTGTGAAACCTTCTATACTTATTTTAGCAATTTGGGCAGGCTAGGTTCAGGATCGGACCTCTCCAATGAAGAATGCTGAAACTTGGTTAATGAAACAATTACGAGACATGTCTGTGCAAAGGGATCTAGTCAATATTTATTGGCTGCAAAACCCAGGAGATGGTACATGCTGTTTTTACTCTGAGCCACATAGATCATCTACAAGAATTGATTGGGTTTTTATTAGTAGGGACAAACCTGACTAGTGTGCTTGAATGGAGAATTCGGGCAGCACTATGTCAGACCAATCCCATTTAACCTTTATATATGAATTAGTGAGAGCTCAGCCTAATGTACCAAGATGAGGACTCAGATTTGCGGCGCTGGGGGATTGAGCCTTCCAAACAATTCTTCAAGAGGAGCTGAGT
The DNA here is from genome assembly GCF_964204655.1 of Triturus cristatus. Taxonomy (NCBI): domain Eukaryota; kingdom Metazoa; phylum Chordata; class Amphibia; order Caudata; family Salamandridae; genus Triturus; species Triturus cristatus. The sequence goes on along the minus strand of NC_140579.1, from coordinate 429,661,545 downwards.
GTACATTTTGACAATAAGGTAGGGTACTAAATTATTATAATTACATTTTGTCCTATCTTAATATTGAAGCACAAATATGGAAAGAAGAATCAAAAGGCAAGTATATATAGACCATTATAGGTTTATTAACTTTCCAGTTCAACTAAATGTATGGTAATTAAGAAATTAGAAGTACAGTCACCTGCCCATAATCAGGGCTTTGAAGACTTTTCAGACAATGTATTTGCACCAATGACCCCAAAAATCATTAATTATTAAGATAATCTAGGCAAAATCAATCTTCCTAGCCTCATGGACGAACAGAGAAATGTTAGATTCCTGGCACATGTTGGAAGAGCTGAATGCCTCATTAAAGATGCCTAAAAATGGTCTTTCACCGGGGGTCTCTCAAACCCTTCTGAGTAGTCTTCTATGTGGATAGATTTGAATTCCCTATGGAGGAAATCTGATGCTATCAGATCCATCACCCATTCACAAACTATTAATTTGGTTTGTCACAATACTCTACTGCAACCAAAGACAGAGAATGCAAGCTCCTATTAGAAGGTAGGAAAATGGGTCCTGGGCATGGCCACAGATCGACCCACTAGATTGAACATTACTAAACATATGTTACTTTCATTTCTTAGACATGTATATTTTAGAAAGATTTTGTCAGAGTCGAAACAGCGATCTCAAAATAATTTTGTTAATTTTTCTAGCTTCCCCCATGTACCTTCATGGCCCACCCAGGCTTCTTCATAGCCTTTCTAGATGTAGAATCCTGGAGATGGGCCTGATGCAGCAGCAGAATTGACTTATTTCCGCTTGAAGATTCTCTACTGGCAGCCAATCCCCAAAGTGCATATGAACTGGTCCAGAAGAAAATATACCCGATGGGGCAGCTTAAAAAAAAATACATGCAATGCAGCACAGCACCCAAAGAGGCTGCACTACGTTGCGTGACAGGGAGGGAGCAGGAGAGTGCCATATCTTTAATATGGCTATTTCCTCCCCTCTCCTTAGCGCAGGCGCTGATTTTAGCTGCCGAGTGCCAAGCACACACCTTAGCGCCAGAGCGCTAGGGTGTGTGCATGAGTCTAGCATACGTTTTATACTGGAACGGTACCCTTCCTGTAGAAAATGCCATGCCTAGACAAGTTAAAAGTTTTTACCACTTTGTATGTGTCCTGCACAGTGCAGCACGTATGCAAAGTCGGAAAAGAAAGAAGAAATAAAAACATTTCTCCTGTTATCGCCTCCTTTGAGGTGGTGTTAACTTTTAGCGCAAACCCTGTCTACAATTATTGGTAAATAGGGTTTTGCATGAAAAGGCATGGGTGGCTGTATGGGTATGCCCATGTACCACCCATGTAATGCCCCGTTAGCGCCATGTAAAGCTAAGTAGTGCTTCTCGTCGATTTGCACCACTTTTGGGGTACTTTCCAGCACATTCCAAGTTTTGCAGAGGAAAGTAAATTCCCCCCAAAAAACTTTTGTGCTGGTTAGCATCACTTTTGTGATAGAAATCCATCCCAAAATGTTGGAAAATGTAGCCCAATGGAGCAAACTTGAAAAAAAAATACGCAACGCAGCACCCAAAGAGGCTGTGCTGCATTGCGTGACAGGGAGGAAGCAGGAGAGCACCATATCTTCAGAGTAATGGCTCTCTCCCCCCTTTCCTCAGCACTGGTGCTGATTTCAGCTGCTGTGCACCACGAACATACCTTAGCGTCATAGCGCTAGGGTGTGCGCGTGTGTCTAGCATAGGTTTTGTATAGGAAGGGTACCCTTCCTGTACAAAATACCATGCATAGACAAGTTTAAAAGCTTTTCCCACTTCGTAGGTGTGCTGCACAGTACAGCACACATGCAAAGTCAGAAAAGAAAGGAGAAATAAAATTAATTCTCCTGTTAGCGCCTCCTTTGAAGTGGTGTTAGCTTTTGGCGCAAACCTCTGTCTACAATTCTTTGTATATAGGGCTTCGCTTCAAAAGGCATGGATGGTTACATGGGAATGCCCATATACCACCCATGTAAAGCCCCCTTGGCTCGAAGTAACGCAAAGCAGTGCTTTGCACTTCTTACTCTACTTTTAGTGTACTTTCCCCAAATATATTTTGCCCTGTTTAGTGTCACTTTTGTGATGCTAAACCAGTGGTAAATGTTTGAAAATGTATCAGATTTAAAAAAAATAAACGCAATGCAGCACCCGAGGAGGCTGTGCTGCGTTGCGTGACAGTGATGGAGAAGGAGAGCACAATATCTTTAGAGATATGCAGGGCTTTAAGTGGGGTGAAATAACTGGGGGGTCCCTTAAATGGGCGGGCCACTGTAATTAAGGGCGTGGCTTAAAAGACGTAAGCAAAAAATCTGCGCTTAGCATAGTGTACCGCCCGACTTGTATCTTGCTGTTTCTGTCATTGCAGCCAGATACATGCTGCAACAAGTAACATCCTACCTACAACAAGTCAGTACTATTGGCTTTGTCAATGGTTGTTAGTTGCATAAGATACCTAAGCAGCAACTATGACTTGCATGTAATATTGAAAAAACTTCCAATTAAAACCCTGGTGACACCACGACAATGTTGCTGCTCCGAGTTTCAAAAAGAAAAGGGAGATCCGGAGAGAAAATTACTCTCTTTAAAGGATTTCCCTTCCCCTACAACGCTCACCTGGCATGACGTCATGCTGTAACTTCTCCACTAGTGAGAAGTGAGCAGTGTGAGCACAAGCACATCAATGTGCCTGCTGTCACTGTACTCTGGAAAAAAGCGGACCGCCTGTGCCAGGGCACAAAACAGAGCCCGATAGAGACCCGTTTCGAGGCACCCTTTAAAAAACTGCCAGTGATCAGCACCGGTGAGACCCGGCCCACTTAAAGCCCTAGAGATATGGCAGATTCCTCCCCTCTCCCTAGAGCCAGCGCTGATTTCAGCTGTTGAGTGCCACGCACACACTTTAGCGCCTTAGTTCTAGGGTGTGCGCGTGAGTCTAGCATAGGTTTTGTATAGAAAGGGTATCCTTCCTATATAACATACCAGGCTAGACAAGTTTAAAAGCTTTTCCCACTTTGCATGGGTGCTGCACAGTGCAGCATGCATGCAAACTCAGAAAAGAAAGGAGAAATAAAAAAAATTCTCTTGTTATCGCCGCTCTTGAAGTGGCGTTAACTTTGCAAAACCATGTCTACAATTCTTTGTAGATAGGGTTTTGCGTCAAAAGACATGGATGGTTGCACAGGAACGCCCATGTACCACCTATGTAACACCGCCTTGGCGCTAAGTAACGCGAAACAGTGTTTTGCGCTACATTTGGGGTATTTTCCAGCACAAAACAACTTTTACGCTAGAAAGTACATTTGAAAAAAAATATTTTTTGAGGGTTAGCGTCACTTTTGTGATGCTAGCCCACAACAAAATGTTTGAAAATCTATCCCTAAGTGTCCTTGCAACACAAAAGATGAGCAAACCACTTGTTAAAAGGGCAGACAAAAAACGAATGTAGTGATAGCGACGATACACTGGCCACTAACAGATAAAAATCACCATTTAAACAGAGTTTTCGTTTATTTGGATTTCTATCGTGCAATGTAATTGTAGCAATTTAAGAAACAACCTGTACAAAACCATAGTTAAAGATAACAAGCATTGGCATAGCCAATAGGTCTCGCCTTTGGGACCTTATAAGTGTTTAGCCACGCAACAGTTGCGTAACTAAATACTTATAAGGTCCCAAAAGCGAGACCTATTGGTTATGCGAAGCGGACGTGCGGCCGCGAAAGTGATCGCGATTAAACATCAATGCGGCCGCGAAAGTGAAAGTAATCACGGTCAAGCGCGGCGCGCACATGCACTGTAGCTCTAGGCTGGCCTGGTAGCACTTTTTGGAGCACTCTCAATAAGTCTCGCCAGACCAGCACATGCGCTGGGTCAGGTGAGACCTAAAAAGCTATTGAAGAAATAACCAACATATCAAAGAACTGTAAATGTACAAACTGAGAAGGGCTTAAAAATATCAGACCCTTCCTCTGCAACGTTGTTATTATTCTCTGCAAATGATTGATATGTGCCTCTAAATATATCCTGATATTCGGGTGTGTGCTGACATTTAGTTTAAAATTACATGTTTCTTTCAATTCCTAAGGATCTGCCCAGCCATCCTGTTCAAAGAAAAAACAGAAAGGGCACCAGGACGTTTCCATGGTCAGCCAAAGATGTGTAAATGCACATATCTGCATAACAAGGCGCAAGTAATCAACTTGGCTGATACCTGCTGGGTGTGACTGTCGGAGATTGGGGGATGGACGCTCCTGCAGCCTAATTAATTTTTTTTGCAGAGTTTTATATAGCGCGAACTAGACCCGAATCCAATCAGGTATCTGAGCGCTTTACATAGCACCAGTTACATTACATGAGGACACATTAATTTTTTGTTAGGCACGGGGAGATTAAGTGATTTGCCCAGAATCACAGGATGTTCGGCGTCATTACAGAGACTCGAACCCAGTTCCTCAGGTCTGAGGTCAAGCGCCCTAGCCGTTAGGCCAACTCCTCTCCCCAGATACACACACCTTGGCTGTGCGAGCAGACGGAGAAGGAGGCCATGGACAAGTAGCAATAAGTGCAACTTGCTGAAAGGCCTATGATCTGCCCAAGGCGTTTTTTAGGTCTCGGCTAGCGAAGGCTGCGCTTGCGCAGTCTCGCTCGCGAGAGATAATGACTTGGAGAAGAGGGGCTTGAACCCGCCCCTCTTCTCCCCTGTTCTCCATTGGCTGGCCTCGTAAATGCTGGCCAGCCACTGGAGAAGAGGTCAGTCACTCCGATTAGGCCCCGTCCTTTTCGGATCGGGGGCGTGTTTTTTGCGAAAAGTCTCAGGGAGGAGACAACAGCAAAACACGCCCCCGAATCCGAAAAGGACGCTGCCTTTCTCCGAGGCATTTCTGCCATGCCTCGGAGAAAGGCGGTGGTGTCTTCCGGTGCTGTTGCTGGGGTTTTCTGCCAGGTTCCAGAGCAATTGTTCGCGCTTGTTTGTCCAAAATGCGCCATCTTTTGATATTTATTTATACATGCTTTAGCTTCTTTGCGGCGTAGGAGTAGTTTATCTACTTCAATCGGCTCTATAGGGTTGGATAAATTCTCTCGACGCCATGTTAAAGTCAGGACACGGCCATAGCGGCATAACGTACAAGCGGTGATAAGTCATACGGCCTTGAGATTGTGCCTGATTCGACAATGGCTACCATGCAACGCACATTTATACTGTTTTCCCGAGCCAAACACTGACGTACAGGGGTGCTGTATTTGTTATTTATATTGTATAGCCTCCCAATGTTATGATACAACACTACAAACTGTATCCGAAAGGCAAAATGTGCCTGCAAGATAACACATCCGTATGTTCAAGAACCGATTCTTCGCTGCGAACACTATCTCTTGCGCAGTTAACGTTCATAAACCGCTACCACTGGGATTGCGCCACCTCTGCCTTGAGTGGGATCGCGCCACCTCTGCCTTGAGGGCTCCTTTCCCAATCCATGATGGCGACCGGAAGTTAGTGGCGAGAAGTTGTTTGCACCAGGGTGCCCGGCGCGTTCCAGGAGAGGGGAAGGTGTGGGAGGGGCAGGCGCGAGACGGCGCGTGCCGTGCCTGGAGAGGAGCGGGGCGCGCGAGACGGGGGACATGCACTTCTCCATCCCAGAGACCAAGACCCGCAGCGGGGAGAGCGGGTCCTCCTACGTGGTGAGTGATTGGGTCCCTGAGGGTGCCCTGTGCCTCTCACCCCTCTTCTTTACTCTGTTCCCGTCCTCACTGTGCCCTTCTCACCCGACCCATCTCTGGCTGTCCCGCTGTCTGTGGATGTTGTCACAATCGCCTCCTGTGGCCAGCTGGCGGTCCTCTTTTTTTTTTTTATTATCCTGCATCTCTCGTGCCTGTCAGGCCTCTTCTTACTCCGTCCCCCATCATGCCGGTACATTAGCATCCTCCTGTCTGTACCCTCATCACAGACAGTCTCCCTCTCTTCCCCGCTGAGTGTACCCTTATCCTCCACCCCCCGGTACCCACTCAATGCCTCTCCTTTACCCGGTTGCATTTATTTGCAAGGGCCCCCATTTGCCCTGGTTGCACTTCTTCTACTGCCTGTGCCACCCCTTCCCTTTAAATACTGTAAATATCTCTATAGCCCCGTTGCTGGGGGGAGGGCTGTGCTGTTAATGCTGCCCTGGCCTTTGCACCATCCCCTTACACCTCTGTTACAAGTATAGCACTCTCCTACCTGCCTTTAGGACCTTCCTACCCACCACCTCGCACTACCCTGCTTTGTCCCTTACTCACTATTTGGCCTGTCCCACTTTTCTGCTTCTTGACTCTCTGATTTGCACCACCTTACCCATCGTTTTTCTGCTGTCCCCTCCTGCCTGTCCGATCCCCACAACCCGCATTGCTTCGTGTCCTCCTGTCTAACACCCCTACGGTGCTGCTCCTTGTACCACCCTCACTCTTGTCTATACAGCCCTCCTTTCCATATCACCCTGCTTCTGTGTCCCTCTGCATCCATCATCTCTGTACTGTTCACCTTCCTGCCTATACTACCACCCTCAGCTTCCTGTAGTACCCTCCTGACGGTCTATACCACCTTCCGTGCCCATTGCACTCTGCTCGCACTGCCAGCCACACTCCAGCACCACCACCCTCCTTCCAGCACCACCACCCTCCTTCCAGTCTGTGCCATTTATATTCTCTTTCTTTACCACCCTCCTCGCTGTACCTCCACCTCATAGTGCTTATGCCAGCCTTCATTCCTACTGGAAACCCCTGTCTCTTACTTGTGCCACCCTTCATTCGCACTATATGCCTGTCTGTTTCGTGTGCCAGAATTCTTGGCCATATAACCTTGCTCTTCCTTGTCTGCTCCACCCTGCAACCTTTCATTCTACCCAACTAGCTGTCATTCCCTTTGTGACCTTACACCCACCCCATGTACCAATTTTCATCACTCGACCGCCCTATTCGCTACACCACTGCCACCCTCTGACATGACCCCCTTTAGCCCCTCCTCCCTTTTCCGGATGTTCACAATGTTTGCATTTGCTTGCATCCTCACGGTGTGACACCTGCGCCCACCCGCCAGTTCACCCTCTGCAGGGAGACCCATCTCTTCCAAAGTGCAGCACTGATGACGATAATTAACCTTCATTTCGAAGGACGGAGTTGTGTGACGTCGCCTTGTTCAAAACATATCTAGCTATAAGTGCGAGTGACGAAATCGCAGTTTCTCTTTGGAATATATGCATACTTCGTGAGCCCCTGGCTCCTTTAGGTGGAGTTTTGCCTTTAGATGCAGTTTTGCGGTGGCCCCGGCCGCTGAAAAATGTGGGACTTGTGGGTTAGGGAAGTTGCAGAGTGATTCATATGGCCTGCTCGTGTGTTCTTGAATGAATCTTTGTCCCAGTCCCTTGCTCTCCCCCGTTTTATTTTTAATTTATGTGTGTTGTGCAAAGGTTCCATAAAATTGCTACATAAACTGTTTTCATGTATTCCAATCTTGACTAAGGAAAAAACCTCCCAATTACTGGGTTTTGCAACAGTGAATGTGTAAGCTCTGTTGGTGCTTGCATTAGTCACAAAGTTATTTTTGTCTTCTGAACTAAGTGAGCAAGTCATCTGGATGCCTCGGGGTATGATTTTTTTTTCTCCAAATGATTTAACATGTTCAGAAGGTCGGAAAGATTACTTGGCTCGTTTTGAGCGTGCTGTGGAAATGTTTTGGCCTTTTTCGTTTTCTGGTCCCTCGCTTAATTTATAAATCCCTGCTAACACTTTCTTTAGTGGGGAATGGTGGTCACTGAAATGAGGATCAGTGGAAGGCATTAACATCTTTTATGCGTGTTTATGGTGTGATGACAGAAAGCTCCTGGCCTAAAGCTGGGTGAAACCACAAGGCAGGCGGCCAAGTGCTTTGTATGTATTATAAGTTTAATTGAGGACAGTTAAGCAGGTTTATTTTTTAAAAAGGCGAAATGTTCATTGAAAATGTGAGCAAAATAGTGAGCCATTTGATTTTTTTATTTTGTGTTTTGTGTAAAACAAGAGCTAATTACTGGATATATAGTTAATCATTTCAGAAAAGAAACCAATGCTTTACTGAAAACTAATTCTGTATTCAGAAGGGAGCCATTAATAAAGGTCTTCTCTGCAGTATGCAGCCAACAAACAGCGCTTATCGGATTGAGAATATTCAGGCTTTGTTTCTTTCGTGATTAGAAGTTTATTAAGCAATGGCCCATTGCAAAACATAAAAGCATATTTCACAGGGCACTGTGTAACATTTTAAATACATCACTGCGGCTTGTGAACAAGTTTTCATATTTCATTTGACATATTGGCTTTTTACACCACTGCATTTTGTGTAAAAAGTTTCCAAATCCCGAGCTACTATTGAAGGTTATTAGTGTAGTAATAGTGACCTCATGAGGCACGATTACATTAGTGGCCCCCCCATGCATTATTAACAGCAGTGGTCACCCCAGATTATCAGACAAGACTGCCGGCTGTAATGTAAAAAGGCCTTATGAATTTGGAATGCCCCTGCATGGGTAATACATACTTCCCTGGCACCCAGGTGATCATATTAGCAATACGTCTTTCCCACTCCGCATGATTTATCAGCATTTAAAATATTTTTCTCTAAACATTAGGCTCTGAACTTATGAGTCATGCAAATGCACACATTTGTGTCTCAAATTCATGTTTCGGTTTTGATATACATATCTTAATTCAGCCAAGCAAAAGCCTCTAATTTACTATGCCGGGCTGAACACAGGAGAGCTACGTAGAGGCAGGTGGAGAGCTGCTCATTGGAGAAGCCTGCTTTAGAAAGAGACGGGCATTGGGTCAGGGGGAGACCAACAGCGGGGCGGGGGAGACCAACAGTGGGGCGGGGGAGACCAACAGTGGGGCGAGGGAGAAACTCGCAGTGGGGAGCCGAGAAATCGCGTAGCGTTTCAACGCAGTACAACAACTCCCAAGCATCATCCCGTCTGACGTTTTGCAGAACTGTAGACAGGGTGGTAAAACTGTGTGGGGCTCGGGGCAAACTGCTGCATCAGTTTTTATTCCCCTCCTGGTATTTCAGCGGACCTGCAGTGAAAGTCTGTGTGGTTGGATGTGGTATTATGGCCAAATCTTCAGAGTTTGGAACTGGAGAACCAGGTTTGAGTCTCCGCGTCAGCTCAACATTCAGTGATTCTGGGCAAATCACTTAAATCTCCCTATGCCTAAACAAGCATTTACCAGACCCTCCAGGATTTCGCGATTTCGCGGCTTGCCGCGAAATCGGCACTTTTGTAAAAATGCCGCGATTTTTACAAAAGTGCCCGCGAAATCGGCACTTTTGTAAAACGGCAGAAGAAAAGGGATTACACAAGACCACCGTTTCTTTCGGTATGGGGCAACACTCCAAAACCTTCCCACCTAAAAAATATGAATAAGCCAATAAATTGAACAGCAGGAAGTAGTAATTGAACAATAATTAATGTGGAAAGTGGTCATCTCCACACACACACTCCTGTCACACTCTGATCCTCTTTCTCTGCAGATGAGGCAGTGTCTAAATATCGTTCTCATAACTACCTAGCCTTCACGTCTAGCATGATATGGGGCACATTGACTTTACTCTCAAATGTGACCTACTATTTTTATTTTCCAGTGTTTTGAAGGACTGTTGTAGTTGCTGTGTCTTCAGTACTATTGTGTTCCTTAAAATCTTGCGCAAAACCACAGGTGAATGAGACTCGGCTAATGTTCTTTCTGTTGAAAAAAATATCACCGGACCCTGCCCATTCTGAATCTAGGAACCACAGGTTTAGGGTTTCAAACAGTTCGGGATGTAACTGGGGAGGCACTCGACAGAGATTCCTGGCAGTTAAGAGAGGCCTGGACATAGAATGGTAGGGCACAGTATTAAATTATGCGAGTGAGAAGCCCGAAAGCAGGGGACATATCAGTCAGTTCCTGTTGATAGATTTTTGCTGTGGAAGACAAAGCGAATGGAAACAATGGCAGGGTTACAATAGTAAGCTACAAGGGAAAACCACATCAAAACGTGAGAAAGATTAAAGGGTGAAGGAAACAAAGGCAATGAGAAAGAGCAAGAGTTGAAAACGGGGAAAAAATCGTTTTGGTTTTTACATAATGAACATATTACAATGTGTTATTGACAAAAACATAGCTTGCACAGTAAATTAGATAGTTTGCCACCATCAATCCTGTCAGGTTTCCCAGGTCCATGTGTGATGCTCCAGTTCCAGGTTTTTTTACAATTGAATTCTGGGACTTATAGTCAGTGCCACTGGAATTATGCGACTGTGCGGCCGCTGCGAATTTCGCATAGTTATGAATTTGCCACAAAATCCACCATCTGCATAATCTGCAGATTGAAAAACACCGGTCCCGCAATGTGTCAAAACGTGTGATAACTGCTATACTAAAGCAAATGGAGAATTGCATTTCCAAAGGATAACAGCCTTCACCTGTGGGCTGCTTCCTCTGTTCCATATTCCAGGTTCCCTATTCAAAGTGGAATACTCTGCTAAAAGAGTTTCCAATGATTTAAGGCTGAAAATGAATCATTATGAGTAAAATAAAGTGCCGCAAAAATGCCGCTAAATTTTCATATTTGTGCCGCTAAATTTCTATATTTGTGCCGCTAAATTTGCGAATCCATGCCGCTATATCCTGGGGGGTCTGATTTACAATGCAACGGTCTCGGCATTGTTAAAGTTAGAGCTATTGGCAGTGCTCATGACAATGCCGTTTCTTTAAATGTTTTAAAAACAAAAACATAAACAAAAATAATGTCATGAGCAATGCCAATAGCTCTAACTTTACCAATGCCGAGACCATTGCATTGTAAATGCTTGTTTTCTCTCTGCTCACAGAATAGATGCGTGTCTGTGATTATAGCAAACACGTTTGTCCAAGCTCACGAAAAACGTGTAAAAAGTATTGTTTTCAAGTGCAGTAAATAGTGAGCAGTAGCATTCCAATAAAGGCTACTGCAGCCTCCTTTGGACCTTGGAATCCTGGTTGAGTCCCAGCGTTTGCTAAACCTCCCGTGATTATGGGAAAATCACTTATTCTCCTTATGTTTTAGTGGAAAAAACACAGCCCAGCGATGTAATGCCCTTCAGTCAAGTTGGCGCTAGAAAAAAAAATGCAAGTAGCTAAGGCTGCCTCGTGAATTAATATGTGCTAAGCACCTTGTACAACAGCATTTATTGAACGGAACAGCACAGTGACTTCACATGCACAGGTGTGCAGAAAACTTAACACCAAATGCTTGTTTTGTTTTATTAGAAAGCACCAATGCTTTATTCCGTTTTTAATTCATATTTCAGCTTCTAGCCATTATTTTTCCTTGAGCATTTCAAATCCTCACATTCTTCTTTTTTGGGTCTTTTTGAAAGGGGATGCATTTTTTAAATTAATCAAATTCCTACTTGCAAAAAGCGTCTGCTATTTCAAACAAGCATTGGCATAGCCAATAGGCCTCACCTTTGGAACCTTATGTTTAGCCAGAGCTTTTGTCTTTCCCAATGTCTTTAAGCTACGTTAAAGAGCAGCATAGCTGCTGTGCAGCATGTTGAAAAGTTATTATAAAAAAGTGTTATAAGCATTTAAAAATTATTATAAACAGTGTTATAAGCATTCCTGTTCCCTTATATATAACTAAGAAGACATTATGTACAACTGAACGGCCGTATAAAAAAAAAATGAACTAACATATAAAAGGTCTTCTAGTTTCTTTGTCTTTGGAATGCTGCCAATTTTTTCCTGCCTGCTCTAATGCTTGTTTGTTATAACTTATTTTGCTTAGGGGGGCATAAACACAAAAAGGCTTAATGGGGATAGAGAATGCTGCTGCACCAGTGAACGGCATGAAGCCCTGTGCGCCGAGAGCCGGAGCACAGTACTGAGCAGGCACTCTAAGGTAGTCAGTCGAGCCCAGCCAGGGAGATTTATCTCAGAGGTACACAATTCCGAGGCACATTTTTCATTTGTACACCCACCACGGTGTGAGGGCTTGCGTTTCACTCTTGCACAAATTGATACCCTTATAGCTGTGAAGTGGAGTTGCCACACGTGAGGCTTTCACCCAGTGCTTTTAAGATACAAACAGAATGTTTTGATTACTAATAATTGTATTGGAAGTAATGTTACCTTTCCTGTAATTATTGTGAAGTTGTCTGAAAATAGCATAGCAAAGGTGTTAAACATGACATGGAAGCATGTGGGGACCTATATTTTGGTGATGGAGGCTTGCCATTGAAGGCCCCAGCTCAGGGTACCGCACCTATCATGCACACAAGGGCTCCACTGGAAGAGAAGCATTAACAAATAATTGCACCAGGGCACCACCACATACAGTAACACCCAGGAAACACTATAACACCACCCAACCCTGTGTACTAATGGGCACCGCTAAAACCAGTGCCACACCAGTGTTCTACCAAAAGCAGAGAAGTTCAAATACAGAATAGTACAGGTCACTACCAGACACAGCAACACCCATAAAAACCTATCATAACACTATAGTACCATGACACAAATGGACCCTGTGGATTGCCAGACCCAGAGCAATAACTGGGCACTACCAGAAACACTGAGGCAGAAACACAGTAGCGCCAGTTCACATACAGACCGAGCAGCAGGCTAATCCTGCAGTATCTGCAGGGCATTGACAGACCAAAAGCACCAGCAAGGCACAGCCTGAGCACGGTGGGACCCAGAGCAGCATCAAACCATAACCAAAACAAGGCAGTGCTTGGCCTTAACCCAGAACACTACGATGAACCTGACAAAATTGGCAAAAAGGTAAACAAGCACAAAGGCCAAGCCTGACCCAAAACTCCACCAGGGCATGGCCAGAGCTTCACCAGGCCATGGCAGGTGCAGGGTGCACCAGGCATACTGCCATACTACCCTGTCACCCAGACCTGCACCAGTGTAGGGCCAGAACAGCAATAGGGCACCGCAAAAAGTAAAGTTGCAAGGCATAAGCCAGTAGTGCCAAGGTAAGGCAGACCCAATACTTGTGAGAACCTCTCATGATAGCAGGGCAAAGCAAGACCTAGCGCAAGGCAAAGCAAAACCTACCACAGCACCAGAGCAGCCAGATCTGTCATCAAACAGATCAGGTGAAGGGCAAATGCCACAGGTGGCAGGGAGCGGGCAAAACACTAGTAGGACTGGACCCCCTGGGTAACAGCAGCTGGGTGCGGTGACCATTGGCAGTCCGAGGCTGTGTGTGCGGCTGGGGAAGGCTGCCTGCTATTCATTCTCAAGAGTGTGCTTGTGTAGGGGATGGGGGTCATGGTTGGTTTCTACTGCTCTCCTCCATCCCTTCTAGCAGTGCTACCTCCAGAGCTCTGAAGCATGCCCAACGCCATGCTTGGCAATGCACCTTCAAGTGCCGCATTTTATCTATCGAAACAGCTCCTGAAGTCTTGTATCCAGGCCTACCCCGTGGCTCCGTCATGCACAGCTCACTTTCTGCCCTGTGATCTCAGTGGCTGCCATAATGTTCATGCTCTGAGGCCATCAACAGCCACAAAAAGAAACTGTTCCAGGGGGGTTGACACCAAGCCAGGAGCTGGGAGGGGCCAAGCAGGGGGCGGGCTGTGTGTAGTGAAGAGCAGCCTTACGGGCCTCAGTGCACAGTTGGTCTGCACACATTCAGCCTGTTTTGAAGTCAAAGGAAGCTGCTGTATGTCTTTCTTTTATTGCAGTGATGATAAGAGAAAGCACCCGGTCGCCTTGCTTAAGCATAAAGCAGGCGCCATCTGATTAAGGTGCTCTTCTTTTTGACAATCAGAACAAAGGAATCACTGATTGATTTAGGGAAATGCTGCGTTGTATCGACGCTGGGCTAGGTGGGGGTGGGTATGCAGGGACATTATCCCTCAGTGACACAACACCATCCAACACAACTACCAACCACCTTATGCTTATGGTGAGGCTGGCCGTTTACTTCCCCACCACCTAGACCACGTCTTTTTATTTTCTTACATGTAGAAAACTATGGTCACCATCCAGTGGGTCCATAGATGGTTTTCCATTTCCCCCCAAATCTAAAACAGGCCTCTATTGTCCTGTTTTATAGGGCTACATACAGCTCCAACAGTGACAGATATTGGAACTGAGACACAAGTATATTTTGGACCTGATTGAGAGCGGAACAGTTAAAGAAAATCCTCTGATTTGTGAATGAATTGGTAAATCCATTGGAGATTCAAACATGAACTTTTTTCCCCATAATTTTCCTGTGATGTAGGAAATTGGACATGTGTATACTACCCCACATTTCACACTCAATCCACAAATCTAGGGTGATCTTCCATTACCTTCATCATAGGGATAGCATGCCAGATAAAATTCTGCTGACGAAATCTCCAGTGCTGGAAATGCCACTAATGAGGGAATTTTCGCTACAGGTAATGGACTTTACTGTGGAACACTGACCTGGGGAGACCATGCCAATAATTATGGTTTCTCAGGAATATTCCATCTTAGTGAAGGGAATATCCAGGAATTTAGGTAACTCTCTCCACTTTTAACTGGGAGAGGCACATGTTAGACCTGAAGCCTTAGGGTGGTCCTCCCCCAAGGATTTCGCCTGCTTACCTCCAATTTTTCTGAATTGTTTTTGTTGCTCTTTACCACTGCTGGCCAGTGCAAAAGTGCTTGTGCTCACCCCCCCCTAAACCATATACACATAAATTAAATGCTACCAGTGGGCTTGCAGCACTGATTGTGCGACCCACCTAGTAGCCCTTTACACCTAGTCCCAGGCCTGTTCTTGCAGCCAGCAGGCAGTGTTACACTACCATGTTGGCTTGGCATTTAAAACCCCTTGCCAAGCCTTAATCACCCCATTTATTACATATGTCACCGCTAAGGTAGGCCCTAGGTAGCGCATAGGGACGGGTGCTATGTAATTAAAAGGTAGGACATTTGACTTTAAATGTTATATGTCCTGGTTGTGAAGAACCTCCAAACTCATTTTTCACTACTTTGAGGCCTACCTCTCTCATAGGACAAAACTGAGGATTCCTTATTACATTTAATAAGCTGTAATTCCTAATAGAGAGAAGGTTGATTTGTCAAGCAATCATGGATTTGTAGAGCACGCTAACCACATGTGAGGGTTCCAAGCGCTAGGTCCAGTCTGCTTGGGATTTCAGTTGAAGAGCGAGGTTTTGAATCCCCTTCTGATTTCCGGAAGCGAGGGAGGGAGGGAGTGATATGTCCTCAGCTGGATGGTTAGTCTTGAGGGACGGTTGAAGCTCAGGTGGTGGTTGATGTATGCTGGTCCTTGGTTGTAAAGGGCTTTGTAGGCATGCGTCATGATCTTGAATTGGCATCTCTTCTGTACAAGGAGCCAGTAGAGTTTCTTCAGGTGGGGGTTATGTGAGTCTGTCTGGGGAGGTCGAGGATGGGTCTGGCTGCCGAGTTCTGGATGGTCTAAAGTCTCTTAAGGAGGTGTGATGTGATTCTGGCATAAAGAGTGTTGACATAGTCCAGGCGACTGGTGATGAGGACTCGAGTGATGGTACATCTGGTGAGTACAGGGAGCCATTCGATGATCTTACAAAGCATGTGGAGGTGAGGATGTAGGCGGAGGAGACTGTGTTTATCTGGCTCTGTTTAGTACTGATGGAATGGTAATAATAAATCCTCTTTAAAGTTGGATTTATTGTTAGTATTTTGAAAATGCCACTCTTAGAAAGGCATTTTCCTGCTCTTAGCCATTTGGTGTCTGCTGCCTGTCTCTGATCAGTGTATGGGTTGCATGACTGCTGGGCGTTGTGGATTCCCTCCAGATACCCACACCCAAAGGGAGCTCAGCTTAGGTATGACTGTATGGGTCTTCCTAAGAGGATGGAAGGGAGGAGCTGGGCACAGCCTCACACTTACACCTGAATAGGCTGTGTCCTGTCCACACACAAAGGGCGGCATATCCCCGTACTGAGCCTGGAGCCAGGGTAGGAAGGAAGGACCTCTGTGCACTTCAAAGACCCTTCTTTGAAGTCTACCCCACTTTAAAGGCACAACTGGGTATAAGTACTGTACCTCCGACACCATCAACTCATTACACTTCTGGACCTGTAACAACTCTGTTAAGAAGATGAACTGCTATGCTGAAGGACTGCTACTCTGTTGGGCTGCTACTCTGAAAAAACTGCTGCCTGGCTGTGTGCCCTGCTACTTTCTATTGCCTGGGTGCTAAATATTGGACCAACACAACTTCAACCCAGCGTGACTCCAAGGGCTAGCTGACTAACCTCCTGAACTGAAGGTTCATGGACATAAAAGAATTCCAACTACTCTGCTCCAGTTGAATCATTGGAAGTGGGCATAAGGGACTTCTCCAGGGCAACCGAAGCATCCTTTGTTGACAGAGCAGAATTGGGACATCGCCACTGTTGCGGGAACATAACCAGTGCATTGCACTCGGAACCAGCGCTTCGCTGTCAGATCCACTGCATTGCCACCACTGCATAGAAAAGATCGCAGCAGCGTGGAGAAACCCAGCGCATCACCTTTGGAATATCACACTATCACACTTCCGAAATGGCGCATTGTTTACAGATCTGATGCATCACCACTGTTGGGTGGAGAAAATTGATGCATTACCTCGACTGCAGGATCGACAATGATGCATTGCTCGGCTGCACCCCTCATCTTCATTGTCGCAACTGGGATCAAAGTACTTTTGTTCAGTGGGCCATAGGGGTCCCTGTATACGGCCTGCGCTCCATTGGGGTCAGCCTGAACTACTGACTTTGTCCTTGTCCAGAGCGACCAGATTTGCCAAACAGGTGCTTATTACTTCTAAGCGATATTTTGCAGTTCATTCTTTTAAAATTGATATCTCATGTTCTATTTATTGGATTTTTGTAGTTTTAGTCTTTTTGTGGTGTTTACACTATGTTACTGTTTGGAATGTTGCACAATGGTTTACACATTGCCTCTTAAGTTAGGCCTGACCGATCTCTGCTAAGCTACCAGACGATTAGCACAGACTACTTTTAAGGTGTGTTGGTGGCTTACCCACACTAGGACAGTGGCGTAACACAGGCCCCCGCAGCCCCCATGGTGCATGGGCCCCCGAGCTGCAGGCAGACCCGAGCTGCACGGAGCCCCCTTAGCACGGTACTCTGGCCTGGGAGCTCTGGATTAAATCTGGAGCGGGAGCCCCTCCATGTACTTGCAGGGGGGGCCCCCTCAAGTTTCGTTACGCAAGTGAACTAGGATTGATTTTTGCTTGACCCCAGTCAACCAGGAACCCAATTTCTAACACACACATACACACACTTAAATATATATAAAAACAAGGTTAAAGGGACATTATAAATAGGAATTGTAATTATATCTTACTTTACATTAAAAAAATAAAACCTTAGAAATTCACTGAATAAACCAAAGGCTAACGGTACATTATACTTAGGAGAAAAAGACAGTTAAAACATGCCATTTTAAACTAAAAACAAACACTGCAATTCACCAGTTATAGTTATCTCAAATAATTATAAATTAAGCTGAGTAGAAACACCAGCATTCAAACTGTGAGTGGGAGGTCAAACACTGATCCTTCAAGTGAATACATGAGTGTACAAATCCATCAGACTAATATAATCTGTTTGGTATCTTCAACATAGCATCATTGCACACTTTAGTGGAGACTTGAATTTGACTATGGTCACACACGATCAGGGTGGGGACCGTGACATCCCTATAATCACACACCATCTCTCTGGGGACCTGAGCATCCCTATAATAACACACTATCTCTGTGGAGACCTGGCATCTCTATAATCACACACCATGTCTGTGGAGACCTGTCATCTCTATAGTCACACACTATGTCTGTGGAGACCTAGCATCTCTATATTCACACACTATCTCTGTGGAAAACTGGCCATCCATATAATCACATACTATTTCTGTGGGGACATGTCATTCCTATAATCACACACTATCTGTGTGGGGACCTGAGCATCCCTATAATCACATACTATCTCTGTGGAAACCTGGCCGTCAATATAACACACACTATCTCTGTGGGGACCCGGGCATCCCTATTATCACACACAATATCTCTGAGGGCTTGAACATTACTATAATCACGCACTATCTCTGTGGAAACCTGGCCGTCAATATAATCACACACTATCTCTGTGGGGACCTGGGCATCCCTATTATCATGAAAACTGCTGGTGTGCATACACCAGTATACTGAGTGCACTGCTGGATGTATATACAACACAATTACAACATGTTAGCTAATGTAGAAACAAAACTCAAACAAAGCAGTGAACGATCTGAATAATATGACAGTTTGATAATCCATTAAATCACGAAAGTTTGTAATAAAAAACTGTATTTGTCATTCAATCGCATAAGAAACATAAAGATGTACAAAACATTGATTGAAAAGTAGCTCAAAAAGAAATCCACATTAATACAATCAAAATATCTGCGCTAAGGCAGAGAACTTAGTCGTCAGTTCTTGCAAGGAAGCCCAATGCATTTCGGGATGTTTTACATCCCTTCTTCAGGGGCAGCTGTTGGAAAAAAAGAATGAATTTCAAACCTTTTACTTCAGGAGGTAACTGAATATAACATGAATGGATGGCAGTACAATACAGGGAGCAACAAGTCAGTGGCCAAAGCGGAAACACTGCTGGTCTATTTCAAGCTAGAGCAATGAAAGAAATGAACCCAATGTCATGCTGTTTATGCTTTAAGAACCGCACCGAGGAAGTGAAAAGGAATAAAAGTGGATGTAACGGTCATGCACCTAATCATTAAAGTGAACCTCCAAGAGCATGAATAAAAAAGAAACGACATGACAAGTGAGTGATGACGCTAATGAGCTAATAAAGACCTGGAAGGTTCTTGCCAGATGAATAAAACGACTGTAACAGAAACGGAGTACACAGGAGTAGTTGAAGAGGCTGAGCTGGGGCTGTACCTAATGAAGGGAAACAAAGGGAAGCTGTGAATAAGAAATGAAATGAAACTGACAGTGAAGCCAAGGGTTAGCGGTAAAGTCGGGACTTACTGGAAATGGTTTCAATGTGAACAAACCGCTGGAGTGGAGGAATACTGAGGCACAAGTATTCAGGGAGATGGGAATGGGTTCAGTTGTGTGTGGGCGAAACCATCGTGTAGTTGAAAGCTCCACAAGCTCTGCAACCAAAAAGGGGAACCATTAAAAAACCAATAAGAATAATGTAAGAACAACGGGCAGGGCTCTGTGTGGACTGCTTACCAGGCGTGCTTGACAGGCGAGGAAAAGAAAAACGGTCGCGGCTCCTATGAACATCCGAGAAGGTGTGCGTCCAAGACGCGCTCTACCAGGGAGTTAAATGCGCGTACGTAGTCACACGATTAGTGTGAATGAAAATCATAGAAATGGGACTGCTGGTGCCTCTAGGAGTGAATTCACAGGCTGGTGCTACGGAATCGAGCCGAGCACAAACTCAAGTGGAGAAGACCACTGAAATTAAAAATTGAGGAATGGAGGTAAATAATCGTAAATATTTATTTAATTTGTATTTATTTATTTAAAATATTTATAGAGCGCGGCTGTCACCTGGCAGGTATCCTGGCGCTGGTAACTAACTCCTGGGTTTTTTTTTTAGACGGGGGGGTTGAACTATGGCTGGCGGGCTTAGAGGGGTGGAGGAAAGAGCCATGTTTTGATTCGTTTCCTGAAGGGTAGGAGATGGGGGATTTGGCGAATATCGGCAGGCAGACTGTTCCACAGCTTGGCTGCAGCTACTCTGAACGATCTTCCCCCAGTCCTGGCCTTCTTACATCTAGGTACTTTCACAAGGCAGGCGGTTGTAGACCTAAGTGTTCTGGTGGGGATGTACCACGAGAACAGACGTTGAAGAGGTCTGGGTCCTGCGCCGTGTAGTGCCTTGAAGACCAAGCAAAGGGCTTTGAAGGCAATGCGTTGCTGCAGAGGCAGTCAGTGCAGCTTGGCCAAGGCAGCGGTGGCCGAGGATCTCCTGGTCCAACCAAGAGCCAGTTTCGCTGCTGCCGACTGAACTCGTTGGAGTCTGTCCAGCAGTGTCGCTGGGGATTCAAACAGAAGGGCATTACAGTAGTCAAGGCGACTAAGAATAGTGCACCTGACTATCAATGCTCGGGCAGAAGGTGGTAGTAGAGGCAGGACTTTGCGCAGTGAGCGCATAAGGGCTGAGCAGGTGGCGACTGTTCTTGAGACCTGCGTTTCCATGCTCAGTTGGTGATTTAGCATGACGCCCAAGTTGCGAACACTGGTAACAGGTGGCGGGTTGTTAGAGTTTTCCGGGGGCCAGAACTCAGCAGGCAGAGGGCGGGGTATGCGGTTCGCGGGACAGAACAGAACCTCGGTTTTCAAGGAATTGAACTGGAGGGAGTTCCGGTGCAACCAGCCTGCGGTGTCTCTTAAACAGTTATGGAAGGCTTCTAAAGAGATGGAGTCTTCGCCCTCCCAAGAGAAAAGGAGCTGGGTGTCGTCCGCATAGTTTACTGTGGTCATATTGTGCGATTTGATTAAAGTGACCAGTGGTTTCAAGTAAACATTAAAAAGAATCGGGCTGATGGAGGAGCCCTGAGGAACACCGTGAGGGACAGGGGAGAAGACCGATTGGAAGGGGGGGAAGGGATACAGCCTGTTTCCTGTCACTGAGATATGAATGAAACCAGAGCAGGGCTGTGCCGTCGATCCCTGCCTCTCTCAGCCTCTCAAGCAAGGTCCCATGATTGACAGTATCGAATGCGGCAGACAGGTCTAATAAAATCAAGGCCACGGCTTGGCCCCTGTCTGCACACATTCGAAGCTCCTCCATGGCAGTGAGCACAGCAGTTTCAGTGCCATGGGCTGGGCGAAAACCAAATTGGAATTCGTCCAACACGTGGTGCTGCTCGAGGTGGGCTGAGAGGCAGTTGCTGACCCAACGTTCAAGCACCTTCACCGGAAAAGGCAGAAGTGATATGGGGCGGAAGTTGGACAAACATTATGGATTTAGCGTAGGTTTCTTTAATAGCGGGGTGATGAGCGCCTGCTTCCAGGGGATGGGGACGAGACCACAGCTGAGAGATTGATTGCAAATCATCCGGAGAGTGTGGAATAATTCGTGCCCACATGCTTTCCAGATTTTCGGAGGCAGAGGGTCAAGGGGAGATCCCGAGGTGATGCCCAGTGCCACTTTCTCAAGTTCTGCTTGAGAGATCAAGGGGAAAGCCAGGAGCCTATTGATAGGAGGGCAGGCTGACCTCGGAGAATCAAGATTGGTGAAGCTAGCTTCGGGAGGGGTGAGGTGGATATGTAACGGGGGCGTTGCCAGATTGTTGATGATAGTCTCAATTTTGTCGGTAAAAAACTGAGCAAGGATATCACAAAGGGTCTGAGAAGGGGGAATGGAGTTTTTGACGCAGTCAGGATGTATAATATTATCCAGGATCTGAAATATACTTTTTGGACTGTTGGCCGCGTTGGCTATGGTGGAGCAGTAATAATTCGATTTACTCTCTGCGATGGCAGATTTGTAATCACGGAGTGAGTTTTTCCAGAGGGCTTTGTTGTTGTCGCAGTATCCGTGTCTCCACTTTCTCTCAGCCTGTTTACAGGCTGATTTGAGGGTTTTCAGGGAGTCATTGTACCAGGGAGCAGGTGCTCTACCTTTGGGTTTACAGTGTTTTAGAGGGGCAACCGAGTCCGCGATGGAGGTAATTCTCGAGCTGAGGGATCTGTAATTGTTTTCCACCGAGCTGGTAGGAGAGAAACTATCCTGCACCTCGAAAACTTTGGTGGAGGTGCTGAGTTTTTCAAGAGCTTTCCAGTTTCGATAAGAAAATTGTGGTGGAGAGTGATTCTTGGGCTTTCTTATTGTGGCGTTGTTGATGTAAAGTTTAATGAGCGAGTGGTCTGTCCAGCTCATAGGCAGAATGTCGCCTACTTGAGATAGACCAGGACTTGAAAAGATAAGGTCAAGACGGTTCCCTGCGGAGTGAGTGGGGTCCTTTATCAGTTGGTGAAGCCCCATGCTCTCACAGGACAGCAGAAGGTTGTCTAAACCTATGTCTAGGCTGCCGTTTGGCCAGAGATTGAAATCTCCTAGAATAATAAGTTTGTTATGGGAGGTTGCCATGTTTGTGATGATCGTGAGGAGCGCTTGCTGTTGCGAGAGGGAAAACGCCCCAGGCGGTCGATAGCAGATGATCACCGTAAAGGTGACTCCTGGGTGGCAGTTTATAGTCAGACCAAAGAGCTCGATTCCGGGTACAGGGTCTATGTCAATGGTGTTCAATTGCCACGAGGCTCGGAAGATGACGCCAACTCCGCCACCGCGGCCTTTGGATCTGGGGAGATGTAAGATGTTAAAGTTTAAAGGGCAAGCGGATGCTAAGTCGGTCTCACAGTTGGCATGTGTCCAAGTCTCGGTTAGAAAAAGTACGTCTAGGTGGTGTGACTCTATAAGGAGATTGATTTCAGTGGCATGCTTCGGTAGAGATCTGACGTTCAGGAGGCCTCCTGCGATTAGGCCCTTGTGGGTGAAGTCAGTTAAGGGAGAAGCAGTCTCTTCAAAGGTGAGCTTACCTTCGTGCGCGTACCCTCGTAGATTGAGCAGTGCGTCCCGGGTGTAGCAGGGGGATTGCGGGCTGAATTGGGCAGGGTTTGTGGCGCTAGGCGCGTTCTCGTCGCGGACGAGCGCAGACGAGCTTGCCTTAAGCGCGCCTTCGGCGCGCAATCGGCGTGCCCGCTGCGCTCGTCCGCTGTGCTTCCGGTATTGACACATGAGTTATAGTGGTCGCAAGTGACGTAGGAGGGGTCGTGGCCAGCAAGAGCAATATGTGGAAAAAAAGAAAAAATGATATAAAAAAGTGAGGGTCTGAAGAATGTGATAGACAAAGGATCCAGTGAAATTAATAACGGACAAGTTGATCTGGGAAGCGAGTGTACATGGAAAAGTAGCTCAGGCATGCAGAACCTGCAGGGTGATAGTTCCCAAATAGCAGAAAACAGTTGAAGTGTGCTGGTGAATAGAAAAGAAAAGCTACGAGAAATGATAAAATTAAAAATCCCAGAATATGGAGGAATAATTTTGCTCAAGCTGAAAAAAACGTACAATCTATACAGAGAAAATGGAGGCAAGTTGCTAGTAGAAAAGGGAAGAGACATGACTGTGAGATAATATGCTTGGTGGGAGAAAAAGTGGCATAAGCTGGAGCGAACACACAATCTGGAAATCAGATGACAATTACTGACGTGTTTTTATAAAAAACATTGCATTTCAAGTTTGGCATTGAGCCCAAATGGTAACAGAGTATGCAAAAACTTGGTCCACCAAACTTCTCTCTGAGATAAAAGCCTTTCTGTATTAAACTGTGTATTACGGGGCATCATCTCAAGGATGGTGAATCTTAGCTGTGCGATGGTGTGGCGATGTTCTAACCAGTGTGATGTGAGAGGGGATTTGAGACTTCTGGTCCGAATAGAACTTTTGTGTTCTGAGATCCTCACTTTCACTTTTCGGGAAGTTTTCCCCACATACATGAGTCCGCAAGGGCATTTGATGGTATAGATAACATTGGTAGTGTCACATGTACCAGTGTATCTGAGTTGAATGGTTTTGCCTGACCGTGGGTGGTGAATGACATTGCCGGTGATGACATTGTGGCAATTAACACAGTTCTGACATTTCTGCATGCCTTTGTGCTCAACGACTTCAATCGTGGGTGTGGCTGACAATAAATCTTTGATGTTTCTGCTGCGAGTGTATGCAAAGATGGGATCAGAGGAAAATAATCCATTGAAGTCTGATTCGTGTTTGAGAATGTCCCATCTGTTTCTGATGATCTGTCTAATACGTCGTGAGCTGGTAGAGAATGTGGATACAAAGACATGTTTGTTTTGAAGATTCTTGATTGGAGGAATAAGCAGTTCAGTACGTGACTTCGTGTAAGTTCTAGACATAGCGGACTCGAGAACTGATTCAGGATACCCGCGATCTCTGAATTTGATGACTTGGTTTTGGAGCAATGGTTCAAGATGTTGACTCTCGGAAACAATTCTCTTTGTTCGAATTAGTTGGGAGTAGGGTAAATTGCGAATGAGTGACGGAGGATGAAAACTGGAATACTGAAGAAGATTGTTTCTATCAGTAGGTTTAGAATAAATTGATGTGATTACTGTATTGGATTGTTTTGTGATCAGTACATCCAGGAAAGACAATTGTACGTTGCTAATGGTATGCGTGAACTGAATGCGGGGATTCTTTTTGTTAAGTTCACCAATGTGTTGAACCAAGGATGCTTCAGAGTTTTTCCAAACTAGAAAAATATCGTCAATGAATCTTACATAAAATACAAGATTGTCATTCCAAGTGTTGTTTGTGAAGATGTGGTCGTATTCGAACTTTGCCATGAATGTATTCGCGTGTGCAGGAGCACCGGAAAAACCCATGGACGTGCCGCTTATCTGCAAGTAAAAATCATTCTTCCATTGTAGTTAACTGTGTTGGAGACAAAAAGTAAGAATCTCCAAGATGAAAACTTTGTTTATTGTAGTTTCTGGTAACTGGAGAAGTGCCCATTCGCAAGCTTCTAAACCTTCAGATAAAGGAATCGATGTGTATAATGATGTCACATCAATCGAGCAAAGTAACCATGATTCCGAGAAATTACTGTGTATCTGCTCAAGTAAGGTTAGAAAATGAGTGGTATCTTTAATGAAACTTCTCCATGTTTGAACAAACTTTTGTAGGAAGTGATCAACTAGTTGGCCTGCCGGCATGAAGATGGAGTCGCAGCCGGACACAATAGGTCTAAATGGAGGATCTTGTAGATTTTTGTGTATCTTCGGCAACATGTACAGTCTGGGTCATCTGGGATAAGGTACTGTAAGAAAACTGCGAATTTTCTGGTTAATCCAATCCATTTCTTCAGCATGGTCAAGAATATGCGCAAGTGTATTTTGGAATGAAGTTGTCAGATCTTGATCAAGTTTGATATAGGTGGTGGTATCTTGTAGGTGTTGGAAGACTTTATGTTCGTAAAATGTACGGTCCATGATGACCAAGGCTCCGCCTTTATCTGCTGGTTGAAGTGTAAGCCTGGTATCCTTTGCTAGGTTTTTAATAATGGCTATTTCATGTTTCTTCAGGTTGGTTGGACGTGGTTGACGAAGATTAACTCGAGAGAGATCATTCCGAATGAGCGTCTCAAAAGAATCCAATGTTTTGTGAGACACTGGTGGCATGAACACTGATTTAGGTTTAAATCGTTGTAGCTCAGGATCAACATCTTCTGTTAGGTTATGAGTGGAATCTTGAGAAGGTACCACGTTGGAAAAAAAGTGCTTCAGTCTTAAATTCCTCATGAATTTAAACAGGGATATCTCTACTTCTAAAGGATCAGTATAATGAACAGGAACAAAAGACAATCCTTTGTTGAGAACCTTTTCTTGAGAAGGAGATAAGGGAACTGATGAAATATTTATGGTAAGTGTTTGCCTTTGCTCCTCAGATTCCGAGCTTCCAATTCCTTTTCCTTTTCTTTTACTCCTCCTGATTTTTTTGAATCTGGTGGTCGGCTGGACGATGGGCCGCTGGATAAAAAAGAAGAAGAAGAAGAAGGTTGTATGCTTGTATCCTTATCCGTGAGTGTCACACTCGTTGTTGGTGTTTCATCAGAAAGTGATACTGGTGTACGGGTAGCTTCAAGATCTCGATCTGAAACAACAGATTCTTGAGACGAGGTGTTGGGTTTCTGAAAAGGTCTTCTTCAAGTTTGTCATTGAGCCCAAATGGTAACAGAGTATGCAAAAACTTGGTCCACCAAACTTCTCTCTGAGATAAAAGCCTTTCTGTATTAAACTGTGTATTACGGGGCATCATCTCAAGGATGGTGAATCTTAGCTGTGCGATGGTGTGGCGATGTTCTAACCAGTGTGATGTGAGAGGGGATTTGAGACTTCTGGTCCGAATAGAACTTTTGTGTTCTGAGATCCTCACTTTCACTTTTCGGGAAGTTTTCCCCACATACATGAGTCCGCAAGGGCATTTGATGGTATAGATAACATTGGTAGTGTCACATGTACCAGTGTATCTGAGTTGAATGGTTTTGCCTGACCGTGGGTGGTGAATGACATTGCCGGTGATGACATTGTGGCAATTAACACAGTTCTGACATTTCTGCATGCCTTTGTGCTCAACGACTTCAATCGTGGGTGTGGCTGACAATAAATCTTTGATGTTTCTGCTGCGAGTGTATGCAAAGATGGGATCAGAGGAAAATAATCCATTGAAGTCTGATTCGTGTTTGAGAATGTCCCATCTGTTTCTGATGATCTGTCTAATACGTCGTGAGCTGGTAGAGAATGTGGATACAAAGACATGTTTGTTTTGAAGATTCTTGACTGGAGGAATAAGCAGTTCAGTACGTGACTTCGTGTGAGTTCTAGACATAGCGGACTCGAGAACTGATTCAGGATACCCGCGATCTCTGAATTTGATGACTTGGTTTTGGAGCAATGGTTCAAGATGTTGACTCTCGGAAACAATTCTCTTTGTTCGAATTAGTTGGGAGTAGGGTAAATTGCGAATGAGTGACGGAGGATGAAAACTGGAATACTGAAGAAGATTGTTTCTATCAGTAGGTTTAGAATAAATTGATGTGATTACTGTATTGGATTGTTTTGTGATCAGTACATCCAGGAAAGACAATTGTACGTTGCTAATGGTATGCGTGAACTGAATGCGGGGATTCCTTTTGTTAAGTTCACCAATGTGTTGAACCAAGGATGCTTCAGAGTTTTTCCAAACTAGAAAAATATCGTCAATGAATCTTACATAAAATGCAAGATTGTCATTCCAAGTGTTGTTTGTGAAGATGTGGTCGTATTCGAACTTTGCCATGAATGTATTCGCGTATGCAGGAGCACCGGAAAAACCCATGGACGTGCCGCTTATCTGCAAGTAAAAATCATTCTTCCATTGTAGATAACTGTGTTGGAGACAAAAAGTAAGAATCTCCAAGATGAAAACTTTGTTTATTGTAGTTTCTGGTAACTGGAGAAGTGCCCATTCGCAAGCTTCTAAACCTTCAGATAAAGGAATCGATGTGTATAATGCTGTCACATCAATCGAGCAAAGTAACCATGATTCCGAGAAATTACTGTGTATCTGCTCAAGTAAGGTTAGAAAATGAGTGGTATCTTTAATGAAACTTCTCCATGTTTGAACAAACTTTTGTAGGAAGTGATCAACTAGTTGGCCTGCCGGCATGAAGATGGAGTCACAGCCGGACACAATAGGTCTAAATGGAGGATCTTGTAGATTTTTGTGTATCTTCGGCAACATGTACAGTCTGGGTCGTCTGGGATAAGGTACTGTAAGAAAACTGCGAATTTTCTGGTTAATCCAATCCATTTCTTCAGCATGGTCAAGAATATGCGCAAGTGTATTTTGGAATGAAGTTGTCGGATCTTGATCAAGTTTGATATAGGTGGTGGTATCTTGTAGGTGTTGGAAGACTTTATGTTCGTAAAATGTACGGTCCATGATGACCAAGGCTCCGCCTTTATCTGCTGGTTGAAGTGTAAGCCTGGTATCCTTTGCTAGGTTTTTAATAATGGCTATTTCATGTTTCTTCAGGTTGGTTGGACGTGGTTGACGAAGATTAACTCGAGAGAGATCATTCCGAATGAGCGTCTCAAAAGAATCCAATGTTTTGTGAGACACTGGTGGCATGAACACTGATTTAGGTTTAAATCGTTGTAGCTCAGGATCAACATCGTCTGTTAGGTTATGAGTGGAATCTTGAGAAGGTACCACGTTGGAAAAAAAGTGCTTCAGTCTTAAATTCCTCATGAATTTAAACAGGGATATCTCTACTTCTAAGGGATCAGTATAATGAACAGGAACAAAAGACAATCTTTTGTTGAGAACCTTTTCTTGAGAAGGAGATAAGGGAACTGATGAAATATTTATGGTAAGTGTTTGCCTTTGCTCCTCAGATTCCGAGCTTCCAATTCCTTTTCCTTTTCTTTTACTCCTCCTGATTTTTTTGAATCTGGTGGTCGGCTGGACGATGGGCCGCTGGATAAAAAAGAAGAAGAAGAAGAAGAAGGTTGTATGCTTGTATCCTTATCCGTGAGTGTCACACTCGTTGTTGGTGTTTCATCAGAAAGTGATACTGGTGTACGGGTAGCTTCAAGATCTCGATCTGAAACAACAGATTCTTGAGACGAGGTGTTGGGTTTCTGAAAAGGTCTTCTTCGAGAGTATACCTCAGCCCAAGTGTACACCTCATTGAGCTTGTAATCTATGGTGTCTCTACGAAATTTGCGTAATTTACGCTCTTGTACCTCTTTACCATAAATTTCAAGTTTATTATTGATGTCGTCAAGGGTCAATTTCCAGTAATCAGGCTCACAGCGAGTCAAAAGATCAGTTTTTAAAGACGCAATCTCTTCATCCAGTTCTCGGATTGTGCGGGCAAGTTCTTCGATGAGCAATAGAATGAGATCTAATGAGCATTTGTTCAAAACAGCTTGCCACTTTTCCATGAAAGCTTTATTTAATTGGAACTTGTATAATAGAGGTTTAATCGGTAAGTGCAATCCACGAGGGATGCGTTGAACTTTGTGATATTGAATGAGTGTGGAAGCGTGAAGTCTTTGGCTTAATGCCCTGCGAGTCACGAATTCAAGTTGGACCAGAAGTCTCAAATCCCCTCTCACATCACACTGGTTAGAACATCGCCACACCATCGCACAGCTAAGATTCACCATCCTTGAGATGATGCCCCGTAATACACAGTTTAATACAGAAAGGCTTTTATCTCAGAGAGAAGTTTGGTGGACCAAGTTTTTGCATACTCTGTTACCATTTGGGCTCAATGACAAACTTGAAATGCAATGTTTTTTATAAAAACACGTCAGTAATTGTCATCTGATTTCCAGATTGTGTGTTCGCTCCAACTTATGCCACTTTTTCTCCCACCAAGCATATTATCTCACAGTCATGTCTCTTCCCTTTTCTACTAGCAACTTGCCTCCATTTTCTCTGTATAGATTGTAAGTTTTTTTCAGCTTGAGCAAAATTATTCCTCCATATTCTGGGATTTTTAATTTTATCATTTCTTGTAGCTTTTCTTTTCTATTCACCAGCACACTTCAACTGTTTTCTGCTATTTGGGAACTATCACCCTGCAGATTCTGCATGCCTGAGCTACTTTTCCATGTACACTCGCTTCCCAGATCAACTTGTCCGTTATTAATTTCACTGGATCCTTTGTCTATCACATTCTTCAGACCCTCACTTTTTTATATCATTTTTTCTTTTTTTCCACATATTTACGATTATTTACCCCCATTCCTCAATTTTTAATTTCAGTGGTCTTCTCCACTCGAGTTTGTTCTCGGCTCGATTCCGTAGCACCAGCCTGTGAATTCACTCCTAGAGGCACCAGCAGTCCCATTTCTATGATTTTCATTCACACTAATCATGTGACTACGTACGCGCATTTAACTCCCTGGTAGAGCGCGTCTTGGATGCACACCTTCTCGGATGTTCATAGGAGCCGCGACCGTTTTTCTTTTCCTCGCCTGTCAAGCACGCCTGGTAAGCAGTCCACACAGCGCCCTGCCCGTTGTTCTTACATTATTCTTATTGGTTTTTTAATGGTTCCCCTTTTTGGTTGCAGAGCTTGTGGAGCTTTCAACTACACGATGGTTTCCTCCACACACAACTGAACCCATTCCCATCTCCCTGAATACTTGTGCCTCAGTATTCCTCCACTCCAGCGGTTTGTTCACATTGAAACCATTTCCAGTAAGTCCCGACTTTACCGCTAACCCTTGGCTTCACTGTCAGTTTCATTTCATTTCTTATTCACAGCTTCCCTTTGTTTCCCTTCATTAGGTACACAGCCCCAGCTCAGCCTCTTCAACTACTCCTGTGTACTCCGTTTCTGTTACAGTCGTTTTATTCATCTGGCAAGAACCTTCCAGGTCTTTATTAGCTCATTAGCGTCATCACTCACTTGTCATGTCGTTTCTTTTTTATTCATGCTCTTGGAGGTTCACTTTAATGATAAGGTGCATGACCGTTACATCCACTTTTATTCCTTTTCACTTCCTCGGTGCGGTTCTTAAAGCATAAACAGCATGACATTGGGTTCATTTCTTTTATTGCTCTAGCTTGAAATAGACCAGCAGTGTTTCCGCTTTGGCCACTGACTTGTTGCTCCCTGTATTGTACTGCCATCCATTCATGTTATATTCAGTTACCTCCTGAAGTAAAAGGTTTGAAATTCATTCTTTTTTTCCAACAGCTGCCCCTGAAGAAGGGATGTAAAACATCCCGAAATGCATTGGGCTTCCTTGCAAGAACTGACGACTAAGTTCTCTGCCTTAGCGCAGATATTTTGATTGTATTAATGTGGATTTCTTTTTGAGCTACTTTTCAATCAATGTTTTGTACATCTTTATGTTTCTTATGCGATTGAATGACAAATACAGTTTTTTATTACAAACTTTCGTGATTCAATGGATTATCAAACTGTCATATTATTCAGATTGTTCACTGCTTTGTTTGAGTTTTGTTTCTACATTAGCTAACATGTTGTAATTGTGTTGTATATACATCCAGCAGTGCACTCAGTATACTGGTGTATGCACACCAGCAGTTTTCATGTTGAGTTACGAGGCGGGCTACCTCGTGTCTGAGTTGCACGCTTCATCTACTTATTAGTAACTATATTGATTATCACTTTTTGAAATTTGGTGTGCGCTATCTTACATAGAATCCCATCCCTATTATCACACACAATATCTCTGAGGACTTGAATATTACTATAATCACACACTATCTCTGTGGGGACCTGGGCATCCCTATAATCACACACTATCTCTGTAGGGCCCCGGGCATTCCTATAATCACACACTATCTCTGTAGGGACCTGGGCAACACAATAATCACACACTGTCTTTGTTTGGATCTGGGCATCAATATAACCAATCACATACTATCTTTGCAGCAGGGCACTGTACCTGCCTAAATTCACACACTTTCTCTGTGGGGAACCTGGTAACACCATTCTCACACACCATCTCAGTGAGGACCTCATAATCACACACTATCTCTGTGGGGTTCTGGGCATTCCTACAATCACACACTATCTCTGTGGGGATCGGGACATCAATATAATCCATCACACACTATCTTCTTGAGGAATTGATCATGGCTATCATCACACACTATGTCACTGGTGACCTTGCCATGTGTATAATCACACAGTGTCTCTGTTGGGACCTGGGCATCAATTTAATCACACTACTGCTTTGTGGGAACTTGAACATTACTATCATCAGACACTATCTCTGCAGGGACATGAGCGGCTCTGTCATAACATTTTTCCATAGAGAGACTTGTGCTTGACAGTTATCACACACTTTAGCTGCAGGTCTACAGTCACTATGGTTGTGGGGATGTGGGCATCCCTATTATCACACACTGTCTCTATGGGGGCATAGGCTTCACTATAATCATACAGCACAACAATCACTGCAGGACTTGAGCAAGACTATAATCACCCACTATCTGTTCAGGCAACTGGGTATGACTATAATAACATACTATCACTACAGGGACCTGAGCATGACTATTATAACACTCACTTTGTGGGGACTTGAACATAACTATGATTCATTCACTATCTCTGTGGGGCTTTGAACATAACTATAATCACACAATATATTTGAGGGACCTTGAACATGAATATAACCACACACTATCTCAATATGGTCTTCAGGGTGAGTATAATTAAACGCTTTATTTGTGGGAACCTGAGCATTAATGTAATGACACGCTATTTCTACATGAACATCAGTATGACTATCATCATATCCTATGTCTACAGGTACTTGAATATGACTATTATAACACTTTCTATGTCGGGACTTGAATATAATTATGGCACACTCTCTCTGCGAGAACCTGAACCTGACAATCACACACTATCTCTGCGGGGACTTGAACATGCCAATAATCACTTACTATCTCTGTGGGGACTTGAACATGACAATAATCACACACTATCTTTGTGGGGACTTGAACATGCAAATAATCACACCCTATCTCTGCGGGGACTTGAACATGCAAATAATCACACACTATCTTTGTGGGGACCTGGGCACTTCTGGATTAACACACTATATTAGCATGAACTGCAGCATGACTGTCATTGTACACTATCTGTAGAGGGACCTAAACCGGATTATAACCAAACATGATTATAATCAGACACTGTTTTGGAGGATTTCAACATGTCTATAATCACATCCTATCTGTGCAAGAACCTGGGCATCCCTATAATGACAAACTATCTCATGAGACTAAAACATAACTAGCATCAAACACAATCTCGTTGGAGACTTAAGTATTAGTATAACCACACATTATCTATGTGGGGACTTGAACATAAATATAATCACACACTATGCCTATAGGAACTTGGGAGTGACTACATTGAAACACAATTTTTATATAATCACACTCTATCTCTGCAGTGGCTTAAAAAATGTTATCATCAATTACTCGCTCTGCCAGCTATAGAACCTTGCTATATTAACATACAAAATCTTTGGGGCCTATCATTGCCTAACATGCAAAGAAAATGATGCCTAGTGGTGAGGTTGATGAAAATGACCTAGGTAATCTCAACTTGGCTTTCCTATCAGACCACATTGCAGGATGTTTGGCCTCAGAATTATCTTAACGTTGTGTTGTTTCCTTATTCCTGAAAGTATGTGAGCACTCAGTAACAGGTTAAATATTTGTAAGTCTCTTTCCAGGGACTTCATATGCTATAGGCTTCTCCTGAGAAATTCATGATCATCACAGTCCATGTTATGTCTGCTCGTAGGACACAATGAGATATTTATTAATGACTAAACTATCATGTAATTTAAGTACAGCATTTAAAAATTACATTTAGCAATTTGTTTATGAAGGCATTCAATCACAAATTATAATTATTGAGTAAGTCCCCACAAGGATGGTAACACATGTTCAAGTCCCCACAATGAGGGTTCTGTGCGCACAATTAAAAACAATATATTTGCAAATTTGAAGCAGGATCCTGTATTATGAATTTCTTCTTAACATATTTCTGGTATTGGCATATTTCTAAACCATTGGGAAAGGTTAGTCCCCACAAGGATGGTAGAGTGAGTGAATATATATCGCTCCTCCGCACCGACAAAGCGCGGCACCCTTAAGGCGGGTGCTTCAAATGCCGCGGTGCCCCGCAATATCCATTCTCGCTCCTAAATTCATCTACGTTGTACACAAGGAATCTCGAGCACTCACGGGGGGTAGTTTTAGCAGCCTGATTTATTTCAGCAATTTACAACAGACGCGTTTCGGAACTAGTCCTTCCTCAGTGTTGTTTACACAATACGTTACGAGGCGTCATTTTATAGATACTTAATCGATTTAACGCCTTGAGTGCCCCGCCCTTTCCCCCTCCTGTGCCGGCCCTTTCATTAGCGGGCGGGGTCCATGACGAGATAGTCTCGTCATGGGCACAGCGCAACCGCGCTCCATGACGAGACTATCTCGTCATGGGCACAGAAGGGGTTAAGGTCATGAAAATAGAGGAGGAATAATAGCCAGCACATCGCAGGCGCCATCTTACAAAGGTTAAAATCCTTACAAAACATCAATATTATATGAAAATGCAATGAAGAGTTATAAAAAACGAAAAACAATCAATTCATTCGTTCACTTTAAATGTTTTAACCCGCATTGCTTAAAAAATCTTGCCTTTGATCGGTAATTAGCAACCTATTATATAAAGGTGGCTGCACCCCCTCCATACATACCAAAACACAATCAATCAAATAGGTAGGCCGATACACGGCCATTGATTGTGTTTTGGTACGTCCATATCACAGAAATAGCTTAACCAAAGGAAGGTAAGTAATTTGTCCTGATGGATGCTTTTAACTGCATATTCCTCACCCTATGCATAGATAGTAAAACCGTACCCTCCCTCGTGGTAGGTCTTTGGAAGAGCTAAGACCGAACATATAAAAGTGTTCCTACTAGCGGACCAGTCTATCAAGACAGTAGTGCTTCATGAAAGTGTGCACTGATGCCCATGTAGTCGCCTGACAGATTTCCAAGACAGGCACTCCAACCGCCAATGCCATGGTGGCAGCATTGAGCCCGATTGAACTAGTCCTCCAGCCCCATGGAGGTGGATTCTTAGCCAGTGCACAACAGATCTTTATGCAGAGGACTACCCATCAAGAAATTGTGCTTTTCTGCACACCTTTAACCCTCTTTGCTCCTGCGAGCGCACATAAACTATTGTCCACCCAGTAGTCTCTGTTACAATCAACAAAAAACTTTCAGGCTTTTTTAGGATCCAAGCAATATAGCTTCTTTTCCTCCTTGGTTAGATAAAGTGGAGCAAAAAAACCCAGAAGGTGGTAGACTGACGTGCAACAGCATCACAACTTCGGTAGGAATGCCGCCTTAGTTCTGAACACTAGTTTGTCTTGGAAGAAGGTGGTATGTGGTTGCTGTACATAAAGGGGTTACAACTCGCTCATCTGACGAGCTGACATTATTACTATGAGAAAAACTGCCTTCATGGTTAGAAGACGCAGAGTCAGCTATTTATCACCTCAAATGGGGTGCACATCAAGAATACGAGAACAAAATTAAGGTCCAATTGCGGCATCACAAAGGGCTTCAGTGGAAACATGTTAGCCCCTTCAAAAACACACATCAGAGCAGGTGATTTGAATAACAATGGTTGATCAGATAACTGTAGAAAGGCTGAGAGGGCTGACAAATAGCCTTTAACAGTTGTTACAGTAAGTCCTTGCTTAAAAGAACAATCAGCAACATGTTATACAGAGGGGCTTGAAAGATTTGGGTGTGCCTAGAGGTGCACCATATGACAAATGTTTCCCAGGGTCCAGCATAAATTGTTTTGTTAGATGGACTCCTAGAGGCCAAAATGACATCTACGACCTTGGACGGGAGATCAAAAGCGTTCAATTGTGGCTGCTCAATTTCTAAGCATTGAGGTGCAGGTTGAGCAAGGCTGGATGCAAGATTCTGCCCTGTTGCTATGTTTGTAGTAGTTTTATAATGAGATTGTTGGCAGAATATTATACTACCAACTGGGTCAGGGCTCGGAGTAAAGAGGTCCCTGGTGCTGCGAATAAATAAAACCAGGTGCCGTCACATATTGGCAGCATTATTGGAGGGAATACTGTTCTTTGATTCCAAACCACTTTATCCAGTGGCTACTCTATAAGTGATATATAAACATAGCTAGGAGAACCGGACTATTTTACCTCCTTTGCTGTTATTTCCAGACAGGAGGTCTGACTACTGAACCCTTACAAAAGACCATCCCTGATGAAGTCTTAGGGACATCTCCCAGAAGAGGCGAAACACATGTTGGCAAAGGCTAAAAGAAGATCATTTGAGGAAGATAAAGTAAAACACAACACCTGAAGACAAGGCAAGAGATCATTTGTTTATTACTAATTCTGATTATTTCCACACAAAACTGTAACTAATTTGAATGGTGTGTGCTTCAAACCTATAATTACATGCGGACAATCCACTCAGGGGCCCCAACGGACCGATGCACCAACCACATCTACAACCTGGGAACATTACCAATCAGCACCACCCTTACCCACATCATCAACACCTCCATCATGTCTGCCACTTTCCCAGATGAATGGAAACTTTAAAAAATCTACGCCTTCCTCAAGATGCCAATAGCCGACTTGAGTCAACTGAGTAACTTCCAACCTATCCCAAATGATTTTTTGCTGTGGTCCTTATGGAACCCCACCATCACATCCAGGGGGTTAGGGGATTCCTACCCTGCCTCCTTTTCTATTTATAACTTTTTGGGTGAGACTCGGCTGAAGCAGAGTCCCAAGATGGCTGTCGACACTTCCTGATTGAAGTGTTGTCTACCAATCAAATTTAAGCACTGGACTGTAGAATCCTCGGCGGATCCGCGCCCCTATATATACAAATTTAGATTTTGGTTAATATCTCTAAAGCTATTGAAAGGATAGCAAAAAGGTAAAATATTTTTGCTTTCAATAAGCACACATTGTCACAGTAGTCCCTGGCACTGAACAAAACTACTGTGTGCACAGCGATGCGCCTTATGAAAAATCTGAATGCTGTCAGATAGATAGCATTTTAATAAAAACAAAAGACCTTGGTTAACACCAGACCTAATTTGGGGCCCAATTCTTAAATAAAGTCATGAGCGTGTACCCATGGTATATGCCCTTGCATTAGTGCAGATTTACGACTTTCATGAATTCACATGAATTTATTTACAGGAAGTAGGCCAGGACATCCTACTCATGGAAAATGTTTGTGAACTGCATTTTACCACGAGCAAATATGCATGTGTAGATTTGCTTACGCAAAAATTTGTTGAGCATTTACAAGTTCACTTTCCCTCCAACCACTTTTTCACAACCCTGGAAGACGTTTTACTTCTGCCCTGTCAGGAGTCAATTTGCAACATTTCTCAATATGAGAAAAGACTACAGAAGAGCTGGTAAAAAACGGTAAAACATTCAAGTTAGTAGGTTTGTTCCGTCTTAAAAGGGCATTCCAACCCTGAAACTATTGCCTACTGCTATCTACAGCCCCAGTATGTAAATCTGCAGACAGGTGGCAAAATAAGGGAATTGCTAGTATTCAAACTACAGTATTGCATGAGCCCTGACATAATCAGAGAGACTATTATCAGGTTCTTATATCATGAGTGAGCACCCATAATTTGTCGACATAATACATGGCACCAAAAGAGCAAGTGGTTTTTTTTACAGGATGAGTAGCTTTATGAAGCACCTGCCCCATGGACAAGTAGATATTTTATTAAATTCCCCATCCAGCACACTTTAAATGCCTATTGGCTTTAACATAGTACCAATATTTAAGGCCTGCTACATTTATCATACCTTTTCATAATCAACAGATCAGAGCAATGGCATAGGAAATAGTTTGTCACCATAAACAATTGAGGCCTCCTGTACTGAGTTTAAGCTTTCCCACTAGACAAAAAGCATTTGCAATGCAATAGGTCTCGCAGTTACGCGAGTTTAAGCTGTTGGCATTGTAAATGACAATGCCGTTTATTTATGTTTTAATAAGCAAAACAAAAAAGGCATTGTCGTTTAGAATGCCAATAGCTCAAACTCGCGTAATTGCGAGACCTATTGGATTGCAAATGTTATAATCATTATTGACAGACTTAATTTGAAAAATATTGGCTGTGGCAAGTAAATTGGCTGTTTTCCTATGTATTAAATCTAGAAACCATGTTGGGGGCATACTTAATTTGAAAAGCTCAGAAGTGAGGGTGGGTTAATCACGGAAGTTTCAGGTCTCAACATTCTGATTTTGATAGCGAGTTTGCCCATCGGTTTCCCCTGAATGACGCCCCTGTCTGGATTAACGTACAAATGTCACCAGAAGCCCTCGTCAATCGCCGTCTTTCACAAATAAACACAATTATCCTTAGCTAATTAGCCTTTTCCTGAAACCGTGTCTGCATTTCCGGTATCTGGTGTGATGTGTCAATTCATCCCTCGGAGCTTATAACGTCGTTTTCCATCAACTTTCCGATCCTGTTATTTCACGTATAAGCGGCAGATGTAACTAGGAGACAAACACGTGATCGAATGCCTTCCAGTGCACCTGACCCCAGCCAATTAAAATTATTAATAGGAGGAAACGCTGCGGTTCAAACGCGGCCCTCCGCCTCCCCAGAAGAGCTGCAGGAAAGGTTATTTCTTATTTTATGACAGGTACCTCTAGCACGGCTTGGCGCTCAAGGAGGTGCGATGTGAAATAACTGTTTGAATGAAGGAAACGCGCGCAGGTGAATGTGGGTTCTTAAGACTGGCGCTGTAGTAAGACCCGGAAGGACACTTACGAACAGGGGATCGCACGCCCGCCATATATTAATAAGCCGTGGGTGGTTCTAAAGAGATTATGTTTTAGCAGGGCACGCGCACGCCAGGGAACCCCGCTGGGGATTAGGGACCTGCGCCGGTCGAAGGAGGGACACCCCTGTGTTTTGGAAGACATGAAGCGTGTTCAATAATTCATGATTGGCATGTAATTGTATTGCTTCTTGGGGGATGGGCACTGCAACCGCCAGTGCATAGCGTGGGCGCGTGCATGCCCACTGTTGCCTCTAGTGAGCCTGGGCCACGCCAATGCAAGCATACACAAACATGCACAACACGCACACGTATGCACACATACGGCACAAGAGCGAACGCACATAACCGCACATTCATACAAGACAGAAGCACGCACACACACCAACACACACACCAACACACGCATTCATAGAAGATAAAAGCACGCACACACACCAACACACACACCGACACACGCATTCATTGAAGATAAAAGCACGCACACACACCAACACACGCACTCATAGAAGACAGAAGCTCGCACACGTGCAGCACAAGAGCACGCACACACTTACATATTCAAAACAGAAGCATGCATAATCGCACAAGAGCACACACATAAACACACATACAAGACAGAAGCATGCATACTCGCACAACCAATGTACAATGACCACACACATAAAACAAGAGAGGGGTGCTCAGGAGACAGCAGCAAAGGGAAATGGTTAAGAGTGGAGGAGGGGTGGGTAGATGAGGGTCGGACAGGACAGCGAGATCTCTCAACAGAACATCGGGAGGGGCTGATTGGGGGATGGGGGAAGAACAGGCTGCTGTGTGCGTTCGGGAAAGAAATGAAAATAAATACAATTAAAGGCGCGCCTAAAGTGAATGTGGTGCCGTTCATGTACAAATGCACGCGCTCGTGTGTGGCAATAGTGCAGGAGCATCTTGAACACTATGCTGGTGATGGGAGGGGGTCATGTAGAAGCCGGAAGCTTTTGCTTCAGTAGCCATAAGCCAGGGGAAGAGATGTTGCTTCGGGAGGAGGAAAACAAGGCTGGCTTAAAAAAACAAGACAAGCCCGGCGGAGCGTGGCGCGCGCTTGGGGGCGGGGGAGAGCATTCCAGGCGGGGGAGCGGACCCTTTGAAGTGCGATCCCAAAAAGTGGATTGCATGGTGGCACGATGCGCGTGATTGTGCGCGTGCTAGCCATGCAATTCGCTTTTTGGGAGCACTTTTAAAACCCCCTTACAATAGTCTTGCTTTGCGATCGCTTACGCGATGGCAAGGCGAGACCTAAAAATCAGGCACACAGTCATAACATTACATAGTACACAAAATAACACTTAAGAAAGCACAAAAAATCTCTCCTAACCAGGATCTCAACAGTACAAATCTCCTATACCCACGGTTTGTCAGAAGGGGTAATTAGCACCAAAACTCTATCCTACTTCTGCTAATCTGTGAGATTCCATCTACCAAAATATTAATCAGTAGGCTTTAATACAGAATAATACCAATCTACTGTTAAATGCGTATTGACTTAAATATATACTTTGCACAATCAATCAATATGCCAGGCCTATTGCCTTTATAGCATTTTATCATTACAATCAGGCCTATAGTCTTTAAAACTGTTTTGTCAACATAACCAATTTAGACTTGCTGTGTTGATCATAAACCCCCAAACAAGGCAACCATCAGCTATATCATAATAAAATTACAAATATGCACAAAA
Source organism: Triturus cristatus (assembly GCF_964204655.1). Taxonomy (NCBI): domain Eukaryota; kingdom Metazoa; phylum Chordata; class Amphibia; order Caudata; family Salamandridae; genus Triturus; species Triturus cristatus. The sequence continues at coordinate 429,621,762 of NC_140579.1, read as the reverse complement.
AGGCAAAAAACAATATAAAATACTAAAAGAGGTATAAGGATTGCCATAGTACAAACTGGCAATGCCTTTGTTTTGTTCAGGTTCATGGAGCACGACCTCTGACTTCCTGGTCAGAGACTCTGCTCTCCACCCCAGCAGCTCTGCTGTTGTGCTGTTGCCCCTACACCTCTTGGTAGGTAGGTGTTTGAGGCCCTCCTCCACCCGCAGGCTCCTGCCCTTGGTGGTCCACTGGGAGAGCCTTGCTCTTCTGCTGATCGGCTGTTGCTTGTCTTGTGTTTGTACCCGTTTTCTGTTGTCTGTCTTTTTTTGTTAATTGTGACTGTTTATTTTGCCTGTTTTTATTCTTACATTGTACCTGTACCCTTGTTTGTCTCATCCGTGCCCTTTTTCGCCGCCCTTTTTCCCGCCGCTGCTGCACCTGCTGCCCCTCCGGTTCCGGCTCTCGCCCCCCAGCTGTGCTTCCTTTCCTCTTCCCTATTTAATGGGGGCCGCTGGCACACCTAAGGCAAGTCCGTCTGTGCCTCTCCGCCACCCAACCGCGACCAGCGACAGGGACCCCGGGTCCCCGACCACCCACCGCTGTGACTCAGCTGCCCTCCAGGCACTCAACCCCGGAAGAAACAACAACTGCCAGCTATCTATGCTGAACACCACCCACAGACAGTTCACCTGCCGACACTGTCGACAATCCTCCGCCACCCTCTGCAACCCCATGGCTGCCGCACTCACGCCAGACGCTAGCACCCACGAAGCCCTGAGGTGCATCCTCCTCATCGCGCGCTCCCTGCACAGACATGCTATAGAGATCTGGGAACTCCTCAACACCCTTTCTCCAGACGTCGCCTTCTTCACAGAAACATGGACGAACGCCTCCTCCGCTCCCAACAACTCTGACGGATACAAGATCCAGAGGAAGAACCTCCCCAACTGCCCAGGAGGAGGACTCGCTATTGCACACAAGAGCTCCCTCTGATTCTCCACCTCCAAGACCGCCCTCATCGCTGCCACAGACTACATCCGCATGCTCCTAGACCATGGCCACACCGCGACCCTCATCCTTCAACACCGTCTCCCACCGCACTCTCACAGCCAGACTCCACGACGCCGGCATACAGGGAACCACCCTCGACTGGCTCTACTCCTTCCTCGCTGGCAGAACCCAAAGGATCAGACTCCAGCCCTTTCTCTCCGAACCCACAGATATCAACTGCGGAGTACCCCAAGGATCATCGCTCAGTCCCACGTTCTTCCAAATCCAGAAAGACCGACACCCAGGCACTCATAACAAGCAGACTGGACTACGGAAAACGCCCTCTACGCTGGAAACAACAAATCCCTGCTACGCAAACTCCAGACCATCCTGAACACTGCGGCAAGACTCGTCCTCGGCACCCCACGACATGAACACATCACCCAACACCTGCAAGATCTCCACAGGCTCCCCGTCGAGAAGAGAGTAACTTTCAAGCTACTCACGCACGCCTACAAATCCATCCACAACACCGGACCCGAATACCTCAACGAAAGAGTTTCATTCCACGTAACCAGGAGAAACCTCCGCTACACCGCCCTTGCAGAAGGCCTGCGCATCTGCAGAACCAGAGCTGGTGGAAGAGCCTACTCTTATATCGCGGCTAAGGCCTGGAACGAGCTTCTGATCAACATCAGGCGCTCCTCCACTCTGCACACCTTCAGGAAGAGCCTCAAGACCTGGCACTTCTGCTGACCTGAAGCTGCATCCCCTCCCTCACCCCCAGCGCCTTGAGACCCTCACGGGTGATCAGCATGCTGCACAATTCCCTGATTAATTGATTGAGGTGGGTCACCAACACCAAAATCCTTGCATACTACGGTAATCTGTGAGAATCCAACTGCCTACAGACTTTAGCACAGTATAATAACAAAGCACTCTTAAGAATGCCTTTACTGCTTTTCACAATAAGTAAGGCCTACTTGACTTTCTGTACCTTTCTATCATAAACAATTCACACCAAAGGAATATGACATAGTCTTCCCTATGAACCGATAAAGCTTCTAGCCTTTCCCAATGGCTATGACTATGTATAGTACAGGCCCACTAAAGGGCTCTTAAACTGGCAACCAACATGCATATATTTATAAAATTATAAATATGTTGGCAAAACAATATACATTCCCTCTCAATATTAGGCCGTAACAAGAATCATCACAGTGAAATCCTCCTCCCAGGTTGTCAGAGCGGGTGGCAAACGCCAAACTCATCAACTACTACGGCAATATTTAAGATTACATTTAACCAAATATCTTTCTGTTGCTTGCAAAATAATGTTGTATAAATCCACTGTGAGAGGCGTATTTGCTTAAACATATGCTTTTCATAATAAATAAGCCAGGCCTACTGCATTTATATTAACTTTTCATAATAAACTTTCTAGAACTATGGCATCTGGCATAACACTCCCCTTCACACCAATCAGGCATATAGCCATTATTAATGGCCTGTCACTATAGCCAACTCCGGCCTCCTGTGCAGAGCATAAGCTTTCCCATAACACAACCATCAGGCTTAGAGTAAAAATATTGCAAATCTATACAAAATGATAGTTGGAAAAGCCACATACCAACTCTCCTAGCGGAGCTTTATAAGGATTCTCTCAGTGTTAATCTTCTATACCCATGGTTTGCGAGACTGGGTAACCAACCCCAAAACCCTGGTCTACTAAGGTAATCTGTGAGATTCCATGTAACAAAAACTATGTGTAGGCTTTCATTCAGGGTAATAACAATCCAATCTTAAATATCTATTGATTTTAACATATGCTTTTCACATCAATATGTCAGGCCTACTGACTTTATTGTAACTTTTCATAATAAACAATCACGCTATTAGCCTTTATCATTGGCTTGTCATTAATACCAACTCGAGTCTTGTGAGAGTAAGCTTTCCACAGGGCAATGATTTGGCATACAATCATAAAATCAGATTTAGCACAATGTAATAACAATCCACCCTTAAAAGACTATTGTCTTAACCTAATGCTTTCACAATAAATAAGTAATGTCTACTGGCTTTGGTATATGTTTAGCATTAAATAGATCAACTATTTAAACTATTTAAAATCTGTTATAACTTTTCTCAATGAACATATGACGCCATCTCCCTTTACCACTAGCTTTACACATTACCTAACAAAAGCCTATTTAAGTGCAAATAAACTGGCATAAAGCATGAAACATTTTTAAACAAGCATTTGCAATGCAATAGGTCTCGCATTTAGGCGAGTTTAAGCTGTTGGGATTGTTAATGAGAGTGGTTTTTATTTATGCTTTAAAAACCTAAACATAAATAAAAGGCATTGTCATTTACAGTACCAATAGCTCAAAGTCGCGTAAATGCAAGACCTATTGCATTGCAAATGCTTGTAATATATTCATATTACACAGTGGCAGTTATTTCTGTGTAGATATGGTTCAGCCGCACTTTCCATTGAAAAAGCATTCCATGACGGATGTGCTCCTAATTTGTTGCTTGCATAGTGCATGCATTAGGGCCCGCCTTGCTATATTTGATGACGTTCTGTGCAGTAGAAAAAAAGTTAAGGTGGTATCAAAATGATTTTTTCCCATGTAAGCTAAAAAGGGAAATCATTCCTTTGCAGCCAAACTACATCCGAAACTGCTGAATGGATTTACCCTAACGTTTTCATGAAAGTAGGACTTCACTCAAAGTGTGCTTTTCGTGGTTTGGTGTAAACCCATTCTAGGGTTTTTACGATATTAGCATTGCGGAGGTTTGCTTTTTTCACTTTTATCTAGCGCACACTTGGACAATGGGCAATAGAGCGCTTTACACTTTACTTCCCTTGCACTTTAGCCAGGTCGAGATAAAATGACTTGCCCAGAATCACAGAATGTTGAACAAGGCCGAGATTCCAGCCCACTTCTCCTTTCCAAAGTCCGTAGCCCTACCCCTAGACCCAGTGCTTTAAATGGGCTGGTACTGTCCAGTATTGAGTACCAGCACCTTTTTACTTTGAGAGTGGGAGTACCTGCACTTCTCAAGAGTGACATAATACTTTTAATTGGAGAGTAGCGGTACTTCTCAGAAACAAGCAGGTACTCTGGTACAGGGTACCTGCACTTCTAATTTTCCATTTAAAGCACTGCCTAGGTCTAATCCCCCTCTGCAACTGAAAGTATTTGTTAATGTCTCTTTGTTTTCTACTTGATAAATTAGCTTTCTGCACATTTATATTCATGAGTGTGTAATGATCAGTGCCAGCACTATTCTGTATAGAGTGAGTCAGGGTCACCTACAGACTGAGCCGATGCCTGAACTCTAGGAAAGTAGCTTGGCTGAGAAATGCAGGGTGTTCTGTCAGGAGGCGGGGCCTGGGAGACCCACAACAACTTACTCCTGAAAATGGCGCGGTGGGGCCCTGCCGCTTTCCCCTCTCCTTTGTACTACCGAAAGTGAGATGGGGCGACTTGGGGGGACAAATTTATCGAGGCAAAGAGATAAAATCTTAGTTAAGGATGTTCATTGTACATATCGCATTGTAACTGTGAAATTTCGGCGCTGCTCATTTTAAGCATCATTTTGAATTCTCGCAACACTATGAATGAGTGAATGATAGGTTAGGCCTCTTCTGCAAGCGTTGCCTGCCGCCTCTAAACCGTCACTTCTACCTGGCTACCTCTCGGATACACAAAGAACTGGGCTACGTGGGGGGCTGTGAAGAACGGAGAGCGCGCTGCACCTCCGATGTCCTGGGCCACGGCCCCGCCCGCGCCCTTGAGCTCCCACCACTGTCGCTCGTCTGTTTCACTGTCCCTTCCAAATGCAGAGGATCCAGGAATACAAACAAAGCCTGTTTAAGGGTTTTTTTAAGCGCTAAGAACTGAAGACGCCATGTGCTTATCTGTGTGCCTTTGAAGGAGCCGAAAGAACAGCCGCTGTCGGCGTTCTGGATACAGAGCCCGGTTTTAATACATGCAAAACCCCGGACGGCGGGAGAAACGCCTCTGACGGGCTCCGCCGTATCCCCAGAAGTGAGATGTGAATTATTAAAGCCGCCTTTGTTTATTAAATCGAGCCTCGACTGATGAGATGCTAACAAGAGATGGCAGGCGGGCAAGGAAGGATGTGTTCCGTCTCGGCGGTAATGGGTGTTTGGCGTAAGCCGGTGAGTGGGGTTAGGCATGCTGTACGTGGCCCTGGGCTTTAGTGTGTCTGTGGAGATAATCAAATCACAGCAGCGACTGGCCGCTGCGAAGACGTAGCGAAAGCTGAGATGGAGCGCGTGCGAAAGTCAGAGCGCGTTGCCATGAGCGTGCACATCTGGCGAGACCTAAAAAGACTCACTGTGTAACCACCAAAGTAAAAGGATGAGGCGGGAGCACACCCCGCGTTTCCCGCCGCAGCCCGAGCTTTTCTGGAAGCCTTCTCCGGGCCGCTCTGAGCGCGACCCGGAAGTTAGGCAACCTTGCCCGGGACATGGGCGGGGCATGGAGCGCGCGGCCGGAAGTGTCCAGGGCCCCCGTGAGCTGAGGGAGCCCCACGTGTTGCAGCCCGCGTGTAGGATAAGAGAGGTGGGAGCCCACCCCGCACTGGCAAGCAGTAGAGGAAGTCTGGCGGGAGCCCACCCCGCCTTCGTGAATGCCGCATGGTGCGGCCGGAGCAGGATTTCAGGCGGGGCTCCTGTGAGCAAGACAGAGCCCCGCGTGTTACTGCAGTGACCGGGTGAAGAGGTGAGTCCCCCCTGCCATCGAGGAGACCAGCCAGGGAGCAGCGCAGAGTCCCCACAAGAGACGGTGAGTGGGGTGAGGCATGCTGTACGTGGTAAGCACGCCGCGCCTGGACAGGAGATGTGAACACGTATGGTGCGATCAGGAGTTGTGATAACGCCGCGAGCCCTACGCGTGCACATCTCCTGTCTGTTAAGCTTCAGCACAGACAGTTCATGTGCACGCGTTCGGCTTGCGGTATTATTACAACTCCTGCTTGCACCATACACGTGCACACCCCCTCGCCTGCAACTTAATCGAACGCCGTCATACGCATTCACGAACGCGTTCACAACCTTTGTGTGCGTGCACATGTCCTGTCCCCCTTCCAAAGCAAGTCGACAACAATAGATCTCGCAAGCGACAGCGCTTCGCTAGGCGAGACCTAAAAACTACAAATGTGTAGAAAAATACAATTGGCAAAACAATATACACCTCTTCTCAACAGGGCCTAACAAGAATAATAATAGAGAAAACACCCAGGGTTTGTTAGAGTGATGGACAATGCCAAACCCCTCGTCTACTGTGGTAACCTGTGAGATCACACGTAACAAAATACCGGTCTATAGCTTGTAATACACTGTGATGATAACCAACTTTTAAAGGTTTACTGGCTTGAACAAATGCTTTCACAATTAAAAAGCCGGAACAACTGCCTTTGGGATAATGTTTAATAATAAGCAGACTAGACCTATGGCATCATACATAAAGTTTTCCAGTGCACCAAACAAGCCTATAACTCGCCACCGTAACCAACTCAGGCCTATAATTGTGAGTGTAAGTTTCTCCACACGGCTAACATCAGACACATAGTCATTAAATTAGAAAGGGATAAAAAATTACAGTTGGCTAAGCAAAATACTATCTCTCCTAAGAGGGCCTAACAAGTATCGTCACATAGCAAACCTTCTATATACATGGTTTGTCTCAAGCGGTATCTATTAAAGTTTGTCTCATAGGGTAACCAACACCAAAATCTACTACGGTAATCTGTGAGATTCTATATAATAAAATGCCTGTCTGTGTGCTATAATGTAGAGCAATAACAACCCAGACTCAAATGTCTGTGGACCTTAACATGCTTTTCACAATAAATACGTCAGACTTAGTGCCTTTTTCATAACATTTCATAATAAACAGTACAGACCTATTGCCAGCATCACTAGCTTGCCACTATAACTAACGCAGTCCTGCTGTATCAGGTAGAAGCTTTGCCACTATCCAAAACGTGTGATACAAGCAGTCTTTTTAGTGGAAGCAGACAAATTCGGACCAATCAAATCCTGTACTCAAGGGAAGCAACATGTGGGTGTAGCCTAAGCCCGTCTCTTAGTAATACTCTGAATGCGCTATTTGTTGATCACATGAGATAATTTCACAGTCACACCAGACCTAAAAGTCCATGAAGATTAGTGCAGCCCTGGGCATACCATACTGCTCTCAAACACAAAACTGTACTCTGAAGTCTAAGGTTAATGATGGAAGGGGATGGTTCTGGGGCTGCAATACATTTTGAATTACTGACGTTGGAGCTAGTTTTGATCTCAGTAGCATTTACTTAGTGATATGAACATTTCGAAATTGAAACAACAATGCTTTGATATATGGGACTTTGTTTTCATTGGCACAGGTCGAAATTGGCCTCGATTCCATCTTGGATTTAGGGATTGACATTTTCACCTTTCATTGACACTGCATGCAAACTGCACTTATGCTTTGTGCTGACACGCTGTTCCCGAAGATCTCAGAGGAAGCTCATTTAGTTATATTCTTTCATTCCAAGGTCTCTTTCTGCTCTGTCCAGTATAGGCCTATTCATTTACAAGAGTCTTTTTGTTTATTTAACCAAATATGCGCTAACATGTCTGATAACATTAGGTCAGAGATTTATTAATATGCATTTAGAAGGCTAGTGCTAGGATGGTAGTATTATATGGTGTTATAAAATGCTGTACTACGATTTAATGATATGTTGATACATTTACTCACCCTATGTTGATTGAGTGACTTCTTTTGCTTTCTATGGAGAAATCCTCTATAAAAAGATGTGTTTTAGGGGCCAGACAAATCTTTTCAGTCTCTTCTCTGATCCTCTAGGAATGCTACCCAATAGTCTATTTATTTGCTGCATTTTTTTTACTTCGGCTATTTCTCAGTATTTTCTCATTCTGTATTTATTTGAAATGATTCCTTAGCTTTATATTTCTGAATGAAATGTTATGCATTTTGAATGACTGTGATATATTTTATATATTTTGCCTTCTGTATTGCACTTTAATACCTCATGGTTTCTCAATTACTAGTCTTCAGCCTATTTGAGTCATGGCTAATTCCTATTGATTGCCATTTCAAATGCTGTTTTGAATCAGGGGCCGCATTACATATGCAGCGCATTTTTCTTTCATTGTGCCGGGCGCACTTTTAAAAAATGCGCTGCATTCTGTGAAATGGGCTGTCCTCAGGGCAGCGGCGAACATGTGAAATACAGAGTGACTTTGATGCAGCCGCCCAGTGTTTCACTGTGCAGGCGGTAACCCACCTGCACTTTTAAAGGGGAATAGCGATCCCCCCCTTGCAAGTGGGTGCTGTCAGTGACTGCACCCACCTGCAAGGGGATGTCTGGCGGGGTCCATAGGACTCCTTTAACCCCTGCAGAGGGCTGCTGATTTCAGGGGCGCACTGACAGTGCCGCGCCTCTTGAGGGCTAGCCGCGTCGGTAATACGGCACGGGCGCAGAGGCAAAGGGATTCCCTCATTTGCAAATGAGGGAACGTCCCCCTGCTGACAGAGAAAAACAAACCGAAATTATCTAGTTAGACACTTTAACAGCATTAAAATGTTATGTGTGTTTCCCTGAAAGTTCAAGCTCAGGCAGCCATACTGCAGCTGGTTCTGGGAGCTGGATAAACAAACAATCACAACTGAGTGGAAGAGAAGCACATTTTTCTGTGGAAAATCAAAACATGCCCAATCAAAACAAGCAGTCCTGACTATCAACATGTGGGTGGAGCCTCTCTGTAGTACTCCTGAAAGCTATTTTTTAGGTTTATCACATTAGTTCTGGTGACAGATACACTGTCAAGCCAAACATAAAAAACACTAAGGCATGGATAATTGTGGATCAGCTGCCACTCTGCAGATTCCATAATGCTGAGAAATAGCAAGGTCATCTAAATCGAACAAACTCAAACCAATAATTGCCAACCCTTGGCTCCGTGAGATACATAAGTAACGCTGGACTGCTTCCAAAACTGAATTCCTTGAACTATGTATTATGCAATAGACTAGAACACATCCGAATGAATACGTTAATAAATACATACGTAGGGGCGTGGCTTCGCGCTGAAGCGAGATGACCATGTAAGGGAGCAGCTCCGTCCTTGAAAGCCCTTAACCACACCATCCGGTACATTTATCCTAGCCCCGATCGCGGGGGCAGCCTTCAGAAGGGCCCCGTTCCCAGCCTGGCGGTTCGGGGTGGCCGCTCCGGAACCACGGGACGAGTGAGGCTCGTTGCAGTCTCGGCGGCCTTCACGCAGCCTTGAGCCTGGGCCTGTGGTGGCGGCAAGGCCTGGCATGTCCTGCGAGCGCCAGCGGGCACGAAGGTGCGGCAATCCGTGGATTGAGGCATACTCTTTGGGGGGAGGCATTGGAGGAGTCGTGGCGACAGCGCCCTCCCCCCTCGACAATCCAGAGAGCGGTGGAGTCATTGGGAGCCCCCACCTCTCACTGTGCATTCGTTCCTGTCGCACTCCTGAGGTGAGTGGGGCTCCCTGGTGCTTCTGGAGCCCCGGGTGGCACTGATCGGGCACCCGCTGAGGCGGTTGAACCGGTGTGCCTGTGGCAGTGTTGCGCTGGAGGCTGTGGCCTGTCCAGGGGGTGAATCTGGGGCGGCTGGATCATCGAGCGGCCCCCTCTCCCAGGCCCATGCCTGTATGATTGAACACTGCTGTACTATTTTGAGGAGCGCGACTGCCCCATTTCAGGCTGGAGTTGTCCAGAGAGGAGAGCTGTGAACAAACTGGGGCCCCTGTGTGCTGCGGACTCACTGCGGGACGCTAGGCCTGTGGAGGAGGTGGCGGCTAAGACCTAGTTGTTGTGCACCCGGACGGCCATACAAGCCTCGGGCCATACGACCTCAGGATCCAGCAGATTTCGACTTGTCCCAAGTGCACAGATCGCGGAGATACGGGTCGGCCCCCTGGAGCTTGATCCTGTCCTCATACCACTGCTATCCGTGAGTACATGTTTGGGCCCCCCTGCTCCCCCTCCCACAACTGCTTACGAAGGTCACAGCACCGGTTGGGGTGAGGTGGAAGGGAGCAAGGACCTGCGCAGTCCCTGCCAGGGCTGCCACAGATTTGAACTACCCGCGGACTGGGTCCCACTTCCGGGTTTGAGGCGAGACCGGCGTGTCTTACAAACAGACTGCAAGGTGCGGTGGACACACAATAAACATGAGTGGAAAGGGCACCAAGCAGTCACAACAAAGCAGACTGGACAAATACACCTTCTCCAAAGCACCTGCTCCTGCGGCCTCCTCCCGAGAGGAGCAGTCAGACGACGTGGAAAATGGCCCTCCTGGCTTCTCCCTGAAAGATGTCATGGAGGTGATAGCTGGGGTTCGCACCTCGATGGAGCAGAGAACGGATGCCATACAAGTGGAGATGACCCTCATCAGGGCAGACTTTGCAAAAATGAGGGAGAAGGTCCAGCAGCTCCAGGTGACCACGTCCAGCCTGGTCGAGGATGTCTCGCAGATCCAAACCGAACTCCACAACCTGCAATCCTTCCGTAAGTATGTGGAGGACAAACTGGACGATTACGAGGGGCACTCCTGATGCAACAATGTACGCATTATCGAGTGACCGAGAGGGTGGAGGGGCAGTCGCCTGACCTCTTTGTCGAGGAACTGATACTCAAGCATCTTTGCCACAAGGGAATGTCCAAGTTCTTCGTGGTGGAGTGGGGGCACAGGGTCCCCGGGGGACGCCCGAGACCTGGGGCTCCCCCCAGTCCCCTCCTGGCTAGGCTGCTTAACTTCCGTGACCGGGACATAATCCTTCAGTGTGCCAGGGCAGCTCCCCCTCTTAAATACGACAATGCAGTCATCTCCTTCTTCCCGGATTTCACCCAGGCCGTCCAGAAACAAAGAAGATCCTTCCTTGCCGTAAAGAAACTTAGAGATAAGGGTCTCAAATTTGCCATGCTCTTCCCGTCCAGGTTGCGGGTTGAGGCAAACGGCAAACCATGGTTCTTTGAGCGTCCTGAAGATGTGGCGGACTGGTTGGAAGGCTGGAGGGACGTGGCTGAGCACAATGCACACTGACCTTGCGCTGGTGGGACTGCATACGGACTTACCCGTGTTATTTTGCACCTGGGCTGGGTCTGGAGTGGATTTGGGCTGGCCCCCTGCGGTGGCCATAATGGACAAAAGGTACATCGGCTGTTTTTTTTTTTTTTTACAATCTCCCTGGCCCACTTTATCCGATAAGGGGGCACAGGGGGCTGTCCCATGCGGGGTTTGAAGTTGTTTGACATTGATAATGGTGGTTGGGTGGAGGGATGGAGCGTCTCCCTCTCGCCCCACATTTAGACACTTAGCTCCCTTAGGGTTGGGCGAAAGGCACTCTGCAGGTTATTTTATGGGTAGTTTTAGGCCCATGGAGCAGGGAGGGGGGTGGTTGGAGTGGGTGGGGGGTGTGTTCATCCCAGTTTGTTCGGCAGCACTAGTTGTGATGGCCTTCAGAGGCAGGTCTACACTTGACACTATCTATGGACACACAGTGGGATAGGAGTTTCACCTTAATGAGTTGGAACGTCAACGGGCTTAGCGATAGGGTTAAGTGCACCTTAGTCCTCCAATATCTTAAACACCACTCTCCAGACATTGTCTTTCTTCAGGAGACGCACCTTGTGAGTAATTCCTTTAGGGCACTTAACAGGTGGGGGTACAAGCTGGTAGTTCATTATGGTTTCACTTCTGGATCCGGGGGGGGTGGAAATCCTTATTAAAAACGCCTTTTCCTTTCAAATGCACACATTAGGGGGTAGTTGTACCTCGCGCTTGCTCCTTGCTGTACGACGCTACTTTTAAAATCGAATTTTCATTTTTAAATTAACCCCGCATACTTGCACGATAAAATTAACATCTTTTGCGCATTTGCACATTTCCCTTACATGACCAGTGCTCTTCCTGCTTTTTTCCTGGTGCCAAGAGGAACCGCCATTTTGGAGAGTTGGCGGTCTAGTTCCTCATGCACCAGGGGCTATTTTAATGCGCGTCAGCTGGAGGTGAGTGCCTTAGGGGGTAGTTGTGCCTCGCGCTCGCTCCTTGCTGTTGCTGAACGACGCTACTTTAAAAATCGAATTTTAATTTTTAAATTGACCCCGCATACTTGCACGATAAAATAAACATCTTTTGCTCATTTGCAGATTTCCCTTACCTGACCAGTGCTCTTCCTGCTTTTTTCCCTGGTGCCAAGAGGAACCGCCATTTTGGAGAGTTAGCGAGCTAGTTCCTCGCGCACCAGGGGCTATTTTAATGCGCGCTTTTCGGGCCCGCCACTGGCGTGGCGAAGGCGTGCCTAAGGCTAGCCCGTCTGCGCCCGTCAGCGTCCCGGATGCGGCCAGCGCTAGCCAAGCTGCCCGGGAGTCTGTTGGGATAGGAAGAAGTTACACGGCGGCCACGTCATGCGGGGCGCTGGGATCTGACTGAGGTATCTAATCATGTATGCTATGCCTGCAGGTTCAAGTTGTTACGGGGTCAGGTTGCCTCAATTGAGACTGGCAATATACATGAACGGCGGCCACAGGCTTTTTAAATGAGTGCTGCTTTAATCAACGTGCGCTCTTAGGAAACATTATGCTGAAGTCTTTGAACTTTTAGAGGATCACTCTCTGGACTTATTGTTTCTGACGGAAACTTGGCTTGACCCCTTCTACGACCCTATTGTCACATTAGCAACACCTCTGGGTTATAAAATCTCCCGAGTGGATCGTCCGATGGGGCGAGGGGGTGGAGTTGCGATCATATAGAACAATAAGTGGGAGCTTCGCAGAGAAGAGGCCAACTCTTGGGGTAGCTGTGAAGCTCTAGACTTTAGCATTCGGCTGTTAGCACACTTCACTCTTGGAGCTTCACTGATTTACAGGCCTCCGGGCCCAGCAGGCCCTTTTCTCCAGAACTGGGGTGACGTAATCACTACTAGGGCGGTCAGATTTGCCCACTTCATGGTCCTGGGTGACCTGAATATTCATCTGGACCAGACAGATAGCAAGGACACTCAAGACCTGCTTGATGGGCTGCATCTGACCCAGCTAAATCAACATGTCAGCCTCTTTACTCATCAAGCTGGACATGTTCTTGATCTTATCTGCACTAACTTTCCGATTCAAGTAAAGGACCCTAGTCCGGTTACCTGGTCGGACCATCTTATAACCTATTTTTCTTGGGAAATGTCCAAGGCTGAGCCTCTGGCACATTCGAGCTACAAATCAGTATTTGGTAAAATTGATCCTTCTGCACTTAATATGGCCTTGGCAGCTTCTAAACCTTTATTGGCAAGCGAGCTTGAGGACCAGGTTGCGGGATTTTCCAGCTGGGTCTCATTGCAGTTGTGATGGTGGCCCCCCCTTGCTCCACCAGGCTGGCTATAGAATCACCGTCTAAACACTGGTTTAATTCCTTGCTTAAAGACTTAAAGCACGAATGTAAAATTCTTGAACAGGCGTGGAGGAGGGGTGCCTATTGCCCAGTGGACAAGACCAAGCTTAGAGATAAGCAGAAGTCGTACTATGCATCGATTAAGTTGGACAAAAGGCAATTCTATTCAGCCCGTATCGAAGCTGCCAATAACAACTCAAGGGAAATGTATGCGATTGTCCTGAGTTTCATGTCCCCTGTGGCCCAAGCTAGTGTGATGCCATCCTCACCTTCATGGTGCAACACTCTTTCTCGCTCTTTTAGAGATAAGATTTTAGTTATTCAATCAACTTTCACTCCACGCAGTACCCAGGAGTCACTGGATGCTCATTGTCCGAATTTAGGCCAGTTGTTCCGCTGAAATGTCTAAAAATTCTTAAAGGTTTAAAATCAGGTTCACCTTCAGACCCTTGTCCGGCTAGGACATTGGCAGCGGCAGCTGAGGTTGTTAATGCAGAAGTTAACGTCATCATCAATCTTTCCCTCCAGAAAGCGGTGGTCCCTTTGGCTTGGAAGGAGGCTAAGATCCGGCCCCTCCTTAAAAAGCATTCATTAGACCCCCTTTCCCCAGGGAATTATCGGCCTATCTCCCTTCTCCCTGCATTGGCTAAGGTATGTGAGAAGGTGGTAAACAATTAGCTTACCGATTTTGTGGAAAGGGAGGCGCTTTTACATCCAGCACAATCTGGGTTTCGCTCGTCACACAGCACTGAAACAGTGCTGGTTGAGGTGGCAGAGGCTATACGGGACTGTCTGGATGCAGGCGGGAGGGCAGAGCTAATTTTGCTTGACCACTCAGCCGCGTTTGATACGGTCCCGCACCCATTGCTTCTATCTCGGCTGGCCAGGATTGGTCTGTCAGGGACTGTGTGGGGCTGGAAGGGCAGTCCGAGCAGATTTGGATTCCACCTTCCTCCTCCTCCCCTCAGCTGGTCACAACGGGTGTCCCGCAGGGTTCTTCCCTTAGTCCCGTCCTATTTAACATTTATGTGACTCCGCTGATATATCTAGTAGAGGAGCTGGGGGCTAAGGTGATGGCCTATGCGGATGACACCCAGCTGCTCTACACCTGGGCCAGCTGCTCTTCACCTGGGCCAAAGGGGCGAACTCTGTATCTCAGGTCCAACACTGCCTTTCATCAATCTTTAAATGGCTGGCGGATGCACAGCTTAGGTGCAACGAAGGGAAATTGGAGATTCTGCTGTTTGGCACATTTCCTTTGAACTTCAGAGAGCAGCTCTGGCCTCCCGAGTACCCTCGTCCGACCTCTACTGGAAAGCCAGCAAAAATTCTTGGGGTTTGGTTTGACGAAGAACGGTCCTTTGCATCACATATTAAGAAGCTGGCTGGCGGCTGCTTCAGCTTGCCTAAATCCTTTAGAAGACTTTTCCCCCTCCTGCCTGCTGCGGCAAGACAAACCATCACATGCGCGCTGATCCTGTCTCGGCTGGATTATGCCAATGCTCTCTTTGCTGGCATTCCGGGCTACCTGTTAAAGAAGTTACAGGTGGTCCAGAACACCGCAACCAGACTGTTATCAGGTCTGTCAGCCAGGAACAGTGTCCATAACCAGTTGCGCTATACCACTGGCTGCCCTTAGTGAAATTCAAATTACTGATTATAGCCCACCGCGCGCTCCATGGCTCTTTACTTGCAGAGGCGTGTTTCCTTCTATGCTCCTGCGCGCTCTTTACGATCTTCGTCCCCATGCCTTGCCCAAGTCCCACGTTTCAAGCGTCAGAGGAGGGGGGCAGCTCCTTCTCAGCTAAAGCAACGGTTGCAAGGAATGCTCTTCCTCTGGTCCTACGCTCCAGCCAGGATCCAGTTTCATTTAAAAAAAAAAAAAAAAAACCATCTATTCACTTGAAGTCCTCTGCCGCACCCCGATGGTCTCGCGCCGGGACACTCACGAGTAGCCGTGCGCGTAACAAATTCTATAACACAGCATGCACCGACGAATGGGGCAGATACGCCAAAGTGACGGGCCAGTGGGAGGGCAACACACTCACCTTGATGTCTATATATGTACCACCAAGCCTGCAGGCGCAAACCTATGCAGACCTGGGGACTCAGTTGCTTTCCCTGCCCGATGTTCTCCTTCTGCTAGGAGGAGATTGCAACGCTGTTTGCTCTGGCTCCCTTGATCGCCACCCCCACCCCCGAGACATTGGCCCCTCACATCGCTGGCTTCCGGATTTTTTGGAGTCTTTTGGCCTATCCAACGCTTGGCGTACGATCCACCCTAGCAAAATCCAAAACACATTTTGCTCAGGAGAGCACCACAGCTTCTCTCGCATCGACTATCTCTTGACTCCTGCGGCCCAGGCCACACATCCATGAGATCCGGCATCTAGCACGGGGAATCTCTGACCACTCCCCTGTGTGGACTCGACTGGTCCTGGGAAATACGCGTGTGGGCGTAATTGCGCCCATTAACCCTTGGTTCCCCCTTAACCCCGCGGTCCGCAAGGGTCTTTTGCTTGCAATTGACCTCTACTTTCGGGAGAATCAGGACTCGGTTGACTCCCCCCTTACCTTGTGGAGGCGTATATGACAGTAATCAGGGGACAGGCTCTTTCATTAATTGCGGGAGTTAAAAAAGAAAAACAAAAGGATCTTGAGGCCATCGAGAAAGATATTCTCTCCCTTGAGAGCAAACCCTCTGGGGACCTAGACCCAGAAACAATTCATCTCCTGCAGCTCAAGAGAGACAAATACAAGAGTATTGCCACTGATAGGGCTAAGAGTTGGGGGAGTGAGAAAGATGGGAGGATAGACGAATGGGGCGACAAGGCTGGAAAACTCCTGGCCTGGCTGGACAGGAAGGAACGGGTTAACAAGATGGTTCCGGAACTGACTGACACCGAGGGGAGAGTCTACACCGTCCCCATTGATATAGTCTGGGAATTTGCGATACACTGTGACGGGGTCTACCAATCCAGTTCCCCGTTCCTTGAGGAGGACTCTATGGGTCTCCTTCGTGATATCCGTCTGCCCACTCTCTCTGAGGACGATGCCAAATTCCTTGACAGCAGCATAACTAACGATGAAATAGCCCAGGCAATTAGGGGCCTACGCTCGGGGAAGGCGCTTGGGCCCAATGGCCTACCCATTGAGCTTTACAAACTGCGTCCCGATGGCCTCTCCCCATTCCTCCGATCCATGTTTGAGGAGAGTAGACGTGTGGGCGTCCTTCCCCTTGATCAGAGGCTCGCTTCTCTTGTTGTCATTCCCAAGGAAGGGAAACCCAGAAACAAATGCACCTCCTACAGACCGATCTCCCTCTTGAACGTAGAGCCCAAGATTCTAGCCGAACTCCTTGCCACACGGCTGGCTTGTGTGATAACGACTTTGGTCCACCCGGACCAGTCAGGTTTTATGCCCCACCGTAACACAGCCCTCAACTTGCGCAGGGTCCCCGGAGTCCTGGGGAAAATGGATACTGTCGATGAGCCCGCGGTGATAGCGTCACTAGACGCCTCCATGGCCTTCGATACCACAGAGTGGCCATACTTGCTGGCTGTCCTTGCCAAACTGGGGTTTGGGCCGGTCTTTATATTGTGGATTAGGCTTCTGTACACAGAACCTATGGCTCAGGTGATAGTCAATAATAGGCGATCAAAACCTTTTCGGCTGCATCGTAGGACCTGGCAGGGGTGCCCTCTGTCCCCTCTGCTGTTTGCCCTTGCCCTCGAGCCACTAGCAGCCTGGATCCGTTCAGACCGCATGATCCGCAGATTGCGATGGTCCGCAGACTGGGAGGATCGTATCTCGCTCTATGCGGACGACGTGCTCCTCTACTTAGACTCTGCTAAAAAGTCTTTAACTTGCGCGCTGGATATATTCACCGTATTTGGTAAATACTTGGACTATTCGATCAACTGGAGCAAGTCGCTTATATATGTATTAGGAGGCTCAGCTCCCTCATTGCCTAAAAATTGTCAGATGCAGGCTGTGGGGGATAGTTTTCGTTACCTCGGGATCTTTACTACCACAGACCCTAAACTCAGATATGAACGGAACCTGATCCCGCCCTTGCAGCGCCTTAAGAGGGATGTGTCCAGTTGGAAGACATTACCGCTCTCCTTGTTGGGCAGAGCGGCTCTATTTAAAATGATGTCGCTGCCTCGGCTCCTTTATGCCTTGCAAAACTACCCAGATTTGGTCCCAGCATTGTATTTTAGAGAGATCGAAGGGCCGCAGAGGGAGCTGCTGTGGGAGGGAAGGCCCCGGATAGCGCTCAACAAATTGGTCCTGAACTGGTATGACGGGGGTATTAGCCTCCCCGATATTCGGCGATATTATTGGGCAATCAATCAATCAATCAATCAATCTTGGCATTTATAAAGCGCACTACATACCCGCGAGGGTCTCAAGGCGCGGGGGGGGTGGGGGAGCTGCTACTGTTCGAAGAGCCAGGTCTTGAGGAGTCTCTTGAAGGTTAGAAGGTCTTCGGTCTGCCGCAGGCGGATGGGGAGGGTGTTCCACGTCTTGGCGGCGAGGTGGGAGAATGATCTGCCTCCGGTGGTTACTCTTCGGATGCGGGAGGCGGTGGCTAGGGCCCAGTCTGCGGAGCGGAGCAGGCGGGTGGGGATGTAGAGGCTGAGTCGGCTGTTGAGGTACACTGGTCCGGTGTTGTGGAGAGCCTTGTGTGCGTGGGTGAGGAGTTTGAAGGTTATCCTCTTGTTGATGGGGAGCCAGTGCAGGTCTCTCAGGTGTGGTGTGATGTGGCTACGGCGAGGGATGTCGAGGATCAGGCGCACAGATGCGTTCTGGATGCGCTGGAGTCGTTTCAGGAGTTTGGCCGGGGCTTCTGCGTAGAGTGCGTTTCCGTAGTCCAGTCTGCTGCTGACAAGGGTCTGGGTGACCGTCCTTGTTTCGGTTGGGATCCACTTGAAGATCCTGCGAAGCAAGCGGAGGGTGTTGAAGCAGGAGGAGGAGACGGCGTTGACCTGCTTCTTCATGGAGAGGGTGGAGTCGAAGATGACCCCTAGGTTGCGTGCGTGGTCGGTGGATGGGGGGGTGCTCCTAGTGCAGTCAGCCACCAGGAGTCGTCCCAAGCCGAGGGGGTGGATCCGAGGATGAGGACCTCCATCTTGTCCGAGTTCAGCTTCAGTCGGCTGTTTCTCATCCAGTCGGCGACGGCCTTCATTCCTTCGTGGAGGTTGGTTTTGGCAGTGCGGGGATCTTTGGTGAGGGAGAGGATCAGCTGGGTGTCGTTGGCGTAGGAGATGATGTTGAGGTCATGGTGTTGTGCGACGTGGGCAAGTGGTGCCATGTGGACTTTGAACAGCGTTGGGCTGAGGGATAAGCCTTGTTGTACGCCGCAGATGATCTCGGTGGCTTCGGAGCAGAAGGGGGGGGGGGAGGCGGACGCTCTGTGTTCTGTTGGAGAGGAAGGAGGTGGTCCAGTCCAGGGCCTTCTCTTGGATTCCGGCGTCGTAAAGGCGTGTTCGTAGTATGCGGTGGCAGACCGTGTCGAAGGCGGCTGACAGGTCCAGGAAGATGAGGGCTGCGGTTTTTCTGTTGTCGATCAGGGTCCTGATGTCATCGGTGGCGGCGAGGAGGGCAGTTTCGGTGCTGTGGTTGCTGCGGAACCCGGACTGGGATGGGTCCAGGATGCTGTTCTCCTCGAGGAAGCTGGTCAGTTGTTTGTTGACGGCTTTTTCGATGACCTTCGCCGGGAACGGGAGCATGGATAAGGGTCGGAAGTTCTTGAGGTCCGCCTTGGGTTTCTTGAGTAGGGTGGTGATCTCTGCGTGCTTCCAGCTCTCCGGGAAGGTCGCTGTCTCGAAGGAGATGTTGATGGTTTTTCGGAGATGGGGTGCGTTGGTGCTGCTTGCTTTGTTGAAGATGTGGTGTGGGCAGGGGTCTTCCGGGGATCCGGAGTGGATGGTGTTCATGATCTTGATGGTGTCGTCGTCGGTGATGTTGGTCCAGGCGAGGAGGCGGTTGGTGCGGGTGGTGGTCATGGGGGCGGGGGTTTCAGCAGTTGCCGGGGTGGAGACGGCGACAAAGCTGTTGTGGATGTCTGCGATCTTGCGATGGAAGAAGGTGGCCAGCAAATCGCACAGGTCTTGTGACGGTGGGATGTCGGAGTTGGCGCTGGGGTTGGAGAGTTCCTTCACGATGTTGAAGAGCTCTTTGCTGTTGTGTGCGTTGTTGTCTAGGTGGTCTTTGAAAGAGGTCCTTTTGGCGGATCTGATGAGATGGTAGTGTATGCGGGTGGCGTTCTTGTGGGCTGTGCAGCTAGTGTTCGTTCACAGATCCAGTTTTTCTCGAGTTTTCGGCAGGTTCGCTTGGAGGCCTGGAGGTCTTCGGTGAACTAGCTGGCTCTCTTGCTGGTGTGGGTGTTGGGGGGCTTCTTGAGCGGGGCGAGGGTGTTGGCGCAGTCGTCGATCCACCGTCTGAGGCTACGGGCTGCGGCTTTGGGGTCGGTTGGGTCTGCTGGTGGGCTCTGGGCGAGGGCGGTGGTTAGCTGGTCCTCGGTGACTTTGCTCCAGCGGCGGCGAGGCATCTGCTGGGTGCGGTGGTGTGTGGTAGGTTTCCGGAAGGTGAAGTGGATGCAGTGGTGGTCGGTCCAGTGGAGTTCGGTGGTGCGGTTGAAGAAGACGTGGGAGATTGCTGAGAAGATGGGGTCAAGCGTGTGGCCAGCGGTGTGGGTGGGTGTAGTGACGAGTTGTCAGAGTCAGAGGTTGGCAATCAGGGTGGAAGAGTTGGGGTCGTTGTTGTTCTCGAGGTGGAAGTTTAGTTCCCCGAGGAGGATGTAGTCCGTGGAGGCGAGGGCGTGTGTGCTGATGAAGTCGGCGATGGAGTCGCTGAACTGCGGTCGAGGTCCGGGGGATCTGTAGACGAGGTTCCCTCTGAGGGTGGTGCTGGGGTCGGTGTGGATCTGGAAGTGCAGGTGTTCGGCGGTGCTCAGGGTGTCGTCGGTGCCTGTCGAGATTTTGAGAGTGTTCTTGTGGACGATGGCGATTCCTCCTCCTACTCCGTTGGTGCAGTCCTTGTGGGTGATCTTGTAGCCTTCCGTGATGGCTATGGCGATGTCGGGTGCCGAGGAGGGGTCAGCCAGGTCTCTGTCAGAAAGGCGACGTTGGTGTCGAGTAGGTCCCAGAGTTCGACGGCGAGTCTGCGGGCGGAGCGGGTGTTGAGCAGGATGCATCTGGGGAAGTTGGGTTCTTCGGTGGGTGGGCTGGCAGGCCGGATGCTGGTGAATCTGCAGTTCCGGCAGGAGAAGGGTCCTTGGGTGCGTTTCGGGGCGGCCGGCAGCAGGTGCGTGATCGTCCGGCGTTGAGTGCGTGGAGGGTGCTAGAGTCGTAGCGGAGGCGGGCGTCGTGGCGCTTGCGGGGGCCAGGGGTCCTGGCGCTGGGCACGGTCCAGGCACAGACGGGCTTGCCTTAGGCGCGACTTCGGCGCGTCGGCTACGCGCGTTCGCTGCGCCGCCTCCATAAGAGGGGATGTGGGAGGGAGGAGTAGCTGGGAGGCGGGAGCGGGGCGGCGAATGGGAATGCGGGGGGCGGGGCCGCAGGGACGCAGCAGCGGGGAAAACTATAAGAATGTCAGAGGGGAGAGAGGAACAGCAATTTGGCACAACGACAGTACAATAAGCAACAAGGGCACAGAATAAAGAAAAGGCAGGGGGGAAAAAACGATTAGAGTGTCAGTGGGGAGAGAGGAACAGCAATTAAGGCACAACGACAGTACAGTAGCCAATAAGCAACAGCAGTGAAAGGACAGTCAGACCTGGCCGTGCGGCAGCGTGGGGAGCGAACTGCCTGCGAGCAGGGTCAGAGGGCATCCCACCTAGCGGATATTAATCAATGTACGTATCGCCAGCCAGACGACCCTGCTTTTACTATGGATAGGTGGCTATTGCCCGGAGGGAATTATAATAGAGCCTTGTATTCCAACCCCCGGAGACTCCCCCTCACCGGCCCCACTAAACACTCTGTGACTATTTGGCACTCCAGGAGTAGGTGCCTAGGGTGAGACCGGAAGCTCACGCTGGCTACACCGCTGTGGGACTCCGATTTGTTTGGTAACCTCTGGTCTATGAAAGGGTTTGATAAGTGGGACTTGATTGGTATATCCTGCCTGGGTGATCTTTGGGTTAAGGGTGCTATGGTACCCTTTGCCACACTTCAGCGGCATTATGAACTTTCCGACTCAGAACTATTCCGATACATGCAGATTCGACACGCTATCACCACGGCCCTACAGAGAGGCAAAACCCCCCAGAATCCTCGCCATTAGAAGATCGTTTGCTGGATGGCTACCTTCCCCAAAAAACGATCTCCCTTACATATAAAAAACTGATCAATCACGCCCCTGACCCACTGGGGCACCTGCGTGAGTGCTGGGCAAGAGATGGACTGGAGTTTGATGACGAGGAGTGGCGTGAAGCGGTTGCCTCCCCTAGAGAGGTGGCGATCTTGGCACGTCTACGATTATTTCAACTAAAGATACTCCACAGGCCATATATCACAGGACCACAACTAGTCCATATGGGGAGGAGTGAAGAGGGTGACTGCAGACGCCGTTGTAGGCAAGTGGGTACTTTTATCTACATAATGTGGGAATGTGATCATATACAAAGGTATTGGCGAGCAATACATAAGGTGATGGAGAAGGTGCTTCATAAAACCATTCGTCCTGAGGCTAAACAATGTCTTCTTAACATGTGGGGTCCCACCGACTTAATGAGTATGGAGAGGCTCTGGGCCACACTGGGGGCAATGGTGGCCAAACGAGAAATAGCCCAGCAGTGGGGGGCGGCTGCTTCACCTACCCTGGCCTCGTGGGGGAAGAGTCGTGATTGATGTATGTTCAGGGAAAAGACTGTATATGTAGCGCGAGGATGCCCCAGAAAGTGGTCTGCGGTGTGGACTGGGTGGAACGACTACAGGGGAGGATTTTGTGTAGAGCCTGTACACTCCTCGGAGGAGGGATTGCTATCTCCTTGACGAAACTCAAAAGATAATTTGTCACCTTTTGCACTATGTAGTTTTCTTAGCTGCGGTCACCTTTGTGTTGTCTCAATATAACTGTCATTGCCGATTGTTTTTGTTTGCCTTTGTATAAACCAATAAAAAGATGTTTAACCCCTTCCCCGCTCATGACGGAACCACTCCGTCATGAGCCACGGGTGCCGTGTGCTCATGACGGAGTGGTTCCGTCATGCTGCGGCCGTTGGCTGCCGCTCCGCCCACGCGGCGCTAATTCCCCGCCTGTGCGGGCGATTAGCGCAGTGGGCGGATTCGTGACGGAACGACTCCGTCATGAGCACAGCTCAACCATGACTCATGACGGAGTGGCTCCGTCATGAGCACAGCGCCACCGCGCTGCCCCCAAACCCCCCCCAGAGCTGCGGCGGAATTCCTGCCGCAGCCAAGGGGTTAAAAAACAAAAAAATACATACGTAGAAGAAAATATGCCTATGCACACCAAACATAAACATACTATAAAGACATGAATAGAAACCTGAAACCTTGCTTATCAGGAAGAAAAACTTCATTTGTTAAGAAAATGCATGTTTATCTACACAAACAAGAGGACGTGTATTGCATAGACAACTTCGCTAGTTCACCCATACAAATCATATCAATTTATAAAGCTATAAGCGACATGCATCTGAACAGTCCAGTTCTGTTCTGCAAACACCAAGTGCTTCCCATTTTCAGCAGAATTTCAGGACTTTCAGCTTCAGAAAAATGGCATACAGACACCTCTACTATCCATGAAAGTACGTGGGGGCGTGAGCAAGCAGCTGAAGACTGCAGTCAAGTTTTGGTGAGGCTCCGTCCGCATCCTTAACGATTTCACTGTGCGCTGGTGGCCCCCATTGCACCCCACACACAATGGGAGAGAGCGACGACGAGTGAGGAGTGCTCCTGGGTGAGAGGAGAGTGCCTGGACACATCATCAGGGTAATACCCCTAGGCCTCTGAGCTCCTGTCCAACAATGTGATGAAGGCAGCCCCACCACATGACGTTGCTGCTCGTGTCCCACAGGAGGTGAGGCGGGCCACAGGTGTGGGAGGACATGGGAGCGACCACGGAGGCCGTCCCCAGGAAAGATCAGCAGCGGAGAAGCAACTCACTCCCTCCTCGGTGCTACAGGTCAAGGTTCCTGTGGAGGCAGCCCCACCCGACAAAGCGCTGCTCATGGCTCTGCGGGCAGAGGAGGGAGAAATAACCAGGAGAGGACTGCAGAGGTCTACCCTGGGCAACACCAGCCAGGAAAGCACCCTATTGGTGCAAGAGGAGGCACAGACACAACATTTGAACCTAGGAAGGCACCGCAGAGACACAAGAGGTTGGTGGCACCAGGTGGCGTAATACAGAACTATAGACCTCACAGGAGGCAAATGACAAAGAGTGTCGCATCCCGGGGAGTAGCAAGTAAATTGATGTAAATTGATACTTGTATAGCGCACTACTCACCCGCAAGGGTCTCAAGGCGCTTGTACGAATGCCGCTGTGGAACCCATCCTGGCTTTCCCTGTGAGGCGTCCACTCCTGGGCACCCCCAAGGTGGAGGCCAGGCATCCTTAGCGTTGTGGGGGCCGTTGTGGAGATTAAGCAAGCTATTGCCCAGAGTTGCAGAGTGGGACTCCATGATTGGAATGGCACCGAGGCGAGAATGATCAGGTCCGTGGAATTTTGAGCCCAAGACCCGCCGAGGCGGGGAATTGAACCCTGGTCCCGGGCTAGACCTCTGCATCAGGGTCTGCCGCTCTAATCATTGAGCCACACTTCTCCACAAGCAAGCAATCATTAACAGAGCATGGACCCTACCAGGGTGCAGTGAGGCCCGGCGCGACTCCATCATCAGTGCCCCACCAACCCTGGGACTCAGAGCGCAGGTCCCAGTACAACAATCTCCGATTGAAGGGCATCCCGGAAGGCCTTGAGGGAACGCCCTACAACACTATTTCACGCAATGGTTTAAATCTTGGGTGCTGACAAATGACCTCTCTTCTTGCTTCACTATCGATAGAGCACACAGGTCCTTCACCCCCACCCACCTCCGGGAGCTTCACCTTGACCGGTGAGTCTTCATCTCCTCAAATACTTAGAAATGGACTCCATCCTCCAAGCAGCCAGACACCACCAGTCAGTCCTGCTGGACTCCTACCGGATCATGATCTTTCCAGATTACATACTCCGAGTCCAGCAGCAATGGCATACGTTCCTGGAGTAGAAGACTAAACTTTGCACAATGCAGATCAAGTACAAGCTCCTCTACTAAGCCTGACTAAAAGCTATCCAACTAGGGAAGACACTTTTTTTTGCTCTGCAGAGGAGGCCTGGCGATGGGTGAAGGAGAGACCCCCATCGGCATCACTTGGAAGTACCCACCCCACCCAAGAACTGGATGACTGGACGACGGTCCTTCGCCCCCACCTCAAAGCCACAAACAGAAGGGTCTGACGACCTCATGTACCAGCCTGGCCAGGAACCGAAAGCAACTTTTCGCTCTCCAGTGTGGAGAGCTGGCATGGCCAGGCCCCAGCCTCGACAACTGTGGCCTACGCTCTGGATCAGTCCGACCTACAGCACGCAAAATTAGCCTGGTATTGTTTAAGGCACAGCTATGGGGCCAAGGAGGACCCAAGATCACAACGAGCAGCATGTTAACTTATAAGATGGAGTGAAGGACCGGTGGTAGGTCATCCCCTGGTGTTATTTCAATGTTAAGGAGTTTCGAGATAGGGCGACAGATAATTCTTTTTCAGAAGGGTGGAGGAGCTATTTCAGCCGATGCCTGTTGCCTCGCAAAGTTGGGTAGTTCTAGTTAACAGACCATCAGCACGATAAATGACAGGGAGTGACCGGGTCACAATGCAGGACTCGGGCCCAGACAGCGCTCACAAGTGGGTTTGTCTGTGAGAGAGGGAGTGTCACTCCCCCATGTGAGGGGGGAGCTGGGGGTCCCAGGCTGAAGGGAGGAGTTGGTACAAGCGATGCCATGTACAATCACGCAGACACAGGCAACAGATTCTTTAATACAACTATGGCAAAAGGGAAAGAGCCCTTTCCCTATGCCATAAGGGCAGAGAGGAAATTCTTATAAAGAGTACAACCTCCCATGTGTGCAACACTTGATCACGATAAGTACTCTTTCGGTGCGCAGGAGTACACCACGATTTACCCTATAATAAGCTTTATTGGGGGTCCGATGAGAAGTCCTAAGATGAAGAGACCCACTAAGGAGCGGGGAAGGAAATGATTCCTTTTGTTTTAATTACCCTCACACACCCTAGTGGTGTCATGCTTCAACATCGGGTCACCCTGACGCCTAAAAGTCAGGGTGGGCTCAACCATATTCCAGGGAGCTCTTTATGATAATATGACATGGGGGGATAAAGATAAAAAAACGCCAGTATCCCTTTAATCTTGGATTTACTAGGGTTGTTAAAAAATATAAAAGTAAGGGTCAAATTGGCGTCTTTATGGTCCTATGATCCTAATGCCAACATGTTTCAGTCCTGCTAGGGCCTGAATAGGTCCCGGACTTTCTTCAGGGCAATCAAACAAGAAACCCTTCCTGGAAGAGTGCAGAAGGAGATTCCCTATACTGCTTTATTTTAAGGGCAAATAGCTGCTCCTTGTTTTATTATAAAAAGATCATTAATCCTTTTCAATCCTTTTAACACTCCATCTGTAAAAACAAACAGAGAAAAGGAATTCATAGTGTAGCATTTCTTTGAATACATATCGCTGCTTCCCATGTGTGGTGTGATGACCAATACACCTCTGTTGTAAACAAGGCCAAAAAACATCTCACATTACTGCCTTGATATGTGATCACACCATACTTTAAATCTTACCACGCTCACAAAGGTGGCAAAAACTGGTGTTGTGGCGATCTGTTTATCGCATACTGTCAATATTCACATTCTTGTGCGTGCTAGATCTCTGTGAAACCACCCGTGTCATTCAGACTGAACAGCAGAATGCTGCTATCACTCAATGTGTTCAGTCACTCAGGTGATTCATTCACACAATCCTCCTTACCCAATCATGGGAGAGGAAACTCATCTCTGGGCGCCACACGGGTTAAAGGGCAGCCCTTTAGTCAAACACTACTTGTCGGTATCAGGTTCATGATGGCAAAGAAAGAAACAAACAAAGAACGTAGTTAGAACTTGATCATTAGAAATGCCCGTGTCCAAGTGGGCGTGCACGTACCTTTATTACAGTGGCCATCCCCGTAATTACTATCATCATCAAGTGTAACAGGTTCTGCCACATGATCAAATGAGGGAGGGGGGAGGGGGGGTGATCCAAGCCGACTGAAGTTCATGTCATGGAATGTCAATGGCCTCCTTAACCTCAAACATGAGGTAGTAACGCAGCACATTAGAAGACATTTTCCATAACTGATACGCCTCTTAGAAATGCACCTCCAAGAAACACTCCTCTAATAAGCTCACCTGGCGGGTAATATAGTCCCCTGCCAGTGTTTGCCCATTCGAGCTAAGCCTGGGAGTACAGGGGAGTGGCAATCCTGGCACAAAAAAACCTTCCAGCTAGCCAAGTTCTGGCTCGATCCCCAGGGAACCAAAGAGAGAACCCCAATATTTGCCCTTTGTGCATTATCGCGCACCCAACACTTCAACAATTAGTCCTAGACACACTGGGACCCCTCCTCCTTGAAACTGAAGAAGACATACATGTTGTGGGTGGCGATTTTAATGAGGTGATGGACAAATCAGCAGTCAGATCACACACAACCGTGGCCCGGGTCTCCACGGAATTCCGATGGGCACACTATGTACGGGCACTGGTCTCTTTGATGTCTTGAGGGCCAAACATTCCCCAGATAGGCAAAACCCCTTTTTTTCTGAGGCCCACAAGATTTTTTCCTCATTAGATCACATTGTTATTCCAATAGGGGAATGTCCTGCTCACCTCTCAGTGGAATACCTGCCGAGAGTCCTCTCCGACAATGCCCCGTCGTTGGATACACTGGGGACACAGTCCAGCGGGGAGAGGATCGGATGACGCCTCAGCAGCTGGAACCTTCAGGACTAGGAAGTGGTGAACAGACTGAAGACACCTTATTGCTTTAATAACAAAAATTCAGTGTCATCCTCTGTGATCTTCTGGGAGATACAAAAGACCGTGCAACGAGTTAGGGCCCAAAACACTGTAGCACGAGAAGAAAAAAAAACAGACAGCAGGCAAAATTAAGACGGCTGTAAATGGGGATCCTGGAGGCAGAGTGGGTAGGTGCTGTCACGGACAACACTTGCTCTCCTAGAAGCCTTGCAGAGGAAGTTACAATATGTTAACGCATAGAAGACAAAGCAGGTCGCCTCCTGGCCTGGCTTAGCAAACGAGAGGAGACGGTGCAGTGAGTGAGCGAACTCTAAGATGCTATTGGAGCCCCCATTACAACCAAAGAGGGAATAGCTGATGCCTTTGCCTGTTCTCGTCAAGGGTTTTATGAGGAACAGCATATTGCCACATAGGCGGATATCAAAGCCTTTCTGAGGGAGCTGCCACTTCCCCAACAGGATTTGAATGAGCGGGAATACCTTGACCAGGAGCACACCCTGCAAGAGATATCAGAGGCGATGAGCCTGATGCAATCCGGAAAGACCCCCAGCTTTGAGCTGATACCTGTGGAATTCTACAAACGTATCCACCTTAGGTCCCCCTTTATTGGTCATGTTCAATGGGGCGGTAGACTATGGGCAATTACCATCAGACCTATGGCACGCCACAATAATGGTGGTCCACAAACCAGAGAAGCCCGGCACAGCGTGCACTTCCTTTAGACCTATCTCACTACTTAATACAGAGGTGAAAATCCTGGCAAAGGTCCTGGTCCTTCGCATGGTGAAAGTAATTACCTCCTTGGTCGACAGGACCAGGCAGGCTTTACAGTCTACAGAGTGACACAGCAAAATATGCGTTGCCTACATGACTGCCGCTCACCAAGGCCCTAGGGGAAGTCCAATACTTGACTAAGGAGTCCACAGAGGAGGTAATCAAATTGGTGACTAAGGTTGATGAGTGGGTCACAATGCACTAGCTCCACTCCCTGGTATTACACTGATCTGATGAATGCAAAGAGCTGTTGTAAGAAATTAGAACAACTCTGGTGAAGATTGTATGTGTAAGATGGAACTGCATATACATCCGAACTGAAAATGTATAAATAAAAAAATAAAAAAAAACAGTGTAGGCTGACAATAAAAGATAGATTACTCAAACAACATTTTAGAAGTTGAAAATTCGGACCGTGAAGTTTTCAGGGTAGTAAAACACTTCTGTTTTCCCTCTCTCTCTAAAGCGGAGATTGGTGCTTCTACAGAGCTTTGTGAATCCTTCTCAGAGTTCTTTAATGAAAAGTTAAGTAGTATTAGCAACAATTTTAATAGCATGAATACTGGGTTTGAGGTACCTATAAATTCTCAGGCCACTTTACATTCAACATTATCATGTTTTGACCTACTAGAGGTCAATTCAGTAAAAGATTTGGGACACTTGTCACATCACGTACTATCATCTGCTGGTGGACACATTGGCTCCAGTGATCACAGATTTGTGTAATCTACCAGCTCAGCAGTCTGCCCTCAATGGTGGAAGAATGCTCAAATTCTTTTGATTTTGATGAAATCTTCGACAGATCATTAGATTTCACAAATTATAGGCCTATCAAGATTGCTTTTGTTGTTGAAATACTAGGAAAAAGAGATCAACAGGCAACCGAAATCTCATCTGGAGGTTAATAAGGGGCCTGATAAAATGCAAGTGAGTTTTAGACTACTTTACTGCATCGAGAGCAACTTAGTATCGGTTCTGGGTAACATTAAGATGTTTTTGGACGGAGGAAGTAGTGTAACGCTGATCTTATTCGATCTTAGCGCTGAGTTTGATACAGCCTCTCAGTATATTTTGATTCAGAGACTACAGATGTCAGGAATGTAAGGTAAAATCTTAGAATGGTTCTCCTCTTTCTTATCTTTTAATACTCAAATGGTCAGAATGTCGACTTTCACCTGTAATGACAGATCTTTAGTGTGTGGCATGCGCCAGTACTCTACATTAAGCCCTACCTTGTTCAACATTTATGTTTCCCTTTCCCCACACTATTACAAAGGTTTGGGCTTTCGCTCATGTCTTATGATGATGACACCCAAGTTATTGTTTCAATAGTTGAATTTAGAGCAGCTTCAAACTTGTATGATGGCAGGTCTTCACTGAAGAAATGGATGCGTGCCAATGTATTAAAGTTGAATGGGGATAAGACAGAGGTGTTATACTTCGGCCAACTGATAATTACCCGCTCTCTGAATTGGTGGCCTCCTGAATTAGGGGACCCTCCTACATCCGTTCCAGAATCCAAAAACCTTGGTGTGCTAATCAACAACAGCCTCAGCATTGATAAGCAAATGAACAAGCTTTCACCTTACTGTTTTATATATTTATAGATGATGTATAAAATACTACCAATGCGACCTAAACAAAACTCACAGAAAGGTAGTCCAAGCTATTGTTTCATAGCAGTTGGACAACTGCAATTCATTAAATTCAGGGCCACCGACAAATACTATAGCGTAACTGCAGCGTGTTAAACATTGGGCTGTTAGAAGACTGTGTGGTGCAAAACGCTATGAGCTCACCACCCCAGTACTGGAAACTTGGCACTGGTTACCTTAATAAAAGAATACTGTTTAAAGTTGCATGCATGCTGCACCGGCCACCACCTCTGCATGGGACAACACCTGGTGGACCCTCACCCTCAAAAACCCACACATCCCAAAGGACCACGCACGCAACCCCGGCATCATTCGCGACTCTTCACTCACCATGATCCACCAGATCAACGCTGTATCCTACACTTGCTTCAACACCCTCCGCACACTTCGCAAGACTTTCAAATGGATTCCCCCCCGCACGATGCCAGGAAGACCGTCACCCACGCACTCATCACCAGCAGACTGGACTACGGAAACGCTCTCTATGCCGGAATCAACAAAAAACTCCTCCGCTAACTCCAGACCGTCCAGAATGCAGCAGCCAGACTTATCCTCGACATCCCACGACATGACCATATCACCCAACACCTCCACTGGCTCCCCATCGAACGAAGAATAACCTTCAAACTGCTCACACACGCCTACAAAGCCCTCCATGACACTGGACCCTAATACATCAACAAACGAATCTCCTTCCACGCCCCCAAAGACAAAAGGTTGAATTTCTTGATGCACAAACAACACATGGTGAAAAATGTAAGGCATTGACCCACAACATTTGTACGCTTGCAGAAAGGTTGGACGGCTCTTCTTTTAAACATTTATTAGCCATTATCACTGCAAAATTACTTCCAACTGTGGCGTATGCGCGCGCAGTCATGCACGAAAGGATGCCTCAACTCTTGCCAAACTACAAATACCCACCTACAAGAAAGCTTCTAGACTTCCTCTGAGCATTTCTCCAGCAGAAGTACGACTGGAATTTGGCCTAATGCAATTAAATATAGCAAAAAGAGGTCTTACTATTAAAACATGGCACAAAACACTGATGAACCAAAACAATACATTAGTCAGTGCATTATGGCAGTCTCTGGAGGATGATACGCACTCAATCTACAGAAAATCTTGCGGTCGTCACTGCAAGAAACTAACACCGTTGAATCTACCACTCTTTACATTTTGTCGCGCAAACAAAGTAACTAAACTACACTCCTTAATTGAAGAGAAGTACAAACTCACTTTGCGGACACATGCCTGGATGGTAGTACAATCCTATAACAGTTTAAAACCACCAGAATATCTTAATATGACATTCAGCACATTTAAAAAGAAAGTTAGTGGCACTTCGACAAGTAACATTGCCATCCTTAGCTGACCAACTGGCATGGAGATACAAAGACCTAAAATCATGCAGACTATGCGGCTCTCAAAAGAAAGATGTTATACATTTGGTATGCATATGCCCAGCCTTAAAGGAACCCCGTACATTAGTACTGAAATCTATATTTAATGAACGGAAGGTCCAAACATATCAGATGGCTATAATCAGGAGCCTCGATCCTACAGACCACAAGATTAATTGTAAACTGTTGAAATTCTTGACACTGCATGGGAAACTAATTAACTCTTCCTGACTGTCATTAATACAGCACAAATAGTGTCTACCTGGAATATCTATGATATGGAGCCCTGATGAAGTCGTGATTACGACGAAACATGCGTTGGCTACAGATATTCTAAAGGCTATTTTGAAGATTACAATAAACAACTTGTTAAGATGAACATTGAAGAAACTAAGCTTGACGGCTACATTATTGCTATACAACTGTGATACATAATTTCCTTACGTGTGCCGGATGACAACAGATAGATAGAAGTACATAGAACCTCAGATTGAGACTCTAACCAGGCCTGGGTGTAGGTTGCCGAGTTTTGCTATGCAGAACTCCGTGAAGTTACAAAAAAACTCTGCGAAGTTCCACGAGTGGCAGAGTACAGTGCGAACTGCAGTTTGTGCTGGTATTCCTGCCGCTCGGGTAGAAATTCTACCCGAGCGGCAGCTCGCGAACTTACCGATCGCGGAAAAAACTCAGCTGCACATCGCAAAGCGGAGTTTACTGCACTCCGCGAGCTCAGTGGAGTGCGGAAAACTCCACAAATTCCGCAAACGGAGTGAAGTTTACCGCCCAGGTCTAACTCTACCCTATGAATGTCGGGCGAACATTCATCCATCGTGTGCAGAGTACCAACTTATTTGCTATAATACCATATAGTAACTCCCAATTGTGCACTATAACCCTTCTTTCACGACCACCCCCTTTTTACTTGCTCAAATCGGGTTCCTAGGTTTTGTTAGCTACAAAAAATGTAATTTTCAAAAATGGAAAGACTTTTAGTGCTGACACTTCAGAAACAGCTTTACACAAATAGCAGAAAACTTAAATTATCTCGGCATCCGAAGGTCAAGCTTCTTCCATATTCAGGACACCCCAGGCAGAATGACACTGCCATAAACATACATCTTACGAACACTATCAGAAGTTGTGGGGCATCCAGGATGTTTTAGCAGCACATAATATTAGGCAACGAGTCATTTTAATACTTCTTGTGATCTCAGAACTGATACCCAAGATGCAACACCATGCAGCAATCAAGTGAGAACTAAGCGCAGACTCTTATAAAATGCATGCAAATTGCACTGCATCTATTTTAATTAAGGTTGATAACAGAATACTTAACATTTATATTACATTTTTTAGACAGATGTCAGACTGCATTTTATATTAGGCAGCCGCAACTGACAAAGGGATCTATTAATTAAAAAGTGTGATTAGCTAAGTTTTATGTTTTATGATATTAATGTACATTCTAATATTATGAAGCGTTTTATTAACCTATAACAATAAACATCGATTGATTGATTGAACCATCAATATGGTATCTGTTTAATTTCAGAACTTCTGTTTCATTTATAATCCTGACATAGTCGTGGGGGATACACCTTCACAATGAAAAAGAAAGACAAAACGGCTTGAAGTGTGACAACCGGAAACTGAAATCATGGTCTTT
This sequence comes from Triturus cristatus, assembly GCF_964204655.1. Classification (NCBI taxonomy): domain Eukaryota; kingdom Metazoa; phylum Chordata; class Amphibia; order Caudata; family Salamandridae; genus Triturus; species Triturus cristatus. The sequence goes on along the minus strand of NC_140579.1, from coordinate 429,588,726 downwards.
ACATTAAGAGATGGACTGATGATATAATTATAGTGGACTTATTAATTGTGTGTGCTCAATGACGCTTTTCATTATTTTAACAATGGGTGACTGGCATAGGATTTCGAGGTCTTGAATATGCTGTTGGATGGTAAAATCAGGAAGTTGTCTTAACATGTCTGATAAAGTGACAGATACATAATTTTGTAAAATTCCTGCCCAGTAGCCTGGCAAGTACCCATGTTGGAGTTATCGGTAAAATATACCAGGTTAGGTAAACCTTGAAAACCTTTATGAAATAATTGAACATGAACCGCAATTAGTATTTATGGAACTCAGATTGAACCGATTTCCAGTTGTGGTTGTTGTACACTATTTTGAGGGATGAACAATGCAAGACTGGTGTTGCTGATTATGCACAAATGAGTTTGAATCATTGGCAATCATTATATTCAAGCACCCTAAGATACAGAGCCTCGGGTTACATCGGTTTAATATAGATAGTAACATAGTTTAGTACTTAAAACTAAAACAATCACTTTTTTTAAAACAAACTCTATTGCCTTTTACAAATCTCTCAAACATTTCTCTGACATCTTTGCAGTCAAATATTCAACCGCCTCATTCTCGTTGTACCTAGTTACTTGCATCACATATACATGGCAGTACTGGTCCTGAGTCTGTTCTGCCCACCCATTATACAGTTAAGTTCTGCTATGCAATTTCTAGGTTCCCCCCGTCCCCCTCACTCCTCGGCAACTAAAACCCAATCAAAACTAAAACAATCACGATTTTTAACAATCGATTGCAATTAAAAATCTGACGGTAATCTCACACACATCAAAAGGCCCAGATATGTTTTTTTCCCAATAATTTCATCACATTTATGTTGATTTTATTAACAACTTTATAATTACCGCTGAAATCTCATCATTACAGGCCTGATTCACTCTAAACCCTAGGAAAAATTCCACTTAAGCAGATAAAACTCTCTTAATTTTGTCATAATTTTGCAAGCCAGAAACCAGAGTTGAAAGTACAGATAATTGCTAAATTGCTGGTATCACCAGGTTCATAAATGTGTCTAATGTGTTCACTTTTCCACAAAAAGGGTATAAAACGCTAGTGATCCTTATCCAATATAATGGAATAGCAGAGGCAAACTTCCTCGACCAAGCTGGTCTAGATCACAAGACAACTTTAGTGTAAGTGTGTACCCGCTAATGTTGAGAAGTATCAAACTTCCTCTCAATAATGCAAAGCTCACTCAATGTATGCGAAAATACTGAGCCTAGCTATAATGAAGATGTATACTAACTAAGGTCCAAGGCTGCCTTTGAACGGTCTTAGTGGAGAAAGATTTCTGATGCCATGCCTCACCTGTAGTCAGTCACTCAAGTGTGCTTTTTTAAACGCATAAAATAATCTCAACTCCTTAAGAATTGCAGCATTATGCCCACGATGCACAGCTTTGTATACATGTTTGTATCCCATCTATTACGTACGATGTATAATAGAGTAATCAATGATTATAAAGAGCATACGACTCCACAGAGTGCACACATTTGCACGGTTCAACTGCATTTTTTTTTGTTTAAAGCGTCATATAGTCAGACTCTCTAAAGTTACGTATTTGCAGACAACGCAATGTCTGTTGCTTTTTCGCTAACGATATAAAACTGCATGTCATTAACTCTATAAGCTACTATATCCCAATTCACACAAACATCTCTGGGGCGGATTCTGCGTAACCTCCCCTATCATAAAATAAGATCTGCTTGTTACATCAATAAGTAAACCCGAAGAGTTACGTTATGACGTTTCTCCTCTATTTGTTCATTTCTTTAGTGGATGCATTTGTAAATATTACGCATATGTACCGACAGCCCGGAGGCTGCCAATGACTCCATCCCACATTACCCCTATCCTCCCACCCAACTGCCTCACGCTGTTGTCCAGCTTTATCTGGCGGTGCTGCACCGGCATCAATACCTGGGGATATTTTAGTATTCGTTAAGACTTGATATGGTTTGGTTGGGAGTCGGTTCAGTCTAGAAGCTCCATGGTCGCAGATCTATCTAATGGAAGTCAATGCTTCTCCACCAACAACCAATGCTTAGCTTCATGTGCCCACTGATCCCTTTACTAAAGTGACTTCACAAATATTAGCACACTTACCACCAAAATTCTTCAGTTTCAACAGCACGTCTTCTCGAACGACCTAATGATAAGCCTCAATGCAGCGATAAGGAGAAGCTCGTAGACCCAAGCTGAAACCAACTGAAAAATAGGTGTACGGCGACCAATTCCCAGCACCAATCGAGCCTTAGTTCCTGGGGCTGGGGGGACTAGTCCTGCTGTATATGTTGCGACCGGCTGTATCTCTCTCCCTGTATGTGTTGCGACCGGCTATATCTCCCTCCCTGTAAAAGTTCCGACCGGTTGTATCTCCCCGTTCCACTGCTCCACAAGCTGGTATGTTGATTGCCAGCCAGCCTCCCAGGCATTTCCGGTTTGAATCGAAAGCCGAAGGCACACATGCAATGCAACCCAAACACGATGGATCGCCGAGCTATCGAACGTCTATTGCTGCAGAACTAACGTATCGTGAAGCTGGCGTGATAAGGTAAGTTACAGAATGTATATGCTGTGCGTGACGTACTGCAGGACAAACAGCTTTTATCACCCATCGCATCCCATATTCTCACGATGGTGGTGAGAACCTTTTTAGGAAAGCGTAGCTCGTTGGTCAAAGCAAGTACAACAAGATCGAGGTAGTATCGAGAGAAATAGAACACACCCATTTTGAACTATATCACTCACTCCGCATGGAGATTCTGCAAGACGGCGTAGGTAATTACCCATCCTGCAGGTTTATGAAAGGCACCTATTGTATTTATTTATTTTTAAAAGTTTTATATAGCGCTAGCTTGACCCGTAGGTATCAGAGCGCTTTACATACATACTGTAAAGAAAAATAGACGGAAATTGCATTACATAGTAGGCAGGCAGTAAGGAAGCAAAACCATGGATAAAAAAAAGACAGCATGGAAGATAAGGTGGTTAACACAGTCCGGTCGCCAACTATCCTTGAATGTCAAGAGAGAGGAGTAAACTCGGATATTAAAGTCTAGGTTAGTTGACGTTGGTCAGGAAAGTATTTGTTAAGGAGATGGATTTTCAGGTCCCTTTTGAAACAGGAGAAGGAGGGGTTGCATCTGAGGACTCTAGGGAGAGCATTCCACATCCTGGGAGCGTTGCCAGAGAACGATCGGTATTGTGTGGTTTTCTTTTTCAGTTTCATAGGAATAAGAAGGAGTGAGTTGGAGCTTCTCAGCGATCTGGATTGACCTGCTCTTACCAGTTTGTTGTTCAGGTAGTTAGGGACCGGAGAGTGAAGGGTTTTGTGTGTGATGCAGGCCAGTTTGTAAATACACCTCCCTTCCATGGGAAGCCAGTTGAGGGAGTTGAGAGCTGGAGTGATGTGATCAAATCTTTTTACTCCAGATACGAGTCGAGCGGCCATGTTCAACACTGCCCTTAGAGGGGCTAGGTGAGCTTTTGGAGTCCCTGTTAGGATGGCGGTTCCGTAGTCGATTTTAGAGAGAACTAGGGATTGGACTACTGTCTTGAGGTCATCATGGGGAAGAAAAGGTTTCAATTTCTTGAGGTGTTTTAGAGAGAAAAGAGCACTTTTTGCAGAGTTTTTGATGTGGGACTTCAAAGATAAGTTCTTGTCAAGGGTGATGCCTAGAGACTTAACTGAGTAGGATAGGACGAGGGGGCAGTTTAGGGTGACCAGATTCTTGAGCCACTCTTGGATTGGACGATGGTTGGTTTTTGGAGAGAATAGGATAAGTTCTGTTTTATCTTGATTGAGTTTTATGTGGTTAGCGTTGAACCAAGTTTGAATCTCGGATAGAGTGGCATTGAGGTGTTGGATGTCGCTGGGAGACTTGATTTTGAAATAGATTTGGGTGTCATCAGCGTAAAGGTGGTAATTCACTCCAGCTTTTTTCAAGATGATTGTGAGGGGCTCCATGAAAACATTGAAGAGGGCCGGGGAGAGGATTGAGCCTTGCGGGACCCCAAGTGTGACTTTTGTTGGCTTCGATGGACAGGAGTTGATTTTAATTTGTTGCGAGCGGTGTTGAAGGAAGGAGGTGAACCATTTTAGTACTGTGCCATTGATGCCGGAGCGCTTCAACATGGTCTCCAGAAGCGCTGGATGATTTACTGTGTTGAATGCCGCAGATAGGTCAATAAGGATGGGTAGGCAGGCATCACCTTCATCTAAAGCCTTGTGAATATCGTCAGAGACGTTGAGCATAGCTGTTTCCGTGCTACAGCCTTTCCTGAATCCTGATTGAAAGGTGTTGAGGAGGTTGAACTCATCAATGTGTTTGTTGAGTTGGTGGAGAACGCATTTCTCCAATGTTTTTGCAAGGAATGGGAGGTTGGAGATAGGTCGGAGGTTGTTGAGATCATTAGGGTCGGCCCCTGGTTTTTTGAGAATGGTTGTGATTTGTCCAAGTTGAAGGGAGTCAGGGACACAGCCTGAGGTGAGAGAGGCGTTGATGATTTTTGTCCAGAAAGAGGAAATGTTGTGGTTAAGTTCTTTTATGATTGTGGATGGGATGGGGTCCATAGTGTGGGAGGAAGGTTTTAGGTTAAAAATTATACTGAAAACCTCATTTTCCGACATTAGCTCAAAGTCGGACCAATGCACATTGTTTTTTCTCTGGAGGCAGACCTGATTGTCCTTGTTAAGAACTCTTTCTGCATGATCAGGGGTGGTTAGAGTGGGGCAGGTTAAGAGGGAAGGATGGTTAGAGGTTTGGATGAAGGATTGATCAATTTCCGAGATCTTATTAGTGAAGAAGGTGGCAATTTCTTCACAACGCTCATTGGTGGCTTTGATTTCTTGAGAGGGAGTGTAGTTAGTTTGACTTTTGACAATGTTGAAGAGTTCTCTCGGTCTGTTTTTTGCCAGATCTAGTTGGCTGCGGAAGAAAGACACCTTTTCACTGAAAATGTGTTTTTTGTATGCTTGCCGGGCAGATCTAAGTTGCGCTAGATGTAAGGTCGAGGGGTTTAGTCTCCAAGACCTTTCCGTTTGTCTGAGTTGATGCCTTTCTTCATTCAGATCCACGTTAAACCAGGGTTTAGATTTGGTTCGCCTCAATCGTTTGAGTTTGAGAGGAGCTACTTGGTCTAGAACCTCTGTCATTTTTGAGTTAAAGTGTGAAGTGAGGTCATTGGCCGTCGATGATGAGGGTTGGAGTTGAAGATGGGCATGAATCTTGGATTCGAGTTTGGATAAAGGGATTGCTTTGATATTTCTGGTCCAGTGTTTAGGTTTGTCATCACGAATAGGTTGGTGGAAGACAAGTGCATTAATCTTGAACAGAATGAGGTGGTGGTCGGACCAGTCAATGGGAGAAATCGCTGTCAGAGAGACCAGATCATTGTTGGTAATGATCGCATCCAGTGTTGCACCTTTGATGTGAGTTGGTTTATTGCAGAGTTGTTTGAGGTTATATATTTCAAGTAGGTTGGATAGGTTCTGGGCAGTGGAGTCTTCTGGGTCGTTCCAGTGGATATTGAGGTCACCCAGGTACACGTCTTTAGTGTCTGTCATGGAGAACCACGATATTAGGTCTGTTAGTTCTTCGGGGAAAAGGGTACGCTCTCCAGGAGGATGGTAGATGGTGTGGAATTTGATGGGTGAGGTGCCCTTGGCATTGAGTTCGACACACAGGTATTCAAACAATAGGTATTCTGCAGGTTTAAGTTTGGTAATCTGTATTCCTGCCTTGTGGATGATGGCTAGTCCTCCCCCCGTTTTGATCGGTCTGTCTTGTCTGATGATGGTGTACCCTGGAGCGGTGAGAATGTCAAGAATGGGTGTGGAGTGGACATTAAGCTAGGATTCAGTGAGGAAAGCGATGTCAATTTCTTCAGCGAGTAGAGCTTCAGCAATGTCTGTGGCGTGTTGTACTGCTGATCTGCAGTTGAGGAGCATGCAAGAGAGAGGACGGGGAGCCTCGATGCTGGGGGGAGTAAGGTGGATAGAGGAGTATTGAGCAGGAGGTCTAGGCGAGTGGACATTTTTAGGGATTCTGTTAGTGCCAATAATAACAGGGATGGGGAAAGGGGCTGACTTCTGGCTCAAAGTGAGGTAAGAGTCATTGATCTCATCAGGTTTCGGTATCGAAAAGGGTTGGCGATCCCGGTTGGGTCGAAGTGCCTGACTCGCTGACGGACTGGAGGGACGAGGGGTGCACTGAGGGGCCAAGGGAACTTACTTCCTCCATCACTGACAGTGCACTCCAGGTGTAGGTCTGGGACATTCACATGTAAGACAGCCTTCCTTAACCCATCCATTTGTAAGACAGCCTTCCATAACCCATCTTACCTCCTTGCTTTAAGACAACTCTTACATGGTAACTACCCGAGATGAATGATAGCCTTTTCTTCGAGATGGCTGTAGACTTCGTGATGTATTATTAAAAAGATTGACTACACATTTTAATAATATAACTGCTACCTTGCAATGAAGAGTTCTCTCACTTTGGCATTATAGATGCCCTTAGTTCGCCTGCTCCGTGCACAACATAACCCTCAACTAAAGTATTACAATTCCAGTTTTACCACAAATATCCTCAAGTGTACGGGCATTTGGACATATGTCTGTACTTTTGCCCAGAAAACGACACGCCTCTCGCAGTGTTTATAGCCCAGGTAAACAACAGCTTCTTCTCCCATGTACCTGATAACTGCCTCCCCCAGAGGTAGTACTTATCTGTACCCCACTGAAGGACATTGTTTTCAACTGTGTGGGACACTTCCCTTATGTATGCAGCTCCAGGTGTATGGTATCCCCTGCCAAGTGTATATAGCAGGCCTTTCTTCCTTTGAAAGACACTTTCACTAGCTGCCCCAGTTTGTATAAAAGCTCCCAGTGTAAGACATTAGCCTGCAGGTGTAAGGAGCTAGTCCCATGGTTCTGTGCCCTTTCTCCAGTGTTTCACGGACTCTACCAAAAGGTGCATTGCAGTCCCCTCCACTCGCCTCCCACACCCAGCAGCATGGGCACCCTCTCCCCATCCGACAGTCTACAAGGCCCTACTGCTACTCTATTCCATATCCTATCACACAGCCAGGGATGCGGGAACGACTCGTTCTCGGCATTTACTGTCACATGGTTTCTGCTCTCCAGTGCACTCTGAGGGCGGGGAGGGGGGACTTTGTGTCTTACCTGCAGGTCAGCGGGGTAAACGTCCTTTAGGACGAAGCTTGAATCACGCTGTGCCTTCACAGTACCAGCAACAGAACAAATGCGTCTTCAGCATGCATTCATTCTGCAGGCAAGTCGTAACAACGACTTGCTTTAGGGGGGCGCAATGGTGGAGTGCTGTTGGAATTAAAGTCCAACACCTTCTCTACTGTTGCGCAGACTGGAGTTAGAATAGAAAATTAACCTATTCCAACACCAGCCCCCCCTAAAGCAAATCGTTAACACAACTTGCATGCAGAAAAAATGTGTGGTAATGACGTCGTTCAGGTTCTGAAGCCATGAGCGAAAAACGCATTCGGAATTCCGTCATACATTCGTTCAGCGGATCTTCGCAGTGTCAGGAGCAGCTGCTAGTTCCCCTTTCCCACTAGAGGCCTGTTCAATATCCCGCTGGGGGCTGGGATTTCCATCTGACCCTTGGGAAATGGGGTCCTTCCTCTTGGCCCCGGGGGCTTCCCTGACTTTCCCAGGCTTAAACCCCCTCCCCTCTCAGCACGTCTAAGCCCAGTGGTCAGGGGCAGTGCTGGTCTTCAGGAGGGGCAGCTCCCCCTCCCATCGGCCAGTCCCTGTCAGAAAGCCCGGACTACCCCACCAGTCTCTTGCCCCCACTATCTGGGGAGCGACTAGCGTCCTTTTTCCTGACAGTCGCCTCCCCCTCTCGCCACTGCCCGCCACGCTCAGTGTCTCGCACTGTCCATGCCTGCCCCGCACTCCAAACCCCAAGCATGACCCAGGCTGTCACTCACTACCTGAAGCCACTGTCTGGACAAGCATCAAAGCTCAATCCGACGCTGCAAGCTTATTCATTATTCAGGAGAGGACGAGCCGCACGCCCTGAATGAAACCGAGGCAGGGTCGTGATGGGCTGGGCCACGCGACTTGGTATATTTAAATTGTAATGTACCAATTGTTCACCTGACAATTCCAAACAACGCTGAAGTGCTACGTGCAGTGCAAGTGAAATAAAGTGGTCACACAAAACTAATATTAAGGATATATTCCAGGCACTTACACAAAAAGAACTTTAACCAATAGGACAAGAAATCTAATAAATAAGAAAAGGATTTCAGTTCAAATCACATATTCAAGTCACACAATAGTCCTTTCATGAATGCATATGTGGTGAAAAAAATAATTGTTGCCATTTCGACCCCTAAAGATATCAATAGGCGAGGTCTTCTTCACAACATGAATAGCAACTGGCAGAAATGAAATACTGTCAAGCAAGCGAACCCATAAAATGGAAGGTCCGTATGCCATGGGAACAAATGCAAGTTCTACATTCAAATGAGGGGAAGCGAGCATCAAAACAATCAGCGGAAAAAACACTGAGTCTCTTGTTGGTCTATAGGAGTGCTGGATAACATGGAACCCTGGAACATGGATAAGTGACCATGAGTATTACTTTGCACAAGTTGTGATGAATGTGTTTTATCAGTGGTCGAAGTGTGGGGAAAAAAGTAGGCAAACTGTAGGCGGAGCATCAGAGGGCGGGAATAACCCATGGATTGGGTCAGTGGGCGGAGTCAGAGGTGATAGAGCGCGGGTCAACAGCTCACGTTAAACACACATACCTAAATACTCACCTGGGCCCAAACCATTCACACAAATGAGCTAGCAAACCCCACTGATATACATTTTTGAGTTTTACCTGCAATTTAATTTCACCTTTATCAAGTCTTACCAAATTTATCTCCTTAATAATTCCTTTCTCGATGAATCAGGTTTCTGAGATAGTTTAAGGTAGAAAATGACATTTACCTTAAACTTGAAATAACCACAAACTCAAAAAGTTTTAAGAACTTTATCTAAATCAATAATTTTGTGAGTCAGAATCAATTACAGCTTAAAACACATTCTTTCAAGAGGCAATTTAAAGTCAATAAAACAAAGTCATGATAATGATCAATGAAGACGGTACCCTAAAAAGGAAAAGAGAGAGCAGGTACAATGACAGTTTTTGCAGAATTATATTTACCTAGTGGTGATAGATGAACCCAACTCTTTGAAGATAAGCCAGATAGAATCTGCCAGAACAGGATGCAGACAGAAGATTAGACAGATTTGGATCTGGAAAGGTGACCTCTTCTAAGTGCAACGCCAGCTTCGCACCCCTCTCTGATACTACTCTCCTCGGGTGTCCCTCTTCCGAAATCCCCTTCTAGATGATTAGATTAGCGATCAGTATCTCAATTTCTTGAGCAGAGTTTCTGGCAGCAGCAGGGTCTGAGACAACGTCTCGGATAGAGTCTGTAGCAGCATACGCGCTGGGTCGGTGACGAGTCTGAATGGCGGATCTGACAAGTCTGACAAAATTTCTAGTTAACTTACCTCAATTATACTATTCTGTATTCGTGTACCTCCCCCCAAAATTGCAATTTTTGTGTTTTCCCCCATTCTGATTGGTCAGGGTGAGGAGGTGAGTTCATCACACCATATTAAAAGTAATAATTTTACTGTGGACTATTGTTCTATGTTTCCGCCCTTTAATTTACTTTCCCATAGCTTTATTCCCACCCGCATTTCACATTATGATCATTACAAGTTATACATTTTATTCAAAATTGTTGCTTTCGTCCGGTTCAGGGGTTTATTTTCCCAGGCTTCTTCGCGTAATGTAATGTAATGTAATGTAATGTAATGTAATGTAAAAATTATTTATAAAGCGCGACATTCACCGGACGGTTTCTTGGCGCTATTCACTTAAATCAACGAGAGGCAGAAGCAAAAGCAAGGAGAAAGAGATTTATGAATAGACACCGAGAAACAGGTGGGTTTTTAGGAGGGACCTGAAGTGAAGATAAGAGGAGGAGAGTCTCAATTCCAGCGGTAAAGAGTTCCAGAAGGAGGGTGCCAGAAAGGAGAACCTAAGACCGCCGTGTTTTTTGCGCTTGAAGCGGGGAGTCTGAAGGAGCGCAAGATGAGAGGAGCGGAGATTCCTAGAGGGGGTATAGGGGTGCAAAAGGGAGGAAATGAAGGAAGGGCCGGTGCCTGCCAGAGATTTGTGGATTAGGCAACCAAGTTTAAACTTGCAGCGCTCCGAAATGGGAAGCCAATGGAGGGCCTTGAGGAGGGGACGGACGTGGTGGTGTTTCGGTTGGTGGTAAATAAGGCGAGCTGCTTGGTTCTGAATGAGTTGTAGTCTGTTGATTTGATATTGAGGGATGCCAACGTATAGGGCGTTGGCGTAGTCGATTCGGGAGATGACTAATGCCAGTAGTACCAAGGTGAGGGCTTCAGTGGTTAGAAGATGGGCTATTTTACGAATCTTCCGGAGCTGGAAGAAGCAAGAGGACACGGTGGCACTGACCTGATGCTGCATTGAGAGGTCTTGGGAGATGAAAACCCCAAGGCTTTTCACTTTGTCAGCAGGGTGGGGGGAAGGGCCGAGGGAGGAGGGCCAGAAGGTGGAATTCCAGGGATTGGAAGGGCCTCCGACAAGAACGAGCTCCGTCTTGTCGGGGTTGAGTTTGAGATGGTGTGTGCCCATCCAATTACTGATGTGACAGAGGGTGGACTGGAAATCTAGAGCCGCTTCGTCCGAGGAGTCGAGATTGAAGACGAGCTGAATGTCATCTGCATAATTAAATGCTGTGACATTCCTGCCGCGGAGGGAGCGGATCAGGGGGGTGAGGTAGAGGTTGAAGAGAAGGGGTGACAGGGAAGAACCCTGCGGGACACCGCAGGTGACTCTCGTCTGGTTTGCCGTGAACTGAGAGAGACGGACCGATTGATGGCGGTCTGCAAGGAAGGAGCGAACCCAATTAAGGGCCGTCCCGCTGATGCCTGCCTCTTCGACACGGTCGACTAAGATGGAATGATCGACCGTGTCGAAGGCTGCTGACAGGTCTAGAAGCACCAGGGCTTGACTGGTGTTGGCGCCTCTACGGAGTTCCTCCATAACAGAGAGGATAACAGACTCTGTCGAGTAGGCAGGTCTAAACCCAGCTTGCTGAGAGTCTAAGAAGTTGGAGTCCTCGATGAAGGAACTGAGGACAGTGGTCACGTGCGTCTCGAGTACCTTGCTTAGGTAAGGCAGGAGAGAAATAGGGCGGAAGTTGCCCAAGACCGTGGGGTCGGCATTGGGTTTTTTTAATATCGGGATAACTTTGGCGTTCTTGAATTGGCTGGGAACCACGCCGAGCAGCAGGGAGTTATTCAAGAGGGCCAGTGGGGGGCCAGGGCAGGACAAAAAAGCAGTCCGGAGAATTGCTGGGGGGCAGCAATCAGTGGGGGAGCCGGATGAGACTTTATGAAGCAGGGAGAAGAAGACTTCTTCAGATATAGGAGGCAGCTGTGGCAAGGAGTGAGAGTTGAAAGAGGGAGCAGCCTCTGAGAGAGACATTACTGGAGGGCTGGAGGAAATACTGTTTTTGATTTTACTGATTTTGTCGATGAAAAATTGGTTAAGGGAGTCACAGAGTGCCTGAGAAGGGAGAAGGGAGGGGTTTGATGGTTACTCTGTCCGGGTGTGAGAGTTCCTCCACAATCGCAAAAATGTCTTTGGATTTATTCACAGAGTTGAGAATTTTTGTGGAAAAGTAAATGGATTTTGCGGATGAGATTGCGTGTTTGTATTCTCCAGATAGTTTGAGGAAATGGGCTTTATCTAAGGGGTCGTAGTTTCGACGCCAGCAATGTGGCCTTGGCTGTGATTCAAGTGTGTCGTCCCAGTTTCCGGCAAGATCCTCTGTGCCCTAAGTTGGCAGGGTATGCCCAGACGTGGGTCCCTTGCTCACTTTGCCACTGGATTCAAGATAGCCTGGCTGATGAGGGTTATGAACCCGAAACTGGTCCCAGGATGCTAGTTTCCGGTCCAGGGAAGACATGACTTGGCAGTTCGGGCTGGTCTGTGCCCATGAGGCACAGGGTCAGACTGGTTTGCATATGGCCATGTCTGAACTGGGGAGGCGGAGTGAGCTAAAGAATGATGATGGATTAAACCCAGATCAGTTGACTGGGGTGAGTGCTCGCAATGTTCAACACTCCGTCCATCATCTCCTTTGGTATTCCTTTGTTTGCCCTAAGTAAGTTGGCAGGGTATGCCCAGACGTGGGTCCCTTGCTCACTTTACCACTGGATTCAAGATAGCCTGGCTGATGAGGGTTATGAACCCGAAACCGGTCCCGGGATGCTTGTTTTCGGTCCAGGGAAGACATGGCATGGGAGTTCGGGCTGGACTAATCCCATGAGGCACAGGGTCAGACTGATTTGCATATGGCCATGTCTGACCTGGGTTGGCGGAGTGACCTAAAGAACGATGATGGATTGAGCCCAGATCAGTTGACTGGGGGTGAGTGCTTGCAATGTTCAACAATCCGTCCATCATCCCCTTTGGTTTTGCTTTGTTCGCCCTAAGTTGGAAGGGGATACCCAGACATGGGTCCCTTGCTCACTTTGCCACTGGATTCAAGATAGCCTGGCTGATGAGGGTTATGAACTCGAAACTGGTCACAGGATGCTTGCTTCCGGTCCAGGGAAGACATGGCTTGGCAGTTTGGGCTGGACTGTTCCTATGAGGCACAGGGTCTGACTGATTTGCATATGGCCATGTCTGAACTGGGGAGGCGGAGTGAGCTATTGAATGATGATGGATTGAACCCAGATCAGTTGACTGGGGGTGAGTGCTTGCAATGTTCAACACTCCGTCCATCATCCCCTTTGGTTTTGCTTTGTTCGCCCTAAGTTGGCAGGGTATTCCCAGATGTGGGTCCCTTGCTCACTTTGCCACTGGAATCAAGATAGCCTGGCTGATGATGGTTATGAACACGAAACCGGTCCCAGGATGCTTGTTTCCGGTACAGGGAAGACATGAATTGGCAGTTCGGGCTGGACTGTTCCCAGGAGGCACAGGGTCAGACTGATTTGCATATGGCCATGTCTGAATTGGGGAGGCGGAGTGAGCTAAAGAATGATGATGCTTTCTTTGCCCTAAGTTGGCAGGGTATGCTCAGACGTGGGACCCTTGCTTACTTTGCCACTGGATTCAAGATAGCCTGGCTGATGAGGGTTATGAACCCGAAACCGGTCCCAGGTTGCTTGTCTCCGGTCCAGGGAAGACCTGGCTTGGCAGTTCGGGCTGGACTGTTCCCATGAGGCAAAGGGTCAGACTGATTTGCATATGGCCATGTCTGAACTGGGATGGCGGAGTGAGCTAAAGAATGATGATGGATTAAACACAGATCAGTTGACTAGGGGTGAGTGCTCGCAATGTTCAACACTCCGTCCATCATCTCCTTCGGTTTTGCTTTGTTCGCCCTAAGTTGGCAGCGTATGCCCAGAAGTGGGTGCCTTGCTGACTTTGCCACTGGATTCAAGTTAGCCTGGCTGATGAGGGTTATGAACCTGAAACCGGTCCCAGGATACTTTTTTCCGGTCTAGGGAAGACATGGCTTGGCAGTTCGAGCTGGACTGTTCCCATGAGGCACAGGGTCAGACTGATTTGCATATGGCCATGTCTGAACTGGGGTGGCGGAGTGAGCTAAAGAATGATGATGGATTAAACCCAGATGAGTTGACTGGGGTGAGTGCTTGGAATGTTCAAAACTCCGTCCATCATCCCCTCTGGTTTTGCTTTGTTCGCCCTAAGTTGGCAGGGTATGCCCAGACGTGGGTCCCTTGCTCACTTTGCCACTGGATTCAAGATAGCCTGGCTGATGAGGGTTATGAACCCGAAACCGGTCCCAGGATGCTTGTTTCCGGTCCAGGGAAGACATGGCTTGGTCGTTCGGGCTGGACTGTTCCCATGAGGCACAGGGTCAGACTGATTTGCATATGGCTATGTCTGAACTGGGGTGGCGGAGTGAGCTAAAGAATGATGATGGATTAAACCCAGATAAGTTGAGTGGGGGTGAGTGCTTGCAATGTTCAACACTCCATCCATCATCCCCTTTGATATTCCTTTGTTTGCCCTAAGTTGGCAGGGTATGCCCAGACGTGGGTCCCTTGCTCACTTTGCCACTGGATTCAAGATAGCCTGGCTGATGAGAGTTATTAACCTGAAACCGGTCCCAGGATGTGTGTTTCCGGTCCAGGAAAGACATGGCTTGAGAGTTCGGGCTGGACTGTTCCCATGAGGCACAGGGTCAGACTGATTTGCATATGGCCATGTCTGACCTGGGTTGGCGGAGTGACCTAAAGAATGATGATGGATGGAATCCAGATCAGTTGACTGGTGGTGAGTGCTTGCAATGTTCAACACTCCGTCCATCATCCCCTTTGGTTTTGCTTTGTTCGACCTAAATTGGCAGGGTATGCCCAGACGTGGGTCCCTTGCTCACTTTGCCACTGGATTCAAGATAGCCTGGCTGATGAGGGTTATGAACCTGAAACCAGTCCCAGGGTGCTTGTTTCCAGTCGAGGGAAGACATGGCTTGGCAGTTCGGGCTGGACTGTTCCTATGAGGCACAGGGTCAGACTGATTTGCATATGGCCATGTCTGAACTGGGGAGGCGGAGTGAGTTAAAGAATGATGATGGATTAAACCCAGATCATTTGACTGAGAGTGAGTGCTTGCAAGGTTCTACACTCCGTCCATCATCCCCTTTGGTATTCCTTTGTTCGCCCTAAATTGGCAGGGTATGCCCAGACGTGGGTCCCTTGCTCACTTTTCCACTGGATTCAAGATAGCCTGGCTGATGAGGGTTATGAACCCGAAACCAGTCCCAGGATGCTTGTTTCCGGTCCAGGGAAGACATGGCTTGGCAGTTCGGGCTGGACTGTTCCCATGAGGCACAGGGTCAGACTGATTTGCATATGGCCATGTCTGAACTGGGGTGGCGGAGTGAGCTAAAGAATGATGATGGATTAAACCCAGATCAGTTAAGTGGGGGTGAGTGCTTGCAATGTTCAACACTCCGTCCATCATCCCCTTTGGTATTCTGTTGTTCGCCCTAAGTTACCAGGGTATGCCAAGACGTGGGTCCCTTTCTCACTCTGCCACTGGATTCAAGATAGCCTGGCTGATGAGGGTTATGAACCCGTAACCGGTCCCAGGATGCTTGTTTCCGGTCCAGGGAAGACATAGCTTGGGAGTTCGGGCTAGACTGTTCCCATGAGGCACAGGGTCAGACTGATTTGCATATGGCTATGTCTGAACTGGGGTGGTGGAGTGAGCTATGGAATGATGATGGATTAAACCCAGATCAGTTGACTGGGGGTGGGTGCTTGCAATGTTCAACACTCCGTCCATTATCCCCTTTAGTTTTGCTTTGTTCGCCCTAAGTTGGCAGGGTATGCCCAGACATGGGTCCCTTACTCACTTTGCCACTGGATTCAAGATAGCCTGGCTGATGAGGGTTATGAACCCGAAACCGGTCCCAGGATGCTTGTCTCCGGTCCAGGGAAGACATGGCTTGGCAGTTCGGGCTGGACTGTTCCCATGACGCACAGGGTCAGACTGATTTGCATATGGCCATGTCTGAACTGGGGTGGCGGAGTGAGCTAAAGAATGATGATGGATTAAACCCAGATGAGTTGACTGGGGCTGAGTGCTTGCAATGTTCAACACTCTGTCCATCATCCCCTTTGGTTTTCCTTTGTTTGCCCTAAGTTGGCAGGGTATGCCCAGATGTGAGTCCCTTGCTCACTTTGCCATTGGATACAAGATAGGCTGGCTGATGAGGGTTATGAACCTGAAACCAGTCCCAGGGTGCTTGTTTCCAGTCCAGGGAAGACATGGCTTGGCAGTTCGGGCTGGACTGTTCCCATGAGGCACATGGTCAGACTGATTTGCATATGGCCATGTCTGAACTGGGGTGGCGGAGTGAGCTAAAGAATGATGATGGACTAAACCAAGATCAGTTGAGTGGGGGTGAGTGCTTGCAATGTTCAACACTCCGTCCATCATCCCCTTTGGTATTCCTTTGTTCGCCCTAAGTTGGCAGGGTATGCCCAGATGTGGGTCCCTTGCTCACTTTGCCACTGGATTCAAGATAGCCTGGCTGATGAGGTTTATGAACCCGTAACCGGTCCCAGGATGCTTGTTTACCATCCAGGGAAGACATGGCTTGGGAGTTCGGGCTGGACTATTCCCATGAGGCACAGGGTCAGACTGATTTGCATATGGCCATGTCTGACCTGTGTTGGCGGAGTGACCTAAAGAATGATGATGGATTGAGCCCAGATCAGTTGACTGGGGGTGAGTGCTTGCAATGTTCAACGTTCCGTCCATCATCCCCTTTGGTTTTGCTTTGTTCGCGCTAAATTGGAAGGGGATGCCCAGATGTGGGTCCCTTGCTCACGTTGCCACTGGATTCAAGATAGCCTGGCTGATGAGGGTTATGAACCCGAAACCGGTCCCAGGATGCTTGTTTATGGTCGAGGGAAGACATTGCTTTGCAGTTTGGGCTGGACTGTTCCCATGAGGCACAGGGCCAGACTGATTTGCATATGACCATGTCTGAACTGGGGTGGCGGAGTGAGCTAAAGAATGATGATGGATTAAACCCAGATGAGTTGACTGGGGCTGAGTGCTTGCAATGTTCAACACTCTGTCCATCATCCCCTTTGGTTTTCCTTTGTTTGCCCTAAGTTGGCAGGGTATGCCCAGATGTGAGTCCCTTGCTCACTTTGCCATTGGATACAAGATAGGCTGGCTGATGAGGGTTATGAACCTGAAACCAGTCCCAGGGTGCTTGTTTCCAGTCCAGGGAAGACATGGCTTGGCAGTTCGGGCTGGACTGTTCCCATGAGGCACATGATCAGACTGATTTGCATATGGCCATGTCTGAACTGGGGTGGCGGAGTGAGCTAAAGAATGATGATGGACTAAACCAAGATCAGTTGAGTGGGGGTGAGTGCTTGCAATGTTCAACACTCCGTCCATCATCCCCTTTGGTATTCCTTTGTTCGCCCTAAGTTGGCAGGGTATGCCCAGATGTGGGTCCCTTGCTCACTTTGCCACTGGATTCAAGATAGCCTGGCTGATGAGGTTTATGAACCCGTAACCGGTCCCAGGATGCTTGTTTACCATCCAGGGAAGACATGGCTTGGGAGTTCGGGCTGGACTATTCCCATGAGGCACAGGGTCAGACTGATTTGCATATGGCCATGTCTGACCTGTGTTGGCGGAGTGACCTAAAGAATGATGATGGATTGAGCCCAGATCAGTTGACTGGGGGTGAGTGCTTGCAATGTTCAACGTTCCGTCCATCATTCCCTTTGGTTTTGCTTTGTTCGCGCTAAATTGGAAGGGGATGCCCAGATGTGGGTCCCTTGCTCACGTTGCCACTGGATTCAAGATAGCCTGGCTGATGAGGGTTATGAACCCGAAACCGGTCCCAGGATGCTTGTTTATGGTCGAGGGAAGACATTGCTTTGCAGTTTGGGCTGGACTGTTCCCATGAGGCACAGGGCCAGACTGATTTGCATATGGCCATGTCTGAACTGGGGTGGCGGAGTGAGCTAAAGAATGATGATGGATTAAACCCAGATGAGTTGACTGGGGTGAGTGCTTGCAATGTTCAAAACTCCGTCCATCATCCCCTTTGGTTTTGCTTTGTTCGCCCTAAGTTGGCAGGGTATTCCCAGACGTGGGTCCCTTGCTCACTTTGCCACTGGATTCAAGATAGCCTGGCTGATGTGGGTTATGAACCCGAAACCGGTCCCAGGATGCTTGTTTCCAGTCCAGGGAAGACATGGCTTGGCAGTTCGGGCTGGACTGTTCCCATGAGGCACAGGGTTAGACTGGTTTGCATATGGCCATGTCTGACCTGGGGAGGCGGAGTGAGCTAAAGAATGATGATGGATTGAACCCGGATCAGTTGACTGGGGGTGAGTGCTTGCAGTGTTCAGCACTCCGTCTATCATCCCCTTTGGTTTTCCTTTGTTCACCCTAACTTGGCAGGGTATGCCCAGACGTGGGTCCCTTGCTCACTTTACCACTGGATTCAAGATAGCCTGGCTGATGAGGGTTTTGAACCCGAAACCAGTCCCAGGATGCTTGTTTCCGGTCCAGAGAAGACATGGCTTGGCTGTTCGGGCTGGACGGTTCCCGTGGGGCACAGGGTCAGACTGATTTGCATATGGCCATGTCTGAACTGGGGTGGCGGAGTGAGCTAAAGAATGATGATGGATTAAACCCAGATGAGTTGACTGGGGGTGAGTGCTTGCAATGTTCAACACTCCGTCTATCATCCCCTTTGGTTTTGCTTTGTTGCCCCTAAGTTGGCAGGGTATGCCCAGATGTGGGTCCCTTGCTCACGTTGCCACTGGATTCAAGATAGCCTTGCTGATGAGGGTTATGAACCCGAAACCGGTCCCAGGATGCTTGTTTCCAGTCCAGGGAAGACATGGCTTGGCAGTTCGGGCTGGACTGTTCCCATGAGGCACATGGTCAGACTGATTTGCGTATGGCCATGTCTGAACTGGGGTGGCGGAGTGAGCTAAATAATGATGATGGATTAAACCAAGATCAGTTGAGTGGGGGTGAGCGCTTGCAATGTTCAACACTCCGTCCATCATCCCCTTTGGTATTCCTTTGTTCGCCCTAAGTTGGCAGGGTATGCCCAGATGTGGGTCCCTTGCTCACTTTGCCTCTGGATTCAAGATAGCCTGGCTGATGAGGTTTATGAACCCGTAACCGGTCCCAGGATGCTTGTTTACCGTCCAGGGAAGACATGGCTTGGGAGTTCGGGCTGGACTATTCCCATGAGGCACAGGGTCAGACTGATTTGCATATGACCATGTCTGACCTGTGTTGGCGGAGTGACCTAAAGAATGATGATGGATTGAGCCCAGATGAGTTGACAGGGGTGAGTGCTTGCAATGTTCAACGTTCCGTCCATCATCCCCTTTGGTTTTGCTTTGTTTGCGCTAAATTGGAAGTGGATGCCCAGATGTGGGTCCCTTGCTCACGTTGCCACTGGATTCAAGATAGCCTGGCTGATGAGGGTTATGAACCCGAAACCGGTCCCAGGATGCTTGTTTATGGTCAAGGGAAGACATTGCTTTGCAGTTTGGGCTGGACTGTTCCCATGAGGCACAGGGTCAGACTGATTTGCATATGGCCATGTCTGAACTGGGGTGGCAGAGTGAGCTAAAGAATGATGATGGATTAAACCCAGATGAGTTGACTGGGGTGAGTGCTTGCAATGTTCAAAACTCCGTCCATCATCCCCTTTGGTTTTGCTTTGTTCGCCCTAAGTTGGCAGGGTATTCCCAGACGTGGGTCTCTTGCTCACTTTGCCACTGGATTCAAGATAGCCTGGCTGATGAGGGTTATTTACCCGAAACCGGTCCCAGGATGCTTGTTTCCAGTCCAGTCCAGGGAAGACATGGCTTGGCAGTTCGGGCTGGACTGTTCCCATGAGGCACAGGGTCAGACTGATTTGCATATGGCCATGTCTGAACTGGGGTGGCGGAGTGAGCTAAAGAATGATGATGGATTGAACCCAGATCAGTTGACTGGGGGTGAGTGCTTGCAGTGTTCAGCACTCCGTCTATCATCCCCTTTGGTTTTGCTTTGTTCCCCCTAAGTTGACAGGGTATGCCCAGACGTGGGTCCCTTGCTCACTTTGCCACTGGATTTAAGCTAGCCTGGCTGATGACGGTTATGAACCTGAAACCGGTCCCAGGATGCTTGTTTCTGGTCCAGGGAAGACATGGCTTGGCAGTTCGGGCTGGACTGTTCCCATGAGGTACAGGGTCAGACTGATTTGCATATGGCTATGTCTGAACTGGGGTGGCGGAGTGAGCTAAAGAATGATGATGGATTAAACCCAGATGAGTTGATTGGGGTGAGTGCTTGCAATGTTCAACACTCCGTCTATCATCCCCTTTGGTTTTGCTTTGTTCCCCCTAAGTTGGCAGGGTATGCCCAGACGTGGGTCCCTTGCTCACTTTGCCACTGGATTCAAATAGCCTGGCTGATGAGGGTTATGAACCCGAGAACGGTCCCAGGATGCTTGTTTCCAGTCCATGGAAGGCATGGCTTTGCAGTTCGGGCTAGACTGTTCCCATGAGGCACAGGGCCAGACTGATTTGCATATGGCTATGTCTGAACTGGGGTGGCAGAGTGAGCTATAGAATGATGATGGATTAAACCCAGATGAGTTGACTGGGGTGAGTGCTTGCAATGTTCAAAACTCCGTCCATCATCCCCTTTGGTTTTGCTTTGTTCGCCCTAAGTTGGCAGGGTATTCCCAGACGTGGGTCCCTTGCTCACTTTGCCACTGGATTCAAGATAGCCTGGCTGATGTGGGTTATGAACCCGAACCCGGTCCCAGGATGCTTGTTTCCAGTCCAGGGAAGACATGGCTTGGCAGTTCGGGCTGGACTGTTCCCATGAGGCACAGGGTTAGACTGGTTTGCATATGGCCATGTCTGACCTGGGGAGGCGGAGTGAGCTAAAGAATGATGATGGATTGAACCCGGATCAGTTGACTGGGGGTGAGTGCTTGCAGTGTTCAGCACTCCGTCTATCATCCCCTTTGGTTTTCCTTTGTTCACCATAACTTGGCAGGGTATGCCCAGACGTGGGTCCCTTGCTCACTTTACCACTGGATTCAAGATAGCCTGGCTGATGAGGGTTTTGAACCCGAAACCAGTCCCAGGATGCTTGTTTCCGGTCCAGAGAAGACATGGCTTGGCTGTTCGGGCTGGACGGTTCCCGTGAGGCACAGGGTCAGACTGATTTGCATATGGCCATGTCTGAACTGGGGTGGCGGAGTGAGCTAAAGAATGATGATGGATTAAACCCAGATAAGTTGAGTGGGGGTGAGTGCTTGCAATGTTCAACACTCCATCCATCATCCCCTTTGATATTCCTTTGTTTGCCCTAAGTTGGCAGGGTATGCCCAGACGTGGGTCCCTTGCTCACTTTGCCACTGGATTCAAGATAGCCTGGCTGATGAGAGTTATGAACCTGAAACCGGTCCCAGGATGCGTGTTTCCGGTCCAGGAAAGACATGGCTTGAGAGTTCGGGCTGGACTGTTCCCATGAGGCACAGGGTCAGACTGATTTGCATATGGCCATGTCTGACCTGGGTTGGCGGAGTGACCTAAAGAATGATGATGGATGGAATCCAGATCAGTTGACTGGTGGTGAGTGCTTGCAATGTTCAACACTCCGTCCATCATCCCCTTTGGTTTTGCTTTGTTCGACATAAGTTGGCAGGGTATGCCCAGACGTGGGTCCCTTGCTCACTTTGCCACTGGATTCAAGATAGCCTGGCTGATGAGGGTTATGAACCTGAAACCAGTCCCAGGGTGCTTGTTTCCAGTCGAGGGAAGACATGGCTTGGCAGTTCGGGCTGGACTGTTCCTATGAGGCACAGGGTCAGACTGATTTGCATATGGCCATGTCTGAACTGGGGAGGCGGAGTGAGTTAAAGAATGATGATGGATTAAACCCAGATCATTTGACTGAGAGTGAGTGCTTGCAATGTTCTACACTCCGTCCATCATCCCCTTTGGTATTCCTTTGTTCGCCCTAAATTGGCAGGGTATGCCCAGACGTGGGTCCCTTGCTCACTTTTCCACTGGATTCAAGATAGCCTGGCTGATGAGGGTTATGAACCCGAAACCAGTCCCAGGATGCTTGTTTCCCATCCAGGGAAGACATGGCTTGGGAGTTCGGGCTGGACTGTTCCCATGAGGCACAGGGTCAGACTGATTTGCATATGGCCATGTCTGACCTGGGGTGGCGGAGGAACCTAAAGAATGATGATGGATTGAACCCAGATCAGGTGACTGGGGGTGAGTGCTTGCAATGTTCAGCACTCTGTCCATCATCACCTTTGGTTTTGCTTTGTTTGCCCTAAGTTGGCAGGGTATGCCCAGACGTGGGTCCCTTGCTCACTTTGCCACTGGATTCAAGATAGCCTGGCTGATGAGGGTTATGAACCCGAAACCGGTCCCGGGATGCTTGTTTTCGGTCCAGGGAAGACATGGCATGGGAGTTCGGGCTGGACTAATCCCATGAGGCACAGGGTCAGACTGATTTGCATATGGCCATGTCTGACCTGGGTTGGCAGAGTGACCTAAAGAATGATGATGGATTGAGCCCAGATCAGTTGACTGGGGGTGAGTGCTTGCAATGTTCAACAATCCGTCCATCATCCCCTTTGCTTTTGCTTTGTTCGCCCTAAGTTGGAAGGGGATACCCAGACATGGGTCCCTTGCTCACTTTGCCACTGGATTCAAGATAGCCTGGCTGATGAGGGTTATGAACTCGAAACTGGTCACAGGATGCTTGTTTCCGGTCCAGGGAAGACATGCTTTGGCAGTTCGGGCTGGACTGTTCCCATGACGCACAGGGTCAGACTGATTTGCATATGGCCATGTCTGAACTGGGGTGGCGGAGTGAGCTAAAGAATGATGATGGATTAAACCCAGATGAGTTGACTGGGGGTGAGTGCTTGCAATGTTCAACACTCTGCCCATCATCCCCTTTGGTTTTCCTTTGTTTGCACTAAGTTGGCAGGGTATGCCCAGATGTGAGTCCCTTGCTCACTTTGGCATTGGATTCAAGATAGCCTGGCTGATGAGGGTTATGAACCTGAAACCGGTCCCAGGATGCTTGTTTCCGGTCCAGGGAAGACATGGCTTTGCAGTTCGGGCTGGACTGTTCCTATGAGGCACAGGGTGAAACTGATTTGCATGTGGCCATGTCTGAACTGGGAAGGCGGAGTGAGCTAAAGAATGATGATGGATTGAACCCAGATCAGTTGACTGGGGGTGAGTGCTTGCAATGTTCAACACTCCGTCCATCATCCCCTTTGGTATTGCTTTGTTCGCCCTAAGTTGACAGGGTATGCCCAGACGTGGGTCCCTTGCTCACTTTGCCACTGGATTCAAGATAGCTTGGCTGATAAGGGTTATGAACCCGAAACCGGTCCCAGGATGCTTGTTTACGGTCCAGGGAAGACATGGCTTTGCAGTTTGGGCTGGACTGTTCCCATGAGGCACAGAGTCAGACTGATTTGCATATGGCCATGTCTGAACTGGGGTGGCGGAGTGAGCTAAAGAATGATGATGGATTAAACCCAGATAAGTTGACTGGGGTGAGTGCTTGCAATGTTCAAAACTCCGTCCATCATCCCCTTTGGTTTTGCTTTGTTTGCCCTAAGTTGGCAGGGTATGCCCAGACATGGGTCCCTTGCTCACTTTGCCACTGGATTCAAGATAGCCTGGCTGAGGAGGGTTATGAACTTGAAGCTGGTCACAGGATGCTTGTTTCCGGTCCAGGGTAGACATGGCTTTGCAGTTCGGGTTGGCCTGTTCCTATACAGGCACAGGGTCAGACTGATTTGCATATGGCCATGTCTGAACTGGGGAGGCGGAGTGAGCTAAAGAATGATGATGGATTGAACCCAGATCAGTTGACTGAGGGTGACTGCTTGCAATGTTCAGCACTCCGTCCATCATCCCCTTTAGTTTTGCTTTGTTCGCGCTAAGTTGGAAAGGGATGCCCAGATGTGCGTCCCTTGCTCACGTTGCCACTGGATTCAAGATAGACTGGTTGATGAGGGTTATGAACCCGAAACCGGTCCCAGGATGCTTAATTACGGTCCAGGGAAGACATGGCTTAGCAGTTTGGGCTGGACTGTTCCCATGAGGCACAGTGTCAGACTGATTTGCATATGGCCATGTCCGAACTGGGGTGGCAGAGTGAGCTAAAGAATGATGATGGATTAAACCCAGATGAGTTGACTGGGATTGGTGCTTGGAATGTTCAAAACTCCGTCCATCATCCCCTTTGGTTTTGCTTTGTTCGCCCTAAGTTTGCAGGGTATTCCCAGACGTGGGTCCCTTGCTCACTTTGTCACTGGATTCAAGATAGCCTGGCTGATGAGGGTTATGAACCCGAAACCGGTCCCAGGATGCTTGTTTCCAGTCCATGGAAGGCATGGCTTTGCAGTTCGGGCTAGACTGTTCCCATGAGGCACAGGGCCAGACTGATTTGCATATGGCTATGTCTGAACTGGGGTGGCAGAGTGAGCTATAGAATGATGATGGATTAAACCCAGATCAGTTGACTGGGGGTGGGTGCTTGCCATGTTCAACACTCTGTCCATCATCCGCTTTGGTTTTGATTTGTTCGCCCTAAGTTGGCAGGGTAAGCCCAGACATGGGTCCCTTGCTCACTTTGCCACTGGATTTAAGATAGCCTGGCTGAGGAGGGTTATTACCTCGAAGCTGGTCACAGGATGCTTGTTTCCGGTCCAGGGAAGACATGGCTTTGCAGTTCGGGCTGGACTGTTCCTATGAGGCACAGGGTGAAACTGATTTGCATATGGCCATGTCTGAACTGGGAAGGCGGAGTGAGCTAAAGAATGATGATGGATTGAACCCAGATCAGTTGACTGGGGGTGAGTGCTTGCAATGTTCAACACTCCGTCCATCATCCCCTTTGGTATTGCTTTGTTCGCCCTAAGTTAGCAGGGTATGCTCAGATGTTGGTCCTTTGCTCACTTTGCCACTGGAATCAAGATAGCCTGGCTGATGATGGTTATGAATCCGAAACCGGTCCCAGGATGCTTGTTTCCGGTCCAGGGAAGACATGGCTTGGCAGTTCGGGCTGGACTGTTCCCATGAGGCACAGGGTTAGACTGATTTGCATGTGGCCATGTCTGAACGGGGGAGGCGGGGTGAGCTAAAGAATGATGATGGATTAAACCCAGATCAGTTGACGGGGGTGAGTGCTCGCAATGTTCAACACTCCGTCCATCATCCCCTTTGGTTTTGCTTTGTCCGCCCTAAGTTGGCAGGCTATGCCCAGACGTGGGTCCCTTGCTGACTTTGTCACTGGATTCAAGATAGCCTAGCTGATGAGGGTTATGAACCTGAAAGCGGTCCCAGGATGCTTGTTTCCGGTCCAGGGAAGACATGGCTTGGCAGTTCGGGCTGGACTGTTCCCATGAGGCACAGGGTCAGACTGATTTGCACATGGCCATATCTGAACTGGGGAGGCGGAGTGAGCTAAAGAATGATGATGGATTAAACCCAGATGAGTTGACTGGGGGTGAGTGCTTGCAATGTTCAACACTCTGTCCATGATCCCCTTTGGTTTTCCTTTGTTCGCCCTAAGTTAGCAGGGTATACCCAGACGTGGGTCCCTTGCTCACTCTGCCACTGGATTCAAGATAGGCTAGCTGATGAGGGTTGTGAACCTGAAACCAGTCCCAGGGTGCTTGTTTCCAGTCCAGGGAAGACATGGCTTGGCAGTTCGGGCTGGACTGTTCCCATGAGGCACATGGTCAGACTGATTTCCATATGGCCATGTCTGAACTGGGGTGGCGGAGTGAGCTAAAGAATGATGATGGATTAAACCCAGATCAGTTGAGTGGGGGTGAGTGCTTGCAATGTTCAACACTCCGTCCATCATCCCCTTTGGTATTCCTTTGTTCGCCCTAAGTTGGCAGGGTATGCCCAGACGTGGGTCCCTTGCTCACTTTGCCGCTGGATTCAAGATAGCCTGGCTGATGAGGTTTATGAACCCGTAACCGGTCCCAGGATGCTTGTTTGCCGTCCAGGGCGACATGGCTTGGGAGTTCGGGCTGGACTATTCCCATGAGGCACAGGGTCAGACTGATTTGCATATGGCCATGTCTGACCTGTGTTGGCGGAGTGACCTAAAGAATGATGATGGATTGAGCCCAGATCAGTTGACTGGGGGTGGGTGCTTGCAATGTTCAACATTCCGTCCATCATCCCCTTTGGTTTTGCTTTGTTCGCGCTAACTTGGAAGGTGATCTTCAGATGTTGGTCCCTTGCTCACGTTGCCACTGGATTCAAGATAGCCTGGCTGATGAGGGTTATGAACACGAAACCGGTCCCAGGATGCTTGTTTGTGGTCGAGGGAAGACATGGCTTTGCAGTTTGGGCTGGACTGTTCCCATGAGGCACAGGGTCAGACTGATTTGCATATCACCATGTCTGAACTGGGGTGGCGGAGTGAGCTAAAGAATGATGATGGATTAAACCCAGATGAGTTGACTGGGGTGAGTGCTTGCAATGTTCAAAACTCCGTCCATCATCCCCTTTGGTTTTGCTTTGTTCGCCCTTAGTTGGCAGGGTATTCCCAGACGTGGGTCCCTTGCTCACTTTGCCACTGGATTCAAGATAGCCTGGCTGATGAGGGTTATGAACCCGAAACCGGTCCCAGGATGCTTGCTTCCGGTCCAGGGAAGACATGGCTTGGTCGTTCGGGCTGGACTGTTCCCATGAGGCACAGGGTAAGTCTGATTTGCATATGGCTGTGTCTGAACTGGGGTGGCGGAGTGACCTAAAGAATGATGATGGATGGAATCCAGATCAGTTGACTGGTGGTGAGTGCTTGCAATGTTCAACACTCCGTCCATCATCTCCTTTGGTTTTGGTTTGTTCGACCTAAGTTGGCAGGGTATGCCCAGACGTGGGTCCCTTGCTCACTTTGCCACTGGATTCAAGATAGCCTGGCTGATGAGGGTTATGAACCTGAAACCAGTCCCAGGGTGCTTGTTTCCAGTCGAGGGAAGACATGGCTTGGCAGTTCGGGCTGGACTGTTCCCATGAGGCACATGGTCAGACTGATTTGCATATGGCCATGTCTGACCTGGGGTGGCGGAGTGACCTAAAGAATGATGATGGATTGAGCCCAGATCAGTTGACTGGGGGTGAGTGCTTGCAATGTTCAACGTTCCGTCCATCATCCCCTTTGGTTTTGCTTTGTTCGCGCAAAATTGGAAGGGGATGCCCAGATGTGGGTCCCTTGCTCACGTTGCCACTGGATTCAAGATAGCCTGGCTGATGAGGGTTATGAACCCGAAACCGCTCCCAGGATGCTTGTTTATGGTCGAGGGAAGACATTGCTTTGCAGTTTGGGCTGGACTGTTCCCATGAGGCACAGGGCCAGACTGATTTGCATATGGCCATGTCTGAACTGGGGTGGCGGAGTGAGCTAAAGAATGATGATGGATTAAACCCAGATGAGTTGACTGGGGTGAGTGCTTGCAATGTTCAAAACTCCGTCCATCATCCCCTTTGGTTTTGCTTTGTTCGCCCTAAGTTGGCAGGGTATTCCCAGACGTGGGTCCCTTGCTCACTTTGCCACTGGATTCAAGATAGCCTGGCTGATGTGGGTTATGAACCCGAAACCGGTCCCAGGATGCTTGTTTCCAGTCCAGGGAAGACATGGCTTGGCAGTTCGGGCTGGACTGTTCCCATGAGGCACAGGGTTAGACTGGTTTGCATATGGCCATGTCTGACCTGGGGAGGCGGAGTGAGCTAAAGAATGATGATGGATTGAACCCGGATCAGTTGACTGGGGGTGAGTGCTTGCAGTGTTCAGCACTCCGTCTATCATCCCCTTTGGTTTTCCTTTGTTCACCCTAACTTGGCAGGGTATGCCCAGACGTGGGTCCCTTGCTCACTTTACCACTGGATTCAAGATAGCCTGGCTGATGAGGGTTTTGAACCCGAAACCAGTCCCAGGATGCTTGTTTCCAGTCCAGGGAAGACATGGCTTGGCTGTTCGGGCTGGACGGTTCCCGTGAGGCACAGGGTCAGACTGATTTGCATATGGCCATGTCTGAACTGGGGTGGCGGAGTGAGCTAAAGAATGATGATGGATTAAACCCAGATGAGTTGACTGGCGGTGAGTGCTTGCAATGTTCAACACTCCGTCTATCATCCCCTTTGGTTTTGCTTTGTTGCCCCTAAGTTGGCAGGGTATGCCCAGACGTGGGTCCCTTGCTCACTTTGCCACTGGATTCAAGCTAGCCTGGTTGATGAGGGTTATCCACCTGAAACCAGTCCCAGGGTGCTTGTTTCCAGTCCAGGGAAGACATGGCTTGGCAGTTTGGGCTGGACTGTTCCCATGAGGCACATGGTCAGACTGATTTGCATATGGCCATGTCTGACCTGTGTTGGCGGAGTGACCTAAAGAATGAGGATGGATTGAGCTCAGATCAGTTGACTGGGGGTGAGGGCTTGCAATGTTCAACATTCCGTCCATCATCCCCTTTGGTTTTGCTTTGTTCCCACTAAATTGGAAGGGGATGCCCAGATGTGGGTCCCTTGCTCACGTTGCCACTGGATTCAAGATAGCCTTGCTGATGAGGGTTATGAACCCGAAACCGGTCCCAGGATGCTTGTTTCCAGTCCAGGGAAGACATGGCTTGGCAGTTCGAGCTGGACTGTTCCCATGAGGCACATGGTCAGACTGATTTGCGTATGGCCATGTCTGAACTGGAGTGGCGGAGTGAGCTAAATAATGATGATGGATTAAACCAAGATCAGTTGAGTGGGGGTAAGCGCTTGCAATGTTCAACACTCCGTCCATCATCCCCTTTGGTATTCCTTTGTTCGCCCTAAGTTGGCAGGGTATGCCCAGATGTGGGTCCCTTGCTCACGTTGCCACTGGATTCAAGATAGCCTTGCTGATGAGGGTTATGAACCCGAAACCGGTCCCAGGATGCTTGTTTCCAGTCCAGGGAAGACATGGCTTGGCAGTTCGGGCTGGACTGTTCCCATGAGGCACATGGTCAGACTGATTTGCGTATGGCCATGTCTGAACTGGGGTGGCGGAGTGAGCTAAATAATGATGATGGATTAAACCAAGATCAGTTGAGTGGGGGTGAGCGCTTGCAATGTTCAACACTCCGTCCATCATCCCCTTTGGTATTCCTTTGTTCGCCCTAAGTTGGCAGGGTATGCCCAGATGTGGGTCCCTTGCTCACTTTGCCACTGGATTCAAGATAGCCTGGCTGATGAGGTTTATGAACCCGTAACCGGTCCCAGGATGCTTGTTTACCGTCCAGGGAAGACATGGCTTGGGAGTTCGGGCTGGACTATTCCCATGAGGCACAGGGTCAGACTGATTTGCATATGGCCATGTCTGACCTGTGTTGGCGGAGTGACCTAAAGAATGATGATGGATTGAGCCCAGATCAGTTAACTGGGGCTGAGTGCTTGCAATGTTCAACGTTCCGTCCATCATCCCCTTTGGTTTTGCTTTGTTCGCGCTAAATTGGAAGTGGATGCCCAGATGTGGGTCCCTTGCTCACGTTGCCACTGGATTCAAGATAGCCTGGCTGATGAGGGTTATGAACCCGAAACCGGTCCCAGGATGCTTGTTTATGGTCGAGGGAAGACATTGCTTTGCAGTTTGGGCTGGACTGTTCCCATGAGGCACAGGGTCAGACTGATTTGCATATGGCCATGTCTGAACTGGGGTGGCAGATTGAGCTAAAGAATGATGATGGATTAAACCCAGATGAGTTGACTGGGGTGAGTGCTTGCAATGTTCAAAACTCCGTCAATCATCCCCTTTGGTTTTACTTTGTTCCCGCTAAGTTGGCAGGGTATTCCCAGACGTGGGTCTCTTGCTCACTTTGCCACTGGATTCAAGATAGCCTGGCTGATGAGGGTTATTTACCCGAAACCGGTCCCAGGATGCTTGTTTCCAGTCCAGGGAAGACATGGCTTGGCAGTTCGGGCTGGACTGTTCCCATGAGGCACAGGGTCAGACTGATTTGCATATGGCCATGTCTGAACTGGGGTGGCGGAGTGAGCTAAAGAATGATGAGGGGATTGAACCCAGATCAGTTGACTGGGGGTGAGTGCTTGCAGTGTTCAGCACTCCGTCTATCATCCCCTTTGGTTTTGCTTTGTTCCCCCTAAGTTGGCAGGGTATGCCCAGACGTGGGTCCCTTGCTCACTTTGCCACTGGATTCAAGCTAGCCTGGCTGATGACGGTTATGAACCTGAAACCGGTCCCAAGATGCTTGTTTCTGGTCCAGGGAAGACATGGCTTGGCAGTTCGGGCTGGACTGTTCCCATGAGGTACAGGGTCAGACTGATTTGCATATGGCTATGTCTGAACTGGGGTGGCGGAGTGAGCTAAAGAATGATGATGGATTAAACCCAGATGAGTTGATTGGGGGTGAGTGCTTGCAATGTTCAACACTCCGTCTATCATCCCCTTTGGTTTTGCTTTGTTCCCCCTAAGTTGGCAGGGTATGCCCAGACGTGGGTCCCTTGCTCACTTTGCCACTGGATTCAAATAGCCTGGCTGATGAGGGTTATGAACCCGAAAACGGTCCCAGGATGCTTGTTTCCAGTCCATGGAAGGCATGGCTTTGCAGTTCGGGCTAGACTGTTCCCATGAGGCACAGGGCCAGACTGATTTGCATATGGCTATGTCTGAACTGGGGTGGCAGAGTGAGCTATAGAATGATGATGGATTAAACCCAGATCAGTTGACTGGGGGTGGGTGCTTGCCATGTTCAACACTCTGTCCATCATTCCCTTTGGTTTTGCTTTGTTCGCCCTAAGTTGGCAGGGTAAGCCCAGACATGGGTCCCTTGCTCACTTTGCCACTGGATTCAAGATAGACTGGCTGAGGAGGGTTATTACCTCTAAGCTGGTCACAGGATGCTTGTTTCCGGTCCAGGGAAGACATGGCTTTGCAGTTCGGGCTGGACTGTTCCTATGAGGCACAGGGTGAAACTGATTTGCATATGGCCATGTCTGAACTGGGAAGGCGGAGTGAGCTAAAGAATGATGATGGATTGAACCCAGATCAGTTGACTGGGGGTGAGTGCTTGCAATGTTCAACACTCCGTCCATCATCCCCTTTGGTATTGCTTTGTTCGCCCTAAGTTAGCAGGGTATGCCCTGATGTGGGTCCTTTGCTCACTTTGCCACTGGAATCAAGATAGCCTGGCTGATGAGGGTTATGAACCTGAAACCAGTCCCAGGGTGCTTGTTTCCAGTCCAGGGAAGACATGGCTTGGCAGTTCGGGCTGGACTGTTCCCATGAGGCACATGGTCAGACTGATTTGCATATGGCCATGTCTGAACTGGGGTGGCGGAGTGAGCTAAAGAATGATGATGGATTAAACCAAGATCAGTTGAGTGGGGGTGAGTGCTTGCAATGTTCAACACTCCGTCCATCATCCTCTTTGGTATTGCTTTGTTCGCCCTAAGTTGACAGGGTATGCCCAGACGTGGGTCGCTTGCTCACTTTGCCACTGGATTCAAGATAGCCTGGCTGATCAGGGTTATGAACCCGAAACCGGTCCCAGGATGCTTGTTTACGGTCCAGGGAAGACATGGCTTTGCAGTTTGGACTGGACTGTTCCCATGAGGCACAGAGTCAGACTGATTTGCATATGGCCATGTCTGAACTGGGGTGGCGGAGTGAGCTAAAGAATGATGATAGATTAAACCCAGATAAGTTGACTGGGGTGAGTGCTTGCAATGTTCAAAACTCCGTCCATCACCCCCTTTGGTTTTGCTTTGTTTGCCCTAAGTTGCCAGGGTATGCCCAGACATGGGTCCCTTGCTCACTTTGCCACTGGATTCAAGATAGCCTGGCTGAGGAGGGTTATGAACTCGAAGCTGGTCACAGGATGCTTGTTTCCGGTCCAGGGTAGACATGGCTTTGCAGTTCGGGTTGGCCTGTTCCTATACAGGCACAGGGTCAGACTGATTTGCATATGGCCATGTCTGAACTGGGGAGGCGGAGTGAGCTAAAGAATGATGATGGATTGAACCCAGATCAGTTGACTGAGGGTGAGTGCTTGCAATGTTCAGCACTCCGTCCATCATCCCCTTTAGTTTTGCTTTGTTCGCGCTAAGTTGGAAAGGGATGCCCAGATGTGCGTCCCTTGCTCACGTTGCCACTGGATTCAAGATAGCCTGGTTGATGAGGGTTATGAACCCGAAACCGGTCCCAGGATGCTTAATTACGGTCCAGGGAAGACATGGCTTTGCAGTTTGGGCTGGACTGTTCCCATGAGGCACAGTGTCAGACTGATTTGCATATGGCCATGTCTGAACTGGGGTGGCAGAGTGAGCTAAAGAATGATGATAGATTAAACCCAGATGAGTTGACTGGGATTGGTGCTTGGAATGTTCAAAACTCCGTCCATCATCCCCTTTGGTTTTGCTTTGTTCGCCCTAAGTTTGCAGGGTATTCCCAGACGTGGGTCCCTTGCTCACTTTGCCACTGGAATCAAGATAGCCTGGCTGATGATGGTTATGAATCCGAAACCGGTCCCAGGATGCTTGTTTCCGGTCCAGGGAAGACATGGCTTGGCAGTTCGGGCTGGACTGTTCCCATGAGGCACAGGGTCAGACTGATTTGCATGTGGCCATGTCTGAACTGGGGAGGCGGGGTGAGCTAAAGAATGATGATGGATTAAACCCAGATCAGTTGACGGGGGTGAGTGCTCGCAATGTTCAACACTCCGTCCATCATCCCCTTTGGTTTTGCTTTGTCTGCCCTAAGTTGGCAGGCTATGCCCAGACGTGGGTCCCTTGCTGACTTTGTCACTGGATTCAAGATAGCCTAGCTGATGAGGGTTATGAACCTGAAAGCGGTCCCAGGAGGCTTGTTTCCGGTCCAGGGAAGACATGGCTTGGCAGTTCGGGCTGGACTGTTCCCATGAGGCACAGGGTCAGACTGATTTGCATATGGCCATATCTGAACTGGGGAGGCGGAGTGAGCTAAAGAATGATGATGGATTAAACCCAGATGAGTTGACTGGGGGTGAGTTCTTGCAATGTTCAACACTCTGTCCATGATCCCCTTTGGTTTTCCTTTGTTCGCCCTAAGTTAGCAGGGTATACCCAGACGTGGGTCCCTTGCTCACTTTGCCACTGGATTCAAGATAGGCTGGCTGATGAGGGTTGTGAACCTGAAACCAGTCCCAGGGTGCTTGTTTCCAGTCCAGGGAAGACATGGCTTGGCAGTTCGGGCTGGACTGTTCCCATGAGGCACATGGTCAGACTGATTTGCATATGGCCATGTCTGAACTGGGGTGGCGGAGTGAGCTAAAGAATGATGGATTAAACCCAGATCAGTTGAGTGGGGGTGAGTGCTTGCAATGTTCAACACTCCGTCCATCATCCCCTTTGGTATTCCTTTGTTCGCCCTAAGTTGGCAGGGTATGCCCAGACGTGGGTCCCTTGCTCACTTTGCCACTGGATTCAAGATAGCCTGGCTGATGAGGTTTATGAACCCGTAACCGGTCCCAAGATGCTTGTTTCCCGTTCAGGGACGACATGGCTTGGGAGTTCGGGCTGGACTATTCCCATGAGGCACAGGGTCAGACTGATTTGCATATGGCCATGTCTGACCTGTGTTGGCGGAGTGACCTAAAGAATGATGATGGATTGAGCTCAGATCAGTTGACTGGGGGTGGGTGCTTCCAATGTTCAACATTCCGTCCATCATCCCCTTTGGTTTTGCTTTGTTCGCGCTAACTTGGAAGGTGATCTTCAGATGTTGGTCCCTTGCTCACGTTGCCACTGGATTCAAGATAGCCTGGCTGATGAGGGTTATGAACCCGAAACCGGTCCAAGGATGCTTGTTTGTGGTCGAGGGAAGACATGGCTTTGCAGTTTGGGCTGGACTGTTCCCATGAGGCACAGGGTCAGACTGATTTGCATATCACCATGTCTGAACTGGGGTGGCGGAGTGAGCTAAAGAATGATGATGGATTAAACCCAGATGAGTTGACTGGGGTGAGTGCTTGCAATGTTCAAAACTCCGTCCATCATCCCCTTTGGTTTTGCTTTGTTCGCCCTGAGTTGGCATGGTATTCCCAGACGTGGGTCCCTTGCTCACTTTGCCACTGGATTCAAGATAGCCTGGCTGATGAGGGTTATGAACCCGAAACCGGTCCCAGGATGCTTGTTTCCAGTCCAGTGAAGACATGGCTTGGCAGTTCGGGCTGGACTGTTCCCATGAGGCACAGGGTCAGACTGGTTTGCATATGGCTATGTCTAAACTGGGGAGGCGGAGTGAGCTAAAGAATGATGATGGATTGATCTCGGATCAGTTGACTGGGGGTGAGGGCTTGCAGTGTTCAGCACTCCGTCTATCATCCCCTTTGGTTTTGCTTTGTTCCCCCTAAATTGGCAGGGTATGCCCAGACGTGGGTCTCTTGCTCACTTTGCCACTGGATTCAAGCTAGCCTGGATGAGGAGGTTTATGAACTCGCAGCTCGTCACAGGATGCTTGTTTCCGGTCCAGGGAAGACATGGATTTGCAGTTCGGGCTGGACTGTTTCTATGAGGCACAGGGTCAAACTGATTTGCATATGGCCATGTCTGAACTGGGGAGGCGGAGTGAGCAAAAGAATGATGATGGATTAAACCCAGATCAGTTTACTGGGGGTGAGTTCTCGCAATGTTCAACACTCCGTCCATCATCCCCTTTCGTTTTGCTTTGTCCGCCCTAAGTTGACAGTGTATGCCCAGACATGGGTCCCTTGCTCACTTTGCCACTGGATTCAAGATAGCCTGGCTGATGAGGGTTATGAACCCGTAATCGGTCCCAGGATGCTTGTTTTCGGTCCAGGGAAGACATGGCTTGGCAGTTCGGGCTGGACGGTTCCCGTGAGGCACTGGGTCAGACTGATTTGCATATGGCCATGTCTGACCTGGGGTGGCGGAGTGAGCTAAAGAATGATGATGGATTAAACCCAGATCAGTTGAGTGGGGGTGAGTGCTTGCAATGTTCAACACTCCGTCCATCATCCCCTTTGGTATTCCTTTGTTCGCCCTAAGTTGACAGGGTATGCCCAGACGTGGGTCCCTTGCTCACTTTGCCACTGGATTCAAGATAGCCTGGCTGATAAGGGTTATGAACCCGAAACCGGTCCCAGGATGCTTGTTTCCGGTCCAGGGAAGACATGGCTTGGGAGTTAGGGCTGGACTGTTCCCATGAGGCACAGGGTAAGACTGATTTGCATATGGCCATGTCTGAACTGGGGTGGCGGAGTGAGCTAAAGAATGATGATGGATTGAACCCAGATCAGTTGACTGGGGGTGAGTGCTTGCAGTGCTCAGCACTCCGTCTATCATCCCCTTTGGTTTTGCTTTGTTCCCCCTAAGTTGGCAGGGTATGCCCAGACGTGGGTCCCTTGCTCACTTTGCCACTGGATTCAAGCTAGCCTGGCTGATGACGGTTATGAACCTGAAACCGGTCCCAGGATGCTTGTTTCTGGTCCAGGGAAGACATGGCTTGGCAGTTCGGGCTGGACTGTTCCCATGAGGTACAGGGTCAGACTGATTTGCATATGGCTATGTCTGAACTGGGGTGGCGGAGTGAGCTAAAGAATGATGATGGATTAAACCCAGATGAGTTGATTGGGGGTGAGTGCTTGCAATGTTCAACACTCCGTCCATCATCCCCTTTGGTATTCCTTTGTTCGCCCTAAGTTGACAGGGTATGCCCAGACGTGGGTCCCTTGCTCACTTTGCCACTGGATTCAAGATAGCCTGGCTGATAAGGGTTATGAACCCGAAACCGGTCCCAGGATGCTTGTTTCCGGTCCAGGGAAGACATGGCTTGGGAGTTAGGGCTGGACTGTTCCCATGAGGCACAGGGTAAGACTGATTTGCATATGGCCATGTCTGAACTGGGGTGGCGGAGTGAGCTAAAGAATGATGATGGATTGAACCCAGATCAGTTGACGGGGGGTGAGTGCTTGCAGTGCTCAGCACTCCGTCTATCATCCCCTTTGGTTTTGCTTTGTTCCCCCTAAGTTGGCAGGGTATGCCCAGACGTGGGTCCCTTGCTCACTTTGCCACTGGATTCAAGCTAGCCTGGCTGATGACGGTTATGAACCTGAAACCGGTCCCAGGATGCTTGTTTCTGGTCCAGGGAAGACATGGCTTGGCAGTTCGGGCTGGACTGTTCCCATGAGGTACAGGGTCAGACTGATTTGCATATGGCTATGTCTGAACTGGGGTGGCGGAGTGAGCTAAAGAATGATGATGGATTAAACCCAGATGAGTTGATTGGGGGTGAGTGCTTGCAATGTTCAACACTCCGTCTATCATCCCCTTTGGTTTTGCTTTGTTCCCCCTAAGTTGGCAGGGTATGCCCAGACGTGGGTCCCTTGCTCACTTTGCCACTGGATTCAAATAGCCTGGCTGATGAGGGTTATGAACCCGAAACCGGTCCCAGGGTGCTTGTTTCCAGTCCATGGAAGGCATGGCTTTGCAGTTCGGGCTAGACTGTTCCCATGAGGCACAGGGCCAGACTGATTTACATATGGCTATGTCTGAACTGGGGTGGCAGAGTGAGCTATAGAATGATGATGGATTAAATCCAGATCAGTTGACTGGGGGTGGGTGCTTGCCATGTTCAACACTCTGTCCATCATTCCCTTTGGTTTTGCTTTGTTCGCCCTAAGTTGGCAGGGTAAGCCCAGACATGGGTCCCTTGCTCACTTTGCCACTGGATTCAAGATAGACTGGCTGAGGAGGGTTATTACCTCTAAGCTGGTCACAGGATGCTTGTTTCCGGTCCAGGGAAGACATGGCTTTGCAGTTCGGGCTGGACTGTTCCTATGAGGCACAGGGTGAAACTGATTTGCATATGGCCATGTCTGAACTGGGAAGGCGGAGTGAGCTAAAGAATGATGATGGATTGAACCCAGATCAGTTGACTGGGGGTGAGTGCTTGCAATGTTCAACACTCCGTCCATCATCCCCTTTGGTATTGCTTTGTTCGCCCTAAGTTAGCAGGGTATGCCCAGATGTGGGTCCTTTGCTCACTTTGCCACTGGAATAAAGATAGCCTGGATGATGAGGGTTATGAACCTGAAACCAGTCCCAGGGTGCTTGTTTCCAGTCCAGGGAAGACATGGCTTGGCAGTTCGGGCTGGACTGTTCCCATGAGGCACATGGTCAGACTGATTTGCATATGGCCATGTCTGAACTGGGGTGGCGGAGTGAGCTAAAGAATGATGATGTATTAAACCAAGATCAGTTGAGTGGGGGTGAGTGCTTGCAATTTTCAACACTCCGTCCATCATCCCCTTTGGTATTGCTTTGTTCGCCCTAAGTTGACAGGGTATGCCCAGACGTGGGTCCCTTGCTCACTTTGCCACTGGATTCAAGATAGCCTGGCTGATAAGGGTTATGAACCCGAAACCGGTCCCAGGATGCTTGTTTACGGTCCAGGGAAGACATGGCTTTGCAGTTTGGGCTGGACTGTTCCCATGAGGCACAGAGTCAGACTGATTTGCATATGGCCATGTCTGAACTGGGGTGGCGGAGTGAGCTAAAGAATGATGATGGATTAAACCCAGATAAGTTGACTGGGGTGAGTGCTTGCAATGTTCAAAACTCCGTCCATCATCCCCTTTGGTTTTGCTTTGTTTGCCCTAAGTTGGCAGGGTATGCCCAGACATGGGTCCCTTGCTCACTTTGCCACTGGATTCAAGATAGCCTGGCTGAGGAGGGTTATGAACTCGAAGCTGGTCACAGGATGCTTGTTTCCGGTCCAGGGTAGACATGGCTTTGCAGTTCGGGTTGGCCTGTTGCTATACAGGCACAGGGTCAGACTGATTTGCATATGGCCATGTCTGAACTGGGGAGGCGGAGTGAGCTAAAGAATGATGATGGATTGAACCCAGATCAGTTGACTGAGGGTGAGTGCTTGCAATGTTCAGCACTCCGTCCATCATCCCCTTTAGTTTTGCTTTGTTCGCGCTAAGTTGGAAAGGGATGCCCAGATGTGCGTCCCTTGCTCACGTTGCCACTGGATTCAAGATAGCCTGGTTGATGAGGGTTATGAACCCGAAACCGGTCCCAGGATGCTTAATTACGGTCCAGGGAAGACATGGCTTAGCAGTTTGGGCTGGACTGTTCCCATGAGGCACAGTGTCAGACTGATTTGCATATGGCCATGTCCGAACTGGGGTGGCAGAGTGAGCTAAAGCATGATGATGGATTAAACCCAGATGAGTTGACTGGGATTGGTGCTTGGAATGTTCAAAACTCCGTCCATCATCCCCTTTGGTTTTGCTTTGTTCGCCCTAAGTTTGTAGGGTATTCCCAGACGTGGGTCCCTTGCTCACTTTGTCACTGGATTCAAGATAGCCTGACTGATGAGGGTTATGAACCCGAAACCGGTCCCAGGATGCTTGTTTCCAGTCCATGGAAGGCATGGCTTTGCAGTTCGGGCTAGACTGTTCCCATGAGGCACAGGGCCAGACTGATTTGCATATGGCTATGTCTGAACTGGGGTGGCAGAGTGAGCTATAGAATGATGATGGATTAAACCCAGATCAGTTGACTGGGGGTGGGTGCTTGCCATGTTCAACACTCTGTCCATCATCCCCTTTGGTTTTGATTTGTTCGCCCTAAGTTGGCAGGGTAAGCCCAGACATGGGTCCCTTGCTCACTTTGCCACTGGATTTAAGATAGCCTGGCTGAGGAGGGTTATTACCTCGAAGCTGGTCACAGGATGCTTGTTTCCGGTCCAGGGAAGACATGGCTTTGCAGTTCGGGCTGGACTGTTCCTATGAGGCACAGGGTGAAACTGATTTGCATATGGCCATGTCTGAACTGGGAAGGCGGAGTGAGCTAAAGAATGATGATGGATTGAACCCAGATCAGTTGACTGGGGGTGAGTGCTTGCAATGTTCAACACTCCGTCCATCATCCCCTTTGGTATTGCTTTGTTCGCCCTAAGTTAGCAGTGTATGCTCAGATGTTGGTCCTTTGCTCACTTTGCCACTGGAATCAAGATAGCCTGGCTGATGATGGTTATGAATCCGAAACCGGTCCCAGGATGCTTGTTTCCGGTCCAGGGAAGACATGGCTTGGCAGTTCGAGCTGGACTGTTCCCATGAGGCACAGGGTCAGACTGATTTGCATGTGGCCATGTCTGAACTGGGGAGGCGGGGTGAGCTAAAGAATGATGATGGATTAAACCCAGATCAGTTGACGGGTGTGAGTGCTCGCAATGTTCAACACTCCGTCCATCATCCCCTTTGGTTTTGCTTTGTCCGCCCTAAGTTGGCAGGCTATGCCCAGACGTGGGTCCCTTGCTGACTTTGTCACTGGATTCAAGATAGCCTAGCTGATGAGGGTTATGAACCTGAAAGCGGTCCCAGGATGCTTGTTTCCGGTCCAGGGAAGACATGGCTTGGCAGTTCGGGCTGGACTGTTCCCATGAGGCACAGGGTCAGACTGATTTGCACATGGCCATATCTGAACTGGGGAGGTGGAGTGAGCTAAAGAATGATGATGGATTAAACCCAGATGAGTTGACTGGGGGTGAGTGCTTGCAATGTTCAACACTCTGTCCATGATCCCCTTTGGTTTTCCTTTGTTCGCCCTAAGTTAGCAGGGTATATCCAGACGTGGGTCCCTTGCTCACTTTGCCACTGGATTCAAGATAGGCTGGCTGATGAGGGTTGTGAACCTGAAACCAGTCCCAGGGTGCTTGTTTCCAGTCCAGGGAAGACATGGCTTGGCAGTTCGGGCTGGACTGTTCCCATGAGGCACATGGTCAGACTGATTTGCATATGGCCATGTCTGAACTGGGGTGGCGGAGTGAGCTAAAGAATGATGATGGATTAAACCCAGATCAGTTGAGTGGGGGTGAGTGCTTGCAATGTTCAACACTCCGTCCATCATCCCCTTTGGTATTCCTTTGTTCGCCCTAAGTTGGCAGGGTATGCCCAGACGTGGGTCCCTTGCTCACTTTGCCACTGGATTCAAGACAGCCTGGCTGATGAGGTTTATGAACCCGTAACCGGTCCCAGGATGCTTGTTTCCCGTCCAGGGACGACATGGCTTGGGAGTTCGGGCTGGACTATTCCCATGAGGCACAGGGTCAGACTGATTTGCATATGGCCATGTCTGACCTGTGTTGGCGGAGTGACCTAAAGAATGATGATGGATTGAGCCCAGATCAGTTGACTGGGGGTGGGTGCTTGCAATGTTCAACATTCCGTCCATCATCCCCTTTGGTTTTGCTTTGTTCGCGCTAACTTGGAAGGTGATCTTCAGATGTTGGTCCCTTGCTCACGTTGCCACTGGATTCAAGATAGCCTGGCTGATGAGGGTTATGAACCCGAAACCGGTCCCAGGATGCTTGTTTGTGGTCGAGGGAAGACATGGCTTTGCAGTTTGGGCTGGACTGTTCCCATGAGGCACAGGGTCAGACTGATTTGCATATCACCATGTCTGAACTGGGGTGGCGGAGTGAGCTAAAGAATGATGATGGATTAAACCCAGATGAGTTGACTGGGGTGAGTGCTTGCAATGTTCAACACTCCGTCCATCATCCCCTTTGGTATTGCTTTGTTCGCCCTAAGTTGACAGGGTATGCCCAGACGTGGGTCCCTTGCTCACTTTGCCACTGGATTCAAGATAGCCTGGCTGATGAGGGTTATGAACCTGAAACCAGTCCCAGGGTGCTTGTTTCCAGTCCAGGGAAGACATGGCTTGGCAGTTCGGGCTGGACTGTTCCCATGAGGCACATGGTCAGACTGATTTGCATATGGCCATGTCTGAACTGGGGTGGCGGAGTGAGCTAAAGAATGATGATGGATTAAACCCAGATAAGTTGACTGGGGTGAGTGCTTGCAATGTTCAAAACTCCGTCCATCATCCCCTTTGGTTTTGCTTTGTTTGCCCTAAGTTGGCAGGGTATGCCCAGACATGGGTCCCTTGCTCACTTTGCCACTGGATTCAAGATAGCCTGGCTGAGGAGGGTTATGAACTCGAAGATGGTCACAGGATGCTTGTTTCCGGTCCAGGGTAGACATGGCTTTGCAGTTCGGGTTGGCCTGTACCTATACAGGCACAGGGTCAGACTGATTTGCATATGGCCATGTCTGAACTGGGGAGGCGGAGTGAGCTAAAGAATGATGATGGATAGAACCCAGATCAGTTGACTGAGGGTGAGTGCTTGCAATGTTCAGCACTCCGTCCATCATCCCCTTTAGTTTTGCTTTGTTCGCGCTAAGTTGGAAAGGGATGCCCAGATGTGCGTCCCTTGCTCACGTTGCCACTGGATTCAAGATAGCCTGGTTGATGAGGGTTATGAACCCGAAACCGGTCCCAGGATGCTTAATTACGGTCCAGGGAAGACATGGCTTAGCAGTTTGGGCTGGACTGTTCCCATGAGGCACAGTGTCAGACTGATTTGCATATGGCCATGTCCGAACTGGGGTGGCAGAGTGAGCTAAAGAATGATGATGGATTAAACCCAGATGAGTTGACTGGGATTGGTGCTTGGAATGTTCAAAACTCCGTCCATCATCCCCTTTGGTTTTGCTTTGTTCGCCCTAAGTTTGCAGGGTATTCCCAGACGTGGGTCCCTTGCTCACTTTGTCACTGGATTCAAGATAGCCTGACTGATGAGGGTTATGAACCCGAAACCGGTCCCAGGATGCTTGTTTCCGGTCCAGGGAAGACATGGCTTTGCAGTTCGGGCTGGACTGTTCCTATGAGGCACAGGGTGAAACTGATTTGCATATGGCCATGTCTGAACTGGGAAGGCGGAGTGAGCTAAAGAATGATGATGGATTGAACCCAGATCAGTTGACTGGGGGTGAGTGCTTGCAATGTTCAACACTCCGTCCATCATCCCCTTTGGTATTGCTTTGTTCGCCCTAAGTTAGCAGGGTATGCTCAGATGTGGGTCCTTTGCTCACTTTGTCACTGGAATCAAGATAGCCTGGCTGATGATGGTTATGAATCCGAAACCGGTCCCAGGATGCTTGTTTCCGGTCCAGGGAAGACATGGCTTGGCAGTTCGAGCTGGACTGTTCCCATGAGGCACAGGGTCAGACTGATTTGCATGTGGCCATGTCTGAACTGGGGAGGCGGGGTGAGCTAAAGAATGATGATGGATTAAACCCAGATCAGTTGACGGGGGTGAGTGCTCGCAATGTTCAACACTCCGTCCATCATCCCCTTTGGTTTTGCTTTGTTCGCGCTAACTTGGAAGGTGATCTTCAGATGTTGGTCCCTTGCTCACGTTGCCACTGGATTCAAGATAGCCTGGCTGATGATGGTTATGAACCCGAAACCGGTCCCAGGATGCTTGTTTGTGGTCGAGGGAAGACATGGCTTTGCAGTTTGGGCTGGACTGTTCCCATGAGGCACAGGGTCAGACTGATTTGCATATCACCATGTCTGAACTGGGGTGGCGGAGTGAGCTAAAGAATGATGATGGATTAAACCCAGATGAGTTGACTGGGGTGAGTGCTTGCAATGTTCAAAACACCGTCCATCATCCCCTTTGGTTTTGCTTTGTTCGCCCTGAGTTGGCAGGGTATTCCCAGACGTGGGTCCCTTGCTCACTTTGCCACTGGATTCAAGATAGCCTGGCTGATGAGGGTTATGAACCCGAAACCGGTCCCAGGATGCTTGTTTCCAGTCCAGTGAAGACATGGCTTGGCAGTTCGGGCTGGAATGTTCCCATGAGGCACAGGGTCAGACTGGTTTGCATATGGCCATGTCTGAACTGGGGAGGCAGAGTGAGTTAAAGAATGATGATGGATTAAACCCAGATCATTTGACTGAGAGTGAGTGCTTGCAATGTTCTACACTCCGTCCATCATCCCCTTTGGTATTCCTTTGTTCGCCCTAAATTGGCAGGGTATGCCCAGACGTGGGTCCCTTGCTCACTTTGCCACTGGATTCAAGATAGCCTGGCTGATGAGGGTTATGAACCTGAAACCAGTCCCAGGGTGCTTGTTTCCAGTCGAGGGAAGACATGGCTTGGCAGTTCGGGCTGGACTGTTCCTATGAGGCACAGGGTCAGACTGATTTGCATATGGCCATGTCTGAACTGGGGAGGCGGAGTGAGTTAAAGAATGATGATGGATTAAACCCAGATCATTTGACTGAGAGTGAGTGCTTGCAATGTTCTACACTCCGTCCATCATCCCCTTTGGTATTCCTTTGTTCGCCCTAAATTGGCAGGGTATGCCCAGATGTGGGTCCCTTGCTCACTTTGCCACTGGAATCAAGATAGCCTGGCTGATGATGGTTATGAACACGAAACCGGTCCCAGAATGCTTGTTTCCGGTACAGGGAAGACATGACTTGGCAGTTCGGGCTGGACTGTTCCCATGAGGCACAGGGTCAGACTGATTTGCATATGGCCATGTCTGACCTGGGGTGGCGGAGGAACCTAAAGAATGATGATGGATTGAACCCAGATGAGGTGACTGGGGGTGAGTGCTTGCAATGTTCAGCACTCTGTCACTCATCACCTTTGGTTTGTTTGCCCTAAGTTGGCAGGGTATGCCCAGACGTGGGTCCCTTGCTCACTTTGCCACTGGATTCAAGATAGCCTGGCTGATGAGGGTTATGAACCCGAAACCGGTCCCGGGATGCTTGTTTTCGGTCCAGGGAAGACATGGCATGGGAGTTCGGGCTGGACTAATCCCATGAGGCACAGGGTCAGACTGATTTGCATATGGCCATGTCTGACCTGGGTTGGCAGAGTGACCTAAAGAATGATGATGGATTGAGCCCAGATCAGTTGACTGGGGGTGACTGCTTGCAATGTTCAACAATCCGTCCATCATCCCCTTTGCTTTTGCTTTGTTCGCCCTAAGTTGGAAGGGGATACCCAGACATGGGTCCCTTGCTCACTTTGCCACTGGATTCAAGATAGCCTGGCTGATGAGGGTTATGAACTCGAAACTGGTCACAGGATGCTTGTTTCCGGTCCAGGGAAGACATGCTTTGGCAGTTCGGGCTGGACTGTTCCCATGACGCACAGGGTCAGACTGATTTGCATATGGCCATGTCTAAACTGGGGTGGCGGAGTGAGCTAAAGAATGATGATGGATTAAACCCAGATGAGTTGACTGGGGGTGAGTGCTTGCAATGTTCAACACTCTGTCCATCATCCCCTTTGGTTTTCCTTTGTTTGCACTAAGTTGGCAGGGTATGCCCAGATGTGAGTCCCTTGCTCACTTTGCCATTGGATTCAAGATAGCCTGGCTGATGAGGGTTATGAACCTGAAACCGGTCCCAGGATGCTTGTTTCTGGCCCAGGGAAGACATGGCTTGGCAGTTCGGGCTGGACTGTTCCCATGAGGTACAGGGTCAGACTGATTTGCATATGGCTATGTCTGAACTGGGGTGGCGGAGTGAGCTAAAGAATGATGATGGATTAAACCCAGATGAGTTGATTGGGGGTGAGTGCTTGCAATGTTCAACACTCCGTCTATCATCCCCTTTGGTTTTGCTTTGTTCCCCCTAAGTTGGCAGGGTATGCCCAGACGTGGGTCCCTTGCTCACTTTGCCACTGGATTCAAATAGCCTGGCTGATGAGGGTTATGAACCCGAAACCGGTCCCAGGGT
Source organism: Triturus cristatus (assembly GCF_964204655.1). Taxonomy (NCBI): domain Eukaryota; kingdom Metazoa; phylum Chordata; class Amphibia; order Caudata; family Salamandridae; genus Triturus; species Triturus cristatus. The sequence continues at coordinate 429,544,373 of NC_140579.1, read as the reverse complement.
GCTTGTTTCCAGTCCATGGAAGGCATGGCTTTGCAGTTCGGGCTAGACTGTTCCCATGAGGCACAGGGCCAGACTGATTTACATATGGCTATGTCTGAACTGGGGTGGCAGAGTGAGCTATAGAATGATGATGGATTAAATCCAGATCAGTTGACTGGGGGTGGGTGCTTGCTATGTTCAACACTCTGTCCATCATTCCCTTTGGTTTTGCTTTGTTCGCCCTAAGTTGGCAGGGTAAGCCCAGACATGGTTCCCTTGCTCACTTTGCCACTGGATTCAAGATAGACTGGCTGAGGAGGGTTATTACCTCTAAGCTGGTCACAGGATGCTTGTTTCCGGTCCAGGGAAGACATGGCTTTGCAGTTCGGGCTGGACTGTTCCTATGAGGCACAGGGTGAAACTGATTTGCATATGGCCATGTCTGAACTGGGAAGGCGGAGTGAGCTAAAGAATGATGATGGATTGAACCCAGATCAGTTGACTGGGGGTGAGTGCTTGCAATGTTCAACACTCCGTCCATCATCCCCTTTGGTATTGCTTTGTTCGCCCTAAGTTAGCAGGGTATGCTCAGATGTGGGTCCTTTGCTCACTTTGCCACTGGAATCAAGATAGCCTGGCTGATGATGGTTATGAATCCGAAACCGGTCCCAGGATGCTTGTTTCCGGTCCAGGGAAGACATGGCTTGGCAGTTCGGGCTGGACTGTTCCCATGAGGCACAGGGTTAGACTGATTTGCATGTGGCCATGTCTGAACGGGGGAGGCGGGGTGAGCTAAAGAATGATGATGGATTAAACCCAGATCAGTTGACGGGGGTGAGTGCTCGCAATGTTCAACACTCCGTCCATCATCCCCTTTGGTTTTGCTTTGTCCGCCCTAAGTTGGCAGGCTATGCCCAGACGTGGGTCCCTTGCTGACTTTGTCACTGGATTCAAGATAGCCTAGCTGATGAGGGTTATGAACCTGAAAGCGGTCCCAGGATGCTTGTTTCCGGTCCAGGGAAGACATGGCTTGGCAGTTCGGGCTGGACTGTTCCCATGAGGCACAGGGTCAGACTGATTTGCACATGGCCATATCTGAACTGGGGAGGCGGAGTGAGCTAAAGAATGATGATGGATTAAACCCAGATGAGTTGACTGGGGGTGAGTGCTTGCAATGTTCAACACTCTGTCCATGATCCCCTTTGGTTTTCCTTTGTTCGCCCTAAGTTAGCAGGGTATACCCAGACGTGGGTCCCTTGCTCACTTTGCCACTGGATTCAAGATAGGCTGGCTGATGAGGGTTGTGAACCTGAAACCAGTCCCAGGGTGCTTGTTTCCAGTCCAGGGAAGACATGGCTTGGCAGTTCGGGCTGGACTGTTCCCATGAGGCACATGGTCAGACTGATTTCCATATGGCCATGTCTGAACTGGGGTGGCGGAGTGAGCTAAAGAATGATGATGGATTAAACCCAGATCAGTTGAGTGGGGGTGAGTGCTTGCAATGTTCAACACTCCGTCCATCATCCCCTTTGGTATTCCTTTGTTCGCCCTAAGTTGGCAGGGTATGCCCAGACGTGGGTCCCTTGCTCACTTTGCCGCTGGATTCAAGATAGCCTGGCTGATGAGGTTTATGAACCCGTAACCGGTCCCAGGATGCTTGTTTGCCGTCCAGGGCGACATGGCTTGGGAGTTCGGGCTGGACTATTCCCATGAGGCACAGGGTCAGACTGATTTGCATATGGCCATGTCTGACCTGTGTTGGCGGAGTGACCTAAAGAATGATGATGGATTGAGCCCAGATCAGTTGACTGGGGGTGGGTGCTTGCAATGTTCAACATTCCGTCCATCATCCCCTTTGGTTTTGCTTTGTTCGCGCTAACTTGGAAGGTGATCTTCAGATGTTGGTCCCTTGCTCACGTTGCCACTGGATTCAAGATAGCCTGGCTGATGAGGGTTATGAACACGAAACCGGTCCCAGGATGCTTGTTTGTGGTCGAGGGAAGACATGGCTTTGCAGTTTGGGCTGGACTGTTCCCATGAGGCACAGGGTCAGACTGATTTGCATATCACCATGTCTGAACTGGGGTGGCGGAGTGAGCTAAAGAATGATGATGGATTAAACCCAGATGAGTTGACTGGGGTGAGTGCTTGCAATGTTCAAAACTCCGTCCATCATCCCCTTTGGTTTTGCTTTGTTCGCCCTTAGTTGGCAGGGTATTCCCAGACGTGGGTCCCTTGCTCACTTTGCCACTGGATTCAAGATAGCCTGGCTGATGAGGGTTATGAACCCGAAACCGGTCCCAGGATGCTTGCTTCCGGTCCAGGGAAGACATGGCTTGGTCGTTCGGGCTGGACTGTTCCCATGAGGCACAGGGTAAGTCTGATTTGCATATGGCTGTGTCTGAACTGGGGTGGCGGAGTGACCTAAAGAATGATGATGGATGGAATCCAGATCAGTTGACTGGTGGTGAGTGCTTGCAATGTTCAACACTCCGTCCATCATCTCCTTTGGTTTTGGTTTGTTCGACCTAAGTTGGCAGGGTATGCCCAGACGTGGGTCCCTTGCTCACTTTGCCACTGGATTCAAGACAGCCTGGCTGATGAGGTTTATGAACCCGTAACCGGTCCCAGGATGCTTGTTTCCCGTCCAGGGACGACATGGCTTGGGAGTTCGGGCTGGACTATTCCCATGAGGCACAGGGTCAGACTGATTTGCATATGGCCATGTCTGACCTGTGTTGGCGGAGTGACCTAAAGAATGATGATGGATTGAGCCCAGATCAGTTGACTGGGGGTGGGTGCTTGCAATGTTCAACATTCCGTCCATCATCCCCTTTGGTTTTGCTTTGTTCGCGCTAACTTGGAAGGTGATCTTCAGATGTTGGTCCCTTGCTCACGTTGCCACTGGATTCAAGATAGCCTGGCTGATGAGGGTTATGAACCCGAAACCGGTCCCAGGATGCTTGTTTGTGGTCGAGGGAAGACATGGCTTTGCAGTTTGGGCTGGACTGTTCCCATGAGGCACAGGGTCAGACTGATTTGCATATCACCATGTCTGAACTGGGGTGGCGGAGTGAGCTAAAGAATGATGATGGATTAAACCCAGATGAGTTGACTGGGGTGAGTGCTTGCAATGTTCAACACTCCGTCCATCATCCCCTTTGGTATTGCTTTGTTCGCCCTAAGTTGACAGGGTATGCCCAGACGTGGGTCCCTTGCTCACTTTGCCACTGGATTCAAGATAGCCTGGCTGATGAGGGTTATGAACCTGAAACCAGTCCCAGGGTGCTTGTTTCCAGTCCAGGGAAGACATGGCTTGGCAGTTCGGGCTGGACTGTTCCCATGAGGCACATGGTCAGACTGATTTGCATATGGCCATGTCTGAACTGGGGTGGCGGAGTGAGCTAAAGAATGATGATGGATTAAACCCAGATAAGTTGACTGGGGTGAGTGCTTGCAATGTTCAAAACTCCGTCCATCATCCCCTTTGGTTTTGCTTTGTTTGCCCTAAGTTGGCAGGGTATGCCCAGACATGGGTCCCTTGCTCACTTTGCCACTGGATTCAAGATAGCCTGGCTGAGGAGGGTTATGAACTCGAAGATGGTCACAGGATGCTTGTTTCCGGTCCAGGGTAGACATGGCTTTGCAGTTCGGGTTGGCCTGTACCTATACAGGCACAGGGTCAGACTGATTTGCATATGGCCATGTCTGAACTGGGGAGGCGGAGTGAGCTAAAGAATGATGATGGATAGAACCCAGATCAGTTGACTGAGGGTGAGTGCTTGCAATGTTCAGCACTCCGTCCATCATCCCCTTTAGTTTTGCTTTGTTCGCGCTAAGTTGGAAAGGGATGCCCAGATGTGCGTCCCTTGCTCACGTTGCCACTGGATTCAAGATAGCCTGGTTGATGAGGGTTATGAACCCGAAACCGGTCCCAGGATGCTTAATTACGGTCCAGGGAAGACATGGCTTAGCAGTTTGGGCTGGACTGTTCCCATGAGGCACAGTGTCAGACTGATTTGCATATGGCCATGTCCGAACTGGGGTGGCAGAGTGAGCTAAAGAATGATGATGGATTAAACCCAGATGAGTTGACTGGGATTGGTGCTTGGAATGTTCAAAACTCCGTCCATCATCCCCTTTGGTTTTGCTTTGTTCGCCCTAAGTTTGCAGGGTATTCCCAGACGTGGGTCCCTTGCTCACTTTGTCACTGGATTCAAGATAGCCTGACTGATGAGGGTTATGAACCCGAAACCGGTCCCAGGATGCTTGTTTCCAGTCCATGGAAGGCATGGCTTTGCAGTTCGGGCTAGACTGTTCCCATGAGGCACAGGGCCAGACTGATTTGCATATGGCTATGTCTGAACTGGGGTGGCAGAGTGAGCTATAGAATGATGATGGATTAAACCCAGATCAGTTGACTGGGGGTGGGTGCTTGCCATGTTCAACACTCTGTCCATCATCCCCTTTGGTTTTGATTTGTTCGCCCTAAGTTGGCAGGGTAAGCCCAGACATGGGTCCCTTGCTCACTTTGCCACTGGATTTAAGATAGCCTGGCTGAGGAGGGTTATTACCTCGAAGCTGGTCACAGGATGCTTGTTTCCGGTCCAGGGAAGACATGGCTTTGCAGTTCGGGCTGGACTGTTCCTATGAGGCACAGGGTGAAACTGATTTGCATATGGCCATGTCTGAACTGGGAAGGCGGAGTGAGCTAAAGAATGATGATGGATTGAACCCAGATCAGTTGACTGGGGGTGAGTGCTTGCAATGTTCAACACTCCGTCCATCATCCCCTTTGGTATTGCTTTGTTCGCCCTAAGTTAGCAGGGTATGCTCAGATGTGGGTCCTTTGCTCACTTTGTCACTGGAATCAAGATAGCCTGGCTGATGATGGTTATGAATCCGAAACCGGTCCCAGGATGCTTGTTTCCGGTCCAGGGAAGACATGGCTTGGCAGTTCGAGCTGGACTGTTCCCATGAGGCACAGGGTCAGACTGATTTGCATGTGGCCATGTCTGAACTGGGGAGGCGGGGTGAGCTAAAGAATGATGATGGATTAAACCCAGATCAGTTGACGGGGGTGAGTGCTCGCAATGTTCAACACTCCGTCCATCATCCCCTTTGGTTTTGCTTTGTTCGCGCTAACTTGGAAGGTGATCTTCAGATGTTGGTCCCTTGCTCACGTTGCCACTGGATTCAAGATAGCCTGGCTGATGATGGTTATGAACCCGAAACCGGTCCCAGGATGCTTGTTTGTGGTCGAGGGAAGACATGGCTTTGCAGTTTGGGCTGGACTGTTCCCATGAGGCACAGGGTCAGACTGATTTGCATATCACCATGTCTGAACTGGGGTGGCGGAGTGAGCTAAAGAATGATGATGGATTAAACCCAGATGAGTTGACTGGGGTGAGTGCTTGCAATGTTCAAAACACCGTCCATCATCCCCTTTGGTTTTGCTTTGTTCGCCCTGAGTTGGCAGGGTATTCCCAGACGTGGGTCCCTTGCTCACTTTGCCACTGGATTCAAGATAGCCTGGCTGATGAGGGTTATGAACCCGAAACCGGTCCCAGGATGCTTGTTTCCAGTCCAGTGAAGACATGGCTTGGCAGTTCGGGCTGGAATGTTCCCATGAGGCACAGGGTCAGACTGGTTTGCATATGGCCATGTCTGAACTGGGGAGGCAGAGTGAGTTAAAGAATGATGATGGATTAAACCCAGATCATTTGACTGAGAGTGAGTGCTTGCAATGTTCTACACTCCGTCCATCATCCCCTTTGGTATTCCTTTGTTCGCCCTAAATTGGCAGGGTATGCCCAGACGTGGGTCCCTTGCTCACTTTGCCACTGGATTCAAGATAGCCTGGCTGATGAGGGTTATGAACCTGAAACCAGTCCCAGGGTGCTTGTTTCCAGTCGAGGGAAGACATGGCTTGGCAGTTCGGGCTGGACTGTTCCTATGAGGCACAGGGTCAGACTGATTTGCATATGGCCATGTCTGAACTGGGGAGGCGGAGTGAGTTAAAGAATGATGATGGATTAAACCCAGATCATTTGACTGAGAGTGAGTGCTTGCAATGTTCTACACTCCGTCCATCATCCCCTTTGGTATTCCTTTGTTCGCCCTAAATTGGCAGGGTATGCCCAGATGTGGGTCCCTTGCTCACTTTGCCACTGGAATCAAGATAGCCTGGCTGATGATGGTTATGAACACGAAACCGGTCCCAGAATGCTTGTTTCCGGTACAGGGAAGACATGACTTGGCAGTTCGGGCTGGACTGTTCCCATGAGGCACAGGGTCAGACTGATTTGCATATGGCCATGTCTGACCTGGGGTGGCGGAGGAACCTAAAGAATGATGATGGATTGAACCCAGATGAGGTGACTGGGGGTGAGTGCTTGCAATGTTCAGCACTCTGTCACTCATCACCTTTGGTTTGTTTGCCCTAAGTTGGCAGGGTATGCCCAGACGTGGGTCCCTTGCTCACTTTGCCACTGGATTCAAGATAGCCTGGCTGATGAGGGTTATGAACCCGAAACCGGTCCCGGGATGCTTGTTTTCGGTCCAGGGAAGACATGGCATGGGAGTTCGGGCTGGACTAATCCCATGAGGCACAGGGTCAGACTGATTTGCATATGGCCATGTCTGACCTGGGTTGGCAGAGTGACCTAAAGAATGATGATGGATTGAGCCCAGATCAGTTGACTGGGGGTGACTGCTTGCAATGTTCAACAATCCGTCCATCATCCCCTTTGCTTTTGCTTTGTTCGCCCTAAGTTGGAAGGGGATACCCAGACATGGGTCCCTTGCTCACTTTGCCACTGGATTCAAGATAGCCTGGCTGATGAGGGTTATGAACTCGAAACTGGTCACAGGATGCTTGTTTCCGGTCCAGGGAAGACATGCTTTGGCAGTTCGGGCTGGACTGTTCCCATGACGCACAGGGTCAGACTGATTTGCATATGGCCATGTCTAAACTGGGGTGGCGGAGTGAGCTAAAGAATGATGATGGATTAAACCCAGATGAGTTGACTGGGGGTGAGTGCTTGCAATGTTCAACACTCTGTCCATCATCCCCTTTGGTTTTCCTTTGTTTGCACTAAGTTGGCAGGGTATGCCCAGATGTGAGTCCCTTGCTCACTTTGCCATTGGATTCAAGATAGCCTGGCTGATGAGGGTTATGAACCTGAAACCGGTCCCAGGATGCTTGTTTCTGGCCCAGGGAAGACATGGCTTGGCAGTTCGGGCTGGACTGTTCCCATGAGGTACAGGGTCAGACTGATTTGCATATGGCTATGTCTGAACTGGGGTGGCGGAGTGAGCTAAAGAATGATGATGGATTAAACCCAGATGAGTTGATTGGGGGTGAGTGCTTGCAATGTTCAACACTCCGTCTATCATCCCCTTTGGTTTTGCTTTGTTCCCCCTAAGTTGGCAGGGTATGCCCAGACGTGGGTCCCTTGCTCACTTTGCCACTGGATTCAAATAGCCTGGCTGATGAGGGTTATGAACCCGAAACCGGTCCCAGGGTGCTTGTTTCCAGTCCATGGAAGGCATGGCTTTGCAGTTCGGGCTAGACTGTTCCCATGAGGCACAGGGCCAGACTGATTTACATATGGCTATGTCTGAACTGGGGTGGCAGAGTGAGCTATAGAATGATGATGGATTAAATCCAGATCAGTTGACTGGGGGTGGGTGCTTGCTATGTTCAACACTCTGTCCATCATTCCCTTTGGTTTTGCTTTGTTCGCCCTAAGTTGGCAGGGTAAGCCCAGACATGGGTCCCTTGCTCACTTTGCCACTGGATTCAAGATAGACTGGCTGAGGAGGGTTATTACCTCTAAGCTGGTCACAGGATGCTTGTTTCCGGTCCAGGGAAGACATGGCTTTGCAGTTCGGGCTGGACTGTTCCTATGAGGCACAGGGTGAAACTGATTTGCATATGGCCATGTCTGAACTGGGAAGGCGGAGTGAGCTAAAGAATGATGATGGATTGAACCCAGATCAGTTGACTGGGGGTGAGTGCTTGCAATGTTCAACACTCCGTCCATCATCCCCTTTGGTATTGCTTTGTTCGCCCTAAGTTAGCAGGGTATGCTCAGATGTGGGTCCTTTGCTCACTTTGCCACTGGAATCAAGATAGCCTGGCTGATGATGGTTATGAATCCGAAACCGGTCCCAGGATGCTTGTTTCCGGTCCAGGGAAGACATGGCTTGGCAGTTCGGGCTGGACTGTTCCCATGAGGCACAGGGTTAGACTGATTTGCATGTGGCCATGTCTGAACGGGGGAGGCGGGGTGAGCTAAAGAATGATGATGGATTAAACCCAGATCAGTTGACGGGGGTGAGTGCTCGCAATGTTCAACACTCCGTCCATCATCCCCTTTGGTTTTGCTTTGTCCGCCCTAAGTTGGCAGGCTATGCCCAGACGTGGGTCCCTTGCTGACTTTGTCACTGGATTCAAGATAGCCTAGCTGATGAGGGTTATGAACCTGAAAGCGGTCCCAGGATGCTTGTTTCCGGTCCAGGGAAGACATGGCTTGGCAGTTCGGGCTGGACTGTTCCCATGAGGCACAGGGTCAGACTGATTTGCACATGGCCATATCTGAACTGGGGAGGCGGAGTGAGCTAAAGAATGATGATGGATTAAACCCAGATGAGTTGACTGGGGGTGAGTGCTTGCAATGTTCAACACTCTGTCCATGATCCCCTTTGGTTTTCCTTTGTTCGCCCTAAGTTAGCAGGGTATACCCAGACGTGGGTCCCTTGCTCACTTTGCCACTGGATTCAAGATAGGCTGGCTGATGAGGGTTGTGAACCTGAAACCAGTCCCAGGGTGCTTGTTTCCAGTCCAGGGAAGACATGGCTTGGCAGTTCGGGCTGGACTGTTCCCATGAGGCACATGGTCAGACTGATTTCCATATGGCCATGTCTGAACTGGGGTGGCGGAGTGAGCTAAAGAATGATGATGGATTAAACCCAGATCAGTTGAGTGGGGGTGAGTGCTTGCAATATTCAACACTCCGTCCATCATCCCCTTTGGTATTCCTTTGTTCGCCCTAAGTTGGCAGGGTATGCCCAGACGTGGGTCCCTTGCTCACTTTGCCGCTGGATTCAAGATAGCCTGGCTGATGAGGTTTATGAACCCGTAACCGGTCCCAGGATGCTTGTTTGCCGTCCAGGGCGACATGGCTTGGGAGTTCGGGCTGGACTATTCCCATGAGGCACAGGGTCAGACTGATTTGCATATGGCCATGTCTGACCTGTGTTGGCGGAGTGACCTAAAGAATGATGATGGATTGAGCCCAGATCAGTTGACTGGGGGTGGGTGCTTGCAATGTTCAACATTCCGTCCATCATCCCCTTTGGTTTTGCTTTGTTCGCGCTAACTTGGAAGGTGATCTTCAGATGTTGGTCCCTTGCTCACGTTGCCACTGGATTCAAGATAGCCTGGCTGATGAGGGTTATGAACACGAAACCGGTCCCAGGATGCTTGTTTGTGGTCGAGGGAAGACATGGCTTTGCAGTTTGGGCTGGACTGTTCCCATGAGGCACAGGGTCAGACTGATTTGCATATCACCATGTCTGAACTGGGGTGGCGGAGTGAGCTAAAGAATGATGATGGATTAAACCCAGATGAGTTGACTGGGGTGAGTGCTTGCAATGTTCAAAACTCCGTCCATCATCCCCTTTGGTTTTGCTTTGTTCGCCCTTAGTTGGCAGGGTATTCCCAGACGTGGGTCCCTTGCTCACTTTGCCACTGGATTCAAGATAGCCTGGCTGATGAGGGTTATGAACCCGAAACCGGTCCCAGGATGCTTGCTTCCGGTCCAGGGAAGACATGGCTTGGTCGTTCGGGCTGGACTGTTCCCATGAGGCACAGGGTAAGTCTGATTTGCATATGGCTGTGTCTGAACTGGGGTGGCGGAGTGACCTAAAGAATGATGATGGATGGAATCCAGATCAGTTGACTGGTGGTGAGTGCTTGCAATGTTCAACACTCCGTCCATCATCTCCTTTGGTTTTGGTTTGTTCGACCTAAGTTGGCAGGGTATGCCCAGACGTGGGTCCCTTGCTCACTTTGCCACTGGATTCAAGATAGCCTGGCTGATGAGGGTTATGAACCTGAAACCAGTCCCAGGGTGCTTGTTTCCAGTCGAGGGAAGACATGGCTTGGCAGTTCGGGCTGGACTGTTCCCATGAGGCACAGGGTCAGACTGATATGCATATGGCCATGTCTGACCTGGGGTGGCGGAGGAACCTAAAGAATGATGATGGATTGAACCCAGATCAGTTGACTGGGGGTGAGTGCTTGCAATGTTCAGCACTCTGTCCATCATCCCCTTTGGTTTAGCTTTGTTCGCCCTAAGTTGGAAGGGGATGCCCAGATGTGGGTCCCTTGCTCACTTTGCCACTGGATTCAAGATAGCCTGGCTGATGTGGGTTATGAACCGGAAACCGGTCCCAGGGTGCTTGTTTCCGGTCCAGGGAAGACATGGCTTGGCAGTTCGGGCTGGACTGTTCCCATGAGGCACAGGGTCAGACTGATTTGCATATGGCCATGTCTGAACTGGGGTGGCGGAGTGAGCTAAAGAATGATGATGGATTAAACCCAGATCAGTTAAGTGGGGGTGAGTGCTTGCAATGTTCAACACTCCGTCCATCATCCCCTTTGGTATTCTGTTGTTCGCCCTAAGTTACCAGGGTATGCCAAGACGTGGGTCCCTTTCTCACTCTGCCACTGTATTCAAGATAGCCTGGCTGATGAGGGTTATGAACCCGTAACCGGTCCCAGGATGCTTGTTTCCGGTCCAGGGAAGACATAGCTTGGGAGTTCGGGCTAGACTGTTCCCATGAGGCACAGGGTCAGACTGATTTGCATATGGCTATGTCTGAACTGGGGTGGCGGAGTGAGCTATGGAATGATGATGGATTAAATCCAGATCAGTTGACTGGGGGTGGGTGCTTGCAATGTTCAACACTCCGTCCATTATCCCCTTTAGTTTTGCTTTGTTCGCCCTAAGTTGGCAGGGTATGCCCAGACATGGGTCCCTTACTCACTTTGCCACTGGATTCAAGATAGCCTGGCTGATGAGGGTTATGAACCCGAAACCGGTCCCAGGATGCTTGTCTCCGGTCCAGGGAAGACATGGCTTGGCAGTTCGGGCTGGACTGTTCCCATGACGCACAGGGTCAGACTGATTTGCATATGGCCATGTCTGAACTGGGGTGGCGGAGTGAGCTAAAGAATGATGATGGATTAAACCCAGATGAGTTGACTGGGGGTGAGTGCTTGCAATGTTCAACACTCTGTCCATCATCCCCTTTGGTTTTCCTTTGTTTGCCCTAAATTGGCAGGGTATGCCCAGATGTGAGTCCCTTGCTCACTTTGCCATTGGATACAAGATAGGCTGGCTGATGAGGGTTATGAACCTGAAACCAGTCCCAGGGTGCTTGTTTCCAGTCCAGGGAAGACATGGCTTGGCAGTTCGGGCTGGACTGTTCCCATGAGGCACATGGTCAGACTGATTTGCATATGGCCATGTCTGACCTGGGGTGACGGAGTGACCTAAAGAATGATGATGGATTGAGCCCAGATCAGTTGACTGGGGGTGAGTGCTTGCAATGTTCAACGTTCCGTCCATCATCCCCTTTGGTTTTGCTTTGTTCGCGCTAAATTGGAAGGGGATGCCCAGATGTGGGTCCCTTGCTCACGTTGCCACTGGATTCAAGATAGCCTGGCTGATGAGGGTTATGAACCCGAAACCGCTCCCAGGATGCTTGTTTATGGTCGAGGGAAGACATTGCTTTGCAGTTTGGGCTGGACTGTTCCCATGAGGCACAGGGCCAGACTGATTTGCATATGGCCATGTCTGAACTGGGGTGGCGGAGTGAGCTAAAGAATGATGATGGATTAAACCCAGATGAGTTGACTGGGGTGAGTGCTTGCAATGTTCAAAACTCCGTCCATCATCCCCTTTGGTTTTGCTTTGTTCGCCCTAAGTTGGCAGGGTATTCCCAGACGTGGGTCCCTTGCTCACTTTGCCACTGGATTCAAGATAGCCTGGCTGATGTGGGTTATGAACCCGAAACCGGTCCCAGGATGCTTGTTTCCAGTCCAGGGAAGACATGGCTTGGCAGTTCGGGCTGGACTGTTCCCATGAGGCACAGGGTTAGACTGGTTTGCATATGGCCATGTCTGACCTGGGGAGGCGGAGTGAGCTAAAGAATGATGATGGATTGAACCCGGATCAGTTGACTGGGGGTGAGTGCTTGCAGTGTTCAGCACTCCGTCTATCATCCCCTTTGGTTTTCCTTTGTTCACCCTAACTTGGCAGGGTATGCCCAGACGTGGGTCCCTTGCTCACTTTACCACTGGATTCAAGATAGCCTGGCTGATGAGGGTTTTGAACCCGAAACCAGTCCCAGGATGCTTGTTTCCAGTCCAGGGAAGACATGGCTTGGCTGTTCGGGCTGGACGGTTCCCGTGAGGCACAGGGTCAGACTGATTTGCATATGGCCATGTCTGAACTGGGGTGGCGGAGTGAGCTAAAGAATGATGATGGATTAAACCCAGATGAGTTGACTGGCGGTGAGTGCTTGCAATGTTCAACACTCCGTCTATCATCCCCTTTGGTTTTGCTTTGTTGCCCCTAAGTTGGCAGGGTATGCCCAGACGTGGGTCCCTTGCTCACTTTGCCACTGGATTCAAGCTAGCCTGGTTGATGAGGGTTATCCACCTGAAACCAGTCCCAGGGTGCTTGTTTCCAGTCCAGGGAAGACATGGCTTGGCAGTTTGGGCTGGACTGTTCCCATGAGGCACATGGTCAGACTGATTTGCATATGGCCATGTCTGACCTGTGTTGGCGGAGTGACCTAAAGAATGAGGATGGATTGAGCTCAGATCAGTTGACTGGGGGTGAGGGCTTGCAATGTTCAACATTCCGTCCATCATCCCCTTTGGTTTTGCTTTGTTCCCACTAAATTGGAAGGGGATGCCCAGATGTGGGTCCCTTGCTCACGTTGCCACTGGATTCAAGATAGCCTTGCTGATGAGGGTTATGAACCCGAAACCGGTCTCAGGATGCTTGTTTCCAGTCCAGGGAAGACATGGCTTGGCAGTTCGAGCTGGACTGTTCCCATGAGGCACATGGTCAGACTGATTTGCGTATGGCCATGTCTGAACTGGAGTGGCGGAGTGAGCTAAATAATGATGATGGATTAAACCAAGATCAGTTGAGTGGGGGTGAGCGCTTGCAATGTTCAACACTCCGTCCATCATCCCCTTTGGTATTCCTTTGTTCGCCCTAAGTTGGCAGGGTATGCCCAGATGTGGGTCCCTTGCTCACGTTGCCACTGGATTCAAGATAGCCTTGCTGATGAGGGTTATGAACCCGAAACCGGTCCCAGGATGCTTGTTTCCAGTCCAGGGAAGACATGGCTTGGCAGTTCGGGCTGGACTGTTCCCATGAGGCACATGGTCAGACTGATTTGCGTATGGCCATGTCTGAACTGGGGTGGCGGAGTGAGCTAAATAATGATGATGGATTAAACCAAGATCAGTTGAGTGGGGGTGAGCGCTTGCAATGTTCAACACTCCGTCCATCATCCCCTTTGGTATTCCTTTGTTCGCCCTAAGTTGGCAGGGTATGCCCAGATGTGGGTCCCTTGCTCACTTTGCCACTGGATTCAAGATAGCCTGGCTGATGAGGTTTATGAACCCGTAACCGGTCCCAGGATGCTTGTTTACCGTCCAGGGAAGACATGGCTTGGGAGTTCGGGCTGGACTATTCCCATGAGGCACAGGGTCAGACTGATTTGCATATGGCCATGTCTGACCTGTGTTGGCGGAGTGACCTAAAGAATGATGATGGATTGAGCCCAGATCAGTTAACTGGGGCTGAGTGCTTGCAATGTTCAACGTTCCGTCCATCATCCCCTTTGGTTTTGCTTTGTTCGCGCTAAATTGGAAGTGGATGCCCAGATGTGGGTCCCTTGCTCACGTTGCCACTGGATTCAAGATAGCCTGGCTGATGAGGGTTATGAACCCGAAACCGGTCCCAGGATGCTTGTTTATGGTCGAGGGAAGACATTGCTGTGCAGTTTGGGCTGGACTGTTCCCATGAGGCACAGGGTCAGACTGATTTGCATATGGCCATGTCTGAACTGGGGTGGCAGATTGAGCTAAAGAATGATGATGGATTAAACCCAGATGAGTTGACTGGGGTGAGTGCTTGCAATGTTCAAAACTCCGTCAATCATCCCCTTTGGTTTTACTTTGTTCCCGCTAAGTTGGCAGGGTATTCCCAGACGTGGGTCTCTTGCTCACTTTGCCACTGGATTCAAGATAGCCTGGCTGATGAGGGTTATTTACCCGAAACCGGTCCCAGGATGCTTGTTTCCAGTCCAGGGAAGACATGGCTTGGCAGTTCGGGCTGGACTGTTCCCATGAGGCACAGGGTAAGTCTGATTTGCATATGGCTGTGTCTGAACTGGGGTGGCGGAGTGACCTAAAGAATGATGATGGATGGAATCCAGATCAGTTGACTGGTGGTGAGTGCTTGCAATGTTCAACACTCCGTCCATCATCTCCTTTGGTTTTGGTTTGTTCGACCTAAGTTGGCAGGGTATGCCCAGACGTGGGTCCCTTGCTCACTTTGCCACTGGATTCAAGATAGCCTGGCTGATGAGGGTTATGAACCTGAAACCAGTCCCAGGGTGCTTGTTTCCAGTCGAGGGAAGACATGGCTTGGCAGTTCGGGCTGGACTGTTCCCATGAGGCACAGGGTCAGACTGATATGCATATGGCCATGTCTGACCTGGGGTGGCGGAGGAACCTAAAGAATGATGATGGATTGAACCCAGATCAGTTGACTGGGGGTGAGTGCTTGCAATGTTCAGCACTCTGTCCATCATCCCCTTTGGTTTAGCTTTGTTCGCCCTAAGTTGGAAGGGGATGCCCAGATGTGGGTCCCTTGCTCACTTTGCCACTGGATTCAAGATAGCCTGGCTGATGTGGGTTATGAACCGGAAACCGGTCCCAGGGTGCTTGTTTCCGGTCCAGGGAAGACATGGCTTGGCAGTTCGGGCTGGACTGTTCCCATGAGGCACAGGGTCAGACTGATTTGCATATGGCCATGTCTGAACTGGGGTGGCGGAGTGAGCTAAAGAATGATGATGGATTAAACCCAGATCAGTTAAGTGGGGGTGAGTGCTTGCAATGTTCAACACTCCGTCCATCATCCCCTTTGGTATTCTGTTGTTCGCCCTAAGTTACCAGGGTATGCCAAGACGTGGGTCCCTTTCTCACTCTGCCACTGTATTCAAGATAGCCTGGCTGATGAGGGTTATGAACCCGTAACCGGTCCCAGGATGCTTGTTTCCGGTCCAGGGAAGACATAGCTTGGGAGTTCGGGCTAGACTGTTCCCATGAGGCACAGGGTCAGACTGATTTGCATATGGCTATGTCTGAACTGGGGTGGCGGAGTGAGCTATGGAATGATGATGGATTAAATCCAGATCAGTTGACTGGGGGTGGGTGCTTGCAATGTTCAACACTCCGTCCATTATCCCCTTTAGTTTTGCTTTGTTCGCCCTAAGTTGGCAGGGTATGCCCAGACATGGGTCCCTTACTCACTTTGCCACTGGATTCAAGATAGCCTGGCTGATGAGGGTTATGAACCCGAAACCGGTCCCAGGATGCTTGTCTCCGGTCCAGGGAAGACATGGCTTGGCAGTTCGGGCTGGACTGTTCCCATGACGCACAGGGTCAGACTGATTTGCATATGGCCATGTCTGAACTGGGGTGGCGGAGTGAGCTAAAGAATGATGATGGATTAAACCCAGATGAGTTGACTGGGGGTGAGTGCTTGCAATGTTCAACACTCTGTCCATCATCCCCTTTGGTTTTCCTTTGTTTGCCCTAAATTGGCAGGGTATGCCCAGATGTGAGTCCCTTGCTCACTTTGCCATTGGATACAAGATAGGCTGGCTGATGAGGGTTATGAACCTGAAACCAGTCCCAGGGTGCTTGTTTCCAGTCCAGGGAAGACATGGCTTGGCAGTTCGGGCTGGACTGTTCCCATGAGGCACATGGTCAGACTGATTTGCATATGGCCATGTCTGACCTGGGGTGACGGAGTGACCTAAAGAATGATGATGGATTGAGCCCAGATCAGTTGACTGGGGGTGAGTGCTTGCAATGTTCAACGTTCCGTCCATCATCCCCTTTGGTTTTGCTTTGTTCGCGCTAAATTGGAAGGGGATGCCCAGATGTGGGTCCCTTGCTCACGTTGCCACTGGATTCAAGATAGCCTGGCTGATGAGGGTTATGAACCCGAAACCGCTCCCAGGATGCTTGTTTATGGTCGAGGGAAGACATTGCTTTGCAGTTTGGGCTGGACTGTTCCCATGAGGCACAGGGCCAGACTGATTTGCATATGGCCATGTCTGAACTGGGGTGGCGGAGTGAGCTAAAGAATGATGATGGATTAAACCCAGATGAGTTGACTGGGGTGAGTGCTTGCAATGTTCAAAACTCCGTCCATCATCCCCTTTGGTTTTGCTTTGTTCGCCCTAAGTTGGCAGGGTATTCCCAGACGTGGGTCCCTTGCTCACTTTGCCACTGGATTCAAGATAGCCTGGCTGATGTGGGTTATGAACCCGAAACCGGTCCCAGGATGCTTGTTTCCAGTCCAGGGAAGACATGGCTTGGCAGTTCGGGCTGGACTGTTCCCATGAGGCACAGGGTTAGACTGGTTTGCATATGGCCATGTCTGACCTGGGGAGGCGGAGTGAGCTAAAGAATGATGATGGATTGAACCCGGATCAGTTGACTGGGGGTGAGTGCTTGCAGTGTTCAGCACTCCGTCTATCATCCCCTTTGGTTTTCCTTTGTTCACCCTAACTTGGCAGGGTATGCCCAGACGTGGGTCCCTTGCTCACTTTACCACTGGATTCAAGATAGCCTGGCTGATGAGGGTTTTGAACCCGAAACCAGTCCCAGGATGCTTGTTTCCAGTCCAGGGAAGACATGGCTTGGCTGTTCGGGCTGGACGGTTCCCGTGAGGCACAGGGTCAGACTGATTTGCATATGGCCATGTCTGAACTGGGGTGGCGGAGTGAGCTAAAGAATGATGATGGATTAAACCCAGATGAGTTGACTGGCGGTGAGTGCTTGCAATGTTCAACACTCCGTCTATCATCCCCTTTGGTTTTGCTTTGTTGCCCCTAAGTTGGCAGGGTATGCCCAGACGTGGGTCCCTTGCTCACTTTGCCACTGGATTCAAGCTAGCCTGGTTGATGAGGGTTATCCACCTGAAACCAGTCCCAGGGTGCTTGTTTCCAGTCCAGGGAAGACATGGCTTGGCAGTTTGGGCTGGACTGTTCCCATGAGGCACATGGTCAGACTGATTTGCATATGGCCATGTCTGACCTGTGTTGGCGGAGTGACCTAAAGAATGAGGATGGATTGAGCTCAGATCAGTTGACTGGGGGTGAGGGCTTGCAATGTTCAACATTCTGTCCATCATCCCCTTTGGTTTTGCTTTGTTCCCACTAAATTGGAAGGGGATGCCCAGATGTGGGTCCCTTGCTCACGTTGCCACTGGATTCAAGATAGCCTTGCTGATGAGGGTTATGAACCCGAAACCGGTCCCAGGATGCTTGTTTCCAGTCCAGGGAAGACATGGCTTGGCAGTTCGAGCTGGACTGTTCCCATGAGGCACATGGTCAGACTGATTTGCGTATGGCCATGTCTGAACTGGAGTGGCGGAGTGAGCTAAATAATGATGATGGATTAAACCAAGATCAGTTGAGTGGGGGTGAGCGCTTGCAATGTTCAACACTCCGTCCATCATCCCCTTTGGTATTCCTTTGTTCGCCCTAAGTTGGCAGGGTATGCCCAGATGTGGGTCCCTTGCTCACGTTGCCACTGGATTCAAGATAGCCTTGCTGATGAGGGTTATGAACCCGAAACCGGTCCCAGGATGCTTGTTTCCAGTCCAGGGAAGACATGGCTTGGCAGTTCGGGCTGGACTGTTCCCATGAGGCACATGGTCAGACTGATTTGCGTATGGCCATGTCTGAACTGGGGTGGCGGAGTGAGCTAAATAATGATGATGGATTAAACCAAGATCAGTTGAGTGGGGGTGAGCGCTTGCAATGTTCAACACTCCGTCCATCATCCCCTTTGGTATTCCTTTGTTCGCCCTAAGTTGGCAGGGTATGCCCAGATGTGGGTCCCTTGCTCACTTTGCCACTGGATTCAAGATAGCCTGGCTGATGAGGTTTATGAACCCGTAACCGGTCCCAGGATGCTTGTTTACCGTCCAGGGAAGACATGGCTTGGGAGTTCGGGCTGGACTATTCCCATGAGGCACAGGGTCAGACTGATTTGCATATGGCCATGTCTGACCTGTGTTGGCGGAGTGACCTAAAGAATGATGATGGATTGAGCCCAGATCAGTTAACTGGGGCTGAGTGCTTGCAATGTTCAACGTTCCGTCCATCATCCCCTTTGGTTTTGCTTTGTTCGCGCTAAATTGGAAGTGGATGCCCAGATGTGGGTCCCTTGCTCACGTTGCCACTGGATTCAAGATAGCCTGGCTGATGAGGGTTATGAACCCGAAACCGGTCCCAGGATGCTTGTTTATGGTCGAGGGAAGACATTGCTGTGCAGTTTGGGCTGGACTGTTCCCATGAGGCACAGGGTCAGACTGATTTGCATATGGCCATGTCTGAACTGGGGTGGCAGATTGAGCTAAAGAATGATGATGGATTAAACCCAGATGAGTTGACTGGGGTGAGTGCTTGCAATGTTCAAAACTCCGTCAATCATCCCCTTTGGTTTTACTTTGTTCCCGCTAAGTTGGCAGGGTATTCCCAGACGTGGGTCTCTTGCTCACTTTGCCACTGGATTCAAGATAGCCTGGCTGATGAGGGTTATTTACCCGAAACCGGTCCCAGGATGCTTGTTTCCAGTCCAGGGAAGACATGGCTTGGCAGTTCGGGCTGGACTGTTCCCATGAGGCACAGGGTCAGACTGATTTGCATATGGCCATGTCTGAACTGGGGTGGCGGAGTGAGCTAAAGAATGATGAGGGGATTGAACCCAGATCAGTTGACTGGGGGTGAGTGCTTGCAGTGTTCAGCACTCCGTCTATCATCCCCTTTGGTTTTGCTTTGTTCCCCCTAAGTTGGAAGGGTATGCCCAGACGTGGGTCCCTTGCTCACTTTGCCACTGGATTCAAGCTAGCCTGGCTGATGACGGTTATGAACCTGAAACCGGTCCCAAGATGCTTGTTTCTGGTCCAGGGAAGACATGGCTTGGCAGTTCGGGCTGGACTGTTCCCATGAGGTACAGGGTCAGACTGATTTGCATATGGCTATGTCTGAACTGGGGTGGCGGAGTGAGCTAAAGAATGATGATGGATTAAACCCAGATGAGTTGATTGGGGGTGAGTGCTTGCAATGTTCAACACTCCGTCTATCATCCCCTTTGGTTTTGCTTTGTTCCCCCTAAGTTGGCAGGGTATGCCCAGACGTGGGTCCCTTGCTCACTTTGCCACTGGATTCAAATAGCCTGGCTGATGAGGGTTATGAACCCGAAAACGGTCCCAGGATGCTTGTTTCCAGTCCATGGAAGGCATGGCTTTGCAGTTCGGGCTAGACTGTTCCCATGAGGCACAGGGCCAGACTGATTTGCATATGGCTATGTCTGAACTGGGGTGGCAGAGTGAGCTATAGAATGATGATGGATTAAACCCAGATCAGTTGACTGGGGGTGGGTGCTTGCCATGTTCAACACTCTGTCCATCATTCCCTTTGGTTTTGCTTTGTTCGCCCTAAGTTGGCAGGGTAAGCCCAGACATGGGTCCCTTGCTCACTTTGCCACTGGATTCAAGATAGACTGGCTGAGGAGGGTTATTACCTCTAAGCTGGTCACAGGATGCTTGTTTCCGGTCCAGGGAAGACATGGCTTTGCAGTTCGGGCTGGACTGTTCCTATGAGGCACAGGGTGAAACTGATTTGCATATGGCCATGTCTGAACTGGGAAGGCGGAGTGAGCTAAAGAATGATGATGGATTGAACCCAGATCAGTTGACTGGGGGTGAGTGCTTGCAATGTTCAACACTCCGTCCATCATCCCCTTTGGTATTGCTTTGTTCGCCCTAAGTTAGCAGGGTATGCCCTGATGTGGGTCCTTTGCTCACTTTGCCACTGGAATCAAGATAGCCTGGCTGATGAGGGTTATGAACCTGAAACCAGTCCCAGGGTGCTTGTTTCCAGTCCAGGGAAGACATGGCTTGGCAGTTCGGGCTGGACTGTTCCCATGAGGCACATGGTCAGACTGATTTGCATATGGCCATGTCTGAACTGGGGTGGCGGAGTGAGCTAAAGAATGATGATGGATTAAACCAAGATCAGTTGAGTGGGGGTGAGTGCTTGCAATGTTCAACACTCCGTCCATCATCCTCTTTGGTATTGCTTTGTTCGCCCTAAGTTGACAGGGTATGCCCAGACGTGGGTCGCTTGCTCACTTTGCCACTGGATTCAAGATAGCCTGGCTGATCAGGGTTATGAACCCGAAACCGGTCCCAGGATGCTTGTTTACGGTCCAGGGAAGACATGGCTTTGCAGTTTGGACTGGACTGTTCCCATGAGGCACAGAGTCAGACTGATTTGCATATGGCCATGTCTGAACTGGGGTGGCGGAGTGAGCTAAAGAATGATGATAGATTAAACCCAGATAAGTTGACTGGGGTGAGTGCTTGCAATGTTCAAAACTCCGTCCATCACCCCCTTTGGTTTTGCTTTGTTTGCCCTAAGTTGCCAGGGTATGCCCAGACATGGGTCCCTTGCTCACTTTGCCACTGGATTCAAGATAGCCTGGCTGAGGAGGGTTATGAACTCGAAGCTGGTCACAGGATGCTTGTTTCCGGTCCAGGGTAGACATGGCTTTGCAGTTCGGGTTGGCCTGTTCCTATACAGGCACAGGGTCAGACTGATTTGCATATGGCCATGTCTGAACTGGGGAGGCGGAGTGAGCTAAAGAATGATGATGGATTGAACCCAGATCAGTTGACTGAGGGTGAGTGCTTGCAATGTTCAGCACTCCGTCCATCATCCCCTTTAGTTTTGCTTTGTTCGCGCTAAGTTGGAAAGGGATGCCCAGATGTGCGTCCCTTGCTCACGTTGCCACTGGATTCAAGATAGCCTGGTTGATGAGGGTTATGAACCCGAAACCGGTCCCAGGATGCTTAATTACGGTCCAGGGAAGACATGGCTTTGCAGTTTGGGCTGGACTGTTCCCATGAGGCACAGTGTCAGACTGATTTGCATATGGCCATGTCTGAACTGGGGTGGCAGAGTGAGCTAAAGAATGATGATAGATTAAACCCAGATGAGTTGACTGGGATTGGTGCTTGGAATGTTCAAAACTCCGTCCATCATCCCCTTTGGTTTTGCTTTGTTCGCCCTAAGTTTGCAGGGTATTCCCAGACGTGGGTCCCTTGCTCACTTTGCCACTGGAATCAAGATAGCCTGGCTGATGATGGTTATGAATCCGAAACCGGTCCCAGGATGCTTGTTTCCGGTCCAGGGAAGACATGGCTTGGCAGTTCGGGCTGGACTGTTCCCATGAGGCACAGGGTCAGACTGATTTGCATGTGGCCATGTCTGAACTGGGGAGGCGGGGTGAGCTAAAGAATGATGATGGATTAAACCCAGATCAGTTGACGGGGGTGAGTGCTCGCAATGTTCAACACTCCGTCCATCATCCCCTTTGGTTTTGCTTTGTCTGCCCTAAGTTGGCAGGCTATGCCCAGACGTGGGTCCCTTGCTGACTTTGTCACTGGATTCAAGATAGCCTAGCTGATGAGGGTTATGAACCTGAAAGCGGTCCCAGGAGGCTTGTTTCCGGTCCAGGGAAGACATGGCTTGGCAGTTCGGGCTGGACTGTTCCCATGAGGCACAGGGTCAGACTGATTTGCATATGGTCATATCTGAACTGGGGAGGCGGAGTGAGCTAAAGAATGATGATGGATTAAACCCAGATGAGTTGACTGGGGGTGAGTTCTTGCAATGTTCAACACTCTGTCCATGATCCCCTTTGGTTTTCCTTTGTTCGCCCTAAGTTAGCAGGGTATACCCAGACGTGGGTCCCTTGCTCACTTTGCCACTGGATTCAAGATAGGCTGGCTGATGAGGGTTGTGAACCTGAAACCAGTCCCAGGGTGCTTGTTTCCAGTCCAGGGAAGACATGGCTTGGCAGTTCGGGCTGGACTGTTCCCATGAGGCACATGGTCAGACTGATTTGCATATGGCCATGTCTGAACTGGGGTGGCGGAGTGAGCTAAAGAATGATGGATTAAACCCAGATCAGTTGAGTGGGGGTGAGTGCTTGCAATGTTCAACACTCCGTCCATCATCCCCTTTGGTATTCCTTTGTTCGCCCTAAGTTGGCAGGGTATGCCCAGATGTGGGTCCCTTGCTCACTTTGCCACTGGATTCAAGATAGCCTGGCTGATGAGGTTTATGAACCCGTAACCGGTCCCAAGATGCTTGTTTCCCGTTCAGGGACGACATGGCTTGGGAGTTCGGGCTGGACTATTCCCATGAGGCACAGGGTCAGACTGATTTGCATATGGCCATGTCTGACCTGTGTTGGCGGAGTGACCTAAAGAATGATGATGGATTGAGCTCAGATCAGTTGACTGGGGGTGGGTGCTTCCAATGTTCAACATTCCGTCCATCATCCCCTTTGGTTTTGCTTTGTTCGCGCTAACTTGGAAGGTGATCTTCAGATGTTGGTCCCTTGCTCACGTTGCCACTGGATTCAAGATAGCCTGGCTGATGAGGGTTATGAACCCGAAACCGGTCCCAGGATGCTTGTTTGTGGTCGAGGGAAGACATGGCTTTGCAGTTTGGGCTGGACTGTTCCCATGAGGCACAGGGTCAGACTGATTTGCATATCACCATGTCTGAACTGGGGTGGCGGAGTGAGCTAAAGAATGATGATGGATTAAACCCAGATGAGTTGACTGGGGTGAGTGCTTGCAATGTTCAAAACTCCGTCCATCATCCCCTTTGGTTTTGCTTTGTTCGCCCTGAGTTGGCATGGTATTCCCAGACGTGGGTCCCTTGCTCACTTTGCCACTGGATTCAAGATAGCCTGGCTGATGAGGGTTATGAACCCGAAACCGGTCCCAGGATGCTTGTTTCCAGTCCAGTGAAGACATGGCTTGGCAGTTCGGGCTGGACTGTTCCCATGAGGCACAGGGTCAGACTGGTTTGCATATGGCTATGTCTAAACTGGGGAGGCGGAGTGAGCTAAAGAATGATGATGGATTGATCTCGGATCAGTTGACTGGGGGTGAGGGCTTGCAGTGTTCAGCACTCCGTCTATCATCCCCTTTGGTTTTGCTTTGTTCCCCCTAAATTGGCAGGGTATGCCCAGACGTGGGTCTCTTGCTCACTTTGCCACTGGATTCAAGCTAGCCTGGATGAGGAGGTTTATGAACTCGCAGCTCGTCACAGGATGCTTGTTTCCGGTCCAGGGAAGACATGGATTTGCAGTTCGGGCTGGACTGTTTCTATGAGGCACAGGGTCAAACTGATTTGCATATGGCCATGTCTGAACTGGGGAGGCGGAGTGAGCAAAAGAATGATGATGGATTAAACCCAGATCAGTTTACTGGGGGTGAGTTCTCGCAATGTTCAACACTCCGTCCATCATCCCCTTTCGTTTTGCTTTGTCCGCCCTAAGTTGACAGTGTATGCCCAGACATGGGTCCCTTGCTCACTTTGCCACTGGATTCAAGATAGCCTGGCTGATGAGGGTTATGAACCCGTAATCGGTCCCAGGATGCTTGTTTTCGGTCCAGGGAAGACATGGCTTGGCAGTTCGGGCTGGACGGTTCCCGTGAGGCACAGGGTCAGACTGATTTGCATATGGCCATGTCTGACCTGGGGTGGCGGAGTGAGCTAAAGAATGATGATGGATTAAACCCAGATCAGTTGAGTGGGGGTGAGTGCTTGCAATGTTCAACACTCCGTCCATCATCCCCTTTGGTATTCCTTTGTTCGCCCTAAGTTGACAGGGTATGCCCAGACGTGGGTCCCTTGCTCACTTTGCCACTGGATTCAAGATAGCCTGGCTGATAAGGGTTATGAACCCGAAACCGGTCCCAGGATGCTTGTTTCCGGTCCAGGGAAGACATGGCTTGGGAGTTAGGGCTGGACTGTTCCCATGAGGCACAGGGTAAGACTGATTTGCATATGGCCATGTCTGAACTGGGGTGGCGGAGTGAGCTAAAGAATGATGATGGATTGAACCCAGATCAGTTGACTGGGGGTGAGTGCTTGCAGTGCTCAGCACTCCGTCTATCATCCCCTTTGGTTTTGCTTTGTTCCCCCTAAGTTGGCAGGGTATGCCCAGACGTGGGTCCCTTGCTCACTTTGCCACTGGATTCAAGCTAGCCTGGCTGATGACGGTTATGAACCTGAAACCGGTCCCAGGATGCTTGTTTCTGGTCCAGGGAAGACATGGCTTGGCAGTTCGGGCTGGACTGTTCCCATGAGGTACAGGGTCAAACTGATTTGCATATGGCTATGTCTGAACTGGGGTGGCGGAGTGAGCTAAAGAATGATGATGGATTAAACCCAGATGAGTTGATTGGGGGTGAGTGCTTGCAATGTTCAACACTCCGTCCATCATCCCCTTTGGTATTCCTTTGTTCGCCCTAAGTTGACAGGGTATGCCCAGACGTGGGTCCCTTGCTCACTTTGCCACTGGATTCAAGATAGCCTGGCTGATAAGGGTTATGAACCCGAAACCGGTCCCAGGATGCTTGTTTCCGGTCCAGGGAAGACATGGCTTGGGAGTTAGGGCTGGACTGTTCCCATGAGGCACAGGGTAAGACTGATTTGCATATGGCCATGTCTGAACTGGGGTGGCGGAGTGAGCTAAAGAATGATGATGGATTGAACCCAGATCAGTTGACGGGGGGTGAGTGCTTGCAGTGCTCAGCACTCCGTCTATCATCCCCTTTGGTTTTGCTTTGTTCCCCCTAAGTTGGCAGGGTATGCCCAGACGTGGGTCCCTTGCTCACTTTGCCACTGGATTCAAGCTAGCCTGGCTGATGACGGTTATGAACCTGAAACCGGTCCCAGGATGCTTGTTTCTGGTCCAGGGAAGACATGGCTTGGCAGTTCGGGCTGGACTGTTCCCATGAGGTACAGGGTCAGACTGATTTGCATATGGCTATGTCTGAACTGGGGTGGCGGAGTGAGCTAAAGAATGATGATGGATTAAACCCAGATGAGTTGATTGGGGGTGAGTGCTTGCAATGTTCAACACTCCGTCTATCATCCCCTTTGGTTTTGCTTTGTTCCCCCTAAGTTGGCAGGGTATGCCCAGACGTGGGTCCCTTGCTCACTTTGCCACTGGATTCAAATAGCCTGGCTGATGAGGGTTATGAACCCGAAACCGGTCCCAGGGTGCTTGTTTCCAGTCCATGGAAGGCATGGCTTTGCAGTTCGGGCTAGACTGTTCCCATGAGGCACAGGGCCAGACTGATTTACATATGGCTATGTCTGAACTGGGGTGGCAGAGTGAGCTATAGATTGATGATGGATTAAATCCAGATCAGTTGACTGGGGGTGGGTGCTTGCCATGTTCAACACTCTGTCCATCATTCCCTTTGGTTTTGCTTTGTTCGCCCTAAGTTGGCAGGGTAAGCCCAGACATGGGTCCCTTGCTCACTTTGCCACTGGATTCAAGATAGACTGGCTGAGGAGGGTTATTACCTCTAAGCTGGTCACAGGATGCTTGTTTCCGGTCCAGGGAAGACATGGCTTTGCAGTTCGGGCTGGACTGTTCCTATGAGGCACAGGGTGAAACTGATTTGCATATGGCCATGTCTGAACTGGGAAGGCGGAGTGAGCTAAAGAATGATGATGGATTGAACCCAGATCAGTTGACTGGGGGTGAGTGCTTGCAATGTTCAACACTCCGTCCATCATCCCCTTTGGTATTGCTTTGTTCGCCCTAAGTTAGCAGGGTATGCCCAGATGTGGGTCCTTTGCTCACTTTGCCACTGGAATAAAGATAGCCTGGATGATGAGGGTTATGAACCTGAAACCAGTCCCAGGGTGCTTGTTTCCAGTCCAGGGAAGACATGGCTTGGCAGTTCGGGCTGGACTGTTCCCATGAGGCACATGGTCAGACTGATTTGCATATGGCCATGTCTGAACTGGGGTGGCGGAGTGAGCTAAAGAATGATGATGTATTAAACCAAGATCAGTTGAGTGGGGGTGAGTGCTTGCAATTTTCAACACTCCGTCCATCATCCCCTTTGGTATTGCTTTGTTCGCCCTAAGTTGACAGGGTATGCCCAGACGTGGGTCCCTTGCTCACTTTGCCACTGGATTCAAGATAGCCTGGCTGATAAGGGTTATGAACCCGAAACCGGTCCCAGGATGCTTGTTTACGGTCCAGGGAAGACATGGCTTTGCAGTTTGGGCTGGACTGTTCCCATGAGGCACAGAGTCAGACTGATTTGCATATGGCCATGTCTGAACTGGGGTGGCGGAGTGAGCTAAAGAATGATGATGGATTAAACCCAGATAAGTTGACTGGGGTGAGTGCTTGCAATGTTCAAAACTCCGTCCATCATCCCCTTTGGTTTTGCTTTGTTTGCCCTAAGTTGGCAGGGTATGCCCAGACATGGGTCCCTTGCTCACTTTGCCACTGGATTCAAGATAGCCTGGCTGAGGAGGGTTATGAACTCGAAGCTGGTCACAGGATGCTTGTTTCCGGTCCAGGGTAGACATGGCTTTGCAGTTCGGGTTGGCCTGTTGCTATACAGGCACAGGGTCAGACTGATTTGCATATGGCCATGTCTGAACTGGGGAGGCGGAGTGAGCTAAAGAATGATGATGGATTGAACCCAGATCAGTTGACTGAGGGTGAGTGCTTGCAATGTTCAGCACTCCGTCCATCATCCCCTTTAGTTTTGCTTTGTTCGCGCTAAGTTGGAAAGGGATGCCCAGATGTGCGTCCCTTGCTCACGTTGCCACTGGATTCAAGATAGCCTGGTTGATGAGGGTTATGAACCCGAAACCGGTCCCAGGATGCTTAATTACGGTCCAGGGAAGACATGGCTTAGCAGTTTGGGCTGGACTGTTCCCATGAGGCACAGTGTCAGACTGATTTGCATATGGCCATGTCCGAACTGGGGTGGCAGAGTGAGCTAAAGCATGATGATGGATTAAACCCAGATGAGTTGACTGGGATTGGTGCTTGGAATGTTCAAAACTCCGTCCATCATCCCCTTTGGTTTTGCTTTGTTCGCCCTAAGTTTGCAGGGTATTCCCAGACGTGGGTCCCTTGCTCACTTTGTCACTGGATTCAAGATAGCCTGACTGATGAGGGTTATGAACCCGAAACCGGTCCCAGGATGCTTGTTTCCAGTCCATGGAAGGCATGGCTTTGCAGTTCGGGCTAGACTGTTCCCATGAGGCACAGGGCCAGACTGATTTGCATATGGCTATGTCTGAACTGGGGTGGCAGAGTGAGCTATAGAATGATGATGGATTAAACCCAGATCAGTTGACTGGGGGTGGGTGCTTGCCATGTTCAACACTCTGTCCATCATCCCCTTTGGTTTTGATTTGTTCGCCCTAAGTTGGCAGGGTAAGCCCAGACATGGGTCCCTTGCTCACTTTGCCACTGGATTTAAGATAGCCTGGCTGAGGAGGGTTATTACCTCGAAGCTGGTCACAGGATGCTTGTTTCCGGTCCAGGGAAGACATGGCTTTGCAGTTCGGGCTGGACTGTTCCTATGAGGCACAGGGTGAAACTGATTTGCATATGGCCATGTCTGAACTGGGAAGGCGGAGTGAGCTAAAGAATGATGATGGATTGAACCCAGATCAGTTGACTGGGGGTGAGTGCTTGCAATGTTCAACACTCCGTCCATCATCCCCTTTGGTATTGCTTTGTTCGCCCTAAGTTAGCAGGGTATGCTCAGATGTTGGTCCTTTGCTCACTTTGCCACTGGAATCAAGATAGCCTGGCTGATGATGGTTATGAATCCGAAACCGGTCCCAGGATGCTTGTTTCCGGTCCAGGGAAGACATGGCTTGGCAGTTCGAGCTGGACTGTTCCCATGAGGCACAGGGTCAGACTGATTTGCATGTGGCCATGTCTGAACTGGGGAGGCGGGGTGAGCTAAAGAATGATGATGGATTAAACCCAGATCAGTTGACGGGTGTGAGTGCTCGCAATGTTCAACACTCCGTCCATCATCCCCTTTGGTTTTGCTTTGTCCGCCCTAAGTTGGCAGGCTATGCCCAGACGTGGGTCCCTTGCTGACTTTGTCACTGGATTCAAGATAGCCTAGCTGATGAGGGTTATGAACCTGAAAGCGGTCCCAGGATGCTTGTTTCCGGTCCAGGGAAGACATGGCTTGGCAGTTCGGGCTGGACTGTTCCCATGAGGCACAGGGTCAGACTGATTTGCACATGGCCATATCTGAACTGGGGAGGTGGAGTGAGCTAAAGAATGATGATGGATTAAACCCAGATGAGTTGACTGGGGGTGAGTGCTTGCAATGTTCAACACTCTGTCCATGATCCCCTTTGGTTTTCCTTTGTTCGCCCTAAGTTAGCAGGGTATATCCAGACGTGGGTCCCTTGCTCACTTTGCCACTGGATTCAAGATAGGCTGGCTGATGAGGGTTGTGAACCTGAAACCAGTCCCAGGGTGCTTGTTTCCAGTCCAGGGAAGACATGGCTTGGCAGTTCGGGCTGGACTGTTCCCATGAGGCACATGGTCAGACTGATTTGCATATGGCCATGTCTGAACTGGGGTGGCGGAGTGAGCTAAAGAATGATGATGGATTAAACCCAGATCAGTTGAGTGGGGGTGAGTGCTTGCAATGTTCAACACTCCGTCCATCATCCCCTTTGGTATTCCTTTGTTCGCCCTAAGTTGGCAGGGTATGCCCAGACGTGGGTCCCTTGCTCACTTTGCCACTGGATTCAAGACAGCCTGGCTGATGAGGTTTATGAACCCGTAACCGGTCCCAGGATGCTTGTTTCCCGTCCAGGGACGACATGGCTTGGGAGTTCGGGCTGGACTATTCCCATGAGGCACAGGGTCAGACTGATTTGCATATGGCCATGTCTGACCTGTGTTGGCGGAGTGACCTAAAGAATGATGATGGATTGAGCCCAGATCAGTTGACTGGGGGTGGGTGCTTGCAATGTTCAACATTCCGTCCATCATCCCCTTTGGTTTTGCTTTGTTCGCGCTAACTTGGAAGGTGATCTTCAGATGTTGGTCCCTTGCTCACGTTGCCACTGGATTCAAGATAGCCTGGCTGATGAGGGTTATGAACCCGAAACCGGTCCCAGGATGCTTGTTTGTGGTCGAGGGAAGACATGGCTTTGCAGTTTGGGCTGGACTGTTCCCATGAGGCACAGGGTCAGACTGATTTGCATATCACCATGTCTGAACTGGGGTGGCGGAGTGAGCTAAAGAATGATGATGGATTAAACCCAGATGAGTTGACTGGGGTGAGTGCTTGCAATGTTCAACACTCCGTCCATCATCCCCTTTGGTATTGCTTTGTTCGCCCTAAGTTGACAGGGTATGCCCAGACGTGGGTCCCTTGCTCACTTTGCCACTGGATTCAAGATAGCCTGGCTGATGAGGGTTATGAACCTGAAACCAGTCCCAGGGTGCTTGTTTCCAGTCCAGGGAAGACATGGCTTGGCAGTTCGGGCTGGACTGTTCCCATGAGGCACATGGTCAGACTGATTTGCATATGGCCATGTCTGAACTGGGGTGGCGGAGTGAGCTAAAGAATGATGATGGATTAAACCCAGATAAGTTGACTGGGGTGAGTGCTTGCAATGTTCAAAACTCCGTCCATCATCCCCTTTGGTTTTGCTTTGTTTGCCCTAAGTTGGCAGGGTATGCCCAGACATGGGTCCCTTGCTCACTTTGCCACTGGATTCAAGATAGCCTGGCTGAGGAGGGTTATGAACTCGAAGATGGTCACAGGATGCTTGTTTCCGGTCCAGGGTAGACATGGCTTTGCAGTTCGGGTTGGCCTGTACCTATACAGGCACAGGGTCAGACTGATTTGCATATGGCCATGTCTGAACTGGGGAGGCGGAGTGAGCTAAAGAATGATGATGGATAGAACCCAGATCAGTTGACTGAGGGTGAGTGCTTGCAATGTTCAGCACTCCGTCCATCATCCCCTTTAGTTTTGCTTTGTTCGCGCTAAGTTGGAAAGGGATGCCCAGATGTGCGTCCCTTGCTCACGTTGCCACTGGATTCAAGATAGCCTGGTTGATGAGGGTTATGAACCCGAAACCGGTCCCAGGATGCTTAATTACGGTCCAGGGAAGACATGGCTTAGCAGTTTGGGCTGGACTGTTCCCATGAGGCACAGTGTCAGACTGATTTGCATATGGCCATGTCCGAACTGGGGTGGCAGAGTGAGCTAAAGAATGATGATGGATTAAACCCAGATGAGTTGACTGGGATTGGTGCTTGGAATGTTCAAAACTCCGTCCATCATCCCCTTTGGTTTTGCTTTGTTCGCCCTAAGTTTGCAGGGTATTCCCAGACGTGGGTCCCTTGCTCACTTTGTCACTGGATTCAAGATAGCCTGACTGATGAGGGTTATGAACCCGAAACCGGTCCCAGGATGCTTGTTTCCAGTCCATGGAAGGCATGGCTTTGCAGTTCGGGCTAGACTGTTCCCATGAGGCACAGGGCCAGACTGATTTGCATATGGCTATGTCTGAACTGGGGTGGCAGAGTGAGCTATAGAATGATGATGGATTAAACCCAGATCAGTTGACTGGGGGTGGGTGCTTGCCATGTTCAACACTCTGTCCATCATCCCCTTTGGTTTTGATTTGTTCGCCCTAAGTTGGCAGGGTAAGCCCAGACATGGGTCCCTTGCTCACTTTGCCACTGGATTTAAGATAGCCTGGCTGAGGAGGGTTATTACCTCGAAGCTGGTCACAGGATGCTTGTTTCCGGTCCAGGGAAGACATGGCTTTGCAGTTCGGGCTGGACTGTTCCTATGAGGCACAGGGTGAAACTGATTTGCATATGGCCATGTCTGAACTGGGAAGGCGGAGTGAGCTAAAGAATGATGATGGATTGAACCCAGATCAGTTGACTGGGGGTGAGTGCTTGCAATGTTCAACACTCCGTCCATCATCCCCTTTGGTATTGCTTTGTTCGCCCTAAGTTAGCAGGGTATGCTCAGATGTGGGTCCTTTGCTCACTTTGTCACTGGAATCAAGATAGCCTGGCTGATGATGGTTATGAATCCGAAACCGGTCCCAGGATGCTTGTTTCCGGTCCAGGGAAGACATGGCTTGGCAGTTCGAGCTGGACTGTTCCCATGAGGCACAGGGTCAGACTGATTTGCATGTGGCCATGTCTGAACTGGGGAGGCGGGGTGAGCTAAAGAATGATGATGGATTAAACCCAGATCAGTTGACGGGGGTGAGTGCTCGCAATGTTCAACACTCCGTCCATCATCCCCTTTGGTTTTGCTATGTTCGCGCTAACTTGGAAGGTGATCTTCAGATGTTGGTCCCTTGCTCACGTTGCCACTGGATTCAAGATAGCCTGGCTGATGATGGTTATGAACCCGAAACCGGTCCCAGGATGCTTGTTTGTGGTCGAGGGAAGACATGGCTTTGCAGTTTGGGCTGGACTGTTCCCATGAGGCACAGGGTCAGACTGATTTGCATATCACCATGTCTGAACTGGGGTGGCGGAGTGAGCTAAAGAATGATGATGGATTAAACCCAGATGAGTTGACTGGGGTGAGTGCTTGCAATGTTCAAAACACCGTCCATCATCCCCTTTGGTTTTGCTTTGTTCGCCCTGAGTTGGCAGGGTATTCCCAGACGTGGGTCCCTTGCTCACTTTGCCACTGGATTCAAGATAGCCTGGCTGATGAGGGTTATGAACCCGAAACCGGTCCCAGGATGCTTGTTTCCAGTCCAGTGAAGACATGGCTTGGCAGTTCGGGCTGGAATGTTCCCATGAGGCACAGGGTCAGACTGGTTTGCATATGGCCATGTCTGAACTGGGGAGGCAGAGTGAGTTAAAGAATGATGATAGATTAAACCCAGATCATTTGACTGAGAGTGAGTGCTTGCAATGTTCTACACTCCGTCCATCATCCCCTTTGGTATTCCTTTGTTCGCCCTAAATTGGCAGGGTATGCCCAGACGTGGGTCCCTTGCTCACTTTGCCACTGGATTCAAGATAGCCTGGCTGATGAGGGTTATGAACCTGAAACCAGTCCCAGGGTGCTTGTTTCCAGTCGAGGGAAGACATGGCTTGGCAGTTCGGGCTGGACTGTTCCTATGAGGCACAGGGTCAGACTGATTTGCATATGGCCATGTCTGAACTGGGGAGGCGGAGTGAGTTAAAGAATGATGATGGATTAAACCCAGATCATTTGACTGAGAGTGAGTGCTTGCAATGTTCTTCACTCCGTCCATCATCCCCTTTGGTATTCCTTTGTTCGCCCTAAATTGGCAGGGTATGCCCAGATGTGGGTCCCTTGCTCACTTTGCCACTGGAATCAAGATAGCCTGGCTGATGATGGTTATGAACACGAAACCGGTCCCAGAATGCTTGTTTCCGGTACAGGGAAGACATGACTTGGCAGTTCGGGCTGGACTGTTCCCATGAGGCACAGGGTCAGACTGATTTGCATATGGCCATGTCTGACCTGGGGTGGCGGAGGAACCTAAAGAATGATGATGGATTGAACCCAGATGAGGTGACTGGGGGTGAGTGCTTGCAATGTTCAGCACTCTGTCACTCATCACCTTTGGTTTGTTTGCCCTAAGTTGGCAGGGTATGCCCAGACGTGGGTCCCTTGCTCACTTTGCCACTGGATTCAAGATAGCCTGGCTGATGAGGGTTATGAACCCGAAACCGGTCCCGGGATGCTTGTTTTCGGTCCAGGGAAGACATGGCATGGGAGTTCGGGCTGGACTAATCCCATGAGGCACAGGGTCAGACTGATTTGCATATGGCCATGTCTGACCTGGGTTGGCAGAGTGACCTAAAGAATGATGATGGATTGAGCCCAGATCAGTTGACTGGGGGTGACTGCTTGCAATGTTCAACAATCCGTCCATCATCCCCTTTGCTTTTGCTTTGTTCGCC
Organism: Triturus cristatus; assembly: GCF_964204655.1. NCBI lineage: Eukaryota > Metazoa > Chordata > Amphibia > Caudata > Salamandridae > Triturus > Triturus cristatus. Next base: position 429,511,165 of record NC_140579.1, on the reverse strand, counting down.
CTAAGTTGGAAGGGGATACCCAGACATGGGTCCCTTGCTCACTTTGCCACTGGATTCAAGATAGCCTGGCTGATGAGGGTTATGAACTCGAAACTGGTCACAGGATGCTTGTTTCCGGTCCAGGGCAGACATGCTTTGGCAGTTCGGGCTGGACTGTTCCCATGACGCACAGGGTCAGACTGATTTGCATATGGCCATGTCTAAACTGGGGTGGCGGAGTGAGCTAAAGAATGATGATGGATTAAACCCAGATGAGTTGACTGGGGGTGAGTGCTTGCAATGTTCAACACTCTGTCCATCATCCCCTTTGGTTTTCCTTTGTTTGCACTAAGTTGGCAGGGTATGCCCAGATGTGAGTCCCTTGCTCACTTTGCCATTGGATTCAAGATAGCCTGGCTGATGAGGGTTATGAACCTGAAACCGGTCCCAGGATGCTTGTTTCTGGCCCAGGGAAGACATGGCTTGGCAGTTCGGGCTGGACTGTTCCCATGAGGTACAGGGTCAGACTGATTTGCATATGGCTATGTCTGAACTGGGGTGGCGGAGTGAGCTAAAGAATGATGATGGATTAAACCCAGATGAGTTGATTGGGGGTGAGTGCTTGCAATGTTCAACACTCCGTCTATCATCCCCTTTGGTTTTGCTTTGTTCCCCCTAAGTTGGCAGGGTATGCCCAGACGTGGGTCCCTTGCTCACTTTGCCACTGGATTCAAATAGCCTGGCTGATGAGGGTTATGAACCCGAAACCGGTCCCAGGGTGCTTGTTTCCAGTCCATGGAAGGCATGGCTTTGCAGTTCGGGCTAGACTGTTCCCATGAGGCACAGGGCCAGACTGATTTGCATATGGCTATGTCTGAACTGGGGTGGCAGAGTGAGCTATAGAATGATGATGGATTAAATCCAGATCAGTTGACTGGGGGTGGGTGCTTGCTATGTTCAACACTCTGTCCATCATTCCCTTTGGTTTTGCTTTGTTCGCCCTAAGTTGGCAGGGTAAGCCCAGACATGGGTCCCTTGCTCACTTTGCCACTGGATTCAAGATAGACTGGCTGAGGAGGGTTATTACCTCTAAGCTGGTCACAGGATGCTTGTTTCCGGTCCAGGGAAGACATGGCTTTGCAGTTCGGGCTGGACTGTTCCTATGAGGCACAGGGTGAAACTGATTTGCATATGGCCATGTCTGAACTGGGAAGGCGGAGTGAGCTAAAGAATGATGATGGATTGAACCCAGATCAGTTGACTGGGGGTGAGTGCTTGCAATGTTCAACACTCCATCCATCATCCCCTTTGGTATTGCTTTGTTCGCCCTAAGTTAGCAGGGTATGCCCAGATGTGGGTCCTTTGCTCACTTTGCCACTGGAATAAAGATAGCCTGGATGATGAGGGTAATGAACCTGAAACCAGTCCCAGGGTGCTTGTTTCCAGTCCAGGGAAGACATGGCTTGGCAGTTCGGGCTGGACTGTTCCCATGAGGCACATGGTCAGACTGATTTGCATATGGCCATGTCTGAACTGGGGTGGCGGAGTGAGCTAAAGAATGATGATGTATTAAACCAAGATCAGTTGAGTGGGGGTGAGTGCTTGCAATGTTCAACACTCCGTCCATCATCCCCTTTGGTATTGCTTTGTTCGCCCTAAGTTGACAGGGTATGCCCAGACGTGGGTCCCTTGCTCACTTTGCCACTGGATTCAAGATAGCCTGGCTGATAAGGGTTATGAACCCGAAACCGGTCCCAGGATGCTTGTTTACGGTCCAGGGAAGACATGGCTTTGCAGTTTGGGCTGGACTGTTCCCATGAGGCACAGAGTCAGACTGATTTGCATATGGCCATGTCTGAACTGGGGTGGCGGAGTGAGCTAAAGAATGATGATGGATTAAACCCAGATAAGTTGACTGGGGTGAGTGCTTGCAATGTTCAAAACTCCGTCCATCATCCCCTTTGGTTTTGCTTTGTTTGCCCTAAGTTGGCAGGGTATGCCCAGACATGGGTCCCTTGCTCACTTTGCCACTGGATTCAAGATAGCCTGGCTGAGGAGGGTTATGAACTCGAAGCTGGTCACAGGATGCTTGTTTCCGGTCCAGGGTAGACATGGCTTTGCAGTTCGGGTTGGCCTGTTGCTATACAGGCACAGGGTCAGACTGATTTGCATATGGCCATGTCTGAACTGGGGAGGCGGAGTGAGCTAAAGAATGATGATGGATTGAACCCAGATCAGTTGACTGAGGGTGAGTGCTTGCAATGTTCAGCACTCCGTCCATCATCCCCTTTAGTTTTGCTTTGTTCGCGCTAAATTGGAAAGGGATGCCCAGATGTGCGTCCCTTGCTCACGTTGCCACTGGATTCAAGATAGCCTGGTTGATGAGGGTTATGAACCCGAAACCGGTCCCAGGATGCTTAATTACGGTCCAGGGAAGACATGGCTTAGCAGTTTGGGCTGGACTGTTCCCATGAGGCACAGTGTCAGACTGATTTGCATATGGCCATGTCCGAACTGGGGTGGCAGAGTGAGCTAAAGCATGATGATTGATTAAACCCAGATGAGTTGACTGGGATTGGTGCTTGGAATGTTCAAAACTCCGTCCATCATCCCCTTTGGTTTTGCTTTGTTCGCCCTAAGTTTGCAGGGTATTCCCAGACGTGGGTCCCTTGCTCACTTTGTCACTGGATTCAAGATAGCCTGACTGATGAGGGTTATGAACCCGAAACCGGTCCCAGGATGCTTGTTTCCAGTCCATGGAAGGCATGGCTTTGCAGTTCGGGCTAGACTGTTCCCATGAGGCACAGGGCCAGACTGATTTGCATATGGCTATGTCTGAACTAGGGTGGCAGAGTGAGCTATAGAATGATGATGGATTAAACCCAGATCAGTTGACTGGGGGTGGGTGCTTGCCATGTTCAACACTCTGTCCATCATCCCCTTTGGTTTTGATTTGTTCGCCCTAAGTTGGCAGGGTAAGCCCAGACATGGGTCCCTTGCTCACTTTGCCACTGGATTTAAGATAGCCTGGCTGAGGAGGGTTATTACCTCGAAGCTGGTCACAGGATGCTTGTTTCCGGTCCAGGGAAGACATGGCTTTGCAGTTCGGGCTGGACTGTTCCTATGAGGCACAGGGTGAAACTGATTTGCATATGGCCATGTCTGAACTGGGAAGGCGGAGTGAGCTAAAGAATGATGATGGATTGAACCCAGATCAGTTGACTGGGGGTGAGTGCTTGCAATGTTCAACACTCCGTCCATCATCCCCTTTGGTTTTGCTTTGTCCGCCCTAAGTTGGCAGGCTATGCCCAGACGTGGGTCCCTTGCTGACTTTGCCACTGGAATCAAGATAGCCTGGCTGATGATGGTTATGAATCCGAAACCGGTCCCAGGATGCTTGTTTCCGGTCCAGGGAAGACATGGCTTGGCAGTTCGAGCTGGACTGTTCCCATGAGGCACAGGGTCAGACTGATTTGCATGTGGCCATGTCTGAACTGGGGAGGCGGGGTGAGCTAAAGAATGATGATGGATTAAACCCAGATCAGTTGACGGGTGTGAGTGCTCGCAATGTTCAACACTCCGTCCATCATCCCCTTTGGTTTTGCTTTGTCCGCCCTAAGTTGGCAGGCTATGCCCAGACGTGGGTCCCTTGCTGACTTTGTCACTGGATTCAAGATAGCCTAGCTGATGAGGGTTATGAACCTGAAAGCGGTCCCAGGATGCTTGTTTCCGGTCCAGGGAAGACATGGCTTGGCAGTTCGGGCTGGACTGTTCCCATGAGGCACAGGGTCAGACTGATTTGCACATGGCCATATCTGAACTGGGGAGGTGGAGTGAGCTAAAGAATGATGATGGATTAAACCCAGATGAGTTGACTGGGGGTGAGTGCTTGCAATGTTCAACACTCTGTCCATGATCCCCTTTGGTTTTCCTTTGTTCGCCCTAAGTTAGCAGGGTATATCCAGACGTGGGTCCCTTGCTCACTTTGCCACTGGATTCAAGATAGGCTGGCTGATGAGGGTTGTGAACCTGAAACCAGTCCCAGGGTGCTTGTTTCCAGTCCAGGGAAGACATGGCTTGGCAGTTCGGGCTGGACTGTTCCCATGAGGCACATGGTCAGACTGATTTGCATATGGCCATGTCTGAACTGGGGTGGCGGAGTGAGCTAAAGAATGATGATGGATTAAACCCAGATCAGTTGAGTGGGGGTGAGTGCTTGCAATGTTCAACACTCTGTCCATCATCCCCTTTGGTATTCCTTTGTTCGCCCTAAGTTGGCAGGGTATGCCCAGACGTGGGTCCCTTGCTCACTTTGCCACTGGATTCAAGACAGCCTGGCTGATGAGGTTTATGAACCCGTAACCGGTCCCAGGATGCTTGTTTCCCGTCCAGGGACGACATGGCTTGGGAGTTCGGGCTGGACTATTCCCATGAGGCACAGGGTCAGACTGATTTGCATATGGCCATGTCTGACCTGTGTTGGCGGAGTGACCTAAAGAATGATGATGGATTGAGCCCAGATCAGTTGACTGGGGGTGGGTGCTTGCAATGTTCAACATTCCGTCCATCATCCCCTTTGGTTTTGCTTTGTTCGCGCTAACTTGGAAGGTGATCTTCAGATGTTGGTCCCTTGCTCACGTTGCCACTGGATTCAAGATAGCCTGGCTGATGAGGGTTATGAACCCGAAACCGGTCCCAGGATGCTTGTTTGTGGTCGAGGGAAGACATGGCTTTGCAGTTTGAGCTGGACTGTTCCCATGAGGCACAGGGTCAGACTGATTTGCATATCACCATGTCTGAACTGGGGTGGCGGAGTGAGCTAAAGAATGATGATGGATTAAACCCAGATGAGTTGACTGGGGTGAGTGCTTGCAATGTTCAACACTCTGTCCATCATCCCCTTTGGTATTGCTTTGTTCGCCCTAAGTTGACAGGGTATGCCCAGACGTGGGTCCCTTGCTCACTTTGCCACTGGATTCAAGATAGCCTGGCTGATAAGGGTTATGAACCCGAAACCGGTCCCAGGATGCTTGTTTACGGTCCAGGGAAGACATGGCTTTGCAGTTTGGGCTGGACTGTTCCCATGAGGCACAGAGTCAGACTGATTTGCATATGGCCATGTCTGAACTGGGGTGGCGGAGTGAGCTAAAGAATGATGATGGATTAAACCCAGATAAGTTGACTGGGGTGAGTGCTTGCAATGTTCAAAACTCCGTCCATCATCCCCTTTGGTTTTGCTTTGTTTGCCCTAAGTTGGCAGGGTATGCCCAGACATGGGTCCCTTGCTCACTTTGCCACTGGATTCAAGATAGCCTGGCTGAGGAGGGTTATGAAGTCGAAGCTGGTCACAGGATGCTTGTTTCCGGTCCAGGGTAGACATGGCTTTGCAGTTCGGGTTGGCCTGTTCCTATACAGGCACAGGGTCAGACTGATTTGCATATGGCCATGTCTGAACTGGGGAGGCGGAGTGAGCTAAAGAATGATGATGGATTGAACCCAGATCAGTTGACTGAGGGTGAGTGCTTGCAATGTTCAGCACTTCGTCCATCATCCCCTTTAGTTTTGCTTTGTTCGCGCTAAGTTGGAAAGGGATGCCCAGATGTGCGTCCCTTGCTCACGTTGCCACTGGATTCAAGATAGCCTGGTTGATGAGGGTTATGAACCCGAAACCGGTCCCAGGATGCTTAATTACGGTCCAGGGAAGACATGGCTTAGCAGTTTGGGCTGGACTGTTCCCATGAGGCACAGTGTCAGACGGATTTGCATATGGCCATGTCCGAACTGGGGTGGCAGAGTGAGCTAAAGAATGATGATGGATTAAACCCAGATGAGTTGACTGGGATTGGTGCTTGGAATGTTCAAAACTCCGTCCATCATCCCCTTTGGTTTTGCTTTGTTCGCCCTAAGTTTGCAGGGTATTCCCAGACGTGGGTCCCTTGCTCACTTTGTCACTGGATTCAAGATAGCCTGACTGATGAGGGTTATGAACCCGAAACCGGTCCCAGGATGCTTGTTTCCAGTTCATGGAAGGCATGGCTTTGCAGTTCGGGCTAGGCTGTTCCCATGAGGCACAGGGCCAGACTGATTTGCATATGGCTATGTCTGAACTGGGGTGGCAGAGTGAGCTATAGAATGATGATGGATTAAACCCAGATCAGTTGACTGGGGGTGGGTGCTTGCCATGTTCAACACTCTGTCCATCATCCCCTTTGGTTTTGATTTGTTCGCCCTAAGTTGGCAGGGTAAGCCCAGACATGGGTCCCTTGCTCACTTTGCCACTGGATTTAAGATAGCCTGGCTGAGGAGGGTTATTACCTCGAAGCTGGTCACAGGATGCTTGTTTCCGGTCCAGGGAAGACATGGCTTTGCAGTTCGGGCTGGACTGTTCCTATGAGGCACAGGGTGAAACTGATTTGCATATGGCCATGTCTGAACTGGGAAGGCGGAGTGAGCTAAAGAATGATGATGGATTGAACCCAGATCAGTTGACTGGGGGTGAGTGCTTGCAATGTTCAACACTCCGTCCATCATCCCCTTTGGTATTGCTTTGTTCGCCCTAAGTTAGCAGGGTATGCTCAGTTGTGGGTCCTTTGCTCACTTTGCCACTGGAATCAAGATAGCCTGGCTGATGATGGTTATGAATCCGAAACCGGTCCCAGGATGCTTGTTTCCGGTCCAGGGAAGACATGGCTTGGCAGTTCGAGCTGGACTGTTCCCATGAGGCACAGGGTCAGACTGATTTGCATGTGGCCATGTCTGAACTGGGGAGGCGGGGTGAGCTAAAGAATGATGATGGATTAAACCCAGATCAGTTGACGGGGGTGAGTGCTCGCAATGTTCAACACTCCGTCCATCATCCCCTTTGGTTTTGCTTTGTTCGCGCTAACTTGGAAGGTGATCTTCAGATGTTGGTCCCTTGCTCACGTTGCCACTGGATTCAAGATAGCCTGGCTGATGAGGGTTATGAACCCGAAACCGGTCCCAGGATGCTTGTTTGTGGTCGAGGGAAGACATGGCTTTGCAGTTTGGGCTGGACTGTTCCCATGAGGCACAGGGTCAGACTGATTTGCATATCACCATGTCTGAACTGGGGTGGCGGAGTGAGCTAAAGAATGATGATGGATTAAACCCAGATGAGTTGACTGGGGTGAGTGCTTGCAATGTTCAAAACACCGTCCATCATCCCCTTTGGTTTTGCTTTGTTCGCCCTGAGTTGGCAGGGTATTCCCAGACGTGGGTCCCTTGCTCACTTTGCCACTGGATTCAAGATAGCCTGGCTGATGAGGGTTATGAACCCGAAACCGGTCCCAGGATGCTTGTTTCCAGTCCAGTGAAGACATGGCTTGGCAGTTCGGGCTGGAATGTTCCCATGAGGCACAGGGTCAGACTGGTTTGCATATGGCTATGTCTGAACTGGGGTAGCGGAGTGAGCTAAAGAATGATGATGGATTAAACCCAGATAAGTTGAGTGGGGGTGAGTGCTTGCAATGTTCAACACTCCATCCATCATCCCCTTTGATATTCCTTTGTTTGCCCTAAGTTGGCAGGGTATGCCCAGACGTGGGTCCCTTACTCACTTTGCCACTGGATTCAAGATAGCCTGGCTGATGAGAGTTATGAACCTGAAACCGGTCCCAGGATGCGTGTTTCCGGTCCATGAAAGACATGGCTTGAGAGTTCGGGCTGGACTGTTCCCATGAGGCACAGGGTCAGACTGATTTGCATATGGCCATGTCTGACCTGGGTTGGCGGAGTGACCTAAAGAATGATGATGGATGGAATCCAGATCAGTTGACTGGTGGTGAGTGCTTGCAATGTTCAACACTCCGTCCATCATCCCCTTTGGTTTTGCTTTGTTCGACCTAAGTTGGCAGGGTATGCCCAGACGTGGGTCCCTTGCTCACTTTGCCACTGGATTCAAGATAGCCTGGCTGATGAGGGTTATGAACCTGAAACCAGTCCCAGGGTGCTTGTTTCCAGTCGAGGGAAGACATGGCTTGGCAGTTGGGGCTGGACTGTTCCTATGAGGCACAGGGTCAGACTGATTTGCATATGGCCATGTCTGAACTGGGGAGGCAGAGTGAGTTAAAGAATGATGATGGATTAAACCCAGATCATTTGACTGAGAGTGAGTGCTTGCAATGTTCTACACTCCGTCCATCATCCCCTTTGGTATTCCTTTGTTCGCCCTAAATTGGCAGTGTATGCCCAGACGTGGGTCCCTTGCTCACTTTGCCACTGGATTCAACATAGCCTGGCTGATGAGGGTTATGAACCCGAAACCGGTCCCGGGATGCTTGTTTTCGGTCCAGGGAAGACATGGCATGGGAGTTCGGGCTGGACTAATCCCATGAGGCACAGGGTCAGACTGATTTGCATATGGCCATGTCTGACCTGGGTTGGCAGAGTGACCTAAAGAATGATGATGGATTGAGCCCAGATCAGTTGACTGGGGGTGAGTGCTTGCAATGTTCAACAATCCGTCCATCATCCCCTTTGCTTTTGCTTTGTTCGCCCTAAGTTGGAAGGGGATACCCAGACATGGGTCCCTTGCTCACTTTGCCACTGGATTCAAGATAGCCTGGCTGATGAGGGTTATGAACTCGAAACTGGTCACAGGATGCTTGTTTCCGGTCCAGGGAAGACATGCTTTGGCAGTTCGGGCTGGACTGTTCCCATGACGCACAGGGTCAGACTGATTTGCATATGGCCATGTCTAAACTGGGGTGGCGGAGTGAGCTAAAGAATGATGATGGATTAAACCCAGATGAGTTGACTGGGGGTGAGTGCTTGCAATGTTCAACACTCTGTCCATCATCCCCTTTGGTTTTCCTTTGTTTGCACTAAGTTGGCAGGGTATGCCCAGATGTGAGTCCCTTGCTCACTTTGCCATTGGATTCAAGATAGCCTGGCTGATGAGGGTTATGAACCTGAAACCGGTCCCAGGATGCTTGCTTCTGGTCCAGGGAAGACATGGCTTGGCAGTTCGGGCTGGACTGTTCCCATGAGGTACAGGGTCAGACTGATTTGCATATGGCTATGTCTGAACTGGGGTGGCGGAGTGAGCTAAAGAATGATGATGGATTAAACCCAGATGAGTTGATTGGGGGTGAGTGCTTGCAATGTTCAACACTCCGTCCATCATCCCCTTTGGTATTCCTTTGTTCCCCCTAAGTTGGGAGGGTATGCCCAGACGTGGGTCCCTTGCTCACTTTGCCACTGGATTCAAATAGACTGGCTGATGAGGGTTATGAACCCGAAACCGGTCCCAGGATGCTTGTTTCCAGTCCATGGAAGGCATGGCTTTGCAGTTCGGGCTAGACTGTTCCCATGAGGCACAGGGCCAGACTGATTTGCATATGGCTATGTCTGAACTGGGGTGGCAGAGTGAGCTATAGAATGATGATGGATTAAATCCAGATCAGTTGACTGGGGGTGGGTGCTTGCCATGTTCAACACTCTGTCCATCATTCCCTTTGGTTTTGCTTTGTTCGCCCTAAGTTGGCAGGGTAAGCCCAGACATGGGTCCCTTGCTCACTTTGCCACTGGATTCAAGATAGACTGGCTGAGGAGGGTTATTACCTCTAAGCTGGTCACAGGATGCTTGTTTCCGGTCCAGGGAAGACATGGCTTTGCAGTTCGGGCTGGACTGTTCCTATGAGGCACAGGGTGAAACTGATTTGCATATGGCCATGTCTGAACTGGGAAGGCGGAGTGAGCTAAAGAATGATGATGGATTAAACCCAGATCAGTTGACGGGGGTGAGTGCTCGCAATGTTCAACACTCCGTCCATCATCCCCTTTGGTTTTGCTTTGTCTGCCCTAAGTTGGCAGGCTATGCCCAGACGTGGGTCCCTTGCTGACTTTGTCACTGGATTCAAGATAGCCTAGCTGATGAGGGTTATGAACCTGAAAGCGGTCCCAGGATGCTTGTTTACGGTCCAGGGAAGACATGGCTTGGCAGTTCGGGCTGGACTGTTCCCATGAGGTACAGGGTCAGACTGATTTGCATATGGCTATGTCTGAACTGGGGTGGCGGAGTGAGCTAAAGAATGATGATGGATTAAACTCAGATGAGTTGATTGGGGGTGAGTGCTTGCAATGTTCAACACTCCGTCTATCATCCCCTTTGGTTTTGCTTTGTTCCCCCTAAGTTGGCAGGGTATGCCCAGACGTGGGTCCCTTGCTCACTTTGCCACTGGATTCAAGATAGCCTGGCTGATAAGGGTTATGAACCCGAAACCGGTCCCAGGATGCTTGTTTACGGTCCAGGCAAGACATGGCTTTGCAGTTTGGGCTGGACTGTTCCCATGAGGCACAGAGTCAGACTGATTTGCATATGGCCATGTCTGAACTGGGGTGGCGGAGTGAGCTAAAGAATGATGATAGATTAAACCCAGATAAGTTGACTGGGGTGAGTGCTTGCAATGTTCAAAACTCCGTCCATCACCCCCTTTGGTTTTGCTTTGTTTGCCCTAAGTTGCCAGGGTATGCCCAGACATGGGTCCCTTGCTCACTTTGCCACTGGATTCAAGATAGCCTGGCTGAGGAGGGTTATGAACTCGAAGCTGGTCACAGGATGCTTGTTTCCGGTCCAGGGTAGACATGGCTTTGCAGTTCGGGTTGGCCTGTTCCTATACAGGCACAGGGTCAGACTGATTTGCATATGGCCATGTCTGAACTGGGGAGGCGGAGTGAGCTAAAGAATGATGATGGATTGAACCCAGATCAGTTGACTGAGGGTGAGTGCTTGCAATGTTCAGCACTCCGTCCATCATCCCCTTTAGTTTTGCTTTGTTCGCGCTAAGTTGGAAAGGGATGCCCAGATGTGCGTCCCTTGCTCACGTTGCCACTGGATTCAAGATAGCCTGGTTGATGAGGGTTATGAACCCGAAACCGGTCCCAGGATGCTTAATTACGGTCCAGGGAAGACATGGCTTTGCAGTTTGGGCTGGACTGTTCCCATGAGGCACAGTGTCAGACTGATTTGCATATGGCCATGTCTGAACTGGGGTGGCAGAGTGAGCTAAAGAATGATGATAGATTAAACCCAGATGAGTTGACTGGGATTGGTGCTTGGAATGTTCAAAACTCCGTCCATCATCCCCTTTGGTTTTGCTTTGTTCGCCCTAAGTTTGCAGGGTATTCCCAGACGTGGGTCCCTTGCTCACTTTGCCACTGGAATCAAGATAGCCTGGCTGATGATGGTTATGAATCCGAAACCGGTCCCAGGATGCTTGTTTCCGGTCCAGGGAAGACATGGCTTGGCAGTTCGGGCTGGACTGTTCCCATGAGGCACAGGGTCAGACTGATTTGCATGTGGCCATGTCTGAACTGGGGAGGCGGGGTGAGATAAAGAATGATGATGGATTAAACCCAGATCAGTTGACGGGGGTGAGTGCTCGCAATTTTCAACACTCCGTCCATCATCCCCTTTGGTTTTGCTTTGTCTGCCCTAAGTTGGCAGGCTATGCCCAGACGTGGGTCCCTTGCTGACTTTGTCACTGGATTCAAGATAGCCTAGCTGATGAGGGTTATGAACCTGAAAGCGGTCCCAGGAGGCTTGTTTCCGGTCCAGGGAAGACATGGCTTGGCAGTTCGGGCTGGACTGTTCCCATGAGGCACAGGGTCAGACTGATTTGCATATGGCCATATCTGAACTGGGGAGGCGGAGTGAGCTAAAGAATGATGATGGATTAAACCCAGATGAGTTGACTGGGGGTGAGTGCTTGCAATGTTCAACACTCTGTCCATGATCCCCTTTGGTTTTCCTTTGTTCGCCCTAAGTTAGCAGGGTATACCCAGACGTGGGTCCCTTGCTCACTTTGCCACTGGATTCAAGATAGGCTGGCTGATGAGGGTTGTGAACCTGAAACCAGTCCCAGGGTGCTTGTTTCCAGTCCAGGGAAGACATGGCTTGGCAGTTCGGGCTGGACTGTTCCCATGAGGCACATGGTCAGACTGATTTGCATATGGCCATGTCTGAACTGGGGTGGCGGAGTGAGCTAAAGAATGATGGATTAAACCCAGATCAGTTGAGTGGGGGTGAGTGCTTGCAATGTTCAACACTCCGTCCATCATCCCCTTTGGTATTCCTTTGTTCGCCCTAAGTTGGCAGGGTATGCCCAGACGTGGGTCCCTTGCTCACTTTGCCACTGGATTCAAGATAGCCTGGCTGATGAGGTTTATGAACCCGTAACCGGTCCCAAGATGCTTGTTTCCCGTCCAGGGACGACATGGCTTGGGAGTTCGGGCTGGACTATTCCCATGAGGCACAGGGTCAGACTGATTTGCATATGGCCATGTCTGACCTGTGTTGGCGGAGTGACCTAAAGAATGATGATGGATTGAGCTCAGATCAGTTGACTGGGGGTGGGTGCTTCCAATGTTCAACATTCCGTCCATCATCCCCTTTGGTTTTGCTTTGTTCGCGCTAACTTGGAAGGTGATCTTCAGATGTTGGTCCCTTGCTCACGTTGCCACTGGATTCAAGATAGCCTGGCTGATGAGGGTTATGAACCCGAAACCGGTCCCAGGATGCTTGTTTGTGGTCGAGGGAAGACATGGCTTTGCAGTTTGGGCTGGACTGTTCCCATGAGGCACAGGGTCAGACTGATTTGCATATCACCATGTCTGAACTGGGGTGGCGGAGTGAGCTAAAGAATGATGATGGATTAAACCCAGATGAGTTGACTGGGGTGAGTGCTTGCAATGTTCAAAACTCCGTCCATCATCCCCTTTGGTTTTGCTTTGTTCGCCCTGAGTTGGCATGGTATTCCCAGACGTGGGTCCCTTGCTCACTTTGCCACTGGATTCAAGATAGCCTGGCTGATGAGGGTTTTGAACCCGAAACCGGTCCCAGGATGCTTGTTTCCAGTCCAGTGAAGACATGGCTTGGCAGTTCGGGCTGGACTGTTCCCATGAGGCACAGGGTCAGACTGGTTTGCATATGGCTATGTCTAAACTGGGGAGGCGGAGTGAGCTAAAGAATGATGATGGATTGATCTCGGATCAGTTGACTGGGGGTGAGGGCTTGCAGTGTTCAGCACTCCGTCTATCATCCCCTTTGGTTTTGCTTTGTTCCCCCTAAATTGGCAGGGTATGCCCAGACGTGGGTCTCTTGCTCACTTTGCCACTGGATTCAAGCTAGCCTGGATGAGGAGGTTTATGAACTCGCAGCTCGTCACAGGATGCTTGTTTCCGGTCCAGGGAAGACATGGATTTGCAGTTCGGGCTGGACTGTTTCTATGAGGCACAGGGTCAAACTGATTTGCATATGGCCATGTCTGAACTGCGGAGGCGGAGTGAGCAAAAGAATGATGATGGATTAAACCCAGATCAGTTTACTGGGGGTGAGTTCTCGCAATGTTCAACACTCCGTCCATCATCCCCTTTCGTTTTGCTTTGTCCGCCCTAAGTTGACAGTGTATGCCCAGACATGGGTCCCTTGCTCACTTTGCCACTGGATTCAAGATAGCCTGGCTGATGAGGGTTATGAACCCGTAATCGGTCCCAGGATGCTTGTTTTCGGTCCAGGGAAGACATGGCTTGGCAGTTCGGGCTGGACGGTTCCCGTGAGGCACAGGGTCAGACTGATTTGCATATGGCCATGTCTGACCTGGGGTGGCGGAGTGAGCTAAAGAATGATGATGGATTAAACCCAGATCAGTTGACTGGGGGTGAGTGCTTGCAGTGCTCAGCACTCCGTCTATCATCCCCTTTGGTTTTGCTTTGTTCCCCCTAAGTTGGCAGGGTATGCCCAGACGTGGGTCCCTTGCTCACTTTGCCACTGGATTCAAGCTAGCCTGGCTGATGACGGTTATGAACCTGAAACCGGTCCCAGGATGCTTGTTTCTGGTCCAGGGAAGACATGGCTTGGCAGTTCGGGCTGGACTGTTCCCATGAGGTACAGGGTCAGACTGATTTGCATATGGCTATGTCTGAACTGGGGTGGCGGAGTGAGCTAAAGAATGATGATGGATTAAACCCAGATGAGTTGATTGGGGGTGAGTGCTTGCAATGTTCAACACTCCGTCTATCATCCCCTTTGGTTTTGCTTTGTTCCCCCTAAGTTGGCAGGGTATGCCCAGACGTGGGTCCCTTGCTCACTTTGCCACTGGATTCAAATAGCCTGGCTGATGAGGGTTATGAACCCGAAACCGGTCCCAGGGTGCTTGTTTCCAGTCCATGGAAGGCATGGCTTTGCAGTTCGGGCTAGACTGTTCCCATGAGGCACAGGGCCAGACTGATTTGCATATGGCTATGTCTGAACTGGGGTGGCAGAGTGAGCTATAGAATGATGATGGATTAAATCCAGATCAGTTGACTAGGGGTGGGTGCTTGCCATGTTCAACACTCTGTCCATCATTCCCTTTGGTTTTGCTTTGTTCGCCCTAAGTTGGCAGGGTAAGCCCAGACATGGGTCCCTTGCTCACTTCGCCACTGGATTCAAGATAGACTGGCTGAGGAGGGTTATTACCTCTAAGCTGGTCACAGGATGCTTGTTTCCGGTCCAGGGAAGACATGGCTTTGCAGTTCGGGCTGGACTGTTCCTATGAGGCACAGGGTGAAACTGATTTGCATATGGCCATGTCTGAACTGGGAAGGCGGAGTGAGCTAAAGAATGATGATGGATTGAACCCAGATCAGTTGACTGGGGGTGAGTGCTTGCAATGTTCAACACTCCGTCCATCATCCCCTTTGGTATTGCTTTGTTCGCCCTAAGTTAGCAGGGTATGCCCAGATGTGGGTCCTTTGCTCACTTTGCCACTGGAATAAAGATAGCCTGGATGATGAGGGTTATGAACCTGAAACCAGTCCCAGGGTGCTTGTTTCCAGTCCAGGGAAGACATGGCTTGGCAGTTCGGGCTGGACTGTTCCCATGAGGCACATGGTCAGACTGATTTGCATATGGCCATGTCTGAACTGGGGTGGCGGAGTGAGCTAAAGAATGATGATGTATTAAACCAAGATCAGTTGAGTGGGGGTGAGTGCTTGCAATGTTCAACACTCCGTCCATCATCCCCTTTGGTATTGCTTTGTTCGCCCTAAGTTGACAGGGTATGCCCAGACGTGGGTCCCTTGCTCACTTTGCCACTGGATTCAAGATAGCCTGGCTGATAAGGGTTATGAACCCGAAACCGGTCCCGGGATGCTTGTTTACGGTCCAGGGAAGACATGGCTTTGCAGTTTGGGCTGGACTGTTCCCATGAGGCACAGAGTCAGACTGATTTGCATATGGCCATGTCTGAACTGGGGTGGCGGAGTGAGCTAAAGAATGATGATGGATTAAACCCAGATAAGTTGACTGGGGTGAGTGCTTGCAATGTTCAAAACTCCGTCCATCATCCCCTTTGGTTTTGCTTTGTTTGCCCTAAGTTGGCAGGGTATGCCCAGACATGGGTCCCTTGCTCACTTTGCCACTGGATTCAAGATAGCCTGGCTGAGGAGGGTTATGAACTCGAAGCTGGTCACAGGATGCTTGTTTCCGGTCCAGGGTAGACATGGCTTTGCAGTTCGGGTTGGCCTGTTCCTATACAGGCACAGGGTCAGACTGATTTGCATATGGCCATGTCTGAACTGGGGAGGCGGAGTGAGCTAAAGAATGATGATGGATTGAACCCAGATCAGTTGACTGAGGGTGAGTGCTTGCAATGTTCAGCACTCCGTCCATCATCCCCTTTAGTTTTGCTTTGTTCGCGCTAAGTTGGAAAGGGATGCCCAGATGTGCGTCCCTTGCTCACGTTGCCACTGGATTCAAGATAGCCTGGTTGATGAGGGTTATGAACCCGAAACCGGTCCCAGGATGCTTAATTACGGTCCAGGGAAGACATGGCTTAGCAGTTTGGGCTGGACTGTTCCCATGAGGCACAGTGTCAGACTGATTTGCATATGGCCATGTCCGAACTGGGGTGGCAGAGTGAGCTAAAGCATGATGATGGATTAAACCCAGATGAGTTGACTGGGATTGGTGCTTGGAATGTTCAAAACTCCGTCCATCATCCCCTTTGGTTTTGCTTTGTTCGCCCTAAGTTTGCAGGGTATTCCCAGACGTGGGTCCCTTGCTCACTTTGTCACTGGATTCAAGATAGCCTGACTGATGAGGGTTATGAACCCGAAACCGGTCCCAGGATGCTTGTTTCCAGTCCATGGAAGGCATGGCTTTGCAGTTCGGGCTAGACTGTTCCCATGAGGCACAGGGCCAGACTGATTTGCATATGGCTATGTCTGAACTGGGGTGGCAGAGTGAGCTATAGAATGATGATGGATTAAACCCAGATCAGTTGACTGGGGGTGGGTGCTTGCCATGTTCAACACTCTGTCCATCATCCCCTTTGGTTTTGATTTGTTCGCCCTAAGTTGGCAGGGTAAGCCCAGACATGGGTCCCTTGCTCACTTTGCCACTGGATTTAAGATAGCCTGGCTGAGGAGGGTTATTACCTCGAAGCTGGTCACAGGATGCTTGTTTCCGGTCCAGGGAAGACATGGCTTTGCAGTTCGGGCTGGACTGTTCCTATGAGGCACAGGGTGAAACTGATTTGCATATGGCCATGTCTGAACTGGGAAGGCGGAGTGAGCTAAAGAATGATGATGGATTGAACCCAGATCAGTTGACTGGGGGTGAGTGCTTGCAATGTTCAACACTCCGTCCATCATCCCCTTTGGTATTGCTTTGTTCGCCCTAAGTTAGCAGGGTATGCTCAGATGTGGGTCCTTTGCTCACTTTGCCACTGGAATCAAGATAGCCTGGCTGATGATGGTTATGAATCCGAAACCGGTCCCAGGATGCTTGTTTCCGGTCCAGGGAAGACATGGCTTGGCAGTTCGAGCTGGACTGTTCCCATGAGGCACAGGGTCAGACTGATTTGCATGTGGCCATGTCTGAACTGGGGAGGCGGGGTGAGCTAAAGAATGATGATGGATTAAACCCAGATCAGTTGACGGGTGTGAGTGCTCGCAATGTTCAACACTCCGTCCATCATCCCCTTTGGTTTTGCTTTGTCCGCCCTAAGTTGGCAGGCTATGCCCAGACGTGGGTCCCTTGCTGACTTTGTCACTGGATTCAAGATAGCCTAGCTGATGAGGGTTATGAACCTGAAAGCGGTCCCAGGATGCTTGTTTCCGGTCCAGGGAAGACATGGCTTGGCAGTTCGGGCTGGACTGTTCCCATGAGGCACAGGGTCAGACTGATTTGCACATGGCCATATCTGAACTGGGGAGGTGGAGTGAGCTAAATAATGATGATGGATTAAACCCAGATGAGTTGACTGGGGGTGAGTGCTTGCAATGTTCAACACTCTGTCCATGATCCCCTTTGGTTTTCCTTTGTTCGCCCTAAGTTAGCAGGGTATATCCAGACGTGGGTCCCTTGCTCACTTTGCCACTGGATTCAAGATAGGCTGGCTGATGAGGGTTGTGAACCTGAAACCAGTCCCAGGGTGCTTGTTTCCAGTCCAGGGAAGACATGGCTTGGCAGTTGGGGCTGGACTGTTCCCATGAGGCACATGGTCAGATTGATTTGCATATGGCCATGTCTGAACTGGGGTGGCGGAGTGAGCTAAAGAATGATGATGGATTAAACCCAGATCAGTTGAGTGGGGGTGAGTGCTTGCAATGTTCAACACTCCATCCATCATCCCCTTTGGTATTCCTTTGTTCGCCCTAAGTTGGCAGGGTATGCCCAGACGTGGGTCCCTTGCTCACTTTGCCACTGGATTCAAGACAGCCTGGCTGATGAGGTTTATGAACCCGGAACCGGTCCCAGGATGCTTGTTTCCCGTCCAGGGACGACATGGCTTGGGAGTTCGGGCTGGACTATTCCCATGAGGCACAGGGTCAGACTGATTTGCATATGGCCATGTCTGACCTGTGTTGGCGGAGTGACCTAAAGAATGATGATGGATTGAGCCCAGATCAGTTGACTGGGGGTGGGTGCTTGCAATGTTCAACATTCCGTCCATCATCCCCTTTGGTTTTGCTTTGTTCGCGCTAACTTGGAAGGTGATCTTTAGATGTTGGTCCCTTGCTCACGTTGCCACTGGATTCAAGATAGCCTGGCTGATGAGGGTTATGAACCCGAAACCGGTCCCAGGATGCTTGTTTGTGGTCGAGGGAAGACATGGCTTTGCAGTTTGGGCTGGACTGTTCCCATGAGGCACAGGGTCAGACTGATTTGCATATCACCATGTCTGAACTGGGGTGGCGGAGTGAGCTAAAGAATGATGATGGATTAAACCCAGATGAGTTGATTGGGGGTGAGTGCTTGCAATGTTCAACACTCCGTCCATCATCCCCTTTGGTATTCCTTTGTTCCCCCTAAGTTGGCAGGGTATGCCCAGACGTGGGTCCCTTGCTCACTTTGCCACTGGATTCAAATAGACTGGCTGATGAGGGTTATGAACCCGAAACCGGTCCCAGGATGCTTGTTTCCAGTCCATGGAAGGCATGGCTTTGCAGTTCGGGCTAGACTGTTCCCATGAGGCACAGGGCCAGACTGATTTGCATATGGCTATGTCTGAACTGGGGTGGCAGAGTGAGCTATAGAATGATGATGGATTAAATCCAGATCAGTTGACTGGGGGTGGGTGCTTGCCATGTTCAACACTCTGTCCATCATTCCCTTTGGTTTTGCTTTGTTCGCCCTAAGTTGGCAGGGTAAGCCCAGACATGGGTCCCTTGCTCACTTTGCCACTGGATTCAAGATAGACTGGCTGAGGAGGGTTATTACCTCTAAGCTGGTCACAGGATGCTTGTTTCCGGTCCAGGGAAGACATGGCTTTGCAGTTCGGGCTAGACTGTTCCTATGAGGCACAGGGTGAAACTGATTTGCATATGGCCATGTCTGAACTGGGAAGGCGGAGTGAGCTAAAGAATGATGATGGATTAAACCCAGATCAGTTGACGGGGGTGAGTGCTCGCAATGTTCAACACTCCGTCCATCATCCCCTTTGGTTTTGCTTTGTCTGCCCTAAGTTGGCAGGCTATGCCCAGACGTGGGTCCCTTGCTGACTTTGTCACTGGATTCAAGATAGCCTAGCTGATGAGGGTTATGAACCTGAAAGCGGTCCCAGGATGCTTGTTTACGGTCCAGGGAAGACATGGCTTGGCAGTTCGGGCTGGACTGTTCCCATGAGGTACAGGGTCAGACTGATTTGCATATGGCTATGTCTGAACTGGGGTGGCGGAGTGAGCTAAAGAATGATGATGGATTAAACCCAGATGAGTTGATTGGGGGTGAGTGCTTGCAATGTTCAACACTCCGTCTATCATCCCCTTTGGTTTTGCTTTGTTCCCCCTAAGTTGGCAGGGTATGCCCAGACGTGGGTCCCTTGCTCACTTTGCCACTGGATTCAAGATAGCCTGGCTGATAAGGGTTATGAACCCGAAACCGGTCCCAGGATGCTTGTTTACGGTCCAGGCAAGACATGGCTTTGCAGTTTGGGCTGGACTGTTCCCATGAGGCACAGAGTCAGACTGATTTGCATATGGCCATGTCTGAACTGGGGTGGCGGAGTGAGCTAAAGAATGATGATAGATTAAACCCAGATAAGTTGACTGGGGTGAGTGCTTGCAATGTTCAAAACTCCGTCCATCACCCCCTTTGGTTTTGCTTTGTTTGCCCTAAGTTGCCAGGGTATGCCCAGACATGGGTCCCTTGCTCACTTTGCCACTGGATTCAAGATAGCCTGGCTGAGGAGGGTTATGAACTCGAAGCTGGTCACAGGATGCTTGTTTCCGGTCCAGGGTAGACATGGCTTTGCAGTTCGGGTTGGCCTGTTCCTATACAGGCACAGGGTCAGACTGATTTGCATATGGCCATGTCTGAACTGGGGAGGCGGAGTGAGCTAAAGAATGATGATGGATTGAACCCAGATCAGTTGACTGAGGGTGAGTGCTTGCAATGTTCAGCACTCCGTCCATCATCCCCTTTAGTTTTGCTTTGTTCGCGCTAAGTTGGAAAGGGATGCCCAGATGTGCGTCCCTTGCTCACGTTGCCACTGGATTCAAGATAGCCTGGTTGATGAGGGTTATGAACCCGAAACCGGTCCCAGGATGCTTAATTACGGTCCAGGGAAGACATGGCTTTGCAGTTTGGGCTGGACTGTTCCCATGAGGCACAGTGTCAGACTGATTTGCATATGGCCATGTCTGAACTGGGGTGGCAGAGTGAGCTAAAGAATGATGATAGATTAAACCCAGATGAGTTGACTGGGATTGGTGCTTGGAATGTTCAAAACTCCGTCCATCATCCCCTTTGGTTTTGCTTTGTTCGCCCTAAGTTTGCAGGGTATTCCCAGACGTGGGTCCCTTGCTCACTTTGCCACTGGAATCAAGATAGCCTGGCTGATGATGGTTATGAATCCGAAACCGGTCCCAGGATGCTTGTTTCCGGTCCAGGGAAGACATGGCTTGGCAGTTCGGGCTGGACTGTTCCCATGAGGCACAGGGTCAGACTGATTTGCATGTGGCCATGTCTGAACTGGGGAGGCGGGGTGAGATAAAGAATGATGATGGATTAAACCCAGATCAGTTGACGGGGGTGAGTGCTCGCAATGTTCAATACTCCGTCCATCATCCCCTTTGGTTTTGCTTTGTCTGCCCTAAGTTGGCAGGCTATGCCCAGACGTGGGTCCCTTGCTGACTTTGTCACTGGATTCAAGATAGCCTAGCTGATGAGGGTTATGAACCTGAAAGCGGTCCCAGGAGGCTTGTTTCCGGTCCAGGGAAGACATGGCTTGGCAGTTCGGGCTGGACTGTTCCCATGAGGCACAGGGTCAGACTGATTTGCATATGGCCATATCTGAACTGGGGAGGCGGAGTGAGCTAAAGAATGATGATGGATTAAACCCAGATGAGTTGACTGGGGGTGAGTGCTTGCAATGTTCAACACTCTGTCCATGATCCCCTTTGGTTTTCCTTTGTTCGCCCTAAGTTAGCAGGGTATACCCAGACGTGGGTCCCTTGCTCACTTTGCCACTGGATTCAAGATAGGCTGGCTGATGAGGGTTGTGAACCTGAAACCAGTCCCAGGGTGCTTGTTTCCAGTCCAGGGAAGACAAGGCTTGGCAGTTCGGGCTGGACTGTTCCCATGAGGCACATGGTCAGACTGATTTGCATATGGCCATGTCTGAACTGGGGTGGCGGAGTGAGCTAAAGAATGATGGATTAAACCCAGATCAGTTGAGTGAGGGTGAGTGCTTGCAATGTTCAACACTCCGTCCATCATCCCCTTTGGTATTCCTTTGTTCGCCCTAAGTTGGCAGGGTATGCCCAGACGTGGGTCCCTTGCTCACTTTGCCACTGGATTCAAGATAGCCTGGCTGATGAGGTTTATGAACCCGTAACCGGTCCCAAGATGCTTGTTTCCCGTCCAGGGACGACATGGCTTGGGAGTTCGGGCTGGACTATTCCCATGAGGCACAGGGTCAGACTGATTTGCATATGGCCATGTCTGACCTGTGTTGGCGGAGTGACCTAAAGAATGATGATGGATTGAGCTCAGATCAGTTGACTGGGGGTGGGTGCTTCCAATGTTCAACATTCCGTCCATCATCCCCTTTGGTTTTGCTTTGTTCGCGCTAACTTGGAAGGTGATCTTCAGATGTTGGTCCCTTGCTCACGTTGCCACTGGATTCAAGATAGCCTGGCTGATGAGGGTTATGAACCCGAAACCGGTCCCAGGATGCTTGTTTGTGGTCGAGGGAAGACATGGCTTTGCAGTTTGGGCTGGACTGTTCCCATGAGGCACAGGGTCAGACTGATTTGCATATCACCATGTCTGAACTGGGGTGGCGGAGTGAGCTAAAGAATGATGATGGATTAAACCCAGATGAGTTGACTGGGGTGAGTGCTTGCAATGTTCAAAACTCCGTCCATCATCCCCTTTGGTTTTGCTTTGTTCGCCCTGAGTTGGCATGGTATTCCCAGACGTGGGTCCCTTGCTCACTTTGCCACTGGATTCAAGATAGCCTGGCTGATGAGGGTTGTGAACCCGAAACCGGTCCCAGGATGCTTGTTTCCAGTCCAGTGAAGACATGGCTTGGCAGTTCGGGCTGGACTGTTCCCATGAGGCACAGGGTCAGACTGGTTTGCATATGGCTATGTCTAAACTGGGGAGGCGGAGTGAGCTAAAGAATGATGATGGATTGATCTCGGATCAGTTGACTGGGGGTGAGGGCTTGCAGTGTTCAGCACTCCGTCTATCATCCCCTTTGGTTTTGCTTTGTTCCCCCTAAATTGGCAGGGTATGCCCAGACGTGGGTCTCTTGCTCACTTTGCCACTGGATTCAAGCTAGCCTGGATGAGGAGGTTTATGAACTCGCAGC
This sequence comes from Triturus cristatus, assembly GCF_964204655.1. NCBI lineage: Eukaryota > Metazoa > Chordata > Amphibia > Caudata > Salamandridae > Triturus > Triturus cristatus. The sequence goes on along the minus strand of NC_140579.1, from coordinate 429,488,861 downwards.
TCGTCACAGGATGCTTGTTTCCGGTCCAGGGAAGACATGGATTTGCAGTTCGGGCTGGACTGTTTCTATGAGGCACAGGGTCAAACTGATTTGCATATGGCCATGTCTGAACTGCGGAGGCGGAGTGAGCAAAAGAATGATGATGGATTAAACCCAGATCAGTTTACTGGGGGTGAGTTCTCGCAATGTTCAACACTCCGTCCATCATCCCCTTTCGTTTTGCTTTGTCCGCCCTAAGTTGACAGTGTATGCCCAGACATGGGTCCCTTGCTCACTTTGCCACTGGATTCAAGATAGCCTGGCTGATGAGGGTTATGAACCCGTAATCGGTCCCAGGATGCTTGTTTTCGGTCCAGGGAAGACATGGCTTGGCAGTTCGGGCTGGACGGTTCCCGTGAGGCACAGGGTCAGACTGATTTGCATATGGCCATGTCTGACCTGGGGTGGCGGAGTGAGCTAAAGAATGATGATGGATTAAACCCAGATCAGTTGACTGGGGGTGAGTGCTTGCAGTGCTCAGCACTCCGTCTATCATCCCCTTTGGTTTTGCTTTGTTCCCCCTAAGTTGGCAGGGTATGCCCAGACGTGGGTCCCTTGCTCACTTTGCCACTGGATTCAAGCTAGCCTGGCTGATGACGGTTATGAACCTGAAACCGGTCCCAGGATGCTTGTTTCTGGTCCAGGGAAGACATGGCTTGGCAGTTCGGGCTGGACTGTTCCCATGAGGTACAGGGTCAGACTGATTTGCATATGGCTATGTCTGAACTGGGGTGGCGGAGTGAGCTAAAGAATGATGATGGATTAAACCCAGATGAGTTGATTGGGGGTGAGTGCTTGCAATGTTCAACACTCCGTCTATCATCCCCTTTGGTTTTGCTTTGTTCCCCCTAAGCTGGCAGGGTATGCCCAGACGTGGGTCCCTTGCTCACTTTGCCACTGGATTCAAATAGCCTGGCTGATGAGGGTTATGAACCCGAAACCGGTCCCAGGGTGCTTGTTTCCAGTCCATGGAAGGCATGGCTTTGCAGTTCGGGCTAGACTGTTCCCATGAGGCACAGGGCCAGACTGATTTGCATATGGCTATGTCTGAACTGGGGTGGCAGAGTGAGCTATAGAATGATGATGGATTAAATCCAGATCAGTTGACTGGGGGTGGGTGCTTGCCATGTTCAACACTCTGTCCATCATTCCCTTTGGTTTTGCTTTGTTCGCCCTAAGTTGGCAGGGTAAGCCCAGACATGGGTCCCTTGCTCACTTCGCCACTGGATTCAAGATAGACTGGCTGAGGAGGGTTATTACCTCTAAGCTGGTCACAGGATGCTTGTTTCCGGTCCAGGGAAGACATGGCTTTGCAGTTCGGGCTGGACTGTTCCTATGAGGCACAGGGTGAAACTGATTTGCATATGGCCATGTCTGAACTGGGAAGGCGGAGTGAGCTAAAGAATGATGATGGATTGAACCCAGATCAGTTGACTGGGGGTGAGTGCTTGCAATGTTCAACACTCCGTCCATCATCCCCTTTGGTATTGCTTTGTTCGCCCTAAGTTAGCAGGGTATGCCCAGATGTGGGTCCTTTGCTCACTTTGCCACTGGAATAAAGATAGCCTGGATGATGAGGGTTATGAACCTGAAACCAGTCCCAGGGTGCTTGTTTCCAGTCCAGGAAAGACATGGCTTGGCAGTTCGGGCTGGACTGTTCCCATGAGGCACATGGTCAGACTGATTTGCATATGGCCATGTCTGAACTGGGGTGGCGGAGTGAGCTAAAGAATGATGATGTATTAAACCAAGATCAGTTGAGTGGGGGTGAGTGCTTGCAATGTTCAACACTCCGTCCATCATCCCCTTTGGTATTGCTTTGTTCGCCCTAAGTTGACAGGGTATGCCCAGACGTGGGTCCCTTGCTCACTTTGCCACTGGATTCAAGATAGCCTGGCTGATAAGGGTTATGAACCCGAAACCGGTCCCAGGATGCTTGTTTACGGTCCAGGGAAGACATGGCTTTGCAGTTTGGGCTGGACTGTTCCCATGAGGCACAGAGTCAGACTGATTTGCATATGGCCATGTCTGAACTGGGGTGGCGGAGTGAGCTAAAGAATGATGATGGATTAAACCCAGATAAGTTGACTGGGGTGAGTGCTTGCAATGTTCAAAACTCCGTCCATCATCCCCTTTGGTTTTGCTTTGTTTGCCCTAAGTTGGCAGGGTATGCCCAGACATGGGTCCCTTGATCACTTTGCCACTGGATTCAAGATAGCCTGGCTGAGGAGGGTTATGAACTCGAAGCTGGTCACAGGATGCTTGTTTCCGGTCCAGGGTAGACATGGCTTTGCAGTTCGGGTTGGCCTGTTCCTATACAGGCACAGGGTCAGACTGATTTGCATATGGCCATGTCTGAACTGGGGAGGCGGAGTGAGCTAAAGAATGATGATGGATTGAACCCAGATCAGTTGACTGAGGGTGAGTGCTTGCAATGTTCAGCACTCCGTCCATCATCCCCTTTAGTTTTGCTTTGTTCGCGCTAAGTTGGAAAGGGATGCCCAGATGTGCGTCCCTTGCTCACGTTGCCACTGGATTCAAGATAGCCTGGTTGATGAGGGTTATGAACCCGAAACCGGTCCCAGGATGCTTAATTACGGTCCAGGGAAGACATGGCTTAGCAGTTTGGGCTGGACTGTTCCCATGAGGCACAGTGTCAGACTGATTTGCATATGGCCATGTCCGAACTGGGGTGGCAGAGTGAGCTAAAGCATGATGATGGATTAAACCCAGATGAGTTGACTGGGATTGGTGCTTGGAATGTTCAAAACTCCGTCCATCATCCCCTTTGGTTTTGCTTTGTTCGCCCTAAGTTTGCAGGGTATTCCCAGACGTGGGTCCCTTGCTCACTTTGTCACTGGATTCAAGATAGCCTGACTGATGAGGGTTATGAACCCGAAACCGGTCCCAGGATGCTTGTTTCCAGTCCATGGAAGGCATGGCTTTGCAGTTCGGGCTAGACTGTTCCCATGAGGCACAGGGCCAGACTGATTTGCATATGGCTATGTCTGAACTGGGGTGGCAGAGTGAGCTATAGAATGATGATGGATTAAACCCAGATCAGTTGACTGGGGGTGGGTGCTTGCCATGTTCAACACTCTGTCCATCATCCCCTTTGGTTTTGATTTGTTCGCCCTAAGTTGGCAGGGTAAGCCCAGACATGGGTCCCTTGCTCACTTTGCCACTGGATTTAAGATAGCCTGGCTGAGGAGGGTTATTACCTCGAAGCTGGTCACAGGATGCTTGTTTCCGGTCCAGGGAAGACATGGCTTTGCAGTTCGGGCTGGACTGTTCCTATGAGGCACAGGGTGAAACTGATTTGCATATGGCCATGTCTGAACTGGGAAGGCGGAGTGAGCTAAAGAATGATGATGGATTGAACCCAGATCAGTTGACTGGGGGTGAGTGCTTGCAATGTTCAACACTCCGTCCATCATCCCCTTTGGTATTGCTTTGTTCGCCCTAAGTTAGCAGGGTATGCTCAGATGTGGGTCCTTTGCTCACTTTGCCACTGGAATCAAGATAGCCTGGCTGATGATGGTTATGAATCCGAAACCGGTCCCAGGATGCTTGTTTCCGGTCCAGGGAAGACATGGCTTGGCAGTTCGAGCTGGACTGTTCCCATGAGGCACAGGGTCAGACTGATTTGCATGTGGCCATGTCTGAACTGGGGAGGCGGGTTGAGCTAAAGAATGATGATGGATTGAGCCCAGATCAGTTGACTGGGGGTGGGTGCTTGCAATGTTCAACATTCCGTCCATCATCCCCTTTGGTTTTGCTTTGTTCGCGCTAACTTGGAAGGTGATCTTCAGATGTTGGTCCCTTGCTCACGTTGCCACTGGATTCAAGATAGCCTGGCTGATGAGGGTTATGAACCCGAAACCGGTCCCAGGATGCTTGTTTGTGGTCGAGGGAAGACATGGCTTTGCAGTTTGGGCTGGACTGTTCCCATGAGGCACAGGGTCAGACTGATTTGCATATCACCATGTCTGAACTGGGGTGGCGGAGTGAGCTAAAGAATGATGATGGATTAAACCCAGATCAGTTGACTGGGGGTGGGTGCTTGCCATGTTCAACACTCTGTCCATCATCCCCTTTGGTATTGCTGTGTTCGCCCTAAGTTGACAGGGTATGCCCAGACGTGGGTCCCTTGCTCACTTTGCCACTGGATTCAAGACAGCCTGGCTGATGAGGTTTATGAACCCGTAACCGGTCCCAGGATGCTTGTTTCCCGTCCAGGGACGACATGGCTTGGGAGTTCGGGCTGGACTATTCCCATGAGGCACAGGGTCAGACTGATTTGCATATGGCCATGTCTGACCTGTGTTGGCGGAGTGACCTAAAGAATGATGATGGATTGAGCCCAGATCAGTTGACTGGGGGTGGGTGCTTGCAATGTTCAACATTCCGTCCATCATCCCCTTTGGTTTTGCTTTGTTCGCGCTAACTTGGAAGGTGATCTTCAGATGTTGGTCCCTTGCTCACGTTGCCACTGGATTCAAGATAGCCTGGCTGATGAGGGTTATGAACCCGAAACCGGTCCCAGGATGCTTGTTTGTGGTCGAGGGAAGACATGGCTTTGCAGTTTGGGCTGGACTGTTCCCATGAGGCACAGGGTCAGACTGATTTGCATATCACCATGTCTGAACTGGGGTGGCGGAGTGAGCTAAAGAATGATGATGGATTAAACCCAGATGAGTTGACTGGGGTGAGTGCTTGCAATGTTCAACACTCCGTCCATCATCCCCTTTGGTATTGCTGTGTTCGCCCTAAGTTGACAGGGTATGCCCAGACGTGGGTCCCTTGCTCACTTTGCCACTGGATTCAAGATAGCCTGGCTGATAAGGGTTATGAACCCGAAACCGGTCCCAGGATGCTTGTTTACGGTCCAGGGAAGACATGGCTTTGCAGTTTGGGCTGGACTGTTCCCATGAGGCACAGAGTCAGACTGATTTGCATATGGCCATGTCTGAACTGGGGTGGCGGAGTGAGCTAAAGAATGATGATGGATTAAACCCAGATAAGTTGACTGGGGTGAGTGCTTGCAATGTTCAAAACTCCGTCCATCATCCCCTTTGGTTTTGCTTTGTTTGCCCTAAGTTGGCAGGGTATGCCCAGACATGGGTCCCTTGCTCACTTTGCCACTGGATTCAAGATAGCCTGGCTGAGGAGGGTTGTGAACTCGAAGCTGGTCACAGGATGCTTGTTTCCGGTCCAGGGTAGACATGGCTTTGCAGTTCGGGTTGGCCTGTTCCTATACAGGCACAGGGTCAGACTGATTTGCATATGGCCATGTCTGAACTGGGGAGGCGGAGTGAGCTAAAGAATGATGATGGATTGAACCCAGATCAGTTGACTGAGGGTGAGTGCTTGCAATGTTCAGCACTCCGTCCATCATCCCCTTTAGTTTTGCTTTGTTCGCGCTAAGTTGGAAAGGGATGCCCAGATGTGCGTCCCTTGCTCACGTTGCCACTGGATTCAAGATAGCCTGGTTGATGAGGGTTATGAACCCGAAACCGGTCCCAGGATGCTTAATTACGGTCCTGGGAAGACATGGCTTAGCAGTTTGGGCTGGACTGTTCCCATGAGGCACAGTGTCAGACTGATTTGCATATGGCCATGTCCGAACTCGGGTGGCAGAGTGAGCTAAAGAATGATGATGGATTAAACCCAGATGAGTTGACTGGGATTGGTGCTTGGAATGTTCAAAACTCCGTCCATCATCCCCTTTGGTTTTGCTTTGTTCGCCCTAAGTTTGCAGGGTATTCCCAGACGTGGGTCCCTTGCTCACTTTGTCACAGGATTCAAGATAGCCTGACCGGTCCCAGGATGCTTGTTTCCGGTCCAGGGAAGACATGGCTTTGCAGTTCGGGCTGGACTGTTCCTATGAGGCACAGGGTGAAACTGATTTGCATATGGCCATGTCTGAACTGGGAAGGCGGAGTGAGCTAAAGAATGATGATGGATTGAACCCAGATCAGTTGACTGGGGGTGAGTGCTTGCAATGTTCAACACTCCGTCCATCATCCCCTTTGGTATTGCTTTGTTCGCCCTAAGTTAGCAGGGTATGCTCAGATGTGGGTCCTTTGCTCACTTTGCCACTGGAATCAAGATAGCCTGGCTGATGATGGTTATGAATCCGAAACCGGTCCCAGGATGCTTGTTTCCGGTCCAGGGAAGACATGGCTTGGCAGTTCGAGCTGGACTGTTCCCATGAGGCACAGGGTCAGACTGATTTGCATGTGGCCATGTCTGAACTGGGGAGGCGGGGTGAGCTAAAGAATGATGATGGATTAAACCCAGATCAGTTGACGGGGGTGAGTGCTCGCAATGTTCAACACTCCGTCCATCATCCCCTTTGGTTTTGCTTTGTTCGCGCTAACTTGGAAGGTGATCTTCAGATGTTGGTCCCTTGCTCACGTTGCCACTGGATTCAAGATAGCCTGGCTGATGAGGGTTATGAACCCGAAACCGGTCCCAGGATGCTTGTTTGTGGTCGAGGGAAGACATGGCTTTGCAGTTTGGGCTGGACTGTTCCCATGAGGCACAGGGTCAGACTGATTTGCATATCACCATGTCTGAACTGGGGTGGCGGAGTGAGCTAAAGAATGATGATGGATTAAACCCAGATGAGTTGACTGGGGTGAGTGCTTGCAATGTTCAAAACTCCGTCCATCATCCCCTTTGGTTTTGCTTTGTTCGCCCTGAGTTGGCAGGGTATTCCCAGACGTGGGTCCCTTGCTCACTTTGCCACTGGATTCAAGATAGCCTGGCTGATGAGGGTTATGAACCCGAAACCGGTCCCAGGATGCTTGTTTCCAGTCCAGTGAAGACATGGCTTGGCAGTTCGGGCTGGAATGTTCCCATGAGGCACAGGGTCAGACTGGTTTGCATATGGCTATGTCTGAACTGGGGTAGCGGAGTGAGCTAAAGAATGATGATGGATTAAACCCAGATAAGTTGAGTGGGGGTGAGTGCTTGCAATGTTCAACACTCCATCCATCATCCCCTTTGATATTCCTTTGTTTGCCCTAAGTTGGCAGGGTATGCCCAGACGTGGGTCCCTTGCTCACTTTGCCACTGGATTCAAGATAGCCTGGCTGATGAGAGTTATGAACCTGAAACCGGTCCCAGGATGCGTGTTTCCGGTCCAGGAAAGACATGGCTTGAGAGTTCGGGCTGGACTGTTCCCATGAGGCACAGGGTCAGACTGATTTGCATATGGCCATGTCTGACCTGGGTTGGCGGAGTGACCTAAAGAATGATGATGGATGGAATCCAGATCAGTTGACTGGTGGTGAGTGCTTGCAATGTTCAACACTCCGTCCATCATCCCCTTTGGTTTTGCTTTGTTCGACCTAAGTTGGCAGGGTATGCCCAGACGTGGGTCCCTTGCTCACTTTGCCACTGGATTCAAGATAGCCTGGCTGATGAGGGTTATGAACCTGAAACCAGTCCCAGGGTGCTTGTTTCCAGTCGAGGGAAGACATGGCTTGGCAGTTGGGGCTGGACTGTTCCTATGAGGCACAGGGTCAGACTGATTTGCATATGGCCATGTCTGAACTGGGGAGGCGGAGTGAGTTAAAGAATGATGATGGATTAAACCCAGATCATTTGACTGAGAGTGAGTGCTTGCAATGTTCTACACTCCGTCCATCATCCCCTTTGGTATTCCTTTGTTCGCCCTAAATTGGCAGGGTATGCCCAGACGTGGGTCCCTTGCTCACTTTGCCACTGGATTCAAGATAGCCTGGCTGATGAGGGTTATGAACCTGAAACCAGTCCCAGGGTGCTTGTTTCCAGTCGAGGGAAGACATGGCTTGGCAGTTCGGGCTGGACTGTTCCTATGAGGCACAGGGTCAGACTGATTTGCATATGGCCATGTCTGAACTGGGGAGGCGGAGTGAGTTAAAGAATGATGATGGATTAAACCCAGATCATTTGACTGAGAGTGAGTGCTTGCAATGTTCTACACTCCGTCCATCATCCCCTTTGGTATTCCTTTGTTCGCCCTAAATTGGCAGGGTATGCCCAGATGTGGGTCCCTTGCTCACTTTGCCACTGGAATCAAGATAGCCTGGCTGATGATGGTTATGAACACGAAACCGGTCCCAGAATGCTTGTTTCCGGTACAGGGAAGACATGACTTGGCAGTTCGGGCTGGACTGTTCCCATGAGGCACAGGGTCAGACTGATTTGCATATGGCCATGTCTGACCTGGGGTGGCGGAGGAACCTAAAGAATGATGATGGATTGAACCCAGATGAGGTGACTGGGGGTGAGTGCTTGCAATGTTCAGCACTCTGTCACTCATCACCTTTGGTTTGTTTGCCCTAAGTTGGCAGGGTATGCCCAGACGTGGGTCCCTTGCTCACTTTGCCACTGGATTCAAGATAGCCTGGCTGATGAGGGTTATGAACCCGAAACCGGTCCCGGGATGCTTGTTTTCGGTCCATGGAAGGCATGGCTTTGCAGTTCGGGCTAGACTGTTCCCATGAGGCACAGGGCCAGACTGATTTGCATATGGCTATGTCTGAACTGGGGTGGCAGAGTGAGCTATAGAATGATGATGGATTGAGCCCAGATCAGTTGACTGGGGGTGAGTGCTTGCAATGTTCAACAATCCGTCCATCATCCCCTTTGCTTTTGCTTTGTTTGCACTAAGTTGGAAGGGGATACCCAGACATGGGTCCCTTGCTCACTTTGCCACTGGATTCAAGATAGCCTGGCTGATGAGGGTTATGAACTCGAAACTGGTCACAGGATGCTTGTTTCCGGTCCAGGGAAGACATGCTTTGGCAGTTCGGGCTGGACTGTTCCCATGACGCACAGGGTCAGACTGATTTGCATATGGCCATGTCTAAACTGGGGTGGCGGAGTGAGCTAAAGAATGATGATGGATTAAACCCAGATGAGTTGACTGGGGGTGAGTGCTTGCAATGTTCAACACTCTGTCCATCATCCCCTTTGGTTTTCCTTTGTTTGCACTAAGTTGGCAGGGTATGCCCAGATGTGAGTCCCTTGCTCACTTTGCCATTGGATTCAAGATAGCCTGGCTGATGAGGGTTATGAACCTGAAACCGGTCCCAGGATGCTTGTTTCTGGTCCGGGGAAGACATGGCTTGGCAGTTCGGGCTGGACTGTTCCCATGAGGTACAGGGTCAGACTGATTTGCATATGGCTATGTCTGAACTGGGGTGGCAGAGTGAGCTATAGAATGATGATGGATTGAGCCCAGATCAGTTGACTGGGGGTGAGTGCTTGCAATGTTCAACAATCCGTCCATCATCCCCTTTGCTTTTGCTTTGTTTGCACTAAGTTGGAAGGGGATACCCAGACATGGGTCCCTTGCTCACTTTGCCACTGGATTCAAGATAGCCTGGCTGATGAGGGTTATGAACTCGAAACTGGTCACAGGATGCTTGTTTCCGGTCCAGGGAAGACATGCTTTGGCAGTTCGGGCTGGACTGTTCCCATGACGCACAGGGTCAGACTGATTTGCATATGGCCATGTCTAAACTGGGGTGGCGGAGTGAGCTAAAGAATGATGATGGATTAAACCCAGATGAGTTGACTGGGGGTGAGTGCTTGCAATGTTCAACACTCTGTCCATCATCCCCTTTGGTTTTCCTTTGTTTGCACTAAGTTGGCAGGGTATGCCCAGATGTGAGTCCCTTGCTCACTTTGCCATTGGATTCAAGATAGCCTGGCTGATGAGGGTTATGAACCTGAAACCGGTCCCAGGATGCTTGTTTCTGGTCCGGGGAAGACATGGCTTGGCAGTTCGGGCTGGACTGTTCCCATGAGGTACAGGGTCAGACTGATTTGCATATGGCTATGTCTGAACTGGGGTGGCGGAGTGAGCTAAAGAATGATGATGGATTAAACCCAGATGAGTTGATTGGGGGTGAGTGCTTGCAATGTTCAACACTCCGTCCATCATCCCCTTTGGTATTCCTTTGTTCCCCCTAAGTTGGCAGGGTATGCCCAGACGTGGGTCCCTTGCTCACTTTGCCACTGGATTCAAATAGACTGGCTGATGAGGGTTATGAACCCGAAACCGGTCCCAGGATGCTTGTTTCCAGTCCATGGAAGGCATGGCTTTGCAGTTCGGGCTAGACTGTTCCCATGAGGCACAGGGCCAGACTGATTTGCATATGGCTATGTCTGAACTGGGGTGGCAGAGTGAGCTATAGAATGATGATGGATTAAATCCAGATCAGTTGACTGGGGGTGGGTGCTTGCCATGTTCAACACTCTGTCCATCATTCCCTTTGGTTTTGCTTTGTTCGCCCTAAGTTGGCAGGGTAAGCCCAGACATGGGTCCCTTGCTCACTTTGCCACTGGATTCAAGATAGACTGGCTGAGGAGGGTTATTACCTCTAAGCTGGTCACAGGATGCTTGTTTCCGGTCCAGGGAAGACATGGCTTTGCAGTTCGGGCTGGACTGTTCCTATGAGGCACAGGGTGAAACTGATTTGCATATGGCCATGTCTGAACTGGGAAGGCGGAGTGAGCTAAAGAATGATGATGGATTAAACCCAGATCAGTTGACGGGGGTGAGTGCTCGCAATGTTCAACACTCCGTCCATCATCCCCTTTGGTTTTGCTTTGTCTGCCCTAAGTTGGCAGGCTATGCCCAGACGTGGGTCCCTTGCTGACTTTGTCACTGGATTCAAGATAGCCTAGCTGATGAGGGTTATGAACCTGAAAGCGGTCCCAGGATGCTTGTTTCCGGTCCAGGGAAGACATGGCTTGGCAGTTCGGGCTGGACTGTTCCCATGAGGCACAGGGTCAGACTGATTTGCATATGGCCATATCTGAACTGGGGAGGCGGAATGAGCTAAAGAATGATGATGGATTAAACCCAGATGAGTTGACGGGGGGTGAGTGCTTGCAATGTTCAACACTCTGTCCATGATCCCCTTTGGTTTTCCTTTGTTCGCCCTAAGTTAGCAGGGTATACTCAGACGTGGGTCCCTTGCTCACTTTGCCACTGGATTCGAGATAGGCTGGCTGATGAGGGTTGTGAACCTGAAACCGGTCCCAGGGTGCTTGTTTCCAGTCCAGGGAAGACATGGCTTGGCAGTTCGGGCTGGACTGTTCCCATGAGGCACATGGTCAGACTGATTTGCATATGGCCATGTCTGAACTGGGGTGGCGGAGTGAGCTTAAGAATGATGATGGATTAAACCCAGATCAGTTGAGTGGGGGTGAGTGCTTGCAATGTTCAACACTCCGTCCATCATCCCCTTTGGTATTCCTTTGTTCGCTCTAAGTTGGCAGGGTATGCCCAGATGTGGGTCCCTTGCTCACTTTGCCACTGGATTCAAGATAGCCTGGCTGATGAGGTTTATGAACCCGTAACCGGTCCCAGGATGCTTGTTTCCCGTCCAGGGACGACATGGCTTGGGAGTTCGGGCTGGACTATTCCCATGAGGCACAGGGTCAGACTGATTTGCATATGGCCATGTCTGACCTGTGTTGGCGGAGTGACCTAAAGAATGATGATGGATTGAGCTCAGATCAGTTGACTGGGGGTGGGTGCTTGCAATGTTCAACATTCCGTCCATCATCCCCTTTGGTTTTGCTTTGTTCGCGCTAACTTGGAAGGTGATCTTCAGATGTTGGTCCCTTGCTCACGTTGCCACTGGATTCAAGATAGCCTGGCTGATGAGGGTTATGAACCCGAAACCGGTCCCAGGATGCTTGTTTGTGGTCGAGGGAAGACATGGCTTTGCAGTTTGGGCTGGACTGTTCCCATGAGGCACAGGGTCAGACTGATTTGCATATCACCATGTCTGAACTGGGGTGGCAGAGTGAGCTAAAGAATGATGATGGATTAAACCCAGATGAGTTGACTGGGATGAGTGCTTGCAATGTTCAAAACTCCGTCCATCATCCCCTTTGGTTTTGCTTTGTTCACCCTGAGTTGGCATGGTATTCCCAGACGTGGGTCCCTTGCTCACTTTGCCACTGGATTCAAGATAGCCTGGCTGATGAGGGTTATGAACCCGAAACCGGTCCCAGGATGCTTGTTTCCAGTCCAGTGAAGACATGGCTTGGCAGTTCGGGCTGGACTGTTCCCATGAGGCACAGGGTCAGACTGGTTTGCATATGGCTATGTCTAAACTGGGGAGGCGGAGTGAGCTAAAGAATGATGATGGATTGATCTCGGATCAGTTGACTGGGGGTGAGGGCTTGCAGTGTTCAGCACTCCGTCTATCATCCCCTTTGGTTTTGGTTTGTTCCCCCTAAGTTGGCAGGGTATGCCCAAACGTGGGTCTCTTGCTCACTTTGCCACTGGATTCAAGCTAGCCTGGATGAGGAGGTTTATGAACTCGCAGCTCGTCACAGGATGCTTGTTTCCGGTCCAGGGAAGACATGGATTTGCAGTTCGGGCTGGACTGTTTCTATGAGGCACAGGGTCAAACTGATTTGCATATGGCCATGTCTGAACTGGGGAGGCGGAGTGAGCAAAAGAATGATGATGGGTTAAACCCAGATCAGTTTACTGGGGGTGAGTTCTCGCAATGTTCAACACTCCGTCCATCATCGCCTTTCGTTTTGCTTTGTCCGCCCTAAGTTGACAGTGTATGCCCAGACATGGGTCCCTTGCTCACTTTGCCACTGGATTCAAGATAGCCTGGCTGATGATGGTTATGAACCCGTAATCGGTCCCAGGATGCTTGTTTTCGGTCCAGGGAAGACATGGCTTGGCAGTTCGGGCTGGACGGTTCCCGTGAGGCACAGGGTCAGACTGATTTGCATATGGCCATGTCTGACCTGGGGTGGCGGAGTGAGCTAAAGAATGATGATGGATTAAACCCAGATCAGTTGAGTGGGGGTGAGTGCTTGCAATGTTCAACACTCCGTCCATCATCCCCTTTGGTATTCCTTTGTTCGCCCTAAGTTGACAGGGTATGCCCAGACGTGGGTCCCTTGCTCACTTTGCCACTGGATTCAAGATAGCCTGGCTGATAAGGGTTATGAACCCGAAACCGGTCCCAGGATGCTTGTTCCCGGTCCAGGGAAGACATGGCTTGGGAGTTAGGGCTGGACTGTTCCCATGATGCACAGGGTAAGACTGATTTGCATATGGCCATGTCTGAACTGGGGTGGCGGAGTGAGCTAAAGAATGATGATGGATTGAACCCAGATCAGTTGACTGGGGGTGAGTGCTTGCAGTGCTCAGCACTCCGTCTATCATCCCCTTTGGTTTTGCTTTGTTCCCCCTAAGTTGGCAGGGTATGCCCAGACGTGGGTCCCTTGCTCACTTTGCCACTGGATTCAAGCTAGCCTGGCTGATGACGGTTATGAACCTGAAACCGGTCCCAGGATGCTTGTTTCTGGTCCAGGGAAGACATGGCTTGGCAGTTCGGGCTGGACTGTTCCCATGAGGTACAGGGTCAGACTGATTTGCATATGGCTATGTCTGAACTGGGGTGGCGGAGTGAGCTAAAGAATGATGATGGATTAAACCCAGATGAGTTGATTGGGGGTGAGTGCTTGCAATGTTCAACACTCCGTCTATCATCCCCTTTGGTTTTGCTTTGTTCCCCCTAAGTTGGCAGGGTATGCCCAGACGTGGGTCCCTTGCTCACTTTGCCACTGGATTCAAATAGCCTGGCTGATGAGGGTTATGAACCCGAAACCGGTCCCAGGATGCTTGTTTCCAGTCCATGGAAGGCATGGCTTTGCAGTTCGGGCTAGACTGTTCCCATGAGGCACAGGGCCAGACTGATTTGCATATGGCTATGTCTGAACTGGGGTGGCAGAGTGAGCTATAGAATGATGATGGATTAAATCCAGATCAGTTGACTGGGGGTGGGTGCTTGCCATGTTCAACACTCTGTCCATCATTCCCTTTGGTTTTGCTTTGTTCGCCCTAAGTTGGCAGGGTAAGCCCAGACATGGGTCCCTTGCTCACTTTGCCACTGGATTCAAGATAGACTGGCTGAGGAGGGTTATTACCTATAAGCTGGTCACAGGATGCTTGTTTCCGGTCCAGGGAAGACATGGCTTTGCAGTTCGGGCTGGACTGTTCCTATGAGGCACAGGGTGAAACTGATTTGCATATGGCCATGTCTGAACTGGGAAGGCGGAGTGAGCTAAAGAATGATGATGGATTGAACCCAGATCAGTTGACTGGGGGTGAGTGCTTGCAATTTTCAACACTCCGTCCATCATCCCCTTTGGTATTGCTTTGTTCGCCCTAAGTTAGCAGGGTATGCCCAGATGTGGGTCCTTTGCTCACTTTGCCACTGGAATAAAGATAGCCTGGATGATGAGGGTTATGAACCTGAAACCAGTCCCAGGGTGCTTGTTTCCAGTCCAGGGAAGACATGGCTTGGCAGTTCGGGCTGGACTGTTCCCATGAGGCACATGGTCAGACTGATTTGCATATGGCCATGTCTGAACTGGGGTGGCGGAGTGAGATAAAGAATGATGATGTATTAAACCAAGATCAATTGAGTGGGGGTGAGTGCTTGCAATGTTCAACACTCCGTCCATCATCCCCTTTGGTATTGCTTTGTTCGCCCTAAGTTGACAGGGTATGCCCAGACGTGGGTCCCTTGCTCACTTTGCCACTGGATTCAAGATAGCCTGGCTGAGGAGGGTTATGAACTCGAAGCTGGTCACAGGATGCTTGTTTCCGGTCCAGGGTAGACATGGCTTTGCAGTTCGGGTTGGCCTGTTCCTATACAGGCACAGGGTCAGACTGATTTGCATATGGCCATGTCTGAACTGGGGAGGCGGAGTGAGCTAAAGAATGATGATGGATTGAACCCAGATCAGTTGACTGAGGGTGAGTGCTTGCAATGTTCAGCACTCCGTCCATCATCCCCTTTAGTTTTGCTTTGTTCGCGCTAAGTTGGAAAGGGATGCCCAGATGTGCGTCCCTTGCTCACGTTGCCACTGGATTCAAGATAGCCTGGTTGATGAGGGTTATGAACCCGAAACTGGTCCCAGGATGCTTAATTACGGTCCAGGGAAGACATGGCTTAGCAGTTTGGGCTGGACTGTTCCCATGAGGCACAGTGTCAGACTGATTTGCATATGGCCATGTCCGAACTGGGGTGGCAGAGTGAGCTAAAGAATGATGATGGATTAAACCCAGATGAGTTGACTGGGATTGGTGCTTGGAATGTTCAAAACTCCGTCCATCATCCCCTTTGGTTTTGCTTTGTTCGCCCTAAGTTTGCAGGGTATTCCCAGACGTGGGTCCCTTGCTCACTTTGTCACTGGATTCAAGATAGCCTGGCTGATAAGGGTTATGAACCCGAAACCGGTCCCAGGATGCTTGTTTACAGTCCAGGGAAGACATGGCTTTGCAGTTCGGGCTAGACTGTTCCCATGAGGCACAGGGCCAGACTGATTTGCATATGGCTATGTCTGAACTGGGGTGGCAGAGTGAGCTATAGAATGATGATGGATTAAACCCAGATCAGATGACTGGGGGTGGGTGCTTGCCATGTTCAACACTCTGTCCATCATCCCCTTTGGTTTTGATTTGTTCGCCCTAAGTTGGCAGGGTAAGCCCAGACATGGGTCCCTTGCTCACTTTGCCACTGGATTTAAGATAGCCTGGCTGAGGAGGGTTATTACCTCGAAGCTGGTCACAGGATGCTTGTTTCCGGTCCAGGGAAGACATGGCTTTGCAGTTCGGGCTGGACTGTTCCTATGAGGCACAGGGTGAAACTGATTTGCATATGGCCATGTCTGAACTGGGAAGGCGGAGTGAGCTAAAGAATGATGATGGATTGAACCCAGATCAGTTGACTGGGGGTGAGTGCTTGCAATGTTCAACACTCCGTCCATCATCCCCTTTGGTATTGCTTTGTTCGCCCTAAGTTAGCAGGGTATGCTCAGATGTGGGTCCTTTGCTCACTTTGCCACTGGAATCAAGATAGCCTGGCTGATGATGGTTATGAGTCCGAAACCGGTCCCAGGATGCTTGTTTCTGGTCCAGGGAAGACATGGCTTGGCAGTTCGGGCTGGACTGTTCCCATGAGGTACAGGGTCAGACTGATTTGCATATGGCTATGTCTGAACTGGGGTGGCGGAGTGAGCTAAAGAATGATGATGGATTAAACCCAGATGAGTTGATTGGGGGTGAGTGCTTGCAATGTTCAACACTCCGTCTATCATCCCCTTTGGTTTTGCTTTGTTCCCCCTAAGTTGGCAGGGTATGCCCAGACGTGGGTCCCTTGCTCACTTTGCCACTGGATTCAAATAGCCTGGCTGATGAGGGTTATGAACCCGAAACCGGTCCCAGGATGCTTGTTTCCAGTCCATGGAAGGCATGGCTTTGCAGTTCGGGCTAGACTGTTCCCATGAGGCACAGGGCCAGACTGATTTGCATATGGCTATGTCTGAACTGGGGTGGCAGAGTGAGCTATAGAATGATGATGGATTAAATCCAGATCAGTTGACTGGGGGTGGGTGCTTGCCATGTTCAACACTCTGTCCATCATTCCCTTTGGTTTTGCTTTGTTCGCCCTAAGTTGGCAGGGTAAGCCCAGACATGGGTCCCTTGCTCACTTTGCCACTGGATTCAAGATAGACTGGCTGAGGAGGGTTATTACCTCTAAGCTGGTCACAGGATGCTTGTTTCCGGTCCAGGGAAGACATGGCTTTGCAGTTCGGGCTGGACTGTTCCTATGAGGCACAGGGTGAAACTGATTTGCATATGGCCATGTCTGAACTGGGAAGGCGGAGTGAGCTAAAGAATGATGATGGATTGAACCCAGATCAGTTGACTGGGGGTGAGTGCTTGCAATTTTCAACACTCCGTCCATCATCCCCTTTGGTATTGCTTTGTTCGCCCTAAGTTAGCAGGGTATGCCCAGATGTGGGTCCTTTGCTCACTTTGCCACTGGAATAAAGATAGCCTGGATGATGAGGGTTATGAACCTGAAACCAGTCCCAGGGTGCTTGTTTCCAGTCCAGGGAAGACATGGCTTGGCAGTTCGGGCTGGACTGTTCCCATGAGGCACATGGTCAGACTGATTTGCATATGGCCATGTCTGAACTGGGGTGGCGGAGTGAGCTAAAGAATGATGATGTATTAAACCAAGATCAATTGAGTGGGGGTGAGTGCTTGCAATGTTCAACACTCCGTCCATCATCCCCTTTGGTATTGCTTTGTTCGCCCTAAGTTGACAGGGTATGCCCAGACGTGGGTCCCTTGCTCACTTTGCCACTGGATTCAAGATAGCCTGGCTGATAAGGGTTATGAACCCGAAACCGGTCCCAGGATGCTTGTTTACGGTCCAGGGAAGACATGGCTTTGCAGTTTGGGCTGGACTGTTCCCATGAGGCACAGAGTCAGACTGATTTGCATATGGCCATGTCTGAACTGGGGTGGCGGAGTGAGCTAAAGAATGATGATGGATTAAACCCAGATAAGTTGACTGGGGTGAGTGCTTGCAATGTTCAAAACTCCGTCCATCATCCCCTTTGGTTTTGCTTTGTTTGCCCTAAGTTGGCAGGGTATGCCCAGACATGGGTCCCTTGCTCACTTTGCCACTGGATTCAAGATAGCCTGGCTGAGGAGGGTTATGAACTCGAAGCTGGTCACAGGATGCTTGTTTCCGGTCGAGGGTAGACCTGGCTTTGCAGTTCGGGTTGGCCTGTTCCTATACAGGCACAGGGTCAGACTGATTTGCATATGGCCATGTCTGAACTGGGGAGGCGGAGTGAGCTAAAGAATGATGATGGATTGAACCCAGATCAGTTGACTGAGGGTGAGTGCTTGCAATGTTCAGCACTCCGTCCATCATCCCCTTTAGTTTTGCTTTGTTCGCGCTAAGTTGGAAAGGGATGCCCAGATGTGCGTCCCTTGCTCACGTTGCCACTGGATTCAAGATAGCCTGGTTGATGAGGGTTATGAACCCGAAACTGGTCCCAGGATGCTTAATTACGGTCCAGGGAAGACATGGCTTAGCAGTTTGGGCTGGACTGTTCCCATGAGGCACAGTGTCAGACTGATTTGCATATGGCCATGTCCGAACTGGGGTGGCAGAGTGAGCTAAAGAATGATGATGGATTAAACCCAGATGAGTTGACTGGGATTGGTGCTTGGAATGTTCAAAACTCGGTCCATCATCCCCTTTGGTTTTGCTTTGTTCGCCCTAAGTTTGCAGGGTATTCCCAGACGTGGGTCCCTTGCTCACTTTGTCACTGGATTCAAGATAGCCTGGCTGATAAGGGTTATGAACCCGAAACCGGTCCCAGGATGCTTGTTTACGGTCCAGGGAAGACATGGCTTTGCAGTTCGGGCTAGACTGTTCCCATGAGGCACAGGGCCAGACTGATTTGCATATGGCTATGTCTGAACTGGGGTGGCAGAGTGAGCTATAGAATGATGATGGATTAAACCCAGATCAGATGACTGGGGGTGGGTGCTTGCCATGTTCAACACTCTGTCCATCATCCCCTTTGGTTTTGATTTGTTCGCCCTAAGTTGGCAGGGTAAGCCCAGACATGGGTCCCTTGCTCACTTTGCCACTGGATTTAAGATAGCCTGGCTGAGGAGGGTTATTACCTCGAAGCTGGTCACAGGATGCTTGTTTCCGGTCCAGGGAAGACATGGCTTTGCAGTTCGGGCTGGACTGTTCCTATGAGGCACAGGGTGAAACTGATTTGCATATGGCCATGTCTGAACTGGGAAGGCGGAGTGAGCTAAAGAATGATGATGGATTGAACCCAGATCAGTTGACTGGGGGTGAGTGCTTGCAATGTTCTACACTCCGTCCATCATCCCCTTTGGTATTGCTTTGTTCGCCCTAAGTTAGCAGGGTATGCTCAGATGTGGGTCCTTTGCTCACTTTGCCACTGGAATCAAGATAGCCTGGCTGATGATGGTTATGAGTCCGAAACCGGTCCCAGCATGCTTGTTTCCGGTCCAGGGAAGACATGGCTTGGCAGTTCGGGCTGGACTGTTCCCATGAGGCACAGGGTCAGACTGATTTGCATGTGGCCATGTCTGAACTGGGGAGGCGGGGTGAGCTAAAGAATGATGATGGATTAAACCCAGATCAGTTGACGGGGGTGAGTGCTCGCAATGTTCAACACTCCGTCCATCATCCCCTTTGGTTTTGCTTTGTCCGCCCTAAGTTGGCAGGCTATGCCCAGATGTGGGTCCCTTGCTGACTTAGTCACTGGATTCAAGATAGCCTAGCTGATGAGGGTTATGAAACTGAAAGCGGTCCCAGGATGCTTGTTTCCGGTCCAGGGAAGGCATGGCTTGGCAGTTCGGGCTGGACTGTTCCCATGAGGCACAGGGTCAGACTGATTTGCACATGGCCATATCTGAACTGGGGAGGCGGAGTGAGCTAAAGAATGATGATGGATTAAACCCAGATGAGTTGACTGGGGGTGAGTGCTTGCAATGTTCAACACTCTGTCCATGATCCCCTTTGGTTTTCCTTTGTTCGCCCTAAGTTAGCAGGGTATATCCAGACGTGGGTCCCTTGCTCACTTTGCCACTGGATTCAAGATAGGCTGGCTGATGAGGGTTGTGAACCTGAAACCAGTCCCAGGGTGCTTGTTTCCAGTCCAGGGAAGACATGGCTTGGCAGTTCGGGCTGGACTGTTCCCATGAGGCACATGGTCAGACTGATTTGCATATGGCCATGTCTGAACTGGGGTGGCGGAGTGAGCTAAAGAATGATGATGGATTAAACCCAGATCAGTTGAGTGGGGGTGAGTGCTTGCAATGTACAACACTCCGTCCATAATCCCCTTTGGTATTCCTTTGTTCGCCCTAAGTTGGCAGGGTATGCCCAGACGTGGGTCCCTTGCTCACTTTGCCACTGGATTCAAGACAGCCTGGCTGATGAGGTTTATGAACCCGTAACCGGTCCCAGGATGCTTGTTTCCCGTCCAGGGACGACATGGCTTGGGAGTTCGGGCTGGACTATTCCCATGAGGCACAGGGTCAGACTGATTTGCATATGGCCATGTCTGACCTGTGTTGGCGGAGTGACCTAAAGAATGATGATGGATTGAGCCCAGATCAGTTGACTGGGGGTGGGTGCTTGCAATGTTCAACATTCCGTCCATCATCCCCTTTGGTTTTGCTTTGTTCGCGCTAACTTGGAAGGTGATCTTCAGATGTTGGTCCCTTGCTCACGTGGCCACTGGATTCAAGATAGCCTGGCTGATGAGGGTTATGAACCCGAAACCGGTCCCAGGATGCTTGTTTGTGGTCGAGGGAAGACATGGCTTTGCAGTTTGGGCTGGACTGTTCCCATGAGGCACAGGGTCAGACTGATTTGCATATCACCATGTCTGAACTGGGGTGGCGGAGTGAGCTAAAGAATGATGATGGATTAAACCCAGATGAGTTGACTGGGGTGAGTGCTTGCAATGTTCAAAACTCCGTCCATCATCCCCTTTGGTTTTGCTTTGTTCGCCCTGAGTTGGCAGGGTATTCCCAGACGTGGGTCCCTTGCTCACTTCGCCACTGGATTCAAGATAGCCTGGCTGATGAGGGTTATGAACCCGAAACCGGTCCCAGGATGCTTGTTTCCAGTCCAGTGAAGACATGGCTTGGCAGTTCGGGCTGGAATGTTCCCATGAGGCACAGGGTCAGACTGGTTTGCATATGGCTATGTCTGAACTGGGGTAGCGGAGTGAGCTAAAGAATGATGATGGATTAAACCCAGATAAGTTGAGTGGGGGTGAGTGCTTGCAATGTTCAACACTCCATCCATCATCCCCTTTGATATTCCTTTGTTTGCCCTAAGTTGGCAGGGTATGCCCAGACGTGGGTCCCTTGCTCACTTTGCCACTGGATTCAAGATAGCCTGGCTGATGAGAGTTATGAACCTGAAACCGGTCCCAGGATGCGTGTTTCCGGTCCAGGAAAGACATGGCTTGAGAGTTCGGGCTGGACTGTTCCCATGAGGCACAGCGTCAGACTGATTTGCATATGGCCATGTCTGACCTGGGTTGGCGGAGTGACCTAAAGAATGATGATGGATGGAATCCAGATCAGTTGACTGGTGGTGAGTGCTTGCAATGTTCAACACTCCGTCCATCATCCCCTTTGGTTTTGCTTTGTTCGACATAAGTTGGCAGGGTATGCCCAGACGTGGGTCCCTTGCTCACTTTGCCACTGGATTCAAGATAGCCTGGCTGATGAGGGTTATGAACCTGAAACCAGTCCCAGGGTGCTTGTTTCCAGTCGAGGGAAGACATGGCTTGGCAGTTCGGGCTGGACTGTTCCTATGAGGCACAGGGTCAGACTGATTTGCATATGGCCATGTCTGAACTGGGGAGGCGGAGTGAGTTAAAGAATGATGATGGATTAAACCCAGATCATTTGACTGAGAGTGAGTGCTTGCAATGTTCTACACTCCGTCCATCATCCCCTTTGGTATTCCTTTGTTCGCCCTAAATTGGCAGGGTATGCCCAGACGTGGGTCCCTTGCTCACTTTTCCACTGGATTCAAGATAGCCTGGCTGATGAGGGTTATGAACCCGAAACCAGTCCCAGGATGCTTGTTTCCCATCCAGGGAAGACATGGCTTGGGAGTTCGGGCTGGACTGTTCCCATGAGGCACAGGGTCAGACTGATTTGCATATGGCCATGTCTGACCTGGGGTGGCGAAGGAACCTAAAGAATGATGATGGATTGAACCCAGATCAGGTGACTGGGGGTGAGTGCTTGCAATGTTCAGCACTCTGTCCATCATCACCTTTGGTTTTGCTTTGTTTGCCCTAAGTTGGCAGGGTATGCTCAGACGTGGGTCCCTTGCTCACTTTGCCACTGGATTCAAGATAGCCTGGCTGATGAGGGTTATGAGCCCGAAACCGGTCCCGGGATGCTTGTTTTCGGTCCAGGGAAGACATGGCATGGGAGTTCGGGCTGGACTAATCCCATGAGGCACAGGGTCAGACTGATTTGCATATGGCCATGTCTGACCTGGGTTGGCAGAGTGACCTAAAGAATGATGATGGATTGAGCCCAGATCAGTTGACTGGGGGTGAGTGCTTGCAATGTTCAACAATCCGTCCATCATCCCCTTTGCTTTTGCTTTGTTCGCCCTAAGTTGGAAGGGGATACCCAGACATGGGTCCCTTGCTCACTTTGCCACTGGATTCAAGATAACCAGGCTGATGAGGGTTATGAACTCGAAACTGGTCACAGGATGCTTGTTTCCGGTCCAGGGAAGACATGCTTTGGCAGTTCGGGCTGGACTGTTCCCATGACGCACAGGGTCAGACTGATTTGCATATGGCCATGTCTGAACTGGGGTGGCGGAGTGAGCTAAAGAATGATGATGGATTAAACCCAGATGAGTTGACTGGGGGTGAGTGCTTGCAATGTTCAACACTCTGCCCATCATCCCCTTTGGTTTTCCTTTGTTTGCACTAAGTTGGCAGGGTATGCCCAGATGTGAGTCCCTTGCTCACTTTGCCATTGGATTTAAGATAGCCTGGCTGATGAGGGTTATGAACCTGAAACCGGTCCCAGGATGCTTGTTTCTGGTCCAGGGAAGACATGGCTTGGCAGTTCGGGCTGGACTGTTCCCATGAGGTACAGGGTCAGACTGATTTGCATATGGCTATGTCTGAACTGGGGTGGCGGAGTGAGCTAAAGAATGATGATGGATTAAACCCAGATGAGTTGATTGGGGGTGAGTGCTTGCAATGTTCAACACTCCGTCCATCATCCCCTTTGGTATTCCTTTGTTCCCCCTAAGTTGGCAGGGTATGCCCAGACGTGGGTCCCTTGCTCACTTTGCCACTGGATTCAAATAGCCTGGCTGATGAGGGTTATGAACCCGAAACCGGTCCCAGGATGCTTGTTTCCAGTCCATGGAAGTCATGGCTTTGCAGTTCGGGCTAGACTGTTCCCATGAGGCACAGGGCCAGACTGATTTGCATATGGCTATGTCTGAACTGGGGTGGCAGAGTGAGCTATAGAATGATGATGGATTAAATCCAGATCAGTTGACTGGGGGTGGGTGCTTGCCATGTTCAACACTCTGTCCATCATTCCCTTTGGTTTTGCTTTGTTCGCCCTAAGTTGGCAGGGTAAGCCCAGACATGGGTCCCTTGCTCACTTTGCCACTGGATACAAGATAGACTGGCTGAGGAGGGTTATTACCTCTAAGCTGGTCACAGGATGCTTGTTTCCGGTCCAGGGAAGACATGGCTTTGCAGTTCGGGCTGGACTGTTCCTATGAGGCACAGGGTGAAACTGATTTGCATATGGCCATGTCTGAACTGGGAAGGCGGAGTGAGCTAAAGAATGATGATGGATTGAACCCAGATCAGTTGACTGGGGGTGAGTGCTTGCAATGTTCAACACTCCGTCCATCATCCCCTTTGGTATTGCTTTTTTCGCCCTAAGTTAGCAGGGTATACCCAGACGTGGGTCCTTTGCTCACTTTGCCACTGGAATAAAGATAGCCTGGATGATGAGGGTTATGAACCTGAAACCAGTCCCAGGGTGCTTGTTTCCAGTCCAGGGAAGACATGGCTTGGCAGTTCGGGCTGGACTGTTCCCATGAGGCACATGGTCAGACTGATTTGCATATGGCCATGTCTGAACTGGGGTGGCGGAGTGAGCTAAAGAATGATGATGGATTAAACCAAGATCAGTTGAGTGGGGGTGAGTGCTTGCAATGTTCAACACTCCGTCCATCATCCCCTTTGGTATTGCTTTGTTCGCCCTAAGTTGACAGGGTATGCCCAGACGTGGGTCCCTTGCTCACTTTGCCACTGGATTCAAGATAGCCTGGCTGAGGAGGGTTATGAACTCGAAGCTGGTCACAGGATGCTTGTTTCCGATCCAGGGTAGACATGGCTTTGCAGTTCGGGTTGGCCTGTTCCTATACAGGCACAGGGTCAGACTGATTTGCATATGGCCATGTCTGAACTGGGGAGGCGGAGTGAGCTAAAGAATGATGATGGATTGAACCCAGATCAGTTGACTGAGGGTGAGTGCTTGCAATGTTCAGCACTCCGTCCATCATCCCCTTTGGTTTTCCTTTGTTCACCCTAAGTTGGCAGGGTATGCCCAGACATGGGTCCCTTGCTCACGTTGCCACTGGATTCAAGATAGCCTGGTTGATGAGGGTTATGAACCCGAAACCGGTCCCAGGATGCTTAATTACGGTCCAGGGAAGACATGGCTTAGCAGTTTGGGCTGGACTGTTCCCATGAGGCACAGTGTCAGACTGATTTGCATATGGCCATGTCCGAACTGGGGTGGCAGAGTGAGCTAAAGAATGATGATGGATTAAACCCAGATGTGTTGACTGGGATTGGTGCTTGGAATGTTCAAAACTCCGTCCATCATCCCCTTTGGTTTTGCTTTGTTCGCCCTAAGTTTGCAGGGTATTCCCAGACGTGGGTCCCTTGCTCACTTTGCCACTGGATTTAAGATAGCCTGGCTGAGGAGGGTTATTACCTCGAAGCTGGTCACAGGATGCTTGTTTCCGGTCCAGGGAAGACATGGCTTTGCAGTTCGGGCTAGACTGTTCCCATGAGGCACAGGGCCAGACTGATTTGCATATGGCTATGTCTGAACTGGGGTGGCAGAGTGAGCTATAGAATGATGATGGATTAAACCCAGATCAGTTGACTGGGGGTGGGTGCTTGCCATGTTCAACACTCTGTCCATCATCCCCTTTGGTTTTGATTTGTTCGCCCTAAGTTGGCAGGGTAAGCCCAGACATGGGTCCCTTGCTCACTTTGCCACTGGATTTAAGATAGCCTGGCTGAGGAGGGTTATTACCTCGAAGCTGGTCACAGGATGCTTGTTTCCGGTCCAGGGAAGACATGGCTTTGCAGTTCGGGCTGGACTGTTCCTATGAGGCACAGGGTGAAACTGATTTGCATATGGCCATGTCTGAACTGGGAAGGCGGAGTGAGCTAAAGAATGATGATGGATTGAACCCAGATCAGTTGACTGGGGGTGAGTGCTTGCAATGTTTAACACTCCGTCCATCATCCCCTTTGGTATTGCTTTGTTCGCCCTAAGTTAGCAGGGTATGCTCAGATGTGGGTCCTTTGCTCACTTTGCCACTGGAATCAAGATAGCCTGGCTGATGATGGTTATGAATCCGAAACCGGTCCCAGGATGCTTGTTTCCTTTTCAGGGAAGACATGGCTTGGTAGTTCGGGCTGGACTGTTCCCATGAGGCACAGGGTGAAACTGATTTGCATATGGCCATGTCTGACCTGTGTTGGCGGAGTGACCTAAAGAATGATGATGGATTGAGCCCAGATCAGTTGACTAGGGGTGGGTGCTTGCAATGTTCAACATTCCGTCCATCATCCGCTTTGGTTTTGCTTTGTTCGCGCTAACTTGGAAGGTGATCTTCAGATGTTGGTCCCTTGCTCACGTTGCCACTGGATTCAAGATAGCCTGGCTGATGAGGGTTATGAACCCGAAACCGGTCCCAGGATGCTTGTTTGTGGTCGAGGGAAGACATGGCTTTGCAGTTTGGGCTGGACTGTTCCCATGAGGCACAGGGTCAGACTGATTTGCATATCACCATGTCTGAACTGGGGTGGCGGAGTGAGCTAAAGAATGATGATGGATTAAACCCAGATGAGTTGACTGGGGTGAGTGCTTGCAATGTTCAAAACTCCGTCCATCATCCCCTTTGGTTTTGCTTTGTTCGCCCTGAGTTGGCAGGGTATTCCCAGACGTGGGTCCCTTGCTCACTTTGCCACTGGATTCAAGATAGCCTGGCTGATGAGGGTTATGAACCCGAAACCGGTCCCAGGATGCTTGTTTCCAGTCCAGTGAAGACATGGCTTGGCAGTTCGGGCTGGAATGTTCCCATGAGGCACAGGGTGAGACTGGTTTGCATATGGCTATGTCTGAACTGGGGTAGCGGAGTGAGCTAAAGAATGATGATGGATTAAACCCAGATAAGTTGAGTGGGGGTGAGTGCTTGCAATGTTCAATACTCCATCCATCATCCCCTTTGATATTCCTTTGTTTGCCCTAAGTTGGTAGGGTATGCCCAGACGTGGGTCCCTTGCTCACTTTGCCACTGGATTCAAGATAGCCTGGCTGATGAGAGTTATGAACCTGAAACCAGTCCCAGGATGCGTGTTTCCGGTCCAGAAAAGACATGGCTTGAGAGTTCGGGCTGGACTGTTCCCATGAGGCACAGAGTCAGACTGATTTGCATATGGCCATGTCTGACCTGGGTTGGCGGAGTGACCTAAAGAATGATGATGGATGGAATCCAGATCAGTTGACTGGTGGTGAGTGCTTGCAATGTTCAACACTCCGTCCATCATCCCCTTTGGTTTTGCTTTGTTCGACCTAAGTTGGCAGGGTATGCCCAGACGTGGGTCCCTTGCTCACTTTGCCACTGGATTCAAGATAGCCTGGCTGATGAGGGTTATGAACTCGAAACTGGTCACAGGATGCTTGTTTCCGGTCCAGGGAAGACATGCTTTGGCAGTTCGGGCTGGACTGTTCCCATGACGCACAGGGTCAGACTGATTTGCATATGGCCATGTCTGAACTGGGGTGGCGGAGTGAGCTAAAGAATGATGATGGATTAAACCCAGATGAGTTGACTGGGGGTGAGTGCTTGCAATGTTCAACACTCTGTCCATCATCCCCTTTGGTTTTCCTTTGTTTGCCCTAAGTTGGCAGGGTATGCCCAGATGTGAGTCCCTTGCTCACTTTGCCATTGGATTCAAGATAGCCTGGCTGATGAGGGTTATGAACCCGAAACCGGTCCCAGGATGCTTGTCTCCGGTCCAGGGAAGACATGGCTTGGCAGTTCGGGCTGGACTGTTCCCATGAGGCACAGGGTCAGACTGATTTGCATATGGCCATGTCTGAATTGGGGAGGCGGAGTGAGCTAAAGAATGATGATGCTTTCTTTGCCCTAAGTTGGCAGGGTATGCTCAGACGTGGGACCCTTGCTCACTTTGCCACTGGTTTCAAGATAGCCTGGCTGATGAGGGTTATGAACCCGAAACCGGTCCCAGGTTGCTTGTCTCCGGTCCAGGGAAGACCTGGCTTGGCAGTTCGGGCTGGACTGTTCCCATGAGGCAAAAGGTCAGACTGATTTGCATATGGCCATGTCTGAACCAGGATGGCGGAGTGAGCTAAAGAATGATGATGGATTAAACCCAGATGAGTTGACTGGGGTGAGTGCTTGGAATGTTGAAAACTCCATCCATTATCCCCTCTGGTTTTGCTTTGTTCGCCCTAAGTTGGCAGGGTATGCCCAGACGTGGGTCCCTTGCTCACTTTGCCACTGGATTCAAGATAGCCTGGCTGATGAGGGTTATGAACCCAAAACCGGTCCCAGGATGCTTGCTTCCGGTCCAGGGAAGACATGGCTTGGTCGTTCGGGCTGGACTGTTCCCATGAGGCACAGGGTAAGTCTGATTTGCATATGGCTGTGTCTGAACTGGGGTGGCGGAGTGACCTAACGAATGATGATGGATGGAATCCAGATCAGTTGACTGGTGGTGAGTGCTTGCAATGTTCAACACTCCGTCCATCATCTCCTTTGGTTTTGCTTTGTTCGACCTAAGTTGGCAGGGTATGCCCAGACGTGGGTCCCTTGCTCACTTTGCCACTGGATTCAAGATAGCCTGGCTGATGAGGGTTATGAACCTGAAACCAGTCCCAGGGTGCTTGTTTCCAGTCGAGGGAAGACATGGCTTGGCAGTTCGTGCTGGTCTGTTCTCATGAGGCACAGGGTCAGACTGATATGCATATGGCCATGTCTGACATGGGGTGGCGGAGGAACCTAAAGAATGATGATGGATTGAACCCAGATCAGTTGACTGGGGGTGAGTGCTTGCAATGTTCAACACTCTGTCCATCATCCCCTTTGGTTTAGCTTTGTTCGCCCTAAGTTGGAAGGGGATGCCCAGATGTGGGTCCCTTGCTCACTTTGCCCCTGGATTCAAGATAGCCTGGCTGATGAGGGTTATGAACCGGAAACCGGTCCCAGGGTGCTTGTTTCCGGTCCAGGGAAGACATGGCTTGGCAGTTCGGGCTGGACTGTTCCCATGAGGCACAGGGTCAGACTGATTTGCATATGGCCATGTCTGAACTGGGGTGGCGGAGTGAGCTAAAGAATGATGATGGATTAAACCCAGATCAGTTAAGTGGGGGTGAGTGCTTGCAATGTTCAACACTCCGTCCATCATCCCCTTTGGTATTCTGTTGTTCGCCCTAAGTTACCAGGGTATGCCAAGACGTGGGTCCCTTTCTCACTCTGCCACTGGATTCAAGATAGCCTGGCTGATGAGGGTTATGAACCCGTAACCGGTCCCAGGATGCTTGTTTCCGGTCCAGGGAAGACATAGCTTGGGAGTTCGGGCTAGACTGTTCCCATGAGGCACAGGGTCAGACTGATTTGCATATGGCTATGTCTGAACTGGGGTGGCGGAGTGAGCTATGGAATGATGATGGATTAAACCCAGATCAGTTGACTGGGGGTGGGTGCTTGCAATGTTCAACACTCCGTCCATTATCCCCTTTAGTTTTGCTTTGTTCGCCCTAAGTTGGCAGGGTATGCCCAGACATGGGTCCCTTACTCACTTTGCCACTGGATTCAAGATAGCCTGGCTGATGAGGGTTATGAACCCGAAACCGGTCCCAGGATGCTTGTCTCCGTTCCAGGGAAGACATGGCTTGGCAGTTCGGGCTGGACTGTTCCCATGACGCACAGGGTCAGACTGATTTGCATATGGCCATGTCTGAACTGGGGTGGCGGAGTGAGCTAAAGAATGATGATGGATTAAACCCAGATGAGTTGACTGGGGGTGAGTGCTTGCAATGTTCAACACTCTGTCCATCATCCCCTTTGGTTTTCCTTTGTTTGCCCTAAATTGGCAGGGTATGCCCAGATGTGAGTCCCTTGCTCACTTTGCCATTGGATACAAGATAGGCTGGCTGATGAGGGTTATGAACCTGAAACCAGTCCCAGGGTGCTTGTTTCCAGTCCAGGGAAGACATGGCTTGGCAGTTCGGGCTGGACTGTTCCCATGAGGCACATGGTCAGACTGATTTGCATATGGCCATGTCTGAACTGGGGTGGCGGAGTGAGCTAAAGAATGATGATGGACTAAACCAAGATCAGTTGAGTGGGGGTGAGTGCTTGCAATGTTCAACACTCCGTCCATCATCCCCTTTGGTATTCCTTTGTTCGCCCTAAGTTGGCAGGGTATGCCCAGATGTGGGTCCCTTGCTCACTTTGCCACTGGATTCAAGATAGACTGGCTGATGAGGTTTATGAACCCGTAACCGGTCCCAGGATGCTTGTTTACCATCCAGGGAAGACATGGCTTGGGAGTTCGGGCTGGACTATTCCCATGAGGCACAGGGTCAGACTGATTTGCATATGGCCATGTCTGACCTGTGTTGGCGGAGTGACCTAAAGAATGATGATGGATTGAGCCCAGATCAGTTGACTGGGGGTGAGTGCTTGCAATGTTCAACGTTCCGTCCATCATCCCCTTTGGTTTTGCTTTGTTCGCGCTAAATTGGAAGGGGATGCCCAGATGTGGGTCCCTTGCTCACGTTGCCACTGGATTCAAGATAGCCTGGCTGATGAGGGTTATGAACCCGAAACCGGTCCCAGGATGCTTGTTTATGGTCGAGGGAAGACATTGCTTTGCAGTTTGGGCTGGACTGTTCTCATGAGGCACAGGGTCAGACTGATTTGCATATGGCCATGTCTGAACTGGGGTGGCGGAGTGAGCTAAAGAATGATGATGGATTAAACCCAGATGAGTTGACTGGGGTGAGTGCTTGCAATGTTCAAAACTCCGTCCATCATCCCCTTTGGTTTTGCTTTGTTCGCCCTAAGTTGGCAGGGTATTCCCAGACGTGGGTCCCTTGCTCACTTTGCCACTGGATTCAAGATAGCCTGGCTGATGTGGGTTATGAACCCGAAACCGGTCCCAGGATGCTTGTTTCCAGTCCAGGGAAGACATGGCTTGGCAGTTCGGGCTGGACTGTTCCCATGAGGCACAGGGTCAGACTGATTTGCATATGGCCATGTCTGAACTGGGGTGGCGGAGTGAGCTAAAGAATGATGATGGATTGAACCCAGATCAGTTGACTGGGGGTGAGTGCTTGCAGTGTTCAGCACTCCGTCTATCATCCCCTTTGGTTTTGCTTTGTTCCCCCTAAGTTGGCAGGGTATGCCCAGACGTGGGTCCCTTGCTCACTTTGCCACTGGATTCAAGCTAGCCTGGCTGATGTCGGTTATGAACCTGAAACCGGTCCCAGGATGCTTGTTTCTGGTCCAGGGAAGACATGGCTTGGCAGTTCGGGCTGGACTGTTCCCATGAGGCACAGGGTCAGACTGATTTGCATATGGCTGTGTCTGAACTGGGGTGGCGGAGTGACCTAACGAATGATGATGGATGGAATCCAGATCAGTTGACTGGTGGTGAGTGCTTGCAATGTTCAACACTCCGTCCATCATCTCCTTTGGTTTTGCTTTGTTCGACCTAAGTTGGCAGGGTATGCCCAGACGTGGGTCCCTTGCTCACTTTGCCACTGGATTCAAGATAGCCTGGCTGATGAGGGTTATGAACCTGAAACCAGTCCCATGGTGCTTGTTTCCAGTCGAGGGAAGACATGGCTTGGCAGTTCGTGCTGGTCTGTTCTCATGAGGCACAGGGTCAGACTGATATGCATATGGCCATGTCTGACATGGGGTGGCGGAGGAACCTAAAGAATGATGATGGATTGAACCCAGATCAGTTGACTGGGGGTGAGTGCTTGCAATGTTCAACACTCTGTCCATCATCCCCTTTGGTTTAGCTTTGTTCGCCCTAAGTTGGAAGGGGATGCCCAGATGTGGGTCCCTTGCTCACTTTGCCACTGGATTCAAGATAGCCTGGCTGATGAGGGTTATGAACCGGAAACCGGTCCCAGGGTGCTTGTTTCCGGTCCAGGGAAGACATGGCTTGGCAGTTCGGGCTGGACTGTTCCCATGAGGCACAGGGTCAGACTGATTTGCATATGGCCATGTCTGAACTGGGGTGGCGGAGTGAGCTAAAGAATGATGATGGATTAAACCCAGATCAGTTAAGTGGGGGTGAGTGCTTGCAATGTTCAACACTCCGTCCATCATCCCCTTTGGTATTCTGTTGTTCGCCCTAAGTTACCAGGGTATGCCAAGACGTGGGTCCCTTTCTCACTCTGCCACTGGATTCAAGATAGCCTGGCTGATGAGGGTTATGAACCCGTAACCGGTCCCAGGATGCTTGTTTCCGGTCCAGGGAAGACATAGCTTGGGAGTTCGGGCTAGACTGTTCCCATGAGGCACAGGGTCAGACTGATTTGCATATGGCTATGTCTGAACTGGGGTGGCGGAGTGAGCTATGGAATGATGATGGATTAAACCCAGATCAGTTGACTGGGGGTGGGTGCTTGCAATGTTCAACACTCCGTCCATTATCCCCTTTAGTTTTGCTTTGTTCGCCCTAAGTTGGCAGGGTATGCCCAGACATGGGTCCCTTACTCACTTTGCCACTGGATTCAAGATAGCCTGGCTGATGAGGGTTATGAACCCGAAACCGGTCCCAGGATGCTTGTCTCCGGTCCAGGGAAGACATGGCTTGGCAGTTCGGGCTGGACTGTTCCCATGACGCACAGGGTCAGACTGATTTGCATATGGCCATGTCTGAACTGGGGTGGCGGAGTGAGCTAAAGAATGATGATGGATTAAACCCAGATGAGTTGACTGGGGGTGAGTGCTTGCAATGTTCAACACTCTGTCCATCATCCCCTTTGGTTTTCCTTTGTTTGCCCTAAATTGGCAGGGTATGCCCAGATGTGAGTCCCTTGCTCACTTTGCCATTGGATACAAGATAGGCTGGCTGATGAGGGTTATGAACCTGAAACCAGTCCCAGGGTGCTTGTTTCCAGTCCAGGGAAGACATGGCTTGGCAGTTCGGGCTGGACTGTTCCCATGAGGCACATGGTCAGACTGATTTGCATATGGCCATGTCTGAACTGGGGTGGCGGAGTGAGCTAAAGAATGATGATGGACTAAACCAAGATCAGTTGAGTGGGGGTGAGTGCTTGCAATGTTCAACACTCCGTCCATCATCCCCTTTGGTATTCCTTTGTTCGCCCTAAGTTGGCAGGGTATGCCCAGATGTGGGTCCCTTGCTCACTTTGCCACTGGATTCAAGATAGCCTGGCTGATGAGGTTTATGAACCCGTAACCGGTCCCAGGATGCTTGTTTACCATCCAGGGAAGACATGGCTTGGGAGTTCGGGCTGGACTATTCCCATGAGGCACAGGGTCAGACTGATTTGCATATGGCCATGTCTGACCTGTGTTGGCGGAGTGACCTAAAGAATGATGATGGATTGAGCCCAGATCAGTTGACTGGGGGTGAGTGCTTGCAATGTTCAACGTTCCGTCCATCATCCCCTTTGGTTTTGCTTTGTTCGCGCTAAATTGGAAGGGGATGCCCAGATGTGGGTCCCTTGCTCACGTTGCCACTGGATTCAAGATAGCCTGGCTGATGAGGGTTATGAACCCGAAACCGGTCCCAGGATGCTTGTTTATGGTCGAGGGAAGACATTGCTTTGCAGTTTGGGCTGGACTGTTCCCATGAGGCACAGGGTCAGACTGATTTGCATATGGCCATGTCTGAACTGGGGTGGCGGAGTGAGCTAAAGAATGATGATGGATTAAACCCAGATGAGTTGACTGGGGTGAGTGCTTGCAATGTTCAAAACTCCGTCCATCATCCCCTTTGGTTTTGCTTTGTTCGCCCTAAGTTGGCAGGGTATTCCCAGATGTGGGTCCCTTGCTCACTTTGCCACTGGATTCAAGATAGCCTGGCTGATGTGGGTTATGAACCCGAAACCGGTCCCAGGATGCTTGTTTCCAGTCCAGGGAAGACATGGCTTGGCAGTTCGGGCTGGACTGTTCCCATGAGGCACAGGGTCAGACTGATTTGCATATGGCCATGTCTGAACTGGGGTGGCGGAGTGAGCTAAAGAATGATGATGGATTGAACCCAGATCAGTTGACTGGGGGTGAGTGCTTGCAGTGTTCAGCACTCCGTCTATCATCACCTTTGGTTTTGCTTTGTTCCCCCTAAGTTGGCAGGGTATGCCCAGACGTGGGTCCCTTGCTCATTTTGCCACTGGATTCAAGCTAGCCTGGCTGATGTCGGTTATGAACCTGAAACCGGTCCCAGGATGCTTGTTTCTGGTCCAGGGAAGACATGGCTTGGCAGTTCGGGCTGGACTGTTCCCATGAGGTACAGGGTCAGACTGATTTGCATATGGCTATGTCTGAACTGGGGTGGCGGAGTGAGCTAAAGAATGATGATGGATTAAACCCAGATGAGTTGATTGGGGGTGAGTGCTTGCAATGTTCAACACTCCGTCCATCATCCCCTTTGGTATTCCTTTGTTCCCCCTAAGTTGGCAGGGTATGCCCAGACGTGGGTCCCTTGCTCACTTTGCCACTGGTTTCAAATAGCCTGGCTGATGAGGGTTATGAACCCGAAACCGGTCCCAGGATGCTTGTTTCCAGTCCATGGAAGGCATGGCTTTGCAGTTCGGGCTAGACTGTTCCCATGAGGCACAGGGCCAGACTGATTTGCATATGGCTATGTCTGAACTGGGGTGGCAGAGTGAGCTATAGAATGATGATGGATTAAATCCAGATCAGTTGACTGGGGGTGGGTGCTTGCCATGTTCAACACTCTGTCCATCATTCCCTTTGGTTTTGCTTTGTTCGCCCTAAGTTGGCATGGTAAGCCCAGACATGGGTCCCTTGCTCACTTTGCCACTGGATTCAAGATAGACTGGCTGAGGAGGGTTATTACCTCTAAGCTGGTCACAGGATGCTTGTTTCCGGTCCAGGGAAGACATGGCTTTGCAGTTCGGGCTGGACTGTTCCTATGAGGCACAGGGTGAAACTGATTTGCATATGGCCATGTCTGAACTGGGAAGGCGGAGTGAGCTAAAGAATGATGATGGATTGAACCCAGATCAGTTGACTGGGGGTGAGTGCTTGCAATGTTCAACACTCCGTCCATCCTCCCCTTTGGTATTGCTTTTTTCGCCCTAAGTTAGCAGGGTATACCCAGACGTGGGTCCTTTGCTCACTTTGCCACTGGAATAAAGATAGCCTGGATGATGGGGGTTATGAACCTGAAACCAGTCCCAGGGTGCTTGTTTCCAGTCCAGGGAAGACATGGCTTGGCAGTTCGGGCTGGACTGTTCCCATGAGGCACATGGTCAGACTGATTTGCATATGGCCATGTCTGAACTGGGGTGGCGGAGTGAGCTAAAGAATGATGATGGATTAAACCAAGATCAGTTAAGTGGGGGTGAGTGCTTGCAATGTTCAACACTCCGTCCATCATCCCCTTTGGTATTGCTTTGTTCGCCCTAAGTTGACAGGGTATGCCCAGACGTGGGTCCCTTGCTCACTTTGCCACTGGATTCAAGATAGCCTGGCTGATAAGGGTTATGAACCCGAAACCGGTCCCAGGATGCTTGTTTACGGTCCAGGGAAGACATGGCTTTGCAGTTTGGGCTGGACTGTTCCCATGAGGCACAGAGTCAGACTGATTTGCATATGGCCATGTCTGAACTGGGGTGGTGGAGTGAGCTAAAGAATGATGATGGATTAAACCCAGATAAGTTGACTGGGGTGAGTGCTTGCAATGTTCAAAACTCCGTCCATCATCCCCTTTGGTTTTGCTTTGTTTGCCCTAAGTTGGCAGGGTATGCCCAGACATGGGTCCCTTGCTCACTTTGCCACTGGATTCAAGATAGCCTGGCTGAGGAGGGTTATGAACTCGAAGCTGGTCACAGGATGCTTGTTTCCGGTCCAGGGTAGACATGGCTTTGCAGTTCGGGTTGGCCTGTTCCTATACAGGCACAGGGTCAGACTGATTTGCATATGGCCATGTCTGAACTGGGGAGGCGGAGTGAGCTAAAGAATGATGATGGATTGAACCCAGATCAGTTGACTGAGTGTGAGTGCTTGCAATGTTCAGCACTCCGTCCATCATCCCCTTTAGTTTTGCTTTGTTCGCGCTAAGTTGGAAAGGGATGCCCAGATGTGCGTCCCTTGCTCACGTTGCCACTGGATTCAAGATAGCCTGGTTGATGAGGGTTATGAACCCGAAACCGGTCCCAGGATGCTTAATTACGGTCCAGGGAAGACATGGCTTAGCAGTTTGGGCTGGACTGTTCCCATGAGGCACAGTGTCAGACTGATTTGCATATGGCCATGTCCGAACTGGGGTGGCAGAGTGAGCTAAAGAATGATGATGGATTAAACCCAGATGAGTTGACTGGGATTGGTGCTTGGAATGTTCAAAACTCCGTCCATCATCCCCTTTGGTTTTTCCCCATGGGTCCTTTAGCAGATCCTGTTGAGGTTGTTGCCGTGCGCTGATGGCGGGGTTGGGTGGGTTCTCTTTGGTTCGTAGCGTTTTTGAGGATGGGGGTTTTCTTTCTGGGTTTATAGGCTTGTTTGGAAAAGCAGATGACGGACAGTGGGTCATCCGGACCAGCCTCGACATCCTTCTGAGCCCCCGTTGAATTTCGCCACCCGACCCCAGGGTTGTGGGCTGAATGGCTGTGTAAGAAACTTACGGCGGGGGGACGGAGGGGGGTGTCTCATTGATCTTGCTTGTTATATAATGCTGGTCGATTATGTAACGATGTACTGATTCCTGCAATAAAAATATATTTAAAAAAAAAAAAAAAATCATCCCCTTTGGTTTTGCTTTGTTCGTCCTAAGTTTGCAGGGTATTCCCAGACGTGGGTCCCTTGCTCACTTTGTCACTGGATTCAAGATAGCCTGGCTGATGAGGGTTATGAACCCGAAACCGGTCCCAGGATGCTTGTTTCCAGTCCATGGAAGGCATGGCTTTGCAGTTCGGGCTAGACTGTTCCCATGAGGCACAGGGCCAGACTGATTTGCATATGGCTATGTCTGAACTGGGGTGGCAGAGTGAGCTATAGAATGATGATGGATTAAACCCAGATCAGTTGACTGGGGGTGGGTGCTTGCCATGTTCAACACTCTGTCCATCATCCCCTTTGGTTTTGATTTGTTCGCCCTAAGTTGGCAGGGTAAGCCTAGACATGGGTCCCTTGCTCACTTTGCCACTGGATTTAAGATAGCCTGGCTGAGGAGGGTTATTACCTCGAAGCTGGTCACAGGATGCTTGTTTCCGGTCCAGGGAAGACATGGCTTGGCAGTTCGGGCTGGACTGTTCCCATGAGGCACAGGGTCAGACTGATTTGCATGTGGCCATGTCTGAACTGGGGAGGCGGGGTGAGCTAAAGAATGATGATGGATTAAACCCAGATCAGTTGACGGGGGTGAGTGCTCGCAATGTTCAACACTCCGTCCATCATCCCCTTTGGTTTTGCTTTGTCCGCCCTAAGTTGGCAGTCTATGCCCAGACGTGGGTCCCTTGCTGACTTTGTCACTGGATTCAAGTTAGCCTAGCTGATGAGGGTTATGAATCCGAAACCGGTCCCAGGATGCTTGTTTCCGGTCCAGGGAAGATATGGCTTGGCAGTTCGGGCTGGACTGTTCCCATGAGGCACAGGGTCAGACTGATTTGCACATGGCCTTATCTGAACTGGGGAGGCGGAGTGAGCTAAAGAATGATGATGGATTAAACCCAGATGAGTTGACTGGGGGTGAGTGCTTGCAATGTTCAACACTCTGTCCATGATCCCCTTTGGTTTTCCTTTGTTCGCCCTAAGTTAGCAGGGTATACCCAGACGTGGGTCCCTTGCTCACTTTGCCACTGGATTCAAGATAGGCTGGCTGATGAGGGTTGTGAACCTGAAACCAGTCCCAGGGTGCTTGTTTCCAGTCCAGGGAAGACATGGCTTGGCAGTTCGGGCTGGACTGTTCCCATGAGGCACATGGTCAGACTGATTTCCATATGGCCATGTCTGAACTGGGGTGGCGGAGTGAGCTAAAGAATGATGATGCTTTCTTTGCCCTAAGTTGGCAGGGTATGCTCAGACGTGGGACCCTTGCTCACTTTGCCACTGGTTTCAAGATAGCCTGGCTGATGAGGGTTATGAACCCGAAACCGGTCCCAGGTTGCTTGTCTCCGGTCCAGGGAAGACCTGGCTTGGCAGTTCGGGCTGGACTGTTCCCATGAGGCAAAGGGTCAGACTGATTTGCATATGGCCATGTCTGAACCAGGATGGCGGAGTGAGCTAAAGAATGATGATGGATTAAACCCAGATGAGTTGACTGGGGTGAGTGCTTGGAATGTTGAAAACTCCGTCCATTATCCCCTCTGGTTTTGCTTTGTTCGCCCTAAGTTGGCAGGGTATGCCCAGACGTGGGTCCCTTGCTCACTTTGCCACTGGATTCAAGATAGCCTGGCTGATGAGGGTTATGAACCCGAAACCGGTCCCAGGATGCTTGCTTCCGGTCCAGGGAAGACATGGCTTGGTCGTTCGGGCTGGACTGTTCCCATGAGGCACAGGGTAAGTCTGATTTGCATATGGCTGTGTCTGAACTGGGGTGGCGGAGTGACCTAAAGAATGATGATGGATGGAATCCAGATCAGTTGACTGGTGGTGAGTTCTTGCAATGTTCAACACTCAGTCCATCATCTCCTTTGGTTTTGCTTTGTTCGACCTAAGTTGGCAGGGTATGCCCAGACGTGGGTCCCTTGCTCACTTTGCCACTGGATTCAAGATAGCCTGGCTGATGAGGGTTATGAACCTGAAACAAGTCCCAGGGTGCTTGTTTCCAGTCGAGGGAAGACATGGCTTGGCAGTTCGTGCTGGTCTGTTCCCATGAGGCACAGGGTCAGACTGATATGCATATGGCCATGTCTGACATGGGGTGGCGGAGGAACCTAAAGAATGATGATGGATTGAACCCAGATCAGTTGACTGGGGGTGAGTGCTTGCAATGTTCAACACTCTGTCCATCATCCCCTTTGGTTTAGCTTTGTTCGCCCTAAGTTAGAAGGGGATGCCCAGATGTGGGTCCCTTGCTCACTTTGCCACTGGATTCAAGATAGCCTGGCTGATGAGGGTTATGAACCGGAAACCGGTCCCAGGGTGCTTGTTTCCGGTCCAGGGAAGACATGGCTTGGCAGTTCGGGCTGGACTGTTCCCATGAGGCACAGGGTCAGACTGATTTGCATATGGCCATGTCTGAACTGGGGTGGCGGAGTGAGCTAAAGAATGATGATGGATTAAACCCAGATCAGTTAAGTGGGGGTGAGTGCTTGCAATGTTCAACACTCCGTCCATCATCCCCTTTGGTATTCTGTTGTTCGCCCTAAGTTACCAGGGTATGCCAAGACGTGGGTCCCTTTCTCACTCTGCCACTGGATTCAAGATAGCCTGGCTGATGAGGGTTGTGAACCCGGAACCGGTCCCAGGATGCTTGTTTCCGGTCCAGGGAAGACATAGCTTGGGAGTTCGGGCTAGACTGTTCCCATGAGGCACAGGGTCAGACTGATTTGCATATGGCTATGTCTGAACTGGGGTGGCGGAGTGAGCTATGGAATGATGATGGATTAAACCCAGATCAGTTGACTGGGGGTGGGTGCTTGCAATGTTCAACACTCCGTCCATTATCCCCTTTAGTTTTGCTTTGTTCGCCCTAAGTTGGCAGGGTATGCCCAGACATGGGTCCCTTACTCACTTTGCCACTGGATTCAAGATAGCCTGGCTGATGAGGGTTATGAACCCGAAACCGGTCCCAGGATGCTTGTCTCCGGTCCAGGGAAGACATGGCTTGGCAGTTCGGGCTGGACTGTTCCCATGACGCACAGGGTCAGACTGATTTGCATATGGCCATGTCTGAACTGGGGTGGCGGAGTGAGCTAAAGAATGATGATGGATTAAACCCAGATGAGTTGACTGGGGGTGAGTGCTTGCAATGTTCAACACTCTGTCCATCATCCCCTTTGGTTTTCCTTTGTTTGCCCTAAATTGGCAGGGTATGCCCAGATGTGAGTCCCTTGCTCACTTTGCCATTGGATACAAGATAGGCTGGCTGATGAGGGTTATGAACCTGAAACCAGTCCCAGGGTGCTTGTTTCCAGTCCAGGGAAGACATGGCTTGGCAGTTCGGGCTGGACTGTTCCCATGAGGCACATGGTCAGACTGATTTGCATATGGCCATGTCTGAACTGGGGTGGCGGAGGGAGCTAAAGAATGATGATGGACTAAACCAAGATCAGTTGAGTGGGGGTGAGTGCTTGCAATGTTCAACACTCCGTCCATCATCCCCTTTGGTATTCCTTTGTTCGCCCTAAGTTGGCAGGGTATGCCCAGATGTGGGTCCCTTGCTCACTTTGCCACTGGATTCAAGATAGCCTGGCTGATGAGGTTTATGAACCCATAACCGGTCCCAGGATGCTTGTTTACCATCCAGGGAAGACATGGCTTGGGAGTTCGGGCTGGACTATTCCCATGAGGCACAGGGTCAGACTGATTTGCATATGGCCATGTCTGACCTGTGTTGGCGGAGTGACCTAAAGAATGATGATGGATTGAGCCCAGATCAGTTGACTGGGGGTGAGTGCTTGCAATGTTCAACGTTCCGTCCATCATCCCCTTTGGTTTTGCTTTGTTCGCGCTAAATTGGAAGGGGATGCCCAGACGTGGGTCCCTTGCTCACTTTGCCACTGGATTCAAGCTAGCCTGGCTGATGACGGTTATGAACCTGAAACCGGTCCCAGGATGCTTGTTTCTGGTCCAGGGAAGGCATGGCTTGGCAGATCGGGCTGGACTGTTCCCATGAGGTACAGGGTCAGACTGATTTGCATATGGCTATGTCTGAACTGGGGTGGCGGAGTGAGCTAAAGAATGATGATGGATTAAACCCAGATGAGTTGATTGGGGGTGAGTGCTTGCAATGTTCAACACTCCGTCTATCATCCCCTTTGGTTTTGCTTTGTTCCCCCTAAGTTGGCAGGGTATGCC
Source organism: Triturus cristatus (assembly GCF_964204655.1). Lineage (NCBI taxonomy): Eukaryota > Metazoa > Chordata > Amphibia > Caudata > Salamandridae > Triturus > Triturus cristatus. The sequence goes on along the minus strand of NC_140579.1, from coordinate 429,448,866 downwards.
CAGACGTGGGTCCCTTGCTCACTTTGCCACTGGATTCAAATAGCCTGGCTGATGAGGGTTATGAACCCGAAACCGGTCCCAGGATGCTTGTTTCCAGTCCATGGAAGGCATGGCTTTGCAGTTCGGGCTAGACTGTTCCCATGAGGCACAGGGCCAGACTGATTTGCATATGGCTATGTCTGAACTGGGGTGGCAGAGTGAGCTATAGAATGATGATGGATTAAACCCAGATCAGTTGACTGGGGGTGGGTGCTTGCCATGTTCAACACTCTGTCCATCATTCCCTTTGGTTTTGCTTTGTTCGCCCTAAGTTGGCAGGGTAAGCCCAGACATGGGTCCTTTGCTCACTTTGCCACTGGATTCAAGATAGACTGGCTGAGGAGGGTTATTACCTCTAAGCTGGTCACAGGATGCTTGTTTCCGGTCCAGGGAAGACATGGCTTTGCAGTTCGGGCTGGACTGTTCCTATGAGGCACAGGGTGAAACTGATTTGCATATGGCCATGTCTGAACTGGGAAGGCGGAGTGAGCTAAAGAATGATGATGGATTGAACCCAGATCAGTTGACTGGGGGTGAGTGCTTGCAATGTTCAACACTCCGTCCATCATCCCCTTTGGTATTGCTTTGTTCGCCCTAAGTTAGCAGGGTATGCCCAGATGTGGGTCCTTTGCTCCCTTTGCCACTGCAATCAAGATAGCCTGGCTGATGAGGGTTATGAACCTGAAACCAGTCCCAGGGTGCTTGTTTCCAGTCCAGGGAAGACATGGCTTGGCAGTTCGGGCTGGACTGTTCCCATGAGGCACATGGTCAGACTGATTTGCATATGGCCATGTCTGAACTGGGGTGGCGGAGAGAGCTAAAGAATGATGATGGATTAAACCAAGATCAGTTGAGTGGGGGTGAGTGCTTGCAATATTCAACACTCCGTCCATCATCCTCTTTGGTATTGCTTTGTTCGCCCTAAGTTGACAGGGTATGCCCAGACGTGGGTCGCTTGCTCACTTTGCCACTGGAATCAAGATAGCCTGGCTGATGATGGTTATGAATCCGAAACCGGTCCCAGGATGCTTGTTTCCGGTCCAGGGAAGACATGGCTTGGCTGTTCGGGCTGGACTGTTCCCATGAGGCACAGGGTCAGACTGATTTGCATATGGCCATGTCTGAACTGGGGAGGCGGGGTAAGCTAAAGAATGATGATGGATTAAACCCAGATCAGTTGACGGGGGTGAGTGCTCGCAATGTTCAACACTCCGCCCATCATCCCCTTTGGTTTTGCTTTGTCCGCCCTAAGTTGGCAGGCTATGCCCAGACGTGGGTCCCTTGCTGACTTTGTCACTGGATTCAAGATAGCCTAGCTGATGAGGGTTATGAACCTGAAAGCGGTCCCAGGATGCTTGTTTCCGGTCCAGGGAAGACATGGCTTGGCAGTTCGGGCTGGACTGTTCCCATGAGGCACAGGGTCAGACTGATTTGCATATGGCCATATCTGAACTGGGGAGGCGGAGTGAGCTAAAGAATGATGATGGATTGAGCCCAGATCAGTTGACTGGGGGTGGGTGCTTGCAATGTTCAACATTCCGTCCATCATCCCTTTGGTTTTGCTTTGTTTGCGCTAACTTGGAAGGTGATCTTCAGATGTTGGTCCCTTGCTCACGTTGCCACTGGATTCAAGATAGCCTGGCTGATGAGGGTTATGAACCCGAAACCGGTCCCAGGATGCTTGTTTGTGGTCGAGGGAAGACATGGCTTTGCAGTTTGGGCTGGACTGTTACCATGAGGCACAGGGTCAGACTGATTTGCATATCACCATGTCTGAACTGGGGTGGCAGAGTGAGCTAAAGAATGATGATGGATTAAACCCAGATGAGTTGACTGGGGTGAGTGGTTGCAATGTTCAAAACTCCATCCATCATCCCCTTTGGTTTTGCTTTGTTCGCCCTGAGTTGGCAGGGTATTCCCAGACGTGGGTCCCTTGCTCACTTTGCCACTGGATTCAAGATAGCCTGGCTGATGAGGGTTATGAACCCGAAACCGGTCCCAGGATGCTTGTTTCCAGTCCAGTGAAGACATGGCTTGGCAGTTCGGGCTGGACTGTTCCCATGAGGCACAGGGTCAAACTGGTTTGCATATGGCTATGTCTAAACTGGGGAGGCGGAGTGAGCTAAAGAATGATGATGGATTGATCTCGGATCAGTTGACTGGGGGTGAGGGCTTGCAGTGTTCAGCACTCCGTCTATCATCCCCTTTGGTTTTGCTTTGTTCCCCCTAAGTTGGCAGGGTATGCCCAGACGTGGGTCTCTTGCTCACTTTGCCACTGGATTCAAGCTAGCCTGGATGAGGAGGTTTATGAACTCGCAGCTCGTCACAGGATGCTTGTTTCCGGTCCAGGGAAGACATGGATTTGCAGTTCGGGCTGGACTGTTTCTATGAGGCACAGGGTCAAACTGATTTGCATATGGCCATGTCTGAACTGGGGAGGTGGAGTGAGCAAAAGAATGATGATGGATTAAACCCAGATCAGTTTACTGGGGGTGAGTTCTCGCAATGTTCAACACTCCGTCCATCATCCCCTTTCGTTTTGCTTTGTCCGCCCTAAGTTGACAGTGTATGCCCAGACGTGGGTCCCTTGCTCACTTTGCCACTGGATTCAAGATAGCCTGGCTGATGAGGGTTATGAACCCGTAATCGGTCCCAGGATGCTTGTTTTCGGTCCAGGGAAGACATGGCTTGGCAGTTCGGGCTGGACGGTTCCCGTGAGGCACAGGGTCAGACTGATTTGCATATGGCCATGTCTGACCTGGGGTGGCGGAGTGAGCTAAAGAATGATGATGGATTAAACCCAGATCAGTTGAGTGGGGGTGAGTGCTTGCAATGTTCAACACTCCGTCCATCATCCCCTTTGGTATTCCTTTGTTCGCCCTAAGTTGGCAGGGTATGCCCAGACGTGGGTCCCTTGCTCACTTTGCCACTGGATTCAAGCTAGCCTGGCTGATGACGGTTATGAACCTGAAACCGGTCCCAGGATGCTTGTTTCTGGTCCAGGGAAGACATGGCTTGGCAGTTCGGGCTGGACTGTTCCCATGAGGTACAGGGTCAGACTGATTTGCATATGGCTATGTCTGAACTGGGGTGGCGGATTGAGCTAAAGAATGATGATGGATTAAACCCAGATGAGTTGATTGGGGTGAGTGCTTGCAATGTTCAACACTCCGTCTATCATCCCCTTTGATTTTGCTTTGTTCCCCCTAAGTTGGCAGGGTATGCCCAGACGTGGGTCCCTTGCTCACTTTGCCACTGGATTCAAATAGCCTGGCTGATGAGGGTTATGAACCCGAAACCGGTCCAAGGATGCTTGTTTCCAGTCCATGGAAGGCATGGCTTTGCAGTTCGGGCTAGACTGTTCCCATGAGGCACAGGGCCAGACTGATTTGCATATGGCTATGTCTGAACTGGGGTGGCAGAGTGAGCTATAGAATGATGATGGATTAAACCCAGATCAGTTGACTGGGGGTGGGTGCTTGCCATGTTCAACACTCTGTCCATCATTCCCTTTGGTTTTGCTTTGTTTGCCCTAAGTTGGCAGGGTATGCCCAGACATGGGTCCCTTGCTCACTTTGCCACTGGATTCAAGATAGCCTGGCTGAGGAGGGTTATGAACTCGAAGCTGGTCACAGGATGCTTGTTTCCGGTCCAGGGTAGACATGGCTTTGCAGTTCGGGTTGGCCTGTTCCTATACAGGCACAGGGTCAGACTGATTTGCATATGTCCATGTCTGAACTGGGGAGGCGGAGTGAGCTAAAGAATGATGATGGATTGAACCCAGATCAGTTGACTGAGGGTGAGTGCTTGCAATGTTCAGCACTCCGTCCATCATCCCCTTTAGTTTTGCTTTGTTCGCGCTAAGTTGGAAAGGGATGCCCAGATGTGCGTCCCTTGCTCACGTTGCCACTGGATTCAAGATAGCCTGGTTGATGAGGGTTATGAACCCGAAACCGGTCCCAGGATGCTTAATTACGGTCCAGGGAAGACATGGCTTAGCAGTTTGGGCTGGACTGTTCCCATGAGGCACAGTGTCAGACTGATTTGCATATGGCCATGTCCGAACTGGGGTGGCAGAGTGAGCTAAAGAATGATGATGGATTAAACCCAGATGAGTTGACTGGGATTGGTGCTTGGAATGTTCAAAACTCCGTCCATCATCCCCTTTGGTTTTGCTTTGTTCGCCCTAAGTTTGCAGGGTATTCCCAGACGTGGGTCCCTTGCTCACTTTGTCACTGGATTCAAGATAGCCTGGCTGATGAGGGTTATGAACCCGAAACCGGTCCCAGGATGCTTGTTTCCAGTCCATGGAAGGCATGGCTTTGCAGTTCGGGCTAGACTGTTCCCATGAGGCACAGGGCCAGACTGATTTGCATATGGCTATGTCTGAACTGGGGTGGCAGAGTGAGCTATAGAATGATGATGGATTAAACCCAGATCAGTTGACTGGGGGTGGGTGCTTGCCATGTTCAACACTCTGTCCATCTTCCCCTTTGGTTTTGATTTGTTCGCCCTAAGTTGGCAGGGTAAGCCCAGACATGGGTCCCTTGCTCACTTTGCCACTGGATTTAAGATAGCCTGGCTGAGGAGGGTTATTACCTCGAAGCTGGTCACAGGATGCTTGTTTCCGGTCCAGGGAGGACATGGCTTTGCAGTTCGGGCTGGACTGTTCCTATGAGGCACAGGGTGAAACTGATTTGCATATGGCCATGTCTGAACTGGGAAGGCGGAGTGAGCTAAAGAATGATGATGGATTGAACCCAGATCAGTTGACTGGGGGTGAGTGCTTGCAATGTTCAACACTCCGTCGATCATCCCCTTTGGTTTTGCTTTGTCCGCCCTAAGTTGGCAGGCTATGCCCAGACGTGGGTCCCTTGCTGACTTTGTCACTGGATTTAAGATAGCCTAGCTGATGAGGGTTATGAACCTGAAAGCGGTCCCAGGATGCTTGTTTCCGGTCCAGGGAAGACATGGCTTGGCAGTTCGGGCTGGACTGTTCCCATGAGGCACAGGGTCAGACTGATTTGCACATGGCCATATCTGAACTGGGGAGGTGGAGTGAGTTAAAGAATGATGATGGATTAAACCCAGATCAGTTGATGGGGGTGAGTGCTCGCAATGTTCAACACTCCGTCCATCATCCCCTTTGGTTTTGCTTTGTCCGCCCTAAGTTGGCAGGCTATGCCCAGACGTGGGTCCCTTGCTGACTTTGTCACTGGATTCAAGATAGCCTAGCTGATGAGGGTTATGAACCTGAAAGCAGTCCCAGGATGCTTGTTTCCAGTCCAGGGAAGACATGGCTTGGCAGTTCGGGCTGGACTGTTCCCATGAGGCACAGGGTCAGACTGATTTGCACATGGCCATATCTGAACTGGGGAGGCGGAGTGAGCTAAAGAATGATGATGGATTAAACCCAGATGAGTTGACTGGGGGTGAGTGCTTGCAATGTTCAACACTCTGTCCATGATCCCCTTTGGTTTTCCTTTGTTCGCCCTAAGTTAGCAGGGTATACCCAGACGTGGGTCCCTTGCTCACTTTGCCACTGGATTCAAGATAGGCTGGCTGATGAGGGTTGTGAACCTGAAACCAGTCCCAGGGTGCTTGTTTCCAGTCCAGGGAAGACATGGCTTGGCAGTTCGGGCTGGACTGCTCCCATGAGGCACATGGTCAGACTGATTTGCATATGGCCATGTCTGAACTGGGGTGGCGGAGTGAGCTAAAGAATGATGATGGATTAAACCCAGATCAGTTGAGTGGGGGTGAGTGCTTGCAATGTTCAACACTCCGTCCATCATCCCCTTTGGTATTCCTTTGTTCGCCCTAAGTTGGCAGGGTATGCCCAGACGTGGGTCCCTTGCTCACTTTGCCACTGGATTCAAGATAGCCTAGCTGATGAGGTTTATGAACCCATAACCGGTCCCAGGATGCTTGTTTCCCGTCCAGGGACGACATGGCTTGGGAGTTCGGGCTGGACTATTCCCATGAGGCACAGGGTCAGACTGATTTGCATATGGCCATGTCTGACCTGTGTTGGCGGAGTGACCTAAAGAATGATGATGGATTGAGCCCAGATCAGTTGACTGGGGGTGGGTGCTTGCAATGTTCAACATTCCGTCCATCATCCCCTTTGGTTTTGCTTTGTTCGCGCTAACTTGGAAGGTGATCTTCAGATGTTGGTCCCTTGCTCACGTTGCCACTGGATTCAAGATAGCCTGGCTGATGAGGGTTATGAACCCGAAACCGGTCCCAGGATGCTTGTTTGTGGTCGAGGGAAGACATGGCTTGGCAGTTTGGGCTGGACTGTTCCCATGAGGCACAGGGTCAGACTGATTTGCATATCACCATGTCTGAACTGGGGTGGCGGAGTGAGCTAAAGAATGATGATGGATTAAACCCAGATGAGTTGACTGGGGTGAGTGCTTGCAATGTTCAAAACTCCGTCCATCATCCCCTTTGGTTTTGCTTTGTTCGCCCTGAGTTGGCAGGGTATTCCCAGACGTGGGTCCCTTGCTCACTTTGCCACTGGATTCAAGATAGCCTGGCTGATGAGGGTTATGAACCCGAAACCGGTCCCAGGATGCTTGTTTCCAGTCCAGTGAAGACATGGCTTGGCAGTTCGGGCTGGAATGTTCCCATGAGGCACTGGGTCAGACTGGTTTGCATATGGCTATGTCTGAACTGGGGTGGCGGAGTGAGCTAAAGAATGATGATGGATTAAACCCAGATAAGTTGAGTGGGGGTGAGTGCTTGCAATGTTCAACACTCCATCCATCATCCCCTTTGATATTCCTTTGTTTGCCCTAAGTTGGCAGGGTATGCCCAGACGTGGGTCCCTTGCTCACTTTGCCACTGGATTCAAGATAGCCTGGCTGATGAGAGTTATGAACCTGAAACCGGTCCCAGGATGCGTGTTTCTGGTCCAGGAAAGACATGGCTTGAGAGTTCGGGCTGGACTGTTCCCATGAGGCACAGGGTCAGACTGATTTGCATATGGCCATGTCTGACCTGGGTTGGCGGAGTGACCTAAAGAATGATGATGGATGGAATCCAGATCAGTTGACTGGTGGTGAGTGCTTGCAATGTTCAACACTCCGTCCATCATCCCCTTTGGTTTTGCTTTGTTCGACCTAAGTTGGTAGGGTATGCCCAGACGTGGGTCCCTTGCTCACTTTGCCACTGGATTCAAGATAGCCTGGCTGATGAGGGTTATGAACCTGAAACCAGTCCCAAGGTGCTTGTTTCAGGTCGAGGGAAGACATGGCTTGGCAGTTCAGGCTGGACTGTTCCTATGAGGCACAGGGTCAGACTGATTTGCATATGGCCATGTCTGAACTGGGGAGGCGGAGTGAGTTAAATAATGATGATGGATTAAACCCAGATCATTTGACTGAGAGTGAGTGCTTGCAATGTTCTACACTCCGTCCATCATCCCCTTTGGTATTCCTTTGTTCGCCCTAAATTGGCAGGGTATGCCCAGACGTGGGTCCCTTGCTCACTTTTCCACTGGATTCAAGATAGCCTGGCTGATGAGGGTTATGAACCCGAAACCAGTCCCAGGATGCTTGTTTCCCATCCAGGGAAGACATGGCTTGGGAGTTCGGGCTGGACTGTTCCCATGAGGCACAGGGTCAGACTGATTTGCATATGGCCATGTCTGACCTGGGTTGGCGGAGGAACCTAAAGAATGATGATGGATTGAACCCAGATCAGGTGACCGGGGGTGAGTGCTTGCAATGTTCAACAATCCATCCATCATCCCCTTTGCTTTTGCTTTGTTCGCCCTAAGTTGGAAGGGGATACCCAGACATGGGTCCCTTGCTCACTTTGCCACTGGATTCAAGATAGCCTGGCTGATGAGGGTTATGAACTCGAAACTGGTCACAGGATGCTTGTTTCCGGTCCAGGGAAGACATGCTTTGGCAGTTCGGGCTGGACTGTTCCCATGACGCACAGGGTCAGACTGATTTGCATATGGCCATGTCTGAACTGGGGTGGCGGAGTGAGCTAAAGAATGATGATGGATTAAACCCAGATGAGTTGACTGGGGGTGAGTGCTTGCAATGTTCAACACTCTGTCCATCATCCCCTTTGGTTTTCCTTTGTTTGCCCTAAGTTGGCAGGGTATGCCCAGATGTGAGTCCCTTGCTCACTTTGCCATTGGATACAAGATAGCCTGGCTGATGAGGGTTATGAACCCGAAACCGGTCCCAGGATGCTTGTCTCCGGTCCAGGGAAGACATGGCTTGGCAGTTCGGGCGGGACTGTTCCCATGAGGCACAGGGTCAGACTGATTTGCATATGGCCATGTCTGAATTGGGGAGGCGGAGTGAGCTAAAGAATGATGATGCTTTCTTTGCCCTGAGTTGGCAGGGTATGCTCAGACGTGGGACCCTTGCTCACTTTGCCACTGGTTTCAAGATAGCCTGGCTGATGAGGGTTATGAACCCGAAACCGGTCCCAGGTTGCTTGTCTCCGGTCCAGGGAAGACCTGGCTTGGCAGTTCGGGCTGGACTGTTCCCATGAGGCAAAGGGTCAGACTGATTTGCCTATGGCCATGTCTGAACTAGGATGGCGGAGTGAGCTAAAGAATGATGATGGATTAAACCCAGATGAGTTGACTGGGGTGAGTGCTTGGAATGTTGAAAACTCCGTCCATTATCCCCTCTGGTTTTGCTTTGTTCGCCCTAAGTTGGCAGGGTATACCCAGACGTGGGTCCCTTGCTCACTTTGCCACTGGATTCAAGATAGCCTGGCTGATGAGGGTTATGAACCCGAAACCGGTCCCAGGATGCTTGCTTCCGGTCCAGGGAAGACATGGCTTGGTCGTTCGGGCTGGACTGTTCCCATGAGGCACAGGGTCAGACTGATTTGCATATGGCTATGTCTGAACTGGGGTGGCGGAGTGACCTAAAGAATGATGATGGATGGAATCCAGATCAGTTGACTGGTGGTGAGTGCTTGCAATGTTCAACACTCCGTCCATCATCTCCTTTGGTTTTGCTTTGTTCGACCTAAGTTGGCAGGGTATGCCCAGACGTGGGTCCCTTGCTCACTTTGCCACTGGATTCAAGATAGCCAGGCTGATGAGGGTTATGAACCTGAAACCAGTCCCAGGGTGCTTGTTTCCAGTCGAGGGAAGACATGGCTTGGCAGTTCGGGCTGGACTGTTCCCATGAGGCACAGGGTCAGACTGATTTGCATATGGCCATGTCTGACCTGGGGTGGCAGAGGAACCTAAAGAATGATGATGGATTGAACCCAGATCAGTTGACTGGGGGTGAGTGCTTGCAATGTTCAGCACTCTGTCCATCATCCCCTTTGGTTTAGCTTTGTTCGCCCTAAGTTGGAAGGGGATGCCCAGATGTGGGTCCCTTGCTCACTTTGCCACTGGATTCAAGATAGCCTGGCTGATGAGGGTTATGAACCGGAAACCGGTCCCAGGGTGCTTGTTTCCGGTCCAGGGAAGACATGGCTTGGCAGTTCGGGCTGGACTGTTCCCATGAGGCACAGGGTCAGACTGATTTGCATATGGCCATGTCTGAACTGGGGTGGCGGAGTGAGCTAAAGAATGATGATGGATTAAACCCAGATCAGTTAAGTGGGGGTGAGTGCTTGCAATGTTCAACACTCCGTCCATGATCCCCTTTGGTATTCTGTTGTTCGCCCTAAGTTACCAGGGTATGCCAAGACGTGGGTCCCTTTCTCACTCTGCCACTGGATTCAAGATAGCCTGGCTGATGAGGGTTATGAACCCGTAACCGGTCCCAGGATGCTTGTTTCCGGTCCAGGGAAGACATAGCTTGGGAGTTCGGGCTAGACTGTTCCCATGAGGCACAGGGTCAGACTGATTTGCATATGGCTATGTCTGAACTGGGGTGGCGGAGTGAGCTATGGAATGATGATGGATTAAACCCAGATCAGTTGACTGGGGGTGGGTGCTTGCAATGTTCAACACTCCGTCCATTATCCCCTTTAGTTTTGCTTTGTTCGCCCTAAGTTGGCAGGGTATGCCCAGACATGGGTCCCTTACTCACTTTGCCACTGGATTCAAGATAGCCTGGCTGATGAGGGTTATGAACCCGAATCCGGTCCCAGGATGCTTGTCTCCGGTCCAGGGAAGACATGGCTTGGCAGTTCGGGCTGGACTGTTCCCATGACGCACAGGGTCAGACTGATTTGCATATGGCCATGTCTGAACTGGGGTGGCGGAGTGAGCTAAAGAATGATGATGGATTAAACCAAGATCAGTTGAGTGGGGGTGAGTGCTTGCAATGTTCAACACTCCGTCCATCATCCCCTTTGGTATTCCTTTGTTCGCCCTAAGTTGGCAGGATATGCCCAGATGTGGGTCCCTTGCTCACTTTGCCACTGGATTCAAGATAGCTTGGCTGATGAGGTTTATGAACCCGTAACCGGTCCCAGGATGCTTGTTTACCATCCAGGGAAGACATGGCTTGGGAGTTCGGGCTGGACTATTCCCATGAGGCACAGGGTCAGACTGATTTGCATATGGCCATGTCTGACCTGTGTTGGCGGAGTGACCTAAAGAATGATGATGGATTGAGCCCAGATCAGTTGACTGGGGGTGAGTGCTTGCAATGTTCAACGTTCCGTCCATCATCCCCTTTGGTTTTGCTTTGTTCGCGCTAAATTGGAAGGGGATGCCCAGATGTGGGTCCCTTGCTCACGTTGCCACTGGATTCAAGATAGCCTGGCTGATGAGGGTTATGAACCCGAAACCGGTCCCAGGATGCTTGTTTATGGTCGAGGGAAGACATTGCTTTGCAGTTTGGGCTGGACTGTTCTCATGAGGCACAGGGTCAGACTGATTTGCATATGGCTATGTCTGAACTGGGGTGGCGGAGTGACCTAAAGAATGATGATGGATGGAATCCAGATCAGTTGACTGGTGGTGAGTGCTTGCAATGTTCAACACTCCGTCCATCATCTCCTTTGGTTTTGCTTTGTTCGACCTAAGTTGGCAGGGTATGCCCAGACGTGGGTCCCTTGCTCACTTTGCCACTGGATTCAAGATAGCCAGGCTGATGAGGGTTATGAACCTGAAACCAGTCCCAGGGTGCTTGTTTCCAGTCGAGGGAAGACATGGCTTGGCAGTTCGGGCTGGACTGTTCCCATGAGGCACAGGGTCAGACTGATTTGCATATGGCCATGTCTGACCTGGGGTGGCAGAGGAACCTAAAGAATGATGATGGATTGAACCCAGATCAGTTGACTGGGGGTGAGTGCTTGCAATGTTCAGCACTCTGTCCATCATCCCCTTTGGTTTAGCTTTGTTCGCCCTAAGTTGGAAGGGGATGCCCAGATGTGGGTCCCTTGCTCACTTTGCCACTGGATTCAAGATAGCCTGGCTGATGAGGGTTATGAACCGGAAACCGGTCCCAGGGTGCTTGTTTCCGGTCCAGGGAAGACATGGCTTGGCAGTTCGGGCTGGACTGTTCCCATGAGGCACAGGGTCAGACTGATTTGCATATGGCCATGTCTGAACTGGGGTGGCGGAGTGAGCTAAAGAATGATGATGGATTAAACCCAGATCAGTTAAGTGGGGGTGAGTGCTTGCAATGTTCAACACTCCGTCCATCATCCCCTTTGGTATTCTGTTGTTCGCCCTAAGTTACCAGGGTATGCCAAGACGTGGGTCCCTTTCTCACTCTGCCACTGGATTCAAGATAGCCTGGCTGATGAGGGTTATGAACCCGTAACCGGTCCCAGGATGCTTGTTTCCGGTCCAGGGAAGACATAGCTTGGGAGTTCGGGCTAGACTGTTCCCATGAGGCACAGGGTCAGACTGATTTGCATATGGCTATGTCTGAACTGGGGTGGCGGAGTGAGCTATGGAATGATGATGGATTAAACCCAGATCAGTTGACTGGGGGTGGGTGCTTGCAATGTTCAACACTCCGTCCATTATCCCCTTTAGTTTTGCTTTGTTCGCCCTAAGTTGGCAGGGTATGCCCAGACATGGGTCCCTTACTCACTTTGCCACTGGATTCAAGATAGCCTGGCTGATGAGGGTTATGAACCCGAATCCGGTCCCAGGATGCTTGTCTCCGGTCCAGGGAAGACATGGCTTGGCAGTTCGGGCTGGACTGTTCCCATGACGCACAGGGTCAGACTGATTTGCATATGGCCATGTCTGAACTGGGGTGGCGGAGTGAGCTAAAGAATGATGATGGATTAAACCAAGATCAGTTGAGTGGGGGTGAGTGCTTGCAATGTTCAACACTCCGTCCATCATCCCCTTTGGTATTCCTTTGTTCGCCCTAAGTTGGCAGGATATGCCCAGATGTGGGTCCCTTGCTCACTTTGCCACTGGATTCAAGATAGCTTGGCTGATGAGGTTTATGAACCCGTAACCGGTCCCAGGATGCTTGTTTACCATCCAGGGAAGACATGGCTTGGGAGTTCGGGCTGGACTATTCCCATGAGGCACAGGGTCAGACTGATTTGCATATGGCCATGTCTGACCTGTGTTGGCGGAGTGACCTAAAGAATGATGATGGATTGAGCCCAGATCAGTTGACTGGGGGTGAGTGCTTGCAATGTTCAACGTTCCGTCCATCATCCCCTTTGGTTTTGCTTTGTTCGCGCTAAATTGGAAGGGGATGCCCAGATGTGGGTCCCTTGCTCACGTTGCCACTGGATTCAAGATAGCCTGGCTGATGAGGGTTATGAACCCGAAACCGGTCCCAGGATGCTTGTTTATGGTCGAGGGAAGACATTGCTTTGCAGTTTGGGCTGGACTGTTCTCATGAGGCACAGGGTCAGACTGATTTGCATATGGCCATGTCTGAACTGGGGTGGCAGAGTGAGCTAAAGAATGATGATGGATTAAACCCAGATGAGTTGACTGGGGTGAGTGCTTGCAATGTTCAAAACTCCGTCCATCATCCCCTTTGGTTTTGCTTTGTTCGCCCTAAGTTGGCAGGGTATTCCCAGACGTGGGTCCCTTGCTCACTTTGCCACTGGATTCAAGATAGCCTGGCTGATGTGGGTTATGAACCCGAAACCGGTCCCAGGATGCTTGTTTCCAGTCCAGGGAAGACATGGCTTGGCAGTTCGGGCTGGACTGTTCCCATGAGGCACAGGGTTAGACTGGTTTGCATATGGCCATGTCTGACCTGGGGAGGCGGAGTGAGCTAAAGAATGATGATGGATTGAACCCGGATCAGTTGACTGGGGGTGAGTGCTTGCAGTGTTCAGCACTCCGTCTATCATCCCCTTTGGTTTTCCTTTGTTCACCCTAAGTTGGCAGGGTATGCCCAGACGTGGGTCCCTTGCTCATTTTACCACTGGATTCTAGATAGCCTGGCTGATGAGGGTTATGAACCCGAAACCAGTCCCAGGATGCTTGTTTCCGGTCCAGGGAAGACATGGCTTGGCTGTTCGGGCTGGACGGTTCCCGTGAGGCACAGGGTCAGACTGATTTGCATATGGCCATGTCTGTACTGGGGTGGCGGAGTGAGCTAAAGAATGATGATGGATTGAACCCAGATCAGTTGACTGGGGGTGAGTGCTTGTAGTGTTCAGCACTCCGTCTATCATCCCCTTTGGTTTTGCTTTGTTCCCCCTAAGTTGGCAGGGTATGCCCAGACGTGGGTCCCTTGCTCACTTTGCCACTGGATTCAAGCTAGCCTGGTTGATGAGGGTTATCCACCTGAAACCAGTCCCAGGGTACTTGTTTCCAGTCCAGGGAAGACATGGTTTGGCAGTTTGGGCTGGACTGTTCCCATGAGGCACATGGTCAGACTGATTTGCATATGGCCATATCTGACCTGTGTTGGCGGAGTGACCTAAAGAATGATGATGGATTGAGCTCAGATCAGTTGACTGGGGGTGAGGGCTTGCAATGTTCAACATTCCGTCCATCATCCCCTTTGGTTTTGCTTTGTTCGCACTAAATTGGAAGGGGATGCCCAGATGTGGGTCCCTTGCTCACGTTGCCACTGGATTCAAGATAGCCTTGCTGATGAGGGTTATGAACCCGAAACCGGTCCCAGGATGCTTGTTTCCAGTCCAGGGAAGACATGGCTTGGCAGTTCGGGCTGGACTGTTCCCATGAGGCACATGATCAGACTGATTTGCGTATGGCCATATCTGAACTGGGGTGGCGGAGTGAGCTAAAGAATGATGATGGATTAAACCAAGATCAGTTGAGTGGGGGTGAGCGCTTGCAATGTTCAACACTCCGTCCATCATCCCCTTTGGTATTCCTTTGTTCGCCCTAAGTTGGCAGGGTATGCCCAGATGTGGGTCCCTTGCTCACTTTGCCACTGGATTCAAGATAGCCTGGCTGATGAGGTTTATGAACCCGTAACCGGTCCCAGGATGCTTGTTTACCGTCCAGGGAAGACATGGCTTGGGAGTTCGGGCTGGACTATTCCCATGAGGCACAGGGTCAGACTGATTTGCATATGGCCATGTCTGACTTGTGTTGGCGGAGTGACCTAAAGAATGATGATGGATTGAGCCCAGATCAGTTGACTGGGGGTGAGTGCTTGCAATGTTCAACGTTCCGTCCATCATCCCCTTTGGTTAAGCTTTGTTCGCGCTAAATTGGAAGTGGATGCCCAGATGTGGGTCCCTTGCTCACGTTGCCACTGGATTCAAGATAGCCTAGCTGATGAGGGTTATGAACCCGAAACCGGTCCCAGGATGCTTGTTTATGGTCGAGGGAAGACATTGCTTTGCAGTTTGGGCTGGACTGTTCCCATGAGGCACAGGGTCAGACTGATTTGCATATGGCCATGTCTGAACTGGGGTGGCAGAGTGAGCTAAAGAATGATGATGGATTAAACCCAGATGAGTTGACTGGGGTGAGTGCTTGCAATGTTCAAAACTCCGTCCATCATCCCCTTTGGTTTTGCTTTGTTCGCCCTAAGTTGGCAGGGTATTCCCAGACGTGGGTCTCTTGCTCACTTTGCCACTGGATTCAAGATAGCCTGGCTGATGAGGGTTATTTACCCGAAACCGGTCCCAGGATGCTTGTTTCCAGTCCAGGGAAGACATGGCTTGGCAGTTCGGGCTGGACTGTTCCCATGAGGCACAGGGTCAGACTGATTTGCATATGGCCATGTCTGAACTGGGGTGGCGGAGTGAGCTAAAGAATGATGATGGTTTAAACCCAGATCAGTTGAGTGGGGGTGAGTGCTTGCAATGTTCAACACTCCATCCATCATCCCCTTTGATATTCCTTTGTTTGCCCTAAGTTGGCAGGGTATGCCCAGACGTGGGTCCCTTGCTCACTTTGCCACTGGATTCAAGATAGCCTGGCTGATGAGAGTTATGAACCTGAAACCGGTCCCAGGATGCGTGTTTCCGGTCCAGGAAAGACATGGCTTGAGAGTTCGGGCTGGACTGTTCCCATGAGGCACAGGGTCAGACTGATTTGCATATGGCCATGTCTGACCTGGGTTGGCGGAGTGACCTAAAGAATGATGATGGATGGAATCCAGATCAGTTGACTGGTGGTGAGTGCTTGCAATGTTCAACACTCCGTCCATCATCCCCTTTGGTTTTGCTTTGTTCGACCTAAGTTGGCAGGGTATGCCCAGACGTGGGTCCCTTGCTCACTTTGCCACTGGATTCAAGATAGCCTGGCTGATGAGGGTTATGAACCTGAAACCAGTCCCAAGGTGCTTGTTTCCAGTCGAGGGAAGACATGGCTTGGCAGTTCGGGCTGGACTGTTCCTATGAGGCACAGGGTCAGACTGATTTGCATATGGCCATGTCTGAACTGGGGAGGCGGAGTGAGTTAAAGAATGATGATGGATTAAACCCAGATCATTTGACTGAGAGTGAGTGCTTGCAATGTTCTACACTCCGTCCATCATCCCCTTTGGTATTCCTTTGTTCGCCCTAAATTGGCAGGGTATGCCCAGACGTGGGTCCCTTGCTCACTTTTCCACTGGATTCAAGATAGCCTGGCTGATGAGGGTTATGAACCCGAAACCAGTCCCAGGATGCTTGTTTCCCATCCAGGGAAGACATGGCTTGGGAGTTCGGGCTGGACTGTTCCCATGAGGCACAGGGTCAGACTGATTTGCATATGGCCATGTCTGACCTGGGGTGGCGGAGGAACCTAAAGAATGATGATGGATTGAACCCAGATCAGGTGACTGGGGGTGAGTGCTTGCAATATTCAGCACTCTGTCCATCATCACCTTTGGTTTTGCTTTGTTCGCCCTAAGTTGGCAGGGTATGCCCAGACGTGGGTCCCTTGCTCACTTTGCCACTGGATTCAAGATAGCCTGGCTGATGAGGGTTATGAACCCGAAACCGGTCCCGGGATGCTTGTTTTCGGTCCAGGGAAGACATGGCATGGGAGTTCGGGCTGGACTAATCCCATGAGGCACAGGGTCAGACTGATTTGCATATGGCCATGTCTGACCTGGGTTGGCAGAGTGACCTAAAGAATGATGATGGATTGAGCCCAGATCAGTTGACTGGGGGTGAGTGCTTGCAATGTTCAACAATCCGTCCATCATCCCCTTTGCTTTTGCTTTGTTCGCCCTAAGTTGGAAGGGGATACCCAGACATGGGTCCCTTGCTCACTTTGCCAATGGATTCAAGATAGCCTGGCTGATGAGGGTTATGAACTCGAAACTGGTCACAGGATGCTTGTTTCCGGTCCAGGGAAGACATGCTTTGGCAGTTCGGGCTGGACTGTTCCCATGACGCACAGGGTCAGACTGATTTGCATATGGCCATGTCTGAACTGGGGTGGCGGAGTGAGCTAAAGAATGATGATGGATTAAACCCAGATGAGTTGACTGGGGGTGAGTGCTTGCAATGTTCAACACTCTGTCCATCATCCCCTTTGGTTTTCCTTTGTTTGCCCTAAGTTGGCAGGGTATGCCCAGATGTGAGTCCCTTGCTCACTTTGCCATTGGATACAAGATAGCCTGGCTGATGAGGGTTATGAACCCGAAACCGGTCCCAGGATGCTTGTCTCCGGTCCAGGGAAGACATGGCTTGGCAGTTCGGGCTGGACTGTTCCCATGAGGCACTGGGTCAGACTGATTTGCATATGGCCATGTCTGAATTGGGGAGGCGGAGTGAGCTAAAGAATGATGATGCTTTCTTTGCCCTGAGTTGGCAGGGTATGCTCAGACGTGGGACCCTTGCTCACTTTGCCACTGGTTTCAAGATAGCCTGGCTGATGAGGGTTATGAACCCGAAACCGGTCCCAGGTTGCTTGTCTCCGGTCCAGGGAAGACCTGGCTTGGCAGTTCGGGCTGGACTGTTCCCATGAGGCAAAGGGTCAGACTGATTTGCCTATGGCCATGTCTGAACTAGGATGGCGGAGTGAGCTAAAGAATGATGATGGATTAAACCCAGATGAGTTGACTGGGTGAGTGCTTGGAATGTTGAAAACTCCGTCCATTATCCCCTCTGGTTTTGCTTTGTTCGCCCTAAGTTGGCAGGGTATGCCCAGACGTGGGTCCCTTGCTCACTTTGCCACTGGATTCAAGATAGCCTGGCTGATGAGGGTTATGAACCCGAAACCGGTCCCAGGATGCTTGCTTCCGGTCCAGGGAAGACATGGCTTGGTCGTTCGGGCTGGACTGTTCCCATGAGGCACAGGGTCAGACTGATTTGCATATGGCTATGTCTGAACTGGGGTGGCGGAGTGACCTAAAGAATGATGATGGATGGAATCCAGATCAGTTGACTGGTGGTGAGTGCTTGCAATGTTCAACACTCCGTCCATCATCTCCTTTGGTTTTGCTTTGTTCGACCTAAGTTGGCAGGGTATGCCCAGACGTGGGTCCCTTGCTCACTTTGCCACTGGATTCAAGATAGCCTGGCTGATGAGGGTTATGAACCTGAAACCAGTCCCAGGGTGCTTGTTTCCAGTCGAGGGAAGACATGGCTTGGCAGTTCGGGCTGGACTGTTCCCATGAGGCACAGGGTCAGACTGATTTGCATATGGCCATGTCTGACCTGGGGTGGCGGAGGAACCTAAAGAATGATGATGGATTGAACCCAGATCAGTTGACTGGGGGTGAGTGCTTGCAATGTTCAGCACTCTGTCCATCATCCCCTTTGGTTTAGCTTTGTTCGCCCTAAGTTGGAAGGGGATGCCCAGATGTGGGTCCCTTGCTCACTTTGCCACTGGATTCAAGATAGCCTGGCTGATGAGGGTTATGAACCGGAAACCGGTCCCAGGGTGCTTGTTTCCGGTCCAGGGAAGACATGGCTTGGCAGTTCGGGCTGGACTGTTCCCATGAGGCACAGGGTCAGACTGATTTGCATATGGCCATGTCTGAACTGGGGTGGCGGAGTGAGCAAAGAATGATGATGGATTAAACGCAGATCAGTTAAGTGGGGGTGAGTGCTTGCAATGTTCAACACTCCGTCCATCATCCCCTTTGGTATTCTGTTGTTCGCCCTAAGTTACCAGGGTATGCCAAGACGTGGGTCCCTTTCTCAGTCTGCCACTGGATTCAAGATAGCCTGGCTGATGAGGGTTATGAACCCATAACCGGTCCCAGGATGCTTGTTTCCGGTCCAGGGAAGACATAGCTTGGGAGTTCGGGCTAGACTGTTCCCATGAGGCACAGGGTCAGACTGATTTGCATATGGCTATGTCTGAACTGGGGTGGCGGAGTGAGCTATGGAATGATGATGGATTAAACCCAGATCAGTTGACTGGGGGTGGGTGCTTGCAATGTTCAACACTCCGTCCATTATCCCCTTTAGTTTTGCTTTGTTCGCCCTAAGTTGGCAGGGTATGCCCAGACATGGGTCCCTTACTCACTTTGCCACTGGATTCAAGATAGCCTGGCTGATGAGGGTTATGAACCCGAATCCGGTCCCAGGATGCTTGTCTCCGGTCCAGGGAAGACATGGCTTGGCAGTTCGGGCTGGACTGTTCCCATGACGCACAGGGTCAGACTGATTTGCATATGGCCATGTCTGAACTGGGGTGGCGGAGTGAGCTAAAGAATGATGATGGATTAAACCCAGATGAGTTGACTGGGGGTGAGTGCTTGCAATGTTCAACACTCTGTCCATCATCCCCTTTGGTTTTCCTTTGTTTGCCCTAAATTGGCAGGGTATGCCCAGATGTGAGTCCCTTGCTCACTTTGCCATTGGATACAAGATAGGCTGGCTGATGAGGGTTATGAACCTGAAACCAGTCCCAGGGTGCTTGTTTCCAGTCCAGGGAAGACATGGCTTGGCAGTTCGGGCTGGACTGTTCCCATGAGGCACATGGTCAGACTGATTTGCATATGGCCATGTCTGAACTGGGGTGGCGGAGTGACCTAAAGAATGATGATGGACTAAACCAAGATCAGTTGAGTGGGGGTGAGTGCTTGCAATGTTCAACACTCCGTCCATCATCCCCTTTGGTATTCCTTTGTTCGCCCTAAGTTGGCAGGATATGCCCAGATGTGGGTCCCTTGCTCACTTTGCCGCTGGATTCAAGATAGCTTGGCTGATGAGGTTTATGAACCCGTAACCGGTCCCAGGATGCTTGTTTACCATCCAGGGAAGACATGGCTTGGGAGTTCGGGCTGGACTATTCCCATGAGGCACAGGGTCAGACTGATTTGCATATGGCCATGTCTGACCTGTGTTGGCGGAGTGACCTAAAGAATGATGATGGATTGAGCCCAGATCAGTTGACTGGGGGTGAGTGCTTGCAATGTTCAACGTTCCGTCCATCATCCCCTTTGGTTTTGCTTTGTTCGCGCTAAATTGGAAGGGGATGCCCAGATGTGGGTCCCTTGCTCACGTTGCCACTGGATTCAAGATAGCCTGGCTGATGAGGGTTATGAACCCGAAACCGGTCCCAGGATGCTTGTTTATGGTCGAGGGAAGACATTGCTTTGCAGTTTGGGCTGGACTGTTCCCATGAGGCACAGGGTCAGACTGATTTGCATATGGCCATGTCTGAACTGGGGTGGCGGAGTGAGCTAAAGAATGATGATGGATTAAACCCAGATGAGTTGACTGGGGTGAGTGCTTGCAATGTTCAAAACTCCGTCCATCATCCCCTTTGGTTTTGCTTTGTTCGCCCTAAGTTGGCAGGGTATTCCCAGACGTGGGTCCCTTGCTCACTTTGCCACTGGATTCAAGATAGCCTGGCTGATGTGGGTTATGAACCCGAAACCGATCCCAGGATGCTTGTTTCCAGTCCAGGGAAGACATGGCTTGGCAGTTCGGGCTGGACTGTTCCCATGAGGCACAGGGTTAGACTGGTTTGCATATGGCCATGTCTTACCTGGGGAGGCGGAGTGAGCTAAAGAATGATGATGGATTGAACCCGGATCAGTTGACTGGGGGTGAGTGCTTGCAATGTTCAACACTCCGTCCATCATCCCCTTTGGTTTTGCTTTGTTCGACCTAAGTTGGCAGGGTATGCCCAGACGTGGGTCCCTTGCTCACTTTGCCACTGGATTCAAGATAGCCTGGCTGATGAGGGTTATGAACCTGAAACCAGTCCCAAGGTGCTTGTTTCCAGTCGAGGGAAGACATGGCTTGGCAGTTCGGGCTGGACTGTTCCTATGAGGCACAGGGTCAGACTGATTTGCATATGGCCATGTCTGAACTGGGGAGGCGGAGTGAGTTAAAGAATGATGATGGATTAAACCCAGATCATTTGACTGAGAGTGAGTGCTTGCAATGTTCTACACTCCGTCCATCATCCCCTTTGGTATTCCTTTGTTCGCCCTAAATTGGCAGGGTATGCCCAGACGTGGGTCCCTTGCTCACTTTTCCACTGGATTCAAGATAGCCTGGCTGATGAGGGTTATGAACCCGAAACCAGTCCCAGGATGCTTGTTTCCCATCCAGGGAAGACATGGCATGGGAGTTCGGGCTGGACTGTTCCCATGAGGCACAGGGTCAGACTGATTTGCATATGGCCATGTCTGACCTGGGTTGGCAGAGTGACCTAAAGAATGATTATGGATTGAGCCCAGATCAGTTGACTGGGGGTGAGTGCTTGCAATGTTCAACAATCCGTCCATCATCCCCTTTGCTTTTGCTTTGTTCGCCCTAAGTTGGAAGGGGATACCCAGACATGGGTCCCTTGCTCACTTTGCCAATGGATTCAAGATAGCCTGGCTGATGAGGGTTATGAACTCGAAACTGGTCACAGGATGCTTGTTTCCGGTCCAGGGAAGACATGCTTTGGCAGTTCGGGCTGGACTGTTCCCATGACGCACAGGGTCAGACTGATTTGCATATGGCCATGTCTGAACTGGGGTGGCGGAGTGAGCTAAAGAATGATGATGGATTAAACCCAGATGAGTTGACTGGGGGTGAGTGCTTGCAATGTTCAACACTCTGTCCATCATCCCCTTTGGTTTTCCTTTGTTTGCCCTAAGTTGGCAGGGTATGCCCAGATGTGAGTCCCTTGCTCACTTTGCCATTGGATACAAGATAGCCTGGCTGATGAGGGTTATGAACCCGAAACCGGTCCCAGGATGCTTGTCTCCGGTCCAGGGAAGACATGGCTTGGCAGTTCGGGCTGGACTGTTCCCATGAGGCACTGGGTCAGACTGATTTGCATATGGCCATGTCTGAATTGGGGAGGCGGAGTGAGCTAAAGAATGATGATGCTTTCTTTGCCCTGAGTTGGCAGGGTATGCTCAGACGTGGGACCCTTGCTCACTTTGCCACTGGTTTCAAGATAGCCTGGCTGATGAGGGTTATGAACCCGAAACCGGTCCCAGGTTGCTTGTCTCCGGTCCAGGGAAGACCTGGCTTGGCAGTTCGGGCTGGACTGTTCCCATGAGGCAAAGGGTCAGACTGATTTGCCTATGGCCATGTCTGAACTAGGATGGCGGAGTGAGCTAAAGAATGATGATGGATTAAACCCAGATGAGTTGACTGGGTGAGTGCTTGGAATGTTGAAAACTCCGTCCATTATCCCCTCTGGTTTTGCTTTGTTCGCCCTAAGTTGGCAGGGTATGCCCAGACGTGGGTCCCTTGCTCACTTTGCCACTGGATTCAAGATAGCCTGGCTGATGAGGGTTATGAACCCGAAACCGGTCCCAGGATGCTTGCTTCCGGTCCAGGGAAGACATGGCTTGGTCGTTCGGGCTGGACTGTTCCCATGAGGCACAGGGTCAGACTGATTTGCATATGGCTATGTCTGAACTGGGGTGGCGGAGTGACCTAAAGAATGATGATGGATGGAATCCAGATCAGTTGACTGGTGGTGAGTGCTTGCAATGTTCAACACTCCGTCCATCATCTCCTTTGGTTTTGCTTTGTTCGACCTAAGTTGGCAGGGTATGCCCAGACGTGGGTCCCTTGCTCACTTTGCCACTGGATTCAAGATAGCCTGGCTGATGAGGGTTATGAACCTGAAACCAGTCCCAGGGTGCTTGTTTCCAGTCGAGGGAAGACATGGCTTGGCAGTTCGGGCTGGACTGTTCCCATGAGGCACAGGGTCAGACTGATTTGCATATGGCCATGTCTGACCTGGGGTGGCGGAGGAACCTAAAGAATGATGATGGATTGAACCCAGATCAGTTGACTGGGGGTGAGTGCTTGCAATGTTCAGCACTCTGTCCATCATCCCCTTTGGTTTAGCTTTGTTCGCCCTAAGTTGGAAGGGGATGCCCAGATGTGGGTCCCTTGCTCACTTTGCCACTGGATTCAAGATAGCCTGGCTGATGAGGGTTATGAACCGGAAACCGGTCCCAGGGTGCTTGTTTCCGGTCCAGGGAAGACATGGCTTGGCAGTTCGGGCTGGACTGTTCCCATGAGGCACAGGGTCAGACTGATTTGCATATGGCCATGTCTGAACTGGGGTGGCGGAGTGAGCAAAGAATGATGATGGATTAAACGCAGATCAGTTAAGTGGGGGTGAGTGCTTGCAATGTTCAACACTCCGTCCATCATCCCCTTTGGTATTCTGTTGTTCGCCCTAAGTTACCAGGGTATGCCAAGACGTGGGTCCCTTTCTCAGTCTGCCACTGGATTCAAGATAGCCTGGCTGATGAGGGTTATGAACCCATAACCGGTCCCAGGATGCTTGTTTCCGGTCCAGGGAAGACATAGCTTGGGAGTTCGGGCTAGACTGTTCCCATGAGGCACAGGGTCAGACTGATTTGCATATGGCTATGTCTGAACTGGGGTGGCGGAGTGAGCTATGGAATGATGATGGATTAAACCCAGATCAGTTGACTGGGGGTGGGTGCTTGCAATGTTCAACACTCCGTCCATTATCCCCTTTAGTTTTGCTTTGTTCGCCCTAAGTTGGCAGGGTATGCCCAGACATGGGTCCCTTACTCACTTTGCCACTGGATTCAAGATAGCCTGGCTGATGAGGGTTATGAACCCGAATCCGGTCCCAGGATGCTTGTCTCCGGTCCAGGGAAGACATGGCTTGGCAGTTCGGGCTGGACTGTTCCCATGACGCACAGGGTCAGACTGATTTGCATATGGCCATGTCTGAACTGGGGTGGCGGAGTGAGCTAAAGAATGATGATGGATTAAACCCAGATGAGTTGACTGGGGGTGAGTGCTTGCAATGTTCAACACTCTGTCCATCATCCCCTTTGGTTTTCCTTTGTTTGCCCTAAATTGGCAGGGTATGCCCAGATGTGAGTCCCTTGCTCACTTTGCCATTGGATACAAGATAGGCTGGCTGATGAGGGTTATGAACCTGAAACCAGTCCCAGGGTGCTTGTTTCCAGTCCAGGGAAGACATGGCTTGGCAGTTCGGGCTGGACTGTTCCCATGAGGCACATGGTCAGACTGATTTGCATATGGCCATGTCTGAACTGGGGTGGCGGAGTGACCTAAAGAATGATGATGGACTAAACCAAGATCAGTTGAGTGGGGGTGAGTGCTTGCAATGTTCAACACTCCGTCCATCATCCCCTTTGGTATTCCTTTGTTCGCCCTAAGTTGGCAGGATATGCCCAGATGTGGGTCCCTTGCTCACTTTGCCGCTGGATTCAAGATAGCTTGGCTGATGAGGTTTATGAACCCGTAACCGGTCCCAGGATGCTTGTTTACCATCCAGGGAAGACATGGCTTGGGAGTTCGGGCTGGACTATTCCCATGAGGCACAGGGTCAGACTGATTTGCATATGGCCATGTCTGACCTGTGTTGGCGGAGTGACCTAAAGAATGATGATGGATTGAGCCCAGATCAGTTGACTGGGGGTGAGTGCTTGCAATGTTCAACGTTCCGTCCATCATCCCCTTTGGTTTTGCTTTGTTCGCGCTAAATTGGAAGGGGATGCCCAGATGTGGGTCCCTTGCTCACGTTGCCACTGGATTCAAGATAGCCTGGCTGATGAGGGTTATGAACCCGAAACCGGTCCCAGGATGCTTGTTTATGGTCGAGGGAAGACATTGCTTTGCAGTTTGGGCTGGACTGTTCCCATGAGGCACAGGGTCAGACTGATTTGCATATGGCCATGTCTGAACTGGGGTGGCGGAGTGAGCTAAAGAATGATGATGGATTAAACCCAGATGAGTTGACTGGGGTGAGTGCTTGCAATGTTCAAAACTCCGTCCATCATCCCCTTTGGTTTTGCTTTGTTCGCCCTAAGTTGGCAGGGTATTCCCAGACGTGGGTCCCTTGCTCACTTTGCCACTGGATTCAAGATAGCCTGGCTGATGTGGGTTATGAACCCGAAACCGATCCCAGGATGCTTGTTTCCAGTCCAGGGAAGACATGGCTTGGCAGTTCGGGCTGGACTGTTCCCATGAGGCACAGGGTTAGACTGGTTTGCATATGGCCATGTCTTACCTGGGGAGGCGGAGTGAGCTAAAGAATGATGATGGATTGAACCCGGATCAGTTGACTGGGGGTGAGTGCTTGCAATGTTCAACACTCCGTCCATCATCCCCTTTGGTTTTGCTTTGTTCGACCTAAGTTGGCAGGGTATGCCCAGACGTGGGTCCCTTGCTCACTTTGCCACTGGATTCAAGATAGCCTGGCTGATGAGGGTTATGAACCTGAAACCAGTCCCAAGGTGCTTGTTTCCAGTCGAGGGAAGACATGGCTTGGCAGTTCGGGCTGGACTGTTCCTATGAGGCACAGGGTCAGACTGATTTGCATATGGCCATGTCTGAACTGGGGAGGCGGAGTGAGTTAAAGAATGATGATGGATTAAACCCAGATCATTTGACTGAGAGTGAGTGCTTGCAATGTTCTACACTCCGTCCATCATCCCCTTTGGTATTCCTTTGTTCGCCCTAAATTGGCAGGGTATGCCCAGACGTGGGTCCCTTGCTCACTTTTCCACTGGATTCAAGATAGCCTGGCTGATGAGGGTTATGAACCCGAAACCAGTCCCAGGATGCTTGTTTCCCATCCAGGGAAGACATGGCATGGGAGTTCGGGCTGGACTGTTCCCATGAGGCACAGGGTCAGACTGATTTGCATATGGCCATGTCTGACCTGGGTTGGCAGAGTGACCTAAAGAATGATTATGGATTGAGCCCAGATCAGTTGACTGGGGGTGAGTGCTTGCAATGTTCAACAATCCGTCCATCATCCCCTTTGCTTTTGCTTTGTTCGCCCTAAGTTGGAAGGGGATACCCAGACATGGGTCCCTTGCTCACTTTGCCAATGGATTCAAGATAGCCTGGCTGATGAGGGTTATGAACTCGAAACTGGTCACAGGATGCTTGTTTCCGGTCCAGGGAAGACATGCTTTGGCAGTTCGGGCTGGACTGTTCCCATGACGCACAGGGTCAGACTGATTTGCATATGGCCATGTCTGAACTGGGGTGGCGGAGTGAGCTAAAGAATGATGATGGATTAAACCCAGATGAGTTGACTGGGGGTGAGTGCTTGCAATGTTCAACACTCTGTCCATCATCCCCTTTGGTTTTCCTTTGTTTGCCCTAAGTTGGCAGGGTATGCCCAGATGTGAGTCCCTTGCTCACTTTGCCATTGGATACAAGATAGCCTGGCTGATGAGGGTTATGAACCCGAAACCGGTCCCAGGATGCTTGTCTCCGGTCCAGGGAAGACATGGCTTGGCAGTTCGGGCTGGACTGTTCCCATGAGGCACTGGGTCAGACTGATTTGCATATGGCCATGTCTGAATTGGGGAGGCGGAGTGAGCTAAAGAATGATGATGCTTTCTTTGCCCTGAGTTGGCAGGGTATGCTCAGACGTGGGACCCTTGCTCACTTTGCCACTGGTTTCAAGATAGCCTGGCTGATGAGGGTTATGAACCCGAAACCGGTCCCAGGTTGCTTGTCTCCGGTCCAGGGAAGACCTGGCTTGGCAGTTCGGGCTGGACTGTTCCCATGAGGCAAAGGGTCAGACTGATTTGCCTATGGCCATGTCTGAACTAGGATGGCGGAGTGAGCTAAAGAATGATGATGGATTAAACCCAGATGAGTTGACTGGGTGAGTGCTTGGAATGTTGAAAACTCCGTCCATTATCCCCTCTGGTTTTGCTTTGTTCGCCCTAAGTTGGCAGGGTATGCCCAGACGTGGGTCCCTTGCTCACTTTGCCACTGGATTCAAGATAGCCTGGCTGATGAGGGTTATGAACCCGAAACCGGTCCCAGGATGCTTGCTTCCGGTCCAGGGAAGACATGGCTTGGTCGTTCGGGCTGGACTGTTCCCATGAGGCACAGGGTCAGACTGATTTGCATATGGCTATGTCTGAACTGGGGTGGCGGAGTGACCTAAAGAATGATGATGGATGGAATCCAGATCAGTTGACTGGTGGTGAGTGCTTGCAATGTTCAACACTCCGTCCATCATCTCCTTTGGTTTTGCTTTGTTTGACCTAAGTTGGCAGGGTATGCCCAGACGTGGGTCCCTTGCTCACTTTGCCACTGGATTCAAGATAGCCTGGCTGATGAGGGTTATGAACCTGAAACCAGTCCCAGGGTGCTTGTTTCCAGTCGAGGGAAGACATGGCTTGGCAGTTCGGGCTGGACTGTTCCCATGAGGCACAGGGTCAGACTGATTTGCATATGGCCATGTCTGACCTGGGGTGGCGGAGGAACCTAAAGAATGATGATGGATTGAACCCAGATCAGTTGACTGGGGGTGAGTGCTTGCAATGTTCAGCACTCTGTCCATCATCCCCTTTGGTTTAGCTTTGTTCGCCCTAAGTTGGAAGGGGATGCCCAGATGTGGGTCCCTTGCTCACTTTGCCACTGGATTCAAGATAGCCTGGCTGATGAGGGTTATGAACCGGAAACCGGTCCCAGGGTGCTTGTTTCCGGTCCAGGGAAGACATGGCTTGGCAGTTCGGGCTGGACTGTTCCCATGAGGCACAGGGTCAGACTGATTTGCATATGGCCATGTCTGAACTGGGGTGGCGGAGTGAGCAAAGAATGATGATGGATTAAACGCAGATCAGTTAAGTGGGGGTGAGTGCTTGCAATGTTCAACACTCCGTCCATCATCCCCTTTGGTATTCTGTTGTTCGCCCTAAGTTACCAGGGTATGCCAAGACGTGGGTCCCTTTCTCAGTCTGCCACTGGATTCAAGATAGCCTGGCTGATGAGGGTTATGAACCCATAACCGGTCCCAGGATGCTTGTTTCCGGTCCAGGGAAGACATAGCTTGGGAGTTCGGGCTAGACTGTTCCCATGAGGCACAGGGTCAGACTGATTTGCATATGGCTATGTCTGAACTGGGGTGGCGGAGTGAGCTATGGAATGATGATGGATTAAACCCAGATCAGTTGACTGGGGGTGGGTGCTTGCAATGTTCAACACTCCGTCCATTATCCCCTTTAGTTTTGCTTTGTTCGCCCTAAGTTGGCAGGGTATGCCCAGACATGGGTCCCTTACTCACTTTGCCACTGGATTCAAGATAGCCTGGCTGATGAGGGTTATGAACCCGAATCCGGTCCCAGGATGCTTGTCTCCGGTCCAGGGAAGACATGGCTTGGCAGTTCGGGCTGGACTGTTCCCATGACGCACAGGGTCAGACTGATTTGCATATGGCCATGTCTGAACTGGGGTGGCGGAGTGAGCTAAAGAATGATGATGGATTAAACCCAGATGAGTTGACTGGGGGTGAGTGCTTGCAATGTTCAACACTCTGTCCATCATCCCCTTTGGTTTTCCTTTGTTTGCCCTAAATTGGCAGGGTATGCCCAGATGTGAGTCCCTTGCTCACTTTGCCATTGGATACAAGATAGGCTGGCTGATGAGGGTTATGAATCTGAAACCAGTCCCAGGGTGCTTGTTTCCAGTCCAGGGAAGACATGGCTTGGCAGTTCGGGCTGGACTGTTCCCATGAGGCACATGGTCAGACTGATTTGCATATGGCCATGTCTGAACTGGGGTGGCGGAGTGACCTAAAGAATGATGATGGACTAAACCAAGATCAGTTGAGTGGGGGTGAGTGCTTGCAATGTTCAACACTCCGTCCATCATCCCCTTTGGTATTCCTTTGTTCGCCCTAAGTTGGCAGGATATGCCCAGATGTGGGTCCCTTGCTCACTTTGCCGCTGGATTCAAGATAGCTTGGCTGATGAGGTTTATGAACCCGTAACCGGTCCCAGGATGCTTGTTTACCATCCAGGGAAGACATGGCTTGGGAGTTCGGGCTGGACTATTCCCATGAGGCACAGGGTCAGACTGATTTGCATATGGCCATGTCTGACCTGTGTTGGCGGAGTGACCTAAAGAATGATGATGGATTGAGCCCAGATCAGTTGACTGGGGGTGAGTGCTTGCAATGTTCAACGTTCCGTCCATCATTCCCTTTGGTTTTGCTTTGTTCGCGCTAAATTGGAAGGGGATGCCCAGATGTGGGTCCCTTGCTCACGTTGCCACTGGATTCAAGATAGCCTGGCTGATGAGGGTTATGAACCCGAAACCGGTCCCAGGATGCTTGTTTATGGTCGAGGGAAGACATTGCTTTGCAGTTTGGGCTGGACTGTTCCCATGAGGCACAGGGTCAGACTGATTTGCATATGGCCATGTCTGAACTGGGGTGGCGGAGTGAGCTAAAGAATGATGATGGATTAAACCCAGATGAGTTGACTGGGGTGAGTGCTTGCAATGTTCAAAACTCCGTCCATCATCCCCTTTGGTTTTGCTTTGTTCGCCCTAAGTTGGCAGGGTATTCCCAGACGTGGGTCCCTTGCTCACTTTGCCACTGGATTCAAGATAGCCTGGCTGATGTGGGTTATGAACCCGAAACCGATCCCAGGATGCTTGTTTCCAGTCCAGGGAAGACATGGCTTGGCAGTTCGGGCTGGACTGTTCCCATGAGGCACAGGGTTAGACTGGTTTGCATATGGCCATGTCTTACCTGGGGAGGCGGAGTGAGCTAAAGAATGATGATGGATTGAACCCGGATCAGTTGACTGGGGGTGAGTGCTTGCAGTGTTCAGCACTCCATCTATCATCCCCTTTGGTTTTCCTTTGTTCACCCTAAGTTGGCAGGGTATGCCCAGACGTGGGTCCCTTGCTCACTTTACCACTGGATTCAAGATAGCCTGGCTGATGAGGGTTATGAACCCGAAACCAGTCCCAGGATGCTTGTTTCCGGTCCAGGGAAGAACTGGCTTGGCTGTTAGGGCTGGACGGTTCCCGTGAGGCACAGGGTCAGACTGATTTGCATATGGCCATGTCTGAACTAGGGTGGCGGAGTGAGCTAAAGAATGATGATGGATTGAACCCAGATCAGTTGACTGGGGGTGAGTGCTTGTAGTGTTCAGCACTCCGTCTATCATCCCCTTTGGTTTTGCTTTGTTCCCCCTAAGTTGGCAGGGTATGCCCAGACGTGGGTCCCTTGCTCACTTTGCCACTGGATTCAAGCTAGCCTGGCTGATGAGGGTTATGAACCTGAAACCGGTCCCAGGATGCTTGTTTCCGGTCCAGGGAAGACATGGCTTGGCAGTTCGGGCTGGACTGTTCCCATGAGGTACAGGGTCAGACTGATTTGCATATGGGTATGTCTGAACTGGGGTGGCGGAGTGAGCTAAAGAATGATGATGGATTAAACCCAGATGAGTTGACTGGGGGTGAGTGCTTGCAATGTTCAACACTCCGTCTATCATCCCCTTTGGTTTTGCTTTGTTCCCCCTAAGTTGGCAGGGTATGCCCAGACGTGGGTCCCTTGCTCACTTTGCCACTGGATTCAAGCTAGCCTGGCTGATGAGGGTTATGAACCTGAAACCGGTCCCAGGATGCTTGTTTCCGGTCCAGGGAAGACATGGCTTGGCTGTTCGGGCTGGACGTTTCCCGTGAGGCACAGGGTCAGACTGATTTGCATATGGCCATGTCTGAACTGGGGTGGCGGAGTGAGCTAAAGAATGATGATGGATTGAACCCAGATCAGTTGACTGGGGGTGAGTGCTTGCAATGTTCAACACTCCGTCCATCATCCCCTTTGGTTTTGCTTTGTTCGAACTAAGTTGGCAGGGTATGCCCAGACGTGGGTCCCTTGCTCATTTTGCCACTGGATTCAAGATAGCCTGGTTGATGAGGGTTATAAACCTGAAACCAGTCCCAGGATGCTTGTTTCTGGTCCAGGGAAGACATGGCTTGGCAGTTCGGGCTGGACTGTTCCCATGAGGTACAGGGTCAGACTGATTTGCATATGGCTATGTCTGAACTGGGGTGGCGGAGTGAGCTAAAGAATGATGATGGATTAAACCCAGATGAGTTGATTGGGGGTGAGTGCTTGCAATGTTCAACACTCCGTCTATCATCCCCTTTGGTTTTGCTTTGTTCCCCCTAAGTTGGCAGGGTATGCCCAGACGTGGGTCCCTTGCTCACTTTGCCACTGGGTTCAAGACAGCCTGGCTGATGAGGGTTATGAACCCGAAACCGGTCCCAGGATGCTTGTTTCCAGTCCATGGAAGGCATGGCTTTGCAGTTCGGGCTAGACTGTTCCCATGAGGCACAGGGCCAGACTGATTTGCATATGGCTATGTCTGAACTGGGGTGGCAGAGTGAGCTATAGAATGATGATGGATTAAACCCAGATCAGTTGACTGGGGGTGGGTGCTTGCCATGTTCAACACTCTGTCCATCATTCCCTTTGGTTTTGCTTTGTTCGCCCTAAGTTGGCAGGGTAAGCCCAGACATGGGTCCCTTGCTCACTTTGCCACTGGATTCAAGATAGACTGGCTGAGGAGGGTTATTACCTCTAAGCTGGTCACAGGATGCTTGTTTCCGGTCCAGGGAAGACATGGCTTTGCAGTTCGGGCTGGACTGTTCCTATGAGGCACAGGGTGAAACTGATTTGCATATGGCCATGTCTGAACTGGGAAGGCGGAGTGAGCTAAAGAATGATGATGGATTGAACCCAGATCAGTTGACTGGGGGTGAGTGCTTGCAATGTTCAACACTCCGTCCATCATCTCCTTTGGTATTGCTTTGTTCGCCCTAAGTTAGCAGGGTATGCCCAGATGTGGGTCCTTTGCTCACTTTGCCACTGGAATCAAGATAGCCTGGCTGATGAGGGTTATGAACCTGAAACCAGTCCCAGGGTGCTTGTTTCCAGTCCAGGGAAGACATGGCTTGGCAGTTCGGGCTGGACTGTTCCCATGAGGCACATGGTCAGACTGATTTGCATATGGCCATGTCTGAACTGGGGTGGCGGAGTGAGCTAAAGAATGATGATGGATTAAACCAAGATCAGTTGAGTGGGCGTGAGTGCTTGCAATGTTCAACACTCCGTCCATCATCCCCTTTGGTATTGCTTTGTTCACCCTAAGTTGACAGGGTATGCCCAGACGTGGGTCCCTTGCTCACTTTGCCACTGGATTCAAGATAGCCTGGCTGATAGGGGTTATGAACCCGAAACCGGTCCCAGGATGCTTGTTTACGGTCCAGGGAAGACATGGCTCTGCAGTTTGGGCTGGACTGTTCCCATGAGGCACAGAGTCAGACTGATTTGCATATGTCCATGTCTGAACTGGGGTGGCGGAGTGAGCTAAAGAATGATGATGGATTAAACCCAGATAAGTTGACTGGGGTGAGTGCTTGCAATGTTCAAAACTCCGTCCATCATCCCCTTTGGTTTTGCTTTGTTTGCCCTAAGTTGGCAGGGTATGCCCAGACATGGGTCCCTTGCTCACTTTGCCACTGGATTCAAGATAGCCTGGCTGAGGAGGGTTATGAACTCGAAGCTGGCCACAGGATGCTTGTTTCCGGTCCAGGGTAGACATGGCTTTGCAGTTCGGGTTGGCCTGTTCCTATACAGGCACAGGGTCAGACTGATTTGCATATGGCCATGTCTGAACTGGGGAGGCGGAGTGAGCTAAAGAATGATGATGGATTGAACCCAGATCAGTTGACTGAGGGTGAGTGCTTGCAATGTTCAGCACTCCGTCCATCATCCCCTTTAGTTTTGCTTTGTTCGCGCTAAGTTGGAAGGGTATGCCCAGACGCGGGTCCCTTGCTCACTTTGCCACTGGATTCAAGATAGCCTGGCTGATAGGGGTTATGAACCCGAAACCGGTCCCAGGATGCTTGTTTACGGTCCAGGGAAGACATGGCTCTGCAGTTTGGGCTGGACTGTTCCCATGAGGCACAGAGTCAGACTGATTTGCATATGTCCATGTCTGAACTGGGGTGGCGGAGTGAGCTAAAGAATGATGATGGATTAAACCCAGATGAGTTGATTGGGGGTGAGTGCTTGCAATGTTCAACACTCCGTCTATCATCCCCTTTGGTTTTGCTTTGTTCCCCCTAAATTGGCAGGGTATGCCCAGACGTGGGTCCCTTGCTCACTTTGCCACTGGATTCAAGATAGCCTGGCTGATGAGGGTTATGAACCCGAAACCGGTCCCAGGATGCTTGTTTCCAGTCCATGGAAGGCATGGCTTTGCAGTTCGGGCTAGACTGTTCCCATGAGGCACAGGGCCAGACTGATTTGCATATGGCTATGTCTGAACTGGGGTGGCAGAGTGAGCTATAGAATGATGATGGATTAAACCCAGATCAGTTGACTGGGGGTGGGTGCTTGCCATGTTCAACACTTTTTCCATCATTCCCTTTGGTTTTGCTTTGTTCGCCCTAAGTTGGCAGGGTAAGCCCAGACATGGGTCCCTTGCTCACTTTGCCACTGGATTCAAGATAGACTGGCTGAGGAGGGTTATTACCTCTAAGCTGGTCACAGGATGCTTGTTTCCGGTCCAGGGAAGACATGGCTTTGCAGTTCGGGCTGGACTGTTCCTATGAGGCACAGGGTGAAACTGATTTGCATATGGCCATGTCTGAACTGGGAAGGCGGAGTGAGCTAAAGAATGATGATGGATTGAACCCAGATCAGTTGACTGGGGGTGAGTGCTTGCAATGTTCAACACTCCGTCCATCATCCCCTTTGGTATTGCTTTGTTCGCCCTAAGTTAGCAGTGTATGCCCAGATGTGGGTCCTTTGCTCACTTTGCCACTGGAATCAAAATAGCCTGGCTGATGAGGGTTATGAACCTGAAACCAGTCCCTGGGTGCTTGTTTCCAGTCCAGGGAAGACATGGCTTGGCAGTTCGGGCTGGACTGTTCCCATGAGGCACATGGTCAGACTGATTTGCATATGGCCATGTCTGAACTGGGGTGGCGGAGTGAGCTAAAGAATGATGATGGATTAAACCAAGATCAGTTGAGTGGGGGTGAGTGCTTGCAATGTTCAACACTCCGTCCATCATCCCCTTTGGTATTGCTTTGTTCGCCCTAAGTTGACAGGGTATGCCCAGACTTGGGTCCCTTGCTCACTTTGCCACTGGATTCAAGATAGCCTGGCTGATAAGGGTTATGAACCCGAAACCGGTCCCAGGATGCTTGTTTACGGTCCAGGGAAGACATGGCTTTGCAGTTTGGGCTGGACTGTTCCCATGAGGCACAGAGTCAGACTGATTTGCATATGGCCATGTCTGAACTGGGGTGGCGGAGTGAGCTAAAGAATGATGATGGATTAAACCCAGATAAGTTGACTGGGGTGAGTGCTTGTGTGAGAAGTTGGCCTGGTATATGATGTTCACTAGTTAAAGTGACCACCTTGTACCATGCCAAGCAACCCTTATGGTGTGGTTGTAAGTCAACCTTTTCGGACTAGCTGCCCTAGTGGTAGCGTAGGCTAAGCAGTCTTTGAGGCTAAACTCGTGAAGCGTGTTAAGCCAGCTGTTTTACCAAATGTAACCCCCTTTTATACCAATGAAAGGACACCACACAGATATATATTGAAAATATATATGTATTTATTTCTCAAAGTAACCCCTAGACTCTTTATGAGCACAGGAGCACAAATCGTTAAACAAGAATACGTTAGAATACACAGAAGTTGCACTTTATATGGATAGGCCCTGGTGGCCACTCAAACCATATACTAAAATAGTGGTATAAGTACCACGAACAGAAAAGAGAAAAGGCCTAGGGCCTCTAGAATCGCTGGGCCTACAAGGAGCTAACTTTAGTTAGTGACCAGGAGGTCCACGGGTTGCGTGTGCAGAGCAAATAGTCACACGCGGGCTCCCATAGGTTTTCAATGGGTGCGTAAAAGTTACAAAGTTACTGCAAAAAGGACCTTCCGGATGGACTATGAACTTAAGATTCGAAACACAGACACTAGAGATGATACTCTACACTTGGGCACCGGAGTGCCAGCTTTACCTCACCCACAGGAAGCGGGTGCATAGGTCTCGAAGTGCGTCGGGTTTCTTCTATCTGTTCAATGGAGCCTGTGGACAAAGATGCTGCAGGCGATCGGTCCGGAAGAGATGCGGTGGATCCAAGGGTGGATCGGAGTTGTAGAAGACCTGTAAGCAGAGGGGACAATGTTCACAGTCACTAGCCAGTGACCAGCGTGGCACCAGGTGGGTACCAGGCGATGTCGGGTGCAAACAGGAAGGAAGGTGTAGCTTGTCTCTGCAGCCACGTGGTCCCTGAAGGTCGACGACGTCCAGGAGTCGGTTCACGAGCTGTCCCACGCAGGCTCTCGCTGTCGGCGGTGTCGGCGACTTGATTGAAGCAAACAAGCCTTGGCAAAAGCAATTGTTGTGGAAATCAAAATAAGCTGATGGTTCTGACCAGCAAGGTCAGAGGGACTGCTCCTTTGGAGGGGAGCAAGGGCCAGTCTGGAGCAACGAGACCAGCAGTGTAGTTCTTGAAGTTTGTCACCAAGATGGCCACTAGCCAGCGGGCCAGCAACCGGTTAGGCGCGTCGAGTGGCAAAATGCAGAAGGGCCCCACGCAGATCGTGGAGATGCTGGAGGGCTCACCTTTGGTGCAGATGCTGCTCGAGGGTTGGGCTTCTCAGATCCCAAAGCACAACTTGGAGGGAGCCTCGGTTGTTGCGCTTGCAGCTTGTCATGGTCGTTTCAAGATGGCTGGCTCCACGTGTCTCGGTGCCTCCACGGGTCTCTTCTTTTCAGGGACTGTGGATCGGGTGGTGAGAGGTCTGGAAGTCCAGGTCTTGTCAGTCTCTGTGCTCGGGCTCCGGCGGGAGGCGGCGGCAAAGCAGACGTTGATTCGCTGGATGGTGCTTGCGTTAGCAAGGTGGTCACTCCCTGACCACAGGGGAGATTGGCTTCAGTCCTCTGTGCGGCAGAGCGTCGAAGTTTCCGTCTTCTTCTTGTTGTTAAGTTGATTCCAGGATGTCTAAAGTCTTAGGACACAGCTCCTACCTTTATTCGGATTCTAGGGGCCGGACTACCTGCTAGGTCCCTCCCTAAGGGTGGGACCAGGAAGGGGGGTGGTTACACCCCCAATCCTTTGTCCAGCTCGCCCCAGGTCCAGGGCTGGTGTGCCCCAGGACCGGTTTGAACTGGCATATGCACCGAGGCTCCTTGTGAGCCTCAGGCATGTCTGGTTTCTTTCAAGCCCTACCTGACCAATACACAAAATCCTGTCTGGGGTGGTGCACGCACCTCCCCTGGCAGGAAACCCTTTGTCCACACCTCCCAAGCTGGAAGGACTCCCAGCAGCAGGAGGGCAGACTTGTGTCTGTGGTGGCAGCATCCATTTTGTGGAGCTGAGGCTATGTCTGATTTTACCCGGGTTTCAGGTACTGTACATGTCGTGTCCCTCTAGAAGGGTGGAATGCTAACCCCGTCGCCAGAATTGGCGAGGGGTTAGTATTCCAATTCGTATGACACCTTACTCGACATGTTTTGATAAAGCCAAACCAAAGATAGCATTTAACCGCGAGGTTCATAATGCACTTAAGAGTATATATTGTATGACGATATCTGGAAACAGTAGAAGGAAGTTGTTCCGACCACTGCAGACAGGCTCAGCTCATGCCAGGGCACCCTCTCACATGGAACCAAGCACTCTGCCTTCAGGATTGTTAAGGCCTGCCATAGGAGTGACTTATAGGGTAACATGTGTCCCATTTAAGGTTAGGTATAGGTATACTACACCTAAGTAAGAGGTGGTTACACCAACTTACCCCAGCTGAGTGATCAGCCAGTTGTGTCAAATTTGTTAGGCCAAGCCTGGGGTGGCATAATACATGCTTCAGCCCCTGGCAGGCCTTAGATACACCAATGCCCTGGGTACCTAGTGTACACTGGTACAGGGGCTCACAGGGTGATCCACTTCCAATTGGTTATGCACCTAGGGTGCATAGTGTAAATTTAGTAGAGAGAACAGCAGGCTGGGGGTCTGATTGGCAGGCCCACAGCCTCAATATGTCAAAAACCAGTGAAGCAAAAAGCAAAAATTTGGGGTGACCATAGGATAGCAGACCCTACTCTCCTACAGCTTGCTATGTTCAAAACTCCGTCCATCATCCCCTTTGGTTTTGCTTTGTTTGCCCTAAGTTGGCAGAGTATGCCCAGACATGGGTCCCTTGCTCACTTTGCCACTGGATTCAAGATAGCCTGGCTGAGGAGGGTTATGAACTCGAAGCTGGTCACAGGATGCTTGTTTCCGGTCCAGGGTAGACATGGCTTTGCAGTTCGGGTTGGCCTGTTCCTATACAGGCACAGGATCAGACTGATTTGCATATGGCCATGTCTGAACTGGGGAGGTGGAGTGAGCTAAAGAATGATGATGGATTGAACCCAGATCAGTTGACTGAGGGTGAGTGCTTGCAATGTTCAGCACTCAGTCCATCATCCCCTTTAGTTTTGCTTTGTTCGCGCTAAGTTGAAAGGGGATGCCCAGATGTGCGTCCCTTGCTCAATTTGCCACTGGATTCAAGATAGCCTGGTTGATGAGGGTTATGAACCCGAAACCGGTCCCAGGATGCTTAATTACGGTACAGGGAAGACATGGCTTTGCAGTTTGGGCTGGACTCTTCCCATGAGGCACAGTGTCAGACTGATTTGCATATGGCCATGTCTGAACTGGGGTGGCAGAGTGAGCTAAAGAATGATGATGGATTAAACCCAGATGAGTTGACTGGGATGAGTGCTTGCAATGTTCAAAACTCCGTCCATCATCCCCTTTGGTTTTGCTTTGTTCGCCCTAAGTTTGCAGGGTATTCCCAGACGTGGGTCCCTTGCTCACTTTGTCACTGGATTCAAGATAGCCTGGCTGATGAGGGTTATGAACCCGAAACCGGTCCCAGGATGCTTGTTTCCACTCCATGAAAGGCATGGCTTTGCAGTTCGGGCTAGACTGTTCCCATGAGGCACAGGGCCAGACTGATTTGCATATGGCTATGTCTGAACTGGGGTGGCAGAGTGAGCTATAGAATGATGATGGATTAAACCCAGATCAGTTGACTGGGGGTGGGTGCTTGCCATGTTCAACACTCTGTCCATCATCCCCTCTGGTTTTTATTTGTTCGCCCTAAGTTGGCAGGGTAAGCCCAGACATGGGTTCCTTGCTCACTTTGCCACTGGATTTAAGATAGCCTGGCTGAGGAGGGTTATTACCTCGAAGCTGGTCACAGGATGCTTGTTTCCGGTCCAGGGAAGACATGGCTTTGCAGTTCGGGCTGGACTGTTCCTATGAGGCACAGGGTGAAACTGATTTGCATATGGCCATGTCTGAACTGGGATGGCGGAGTGAGCTAAAGAATGATGATGGATTAAACCCAGATCAGTTGACTGGGGGTGAGTGCTTGCAATGTTCAACACTCCGTCTATCATCCCCTTTGGTATTGCTTTGTTCGCCCTAAGTTAGCAGGGTATGCTCAGATGTGGGTCCTTTGCTCACTTTGCCACTGGAATCAAGATAGCCTGGCTGATGATGGTTATGAATCCGAAACCGGTCCCAGGATGCTTGTTTCCGGTCCAGGGAAGACATGGCTTGGCAGTTCGGGCTGGACTGTTCCCATGAGGCACAGGGTCAGACTGATTTGCATGTGGCCATGTCTGAACTGGGGAGGCGGGGTGAGCTAAAGAATGATGATGGATTAAACCCAGATCAGTTGATGGGGGTGAGTGCTCGCAATGTTCAACACTCCGTCCATCATCCCCTTTGGTTTTGCTTTGTCCGCCCTAAGTTGGCAGGCTATGCCCAGACGTGGGTCCCTTGCTGACTTTGTCACTGGATTCAAGATAGCCTAGCTGATGAGGGTTATGAACCTGAAAGCGGTCCCAGGATGCTTGTTTCCGGTCCAGGGAAGACATGGCTTGGCAGTTCGGGCTGGACTGTTCCCATGAGGCACAGGGTCAGACTGATTTGCATATGGCCATATCTGAACTGGGGAGGCGGAGTGAGCTAAAGAATGATGATGGATTAAACCCAGATGAGTTGACTGGGGGTGAGTGCTTGCAATGTTCAACACTCTGTCCATGATCCCCTTTGGTTTTCCTTTGTTCGCCCTAAGTTAGCAGGGTATGCCCAGACGTGGGTCCCTTGCTCACTTTGCCACTGGATTCAAGATAGGCTGGCTGATGAGGGTTGTGAACCTGAAACCAGTCCCAGGGTGCTTGTTTCCAGTCCAGGGAAGACATGGCTTGGCAGTACGGGCTGGACTGTTCCCATGAGGCACATGGTCAGACTGATTTGCATATGGCCATGTCTGAACTGGGGTGGTGGAGTGAGCTAAAGAATGATGATGGATTAAACCCAGATCAGTTGAGTGGGGGTGAGTGCTTGCAATGTTCAACACTCCGCCCATCATCCCCTTTGGTATTCCTTTGTTAGCCCTAAGTTGGCAGGGTATGCCCAGACGTGGGTCCCTTGCTCACTTTGCCACTGGATTCAAGATAGCCTGGCTGATGAGGGTTATGAACCCGAAACCGGTCCCAGGATGCTTGTTTCCCATCCAGGGAAGACATGGCTTGGGAGTTCGGGCTGGACTATTCCCATGAGGCACAGGGTCAGACTGATTTGCATATGGCCATGTCTGACCTGTGTTGGCAGAGTGACCTAAAGAATGATGACGGATTGAGCCCAGATCAGTTGACTGGGGGTGGGTGCTTGCAATGTTCAACATTCCGTCCATCATCCCCTTTGGTTTTGCTTTGTTCGCGCTAACTTGGAAGGTGATCTCCAGATGTTGGTCCCTTGCTCACGTTGCCACTGGATTCAAGATAGCCTGGCTGATGAGGGTTATGAACCCGAAACCGGTCCCAGGATGCTTGTTTGTGGTCGAGGGAAGACATGGCTTTGCAGTTTGGGCTGGACTGTTCCCATGAGGCACAGGGTCAGACTGATTTGCATATCACCATGTCTGAACTGGGGTGGCGGAGTGAGCTAAAGAATGATGATGGATTAAACCCAGATCAGTTGAGTGGGGTGAGTGCTTGCAATGTTCAAAACTCCGTCCATCATCCCCTTTGGTTTTGCTTTGTTCGCCCTGAGTTGGCAGGGTATTCCCAGACGTGGGTCCCTTGCTCACTTTGCCACTGGATTCAAGATAGCCTGGCTGATGAGGGTTATGAACCCGAAACCGGTCCCAGGATGCTTGTTTCCAGTCCAGTGAAGACATGGCTTGGCAGTTCGGGCTGGACTGTTCCCATGAGGCACAGGGTCAGACTGGTTTGCATATGGCTATGTCTAAACTGGGGAGGCGGAGTGAGCTAAAGAATGATGATGGATTGATCCCGGATCAGTTGACTGGGGGTGAGGGCTTGCAGTGTTCAGCACTCCGTCTATCATCCCCTTTGGTTTTGCTTTGTTCCCCCTAAGTTGGCAGGGTATGCCCAGACGTGGGTCTCTTGCTCACTTTGCCACTGGATTCAAGCTAGCCTGGATGAAGAGGTTTATGAACTCGCAGCTCGTCACAGGATGCTTGTTTCTGGTCCAGGGAAGACATGGATTTGCAGTTCGGGCTGGACTGTTTCTATGAGGCACAGGGTCAAACTGATTTGCATATGGCCATGTCTGAACTGGGGAGGCGGAGTGAGTAAAAGAATGATGATGGATTAAACCTGGATCAGTGTACTGGGGGTGAGTGCTCGCAATGTTCAATACTCCGCCCATCATCCCCTTTAGTTTTGCTTTGTCCGCCCTAATTTGACAGTGTATGCCCAGACGTGGGTCCCTTGCTCACTTTGCCACTGGATTCAAGATAGCCTGGCTGATGAGGGTTATGAACCCGTAATCGGTCCCAGGATGCTTGTTTTCGGTCCAGGGAAGACATGGCTTGGCAGTTCGGGCTGGACGGTTCCCGTGAGGCACAGGGTCAGACTGATTTGCATATGGCCATGTCTGACCTGGGGTGGCGGAGTGAGCTAAAGAATGATGATGGATTAAACCCAGATCAGTTGAGTGGGGGTGAGTGCTTGTAATGTTCAACACTCCGTCCATCATCCCCTTTGGTATTCCTTTGTTCACCCTAAGTTGACAGGGTATGCCCAGACGTGGGTCCCTTGCTCACTTTGCCACTGGATTCAAGATAGCCTGGCTGATAAGGGTTATGAACCCGAAACCGGTCCCAGGATGCTTGTTTCCGGTCCAGGGAAGACATGGCTTGGGAGTTAGGGCTGGACTGTTCCCATGAGGCACAGGGTAAGACTGCTTTGCATATAGCCATATCTGACCTGGGTTGGCGGAGTGACCTAAAGAATGATGATGGTTTGAATCCAGATCAGTTGACTGGGGGTGAGTGCTTGCAATGTTCAACACTCCGTCCATCATCCCCTTTGGTTTTGCTTTGTTCGCCCTAAGTTGTCAGGGTATGCCCAGACGTGGGTCCCTTGCTCACTTTGCCACTGGATTCAAGATAGCCTGGCTGATGAGGGTTATGAACCCGAAACCGGTCCCAGGATGCCTGTTTCCAGTCCAGGGAAGACATGGCTTGGCAGTTCGGGCTGGTCTGTGCCCATGAGGCACAGGGTCAGACTGATTTGCATATGGCCATGTCTGAACTGGGAAGGCGGAGTGAGCTAAAGAATGATGATGGATTAAACCCAGATCAGTTGACTGGGGTGAGTGCTCGCAATGTTCAACACTCCGTCCATCATCTCCTTTGGTATTCCTTTGTTTGCCCTAAGTTGGCAGGGTATGCCCAGACGTGGGTCCCTTGCTCACTTTACCACTGGATTCAAGATAGCCTGGCTGATGAGGGTTATGAACCCGAAACCGGTCCCGGGATGCTTGTTTTCAGTCCAGGGAAGACATGGCATGGGAGTTCGGGCTGGTCTAATCCCATGAGGCACAGGGTCAGACTTATTTGCATATGGCCATGTCTGACCTGGGTTGGCGGAGTGACCTAAAGAACGATGATGGATTGAGCCCAGATCAGTTGACTGGGGGTGAGTGCTTGCAATGTTCAACAATCCGTCCATCATCCCCTTTGGTTTTGCTTTGTTCGCCCTAAGTTGGAAGGGGATACCCAGACATGGGTCCCTTGCTCACTTTTCCACTGGATTCAAGATAGCCTGGCTGATGAGGGTTATGAACTCGAAACTGGTCACAGGATGCTTGTTTCCGGTCCAGGGAAGACATGGCTTGGCAGTTTGGGCTGGACTGTTCCTATGAGGCACAGGGTCTGACTGATTTGCATATGGCCATGTCTGAACTGGGGAGGCGGAGTGAGCTATTGAATGATGATGGATTGAACCCAGATCAGTTGACTGGGGGTGAGTGCTTGCAATGTTCAACAATCCGTCCATCATCCCCTTTGGTTTTGCTTTGTTCGCCCTAAGTTGGCAGGGTATGCCCAGATGTGGGTCCCTTGCTCACTTTGCCACTGGAATCAAGATAGCCTGGCTGATGATGGTTATGAACACGAAACCGGTCCCAGAATGCTTGTTTCCGGTACAGGGAAGACATGACTTGGCAGTTCGGGCTGGACTGTTCCCATGAGGCACAGGGTCAGACTGATTTGCATATGGCCATGTCTGAATTGGGGAGGCGGAGTGAGCTAAAGAATGATGATGCTTTCTTTGCCCTAAGTTGGCAGGGTATGCTCAGACGTGGGACCCTTGCTCACTTTGCCACTGGATTCAAGATAGCCTGGCTGATGAGGGTTATGAACCCGAAACCGGTCCCAGGTTGCTTGCCTCCGGTCCAGGGAAGACCTGGCTTGGCAGTTCGGGCTGGACTGTTCCCATGAGGCAAAGGGTCAGACTGATTTGCATATGGCCATGTCTGAACTGGGATGGCGGAGTGAGCTAAAGAATGATGATGGATTAAACACAGATCAGTTGACTGGGGGTGAGTGCTCGCAATGTTCAACACTCCGTCCATCATCCCCTTCGGTTTTGCTTTGTTTGCCCTAAGTTGGCAGCGTATGCCCAGAAGTGGGTGCCTTGCTGACTTTGCCACTGGATTCAAGTTAGCCTGGCTGATGAGGGTTATGAACCTGAAACCGGTCCCAGGATACTCTTTTCCGGTCTAGGGAAGACATGGCTTGGCAGTTCGAGCTGGACTGTTCCTATGGGGCACAGGGTCAGACTGATTTGCATATGGCCATGTCTGAACTGGGGTGGCGGAGTGAGCTAAAGAATGATGATGGATTAAACCCAGATGAGTTGACTGGGGTGAGTGCTTGGAATGTTCAAAACTCCGTCCATCATCCCCTCTGGTTTTGCTTTGTTCGCCCTAAGTTGGCAGGGTATGCCCAGACGTTGGTCCCTTGCTCACTTTGCCACTGGATTCAAGATAGCCTGGCTGATGAGGGTTATGAACCCGAAACCGGTCCCAGGATGCTTGTTTCCGGTCCAGGGAAGACATGGCTTGGTCGTTCGGGCTGGACTGTTCCCATGAGGCACAGGGTCAGACTGATTTGCATATGGCTATGTCTGAACTGGGGTGGCGGAGTGAGCTTAAGAATGGTGATGGATGGAATCCAGATCAGTTGACTGGTGGTGAGTGCTTGCAATGTTCAACACTCCGTCCATCATCCCCTTTGGTTTTGCTTTGTTCGACCTAAGTTGGCAGGGTATGCTCAGACGTGGGACCCTTGCTCACTTTGCCACTGGATTCAAGATAGCCTGGCTGATGAGGGTTATGGACCCGAAACCGGTCCCAGGTTGCTTGTCTCCGGTCCAGGGAAGACCTGGCTTGGCAGTTCGGGCTGGACTGTTCCCATGAGGCAAAGGGTCAGACTGATTTGCATATGGCCATGTCTGAACTGGGATGGCGGAGTGAGCTAAAGAATGATGATGGATTAAACACAGATCAGTTGACTGGGGGTGAGTGCTCGCAATGTTCAACACTGCGTCCATCATCCCCTTCGGTTTTGCTTTGTTTGCCCTAAGTTGGCAGCGTATGCCCAGAAGTGGGTGCCTTGCTGACTTTGCCACTGGATTCAAGTTAGCCTGGCTGATGAGGGTTATAAACCTGAAACCGGTCCCAGGATACTTTTTTCCGGTCTAGGGAAGACATGGCTTGGCAGTTCGAGCTGGACTGTTCCCATGAGGCACAGGGTCAGACTGATTTGCATATGGCCATGTCTGAACTGGGGTGGCGGAGTGAGCTAAAGAATGATGATGGATTAAACCCAGATGAGTTGACTGGGGTGAGTGCTTGGAATGTTCAAAACTCCGTCCATCATCCCCTCTGGTTTTGCTTTGTTCGCCCTAAGTTGGCAGGGTATGCCCAGACGTGGGTCCCTTGCTCACTTTGCCACTGGATTCAAGATAGCCTGGATGATGAGGGTTATGAACCCGAAACCGGTCCCAGGATGCTTGTTTCCGGTCCAGGGAAGACATGGCTTGGTCGTTCGGGCTGGACTGTTCCCATGAGGCACAGGGTCAGACTGATTTGCATATGGCTATGTCTGAACTGGGGTGGCGGAGTGAGCTAAAGAATGATGATGGATTAAACCCAGATAAGTTGAGTGGGGGTGAATGCTTGCAATGTTCAACACTCCATCCATCATCCCCTTTGATATTCCTTTGTTTGCCCTAAGTTGGCAGGGTATGCCCAGACGTGGGTCCCTTGCTCACTTTGCCACTGGATTCAAGATAGCCTGGCTGATGAGGGTTATGAACCCGAA
Organism: Triturus cristatus; assembly: GCF_964204655.1. NCBI lineage: Eukaryota > Metazoa > Chordata > Amphibia > Caudata > Salamandridae > Triturus > Triturus cristatus. The sequence continues at coordinate 429,404,594 of NC_140579.1, read as the reverse complement.
ACCGGTCCCAGGTTGCTTGTCTCCGGTCCAGGGAAGACCTGGCTTGGCAGTTCGGGCTGGACTGTTCCCATGAGGCAAAGGGTCAGACTGATTTGCATATGGCCATGTCTGAACTAGGATGGCGGAGTGAGCTAAAGAATGATGATGGATTAAACCCAGATGAGTTGACTGGGGTGAGTGCTTGGAATGTTGAAAACTCCGTCCATTATCCCCTCTGGTTTTGCTTTGTTCGCCCTAAGTTGGCAGGGTATGCCCAGACGTGGGTCCCTTGCTCACTTTGCCACTGGATTCAAGATAGCCTGGCTGATGAGGGTTATGAACCCAAAACCGGTCCCAGGATGCTTGCTTCCGGTCCAGGGAAGACATGGCATGGTCGTTCGGGCTGGACTGTTCCCATGAGGCACAGGGTCAGAATGATTTGCATATGGCTATGTCTGAACTGGGGTGGCGGAGTGACCTAAAGAATGATGATGGATGGAATCCAGATCAGTTGACTGGTGGTGTGTGCTTGCAATGTTCAACACTCCGTCCATCATCCCCTTTGGTTTTGCTTTGTTCGACCTAAGTTGGCAGGGTATGCCCGGACGTGGGTCCCTTGCTCACTTTGCCACTGGATTCAAGATAGCCTGGCTGATGAGGGTTATGAACCTGAAACCAGTCCCAGGGTGCTTGTTTCCAGTCGAGGGAAGACATGGCTTGGCAGTTCGGGCTGGACTGTTCCCATGAGGCACAAGGTCAGACTGATTTGCATATGGCCATGTCTGACCTGGGGTGGCGGAGGAACCTAAAGAATGATGATGGATTGAACCCAGATCAGTTGACTGGGGGTGAGTGCTTGCAATGTTCAGCACTCTGTCCATCATCCCCTTTGGTTTAGCTTTGTTTGCCCTAAGTTGGAAGGGGATGCCCAGATGTGGGTCCCTTGCTCACTTTGCCACTGGATTCAAGATAGCCTGGCTGATGAGGGTTATGAACCGGAAACCGGTCCCAGGGTGCTTGTTTCCGGTCCAGGGAAGACATGGCTTGGCAGTTCGGACTGGACTGTTCCCATGAGGCACAGGGTCAGACTGATTTGCATATGGCCATGTCTGAACTGGGGTGGCGGAGTGAGCTAAAGAATGATGATGGATTAAACCCAGATCAGTTGAGTGGGGGTGAGTGCTTGCAATGTTCAACACTCCGTCCATCATCCCCTTTGGTATTCTGTTGTTCGCCCTAAGTTACCAGGTTATGCCAAGACGTGGGTCCCTTTCAACTTTGCCACTGGATTCAAGATAGCCTGGCTGATGAGGGTTATGAACCCGTAACCGGTCCCATGATGCTTGTTTCCGGTCCAGGGAAGACATAGCTTGGGAGTTTGGGCTAGACTGTTCCCATGAGGCACAGGGTCAGACTGATTTGCATATGGCTATGTCTGAACTGGGGTGGCGGAGTGAGCTATGGAATGATGATGGATTAAACCCAGATCAGTTGACTGGGGGTGGGTGCTTGCAATGTTCAACACTCCGTCTATTATCCCCTTTAGTTTTGCTTTGTTTGCCCTAAGTTGGCAGGGTATGCCCAGACATGGGTCCCTTGCTCACTTTGCCACTGGATTCAAGATAGCCTGGCTGAGGAGGGTTATGAACTCTAAGCTGGTCACAGGATGCTTGTTTCCGGTTCAGGGAAGACATGGCTTTGCAGTTCGGGCTGGACTGTTCCTATGAGGCACAGAGTCAAACTGATTTGTATATGGCCATGTCTGAACTGGGGAGGCGTAGTGAGCTAAAGAATGATGATGGATTGAACCCAGATCAGTTGACTGGGGGTGAGTGCTTGCAATGTTCTACACTCCGTCCATCATCCCCTTTGGTATTGCTTTGTTCGCCCTAAGTCGGTAGGGAATGCGCAGATGTGGGTCCCTTGCTCACTTTGCCACTGGAATCAAGATACCCTGGCTGATGATGGTTATGAATTTGAAACCGGTCCCAGGATGCTTGTTTCCGGTCCAGGGAAGACATGGCTTGGCAGTTCGGGCTGGACTGTTCCCATGAGGCACAGGGTCAGACTGATTTGCATATGGCCATGTCTGAACTGGGGTGGGGGAGTGAGCTAAAGAATGATGATGGATTAAACCCAGATGAGTTGACTGGGGGTGAGTGCTTGCAATGTTCAACACTCTGTCCATCATCCCCTTTGGTTTTCCTTTGTTTGCCCTAAGTTGGCAGGGTATGCCCAGATGTGAGTCCCTTGCTCACTTTGCCATTGGATACAAGATAGGCTGGCTGATGAGGGTTATGAACCTGAAACCAGTCCCAGGGTGCTTGTTTCCAGTCCAGGGAAGACATGGCTTGGCAGTTCGGGCTGGACTGTTCCCATGAGGCACATGGTCAGACTGATTTGCATATGGCCATGTCTGAACTGGGGTGGCGGAGTGAGCTAAAGAATGATGATGGACTAAACCAAGATCAGTTGAGTGGGGGTGAGTGCTTGCAATGTTCAACACTCCGTCCATCATCCTCTTTGGTATTCCTTTGTTCGACCTAAGTTGGCAGGGTATGCCCAGATGTGGGTCCCTTGCTCACTTTGCCACTGGATTCAAGATAGCCTGGCTGATGAGGTTTATGAACCCGTAACCGGTCCCAGGATGCTTGTTTACCATCCAGGGAAGACATGGCTTGGGAGTTCGGGCTGGACTATTCCCATGAGGCACAGGTCAGACTGATTTGTATATGGCCATGTCTGACTTGTGTTGGCGGAGTGACCTAAAGAATGATGATGGATTGAGCCCAGATCAGTTGACTGGGGGTGAGTGCTTGCAATGTTCAACGTTCCGTCCATCATCCCATTTGGTTTTGCTTTGTTCGCGCTAAATTGGAAGGGTATGCCCAGATGTGGGTCCCTTGCTCACGTTCCCACTGGATTCAAGATAGCCTGGCTGATGATGGTTATGAACCCGAAACCGGTCCCAGGATGCTTGTTTATGGTCGAGGGAAGACATTGCTTTGCAGTTTGGGCTGGACTGTTCCCATGAGGCACAGGGTCAGACTGATTTGCATATGGCCATGTCTGAACTGGGGTGGCGGAGTGAGCTAAAGAATGATGATGGATTAAACCCAGATGAGTTGACTGGGGTGAGTGCTTGCAATGTTCAAAACTCTGTCCAACATCCCCTTTGGTTTTGCTTTGTTCGCCCTAAGTTGGCAGGGTATCCGCAGATGTGGGTCCCTTGCTCACTTTGCCATTGGATACAAGATAGGCTGGCTGATGAGGGTTATGAACCTGAAACCAGTCCCAGGGTGCTTGTTTCCAGTCCAGGGAAGACATGGCTTGGCAGTTCGGGCTGGACTGTTCCCATGAGGCACATGGTCAGACTGATTTGCATATGGCCATGTCTGAACTGGGGTGGCGGAGTGAGCTGAAGAATGATGATGGACTAAACCAAGATCAGTTGAGTGGGGGTGAGTGCTTGCAATGTTCAACACTCCGTCCATCATCCTCTTTGGTATTCCTTTGTTCGACCTAAGTTGGCAGGGTATGCCCAGATGTGGGTCCCTTGCTCACTTTGCCACTGGATTCAAGATAGCCTGGCTGATGAGGTTTATGAACCCGTAACCGTTCCCAGGATGCTTGTTTACCATCCAGGGAAGACATGGCTTGGGAGTTCGGGCTGGACTATTCCCATGAGGCACAGGTCAGACTGATTTGTATATGGCCATGTCTGACTTGTGTTGGCGGAGTGACCTAAAGAATGATGATGGATTGAGCCCAGATCAGTTGACTGGGGGTGAGTGCTTGCAATGTTCAACGTTCCGTCCATCATCCCATTTGGTTTTGCTTTGTTCGCGCTAAATTGGAAGGGTATGCCCAGATGTGGGTCCCTTGCTCACGTTGCCACTGGATTCAAGATAGCCTGGCTGATGATGGTTATGAACCCGAAACCGGTCCCAGGATGCTTGTTTATGGTCGAGGGAAGACATTGCTTTGCAGTTTGGGCTGGACTGTTCCCATGAGGCACAGGGTCAGACTGATTTGCATATGGCCATGTCTGAACTGGGGTGGCGGAGTGAGCTAAAGAATGATGATGGATTAAACCCAGATGAGTTGACTGGGGTGAGTGCTTGCAATGTTCAAAACTCCGTCCATCATCCCCTTTGGTTTTGCTTTGTTCGCCCTAAGTTGGCAGGGTATTCCCAGACGTGGGTCCCTTGCTCACTTTGCCACTGGATTCAAGATAGCCTGGCTGATGTGGGTTATGAACCCAAAACCGGTCCCAGGATGCTTGTTTCCAGTCCAGGGAAGACATGGCTTGGCAGTTCGGGCTGGACTGTTCCCATGAGGCACAGGGTTAGACTGGTTTGCATATGGCGATGTCTGACCTGGGGAGGCGGAGTGAGCTAAAGAATGATGATGGATTGAACCCAGATCAGTTGACTGGGGGTGAGTGCTTGTAGTGTTCAGCACTCCGTCTATCATCCCTTTTGGTTTTGCTTTGTTCCCCCTAAGTTGGCAGGGTATGCCCAGACGTGGGTCCCTTGCTCACTTTGCCACTGGATTCAAGCTAGCCTGGCTGATGAGGGTTATGAACCTGAAACCGGTCCCAGGATGCTTGTTTCCGGTCCAGGGAAGACATGGCTTGGCAGTTCGGGCTGGACGGTTCCCGTGAGGCACAGGGTCAGACTGATTTGCATATGGCCATGTCTGAACTGGGGTGGCGGAGTGAGCTAAAGAATGATGATGGATTAAACCCAGATGAGTTGACTGGGGTGAGTGCTTGCAATGTTCAAAACTCCGTCCATCATCCCCTTTGGTTTTGCTTTGTTCGCCCTAAGTTGGCAGGGTATTCCCAGACGTGGGTCCCTTGCTCACTTTGCCACTGGATTCAAGATAGCCTGGCTGATGAGGGTTATGAACCCGAAACCAGTCCCAGGATGCTTGTTTCCGGTCCAGGGAAGACATGGCTTGGCTGTTCGGGCTGGATGGTTCCCGTGAGGCACAGGGTCAGACTGATTTGCATATGGCCATGTCTGAACTGGGGTGGCGGAGTGAGCTAAAGAATGATGATGGATTGAACCCAGATCAGTTGACTGGGGGTGAGTGCTTGTAGTGTTCAGCACTCCGTCTATCATCCCCTTTGGTTTTGCTTTGTTCCCCCTAAGTTGGCAGGGTATGCCCAGACGTGGGTCCCTTGCTCACTTTGCCACTGGATTCAAGCTAGCCTGGCTGATGAGGTTTATGAACCTGAAACCGGTCCCAGGATGCTTGTTTCCGGTCCAGGGAAGACATGGCTTGGCAGTTCGGGCTGGACTGTTCCCATGAGGTACAGGGTTTGACTGATTTGCATATGGGTATGTCTGAACTGGGGTGGCGGAGTGAGCTAAAGAATGATGATGGATTAAACCCAGATGAGTTGACTGGGGGTGAGTGCTTGCAATGTTCAACACTCCGTCTATCATCCCCTTTGGTTTTGCTTTGTTCCCCCTAAGTTGGCAGGGTATGCCCAGACGTGGGTCCCTTGCTCACTTTGCCACTGGATTCAAGCTAGCCTGGCTGATGAGGGTTATGAACCTAAAACCGGTCCCAGGATGCTTGTTTCCGGTCCAGGGAAGACATGGCTTGGCTGTTCGGGCTGGACGTTTCCCGTGAGGCACAGGGTCAGACTGATTTGCATATGGCCATGTCTGAACTGGGGTGGCGGAGTGAGCTAAAAAATGATGATGGATTGAACCCAGATCAGTTGACTGGGGGTGAGTGCTTGCAATGTTCAACACTCCGTCCATCATCCCCTTTGGTTTTGCTTTGTTCCCCCTAAGTTGGCAGGGTATGCCCAGACGTGGGTCCCTTGCTCATTTTGCCACTGGATTCAAGATAGCCTGGCTGATGAGGGTTATCAACCTGAAACCAGTCCCAGGGTGCTTGTTTCCAGTCCAGGGAAGACATGGCTTGGCAGTTCGGGCTGGACTGTTCCCATGAGGCACATGGTCAGACTGATTTGCATATGGCCATGTCTGACCTGTGTTGGCGGAGTGACCTAAAGAATGATGATGGATTGAGCTCAGATCAGTTGACTGGGGGTGAGGGCTTGCAATGTTCAACATTCCGTCCATCATCCCCTTTGGTTTTGCTTTGTTCGCACTAAATTGGAAGGGGATGCCCAGATGTGGGTCCCTTGTTCACGTTGCCACTGGATTCAAGATAGCCTTGCTGATGAGGGTTATGAACCCGAAACCGGTCCAAGGATGCTTGTTTCCAGTCCAGGGAAGACATGGCTTGGCAGTTCGGGCTGGACTGTTCCCATGAGGCACATGGTCAGACTGATTTGCATATGGCCATGTCTGAACTGGGGTGGCGGAGTGAGCTAAAGAATGATGATGGATTAAACCCAGATCAGTTGAGTGGGGGTGAGCGCTTGCAATGTTCAACACTCCGTCCATCATCCCCTTTGGTATTCCTTTGTTCGCCCTAAGTTGGCAGGGTATGCCCAGATGTGGGTCCCTTGCTCACTTTGCCTCTGGATTCAAGATAGCCTGGCTGATGAGGTTTATGTACCCGTAACCGGTCCCAGGATGCTTGTTTACCGTCCAGGGAAGACATGGCTTGGGAGTTCGGGCTGGACTATTCCCATGAGGCACAGGGTCAGACTGATTTGCATATGGCCATGTCTGACCTGTGTTGGCGGAGTGACCTAAAGAATGATGATGGATTGAGCCCAGATCAGTTGACTGGGGGTGAGTGCTTGCAATGTTCAACGTTCCGTCCATCATCCCCTTTGGTTTTGCTTTGTTCGCGCTAAATTGGAAGTGGATGCCCAGATGTGGGTCCCTTGCTCACGTTGCCACTGGATTCAAGATAGCCTGGCTGATGAGGGTTATGAACCCGAAACCGGTCCCAGGATGCTTGTTTATGGTCGAGGGAAGACATTGCTTTGCAGTTTGGGCTGGACTGTTCCCATGAGGCACAGGGTCAGACTGATTTGCATATGGCCATGTCTGAACTGGGGTGGCAGAGTGAGCTAAAGAATGATGATGGATTAAACCCAGATGAGTTGACTGGGGTGAGTGCTTGCAATGTTCAAAACTCCGTCCATCATCCCCTTTGGTTTTGCTTTGTTCGCCCTAAATTGGCAGGGTATTCCCAGACTTGGGTCCCTTGCTCACTTTGCCACTGGATTCAAGATAGCCTGGCTGATGAGGGTTATTTACCTGAAAGCGGTCCCAGGATGCTTGTTTCCAGTCCAGGGAAGACATGGCTTGGCAGTTCGGGCTGGACTGTTCCCATGAGGCACAGGGTCAGACTGATTTGCATATGGCCATGTCTGCACTGGGGTGGCGGAGTGAGCTAAAGAATGATGATGGATTGAACCCAGATCAGTTGACTGGGGGTGAGTGCTTGCAGTGTTCAGCACTCCGTCTATCATCCCCTTTGGTTTTGCTTTGTTCCCCCTAAGTTGGCAGGGTATACCCAGACGTTGGTCCCTTGCTCACTTTGCCACTGGATTCAAGCTAGCCTGGCTGATGAGGGTTATGAACCTGAAACCGGTCCCAGGATGCTTGTTTCTGGTCCAGGGAAGACATGGCCTGGCAGTTCGGGCTGGACTGTTCCCATGAAGTACAGGGTTAGACTGATTTGCATATGGGTATGTCTGAACTGGGGTGGCGGAGTGAGCTAAAGAATGATGATGGATTAAACCCAGATGAGTTGACTGGGGGTGCGTGCTTGCAATGTTCAACACTCCGTCTATCATCCCCTTTGGTTTTGCTTTGTTCCCCCTAAGTTGGCAGGGTATTCCCAGACGTGGGTCCCTTGCTCACTTTGCCACTGGATTCAAGCTAGCCTGGCTGATGAGGGTTATGAACCTGAAACCGGTCCCAGGATGCTTGTTTCCGGTCCAGGGAAGACATGGCTTGGCTGTTCGGGCTGGACGTTTCCCGTGAGGCACAGGGTCAGACTGATTTGCATATGGCCATGTCTGAACTGGGGTGGCGGAGTGAGCTAAAGAATGATGATGGATTAAACCCAGATGAGTTGACTGGGGTGAGTGCTTGCAATGTTCAAAACTCCGTCCATCATCCCCTTTGGTTTTGCTTTGTTCGCCCTAAGTTGGCAGGGTATTCCCAGACGTGGGTCCCTTGCTCACTTTGCCACTGGATTCAAGATAGCCTGGCTGATGTGGGTTATGAACCCAAAACCGGTCCCAGGATGCTTGTTTCCAGTCCAGGGAAGACATGGCTTGGCAGTTTGGGCTGGACTGTTCCCATGAGGCACAGGGTTAGACTGGTTTGCATATGGCCATGTCTGACCTGGGGAGGCGGAGTGAGCTAAAGAATGATGATGGATTGAACCCAGATCAGTTGACTGGGGGTGAGTGCTTGTAGTGTTCAGCACTCCGTCTATCATCCCCTTTGGTTTTGCTTTGTTCCCCCTAAGTTGGCAGGGTATGCCCAGACGTGGGTCCCTTGCTCACTTTGCCACTGGATTCAAGCTAGCCTGGCTGATGAGGGTTATGAACCTGAAACCGGTCCCAGGATGCTTGTTTCCGGTCCAGGGAAGACATGGCTTGGCAGTTCGGGCAGGACGGTTCCCGTGAGGCACAGGGTCAGACTGATTTGCATATGGCCATGTCTGAACCGGGGTGGCGGAGTGAGCTAAAGAATGATGATGGATTAAACCCAGATTAGTTGACTGGGGTGAGTGCTTGCAATGTTCAAAACTCTGTTCATCATCCCCTTTGGTTTTGCTTTGTTCGCCCTAAGTTGGCAGGGTATTCCCAGACGTGGGTCCCTTGCTCACTTTGCCACTGGATTCAAGATAGCCTGGCTGATGAGGGTTATGAACCCGAAACCAGTCCCAGGATGCTTGTTTCCAGTCCAGGGAAGACATGGCTTGGCTGTTCGGGCTGGATGGTTCCCGTGAGGCACAGGGTCAGACTGATTTGCATATGGCCATGTCTGAACTGGGGTGGCGGAGTGAGCTAAAGAATGATGATGGATTGAACCCAGATCAGTTGACTGGGGGTGAGTGCTTGTAGTGTTCAGCACTCCGTCTATCATCCCCTTTGGTTTTGCTTTGTTCCCCCTAAGTTGGCAGGGTATGCCCAGACGTGGGTCCCTTGCTCACTTTGCCACTGGATTCAAGCTAGCCTGGCTGATGAGGGTTATGAACCTGAAACCGGTCCCAGGATGCTTGTTTCCGGTCCAGGGAAGACATGGCTTGGCAGTTCGGGCTGGACTGTTCCCATGAGGTACAGGGTTTGACTGATTTGCATATGGGTATGTCTGAACTGGGGTGGCGGAGTGAGCTAAAGAATGATGATGGATTAAACCCAGATGAGTTGACTGGGGGTGAGTGCTTGCAATGTTCAACACTCCGTCTATCATCCCCTTTGGTTTTGCTTTGTTCCCCCTAAGTTGGCAGGGTATGCCCAGACGTGGGTCCCTTGCTCACTTTGCCACTGGATTCAAGCTAGCCTGGCTGATGAGGGTTATGAACCTGAAACCGGTCCCAGGATGCTTGTTTCCGGTCCAGGGAAGACATGGCTTGGCAGTTCGGGCTGGACTGTTCCCATGAGGTACAGGGTTTGACTGATTTGCATATGGGTATGTCTGAACTGGGGTGGCGGAGTGAGCTAAAGAATGATGATGGATTAAACCCAGATGAGTTGACTGGGGGTGAGTGCTTGCAATGTTCAACACTCCGTCCATCATCCCCTTTGGTTTTGCTTTGTTCCCCCTAAGTTGGCAGGGTATGCCCAGACGTGGGTCCCTTGCTCATTTTGCCACTGGATTCAAGATAGCCTGGCTGATGAGGGTTATCAACCTGAAACCAGTCCCAGGGTGCTTGTTTCCAGTCCGGGGAAGACATGGCTTGGCAGTTCGGGCTGGACTGTTCCCATGAGGCACATGGTCAGACTGATTTGCATATGGCCATGTCTGACCTGTGTTGGCGGAGTGACCTAAAGAATGATGATGGATTGAGCTCAGATCAGTTGACTGGGGGTGAGGGCTTGCAATGTTCAACATTCCGTCCATCATCCCCTTTGGTTTTGCTTTGTTCGCACTAAATTGGAAGGGGATGCCCAGATGTGGGTCCCTTGTTCACGTTGCCACTGGATTCACGATAGCCTTGCTGATGAGGGTTATGAACCTGAAACCGGTCCAAGGATGCTTGTTTCCAGTCCAGGGAAGACATGGCTTGGCTGTTCGGGCTGGACGTTTCCCGTGAGGCACAGGGTCAGACTGATTTGCATATGGCCATGTCTGAACTGGGGTGGCGGAGTGAGCTAAAGAATGATGATGGATTAAACCCAGATGAGTTGACTGGGGTGAGTGCTTGCAATGTTCAAAACTCCGTCCATCATCCCCTTTGGTTTTGCTTTGTTCGCCCTAAGTTGGCAGGGTATTCCCAGACGTGGGTCCCTTGCTCACTTTGCCACTGGATTCAAGATAGCCTGGCTGATGTGGGTTATGAACCCAAAACCGGTCCCAGGATGCTTGTTTCCAGTCCAGGGAAGACATGGCTTGGCAGTTTGGGCTGGACTGTTCCCATGAGGCACAGGGTTAGACTGGTTTGCATATGGCCATGTCTGACCTGGGGAGGCGGAGTGAGCTAAAGAATGATGATGGATTGAACCCAGATCAGTTGACTGGGGGTGAGTGCTTGTAGTGTTCAGCACTCCGTCTATCATCCCCTTTGGTTTTGCTTTGTTCCCCCTAAGTTGGCAGGGTATGCCCAGACGTGGGTCCCTTGCTCACTTTGCCACTGGATTCAAGCTAGCCTGGCTGATGAGGGTTATGAACCTGAAACCGGTCCCAGGATGCTTGTTTCCGGTCCAGGGAAGACATGGCTTGGCAGTTCCGGCAGGACGGTTCCCGTGAGGCACAGGGTCAGACTGATTTGCATATGGCCATGTCTGAACCGGGGTGGCGGAGTGAGCTAAAGAATGATGATGGATTAAACCCAGATTAGTTGACTGGGGTGAGTGCTTGCAATGTTCAAAACTCCGTTCATCATCCCCTTTGGTTTTGCTTTGTTCGCCCTAAGTTGGCAGGGTATTCCCAGACGTGGGTCCCTTGCTCACTTTGCCACTGGATTCAAGATAGCCTGGCTGATGAGGGTTATGAACCCGAAACCAGTCCCAGGATGCTCGTTTCCAGTCCAGGGAAGACATGGCTTGGCTGTTCGGGCTGGATGGTTCCCGTGAGGCACAGGGTCAGACTGATTTGCATATGGCCATGTCTGAACTGGGGTGGCGGAGTGAGCTAAAGAATGATGATGGATTGAACCCAGATCAGTTGACTGGGGGTGAGTGCTTGTAGTGTTCAGCACTCCGTCTATCATCCCCTTTGGTTTTGCTTTGTTCCCCCTAAGTTGGCAGGGTATGCCCAGACGTGGGTCCCTTGCTCACTTTGCCACTGGATTCAAGCTAGCCTGGCTGATGAGGGTTATGAACCTGAAACCGGTCCCAGGATGCTTGTTTCCGGTCCAGGGAAGACATGGCTTGGCAGTTCGGGCTGGACTGTTCCCATGAGGTACAGGGTTTGACTGATTTGCATATGGGTATGTCTGAACTGGGGTGGCGGAGTGAGCTAAAGAATGATGATGGATTAAACCCAGATGAGTTGACTGGGGGTGAGTGCTTGCAATGTTCAACACTCCGTCTATCATCCCCTTTGGTTTTGCTTTGTTCCCCCTAAGTTGGCAGGGTATGCCCAGACGTGGGTCCCTTGCTCACTTTGCCACTGGATTCAAGCTAGCCTGGCTGATGAGGGTTATGAACCTGAAACCGGTCCCAGGATGCTTGTTTCCGGTCCAGGGAAGACATGGCTTGGCAGTTCGGGCTGGACTGTTCCCATGAGGTACAGGGTTTGACTGATTTGCATATGGGTATGTCTGAACTGGGGTGGCGGAGTGAGCTAAAGAATGATGATGGATTAAACCCAGATGAGTTGACTGGGGGTGAGTGCTTGCAATGTTCAACACTCCGTCCATCATCCCCTTTGGTTTTGCTTTGTTCCCCCTAAGTTGGCAGGGTATGCCCAGACGTGGGTCCCTTGCTCATTTTGCCACTGGATTCAAGATAGCCTGGCTGATGAGGGTTATCAACCTGAAACCAGTCCCAGGGTGCTTGTTTCCAGTCCGGGGAAGACATGGCTTGGCAGTTCGGGCTGGACTGTTCCCATGAGGCACATGGTCAGACTGATTTGCATATGGCCATGTCTGACCTGTGTTGGCGGAGTGACCTAAAGAATGATGATGGATTGAGCTCAGATCAGTTGACTGGGGGTGAGGGCTTGCAATGTTCAACATTCCGTCCATCATCCCCTTTGGTTTTGCTTTGTTCGCACTAAATTGGAAGGGGATGCCCAGATGTGGGTCCCTTGTTCACGTTGCCACTGGATTCACGATAGCCTTGCTGATGAGGGTTATGAACCTGAAACCGGTCCAAGGATGCTTGTTTCCAGTCCAGGGAAGACATGGCTTGGCAGTTCGGGCTGGACTGTTCCCATGAGGCACATGGTCAGACTGATTTGCATATGGCCATGTCTGAACTGGGGTGGCGGAGTGAGCTAAAGAATGATGATGGATTAAACCCAGATCAGTTGAGTGGGGGTGAGCGCTTGCAATGTTCAACACTCCATCCATCATCCCCTTTGGTATTCCTTTGTTCGCCCTAAGTTGGCAGGGTATGCCCAGATGTGGGTCCCTTGCTCACTTTGCCACTGGATTCAAGATAGCCTGGCTGATGAGGTTTATGTACCCGTAACCGGTCCCAGGATGCTTGTTTACCGTCCAGGGAAGACATGGCTTGGGAGTTCGGGCTGGACTATTCCCATGAGGCACAGGGTCAGACTGATTTGCATATGGCCATGTCTGACCTGTGTTGGCGGAGTGACCTAAAGAATGATGATGGATTGAGCCCAGATCAGTTGACTGGGGGTGAGTGCTTGCAATGTTCAACGTTCCGTCCATCATCCCCTTTGGTTTTGCTTTGTTCGCGCTAAATTGGAAGTGGATGACCAGATGTGGGTCCCTTGCTCACGTTGCCACTGGATTCAAGATAGCCTGGCTTATGAGGGTTATGAACCCGAAACCGGTCCCAGGATGCTTGTTTATGGTCGAGGGAAGACATTGCTTTGCAGTTTGGGCTGGACTGTTCCCATGAGGCACAGGCTCAGACTGATTTGCATATGGCCATGTCTGAACTGGGGTGGCGGAGTGAGCTAAAGAATGATGATGGATTGAACCCAGATCAGTTGACTGGGGGTGGGTGCTTGTAGTGTTCAGCACTCCGTCTATCATCCCCTTTGGTTTTGCTTTGTTCCCCCTAAGTTGGCAGGGTATGCCCAGACGTGGGTCCCTTGCTCACTTTGCCACTGGATTCAAGATAGCCTGGCTGATGAGGGTTATGAACCCGAAACCGGTCCCAGGATGCTTGTTTCCAGTCCATGGAAGGCATGGCTTTGCAGTTCGGGCTAGACTGTTCCCATGAGGCACAGGGCCAGACTGATTTGCATATGGCTATGTCTGAACTGGGGTGGCAGAGTGAGCTATAGAATGATGATGGATTAAACCCAGATCAGTTGACTGGGGGTGGGTGCTTGCCATGTTCAACACTCTGTCCATCATTCCCTTTGGTTTTGCTTTGTTCGCCCTAAGTTGGCAGGGTAAGCCCAGACATGGGTCCCTTGCTCACTTTACCACTGGATTCAAGATAGACTGGCTGAGGAGGGTTATTACCTCTAAGCTGGTCACAGGATGCTTGTTTCCGGTCCAGGGAAGACATGGCTTTGCAGTTCTTGCTGGACTGTTCCTATGAGGCACAGGGTGAAACTGATTTGCATATGGCCATGTCTGAACTGGGAAGGCGGAGTGAGCTAAAGAATGATGATGGATTGAACCCAGATCAGTTGACTGGGGGTGAGTGCTTGCAATGTTCAACACTCCGTCCATCATCCCCTTTGGTATTGCTTTGTTCGCCCTAAGTTAGCAGGGTATGCCCAGATGTGGGTCCTTTGCTCACTTTGCCACTGGAATCAAGATAGCCTGGCTGATGACGGTTATGAACCTGAAACCAGTCCCAGGGTGCTTGTTTCCAGTCCAGGGAAGACATGGCTTGGCAGTTCGGGCTGGACTGTTCCCATGAGGCACATGGTCAGACTGATTTGAAAATGGCCATGTCTGAACTGGGGTGGCGGAGTGAGCTAAAGAATGATGATGGATTAAACCAAGATCAGTTGAGTGGGGGTGAGTGCTTGCAATGTTCAACACTCCGTCCATCATCCCCTTTGGTATTGCTTTGTTCGCCCTAAGTTGACAGGGTATGCCCAGACGTGGGTCCCTTGCTCACTTTGCCACTGGATTCAAGATAGCCTGTCTGATAAGGGTTATGAACCCGAAACCGGTCCCAGGATGCTTGTTTACGGTCCAGGGAAGACATGGCTTTGCAGTTTGGGCTGGACTGTTCCCATGAGGCACAGAGTCAGACTGATTTGCATATGGCCATGTCTGAACTGGGGTGGCGGAGTGAGCTAAAGAATGATGATGGATTAAACCCAGATAAGTTGACTGGGGTGAGTGCTTGCAATGTTCAAAACTCCGTCCATCATCCCCTTTGGTTTTGCTTTGTTTGCCCTAAGTTGGCAGGGTATGCCCAGACATGGGTCCCTTGCTCACTTTGCCACTGGATTCAAGATAGCCTGGCTGATTAGGGTTATGAACTCGCAGCTGGCCACAGGATGCTTGTTTCCGGTCCAGGGTAGACATGGCTTTGCAGTTCGGGTTGGCCTGTTCCTATACAGGCACAGGGTCAGACTGATTTGCATATGGCCATGTCTGAACTGGGGAGGCGGAGTGAGCTAAAGAATGATGATGGATTGAACCCAGATCAGTTGACTGAGGGTGAGTGCTTGCAATGTTCAGCACTCCGTCCATCATCCCCTTTAGTTTTGCTTTGTTCGCGCTAAGTTGGAAGGGGATGCCCAGATGTGCGTCCCTTGCTCACGTTGCCACTGGATTCAAGATAGCGTGGTTGATGAGGGTTATGAACCCGAAACCGGTCCCAGGATGCTTAATTACGGTCCAGGGAAGACATGGCTTTGCAGTTTGGGCTGGACTGTTCCCATGAGGCACAGTGTCAGACTGATTTGCATATGGCCATGTCGGAACTGGGGTGGCAGAGTGAGCTAAAGAATGATGATGGATTAAACCCAGATGAGTTGACTGGGATGAGTGCTTGCAATGTTCAAAACTCCGTCAATCATCCCCTTTGGTTTTGCTTTGTTCGCCCTAAGTTTGCAGGGTATTCCCAGACGTGGGTCCCTTGCTCACTTTGTCACTGGATTCAAGATAGCCTGGCTGATGAGGGTTATGAACCCGAAACCGGTCCCAGGATGCTTGTTTCCAGTCCATGGAAGGCATGGCTTTGCAGTTCGGGCTAGACTGTTCCCATGAGGCACAGGGCCAGACTGATTTGCATATGGCTATGTCTGAACTGGGGTGGCAGAGTGAGCTATAGAATGATGATGGATTAAACCCAGATCAGTTGACTGGGGGTGGGTGCTTGCCATGTTCAACACTCTGTCCATCATCCCCTTTGGTTTTGATTTGTTCGCCCTAAGTTGGCAGGGTATGCCCAGACGTGGGTCCCTTGCTGACTTTTTCACTGGATTCAAGATAGCCTAGCTGATGAGGGTTATGAACCTGAAAGCGGTCCCAGGATGCTTGTTTCCGGTCCAGGGAAGACATGGCTTGGCAGTTCGGGCTGGACTGTTCCCATGAGGCACAGGGTCAGACTGATTTGCATATGGCCATATCTGAACTGGGGAGGCGGAGTGAGCTAAAGAATGATGATGGATTAAACCCAGATGAGTTGACTGGGGGTGAGTGCTTGCAATGTTCAACACTCTGTCCATGATCCCCTTTGGTTTTCCTTTGTTCGCCCTAAGTTAGCAGGGTATGCCCAGACGTGGGTCCCTTGCTCACTTTGCCACTGGATTCAAGATAGGCTGGCTGATGAGGGTTGTGAACCTGAAACCAGTCCAAGGGTGCTTGTTTCCAGTCCAGGGAAGACATGGCTTGGCAGTTCGGGCTGGACTATTCCCATGAGGCACATGGTCAGAATGATTTGCATATGGCCATGTCTGACCTGTGTTGGCGGAGTGACCTAAAGAATGATGATGGATTGAGCCCAGATCAGTTGACCGGGGGTGGGTGCTTGCAATGTTCAACATTCCGTCCATCATCCCCTTTTGTTTTGCTTTGTTCGCGCTAACTTGGAAGGTGATCTTCAGATGTTGGTCCCTTGCTCACGTTGCCACTGGATTCAAGATAGCCTGGCTGATGAGGGTTATGAACCCGAAACCGGTCCCAGGATGCTTGTTTGTGGTCGAGGGAAGACATGGCTTTGCAGTTTGGGCTGGACTGTTCCCATGAGGCACGGGGTCAGACTGATTTGCATATGGCCATGTCTGAACTGGGGTGGCGGAGTGAGCTAAAGAATGATGATGGATTAAACCCAGATGAGTTGACTGGGGTGAGTGCTTGCAATGTTCAAAACTCCGTCCATCATCCCCTTTGGTTTTGCTTTGTTCGCCCTAAGTTGGCAGGGTATTCCCAGACGTGGGTCCCTTGCTCACTTTGCCACTCTATTCAAGATAGCCTGGCTGATGAGGGTTATGAACCCAAAACCGGTACCAGGATGCTTGTTTCCAGTCCAGGGAAGACATGGCTTGGCAGTTCGGGCTGGACTGTTCCCATGAGGCACAGGTTTAGACTGGTTTGCATATGGCCATGTCTGACCTGGGGAGGCAGAGTGAGCTAAAGAATGATGATGGATTGAACCCAGATCAGTTGACTGGGGGTGAGTGCTTGTAGTGTTCAGCACTCCGTCTATCATCCCCTTTGGTTTTGCTTTGTTCCCCCTAAGTTGGCAGGGTATGCCCAGACGTGGGTCCCTTGCTCACTTTGCCACTGGATTCAAGCTAGCCTGGCTGATGAGGGTTATGAACCTGAAACCGGTCCCAGGATGCTTGTTTCCGGTCCAGGGAAGACATGGATTGGCAGTTCGGGCTGGACGGTTCCCGTGAGGCACAGGGTCAGACTGATTTGCATATGGCCATGTCTGAACTGGGGAGGCGGAGTGAGCTAAAGAATGATGATGGATTAAACCCAGATGAGTTGACTGGGGTGAGTGCTTGCAATGTTCAAAACTCCGTCCATCATCCCCTTTGGTTTTGCTTTGTTCGCCCTAAGTTGGCAGGGTATTCCCAGACGTGGGTCCCTTGCTCACTTTGCCACTGGATTCAAGATAGCCTGGCTGATGAGGGTTATGAACCCGAAACCAGTCCCAGCATGCTTGTTTCCGGTCCAGGGAAGACATGGCTTGGCTGTTCGGGCTGGACGGTTCCCGTGAGGCACAGGGTCAGACTGATTTGCATATGGCCATGTCTGAACTGGGGTGGCGGAGTGAGCTAAAGAATGATGATGGATTGAACCCAGATCAGTTGACTGGGGGTGAGTGCTTGTAGTGTTCAGCACTCCGTCTATCATCCCCTTTGGTTTTGCTTTGTTCCCCCTAAGTTGGCAGGGTATGCTCAGACGTGGGTCCCTTTCTCACTTTGCCACTGGATTCAAGCTAGCCTGGCTGATGAGGGTTATGAACCTGAAACCGGTCCCAGGATGCTTGTTTCCGGTCCAGGGAAGACATGGCTTGGCAGTCTGGGCTGGACTGTTCCCATGAGGTACAGGGTTAGACTGATTTGCATATGGGTATGTCTGAACTGGGGAGGCGGAGTGAGCTAAAGAATGATGATGGATTAAACCCAGATGAGTTGACTGGGGGTGAGTGCTTGCAATGTTCAACACTCCGTCTATCATCCCCTTTGGTTTTGCTTTGTTCCCCCTAAGTTGGCAGGGTATGCCCAGACGTGGGTCCCTTGCTCACTTTGCCACTGGATTCAAGCTAGCCTGGCTGATGAGGGTTATGAACCTGAAACCGGTCCCAGGATGCTTGTTTCCGGTCCAGGGAAGACATGGCTTGGCTGTTCGGGCTGGACGTTTCCCGTGAGGCACAGGGTCAGACTGATTTGCATATGGCCATGTCTGAACTGGGGTGGCGGAGTGAGCTAAAGAATGATGATGGATTGAACCCAGATCAGTTGACTGGGGGTGAGTGCTTGCAATGTTCAACACTCCGTCCATCATCCCCTTTGGTTTTGCTTTGTTCGAACTAAGTTGGCAGGGTATGCGCAGACGTGGGTCCCTTGCTCATTTTGCCACTGGATTCAAGATAGCCTGGCTGATGAGGGTTATCAACCTGAAACCAGTCCCAGGGTGCTTGTTTCCAGTCCAGGGAAGACATGGCTTGGCAGTTCGGGCTGGACTGTTCCCATGAGGCACATGGTCAGACTGATTTGCATATGGCCATGTCTGACCTGTGTTGGCGGAGTGACCTAAAGAATGATGATGGATTAAACCAAGATCAGTTGAGTGGGGGTGAGTGCTTGCAATGTTCAACACTCCGTCCATCATCCCCTTTGGTATTGCTTTGTTCGCCCTAAGTTAGCAGGGTATGCTCAGATGTGGGTCCTTTGCTCACTTTGCCACTGGGATCAAGATAGCCTGGCTGATGATGGTTATGAATCCGAAACCGGTCCCAGGATGCTTGTTTCCGGTCCAGGGAAGACATGGCTTGGCAGTTCGGGCTGGACTGTTCCATCATCCCCTTTGGTTTTGCTTTGTTCGACCTAAGTTGGCAGGGTATGCCCAGATGTGGGTCCCTTGCTGACTTTTTCACTGGATTCAAGATAGCCTAGCTGATGAGGGTTATGAACCTGAAAGCGGTCCCAGGATGCTTGTTTCCGGTCCAGGGAAGACATGGCTTGGCAGTTCGGGCTGGACTGTTCCCATGAGGCACAGGGTCAGACTGATTTGCATATGGCCATATCTGAACTGGGGAGGCGGAGTGAGCTAAAGAATGATTTTACATCAGATTTCAGGCTCCCTTGAGCCGGTGGAGTCGACGGACTCATGGTTACGCACCTGCGCGCTACGAGAGGTATTTACCTGTTATTGATTTTAGCAGCTTACACAGCAACCCCATACACTTTCCTACTCCCTGCTGACGAGAGGCAACTACCTCGAAACACGTGTCCAGGGATGGCACACGCCACGCATACTCGCACTCATGACTCGGGCATAGGCGTACCCGCCGACGCTGACCTCAGGGACCACTTTTCATTGGGGGAACACGCTTGGTAGGTGTAGCAGTGTGCGACCAATTAGCTTTAACTTTATATTCAGGCTCCCTTGAGCCGGTGGAGTCGACGGACTCATGGTTACGCACCTGCGCGCTACGAGAGGTATTTACCTGTTATTGATTTTAGCAGCTTACACAGCAACCCCATACACTTTCCTACTCCCTGCTGACGAGAGGCAACTACCTCGAAACACGTGTCCAGGGATGGCACACGCCACGCATACTCGCACTCATGACTCGGGCATAGGCGTACCCGCCGACGCTGACCTCAGGGACCACTTTTCATTGGGGGAACACGCTTGGTAGGTGTAGCAGTGTGCGACCAATTAGCTTTAACTTTATATTCAGGCTCCCTTGAGCCGGTGGAGTCGACGGACTCATGGTTACGCACCTGCGTGCTACGAGAGGTATTTACCTGTTATTGATTTTAGCAGCTTACACAGCAACCCCATACACTTTCCTACTCCCTGCTGACGAGAGGCAACTACCTCGAAACACGTGTCCAGGGATGGCACACGCCACGCATACTCGCACTCATGACTCGGGCATAGGCGTACCCGCCGACGCTGACCTCAGGGACCACTTTTCATTGGGGGAACACGCTTGGTAGGTGTAGCAGTGTGCGACCAATTAGCTTTAGCTTGAGCTAAAGAATGATGATGGATTAAACCCAGATGAGTTGACTGGGGTGAGTGCTTGCAATGTTCAAAACTCCGTCCATCATCCCCTTTGGTTTTGCTTTGTTCGCCCTAAGTTGGCAGGGTATTCCCAGACGTGGGTCCCTTGCTCACTTTGCCACTCTATTCAAGATAGCCTGGCTGATGAGGGTTATGAACCCAAAACCGGTACCAGGATGCTTGTTTCCAGTCCAGGGAAGACATGGCTTGGCAGTTCGGGCTGGACTGTTCCCATGAGGCACAGGTTTAGACTGGTTTGCATATGGCCATGTCTGACCTGGGGAGGCAGAGTGAGCTAAAGAATGATGATGGATTGAACCCAGATCAGTTGACTGGGGGTGAGTGCTTGTAGTGTTCAGCACTCCGTCTATCATCCCCTTTGGTTTTGCTTTGTTCCCCCTAAGTTGGCAGGGTATGCCCAGACGTGGGTCCCTTGCTCACTTTGCCACTGGATTCAAGCTAGCCTGGCTGATGAGGGTTATGAACCTGAAACCGGTCCCAGGATGCTTGTTTCCGGTCCAGGGAAGACATGGATTGGCAGTTCGGGCTGGACGGTTCCCGTGAGGCACAGGGTCAGACTGATTTGCATATGGCCATGTCTGAACTGGGGTGGCGGAGTGAGCTAAAGAATGATGATGGATTAAACCCAGATGAGTTGACTGGGGTGAGTGCTTGCAATGTTCAAAACTCCGTCCATCATCCCCTTTGGTTTTGCTTTGTTCGCCCTAAGTTGGCAGGGTATTCCCAGACGTGGGTCCCTTGCTCACTTTGCCACTGGATTCAAGATAGCCTGGCTGATGAGGGTTATGAACCCGAAACCAGTCCCAGCATGCTTGTTTCCGGTCCAGGGAAGACATGGCTTGGCTGTTCGGGCTGGACGGTTCCCGTGAGGCACAGGGTCAGACTGATTTGCATATGGCCATGTCTGAACTGGGGTGGCGGAGTGAGCTAAAGAATGATGATGGATTGAACCCAGATCAGTTGACTGGGGGTGAGTGCTTGTAGTGTTCAGCACTCCGTCTATCATCCCCTTTGGTTTTGCTTTGTTCCCCCTAAGTTGGCAGGGTATGCTCAGACGTGGGTCCCTTGCTCACTTTGCCACTGGATTCAAGCTAGCCTGGCTGATGAGGGTTATGAACCTGAAACCGGTACCAGGATGCTTGTTTCCGGTCCAGGGAAGACATGGCTTGGCAGTTCGGGCTGGACTGTTCCCATGAGGTACAGGGTTAGACTGATTTGCATATGGGTATGTCTGAACTGGGGTGGCGGAGTGAGCTAAAGAATGATGATGGATTAAACCCAGATGAGTTGACTGGGGGTGAGTGCTTGCAATGTTCAACACTCCGTCTATCATCCCCTTTGGTTTTGCTTTGTTCCCCCTAAGTTGGCAGGGTATGCCCAGACGTGGGTCCCTTGCTCACTTTGCCACTGGATTCAAGCTAGCCTGGCTGATGAGGGTTATGAACCTGAAACCGGTCCCAGGATGCTTGTTTCCGGTCCAGGGAAGACATGGCTTGGCTGTTCGGGCTGGACGTTTCCCGTGAGGCACAGGGTCAGACTGATTTGCATATGGCCATGTCTGAACTGGGGTGGCGGAGTGAGCTAAAGAATGATGATGGATTGAACCCAGATCAGTTGACTGGGGGTGAGTGCTTGCAATGTTCAACACTCCGTCCATCATCCCCTTTGGTTTTGCTTTGTTCGAACTAAGTTGGCAGGGTATGCGCAGATGTGGGTCCCTTGCTCATTTTGCCACTGGATTCAAGATAGCCTGGCTGATGAGGGTTATCAACCTGAAACCAGTCCCAGGGTGCTTGTTTCCAGTCCAGGGAAGACATGGCTTGGCAGTTCGGGCTGGACTGTTCCCATGAGGCACATGGTCAGACTGATTTGCATATGGCCATGTCTGACCTGTGTTGGCGGAGTGACCTAAAGAATGATGATGGATTGAGCTCAGATCAGTTGACTGGGGGTGAGGGCTTGCAATGTTCAACATTCCGTCCATCATCCCCTTTGGTTTTGCTTTGTTCGCACTAAATTGGAAGGGGATGCCCAGATGTGGGTCCCTTGTTCACGTTGCCACTGGATTCAAGATAGCCTTGCTGATGAGGGTTATGAACCCTAAACCGGTCCAAGGATGCTTGTTTCCAGTCCAGGGAAGACATGGCTTGGCAGTTCAGGCTGGACTGTTCCCATGAGGTACATGGTCAGACTGATTTGCATATGGCCATGTCTGAACTGGGGTGGCGGAGTGAGCTAAAGAATGATGATGGATTAAACCAAGATCAGTTGAGTGGGGGTGAGCGCTTGCAATGTTCAACACTCCGTCCATCATCCCCTTTGGTATTCCTTTGTTCGCCCTAAGTTGGCAGGGTATGCCCAGATGTGGGTCCCTTGCTCACTTTGCCACTGGATTCAAGATAGCCTGGCTGATGAGGTTTATGTACCCGAAACCGGTCCCAAGATGCTTGTTTCCAGTCCAGGGAAGATATGGCTTGGCAGTTCGGGCTGGACTGTTCCCATGAGGCACAGGGTCAGACTGATTTGCATATGGCCATGTCTGAACTGGGGTGGCGGAGTGAGCTAAAGAATGATGATGGATTGAACCCAGATCAGTTGACTGGGGGTGAGTGCTTGCAGTGTTCAGCACTCCGTCTATCATTTCCTTTGGTTTCGCTTTGTTCCCCCTAAGTTGGCAGGGTATGCCCAGACGTGGGTCCCTTGCTCACTTTGCCACTGGATTCAAGCTAGCCTGGCTGATGAGGGTTATGAACCTGAAACCGGTCCCAGGATGCTTGTTTCTGGTCCAGGGAAGACATGGCTTGGCAGTTCGGGCTGGACTGATCCCATGAGGTACAGGGTCAGACTGATTTGCATATGGCTATGTCTGAACTGGGGTGGCGGAGTGAGCTAAAGAATGATGATGGATTAAACCCAGATGAGTTGATTGGGGGTGAGTGCTTGCAATGTTCAACACTCCGTCTATCATCCCCTTTGGTTTTGCTTTGTTCCCCCTAAGTTGGCAGGGTATGCCCAGACGTGGGTCCCTTGCTCACTTTGCCACTGGATTCAAGATAGCCTGGCTGATGAGGGTTATGAACCCGAAACCGGTCCCAGGATGCTTGTTTCCAGTCCATGGAAGGCATGGCTTTGCAGTTCGGGCTAGACTGTTCCCATGAGGCACAGGGCCAGACTGATTTGCATATGGCTATGTCTGAACTGGGGTGGCAGAGTGAGCTATAGAATGATGATGGATTAAACCCAGATCAGTTGACTGGGGGTGGGTGCTTGCCATGTTCAACACTCTGTCCATCATTCCCTTTGGTTTTGCTTTGTTCGCCCTAAGTTGGCAGGGTAAGCCCAGACATGGGTCCCTTGCTCACTTTACCACTGGATTCAAGATAGACTGGCTGAGGAGGGTTATTACCTCTAAGCTGGTCACAGGATGCTTGTTTCCGGTCCAGGGAAGACATGGCTTTGCAGTTCGGGCTGGACTGTTCCTATGAGGCACAGGGTGAAACTGATTTGCATATGGCCATGTCTGAACTGGGAAGGCGGAGTGAGCTAAAGAATGATGATGGATTGAACCCAGATCAGTTGACTGGGGGTGAGTGCTTGCAATGTTCAACACTCCGTCCATCATCCCCTTTGGTATTGCTTTGTTCGCCCTAAGTTAGCAGGGTATGCCCAGATGTGGGTCCTTTGCTCACTTTGCCACTGGAATCAAGATAGCCTGGCTGATGAGGGTTATGAACCTGAAACCAGTCCCAGGGTGCTTGTTTCCAGTCCAGGGAAGACATGGCTTGGCAGTTCGGGCTGGACTGTTCCCATGAGGCACATGGTCAGACTGATTTGCATATGGCCATGTCTGAACTAGGGTGGCGGAGTGAGCTAAAGAATGATGATGGATTAAACCAAGATCAGTTGAGTGGGGGTGAGTGCTTGCAATGTTCAACACTCCGTTCATCATCCCCTTTGGTATTGCTTTGTTCGCCCTAAGTTGACAGGGTATGCCCAGACGTGGGTCCCTTGCTCACTTTGCCACTGGATTCAAGATAGCCTGGCTGATAAGGGTTATGAACCCGAAACCGGTCCCAGGATGCTTGTTTACGGTCCAGGGAAGACATGGCTTTGCAGTTTGGGCTGGACTGTTCCCATGAGGCACGGAGTCAGACTGATTTGCATATGGCCATGTCTGAACTGGGGTGGCGGAGTGAGCTAAAGAATGATGATGGATTAAACCCAGATAAGTTGACTGGGGTGAGTGCTTGCAATGTTCAAAACTCCGTCCATCATCCCCTTTGGTTTTGCTTTGTTTGCCCTAAGTTGGCAGGGTATGCCCAGACATGGGTCCCTTGCTCACTTTGCCACTGGATTCAAGATAGCCTGGCTGAGGAGGGTTATGAACTCGAAGCTGGCCACAGGATGCTTGTTTCCGGTCCAGGGTAGACATGGCTTTGCAGTTCGGGTTGGCCTGTTCCTATACAGGCACAGGGTCAGACTGATTTGCTTATGGCCAAGTCTGAACTGGGGAGGCGGAGTGAGCTAAAGAATGATGATGGATTGAACCCAGATCAGTTGACTGAGGGTGAGTGCTTGCAATGTTCAGCACTCCGTCCATCATCCCCTTTAGTTTTGCTTTGTTCGCGCTAAGTTGGAAGGGGATGCCCAGATGTGCGTCCCTTGCTCACGTTGCCACTGGATTCAAGATAGTGTGGTTGATGAGGGTTATGAACCCGAAACCGGTCCCAGGATGCTTAATTACGGTCCAGGGAAGACATGGCTTTGCAGTTTGGGCTGGACTGTTCCCATGAGGCACAGTGTCAGACTGATTTGCATATGGCCATGTCGGAACTGGGGTGGCAGAGTGAGCTAAAGAATGATGATGGATTAAACCCAGATGAGTTGACTGGGATGAGTGCTTGTAATTCAAAACTCCATCAATCATCCCCTTTGGTTTTGCTTTGTTTTCCCTAAGTTTGCAGGGTATTCCCAGACGTGGGTCCTTTGCTCACTTTGTCAATGGATTCAAGATAGCCTGGCTGATGAGGGTTATGAACCCGAAACCGGTCCCAGGATGCTTGTTTCCAGTCCATGGAAGGCATGGCTTTGCAGTTCGGGCTAGACCGTTCCCATGAGGCACAGGGCCAGACTAATTTGCATATGGCTATGTCTGAACTGGGGTGGCAGAGTGAGCTATAGAATGATGATGGATTA
The DNA here is from genome assembly GCF_964204655.1 of Triturus cristatus. Lineage (NCBI taxonomy): Eukaryota > Metazoa > Chordata > Amphibia > Caudata > Salamandridae > Triturus > Triturus cristatus. The sequence continues at coordinate 429,379,466 of NC_140579.1, read as the reverse complement.
AACCCAGATCAGTTGACTGGGGGTGGGTGCTTGCCATGTTCAACACTCTGTCCATCATCCCCTTTGGTTTTGATTTGTTCGCCCTAAGTTGGCAGGGTAAGCCCAGACATGGGTCCCTTGCTCACTTTGCCACTGGATTTAAGATAGCCTGGCTGAGGAGGGTTATTACCTCGAAGCTGGTCACAGGATGCTTGTTTCTGGTCCAGGGAAGACATGGCTTTGCAGTTCGGGCTGGACTGTTCCTATGAGGCACAGGGTGAAACTGTTTTGCATATGGCCATGTCTCAACTGGGAAGGCGGAGTGAGCTAAAGAATGATGATGGATTGAACCCAGATCAGTTGACTGGGGGTGAGTGCTTGCAATGTTCAACACTCCGTCCATCATCCCCTTTGGTATTGCTTTGTTCGCCCTAAGTTAGCAGGGTATGCTCAGATGTGGGTCCTTTGCTCACTTTGCCACTGGAATCAAGATAGCCTGGCTGATGATGGTTATGAATCCGAAACCGGTCCCAGGATGCTTGTTTCCGGTCCAGGGAAGACATGGCTTGGCAGTTCGGGCTGGACTGTTCCCATGAGGCACAGGGTCAGACTGATTTGCATGTGGCCATGTCTGAACTGGGGAGGCGGGGTGAGCTAAAGAATGATGATGGATTAAACCCAGATCAGTTGACGGGGGTGAGTGCTCGCAATGTTCAACACTCTGTCCATGATCCCCTTTGGTTTTCCTTTGTTCGCCCTAAGTTAGCAGGGTATGCCCAGACGTGGGTCCCTTGCTCACTTTGCCACTGGATTCAAGATAGGCTGGCTGATGAGGGTTGTGAACCTGAAACCAGTCCAAGGGTGCTTGTTTCCAGTTCAGGGAAGACATGGCTTGGCAGTTCGGGCTGGACTATTCCCATGAGGCACATGGTCAGACTGATTTGCATATGGCCATGTCTGACCTGTGTTGGCGGAGTGACCTAAAGAATGATGATGGATTGAGCCCAGATCAGTTGACTGGGGGTGGGTGCTTGCAATGTTCAACATTCCGTCCATCATCCCCTTTGGTTTTGCTTTGTTCGCGCTAACTTGGAAGGTGATCTTCAGATGTTGGTCCCTTGCTCACGTTGCCACTGGATTCAAGATAGCCTGGCTGATGAGGGTTATGAACCCGAAACCGGTCCCAGGATGCTTGTTTGTGGTCGAGGGAAGACATGGCTTTGCAGTTTGGGCTGGACTGTTCCCATGAGGCACAGGGTCAGACTGATTTGCATATGGCCATGTCTGAACTGGGGTGGCGGAGTGGGCTAAAGAATGATGATGGATTAAACCCAGATGAGTTGACTGCGGTGAGTGCTTGCAATGTTCAAAACTCCGTCCATCATCCCCTTTGGTTTTGCTTTGTTCGCCCTAAGTTGGCAGGGTATTCCCAGACGTGGGTCCCTTGCTCACTTTGCCACTGGATTCAAGCTAGCCTGGCTGATGAGGGTTATGAACCTGAAACCGGTCCCAGGATGCTTGTTTCCGGTCCAGGGAAGACATGGCTTGGCAGTTCGGGCTGGACGGTTCCCGTGAGGCACAGGGTCAGACTGATTTGCATATGGCCATGTCTGAACTGGGGTGGCGGAGTGAGCTAAAGAATGATGATGGATTAAACCCAGATGAGTTGACTGGGGTGAGTGCTTGCAATGTTCAAAACTCCGTCCATCATCCCCTTTGGTTTTGCTTTGTTCGCCCTAAGTTGGCAGGGTATTCCCAGACGTGGGTCCCTTGCTCACTTTGCCACTGGATTCAAGATAGCCTGGCTGATGAGGGTTATGAACCCGAAACCAGTCCCAGGATGCTTGTTTCCGGTCCAGGGAAGACATGGCTTGGCTGTTCGGGCTGGATGGTTCCCGTGAGGCACAGGGTCAGACTGATTTGCATATGGCCATGTCTGAACTGGGGTGGCGGAGTGAGCTAAAGAATGATGATGGATTGAACCCAGATCAGTTGACTGGTGGTGAGTGCTTGTAGTGTTCAGCACTCCGTCTATCATCCCCTTTGGTTTTGCTTTGTTCCCCCTAAGTTGGCAGGGTATGCCCAGACGTGGGTCCCTTGCTCACTTTGCCACTGGATTCAAGCTAGCCTGGCTGATGAGGGTTATGAACCTGAAACCGGTCCCAGGATGCTTGTTTCCAGTCCAGGGAAGACATGGCTTGGCAGTTCGGGCTGGACGGTTCCCGTGAGGCACAGGGTCAGACTGATTTGCATATGGCCATGTCTGAACTGGGGTGGCGGAGTGAGCTAAAGAATGATGATGGATTAAACCCAGATGAGTTGACTGGGGTGAGTGCTTGCAATGTTCAAAACTCCGTCCATCATCCCCTTTGGTTTTGCTTTGTTCGCCCTAAGTTGGCAGGGTATTCCCAGACGTGGGTCCCTTGCTCACTTTGCCACTGGATTCAAGATAGCCTGGCTGATGAGGGTTATGAACCCGAAACCAGTCCCAGGATGCTTGTTTCCGGTCCAGGGAAGACATGGCTTGGCTGTTCGGGCTGGACGGTTCCCGTGAGGCACAGTGTCAGACTGATTTGCATATGGCCATGTCTGAACTGGGGTGGCGGAGTGAGCTAAAGAATGATGATGGATTGAACCCAGATCAGTTGACTGGGGGTGAGTGCTTGTAGTGTTCAGCACTCCGTCTACCATCCCCTTTGGTTTTGCTTTGTTCCCCCTAAGTTGGCAGGGTATGCCCAGACGTGGGTCCCTTGCTCACTTTGCCACTGGATTCAAGCTAGCCTGGCTGATGAGGGTTATGAACCTGAAACCGGTCCCAGGATGCTTGTTTCCGGTCCAGGGAAGACATGGCTTGGCAGTTCGGGCTGGACTGTTCCCATGAGGTACAGGGTTAGACTGATTTGCATATGGGTATGTCTGAACTGGGGTGGCGGAGTGAGCTAAAGAATGATGATGGATTAAACCCAGATGATTTGACTGGGGGTGAGTGCTTGCAATGTTCAACACTCCGTCTATCATCCCCTTTGGTTTTGCTTTGTTCCCCCTAAGTTGGCAGGGTATGCCCAGACGTGGGTCCCTTGCTCACTTTGCCACTGGATTCAAGATAGCCTGGATGATAAGGGTTATGAACCCGAAACCGGTCCCAGGATGCTTGTTTCCGGTCCAGGGAAGACATGGCTTTGCAGTTCGGGCTGGACTGTTCCTATGAGGCACAGGGTGAAACTGATTTGCATATGGCCATGTCTGAACTGGGAAGGCGGAGTGAGCTAAAGAATGATGATGGATTGAACCCAGATCAGTTGACTGGGGGTGAGTGCTTGCAATGTTCAAAACTCCGTCCATCATCCCCTTTGGTATTGCTTTGTTCGCCCTAAGTTAGCAGGGTATGCTCAGATGTGGGTCCTTTGCTCACTTTGCCACTGGATTCAAGATAGCCTGGCTGATGAGGGTTATGAACCCGAAACCGGTCCCAGGATGCTTGTTTCCAGTCCAGTGAAGACTTGGCTTGGCAGTTCGGGCTGGACTGTTCCCATGAGGCACAGGGTCAGACTGGTTTGCATATGGCTATGTCTAAACTGGGCAGGCGGAGTGAGCTAAAGAATGATGAAGGATTGATCCCGGATCAGTTGACTGGGGGTGAGGGCTTGCAGTGTTCAGCACTCCGTCTATCATCCCCTTTGGTTTTGCTTTGTTCCCACTAAGTTGGCAGGGTATGCCCAGACGTGGGTCTCTTGCTCACTTTGCCACTGGATTCAAGCTAGCCTGGATGAGGAGGTTTATGAACTCGCAGCTCGTCACAGGATGCTTGTTTCCGGACCAGGGAAGACATGGATTTGCAGTTTGGGCTGGACTGTTTCTATGAGGCACAGGGTCAAACTGATTTGCATATGGCCATGTCTGAACTGGGGAGGCGGAGTGAGCAAAAGAATGATGATGGATTAAACCCAGATCAGTTTACTGGGGGTGAGTGCTCGCCATGTTCAACACTCCGTCCATCATCCCCTTTCGTTTTGCTTTGTCCGCCCTAAGTTGACAGTGTATGCCCAGATGTGGGTCCCTTGCTCACTTTGCCACTGGATTCAAGATAGCCTGGCTGATGAGGGTTATGAACCCGTAATCGGTCCCAGGATGCTTGTTTTCGGTCCAGGGAAGACATGGCTTGGCAGTTCGGGCTGGACGGTACCCGTGAGGCACAGGGTCAGACTGATTTGCATATGGCCATGTCTGACCTGGGGTGGCGGAGTGAGCTAAAGAATGATGATGGATTAAACCCAGATCAGTTGAGTGGGGGTGAGTGCTTGCAATGTTCAACACTCCGTCCATCATCCCCTTTGGTATTCCTTTGTTCGCCCTAAGTTGACAGGGTATGCCCAGACGTTGGTCCCTTGCTCACTCTGCCACTGGATTCAAGATAGCCTGGCTGATAAGGGTTATGAACCCGAAACCGGTCCCAGGATGCTTGTTTCCGGTCCAGGGAAGACATGGCTTGGGAGTTAGGGCTGGACTGTTCCCATGAGGCACAGGGTAAGACTGATTTGCATATAGCCATGTATGACCTGGGTTGGCGGAGTGACCTAAAGAATGATGATGGTTTGAATCCAGATCAGTTGACTGGGGGTGAGTGCTTGCAATGTTCAACACTCCGTCCATCATCCCCTTTGGTTTTGCTTTGTTCGCCCTAAGTTGTCAGGGTATGCCCAGACGTGGGTCCCTTGCTCACTTTGCCACTGGATTCAAGATAGCCTGGGTGATGAGGGTTATGAACCCGTAACCATCCCAGGGTGCTTGTTTTCGGTCCAGGGAAGACATGGCTTTGCAGTTCGGGCTGGCCTGTTCCTATACAGGCACAGGGTCAGACTGATTTGCATATGGCCATGTCTGAGTTGGGGAGGCGGAGTGAGCTAAAGAATGATGATGGATTGAACCCAGATCAGTTGACTGAGGGTAAGTGCTTGCAATGTTCAGCACTCCGTCCATCATCCCCTTTGGTTTTGCTTTGTGCGTGCTAAGTTGGAAGGGGATGCCCAGATGTGCGTCCCTTGCTCACGTTGCCACTGGATTCAAGATAGCCTGGTTGATGAGGGTTATGAAACCGGTCCCAGGATGCTTAATTACGGTCCAGGGAAGACATGGCTTTGCAGTTTGGGCTGGACTGTTCCCATGAGGCACAGTGTCAGACTGATTTGCATATGGCCATGTCTGAACTGGGGTGGCGGAGTGAGCTAAAGAATGATGATGGATTAAACCCAGATGAGTTGACTGGGATGAGTGCTTGCAATGTTCAAAACTCCGTCCATCATCCCCTTTGGTTTTGCTTTGTTCGCCCTAAGTTTGCAGGGCATTCCCAGACGTGGGTCCCTTGCTCACTTTGTCACTGGATTCAAGATAGCCTGGCTGATGAGGGTTATGAACCCGAAACCGGTCCCAGGATGCTTGTTTCCAGTCCATGGAAGACATGGCTTTGCAGTTCGGGCTAGACTGTTCCCATGAGGCACAGGGCCAGACTGATTTGCATATGGCTATGTCTGAACTGGGGTGGCAGAGTGAGCTATAGAATGATGATGGATTAAACCCAGATCAGTTGACTGGGGGTGGGTGCTTGCCATGTTCAACACTCTGTCCATCATCCCCTTTGGTTTTGCTCTGTTCGCCCTAAGTTGGCAGGGTAAGCCCAGACATGGGTCCCTTGCTCAATTTGCCACTGGATTCAAGATAGCCTGGGTGATGAGGGTTATGAACCCGTAACTGTCCCAGGGTGCTTGTTTTCGGTCCAGGGAAGACATGGCTTGGCAGTTCTGGCTGGACTGTTCCCATGAGGCACAGGGTCAGACTGATTTGCAAATGGCTATGTCTGAACTGGAGTGGCGGAGTGAGCTAAAGAATGATGATGGATTAAACCCAGATCAGTTGACTGGGGGTGAGTGCTTGCAATGTTCAACACTCCGTCCATCATCTCCTTTGGTTTTGCTTTGTTCGCCCTAAGTTGTCAGGGTATGCCCAGACGAGGGTCCCTTGTTCACTTTGCCCCTGGATTCAAGATAGCCTGGCTGATGAGGGTTATGAACCCGAAACCGGTCCCAGGATGCTTGTTTCCGGTCCAGGGAAGACATGGCTTGGGAGTTAGGGCTGGACTGTTCCCATGAGGCACAGGGTAAGACTGATTTGCATATAGCCATGTCTGACCTGGGTTGGCGGAGTGACCTGAAGAATGATGATGGTTTGAATCCAGATCAGTTGACTGGGGGTGAGTGCTTGCAATGTTCAATACTCCATCCATCATCCCCTTTGGTTTTGCTTTGTTTGCCCTAAGTTGGCAGGGTATGCCCAGACGTGGGTCCCTTGCTGACTTTTCCACTGGATTCAAGATAGTCTTGGTGATAAAGGTTATGAACCCGAAAGCGGTCCCAGGATGCTTGTTTCTGGTCCAGGGAAGACATGGCTTGGCAGCTCGTGCTGGACTGTTCCAATGAGGCACAGGGTCAGACTGATTTGCATATGGCCATGTCTGAACTGGGGTGGCGGAGTGAGCTAAATAATGATGATGGATTAAACCCAGATGAGTTGACTGGGGGTGAGTGCTTGCAATGTGCAAAACTCCGTCCATCATCCCCTTTGGTATTCCTTTGTTCGCCCTAAGTTGGCAGGGTATGCCCAGACATGGGTCCCTTGTTCACTTTGCCACTGGATTCAAGATAGCCTGGCTGAGGAGGGTTATGAACCCGAAACCGGTCGCTGGGTGCTTGTTTCCTGTCCATGGAAGACATGGCTTGGTAGTTCGGGATAGACTGTTCCCATGAGGCACAGGGTCAGACTGATTTGCATATGGCCATGTCTGAACTGGGGTGGCGGAGTGAGCTAATGAATGATGATGGATTGAACCCAGATCAGTTGACTGGGGGTGAGTGCTTGCAATGTTCAACAGTCCTTCCATCATTCCCTGTGGTTTTGCTTTCTTCGCCCTAAGTTGGAAGGGTATGCCCAGATGTGGGTCCCTTGCTCACTTTGCCACTGGATTCAAGATAGCCAGGCATATGAGAGCTATGAACCCGAAATCGGTCACTAGGTGCTTGTTTCCGCTCCAGGGAAGACATGGCTTGGCTGTTCGGGCTGATCTGTTCCCATGAGGCACAGGGTCAGACTGATTTGCATATGGCCATGTCTGAACTGGGGTGGCGGAGTGAGTTAAAGAATGATGATGGATTAAACCCAGATCAGTTGACTGAGGATGAGTGCTTGCAATGTTCAACACTCCATCTTTCATCCCCTTTGGTTTTCCTTTCTTTGCCCTAAGTTGGCAGGGTATGCCCAAACGTGGGTCCCTTGCTCACTTTGCCACTGGATTCAAGAAACCCTGGCTGATGAGGGTTATGAACCCGAAACCAGTCCCAGGGTGCTTGTTTCCGGTCCAGGGAAGACATGGCTTGGCAGTTCGGGCTGGACTGTTCCCATGAGGCACAGGGTCAGACTGATTTGCATATGGCCATGTCTGAACTGGGGTGGCGGAGTGAGCTAATGAATGATTATGGATTAAACCCAGATCAGTTGGCCGGGGGTGAGTGCTTGCAATGCTCAACAGTCCGTCCATCATCCCCTTTGGTTTTGCTTTGTTCGCCCTAAGTTGGCATGGTATGCCCAGACGTGGGTCCCTTGCTCACGTTGCCAATGGATCCAAGATAGCCTCGCTGATGAGGGTTATGAACCCGAAACCGGTCCCTGGGTGCTTGTTTCCAGTCCAGGGAAGACATGGCTTTGCAGTTCGGGCTAGACTGTTCCCATGAGGCACACTGTCAGACTGATTTGCATATGGACATGTCTGAACTGGGGTGGCAGAGTGAGCTAAAGAATCATGATGGATTAAACCCAGATCAGTTTACTCGGGGTGAGTGCTTGCAATGTTCAAAACTCCGTCCATCACCCCCTTTGGGTTTCCTTTGTTCACCATAAGTTGGAAGGGTATGCCCAGACGTGGGTCCCTTGCTCACTTTTCCACTGGATTCAAGATAGCATGCCTGATGAGGGTTATGAACCCGAAACCGGTCCCAGGGTGCTTGTTTACGGTCCAGGGAAGACATGGCTTGGCAGTTCGGACTGGACTTGTTCCCATGAGGCACAGGGTCAGACTGATTTGCATATGGCCATGTCTGAACTGGGGTGGCGGAGTGAGCTAATGAATGATGATGGATTAAACCCAGATCAGTTGACTGGGGGTGAGTGCTTGTAATGTTCAACACTCCGTCCATCATCCCCTTTGCTTTCCCTTTGTTCACCCTAAGTTGGCATGGTATGCCCAGACGTGGGTCCCTTGCTCACGTTGCCAATGGATCCAAGATAGCCTGGCTGATAAGGGTTATGAACCCGAAACCGGTCCCAGGATGCTTGTTTCCGGTCCAGGGAAGACATGGCTTGGGAGTTAGGGCTGGACTGTTCCCATGAGGCACAGGGTAAGACTGATTTGTATATAGCCATGTCTGACCTGGGTTGGCGGAGTGACCTAAAGAATGATGATGGTTTGAATCCAGATCAGTTGACTGGGGGTGAGTGCTTGCAATGTTCAATACTCCATCCATCATCCCCTTTGGTTTTGCTTTGTTTGCCCTAAGTTGGCAGGGTATGCCCAGACCTGGGTCCCTTGCTGACTTTTCCACTGGATTCAAGATAGTCTTGGTGATAAAGGTTATGAACCCGAAAGTGGTCCCAGGATGCTTGTTTCCGGTCCAGGGAAGACATGGCTTGGCAGCTCGTGCTGGACTGTTCCAATGAGGCACAGGGTCAGACTGATTTGCATATGGCCATGTCTGAACTGGGGTGGCGGAGTGAGCTAAATAATGATGATGGATTAAACCCAGATGAGTTGACTGTGGGTGAGTGCTTGCAATGTGCAAAACTCCGTCCATCATCCACTTTGGTATTCCTTTGTGCGCCCTAAGTTGGCAGGGTATGCCCAGAAGTGGGTCCCTTGCTCATGTTGCCACTGGATTCAAGATAGCCTGGCTGATGAGGGTTATGAACCTGAAACCGGTCCCAGGATGCTTGTTTACGGTCCAGGGAAGGCATGGCTTTGCAGTTTGGGCTGGACTGTTCCCATGAGGCACAGAGTCAGACTGATTTGCATATGGCCATGTCTGAACTGGGGTGGCGGAGTGAGCTAAAGAATGATGATGGATTAAACCCAGATAAGTTGACTGGGGTGAGTGCTTGCAATGTGCAAAACTCCGTCCATCATCCCCTTTGGTATTCCTTTGTTCGCCCTAAGTTGGCAGGGTATGCCCAGAAGTGGGTCCCTTGCTCATGTTGCCACTGGATTCAAGATAGCCTGGCTGAGGAGGGTTATGAACTCGAAGCTGGTCACAGGAGGCTTGTTTCCGGTCCAGGGTAGACATGGCTTTGCAGTTCGGGTTGGCCTGTTCCTATACAGGCACAGGGTCAGACTGATTTGCATATGGCCATGTCTGAACTGGGGAGGCGGAGTGAGCTAAAGAATGATGATGGATTGAACCCAGATCAGTTGACTGAGGGTGAGTGCTTGCAATGTTAAGCACTCCGTCCATCATCCCCTTTAGTTTTGCTTTGTTTGCGCTAAGTTGGAAGGGGATGCCCAGATGTGCGTCCCCTGCTCACGTTGCCACTGGATTCAAGATAGCCTGGTTGATGAGGGTTATGAACCCGAAACCGGTCCCAGGATGCTTAATTACGGTCCAGGGAAGACATGGCTTTGCAGTTTGGGCTGGACTGTTCCCATGATGCACAGTGTCAGACTGATTTGCATATGGCCATGTCTGAACTGGGGTGGTGGAGTGAGCTAAAGAATGATGATGGATTAAACCCAGATGAGTTGACTGGGATGAGTGCTTGCAATGTTCAAAACTCCGTCCATCATCCCCTTTGGTTTTGCTTTGTTCGCCCTAAGTTTGCAGGGTATTCCCAGACGTGGGTCCCTTGCTCACTTTGTCACTGGATTCAAGATAGCCTGGCTGATGAGGGTTATGAACCCGAAACCGGTCCCAGGATGCTTGTTTCCAGTCCATGGAAGGCATGGCTTTGCAGTTTGGGCTAGACTGTTCCCATGAGGCACAGGGCCAGACTGATTTGCATATGGCTATGTCTGAACTGGGGTGGCAGAGTGAGCTATAGAATGATGATGGATTAAACACAGATCAGTTGACTGGGGGTGGGTGCTTGCCATGTTCAACACTCTGTCCATCATCCCCTTTGGTTTTGCTTTGTTCGCCCTAAGTTGGCAGGGTAAGCCCGGACATGGGTCCCTTGCTCACTTTGCCACTGGATTCAAGATAGCCTGGCTGAGGAGGGTTATTACCTCTAAGCTGGTCACAGGATGCTTGTTTCCAGTCCAGGGAAGACATGGCTTTGCAGTTCGGGCTGGACTGTTCCTATAAGGCACAGGGTGAAACTGATTTGCATATGGCCATGTCTGAACTGGGAAGGCGGAGTGAGCTAAAGAATGATGATGGATTGAACCCAGATCAGTTGACTGGGGGTGAGTGCTTGCAATGTTCAACACTCCGTCCATCATCACCTTTGGTATTGCTTTGTTCGCCCTAAGTGAGCAGGGTATGCCCAGATGTGGGTCCTTTGCTCACTTTGCCACTGGAATCAAGATAGCCTGGCTGATGAGGGTTATGAACCTGAAACCAGTCCCAGGGTGCTTGTTTCCAGTCCAGGGAAGACATGGCTTGGCAGTTCGGGCTGGACTGTTCCCATGAGGCACATGGTCAGACTGATTTGCATATGGCCATGTCTGAACTGGGGTGGCGGAGTGAGCTAAAGAATGATGATGGATTAAACCAAGATCAGTTGAGTGGGGGTGAGTGCTTGCAATGTTCAACACTCCGTCCATCATCCCCTTTGGTATTGCTTTGTTCGCCCTAAGTTGACAGGGTATGCCCAGACGTGTGTCCCTTGCTCACTTTGCCACTGGATTCAAGATAGCCTGGCTGATAAGGGTTATGAACCCGAAACCGGTCCCAGAATGCTTGTTTCCGGTCCAGGGAAGACATGGCTTGGGAGTTAGGGCTGGACTGTTCCAATGAGGCACAGGGTCAGACTGATTTGCATATGGCCATGTCTGAACTGGGGTGGTGGAGTGAGCTAAATAATGATGATGGATTAAACCCAGATGAGTTGACTGGGGGTGAGTGCTTGCAATGTTCAAAACTCCATCCATCATCCCCTTTGGTATTCCTTTGTTCGCCCTAATTTGGCAGGGTATGCCCAGAAGTGGGTCCCTTGCTCACTTTGCCACTGGATTCAAGATAGCCTGGCTGATGAGGGTTATGAACCTGAAACCGGTCCCAGGATGCTTGTTTACGGTCCAGGGAAGACATGGCTTTGCAGTTCGGGCTGGCCTGTTCCTATACAGGCACAGGGTCAGACTGATTTGCATATGGCCATGTCTGAACTGGGGAGGCGGAGTGAGCTAAAGAATGATGATGGATTGAACCCAGATCAGTTGACTGAGGGTGAGTGCTTGCAATGTTCAGCACTCCGTCCATCATCCCCTTTGGTTTTGCTTTGTGCGCGCTAAGTTGGAAGGGGATGCCCAGATGTGCGTCCCTTGCTCACGTTGCCACTGGATTCAAGATAGCCTGGTTGATGAGGGTTATGAAACCGGTCCCAGGATGCTTAATTACGGTCCAGGGAAGACATGGCTTTGCAGTTTGGGCTGGACTGTTCCCATGAGGCACAGTGTCAGACTGATTTGCATATGGCCATGTCTGAACTGGGGTGGCGGAGTGAGCTAAAGAATGATGATGGATTAAACCCAGATGAGTTGACTGGGATGAGTGCTTGCAATGTTCAAAACTCCGTCCATCATCCCCTTTGGTTTTGCTTTGTTCGCCCTAAGTTTGCAGGGCATTCTCAGACGTGGGTCTCTTGCTCACTTTGTCACTGGATTCAAGATAGCCTGGCTGATGAGGGTTATGAACCCGAAACCGGTCCCAGGATGCTTGTTTCCAGTCCATGGAAGACATGGCTTTGCAGTTCGGGCTAGACTGTTCCCATGAGGCACAGGGCCAGACTGATTTGCATATGGCTATGTCTGAACTGGGGTGGCAGAGTGAGCTATAGAATGATGATGGATTAAACCCAGATCAGTTGACTGGGGGTGGGTGCTTGCCATGTTCAACACTCTGTCCATCATCCCCTTTGGTTTTGCTTTGTTCGCCCTAAGTTGGCAGGGTAAGCCCAGACATGGGTCCCTTGCTCAATTTGCCACTGGATTCAAGATAGCCTGGGTGATGAGGGTTATGAACCCGTAACCGTCCCAGGGTGCTTGTTTTCGGTCCAGGGAAGACATGGCTTGGCAGTTCTGGCTGGACTGTTCCCATGAGGCACAGGGTCAGACTGATTTGCAAATGGCTATGTCTGAACTGGAGTGGCGGAGTGAGCTAAAGAATGATGATGGATTAATCCCAGATCAGTTGACTGGGGTGAGTGCTTGCAATGTTCAACACTCCGTCCATCATCCCCTTTGGTTTTGCTTTGTTCGCCCTAAGTTGTCAGGGTATGCCCAGACGAGGGTCCCTTGTTCACTTTGCCCCTGGATTCAAGATAGCCTGGCTGATGAGGGTTATGAACCCGAAACCAGTCCCAGGATGCTTGTTTCCGGTCCAGGGAAGACATGGCTTGGGAGTTAGGGCTGGACTGTTCCCATGAGGCACAGGGTAAGACTGATTTGCATATAGCCATATCTGAACTGGGGAGGCGGAGTGACCTAAAGAATGATGATGGTTTGAATCCAGATCAGTTGACTGGGGGTGAGTGCTTGCAATGTTCAATACTCCATCCATCATCCCCTTTGGTTTTGCTTTGTTTGCCCTAAGTTGGCAGGGTATGCCCAGACGTGGGTCCCTTGCTGACTTTTCCACTGGATTCAAGATAGTCTTGGTGATAAAGGTTATGAACCCGAAAGCGGTCCCAGGATGCTTGTTTCTGGTCCAGGGAAGACATGGCTTGGCAGCTCGTGCTGGACTGTTCCAATGAGGCACAGGGTCAGACTGATTTGCATATGGGCATGTCTGAACTGGGGTGGCGGAGTGAGCTAAATAATGATGATGGATTAAACCCAGATGAGTTGACTGGGGGTGAGTGCTTGCAATGTGCAAAACTCAGTTCATCATCCCCTTTGGTATTCCTTTGTTCGCCCTAAGTTGGCAGGGTATGCCCAGAAGTGGGTCCCTTGCTCATGTTGCCACTGGATTCAAGATAGCCTGGCTGATGAGGGTTATGAACCTGAAACCGGTCCCAGGATGCTTGTTTACGGTCCAGGGAAGACATGGCTTTGTAGTTTGGGCTGGACTGTTCCTATGAGGCACAGAGTCAGACTGATTTGCATATGGCCATGTCTGAACTGGGGTGGCGGAGTGAGCTAAAGAATGATGATGGATTAAACCCAGATAAGTTGACTGGGGTGAGTGCTTGCAATTTTCAAAACTCCGTCCATCATCCCCTTTGGTTTTGCTTTGTTTGCCATAAGTTGGCAGGGTATGCCCAGACATGGGTCCCTTGTTCACTTTGCCACTGGATTCAAGATAGCCTGGCTGAGGAGGGTTATGAACGCGAAACCGGTCCCTGGGTGCTTGTTTCCTGTCCGTGGAAGACATGGCTTGGTAGTTCGGGATAGACTGTTCCCATGAGGCACAGGGTCAGACTGATTTGCATATGGCCATGTCTGAACTGGGGTGGCTGAGTGAGCTAAAGAATGATGATGGATTAAACCCAGATCAGTTGACTGAGGATGAGTGCTTGCAATGTTCAACACTCCATCTTTCATCCCCTTTGGTTTTCCTTTCTTTGCCCTAAGTTGGCAGGGTATGCTCAAACGTGGGTCCCTTGCTCACTTTGCCACTGGATTCAAGAAACCCTGGCTGATGAGGGTTATGAACCCGAAACCAGTCCCAGGGTGCTTGTTTCCGGTCCAGGGAAGACATGGCTTGGCAGTTCGGGCTGGACTGTTCCCATGAGGCACAGGGTCAGACTGATTTGCATATGGCCATGTCTGAACTGGGGTGGTGGAGTGAGCTAATGAATGATTATGGATTAAACCCAGATCAGTTGGCCGGGGGTGAGTGCTTGCAATGCTCAACAGTCCGTCCATCATCCCCTTTGGTTTTGCTTTGTTCGCCCTAAGTTGGCATGGTATGCCCAGACGTGGGTCCCTTGCTCACGTTGCCAATGGATTCAAGATAGCCTCGCTGATGAGGGTTATGAACCCGAAACCGGTCCCTGGGTGCTTGTTTCCGGTCCAGGGAAGACATGGCTTGGCAGTTCGGGCTAGACTGTTCCCATGAGGCACACTGTCAGACTGATTTGCATATGGACATGTCTGAACTGGGGTGGCAGAGTGAGCTAAAGAATCATGATGGATTAAACCCAGATAAGTTTACTCGGGGTGAGTGCTTGCAATGTTCAAAACTCCGTCCATCACCCCCTTTGGGTTTCCTTTGTTCGCCATAAGTTGGAAGGGTATGCCCACACGTGGGTCCCTTGCTCACTTTTCCACTGGATTCAAGATAGCATGCCTGATGAGGGTTATGAACCCGAAACCGGTCCCAGGGTGCTTGTTTACGGTCCAGGGAAGACATGGCTTGGCAGTTAGGACTGGACTTGTTCCCATGAGGCACAGGGTCAGACTGATTTGCATATGGCCATGTCTGAACTGGGGTGGCGGAGTGAGCTAATGAATGATGATGGATTAAACCCAGATCAGTTGACTGGGGGTGAGTGCTTGCAATGTTCAACACTCCGTCCATCATCACCTTTGGTATTGCTTTGTTCGCCCTAAGTGAGCAGGGTATGCCCAGATGTGGGTCCTTTGCTCACTTTGCCACTGGAATCAAGATAGCCTGGCTGATGAGGGTTATGAACCTGAAACCAGTCCCAGGGTGCTTGTTTCCAGTCCAGGGAAGACATGGCTTGGCAGTTCGGGCTGGACTGTTCCCATGAGGCACATGGTCAGACTGATTTGCATATGGCCATGTCTGAACTGGGGTGGCGGAGTGAGCTAAAGAATGATGATGGATTAAACCAAGATCAGTTGAGTGGGGGTGAGTGCTTGCAATGTTCAACACTCCGTCCATCATCCCCTTTGGTATTGCTTTGTTCGCCCTAAGTTGACAGGGTATGCCCAGACGTGGGTCCCTTGCTCACTTTGCCACTGGATTCAAGATAGCCTGGCTGATAAGGGTTATGAACCCGAAACCGGTCCCAGAATGCTTGTTTCCGGTCCAGGGAAGACATGGCTTGGGAGTTAGGGCTGGACTGTTCCCATGAGGCACAGGGTAAGACTGATTTGCATATAGCCATATCTGACCTGGGTTGGCGGAGTGACTTAAAGAATGATGATGGTTTGAATCCAGATCAGTTGACTGGGGGTGGGTGCTTGCAATGTTCAACACTCCGTCCATCATCCCCTTTGGTTTTGCTCTGTTCGCCCTAAGTTGTCAGGGTATGCCCAGACGTGGGTCCCTTGCTCACTTTGCCACTGGATTCAAGATAGCCTGGCTGATGAGGGCTATGAACCCGTAACCGTCTCAGGATGCTTGTTTTCGGTCCAGGGAAGACATGGCTTGGCAGCTCGTGCTGGACTGTTCCAATGAGGCACAGGGTCAGACTGATTTGCATATGGCCATGTCTGAACTGGGGTGGTGGAGTGAGCTAAATAATGATGATGGATTAAACCCAGATGAGTTGACTGGCGGTGAGTGCTTGCAATGTTCAAAACTCCATCCATCATCCCCTTTGGTATTCCTTTGTTCGCCCTAAGTTGGCAGGGTATGCCCAGAAGTGGGTCCCTTGCTCACTTTGCCACTGGATTCAAGATAGCCTGGCTGATGAGGGTTATAAACCTGAAACCGGTCCCAGGATGCTTGTTTACGGTCCAGGGAAGACATGGCTTTGCAGTTCGGGCTGGCCTGTTCCTATACAGGCACAGGGTCAGACTGATTTGCATATGGCCATGTCTGAACTGGGGAGGCTAAGTGAGCTAAAGAATGATGATGGATTGAACCCAGATCAGTTGACTGAGGGTGAGTGCTTGCAATGTTCAGCACTCCGTCCATCATCCCCTTTGGTTTTGCTTTGTGCGCGCTAAGTTGGAAGGGGATGCCCAGATGTTCGTCCCTTGCTCACGTTGCCACTGGATTCAAGATAGCCTGGTTGATGAGGGTTATGAAACCGGTCCCAGGATGCTTAATTACGGTCCAGGGAAGACATGGCTTTGCAGTTTGGGCTGGACTGTTCCCATGAGGCACAGGGTCAGACTGATTTGCAAATGGCTATGTCTGAACTGGAGTGGCGGAGTGAGCTAAAGAATGATGATAGATTAAACCCAGATCAGTTGACTGGGGGTGAGTGCTTGCAATGTTCAACACTCCGTCCATCATCCCCTTTGGTTTTGCTTTGTTCGCCCTAAGTTGTCAGGGTATGCCCAGACGAGGGTCCCTTGTTCAGTTTGCCCCTGGATTCAAGATAGCCTGGCTGATGAGGGTTATGAACCCGAAACCAGTCCCAGGATGCTTGTTTCCGGTCCAGGGAAGACATGGCTTGGGAGTTAGGGCTGGACTGTTCCCATGAGGCACAGGGTAAGACTGATTTGCATATAGCCATGTCTGACCTGGGTTGGCGGAGTGACCTAAAGAATGATGATGGTTTGAATCCAGATCAGTTGACTGGGGGTGAGTGCTTGCAATGTTCAATACTCCATCCATAATCCCCTTTGGTTTTGCTTTGTTTGCCCTAAGTTGGCAGGGTATGCCCAGACGTGGGTCCCTTGCTGACTTTTCCACTGGATTCAAGATAGTCTTGGTGATAAAGGTTATGAACCCGAAAGCGGTCCCAGGATGCTTGTTTCCAGTCCATGGAAGACATGGCTTTGCAGTTCGGGCTAGACTGTTCCCATGAGGCACAGGGCCAGACTGATTTGCATATGGCTATGTCTGAACTGGGGTGGCAGAGTGAGCTATAGAATGATGATGGATTAAACCCAGATCAGTTGACTGGGTGTGGGTGCTTGCCATGTTCAACACTGTGTCCATCATCCCCTTTGGTTTTGCTTTGTTCGCCCTAAGTTGGCAGGGTAAGCCCAGACATGGGTCCCTTGCTCAATTTGCCACTGGATTCAAGATAGCCTGGGTGATGAGGGTTATGAACCCGTAACCGTCCCAGGGTGCTTGTTTTCGGTCCAGGAAAGACATGGCTTGGCAGTTCTGGCTGGACTGTTCCCATGAGGCACAGGGTCAGACTGATTTGCAAATGGCTATGTCTGAACTGGAGTGGCGGAGTGAGCTAAAGAATGATGATGGATTAAACCCAGATCAGTTGACTGGGGGTGAGTGCTTGCAATGTTCAATACTCCGTCCATCATCCCCTTTGGTTTTGCTTTGTTCGCCCTAAGTTGGCAGGGTATGCCCAGAAGTGGGTCCCTTGCTCATGTTGCCACTGGATTCAAGATAGCCTGGCTGATGAGGGTTATGAACCTGAAACCGGTCCCAGGATGCTTGTTTACGGTCCAGGGAAGACATGGCTTTGTAGTTTGGGCTGGACTGTTCCCATGAGGCACAGAGTCAGACTGATTTGCATATGGCCATGTCTGAACTGGGGTGGCAGAGTGAGCTAAAGAATGATGATGGATTAAACCCAGATAAGTTGACTGGGGTGAGTGCTTGCAATGTTCAACACTCCATCTTTCATCCCCTTTGGTTTTCCTTTCTTTGCCCTAAGTTGGCAGGGTATGCCCAAACGTGGGTCCCTTGCTCACTTTGCCACTGGATTCAAGAAACCCTGGCTGATGAGGGTTATGAACCCGAAACCAGTCCCAGGGTGCTTGTTTCCGGTCCAGGGAAGACATGGCTTGGCAGTTCGGGCTGAACTGTTCCCATGAGGCACAGGGTCAGACTGATTTGCATATGGCCATGTCTGATCTGGGGTGGCGGAGTGAGCTAATGAATGATTATGGATTAAACCCAGATCAGTTGGCCGGGGGTGAGTGCTTGCAATGCTCAACAGTCCGTCCATCATCCCCTTTGGTTTTGCTTTGTTCGCCCTAAGTTGGCATGGTATGCCCAGACGTGGGTCCCTTGCTCACGTTGCCAATGGATTCAAGATAGCCTCGCTGATGAGGGTTATGAACCCGAAACCGGTCCCTGGGTGCTTGTTTCCGGTCCAGGGAAGACATGGCTTGGCAGTTCGGGCTAGACTGTTCCCATGAGGCACACTGTCAGACTGATTTGCATATGGACATGTCTGAACTGGGGTGGCAGAGTGAGCTAAAGAATCATGATGGATTAAACCCAGATCAGTTTACTCGGGGTGAGTGCTTGCAATGTTCAAAACTCCGTCCATCACCCCCTTTGGGTTTCCTTTGTTCGCCATAAGTTGGAAGGGTATGCCCAGACGTGGGTCCCTTGCTCACATTTCCACTGGATTCAAGATAGCATGCCTGATGAGGGTTATGAACCCGAAACCGGTCTCAGGGTGCTTGTTTACGGTCCAGGGAAGACATGGCTTGGCAGTTCGGACTGGACTTGTTCCCATGAGGCACAGGGTCAGACTGATTTGCATATGGCCATGTCTGAACTGGGGTGGCGGAGTGAGCTAATGAATGATGATGGATTAAACCCAGATCAGTTGGCCGGGGGTGAGTGCTTGCAATGCTCAACAGTCCGTCCATCATCCCCTTTGGTTTTGCTTTGTTCGCCCTAAGTTGGCATGGTATGCCCAGACGTGGGTCCCTTGCTCACGTTGCCAATGGATTCAAGATAGCCTCGCTGATGAGGGTTATGAACCCGAAACCGGTCCCTGGGTGCTTGTTTCCGGTCCAGGGAAGACATGGCTTGGCAGTTCGGGCTAGACTGTTCCCATGAGGCACACTGTCAGACTGATTTGCATATGGACATGTCTGAACTGGGGTGGCAGAGTGAGCTAAAGAATCATGATGGATTAAACCCAGATCAGTTTACTCGGGGTGAGTGCTTGCAATGTTCAAAACTCCGTCCATCACCCCCTTTGGGTTTCCTTTGTTCGCCATAAGTTGGAAGGGTATGCCCAGACGTGGGTCCCTTGCTCACTTTTCCACTGGATTCAAGATAGCATGCCTGATGAGGGTTATGAACCCGAAACCGGTCCCAGGGTGCTTGTTTACGGTCCAGGGAAGACATGGCTTGGCAGTTAGGACTGGACTTGTTCCCATGAGGCACAGGGTCAGACTGATTTGCATATGGCCATGTCTGAACTGGGGTGGCGGAGTGAGCTAATGAATGATGATGGATTAAACCCAGATCAGTTGACTGGGGGTGAGTGCTTGCAATGTTCAACACTCCGTCCATCATCACCTTTGGTATTGCTTTGTTCGCCCTAAGTGAGCAGGGTATGCCCAGATGTGGGTCCTTTGCTCACTTTGCCACTGGAATCAAGATAGACTGGCTGATGAGGGTTATGAACCTGAAACCAGTCCCAGGGTGCTTGTTTCCAGTCCAGGGAAGACATGGCTTGGCAGTTCGGGCTGGACTGTTCCCATGAGGCACATGGTCAGACTGATTTGCATATGGCCATGTCTGAACTGGGGTGGCGGAGTGAGCTAAAGAATGATGATGGATTAAACCAAGATCAGTTGAGTGGGGGTGAGTGCTTGCAATGTTCAACACTCCGTCCATCATCCCCTTTGGTATTGCTTTGTTCGCCCTAAGTTGACAGGGTATGCCCAGACGTGGGTCCCTTGCTCACTTTGCCACTGGATTCAAGATAGCCTGGCTGATAAGGGTTATGAACCCGAAACCGGTCCCAGAATGCTTGTTTCCGGTCCAGGGAAGACATGGCTTGGGAGTTAGGGCTGGACTGTTCCCATGAGGCACAGGGTAAGACTGATTTGCATATAGCCATATCTGACCTGGGTTGGCGGAGTGACTTAAAGAATGATGATGGTTTGAATCCAGATCAGTTGACTGGGGATGGGTGCTTGCAATGTTCAACACTCCGTCCATCATCCCCTTTGGTTTTGCTCTGTTCGCCCTAAGTTGTCTGGGTATGCCCAGACGTGGGTCCCTTGCTCACTTTGCCACTGGATTCAAGATAGCCTGGCTGATGAGGGCTATGAACCCGTAACCGTCCCAGGATGCTTGTTTTCGGTCCAGGGAAGACATGGCTTGGCAGCTCGTGCTGGACTGTTCCAATGAGGCACAGGGTCAGACTGATTTGCATATGGCCATGTCTGAACTGGGGTGGTGGAGTGAGCTAAATAATGATGATGGATTAAACCCAGATGAGTTGACTGGCGGTGAGTGCTTGCAATGTTCAAAACTCCATCCATCATCCCCTTTGGTATTCCTTTGTTCGCCCTAAGTTGGCAGGGTATGCCCAGAAGTGGGTCCCTTGCTCACTTTGCCACTGGATTCAAGATAGCCTGGCTGATGAGGGTTATGAACCTGAAACCGGTCCCAGGATGCTTGTTTACGGTCCAGGGAAGACATGGCTTTGCAGTTCGGGCTGGCCTGTTCCTATACAGGCACAGGGTCAGACTGATTTGCATATGGCCATGTCTGAACTGGGGAGGCGGAGTGAGCTAAAGAATGATGATGGATTGAACCCAGATCAGTTGACTGAGGGTGAGTGCTTGCAATGTTCAGCACTCCGTCCATCATCCCCTTTGGTTTTGCTTTGTGCGCGCTAAGTTGGAAGGGGATGCCCAGATGTTCGTCCCTTGCTCACGTTGCCACTGGATTCAAGATAGCCTGGTTGATGAGGGTTATGAAACCGGTCCCAGGATGCTTAATTACGGTCCAGGGAAGACATGGCTTTGCAGTTTGGGCTGGACTGTTCCCATGAGGCACAGGGTAAGACTGATTTGCATATAGCCATGTCTGACCTGGGTTGGCGGAGTGACCTAAAGAATGATGATGGTTTGAATCCAGATCAGTTGACTGGGGGTGAGTGCTTGCAATGTTCAATACTCCATCCATAATCCCCTTTGGTTTTGCTTTGTTTGCCCTAAGTTGGCAGGGTATGCCCAGACGTGGGTCCCTTGCTGACTTTTCCACTGGATTCAAGATAGTCTTGGTGATAAAGGTTATGAACCCGAAAGCGGTCCCAGGATGCTTGTTTCCAGTCCATGGAAGACATGGCTTTGCAGTTCGGGCTAGACTGTTCCCATGAGGCACAGGGCCAGACTGATTTGCATATGGCTATGTCTGAACTGGGGTGGCAGAGTGAGCTATAGAATGATGATGGATTAAACCCAGATCAGTTGACTGGGGGTGGGTGCTTGCCATGTTCAACACTCTGTCCATCATCCCCTTTGGTTTTGCTTTGTTCGCCCTAAGTTGGCAGGGTAAGCCCAGACATGGGTCCCTTGCTCAATTTGCCACTGGATTCAAGATAGCCTGGGTGATGAGGGTTATGAACCCGTAACCGTCCCAGGGTGCTTGTTTTCGGTCCAGGAAAGACATGGCTTGGCAGTTCTGGCTGGACTGTTCCCATGAGGCACAGGGTCAGACTGATTTGCAAATGGCTATGTCTGAACTGGAGTGGCGGAGTGAGCTAAAGAATGATGATGGATTAAACCCAGATCAGTTGACTGGGGGTGAGTGCTTGCAATGTTCAACACTCCGTCCATCATCCCCTTTGGTTTTGCTTTGTTCGCCCTAAGTTGGCAGGGTATGCCCAGAAGTGGGTCCCTTGCTCATGTTGCCACTGGATTCAAGATAGCCTGGCTGATGAGGGTTATGAACCTGAAACCGGTCCCAGGATGCTTGTTTACGGTCCAGGGAAGACATGGCTTTGTAGTTTAGGCTGGACTGTTCCCATGAGGCACAGAGTCAGACTGATTTGCATATGGCCATGTCTGAACTGGGGTGGCGGAGTGAGCTAAAGAATGATGATGGATTAAACCCAGATAAGTTGACTGGGGTGAGTGCTTGCAATGTTCAACACTCCATCTTTCATCCCCTTTGGTTTTCCTTTCTTTGCCCTAAGTTGGCAGGGTATGCCCAAACGTGGGTCCCTTGCTCACTTTGCCACTGGATTCAAGAAACCCTGGCTGATGAGGGTTATGAACCCGAAACCAGTCCCAGGGTGCTTGTTTCCGGTCCAGGGAAGACATGGCTTGGCAGTTCGGGCTGAACTGTTCCCATGAGGCACAGGGTCAGACTGATTTGCATATGGCCATGTCTGAACTGGGGTGGCGGAGTGAGCTAATGAATGATTATGGATTAAACCCAGATCAGTTGGCCGGGGGTGAGTGCTTGCAATGCTCAACAGTCCGTCCATCATCCCCTTTGGTTTTGCTTTGTTCGCCCTAAGTTGGCATGGTATGCCCAGACGTGGGTCCCTTGCTCACGTTGCCAATGGATTCAAGATAGCCTCGCTGATGAGGGTTATGAACCCGAAACCGGTCCCTGGGTGCTTGTTTCCGGTCCAGGGAAGACATGGCTTGGCAGTTCGGGCTAGACTGTTCCCATGAGGCACACTGTCAGACTGATTTGCATATGGACATGTCTGAACTGGGGTGGCAGAGTGAGCTAAAGAATCATGATGGATTAAACCCAGATCAGTTTACTCGGGGTGAGTGCTTGCAATGTTCAAAACTCCGTCCATCACCCCCTTTGGGTTTCCTTTGTTCGCCATAAGTTGGAAGGGTATGCCCAGACGTGGGTCCCTTGCTCACATTTCCACTGGATTCAAGATAGCATGCCTGATGAGGGTTATGAACCCGAAACCGGTCCCAGGGTGCTTGTTTACGGTCCAGGGAAGACATGGCTTGGTAGTTCGGACTGGACTTGTTCCCATGAGGCACAGGGTCAGACTGATTTGCATATGGCCATGTCTGAACTGGGGTGGCGGAGTGAGCTAATGAATGATGATGGATTAAACCCAGATCAGTTGACTGGGGGTGAGTGCTTGCAATGTTCAACACTCCATCCATCATCCCCTTTGCTTTCCCTTTGTTCACTCTAAGTTGGCAGGGTATGCCCAGACGTGGGTCCTTTGCTCACTTTGCCACTGGATTCAAGATAGCCTGGCTGATGAGGGTTATGAACCCAAAACCTGTCCTAGGGAGCTTGTTTCCTGTCCAGGGAAACAATGGCTTAGCAGTTCGGGCTGGACTGTTCCCATGAGGCACATGGTCAGACTTATTTGCATATGGCAATGTCTGTACTGGGATGGCGGAGTGAGCTAAAGAATGATGATGTTTTGAACCCAGATCAGTTGACTGGGGGTGAGTGCTTGCAATGTTCAACACTCCATCCATCATTCCCTGTGGTTTTGCTTTGTTCGCCCAAAGTTGGAAGTGTATGCCCAGATGTGGGTCCCTTGCTCACTTTGCCACTGGATTCATGATAGCCTGGCTGATGAGGGTTATGAACCCGAAACCGGTCCCAGGATGCTTTTTTCCGGTCCAGGGAAGACATTGCTTGGCAATTCGGGCTGGACTGTTCCCATGAGGCACAGGATGAGACTGATTTGCATATGGATATGTCTTAAATGGGGAGGCGGAGTGAGCTAAAGAATGATGATGCTTTGTTTGCCCTAAGTTGGCAGGGTATACCCACACGTGGGTCCCTTGCTCCCTTTGCCACTGGATTCAAGATAGCCTGGCTGATGAGGGATATGAACCCAAACCAGTCCCAGGATGCTTGCTTCCGGTCCAGGGAAGACATGGCTTGGCAGATCGGGCTGGACTGTTCCCATGAGGCACAGGGTCAGACTGATTTGCATATGGCCATGTCTGAACTAGGGTGGCGGAGTGAGCTAAAGAATCATGATGAATTAAACCCAGATCAGTTGACAGGGGGTGAGTGCATGCAATGTTCAAAACTCCGTCCATCACCCCCTTTGGGTTTCCTTTGTTCGCCCTAAGTTGGAAGGGTATGCCCAGACATGGGTCCTTTGCTCACGTTGCCACTGGATTCAAGATAGCCTGGCTGATGAGGGTTATGAGCCCGAAACCGGTCCCAGGATGCTTCTTTCCAGTCTAGGGAAGACACGGCTTGGCAGTTCGGGCTGGACTGTTCCCATGAGGCTCAGGGTGAGACTGATTTGAATATGGCCATGTCTGACCTAGGGTGGCGGAGTGAGCTAAAGAATGATGATGGATTAAACCCAGATCAGTTGACTGAGGGTGGGTGCTTGCAATGTTCAACACTCCGTCCATCATACCCTTTGGTTTTCCTTTGTTTGCCCTAAGTTGGCAGGGTATGCCCAGACATGGCTCCCTTGATCACTTTGCCACTGGTTTCAAAATAGCCTGGCTGATGAGGGTTATGAACCCGAAACCGGTCCCAGGATGCTTGTTTCCGGTCCAGGGAAGACATGGCTTGGCAGATCGGGCTGGACTGTTCCCATGAGGCACAGGGTCAGACTGATTTGCATATGGCCATGTCTGAACTAGGGTGGCGGAGTGAGCTAAAGAATCATGATGGATTAAACCCAGATCCGTTGACAGGGGGTGAGTGCTTGCAATGTTCAAAACTCTGTCCATCGCCCCCTTTGGGTTTCCTTTGTTCGCCCTAAGTTGGCAGGGTATGCAGAGACGTGGGTCTCTTGCTCACGTTGCCACTGGATTCAAGATAGCCTGGGTGATGAGGCTTATGAACCCGAAACCGGTCCCTGGGTGCTTGTTTCCGGTCCATGGAAGACATGGCTTGGCAGTTCGGGATAGACTGTTCCCATGAGGCACAGGGTCAGACTGATTTGCATATGGCCATGTCTGAACTGGGGTGGCCAAGTGAGCTAAAGAATGATGATGGATTAAACCCAGATCAGTTGACTGAGGGTGAGTGCTTGCAATGTTCAACACTCCATCTTTCATCCCCTTTGGTTTTCCTTTGTTTGCCCTAAGTTGGCAGGGTATGCCCAGACGTGGCTCCCTTGCTCACTTTGCCACTGGATTCAAGATAGCCTGGCTGATGAGGGTTATGAACCCGAAACCGGTCCCAGGATGCTTGTTTCCGCTTCAGGGAAGACATGGCTTGGCAGTTCTGGCTTGACTGTTCCCATGAGGCACAGTGTCAGACTGATTTGCATATGGCCATGTCTGAACTGGGGTGGCGGAGTGAGCTAAAGAATGATGATGGATTAAACCCAGATCAGTTGACTGGGGGTGAGTGCTTGCAATGTTCAACACTAAGTCTATCATCCCCTTTGGTTTTCCTTTGTTCGCCCTAAGTTGGCAGGGTGTGGCCAGACGTGGGTCCCTTGCTCACGTTGCCACTGGATTCAAGATAGCCTGGCTGATGAGGGTTATGAACACGAAACCGGTCCCTGGGTGCTTGTTTCCGGTCCATGGAAGACATGGCTTGGCAGTTCGGGATAGACTGTTCCCATGAGGCACAGGGTCAGACTGATTTGCATATGGCCATGTCTGAACTGGGGTGGCCAAGTGAGCTAAAGAATGATGATGGATTAAACCCAGATCAGTTGACTGGGGGTGAGTGCTTGCAATGTTCAACACTCCATCCATCATTCCCTGTGCTTTTGCTTTGTTCGCCCTAAGTTGGAAGGGTATGCCCAGATGTTGGTCCCTTGCTCACTTTGGCACTGGATTCAAGATAGCCTGGCTGATGAGGGTTATGAACCCGAAACCGGTCCCTGGGTGCTTGTTTCCAGTCCAGGGAAGACATGGCTTGGCTGTTCGGGCTGGTCTGTTCACATGAAGCACAGGGTCAGACTGATTTGCATATGGCCATGTCTGAACTGGGGTGGCGGAGTGAGTTAAAGAATGATGATGGATTAAACCCAGATCAGTTGACTGGGGGTGAGTGCTTGCAATGTTCAACACTCCGTCTATCATCCCATTTGGTTTTCCTTTGTTCGCCCTAAGTTGGCAGGGTATGCCCAGACGTGGGTCCCTTGCTCACTTTGCCACTGGATTCAAGATAGCATGGCTGATGAGGGTTATGAACCCGAAACCGGTCCCAGGGTGGTTGTTTCCGGTCCAGGGAAGACATGGCTTGGCAGTTCGGGATGGACTGTTCCCATGAGGCACAGGGTCAGACTGATTTGCATATGGCCATGTCTGAACTGGGGTGGCACAGTGAGCTAAAGAACCATGATGTATTAAACCCAGATCAGTTGACTGGGGGTGAGTGCTTGCAATGTTCAAAACTCCGTACATCACCCCCTTTTGGTTTCCTTTGTTCGCCCTAAGTTGGAAGGGTATGCCCAGACGTGGGTCCCTTGCTCACTTTTCCACTGGATTCAAGATAGCCTGCCTGATGAGGGTTATGAACCCGAAACCGGTCCCAGGATGCTTGTTTCCGGTCCAGGGAAGACACAGCTTGGCAGTTCGGGCTGGACTGTTCCCAAGAGGCACAGGGTCAGACTGATTTGCATATGGCCACGTCTGAACTGGGGTGGCGGAGTGAGCCAAAGAATGATGATGGATTGAACACAGATCAGTTGACTGGGGGTGAGTTCTTGCAATCTTCAACACTCCGTCCATCATCCCCTTTGGTTTTCCTTTGTTCGCCCTAAGTTGGCAGGGTATGCCCAGACATGGGTCCCTTGCTCACTTTGCCACTGGATTCAAGATAGCCTGGCTGATGAGGGTTATGAACCTGAAACCAGTCCCAGGGTGCTTTTTTCCAGTCCAGGAAAGACATGGCTTGGCAGTTCGGGCTGGTCTGTTCCCATGAGGCAAAGGGTCAGACTGATTTGCATATGGATATGTCTGAACTGGGGTGGCGGAGTGGGTTAAAGAATGATGATGGATTAAACCCAGATCAGTTGACTGGGGGTGAGTGCTTGCAATGTTCAACACTCCGTCTATCATCCCATTTGGTTTTCCTTTGTTCGCCCTAAGTTGGCAGGGTATGCCCAGACGTGGGTCCCTTGCTCACTTTGCCACTGGATTCAAGATAGCATGGCTGATGAGGGTTATGAACCCGAAACCGGTCCCAGGGTGGTTGTTTCCGGTCCAGGGAAGACATGGCTTGGCAGTTCGGGATGGACTGTTCCCATGAGGCACAGGGTCAGACTGATTTGCATATGGCCATGTCTGAACTGGGGTGGCAGAGTGAGCTAAAGAATCATGATGGATTAAACCCAGATCAGTTGACTGGGGGTGAGTGCTTGCAATGTTCAAAACTCCGCCCATCACCCCCTTTGTGTTTCCTTTGTTCGCCCTAAGTTGGAAGGGTATGCCCAGACGTCGGTCCCTTGCTCACTTTTCCACTGGATTCAAGATAGCCTGCCTGATGAGGGTTATGAACCCGAAACCGGTCCCCGGATGCTTGTTTCCGGTCCAGTGAAGACATGGCTTGGCAATTCGGGCTGGACTGTTCCCATGAGGCACAGGATGAGACTGATTTGCATATGGATGTGTCTGAAATGGGGAGGCGGAGTGAGCTAAAGAATGATGATGCTTTGTTTGCCCTAAGTTGGCAGGGTATACCCACACGTGGGTCCCTTGCTCCCTTTGCCACTGGATTGAAGATAGCCTGGCTGATGAGGGATATGAACCCAAATCGGTCCCAGGATGCTTGTTTCCGGTCCAGGGAAGACATGGCTTGGCAGATCGGGCTGGACTGTTCCCATGAGGCACAGGGTCACACTGATTTGCATATGGCCATTTCTGAACTAGGGTGGCGGAGTGAGCTAAAAATGATGATGGATTAAACCCAGATCAGTTGAGAGGGGGTGAGTGGTTGCAATGTTAAACACTCCGCTCATCATCCCCTTTGGTTTTCCTTTGTTCGCCCTAAGTTGGCAGGGTATGCCCAGACGTGGGTCCTTTGCTCACGTTGCCACTGGATTCAAGATAGCCTGGCTGATGAGGGTTATGAACCCGAAACCGGTCCCTGGGTGCTTGTTTCCGGTCCATGGAGGACATGGCTTGGCAGTTCGGGATAGACTGTTCCCATGAGACACAGGGTCAGACTGATTTGCATATGGCCATTTCTGAGCTGGGGTGGCCGAGTGAGCTAAAGAATGATGATGGATTAAACCCAGATCAGTTGACTGAGGATGAGTGCTTGCAATGTTCAACACTCCATCTTTCATCCCCTTTGGTTTTCCTTTCTTTGCCCTAAGTTGGCAGGGTATGCCCAAACGTGGTTCCCTTGCTCACTTTGCCACTGGATTCAAGAAACCCTGGCTGATGAGGGTCATGAACCCGAAACCGGTCCCAGGGTGCTTGTTTCTGGTCCAGGGAAGACATGGCTTGGCAGTTCGGGCTGGACTGTTCCCATGAGGCACAGGGTCAGACTGATTTGCATATGGCCATGTCTGAACTGGGGTGGCGGAGTGAGCTAATGAATGACTATGGATTAAACCCAGATCAGTTGGCTGGGGTGAGTGCTTGCAATGCTCAACACTCCGTCCATCATCCCCTTTGGTTTTGCTTTGTTCGCCCTACGTTGGCATGGTATGCCCAGACGTGGGTCCCTTACTCACGTTGCCACTGGATGCAAGATAGCCTGGCTGATGAGGGTTATGAACCCGAAACCGGTCCCAGGATGCTTGTTTCCGCTCCAGGGAAGACCTGGCTTGGCAGTTCTGGCTTGACTGTTCCCATGAGGCACAGTGTCAGACTGATTTGCATATGGCCATGTCTGAACTGGGGTGGCAGAGTGAGCTAAAGAATGATGATGGATTAAACCCAGATCAGTTGACTGGGGGTGAGTGCTTGCAATGTTCAACACTAAGTCTATCATCCCCTTTGGTTTTCCTTTGTTCGCCCTAAGTTGGCAGGGTATGCCGAGACGTGGGTCCATTGCTCATTTTGCCACTGGATTCAAGATAGCCTGTCTGATGAGGGTTATGAACCCGAAACCGGTCCCAGGATGCTTCTTTCCGGTCCAGGGAAGACATTGCTTGGCAATTCGGGCTGGACTGTTCCCATGAGGCACAGGATGAGACTGATTTGCATATGGATATGTCTTAAATGGGGAGGCGGAGTGAGCTAAAGAATGATGATGCTTTGTTTGCCCTAAGTTGGCAGGGTATACCCACACGTGGGTCCCTTGCTCCCTTTGCCACTGGATTCAAGATAGCCTGGCTGATGAGGGATATGAACCCAAACCGGTCCCAGGATGCTTGCTTCCGGTCCAGGGAAGACATGGCTTGGCAGATCGGGCTGGACTGTTCCCATGAGGCACAGGGTCAGACTGATTTGCATATGGCCATGTCTGAACTAGGGTGGCGGAGTGAGCTAAAGAATCATGATGAATTAAACCCAGATCAGTTGACAGGGGGTGAGTGCATGCAATGTTCAAAACTCCGTCCATCACCCCCTTTGGGTTTCCTTTGTTCGCTCTAAGTTGGAAGGGTATGCCCAGACATGGGTCCTTTGCTCACGTTGCCACTGGATTCAAGATAGCCTGGCTGATGAGGGTTATGAGCCCGAAACCGGTCCCAGGATGCTTCTTTCCAGTCCAGGGAAGACACGGCTTGGCAGTTCGGGCTGGACTGTTCCCATGAGGCTCAGGGTGAGACTGATTTGAATATGGCCATGTCTGACCTAGGGTGGCGGAGTGAGCTAAAGAATGATGATGGATTAAACCCAGATCAGTTGACTGAGGGTGGGTGCTTGCAATGTTCAACACTCCGTCCATCATACCCTTTGGTTTTCCTTTGTTTGCCCTAAGTTGGCAGGGTATGCCCAGACATGGCTCCCTTGCTCACTTTGCCACTGGTTTCAAGATAGCCTGGCTGATGAGGGTTATGAACCCGAAACCGGTCCCAGGATGCTTGTTTCCGGTCCTGGGAAGACATGGCTTGGCAGATCGGGCTGGACTGTTCCCATGAGGCACAGGGTCAGACTGATTTGCATATGGCCATGTCTGAACTAGGGTGGCGGAGTGAGCTAAAGAATCATGATGGATTAAACCCAGATCCGTTGACAGGGGGTGAGTGCTTGCAATGTTCAAAACTCTGTCCATCACCCCCTTTGGGTTTCCTTTGTTCGCCCTAAGTTGGCAGGGTATGCAGAGACGTGGGTCCCTTGCTCACGTTGCCACTGGATTCAAGATAGCCTGGCTGATGAGGGTTATGAACCCGAAACCGGTCCCTGGGTGCTTGTTTCCGGTCCATGGAAGACATGGCTTGGCAGTTCGGGATAGACTGTTCCCATGAGGCACAGGGTCAGACTGATTTGCATATGGCCATGTCTGAACTGGGGTGGCCAAGTGAGCTAAAGAATGATGATGGATTAAACCCAGATCAGTTGACTGAGGGTGAGTGCTTGCAATGTTCAACACTCCATCTTTCATCCCCTTTGGTTTTCCTTTATTTGCCCTAAGTTGGCAGGGTATGCCCAGACGTGGCTCCCTTGCTCACTTTGCCACTGGATTCAAGATAGCCTGGCTGATGAGGGTTATGAACCCGAAACCGGTCCCAGGATGCTTGTTTCCGCTTCAGGGAAGACATGGCTTGGCAGTTCTGGCTTGACTGTTCCCATGAGGCACAGTGTCAGACTGATTTGCATATGGCCATGTCTGAACTGGGGTGGCGGAGTGAGCTAAAGAATGATGATGGATTAAACCCAGATCAGTTGACTGGGGGTGAGTGCTTGCAATGTTCAACACTAAGTCTATCATCCCCTTTGGTTTTCCTTTGTTCGCCCTAAGTTGGCAGGGTGTGGCCAGACGTGGGTCCCTTGCTCACGTTGCCACTGGATTCAAGATAGCCTGGCTGATGAGGGTTATGAACACGAAACCGGTCCCTGGGTGCTTGTTTCCGGTCCATGGAAGACATGGCTTGGCAGTTCGGGATAGACTGTTCCCATGAGGCACAGGGTCAGACTGATTTGCATATGGCCATGTCTGAACTGGGGTGGCCAAGTGAGCTAAAAAATGATGATGGATTAAACCCAGATCAGTTGACTGGGGGTGAGTGCTTGCAATGTTCAACACTCCATCCATCATTCCCTGTGCTTTTGCTTTGTTCGCCCTAAGTTGGAAGGGTATGCCCAGATGTTGGTCCCTTGCTCACTTTGGCACTGGATTCAAGATAGCCTGGCTGATGAGGGTTATGAACCCGAAACCGGTCCCTGGGTGCTTGTTTCCAGTCCAGGGAAGACATGGCTTGGCTGTTCGGGCTGGTCTGTTCACATGAAGCAGAGGGTCAGACTGATTTGCATATGGCCATGTCTGAACTGGGGTGGCGGAGTGAGTTAAAGAATGATGATGGATTAAACCCGGATCAGTTGACTGGGGGTGAGTGCTTGCAATGTTCAACACTCCGTCTATCATCCCCTTTGGTTTTCCTTTGTTCGCCCTAAGTTGGCAGGGTATGCCCAGACGTGGGTCCCTTGCTCACTTTGCCACTGGATTCAAGATAGCATGGCTGATGAGGGTTATGAACCCGAAACCGGTCCAAGGGTGGTTGTTTCCGGTCCAGGGAAGACATGGCTTGGCAGTTCGGGATGGACTGTTCCCATGAGGCACAGGGTCAGACTGATTTGCATATGGCCATGTCTGAACTGGGGTGGCACAGTGAGCTAAAGAACCATGATGTATTAAACCCAGATCAGTTGACTGGGGGTGAGTGCTTGCAATGTTCAAAACTCCGTACATCACCCCCTTTTGGTTTCCTTTGTTCGCCCTAAGTTGGAAGGGTATGCCCAGACGTGGGTCCCTTGCTCACTTTTCCACTGGATTCAAGATAGCCTGCCTGATGAGGGTTATGAACCCGAAACCGGTCCCAGGATGCTTGTTTCCGGTCCAGGGAAGACACAGCTTGGCAGTTCGGGCTGGACTGTTCCCAAGAGGCACAGGGTCAGACTGATTTGCATATGGCCACGTCTGAACTGGGGTGGCGGAGTGAGCCAAAGAATGATGATGGATTGAACACAGATCAGTTGACTGGGGGTGAGTTCTTGCAATCTTCAAGACTCCGTCCATCATCCCCTTTGGTTTTCCTTTGTTCGCCCTAAGTTGGCAGGGTATGCCCAGACATGGGTCCCTTGCTCACTTTGCCACTGGATTCAAGATAGCCTGGCAGATGAGGGTTATGAACCTGAAACCAGTCCCAGGGTGCTTTTTTCCAGTCCAGGAAAGACATGGCTTGGCAGTTCGGGCTGGTCTGTTCCCATGAGGCAAAGGGTCAGACTGATTTGCATATGGACATGTCTGAACTGGGGTGGCGGAGTGAGTTAAAGAATGATGATGGATTAAACCCAGATCAGTTGACTGGGGGTGAGTGCTTGCAATGTTCAACACTCCGTCTATCATCCCATTTGGTTTTCCTTTGTTCGCCCTAAGTTGGCAGGGTATGCCCAGACGTGGGTCCCTTGCTCACTTTGCCACTGGATTCAAGATAGCATGGCTGATGAGGGTTATGAACCCGAAACCGGTCCCAGGGTGGTTGTTTCCGGTCCAGGGAAGACATGGCTTGGCAGTTCGGGATGGACTGTTCCCATGAGGCACAGGGTCAGACTGATTTGCATATGACCATGTCTGAACTGGGGTGGCACAGTGAGCTAAAGAACCATGATGTATTAAACCCAGATCAGTTGACTGGGGGTGAGTGCTTGCAATGTTCAAAACTCCGTACATCACCCCCTTTTGGTTTCCTTTGTTCGCCCTAAGTTGGAAGGGTATGCCCAGACGTGGGTCCCTTGCTCACTTTTCCACTGGATTCAAGATAGCCTGCCTGATGAGGGTTATGAACCCGAAACCGGTCCCAGGATGCTTGTTTCCGGTCCAGGGAAGACACAGCTTGGCAGTTCGGGCTGGACTGTTCCCAAGAGGCACAGGGTCAGACTGATTTGCATATGGCCACGTCTGAACTGGGGTGGCGGAGTGAGCCAAAGAATGATGATGGATTGAACACAGATCAGTTGACTGGGGGTGAGTTCTTGCAATCTTCAACACTCCGTCCATCATCCCCTTTGGTTTTCCTTTGTTCGCCCTAAGTTGGCAGGGTATGCCCAGACATGGGTCCCTTGCTCACTTTGCCACTGGATTCAAGATAGCCTGGCTGATGAGGGTTATGAACCTGAAACCAGTCCCAGGGTGCTTTTTTCCAGTCCAGGAAAGACATGGCTTGGCAGTTCGGGCTGGTCTGTTCCAATGAGGCAAAGGGTCAGACTGATTTGCATATGGACATGTCTGAACTGGGGTGGCGGAGTGAGTTAAAGAATGATGATGGATTAAACCCAGATCAGTTGACTGGGGGTGAGTGCTTGCAATGTTCAACACTCCGTCTATCATCCCATTTGGTTTTCCTTTGTTCGCCCTAAGTTGGCAGGGTATGCCCAGACGTGGGTCCCTTGCTCACTTTGCCACTGGATTCAAGATAGCATGGCTGATAAGGGTTATGAACCCGAAACCGGTCCCAGGGTGGTTGTTTCCGGTCCAGGGAAGACATGGCTTGGCAGTTCGGGATGGACTGTTCCCATGAGGCACAGGGTCAGACTGATTTGCATATGGCCATGTCTGAACTGGGGTGGCAGAGTGAGCTAAAGAATCATGATGGATTAAACCCAGATCAGTTGACTGGGGTTGAGTGCTTGCAATGTTCAAAACTCCGCCCATCACCCCCTTTGTGTTTCCTTTGTTCGCCCTAAGTTGGAAGGGTATGCCCAGACGTCGGTCCCTTGCTCACTTTTCCACTGGATTCAAGATAGCCTGCCTGATGAGGGTTATGAACCCGAAACCGGTCCCAGGATGCTTGTTTCCGGTCCAGTGAAGACATGGCTTGGCAATTCGGGCTGGACTGTTCCCATGAGGCACAGGATGAGACTGATTTGCATATGGATGTGTCTGAAATGGGGAGGCGGAGTGAGCTAAAGAATGATGATGCTTTGTTTGCCCTAAGTTGGCAGGGTATACCCACACGTGGGTCCCTTGCTCCCTTTGCCACTGGATTCAAGATAGCCTGGCTGATGAGGGATATGAACCCAAATCGGTCCCAGGATGCTTGTTTCCGGTCCAGGGAAGACATGGCTTGGCAGATCGGGCTGGACTGTTCCCATGAGGCACAGGGTCACACTGATTTGCATATGGCCATTTCTGAACTAGGGTGGCGGAGTGAGCTAAAAATGATGATGGATTAAACCCAGATCAGTTGAGAGGGGGTGAGTGGTTGCAATGTTAAACACTCCGCTCATCATCCCCTTTGGTTTTCCTTTGTTCGCCCTAAGTTGGCAGGGTATGCCCAGACGTGGGTCCTTTGCTCACGTTGCCACTGGATTCAAGATAGCCTGGCTGATGAGGGTTATGAACCCGAAACCGGTCCCTGGGTGCTTGTTTCCGGACCATGGAGGACATGGCTTGGCAGTTCGGGATAGACTGTTCCCATGAGACACAGGGTCAGACTGATTTGCATATGGCCATTTCTGAGCTGGGGTGGCCGAGTGAGCTAAAGAATGATGATGGATTAAACCCAGATCAGTTGACTGAGGATGAGTGCTTGCAATGTTCAACACTCCATCTTTCATCCCCTTTGGTTTTCCTTTCTTTGCCCTAAGTTGGCAGGTTATGCCCAAACGTGGTTCCCTTGCTCACTTTGCCACTGGATTCAAGAAACCCTGGCTGATGAGGGTCATGAACCCGAAACCGGTCCCAGGGTGCTTGTTTCTGGTCCAGGGAAGACATGGCTTGGCAGTTCGGGCTGGACTGTTCCCATGAGGCACAGGGTCAGACTGATTTGCATATGGCCATGTCTGAACTGGGGTGGCGGAGTGAGCTAATGAATGACTATGGATTAAACCCAGATCAGTTGGCTGGGGTGAGTGCTTGCAATGCTCAACACTCCGTCCATCATCCCCTTTGGTTTTGCTTTGTTCGCCCTACGTTGGCATGGTATGCCCAGACGTGGGTCCCTTACTCACGTTGCCACTGGATGCAAGATAGCCTGGCTGATGAGGGTTATGAACCCGAAACCGGTCCCAGGGTGCTTGTTTCCGCTCCAGGGAAGACATGGCTTGGCAGTTCTGGCTTGACTGTTCCCATGAGGCACAGTGTCAGACTGATTTGCATATGGATATGTCTGAAATGGGGAGGCGAAGTGAGCTAAAGAATGATGATGCTTTGTTTGCCCTAAGTTGGCAGGGTATACCCACACGTGGGTCCCTTGCTCCCTTTGCCACTTGATTGAAGATAGCCTGGCTGATGAGGTATATGAACACAAACCGGTCCCAGGATGCTTGTTTCCGGTCTAGGGAAGACATGGCTTGGCAGATCGGGCTGGACTGTTCGAATGAGGCACAGGGTCAGACTGATTTGCATATGGCCATGTCCGAACTAGGGTGGCGGAGTGAGCTAAAAATGATGATGGATTAAACCCAGATCAGTTGACAGGGGGTGAGTGGTTGCAATGTTAAACACTCCGTTCATCATCCCCTTTGGTTTTCCTTTGTTCGCCCTAAGTTGGCAGGGTATGGCCAGACGTGGGTCCCTTGCTCACGTTGCCACTGGATTCAAGATAGCCTGGCTGATGAGGGTTATGAACCCGAAACCGGTCCCTGGGTGCTTGTTTCCGGTCCATGGAAGACATGGCTTGGCAGTTCGGGATAGACTGTTCCCATGAGTCACAGGGTCAGACTGATTTGCATATGGCCATGTCTGAACTGGGGTGGCCAAGTGAGCTAAAGAATGATGGCGGATTAAACCCAGATCAGTTGACTGAGGGTGAGTGCTTGCAATGTTCAACACTCCATCTTTCATCCCCTTTGGTTTTCCTTTCTTTGCCCTAAGTTGGCAGGGTATGCCCAAACGTGGGTCCCTTGCTCACGTTGCCACTGGATTCAAGATACCCTGGCTGATGAGGGTTATGAACCCGAAACCAGTCCCAGGGTGCTTGTTTCCGGTCCAGGGAAGACATGGCCTGGCAGATCGGGCTGGACTGTTCCCATGAGGCACAGGGTCAGACTGATTTGCATATGGCCATGTCTGAACTAGGGTGGCAGAGTGAGCTAAAAATGATGATGGATTAAACCCAGATCAGTTGACTGGGGGTGAGTGGTTGCAATGTCAAACACTCCGTCCATCATCCCCTTTCATTTTCCTTTGTTCTCCCTAAGTTGGCAGGGTATGTCCAGACGTAGGTCCCTTGCTCACGTTGCCACTGGATTCAAGATAGCCTGGCTGATGAGGGTTATGAACACGAAACCGGTCCCTGGGTGCTTGTTTCCGGTCCATGGAAGACATGGCTTGGCAGTTCGGGATAAACTGTTCCCATGAAGCACAGGGTCAGACTAATTTGCATATTGCCATGTCTAAACTGGGGTGGCCGAGTGAGCTAAAGAATGATGATGGATTAAACCCAGATCAGTTGACTGTGGGTGAGTGCTTGCAATGTTCAACACTCCGTCTATCATCCCCTTTGGTTTTCCTATCCTCGCCCTAAGTTGGCAGGGTATGCCCAGACGTGGGTCCCTTGCTCACTTTGCCACTGGATTCAAGATACCTTGGCTGATGAGGTTTATGAACCCGAAACCAGTCCCAGGGTGCTTGTTTCTGGTCCAGGGAAGACATGGCTTGGCAGTTCGGGCTGGACTGTTCCCATGAGGCACAAGGTCAGACTGATTTGCATATGGCCATGTCTGAACTGGGGTGGCGGAGTGAGCTAATGAATGATTATGGATTAAACCCAGATCAGTTGGCTGGGGGTGAGTGCTTGCAATGCTCAACACTCCGTCCATCATCCCCTTTGGTTTTGCTTTGTTCGCCCTAAGTTGGCACGGTATGCGCAGACGTGGGTCCCTTGCTCACGTTGCCACTGGATTCAAGATAGCCTGGCTAATGAGGGTTATGAACCCGAAACCGGTCCCTGGGTGCTTGTTTCCGGTCCATGGAAGACATGGCTTGGCAATTCGGGCTAGACTGTTCCCATGAGGCACAGGGTCAGACTGATTTGCATATGGCCATATCTGAACTGGGGTGGCAGAGTGAGCTAAAGAATCATGATGGATTAAACCCAGATCTGTTGACTGGGGGTGAGTGCTTTCAATGTTCAAAACTCCGTCCATCACCCCCTTTGGGTTTCCTTTGTTCGCCATAAGTTGGAAGGGTATGCCCAGACGTGGGTCCCTTGCTCACTTTTCCACTGGATTCAAGATAGCCTGCCTGATGAGGGTTATGAACCCGAAACCGGTCCCTGGGTGCTTGTTTCTGGTCCATGGAAGACATGGCTTGGCAGTTCGGGCGAGACTGTTCCCATGAGGCACAGGGTCAGACTGATTTGCATATGGCCATGTCTGAACTGGGGTGGCGGAGTGAGCTAATGAATGATGATGGATTAAACCCAGGTCAGTTGGCTGGGGGTGAATGCTTGCAATGCTCAACCGTCTGTCCATCATCCCCTTTGGTTTTGCTTTGCTCGCCCTAAGTTGGCATGGTATGCCCCGACGTTGGTCCCTTGCTCAGTTTGCCACTGGATTCAAGATAGCCTGGCTGATGAGGGTTATGAACCCGAAACTGGACCCAGGATGCTTGTTTCCTGTCCAGGGAAGACACGGCTTGGCAATTCGGGCTGGACTGTTCCCGAGAGGCACAGGGTCAGACTGATTTGCATATGGCCATGTCTGAACTAGGGTGGCGGAGTGAGCTAAAGAATGATGATGGATTAAACCCAGATCAGTTGACTGGGGGTGAGTGCTTGCAATGTTCAACACTCCATCCATCATTCCCTGTGCTTTTGCTTTGTTCGCCCTAAGTTGGAAGGGTATGCCCAGGTGTGAGTCTCTTGCTCACTTTGCCACTGGATTCAAGATAGCCTGGCTGATGAGGGTTATGAACCCGAAACCGGTCCCTGGGTGCTTGTTTCCAGTCCAGGGAAGACATGGCTTGGCTGTTCGGGCTGGTCTGTTCCCATGAGGCACAGGGTCAGACTGATTTGCATATGGCCATGTGTGAACTGGGGTGGCGGGGTGAGTTAAAGAATGATGATGGATTAAACCCAGATCAGTTGACTGGGGGTGAGTGCTTGCAATGTTCAACACTCCGTCTATCATCCCCTTTGGTTTTCCTTTGTTCGCCCTAAGTTGGCAAGGTATGCCCAGACGTGGGTCCCTTGCTCACTTTGCTACTGGATTCAAGATAGCATGGCTGATGAGGGTTATGAACCCTAAACCGGTCCAAGGGTGGTTGTTTCCGGTCCAGGGAAGACATGGCTTGGCAGTTCGGGATGGACTGTTCCCATGAGGCACAGGGTCAGACTGATTTGCATATGGCCATGTCTGAACTGGGGTGGCACAGTGAGCTAAAGAATCATGATGGATTAAACCCAGATCAGTTGACTGGGGGTGAGTGCTTGCAATGTTCAAAACTCCGTACATCACCCCCTTTGGGTTTCCTTTGTTCGCCCTAAGTTGGAAGGGTATGCCCAGACGTGGGTCCCTTGCTCACTTTTCCACTGGATTCAAGATAGCCTGCCTGATGAGGGTTATGAACCCGAAACCGGTCCCAGGATGCTTGTTTCCGGTCCAGGGAAGACACGGCTTGGCAGTTCGGGCTGGACTGTTCCCAAGAGGCACAGGGTCACACTGATTTGCATATGGCCATATCTGAACTAGGGTGGAGGAGTGAGCTAAAGAATGATGATGGATTAAACCCAGATCAGTTGACTGGGGGTGAGTGCTTGCAATGTTCAACACTCCATCCATCATTCCCTGTGCTTTTCCTTTGTTTGCCCTAAGATGGAAGGGTATGCCCAGATGTGGGTCCCTTGCTCACTTTGCCACTGGATTCAAGATAGCCTGGCTGATGAGGGTTATGAACCCGAAACCGGTCCCTGGGTGCTTGTTTCCGGTCCAGGGAAGACATGGCTTGGCAGTTCGGGCTGGTCTGTTCCCATGAGGCACAGGGTCAGACTGATTTGCATATAGACATGTCTGAACTGGGGTGGCGAAGTGAGTTAAAGAATGATGATGGATTAAACCCAGATCAGTTGACTGGGGATGAGTGCTTGCAATGTTCAACACTCCGTCTATCATCCCCTTTGGTTTTCCTTTGTTCGCCCTAAGTTGGCAGGGTATGCCCATACGTGGCTCCCTTGCTCACTTTGCCACTGGATTCAAGATAGCCTGGCTGATGAGGGTTATGAACCCGAAACCGGTCCCAGGATGCTTGTTTCCGGTCCAGCTGGCTTGGCAGTTCTGGCTGGACTGTTCCCATGAGGCACAGGGTCAGACTGATTTGCATATGGCCATGTCTGAACTAGGGTGGCGGAGTGAGCTAAAAATGATGATGGATTAAACCCAGATCAGTTGACAGGGGGTGAGTGGTTGCAATGTTAAACTCTCCGTTCATCATCCCCTTTGGTTTTCCTTTGTTCGCCCTAAGTTGGCAGGGCATGCCCAGACGTGGGTCCCTTGCTCACGTTGCCACTGGATTCAAGATAGCCTGGCTGATGAGGGTTATGAACCCGAAACCGTTCCCTGGGTGTTTGTTTCTGGTCCATGGAAGAAATGGCTTGGCAGTTCGGAATAGACTGTTCCCATGAGGCACAGGGTCAGACTGATTTGCATATGGCCATGTCTGAACTGGGGTGGCCGAGTGAGCTAAAGAATGATGATGGATTAAACCCAGATCAGTTGACTGAGGGTGAGTGCTTGCAATGTTCAACACTCCGTCCATTATACCCTTTGGTTTTCCTTTGTTTGCCCTAAGTTGGCAGGGTATGCCCATACGTGGCTCCCTTGCTCACTTTGCCACTGGATTCAAGATAGCCTGGCTGATGAGGGTTATGAACCCGAAACCGGTCCCTGGGTGCTTGTTTCCAGTCCAGGGAAGACATGGCTTGGCTGTTCGGGCTGGTCTGTTCCCATGAGGCACAGGGTCAGACTGATTTGCATATGGCCATGTCTGAACTGGGGTGGCGGAGTGAGTTAAAGAATGATGATGGATTAAACCCAGATCAGTTGACTGGGGGTGAGTGGTTGCAATGTTAAACACTCCGTTCATCATCCCCTTTGGTTTTCCTTTGTTCGCCCTAAGTTGGCAGGGTATGGCCAGACGTGGGTCCCTTGCTCACGTTGCCACTGGATTCAAGATAGCCTGGCTGATGAGGGTTATGAACCCGAAACCGGTCCCTGGGTGCTTGTTTCCGGTCCATGGAAGACATGGCTTGGCAGTTCGGGATAGACTGTTCCCATGAGTCACAGGGTCAGACTGATTTGCATATGGCCATGTCTGAACTGGGGTGGCCAAGTGAGCTAAAGAATGATGGTGGATTAAACCCAGATCAGTTGACTGAGGGTGAGTGCTTGCAATGTTCAACACTCCATCTTTCATCCCCTTTGGTTTTCCTTTCTTTGCCCTAAGTTGGCAGGGTATGCCCAAACGTGGGTCCCTTGCTCACGTTGCCACTGGATTCAAGATACCCTGGCTGATGAGGGTTATGAACCCGAAACCAGTCCCAGGGTGCTTGTTTCCGGTCCAGGGAAGACATGGCCTGGCAGATCGGGCTGGACTGTTCCCATGAGGCACAGGGTCAGACTGATTTGCATATGGCCATGTCTGAACTAGGGTGGCAGAGTGAGCTAAAAATGATGATGGATTAAACCCAGATCAGTTGACTGGGGGTGAGTGGTTGCAATGTCAAACACTCCGTCCATCATCCCCTTTCATTTTCCTTTGTTCTCCCTAAGTTGGCAGGGTATCTCCAGACGTAGGTCCCTTGCTCACGTTGCCACTGGATTCAAGATAGCCTGGCTGATGAGGGTTATGAACACGAAACCGGTCCCTGGGTGCTTGTTTCCGGTCCATGGAAGACATGGCTTGGCAGTTCGGGATAAACTGTTCCCATGAAGCACAGGGTCAGACTAATTTGCATATTGCCATGTCTAAACTGGGGTGGCCGAGTGAGCTAAAGAATGATGATGGATTAAACCCAGATCAGTTGACTGTGGGTGAGTGCTTGCAATGTGCAACACTCCGTCTATCATCCCCTTTGGTTTTCCTATCCTCGCCCTAAGTTGGCAGGGTATGCCCAGACGTGGGTCCCTTGCTCACTTTGCCACTGGATTCAAGATACCTTGGCTGATGAGGTTTATGAACCCGAAACCAGTCCCAGGGTGCTTGTTTCTGGTCCAGGGAAGACATGGCTTGGCAGTTCGGGCTGGACTGTTCCCATGAGGCACAAGGTCAGACTGATTTGCATATGGCCATGTCTGAACTGGGGTGGCGGAGTGAGCTAATG
This sequence comes from Triturus cristatus, assembly GCF_964204655.1. Taxonomy (NCBI): domain Eukaryota; kingdom Metazoa; phylum Chordata; class Amphibia; order Caudata; family Salamandridae; genus Triturus; species Triturus cristatus. Next base: position 429,338,390 of record NC_140579.1, on the reverse strand, counting down.
AATAATTATGGATTAAACCCAGATCAGTTGGCTGGGGGTGAGTGCTTGCAATGCTCAACACTCCGTCCATCATCCCCTTTGGTTTTGCTTTGTTCGCCCTAAGTTGGCACGGTATGCGCAGACGTGGGTCCCTTGCTCACGTTGCCACTGGATTCAAGATAGCCTGGCTAATGAGGGTTATGAACCCGAAACCGGTCCCTGGGTGCTTGTTTCCGGTCCATGGAAGACATGGCTTGGCAATTCGGGCTAGACTGTTCCCATGAGGCACAGGGTCAGACTGATTTGCATATGGCCATATCTGAACTGGGGTGGCAGAGTGAGCTAAAGAATCATGATGGATTAAACCCAGATCTGTTGACTGGGGGTGAGTGCTTTCAATGTTCAAAACTCCGTCCATCACCCCCTTTGGGTTTCCTTTGTTCGCCATAAGTTGGAAGGGTATGCCCAGACGTGGGTCCCTTGCTCACTTTTCCACTGGATTCAAGATAGCCTGCCTGATGAGGGTTATGAACCCGAAACCGGTCCCTGGGTGCTTGTTTCCGGTCCATGGAAGACATGGCTTGGCAGTTCGGGCGAGACTGTTCCCATGAGGCACGGGGTCAGACTGATTTGCATATGGCCATGTCTGAACTGGGGTGGCGGAGTGAGCTAATGAATGATGATGGATTAAACCCAGGTCAGTTGGCTGGGGGTGAATGCTTGCAATGCTCAACCGTCTGTCCATCATCCCCTTTGGTTTTGCTTTGCTCGCCCTAAGTTGGCATGGTATGCCCCGACGTTGGTCCCTTGCTCAGTTTGCCACTGGATTCAAGATAGCCTGGCTGATGAGGGTTATGAACCCGAAACTGGACCCAGGATGCTTGTTTCCTGTCCAGGGAAGACACGGCTTGGCAATTCGGGCTGGACTGTTCCCGAGAGGCACAGGGTCAGACTGATTTGCATATGGCCATGTCTGAACTAGGGTGGCGGAGTGAGCTAAAGAATGATGATGGATTAAACCCAGATCAGTTGACTAGGGGTGAGTGCTTGCAATGTTCAACACTCCATCCATCATTCCCTGTGCTTTTGCTTTGTTCGCCGTAAGTTGGAAGGGTATGCCCAGGTGTGAGTCCCTTGCTCACTTTGCCACTGGATTCAAGATAGCCTGGCTGATGAGGGTTATGAACCCGAAACCGGTCCCTGGGTGCTTGTTTCCAGTCCAGGGAAGACATGGCTTGGCTGTTCGGGCTGGTCTGTTCCCATGAGGCACAGGGTCAGACTGATTTGCATATGGCCATGTGTGAACTGGGGTGGCGGGGTGAGTTAAAGAATGATGATGGATTAAACCCAGATCAGTTGACTGGGGGTGAGTGCTTGCAATGTTCAACACTCCGTCTATCATCCCCTTTGGTTTTCCTTTGTTCGCCCTAAGTTGGCAAGGTATGCCCAGACGTGGGTCCCTTGCTCACTTTGCTACTGGATTCAAGATAGCATGGCTGATGAGGGTTATGAACCCTAAACCGGTCCAAGGGTGGTTGTTTCCGGTCCAGGGAAGACATGGCTTGGCAGTTCGGGATGGACTGTTCCCATGAGGCACAGGGTCAGACTGATTTGCATATGGCCATGTCTGAACTGGGGTGGCACAGTGAGCTAAAGAATCATGATGGATTAAACCCAGATCAGTTGACTGGGGGTGAGTGCTTGCAATGTTCAAAACTCCGTACATCACCCCCTTTGGGTTTCCTTTGTTCGCCCTAAGTTGGAAGGGTATGCCCAGACGTGGGTCCCTTGCTCACTTTTCCACTGGATTCAAGATAGCCTGCCTGATGAGGGTTATGAACCCGAAACCGGTCCCAGGATGCTTGTTTTCGGTCCAGGGAAGACACGGCTTGGCAGTTCGGGCTGGACTGTTCCCAAGAGGCACAGGGTCACACTGATTTGCATATGGCCATGTCTGAACTAGGGTGGAGGAGTGAGCTAAAGAATGATGATGGATTAAACCCAGATCAGTTGACTGGGGGTGAGTGCTTGCAATGTTCAACACTCCATCCATCATTCCCTGTGCTTTTCCTTTGTTTGCCCTAAGATGGAAGGGTATGCCCAGATGTGGGTCCCTTGCTCACTTTGCCACTGGATTCAAGATAGCCTGGCTGATGAGGGTTATGAACCCGAAACCGGTCCCTGGGTGCTTGTTTCCGGTCCAGGGAAGACATGGCTTGGCAGTTCGGGCTGGTCTGTTCCCATGAGGCACAGGGTCAGACTGATTTGCATATAGACATGTCTGAACGGGGGTGGCGAAGTGAGTTAAAGAATGATGATGGATTAAACCCAGATCAGTTGACTGGGGATGAGTGCTTGCAATGTTCAACACTCCGTCTATCATCCCCTTTGGTTTTCCTTTGTTCGCCCTAAGTTGGCAGGGTATGCCCATACGTGGCTCCCTTGCTCACTTTGCCACTGGATTCAAGATAGCCTGGCTGATGAGGGTTATGAACCCGAAACCGGTCCCAGGATGCTTGTTTCCGGTCCAGCTGGCTTGGCAGTTCTGGCTGGACTGTTCCCATGAGGCACAGGGTCAGACTGATTTGCATATGGCCATGTCTGAACTAGGGTGGCGGAGTGAGCTAAAAATGATGATGGATTAAACCCAGATCAGTTGACAGGGGGTGAGTGGTTGCAATGTTAAACTCTCCGTTCATCATCCCCTTTGGTTTTCCTTTGTTCGCCCTAAGTTGGCAGGGCATGCCCAGACGTGGGTCCCTTGCTCACGTTGCCACTGGATTCAAGATAGCCTGGCTGATGAGGGTTATGAACCCGAAACCGTTCCCTGGGTGTTTGTTTCCGGTCCATGGAAGAAATGGCTTGGCAGTTCGGAATAGACTGTTCCCATGAGGCACAGGGTCAGACTGATTTGCATATGGCCATGTCTGAACTGGGGTGGCCGAGTGAGCTAAAGAATGATGATGGATTAAACCCAGATCAGTTGACTGAGGGTGAGTGCTTGCAATGTTCAACACTCCGTCCATCATACCCTTTGGTTTTCCTTTGTTTGCCCTAAGTTGGCAGGGTATGCCCATACGTGGCTCCCTTGCTCACTTTGCCACTGGATTCAAGATAGCCTGGCTGATGAGGGTTATGAACCCGAAACCGGTCCCTGGGTGCTTGTTTCCAGTCCAGGGAAGACATGGCTTGGCTGTTCGGGCTGGTCTGTTCCCATGAGGCACAGGGTCAGACTGATTTGCATATGGCCATGTCTGAACTGGGGTGGCGGAGTGAGTTAAAGAATGATGATGGATTAAACCCAGATCAGTTGACTGGGGGTGAGTGCTTGCAATGTTCAACACTCCGTCTATCATCCCCTTTGGTTTTCCTTTGTTCGCCCTAAGTTGGCAGGGTATGCCCAGACGTGGGTCCCTTGCTCACTTTGCCACTGGATTCAAGATAGCATGGCAGATGAGGGTTATGAACCCGAAACCGGTCCAAGGGTGGTTGTTTCCGGACCAGGGAAGACATGGCTTGGCAGTTCGGGATGGACTGTTCCCATGAGGCACAGGGTCAGACTGATTTGCATATGGCCATGTCTGAACTGGGGTGGCACAGTGAGCTAAAGAATCATGATGGATTAAACCCAGATCAGTTGACTGCGGGTGAGTGCTTGCAATGTTCAAAACTCCGTACATCACCCCCTTTGGGTTTCCTTTGTTCGCCCTAAGTTGGAAGGGTATGCCCAGACGTGGGTCCCTTGCTCACTTTTCCACTGGATTCATGATAGCCTACCTGATGAGGGTTATGAACCCGAAACCGGTCCCAGGATGCTTGTTTCCGGTCCAGGGAAGACACGGCTTGGCAGTTCGGGCTGGACTGTTCCCAAGAGGCACAGGGTCAGACTGATTTGCATATGGCCATGTCTGAACTAGGGTGGAGGAGTGAGCTAAAGAATGATGATGGATTAAACCCAGATCAGTTGACTGGGGGTGAGTGCTTGCAATGTTCAACACTCCATCCATCATTCCCTGTGCTTTTGCTTTGTTCGCCCTAAGTTGGAAGGGTATGCCCAGATGTGGGTCCCTTGCTCACTTTGCCACTGGATTCAAGATAGCCTGGCTGATGAGGGTTATGAACCCGAAACCGGTCCCTGGGTGCTTGTTTCCGGTCCAGGGAAGACATGGCTTGGCAGTTCGGGCTGGTCTGTTCCCATCAGGCACAGGGTCAGACTGATTTGCATATGGACATGTCTGAACTGGGGTGGCGGAGTGAGTTAAAGAATGATGATGGATTAAACCCAGATCAGTTGACTGGGGGTGAGTGCTTGCAATGTTCAACACTCCGTCTATCATCCCCTTTGGTGTTCCTTTGTTCGCCCTAAGTTGGAAGGGTATGCCCAGAAGTGGGTCCCTTGCTCACTTTGCCACTGGATTCAAGATAGCATGGCTGATGAGGGTTATGAACCCGAAACCGGTCCCAGGGTGGTTGTTTCCGGTCCAGGGGGAAGACATGGCTTGGCAGTTCGGGATGGACTGTTCCCATGAGGCACAGGGTCAGACTGATTTCAATATGGCCATGTCTGAACTGGGGTGGCAGAGTGAGCCAAAGAATCATGATGGATTAAACCCAGATCAGTTGACTGGGGGTGAGTGCTTGCAATGTTCAAAACTCCGTCCATCACCCCCTTTGGGTTTCCTTTGTTTGCCCTAAGTTGGAAGGGTATTCCCAGACGTGGGTCCCTTGCTCACTTTTCCACTGGATTCAAGATAGCCTGCCTGATGAGGGTTATGAACCCGAAACCGGTCCCAGGATGCTTGTTTCCGGTCCAGTGAAGACATGGCTTGGCAATTCGGGCTGGACTGTTCCCATGAGGCACAGGATGAGACTGATTTGCATATGGATATGTCTGAAATGGGGAGGCGGAGTGAGCTAAAGAATGATGATACTTTGTTTGCCCTAAGTTGGCAGGGTATACCCACACGTGGGTCCCTTGCTCCCTTTGCCACTGGATTCAAGATAGCCTGGCTGATGAGGGATATGAACCCAAATCGGTCCCAGGATGCTTGTTTCCGGTCCAGGGAAGACATGGCTTGGCAGATCGGGCTGGACTGTTCCCATGAGGCACAGGGTCACACTGATTTGCATATGGCTATGTCTGAACTAGGGTGGCGGAGTGAGCTAAAAATGATGATGGATTAAACCCAGATCAGTTGACAGGGGGTGTGTAGTTGCAATGTTAAACACTCCGCTCATCATCCCCTTTGGTTTTCATTTGTTCGTCCTAAGTTGGCAGGGTATGCCCAGACGTGGGTCCCTTGCTCACGTTGCCACTGGATTCAAGATAGCCTGGCTAATGAGGGTTATGAACCCGAAACTGATCCCAGGGTGCTTGTTTCCGGTCCTGGGAAGACATGGCTTGGCAGTTCGGGATAGACTGTTCCCATGAGACACAGAGTCAGACTGATTTGCATATGGCCATGTCTGAGCTGGGGTGGCCGAGTGAGCTAAAGAATGATGATGGGTTAAACCCAGATCAGTTGACTGAGGATGAGTGCTTGCAATGTTCAACACTCCATCTTTCATCCCCTTTGGTTTTCCTTTCTTTGCCCTAAGTTGGCAGGGTATGCCCAAACGTGGGTCCCTTGCTCACTTTGCCACTGGATTCAAGAAACCCTGGCTGATGAGGGTTATGAACCCGAAACAGGTCCCAGGGTGCTTGTTTCTGGTCCAGGGAAGACATGGCTTGGCAGTTCGTGAAGGACTGTTCCCATGAGGCACAGGGTCAGACTGATTTGCATATGGCCATGTCTGAACTGGGGTGGCGGAGTGAGCTAATGAATGACTATGGATTAAACCCAGATCAGTTGGCTGGGGGTGAGTGCTTGCAATGCTCAACACTCCGTCCATCATCCCCTTTGGTTTTGCTTTGTTCGCCCTACGTTGGCATGGTATGCCCAGACGTGGGTCCCTTGCTCACGTTGCCATGGATTCAAGATAGCCTGCCTGATGAGGGTTATGAACCCGAAACCGGTCCCTGGGTGCTTGTTTCCAGTCCAGGGAAGACATGGCTTGGCAGTTCAGGCTAGACTGTTCCCATGAGGCACAGGGTCAGACTGATTTGCATATGGCCATGTCTGAACTGGGGTGGCAGAGTGAGCTAAAGAATCATGATGGATTAAACCCAGATCAGGTGACTGGGGGTGAGTGCTTGCAATGTTCAAAACTCCGTCCATCACCCCCTTTGGGTTTCCTTTGTTCGCCATAAGTTGGAAGGGTATGCCCAGACGTGGGTCCCTTGCTCACTTTTCCACTGGATTCAAGATAGCCTGCCTGATGAGGGTTATGAACCCGAAACCGGTCCCAGGGTGCTTGTTTACGGTCCAGGGAAGACATGGCTTGGCAGTTCAGACTGGACTTGTTCCCCTGAGGCACAGGATCAGACTGATTTGCATATGGCCATGTCTGAACTGGGGTGGCGGAGTGAGCTAATGAATGATGATGGATTAAACCCAGATCAGTTGACTGGGGGTGAGTGCTTGAAATGTTCAACGCTCCGTCTATCATCCCCTTTGGTTTTCCTTTGTTCGCCCTAAGTTGGCAGGGTATGCCCAGACGTGGGTCCCTTGCTCACTTTGCCACTGGATTCAAGATAGCCTGGCTGATGAGGGTTATGAACCTGAAACCGGTCCCACGGACCTTGTTTCCTGTCCAGGGAAGACACGGCTTGGCAGTTCGGGCTGGTCTGTTCCCATGAGGCACAGGGTCAGACTGATTTGCATATAGACATGTCTGAACTGGGGTGGCGAAGTGAGTTAAAGAATGATGATGGATTAAACCCAGATCAGTTGACTGGGGATGAGTGCTTGCAATGTTCAACACTCCGTCTATCATCCCCTTTGGTTTTCCTTTGTTCGCCCTAAGTTGGCAGGGTATGCCCATACGTGGCTCCCTTGCTCACTTTGCCACTGGATTCAAGATAGCCTGGCTGATGAGGGTTATGAACCCGAAACCGGTCCCAGGATGCTTGTTTCCGGTCCAGCTGGCTTGGCAGTTCTGGCTGCACTGTTCCCATGAGGCACAGGGTCAGACTGATTTGCATATGGCCATGTCTGAACTAGGGTGGCGGAGTGAGCTAAAAATGATGATGGATTAAACCCAGATCAGTTGACAGGGGGTGAGTGGTTGCAATGTTAAACTCTCCGTTCATCATCCCCTTTGGTTTTCCTTTGTTCGCCCTAAGTTGGCAGGGCATGCCCAGACGTGGGTCCCTTGCTCACGTTGCCACTGGATTCAAGATAGCCTGGCTGATGAGGGTTAGGAACCCGAAACCGTTCCCTGGGTGTTTGTTTCCGGTCCATGGAAGAAATGGCTTGGCAGTTCGGAATAGACTGTTCCCATGAGGCACAGGGTCAGACTGATTTGCATATGGCCATGTCTGAACTGGGGTGGCCGAGTGAGCTAAAGAATGATGATGGATTAAACCCAGATCAGTTGACTGAGGGTGAGTGCTTGCAATGTTCAACACTCCGTCCATCATACCCTTTGGTTTTCCTTTGTTTGCCCTAAGTTGGCAGGGTATGCCCATACGTGGCTCCCTTGCTCACTTTGCCACTGGATTCAAGATAGCCTGGCTGATGAGGGTTATGAACCCGAAACCGGTCCCTGGGTGCTTGTTTCCAGTCCAGGGAAGACATGGCTTGGCTGTTCGGGCTGGTCTGTTCCCATGAGGCACAGGGTCAGACTGATTTGCATATGGCCATGTCTGAACTGGGGTGGCGGAGTGAGTTAAAGAATGATGATGGATTAAACCCAGATCAGTTGACTGGGGGTGAGTGCTTGCAATGTTCAACACTCCGTCTATCATCCCCTTTGGTTTTCCTTTGTTCGCCCTAAGTTGGCAGGGTATGCCCAGACGTGGGTCCCTTGCTCACTTTGCCACTGGATTCAAGATAGCATGGCAGATGAGGGTTATGAACCCGAAACCGGTCCAAGGGTGGTTGTTTCCGGACCAGGGAAGACATGGCTTGGTAGTTCGGGATGGACTGTTCCCATGAGGCACAGGGTCAGACTGATTTGCATATGGCCATGTCTGAACTGGGGTGGCACAGTGAGCTAAAGAATCATGATGGATTAAACCCAGATCAGTTGACTGGGGGTGAGTGCTTGCAATGTTCAAAACTCCGTACATCACCCCCTTTGGGTTTCCTTTGTTCGCCCTAAGTTGGAAGGATATGCCCAGACGTGGGTCCCTTGCTCACTTTTCCACTGGATTCATGATAGCCTACCTGATGAGGGTTATGAACCCGAAACCGGTCCCAGGATGCTTGTTTCCGGTCCAGGGAAGACACGGCTTGGCAGTTCGGGCTGGACTGTTCCCAAGAGGCACAGGGTCAGACTGATTTGCATATGGCCATGTCTGAACTAGGGTGGAGGAGTGAGCTAAAGAATGATGATGGATTAAACCCAGATCAGTTGACTGGGGGTGAGTGCTTGCAATGTTCAACACTCCATCCATCATTCCCTGTGCTTTTGCTTTGTTCGCCCTAAGTTGGAAGGGTATGCCCAGATGTGGGTCCCTTGCTCACTTTGCCACTGGATTCAAGATAGCCTGGCTGATGAGGGTTATGAACCCGAAACCGGTCCCTGGGTGCTTGTTTCCGGTCCAGGGAAGACATGGCTTGGCAGTTCGGGCTGGTCTGTTCCCATCAGGCACAGGGTCAGACTGATTTGCATATGGACATGTCTGAACTGGGGTGGCGGAGTGAGTTAAAGAATGATGATGGATTAAACCCAGATCAGTTGACTGGGGGTGAGTGCTTGCAATGTTCAACACTCCGTCTATCATCCCCTTTGGTGTTCCTTTGTTCGCCCTAAGTTGTCATGGTATGCCCAGACATTGGTCCCTTGCTCACTTTGCCACTGGATTCAAGATAGCCTGGCAGATGAGGGTTATGAACCCGAAACCGGTCCCAGGATGTTTGTTTCCTGTCCAGGGAAGACACGGCTTGGCAGTTTTGCGTGGACTTGTTCCCATGAGGCACAGGGTTAGACTGATTTCCATATGGCCATGTCTGAACTGGGGTGGTGGAGTGAGCTAATGGATGATGATGGATTAAACGCAGATCAGTTGACTGGGGGTGAGTGCTTGCAATGTTCAAAACTCCGTCCATCACCTCCTTTGGGTTTCCTTTGTTCTCCCTAAGTTGGAAGTGTATGCCCAGATGTGGGTCCGTTGCTCACTTTGCCACTGGATTCAAGATAGCCTGCCTGATGAGGGTTATGAACCCGAAACCGGTCCCTGGGTGGTTGTTTCCGCACCAGGGAAGACATGGCTTGGCAGTTCAGGCTGGTCTGTTCCCATGAGGCACAGGGTCAGACTGATTTGCAAATGGCCATGTCTGAACTGGGGTGGCAGAGTGAGCTAAAGAATCATGATGGATTAAACCCAGATCAGTTGACTGGGGGTGAGTGGTTGCAATGTTCAAAACTCCGTCCATCACCTCCTTTGGGTTTCCTATGTTCGCCCTAAGTTGGAAGGCTATGCCCAGACGTGGGTCCCTTGCTCACTTTTCCACTGGATTCAAGATAGCCTGCCTGATGAGGGTTATGAACCCGAAACCGGTCCCAGGGTGCTTGTTTCAGGTCCAGGGAAGACATGGCTTGGCAGTTCGGACTGGACTTGTTCCCATGAGGCACAGGGTCAGACTGATTTGCATATGGCCATGTCTGAACTGGGGTGGCAGAGTGAGCTAATGAATGATGATGGATGAGACCCAGATCAGTTGGCTGGGGGTGAGTGCTTGCAATGTTCAACGCTCCGTCTATCATCCCCTTTGGTTTTCCTTTGTTCGCCCTAAGTTGGCAGGGTATGCCCAGACGTGGGTCCCTTGCTCACTTTGCCACTGGATTCAAGATAGCATGGCTGATGAGTGTTATGAACCCGAAACCGGACCCAGGATGCTTATTTCCGGCCCAGGGAAGACACGGCTTGGCAGTTCGGGCTGGACTGTTCCCAAAAGGCACAGGGTCAGACTGATTTGCATATGGCCATGTCTGAACTAGGGTGGCGGAGTGAGCTAAATAATGATGATGGATTAAACCCAGATCAATTGACTGGGGGTGAGTGCCGGGAATGTTCAACAATCCATCCATCATCCCCTTTGCTTTCCCTATGTTCACCCTAAGTTGGCAGGGTATGCCCAGACGTGGGTCCCTTGCTCACTTTGCCACTGGATTCAAGATAGCATGGCTGATGAGGGTTATGAACCGGAAACCGCTCCCAGGGTGCTTGTTTCTGGTCCAGGCAAGGCATGGCTTGGCAGTTCGGGCTGGACTGTTCCCATGAGGCACATGGTCAGACTGATTTGCATATGGCCATGTCTGAACTGGGATGGCGGAGTGAGCTAAAGAATAATGATGGATTGAACCCAGATCAGTTGACTGGGGGTGAGTGCTTGCAATGTTCAACACTCCATCCATCATCCCCTTTGGTTTTCCTTTGTTCGCCCTAAGTTGGCAGGGTATGCCCAGACGTGGGTCCCTTGCTCACTTTGCCACTGGATTCAAGATAGCATGGCTGATGAGGGTTATGAACCCGAAACCGGTCCCAGGGTGGTTGTTTCCGGTCCAGGGAAGACATGGCTTGGCAGTTCGGGATGGACTGTTCCCATGGGGAACAGGGTCAGACTGATTTGCATATGGCCATGTCGGAACTGGGGTGGCAGAGTGAGCTAAAGAATGATGATAGATTAAACCCAGATCAGTTGACTGGGGGTGAGTGCTTGCAATGTTCAAAACTCCATCCATCACCTCCTTTGGGTTTCCTTTGTTCGCCCTAAGTTGGAAGGGCATGCCCAGACGTGGGTCCCTTGCTCACTTTTCCACTGGATTTAAGATAGCCTGCCTGATGAGGGTTATGAACCCGAAACCGGTCCCAGGGTGCTTGTTTCCGGTCCAAGGAAGACATGGCTTGGCAGTTCGTACTGGACTTGTTCCCATGAGGCACAGGGTCAGACTGATTTGCATATGGACATGTCTGAACTGGGGTGGCGGAGTGAGCTAATGAATGATGATGGATTAAACCCAGATCAGTTGGCTGGGGGTGAGTGCTTGCAATGCTCAAAACTCCGTCCATCATGTCCTTTGGTTTTGCTTTGTTCGCCCTAAGTTGGCATGGTATGCCCAGACGTTGGTCCCTTGCTCAGTTTGCCACTGGATTCAAGATAGCCTGGCTGATGAGGGTTATGAACCCGAAACCGGTCCCAGGATGCTTGTTTCCGGTCCAGGGAAGACAAGGCTTGGCAGTTCAGGCTGGACTGTTCCCATGAGTTACAGGGTCAGACAGATTTGCATATGGACATGTCTGAACTGGGGTGGCGGAGTGAGCTAATGAATGATGATGGATTAAACACAGATCAGTTGGCTGGGGGTGAGTGCTTGCAATGCTCAACACTCCGTCCATCATCCCCTTTGGTTTTGCTTTGTGCGCCCTAAGTTGGCATGGTATGCCCAGACATTGGTCCCTTGCTCACTTTGCCACTGGATTCAAGATAGCCTGGCAGATGAGGGTTATGAACCCGAAACCGGTCCCAGGATGTTTGTTTCTGGTCCAGGGAAGACACGGCTTGGCAGTTTTGGGTGGACTTGTTCCCATGAGGCACAGGGTCAGACTGATATCCATATGGCCATGTCTGAACTGGGGTGGTGGAGTGAGCTAATGGATGATGATGGATTAAAACCAGATCAGTTGGCTGGGGGTGAGTGCTTGCAATGCTCAAAACTCCGTCCATCATCTCCTTTGGTTTTGCTTTGTTCGCCCTAAGTTGGCAGGGTATGCCCAGACGTGGGTCCCTTGCTCACTTTGCCACTGGATTCAAGATAGCCTAGCTGATGAGGGTTATGAACCCGAAACCGGTCCCAGGGAGCTTGTTTCCTGTCTAGGGAAGACACGACTTGGCAGTTCGGGCTGGACTGTTCCCAAGAGGCACAGGGTCAGACAGATTTGCATATGGCAATGTCTGTACTGGGATGGTGGAGTGCGCTAAAGAATGATGATGGATTGACCCCAGATCAGGCGACTGGGGGTGAGTGCTTGCAATGTTCAACGCTCCATCCATAATTCCCTGTGGTTTTGCTTTGTTCGCCCTAAGTTGGAAGTGTATGCCCAGATGTGGGTCCCTTGCTCACTTTGCCACTGGATTCAAGATAGCCTGGCTGATGAGGGTTATGAACCCGAAACCGGTCCCTGGGTGGTTGTTTCCGCACGAGGGAAGACATGGCTTGGCAGTTCGGGCTGGTCTGTTCCCATGAGGGACAGGGTCAGACTGATTTGCAAATGGCCATGTCTGAACTGGGGTGGCGGAGTGAGTTAAAGAATGATGATGGATTAAACGCAGATCAGTTGACTGGGGGTGAGTGCTTGCAATGTTCAACGCTCCGTCTATCATCCCCTTTGGTTTTCCTTTGTTCGCCCTAAGTTGGCAGGGTATGCCCAGACGTGGGTCCCTTGCTCACTTTGCCACTGGATTCAAGATAGCATGGCTGATGAGGGTTATGAACCCGAAACCGGACCCAGGATGCTTATTTCCGGTCCAGGGAAGACACGGCTTGGCAGTTCGGGCTGGACTGTTCCCAAAAGGCACAGGGTCAGACTGATTTGCATTTGGCCATGTCTGAACTAGGGTGGCTGAGTGAGCTAAAGATTGATGATGGATTAAACCCAGATCAGTTGACTGGGGGTGAGTGCTTGCAATGTTCAACACTCCGTCCATCATCCCCTTTGCTTTCCCTTTGTTCACCCTAAGTTGGCAGGGTATGCCCAGACGTGGGTCCCTTGCTTACTTTGCCACTGGATTCAAGATAGCCAGGCTGATGAGGGTTATGAACCCGAAACCGGTCCCAGGGTGCTTGTTTCTGGTCCAGGCAAGGCATGGCTTGGCAGTTCGGGCTGGACTGTTCCCATGAGGCACAGGGTCAGACTGATTTGCATATGGCAATGTCTGTACTGGGATAGCGGAGTGAGCTAAAGAATGATGATGGATTAAACCCAGATCAGTTGACTGGGGGTGAGTGCTTGCAATGTTCAGCAGTCCATCCATCATTCCCTGTGGTTTTGCTTTCTTCGCCCTAAGTTGGAAGGGTATGCCCAGATGTGGGTCCCTTGCTCACTTTGCCACTGGATTCAAGATAGCCAAGCTGATGAGGGTTATGAACCCGAAATCGGTCCCTGGGTGCTTGTTTCCGCTCCAGGGAAGACATGGCTTGGCTGTTCGAGCTGGTCTGTTCCCACGAGGCACAGGGTCAGACTGATTTGCATATGGCCATGTCTGAACTGGGGTGGCGGAGTGAGTTAAAGAATGATGATGGATTAAACCCAGATCAGTTGACTGGGGGTGAGTGCTTGCAATGTTCAACACTCCATCTATCATCCCCTTTGGTTTTCCTTTGTTCGCCCTAAGTTGGCAGGGTATGCCCAGACGTGGGTCCCTTGCTCACTTTGCCACTGGATTCAAGATAGCCTGGCTGATGAGGGTTATGAACCCAAAACCGGTCCAAGGGTGCTTGTTTCCGGTCCAGGGAAGACATGGCTTGGCAGTTCGGGCTGGACTGTTACCATGAGGCACAGGGTCAGACTGATTTGCATATGGCCATGTCTGAACTGGGGTGGCAGAGTGAGCTAAAGAATCATGATGGATTAAACCCAGATCAGTTGACTGGGGGTGAGTGCTTGCAATGTTCAAAACTCCGTCCATCACCCCCTTTGGCTTTCCTTTGTTTGCCATAAGTTTTCAGGGTATTCCCAGACGTGGGTCCCTTGTTCACTTTTCCACTGGATTCAAGATAGCCTGCCTGATGAGGGTTATGAACCCGAAACCGGTCTCAGGGTGCTTGTTTATGGTCCAGGGAAGACATGGCTTGGCAGTTCCGACTGGACTTGTTCCCATGAGGCACAGGGACAGACTGATTTGCATATGGCCATGTCTGAACTGGGGTGGCGGAGTGAGCTAATGAATGATGATGGATTAAACCCAGGTCAGTTGGCTGGGGGTGAATGCTTGCAGTGCTCAACAGTCCGTCCATTATCCCTTTTGGTTTTGCTTTGCACGCCCTAAGTTGGCATGGTATGCCCCGACGTTGGTCCCTTGCTCAGTTTGCCACTGGATTCAAGATAGCCTGGCTGATGAGGGTTATGAACCCGAAACTGGACCCAGGATGCTTGTTTCCGGTCCAGGGAAGACACGGCTTGGCAGTTCAGACTGGACTGTTCCCAAGAGGCACAGGGTCAGACTGATTTGCATATGGCCATGTCTGAACTAGGGTGGCGGAGTTAGCTAAAGAATGATGATGGATTAAACCCAGATCAGTTGAAAGGGGGTGAGAGCCTGCAATGTTCAACACTCCATCCATCATTCCCTGTGGTTTTGCTTTGTTCGCCCTAAGTTGGAAGGGTATGCCCAGATGTGGGTCCCTTGCTCACTTTGCCACTGGATTCAAGATAGCCTGGCTGATGAGGGTTATGAACCCAAAACCGGTCCCTGGGTGCTTGTTTCTGGTCCAGGGTAGACATGGCTTGGCAGTTCGGGCTGGTCTGTTCCTATGAGGCACAGGGTCAGACTGATTTGCATATGGCCATGTCTGAACTGGGGTGGCGGAGTGAGTTAAAGAATGATGATGGATGAAACCCAGATCAATTGACTGGGGGTGAGTGCTTGCAATTTTCAACACTCTGTCTATCATCCCCTTTGGTTTTCCTTTGTTCGCCCTAAGTTGGCAGGGTATGCCCAGACGTGGGTCCTATGCTCACTTTGCCACTGGATTCAAGATAGCCTGGCTGATGAGGGTTATGAACCCGAAACCGGTCCCAGGGAGCTTGTTTCCTGTCCAGGGAAGACATGGCTTGGCAGTTCGGGCTGGACTGTTCCCATGAGGCACATGGTCAGACTGATTTGCATATGGCAATGTCTGTACTGGGATGGCGGAGTGAGCTAAAGAATGATGATGGATTGAACCCAGATCAATTGACTGGGGGTGAGTGCTTGCAATGTTCAACACTCCAGCCATCATTCCCTGTGGTTTTGCTTTGTTCGCCCTAAGTTGGAAGGGTATGCCCAGATGTGGATCCCTTGCTCACTTTGCCACTGGATTCAAGATAGCATGGCTGATGAGGGTTATGAACCCGAAACCGGTCCCAGGGTGGTTGTTTCCGGTCCAGGGAAGACATGGCTTGGCAGTTCGGGATGGACTGTTCCCATGAGGCACAGGGTCAGACTGATTTGCATATGGACATGTCTGAACTGGGGTGGCGGAGTGAGCTAATGAATGATGATGGATTAAACCCAGATCAGTTGGCTGGGGGTGAGTGCTTGCAATGCTCAACACTCCGTCCATCATCCCCTTTGGTTTTGCTTTGTGCGCCCTAAGTTGGCATGGTATGCCCAGACATTGGTCCCTTGCTCACTTTGCCACTGGATTCAAGATAGCCTGGCAGATGAGGGTTATGAACCCGAAACCGGTCCCAGGATGTTTGTTTCCGGTCCAGGGAAGACACGGCTTGGCAGTTTTGCGTGGACTTGTTCCCATGAGGCACAGGGTCAGACTGATATCCATATGGCCATGTCTGAACTGGGGTGGTGGAGTGAGCTAATGGATGATGATGGATTAAACCCAGATCAGTTGGCTGGGGGTGAGTGCTTGCAATGCTCAACACTCCGTCTATCATCCCCTTCGGTTTTCCTTTGTTCGCTCTAAGTTGGCAGGGTATGCCCAGACGTGGGTCCCTTGCTCACTTTGCCACTGGATTCAAGATAGCATGGCTGATGAGGGTTATGAACCCGAAACCGGACCCAGGATTCTTATTTCCGGTCCAGGGAAGACACGGCTTGGCAGTTCGGGCTGGACTGTTCCCAAAAGGCACAGGGTCAGACTGATTTGCATATGGCCATGTCTGAACTAGGGTGGCGGAGTGAGCTAAATAATGATGATGGATTAAACCCAGATCAGTTGACTGGGGGTGAGTGCCTGCAATGTTCAACAGTCCGTCCATCATCCCCTTTGCTTTCCCTATGTTCACCCTAAGTTGGCAGGGTATGCTCAGACGTGGATCCCTTGCTCACTTTGCCACTGGATTCAAGATAGCATGGCTGATGAGGGTTATGAACCTAAAACCACTCCCAGGGTGGTTGTTTCCGGTCCAGGGAAGACATGGCTTGGCAGTTCGGGATGGACTGTTCCCATGAGGCACAGGGTCAGACTGATTTGCATATGGCCATGTCTGAACTGGGGTGGCAGAGTGAGCTAAAGAATCATGATGGATTAAACCCAGATCAGTTGACTGGGGGTGAGTTCTTGCAATGTTCAAAACTCCGTCCATCACCTCCTTCGGGTTTCCTTTGTTCGCCCTAAGTTGGAAGGGTATGCCCAGACGGGGGTCCCTTGCTCACTTTGCCACTGGATTCAAGATAGCCTGCCTGATGAGGGTTATGAACCCGAAACCAGTCCCAGGGTGCTTGTTTCAGGTCCAGGGAAGACATGGCTTGGCAGTTCGGACTGGACTTGTTCCCATGAGACACAGGGTCAGACTGATTTGCATATGGCCATGTCTGAACTGGGGTGGCAGATTGAGCTAATGAATGATGATGGATGAAACCCAAATCAGTTG
The DNA here is from genome assembly GCF_964204655.1 of Triturus cristatus. Classification (NCBI taxonomy): domain Eukaryota; kingdom Metazoa; phylum Chordata; class Amphibia; order Caudata; family Salamandridae; genus Triturus; species Triturus cristatus. The sequence goes on along the minus strand of NC_140579.1, from coordinate 429,321,769 downwards.
GCTGGGGGTGAGTGCTTGCAATGCTCAACACTCCGTCCATCATCCCCTTTGGTTTTGCTTTGTTCGCCCTACGTTGGCATGGTAAGCCCAGACATTGGTCCCTGGCTCAGTTTGCCACTGAATTCAAGATAGCCCGGCTGATGAGGGTTATGAACCCGAAACCGGTCCCAGGATGCTTGTTTCCAGTCCAGGGAAGACACGGCTTGGCAGTTCGGGCTGGACTGTTCCCATGAGGCACATGGTCAGACTGATTTGCATATGGCCATCTCTGAGCTAGGGTGGCGGAGTGAGCTAAAGATTGATGATGGATTAAACCCAGATCAGTTGACTGGGGGTGAGTGCTTGCAATGTTCAACACTCCGTCCATCATCCCCTTTGCTTTCCCTTTGTTCACCCTAAGTTGGCAGGGTATGCCCAGACGTGGGTCCCTTGCTTACTTTGCCACTGGATTCAAGATTGCCTGGCTGATGAGGGTTATGAACCCGAAACCGGTCCCAGGGAGCTTGTTTCCGGTCCAGGGAAGACATGGCTTGGCAGTTCGGGCTGGACTGTTCCCATGAGGCACATGGTCAGACTGATTTGCATATGGCAATGTCTGTACTGGGATAGCGGAGTGAGCTAAAGAATGATGATGGATTGAACCCAGATCAGTTGACTGGGGGTGAGTGCTTGCAATGTTCAAAACTCCGTCCATCACCCCCTTTGGCTTTCCTTTGTTTGCCATAAGTTGGAAGGGTATGCCCAGACGTGGGTCCCTTGTTCACTTTTCCACTGGATTCAAGATAGCCTGCCTGATGAGGGTTATGAACCCGAAACCGGTCTCAGGGTGCTTGTTTACGGTCCAGGGAAGACATGGCTTGGCAGTTCGGACTTGACTTGTTCCCATGAGGCACAGGGACAGACTGATTTGCATATGGCCATGTCTGAACTGGGGTGGCGGAGTGAGCTAATGAATGATGATGGATTAAACCCAGGTCAGTTGGCTGGGGGTGAATGCTTGCAGTGCTCAACAGTCCGTCCATCATCCCTTTTGGTTTTGCTTTGCTCGCCCTAAGTTGGCATGGTATGCCCCGACGTTGGTCCCTTGCTCAGTTTGCCACTGGATTCAAGATAGCCTGGCTGATGAGGGTTATGAACCCGAAACTGGATCCAGGATGCTTGTTTCCGGTCCAGGGAAGACACGGCTTGGCAGTTCAGGCTGGACTGTTCCCAAGAGGCACAGGGTCAGACTGATTTGCATATGGCCATGTCTGAACTAGGGTGGCGGAGTGAGCTAAATAATGGTGATGGATTAAACCCAGATCAGTTGAAAGGGGGTGAGAGGCTGCAATGTTCAACACTCCATCCATCATTCCCTGTGGTTTTGCGTTGTTCGCCCTAAGTTGGAAGGGTATGCCCAGATGTGGGTCCCTTGCTCACTTTGCCACTGGATTCAAGATAGCCTGGCTGATGAGGGTTATGAACCCGAAACCGGTCCCTGGGTGCTTGTTTCCGGTCCAGGGAAGACAAGGCTTGGCAGTTCGGGCTGGACTGTTCCTATGAGGCACAGGGTCAGACTGATTTGCATATGGCCATGTCTGAACTGGGGTGGCGGAGTGAGTTAAAGAATGATGATGGATTAAACCCAGATCAATTGACTGGGGGTGAGTGCTTGCAATGTTCATCACTCCGTCTATCATCCCCTTTGCTTTCCCTTTGTTCACCCTAAGTTGGCAGGATATGCCCAGACGTGGGTCCCTTGCTTACTTTGCCACTGGATTCATGATAGCCTGGCTGATGAGGGTTATGAACCCGAAACCGGTCCCAGGGAGCTTGTTTCCGGTCCAGGGAAGACATGGCTTAGCAGTTCGGGCTGGACTGTTCCCATGAGGCACATGGTCAGACAGATTTGCATATGGCAATGTCTGTACTGGGATGGCGGAGTGAGCTAAAGAATGATGATGGATTGAACCCAGATCAGTTGACTGGGGGTGAGTGCTTGCAATGTTCAACAGTCCTTCCATCATTCCCTGTGGTTTTGCTTTCTTCGCCCTAAGTTGGAAGGGTATGCCCAGATGTGGGTCCCTTGCTCACTTTGCCACTGGATTCAAGATAGCCAGGCATATGAGGGCTATGAACCCGAAATCGGTCCCTAGGTGCTTGTTTCCGCTCCAGGGAAGACATGGCTTGGCTATTCGGGCTGATCTGTTCCCATGAGGCACAGGGTCAGACTGATTTGCATATGGCCATGTCTGAACTGGGGTGGCGGAGTGAGTTAAAGAATGATGATGGATTAAACCCAGATCAGTTGACTGGGGGTGAGTGCTTGCAATGTTCAACACACCATCTATCATCCCCTTTGGTTTTCCTTTGTTCGCCCTAAGTTGGCAGGGTATGCCCAGACGTGGGTCCCTTGCTCACTTTGCCACTGGATTCAAGATAGCCTGGCTGATGAGGGTTATGAACCCAAAACCGGTCCCAGGGTGCTTGTTTCCGGTCCAGGGACGACATGGCTTGGCAGTTCGGGCTGGACTGTTCCCATGAGGCACAGGGTCAGACTGATTTGCATATGGCCATGTCTGAACTGGGGTGGCAGAGTGAGCTAAAGAATCATGATGGATTAAACCCAGATCAGTTGACTGGGGGTGAGTGCTTGCAATGTTCAAAACTCCGTCCATCACCCCCTTTGGATTTCCTTTGTTCGCTGTAAGTTGGAAGGGTATGCCCAGACGTGGGTCCTTTGCTCACTTTTCCACTGGATTTAAGATAGCCTGCCTGATGAGGGTTATGAACCTGAAACCGGTCCCAGGATGCTTGTTTCTGGTCCAGGGAAGATACGGCTTGGCAGTTCGGGCTGGACTGTTCACATGAGGCACTGGGTCAGACTGATTTGAATATGGCCATGTCTGACCTGGGGTGGCGGAGTGAGCTAAAGAATGATGATGGATTGAACCAACATTCAGTTGACTGGGGTGAGTGCTTGCAATGTTCAACACTCCGTCCATCATCCCCTTTGGTTTTCCTTTGTTTGCCCTAAGTTGGCAGGGTATGCCCAGACGTGGCTCCCTTGCTCACTTTGCCACTGGATTCAAGATAGCCTGGCTGATGAGGGTTATGAACCCGAAACCGGTCCCAGGATGCTTGTTTCCGGTCCAGGGAAGACATGGCTTTGCAGTTCTGGCTGGACTGTTCCCATGAGGCACAGTTTCAGACTGATTTGCATATGGCCATGTCTGAACTGGGTTGGCTTAGTGAGCTAAAGAATCATGATGGATTAAACCCAGATCAGTTAACTGGGGGTGAGTGCTTGTAATGTTCAACACTCCGTCCATCATCCCCTTTGGTTTTCCTTTGTTTGCCCTAAGTTGGCATGGTATGCCAAGACGTTGGTCCCTTGCTCAGTTTGCCACTGGATTCAAGATAGCCTGGCTGATGAGGGTTATGAACTCGAAACTGGTCCCAGGATGCTTGTTTCTTGTCCAGGGAAGACACGGCTTGGCAGTTCAGGCTGGACTGTTCCCATGAGGCACAGGATCAGACTGATTTTCATATGGCCATGTCTGAACTAGGGTGGCAGAGTGAGCTAAAGATTGATGATGGATTAAACCCAGATCAGTTGACTGGCAGTGAGTGCTTGCAATGTTCAACACTCCGTCCATCATCCCCTTTGCTTTCCCTTTGTTCACCCTAAGTTGGCAGGGTATGCCCAGACGTGGGTCCCTTGCTCACTTTGCCACTGGATTCAAGATAGCCTGGCTGATGAGGGTTATGAACCCAAAACCGGTCCCAGGGAGCTTGTTTCCGGTCCAGGGAAGACATGGCTTGGCAGTTCGGGCTGGTCTGTTCCCATGAGGCACATGGTCAGACTGATTCGCATATGGCAATGTCTGTACTGGGATGGCGGAGTGAGCTAAAGATTGATGATGGATTGAACCCAGATCAGTTGACTCGGGGTGAGTGCTTGCAATGTTCAACACTCCATCCATCATTCCCTGTGGTTTTGCTTTCTTCGCCCTAAGTTGGAAGGGTATGCCCAGATGTGGGTCCCTTGCTCACTTTGCCACTGGATTCAAGATAGCCAGGCTGATGAGGGTTATGAACCCGAAATCGGTCCCTGGGTGCTTGTTTCCGCTCCAGGGAAGACATGGCTTGGCTGTTCGGGGTGGTCTGTTCCCATGAGGCACAGGGTCAGATTGATTTGCATAATGCCATGTCTGAACTGGGGTGGCGGAGAGAGTTAAATAATGATGATGGATTAAACCCAGATCAGTTGACTGGGGGTGAGTGCTTGCAATGTTCAACACTCCATCTATCATCCCCTTTGGTTTTCCTTTGTTCGCCCTAAGTTGGCAGGGTATGCCCAGACGTGGGTCCCTTGCTCACTTTGCCACTGGATTCAAGATAGCCTGGCAGATGAGGGTTATGAACCCAAAACCGGTCCCAGGGTGCTTGTTTCCGGTCCAGGGAAGACATGGCTTGGCAGTTCGGGCTGGACTGTTCCCATGAGGCACAGGGTCAGACTGATTTGCATATGGCCATGTCTGAACTAGGGTGGCGGAGTGAGCTAAAGATTGATGATTGATTAAACCCAGATCAGTTGACTGGGGGTGAGTGCTTGCAATGTTCATCACTCCGTCTATCATCCCCTTTGCTTTCCCTTTGTTCACCCTAAGTTGGCAGGGTATGCCCAGACGTGGGTCCCTTGCTTACTTTGCCACTGGATTCATGATAGCCTGGCTGATGAGGGTTATGAACCCAAAACCGGTCCCAGGGAGCTTGTTTCCGGTCCAGGGAAGACATGGCTTAGCAGTTCGGGCTGGACTGTTCCCATGAGGCACATGGTCAGACTGATTTGCATATGGCAATGTCTGTACTGGGATGGCGGAGTGAGCTAAAGAACGATGATGGATTGAACCCAGATCAGTTGACTGGGGGTGAGTGCTTGCAATGTTCAACAGTCCTTCCATCATTCCCTGTGGTTTTGCTTTCTTCGCCCTAAGTTGGAAGGGTATGCCCAGATGTGGGTCCCTTGCTCACTTTGCCACTGGATTCAAGATAGCCAGGCATATGAGAGCTATGAACCCGAAATCGGTCCCTAGGTGCTTGTTTCCGCTCCAGGGAAGACATGGCTTGGCTGTTCGGGCTGATCTGTTCCCATGAGGCACAGGGTCAGACTGATTTGCATATGGCCATGTCTGAACTGGGGTGGCGGAGTGAGTTAAAGAATGATGATGGATTAAACCCAGATCAGTTGACTGGGGGTGAGTGCTTGCAATGTTCAACACTCCATCGATCATCCCCTTTGGTTTTCCTTTGTTCGCCCTAAGTTGGCAGGGTATGCCCAGACATGGGTCCCTTGCTCACTTTGCCACTGGATTCAAGATAGCCTGGCTGATGAGGGTTATGAACCCCAAACCGGTCCCAGGGTGCTTGTTTACGGTCCAGGGAAGACACGGCTTGGCAGTTCGGGCTGGACTGTTCCCAAAAGGCACAGGGTCAGACTGATTTGCATATGGCCATGTCTGAACTAGGTTGGCGGAGTGAGCTAAATAATGATGATGGATTAAACCCAGATCAGTTGATTGGGGGTGAGTGCCTGCAATGTTCAACAGTCCGTCCATCATCCCCTTTGCTTTCCCTATGTTCACCCTAAGTTGGCAGGGTATGCTCAGACGTGGGTCCCTTGCTCACTTTGCCACTGGATTCAAGATAGCATGGCTGATGAGGGTTATGAACCCGAAACCGCTCCCAGGGTGCTTGTTTCCGGTCCAGGCAAGGCATGGCTTGGCAGTTCGGGCTGGACTGTTCCCATGAGGCACATGGTCAGACTGATTTGCATATGGCCATGTCTGAACTGGGATGGCGGAGTGAGCTAAAGAATAATGATGGATTGAACCCAGATCAGTTGACTGGGGGTGAGTGCTTGCAATGTTCAACACTCCATCCATCATCCCCTTTGGTTTTCCTTTGTTCGCCCTAAGTTGGCAGGGTATGCCCAGACGTGGGTCCCTTGCTCACTTTGCCACTGGATTCAAGATAGCATGGCTGATGAGGGTTATGAACCCGAAACCGGTCCCAGGGTGGTTGTTTCCGGTCCAGGGAAGACATGGCTTGGCAGTTCGGGATGGACTGTTCCCATGAGGCACAGGGTCAGACTGATTTGCATATGGCCATGTCTGAACTGGGATGGCGGAGTGAGCTAAAGAATAATGATGGATTGAACCCAGATCAGTTGACTGGGGGTGAGTGCTTGCAATGTTCAACACTCCATCCATCATCCCCTTTGGTTTTCCTTTGTTCGCCCTAAGTTGGCAGGGTATGCCCAGACGTGGGTCCCTTGCTCACTTTGCCACTGGATTCAAGATAGCATGGCTGATGAGGGTTATGAACCCGAAACCGGTCCCAGGGTGGTTGTTTCCGGTCCAGGGAAGACATGGCTTGGCAGTTCGGGATGGACTGTTCCCATGAGGCACAGGGTCAGACTGATTTGCATATGGCCATGTCTGAACTGGGGTGGCAGAGTGAGCTAAAGAATCATGATGGATTAAACCCAGATCAGTTGACTGGGGGTGAGTGCTTGCAATGTTCAAAACTCCGTCCATCACCTCCTTCGGGTTTCCTTTGTTCGCCCTAAGTTGGAAGGGTATGCCCAGACGTGGGTCCCTTGCTCACTTTGCCACTGGATTCAAGATAGCCTGCCTGATGAGGGTTATGAACCCGAAACCAGTCCCAGGGTGCTTGTTTCAGGTCCAGGGAAGACATGGCTTGACTGTTCGGACTGGACTTGTTCCCATGAGACACAGGGTCAGACTGATTTGCATATGGCCATGTCTGAACTGGGGTGGCAGATTGAGCTAATGAATGATGATGGATGAAACCCAGATCAGTTGGCTGGGGGTGAGTGCTTGCAATGCTCAACACTCCGTCCATCATCCCCTTTGGTTTTGCTTTGTTCGCCCTAAGTTGGCATGGTAAGCCCAGACATTGGTCCCTGGCTCAGTTTGCCACTGGATTCAAGATAGCCCGGCTGATGAGGGTTATGAACCCGAAACCGGTCCCAGGATGCTTGTTTCCAGTCCAGGGAAGACACGGCTTGGCAGTTCGGGCTGGACTGTTCCCATGAGGCACATGGTCAGACTGATTTGCATATGGCCATCTCTGAACCAGGGTGGCGGAGTGAGCTAAAGAATGATGATGGATTAAACCCAGATCAGTTGACTGGGGGTGAGTGCTTGCAATGTTCAACACTCCGTCCATCATCCCCTTTGCTTTCCCTTTGTTCACCCTAAGTTGGCAGGGTATGCCCAGACGTGGGTCCCTTGCTTACTTTGCCACTGGATTCATGATAGCCTGGCTGATGAGGGTTATGAACCCGAAACCGGTCCCAGGGAGCTTGTTTCCGGTCCAGGGAAGACATGGCTTAGCAGTTCGGGCTGGACTGTTCCCATGAGGCACATGGTCAGACTGATTTGCATATGCAATGTCTGTACTGGGATGGCGGAGTGAGCTAAAGAATGATGATGGATTGAACCCAGATCAGTTGACTGGGGGTGAGTGCTTGCAATGTTCAACAGTCCTTCCATCATTCCCTGTGGTTTTGCTTTCTTCGCCCTAAGTTGGAAGGGTATGCCCAGATGTGGGTCCCTTGCTCACTTTGCCACTGGATTCAAGATAGCCAGGCATATGAGAGCTATGAACCCGAAATCGGTCCCTAGGTGCTTGTTTCCGCTCCAGGGAAGACATGGCTTGGCTGTTCGGGCTGATCTGTTCCCATGAGGCACAGGGTCAGACTGATTTGCATATGGCCATGTCTGAACTGGGGTGGCGGAGTGAGTTAAAGAATGATGATGGATTAAACCCAGATCAGTTGACTGGGGGTGAGTGCTTGCAATGTTCAACACTCCATCGATCATCCCCTTTGGTTTTCCTTTGTTCGCCCTAAGTTGGCAGGGTATGCCCAGACATGGGTCCCTTGCTCACTTTGCCACTGGATTCAAGATAGCCTGGCTGATGAGGGTTATGAACCCCAAACCGGTCCGAGGGTGCTTGTTTCCGGTCCAGGGAAGACACGGCTTGGCAGTTCGGGCTGGACTGTTCCCAAAAGGCACAGGGTCAGACTGATTTGCATATGGCCATGTCTGAACTAGGTTGGCGGAGTGAGCTAAATAATGATGATGGATTAAACCCAGATCAGTTGACTGGGGGTGAGTGCCTGCAATGTTCAACAGTCCGTCCATCATCCCCTTTGCTTTCCCTATGTTCACCCTAAGTTGGCAGGGTATGCTCAGACGTGGGTCCCTTGCTCACTTTGCCACTGGATTCAAGATAGCATGGCTGATGAGGGTTATGAACCCGAAACCGCTCCCAGGGTGCTTGTTTCCGGTCCAGGCAAGGCATGGCTTGGCAGTTCGGGCTGGACTGTTCCCATGAGGCACATGGTCAGACTGATTTGCATATGGCCATGTCTGAACTGGGATGGCGGAGTGAGCTAAAGAATAATGATGGATTGAACCCAGATCAGTTGACTGGGGGTGAGTGCTTGCAATGTTCAACACTCCATCCATCATCCCCTTTGGTTTTCCTTTGTTCGCCCTAAGTTGGCAGGGTATGCCCAGACGTGGGTCCCTTGCTCACTTTGCCACTGGATTCAAGATAGCATGGCTGATGAGGGTTATGAACCCGAAACCGGTCCCAGGGTGGTTGTTTCCGGTCCAGGGAAGACATGGCTTGGCAGTTCGGGATGGACTGTTCCCATGAGGCACAGGGTCAGACTGATTTGCATATGGCCATGTCTGAACTGGGGTGGCAGAGTGAGCTAAAGAATCATGATGGATTAAACCCAGATCAGTTGACTGGGGGTGAGTGCTTGCAATGTTCAAAACTCCGTCCATCACCTCCTTCGGGTTTCCTTTGTTCGCCCTAAGTTGGAAGGGTATGCCCAGACGTGGGTCCCTTGCTCACTTTGCCACTGGATTCAAGATAGCCTGCCTGATGAGGGTTATGAACCCGAAACCAGTCCCAGGGTGCTTGTTTCAGGTCCAGGGAAGACATGGCTTGGCAGTTCGGACTGGACTTGTTCCCATGAGACACAGGGTCAGACTGATTTGCATATGGCCATGTCTGAACTGGGGTGGCAGATTGAGCTAATGAATGATGATGGATGAAACCCAGATCAGTTGGCTGGGGGTGAGTGCTTGCAATGCTCAACACTCCGTCCATCATCCCCTTTGGTTTTGTTTTGTTCGCCCTAAGTTGGCATGGTAAGCCCAGACATTGGTCCCTGGCTCAGTTTGCCACTGGATTCAAGATAGCCCGGCTGATGAGGGTTATGAACCCGAAACCGGTCCCAGGATGCTTGTTTCCAGTCCAGGGAAGACACGGCTTGGCAGTTCGGGCTGGACTGTTCCCATGAGGCACATGGTCAGACTGATTTGCATATGGCCATCTCTGAACTAGGGTGGCGGAGTGAGCTAAAGATTGATGATGGATTAAACCCAGATCAGTTGACTGGGGGTGAGTGCTTGCAATGTTCAACACTCCGTCCATCATCCCCTTTGCTTTCCCTTTGTTCACCCTAAGTTGGCAGGGTATGCCCAGACGTGGGTCCCTTGCTTACTTTGCAACTGGATTCAAGATTGCCTGGCTGATGAGGGTTATGAACCCGAAACCGGTCCCAGGGAGCTTGTTTCCGGTCCAGGGAAGACATGGCTTGGCAGTTCGGGCTGGACTGTTCCCATGAGGCACATGGTCAGACTGATTTGCATATGGCAATGTCTGTACTGGGATAGCGGAGTGAGCTAAAGAATGATGATGGATTGAACCCAGATCAGTTGACTGGGGGTGAGTGCTTGCAATGTTCAAAACTCCGTCCATCACCCCCTTTGGCTTTCCTTTGTTTGCCATAAGTTGGAAGGGTATGCCCAGACGTGGGTCCCTTGTTCACTTTTCCACTGGATTCAAGATAGCCTGCCTGATGAGGGTTATGAACCCGAAACCGGTCTCAGGGTGCTTGTTTACGGTCCAGGGAAGACATGGCTTGGCAGTTCGGACTTGACTTGTTCCCATGAGGCACAGGGACAGACTGATTTGCATATGGCCATGTCTGAACTGGGGTGGCGGAGTGAGCTAATGAATGATGATGGATTAAACCCAGGTCATTTGGCTGGGGGTGAATGCTTGCAGTGCTCAACAGTCCGTCCATCATCCCTTTTGGTTTTGCTTTGCTCGCCCTAAGTTGGCATGGTATGCCCCGATGTTGGTCCCTTGCTCAGTTTGCCACTGGATTCAAGATAGCCTGGCTGATGAGGGTTATGAACCCGAAACTGGATCCAGGATGCTTGTTTCCGGTCCAGGGAAGACACGGCTTGGCAGTTCAGGCTGGACTGTTCCCAAGAGGCACAGGGTCAGACTGATTTGCATATGGCCATGTCTGAACTAGGGTGGCGGAGTGAGCTAAATAATGGTGATGGATTAAACCCAGATCAGTTGAAAGGGGGTGAGAGCCTGCAATGTTCAACACTCCATCCATCATTCCCTGTGGTTTTGCGTTGTTCGCCCTAAGTTGGAAGGGTATGCCCAGATGTGGGTCCCTTGCTCACTTTGCCACTGGATTCAAGATAGCCTGGCTGATGAGGGTTATGAACCCGAAACCGGTCCCTGGGTGCTTGTTTCCGGTCCAGGGAAGACATGGCTTGGCAGTTCGGGCTGGTCTGTTCCTATGAGGCACAGGGTCAGACTGATTTGCATATGGCCATGTCTGAACTGGGGTGGCGGAGTGAGTTAAAGAATGATGATGGATTAAACCCAGATCAATTGACTGGGGGTGAGTGCTTGCAATTTTCAACACTCCGTCTATCATCCCCTTTGGTTTTCCTTTGTTCGCCCTAAGTTGGCAGGGTATGCCCAGACGTGGGTCCCTTGCTCACTTTGCCACTGGATTCAAGATAGCATGGCTGATGAGGGTTATGAACCCGAAACCAGACCCAGGATGCTTATTTCCGGTCCAGGGAAGACACGGCTTGGCAGTTCGGGCTGGACTGTTCCCAAAAGGCACAGGGTCAGACTGATTTGCATATGGCCATGTCTGAACTAGGTTGGCGGAGTGAGCTAAATAATGATGATGGATTAAACCCAGATCAGTTGACTGGGGGTGAGTGCCTGCAATGTTCAACAGTCCGTCCATCATCCCCTTTGCTTTCCCTATGTTCACCCTAAGTTGGCAGGGTATGCTCAGACGTGGGTCCCTTGCTCACTTTGCCACTGGATTCAAGATAGCCTGGCTGATGAGGGTTATGAACCCAAAACCGGTCCCAGGGAGCTTGTTTCCGGTCCAGGGAAGACATGGCTTGGCAGTTCGGGCTGGTCTGTTCCCATGAGGCACATGGTCAGACTGATTCGCATATGGCAATGTCTGTACTGGGATGGCGGAGTGAGCTAAAGATTGATGATGGATTGAACCCAGATCAGTTGACTCGGGGTGAGTGCTTGCAATGTTCAACACTCCATCCATCATTCCCTGTGGTTTTGCTTTCTTCGCCCTAAGTTGGAAGGGTATGCCCAGATGTGGGTCCCTTGCTCACTTTGCCACTGGATTCAAGATAGCCAGGCTGATGAGGGTTATGAACCCGAAATCGGTCCCTGGGTGCTTGTTTCCCCTCCAGGGAAGACATGGCTTGGCTGTTCGGGGTGGTCTGTTCCCATGAGGCACAGGGTCAGATTGATTTGCATAATGCCATGTCTGAACTGGGGTGGCGGAGAGAGTTAAAGAATGATGATGGATTAAACCCAGATCAGTTGACTGGGGGTGAGTGCTTGCAATGTTCAACACTCCATCTATCATCCCCTTTGGTTTTCCTTTGTTCGCCCTAAGTTGGCAGGGTATGCCCAGACGTGGGTCCCTTGCTCACTTTGCCACTGGATTCAAGATAGCCTGGCAGATGAGGGTTATGAACCCAAAACCGGTCCCAGGGTGCTTGTTTCCGGTCCAGGGAAGACATGGCTTGGCAGTTCGGGCTGGACTGTTCCCATGAGGCACAGGGTCAGACTGATTTGCATATGGCCATGTCTGAACTAGGGTGGCGGAGTGAGCTAAAGATTGATGATTGATTAAACCCAGATCAGTTGACTGGGGGTGAGTGCTTGCAATGTTCATCACTCCGTCTATCATCCCCTTTGCTTTCCCTTTGTTCACCCTAAGTTGGCAGGGTATGCCCAGACGTGGGTCCCTTGCTTACTTTGCCACTGGATTCATGATAGCCTGGCTGATGAGGGTTATGAACCCAAAACCGGTCCCAGGGAGCTTGTTTCCGGTCCAGGGAAGACATGGCTTAGCAGTTCGGGCTGGACTGTTCCCATGAGGCACATGGTCAGACTGATTTGCATATGGCAATGTCTGTACTGGGATGGCGGAGTGAGCTAAAGAATGATGATGGATTGAACCCAGATCAGTTGACTGGGGGTGAGTGCTTGCAATGTTCAACAGTCCTTCCATCATTCCCTGTGGTTTTGCTTTCTTCGCCCTAAGTTGGAAGGGTATGCCCAGATGTGGGTCCCTTGCTCACTTTGCCACTGTATTCAAGATAGCCAGGCATATGAGAGCTATGAACCCGAAATCGGTCCCTAGGTGCTTGTTTCCGCTCCAGGGAAGACATGGCTTGGCTGTTCGGGCTGATCTGTTCCCATGAGGCACAGGGTCAGACTGATTTGCATATGGCCATGTCTGAACTGGGGTGGCGGAGTGAGTTAAAGAATGATGATGGATTAAACCCAGATCAGTTGACTGGGGGTGAGTGCTTGCAATGTTCAACACTCCATCGATCATCCCCTTTGGTTTTCCTTTGTTCGCCCTAAGTTGGCAGGGTATGCCCAGACGTGGGTCCCTTGCTCACTTTGCCACTGGATTCAAGATAGCATGGCTGATGAGGGTTATGAACCCGAAACCGCTCCCAGGGTGCTTGTTTCCGGTCCAGGGAAGACATGGCTTGGCAGTTCGGGATGGACTGTTCCCATGAGGCACAGGGTCAGACTGATTTGCATATGGCCATGTCTGAACTGGGGTGGCAGAGTGAGCTAAAGAATCATGATGGATTAAACCCAGATCAGTTGACTGGGGGTGAGTGCTTGCAATGTTCAAAACTCCGTCCATCACCTCCTTCGGGTTTCCTTTGTTCGCCCTAAGTTGGAAGGGTATGCCCAGACGTGGGTCCCTTGCTCACTTTGCCACTGGATTCAAGATAGCCTGCCTGATGAGGGTTATGAACCCGAAACCAGTCCCAGGGTGCTTGTTTCAGGTCCAGGGAAGACATGGCTTGGCAGCGGACTGGACTTGTTCCCATGAGACACAGGGTCAGACTGATTTGCATATGGCCATGTCTGAACTGGGGTGGCAGATTGAGCTAATGAATGATGATGGATGAAACCCAGATCAGTTGGCTGGGGGTGAGTGCTTGCAATGCTCAACACTCCGTCCATCATCCCCTTTGGTTTTGCTTTGTTCGCCCTAAGTTGGCATGGTAAGCCCAGACATTGGTCCCTTGCTCAGTTTGCCACTGGATTCAAGATAGCCCGGCTGATGAGGGTTATGAACCCGAAACCAGTCCCAGGATGCTTGTTTCCAGTCCAGGGAAGATACGGCTTGGCAGTTCGGGCTGGACTGTTCCCATGAGGCACATGGTCAGACTGATTTGCATATGGCCATGTCTGAACTGGGGTGGCGGAGTGAGTTAAAGAATGATGATGGATTAAACCCAGATCAGTTGATTGGGGGTGAGTGCTTGCAATGTTCAACACTCCATCGATCATCCCCTTTGGATTTCCTTTGTTCGCCCTAAGTTGGCAGGGTAGGCCCAGACATGGGTCCCTTGCTCACTTTGCCACTGGATTCAAGATAGCCTGGCTGATGAGGGTTATGAACCCCAAACCGGTCCCAGGGTGCTTGTTTCCGGTCCAGGGAAGACACAGCTTGGCAGTTCGGGCTGGACTGTTCCCAAAAGGCACAGGGTCAGACTGATTTGCATATGGCCATGTCTGAACTAGGTTGGCGGAGTGAGCTAAATAATGATGATGGATTAAACCCAGATCAGTTGACTGGGGGTGAGTGCCTGCAATGTTCAACAGTCCGTCCATCATCCCCTTTGCTTTCCCTATGTTCACCCTAAGTTGGCAGGGTATGCTCAGACGTGGGTCCCTTGCTCACTTTGCCACTGGATTCAAGATAGCATGGCTGATGAGGGTTATGAACCCGAAACCGCTCCCAGGGTGCTTGTTTCCGGTCCAGGCAAGGCATGGCTTGGCAGTTCGGGCTGGACTGTTCCCATGAGGCACATGGTCAGACTGATTTGCATATGGCCATGTCTGAACTGGGATGGCGGAGTGAGCTAAAGAATAATGATGGATTGAACCCAGATCAGTTGACTGGGGGTGAGTGCTTGCAATGTTCAACACTCCATCCATCATCCCCTTTGGTTTTCCTTTGTTCGCCCTAAGTTGGCAGGGTATGCCCAGACGTGGGTCCCTTGCTCACTTTGCCACTGGATTCAAGATAGCATGGCTGATGAGGGTTATGAACCCGAAACCGGTCCCAGGGTGGTTGTTTCCGGTCCAGGGAAGACATGGCTTGGAAGTTCGGGATGGACTGTTCCCATGAGGCACAGGGTCAGACTGATTTGCATATGGCCATGTCTGAACTGGGGTGGCAGAGTGAGCTAAAGAATCATGATGGATTAAACCCAGATCAGTTGACTGGGGGTGAGTGCTTGCAATGTTCAAAACTCCGTCCATCACCTCCTTCGGGTTTCCTTTGTTCGCCCTAAGTTGGAAGGGTATGCCCAGACGTGGGTCCCTTGCTCACTTTGCCACTGGATTCAAGATAGCCTGCCTGATGAGGGTTATGAACCCGAAACCAGTCCCAGGGTGCTTGTTTCAGGTCCAGGGAAGACATGGCTTGGCAGTTCGGACTGGACTTGTTCCCATGAGACACAGGGTCAGACTGATTTGCATATGGCCATGTCTGAACTGGGGTGGCAGATTGAGCTAATGAATGATGATGGATGAAACCCAGATCAGTTGGCTGGGGGTGAGTGCTTGCAATGCTCAACACTCCGTCCATCATCCCCTTTGGTTTTGTTTTGTTCGCCCTAAGTTGGCATGGTAAGCCCAGACATTGGTCCCTGGCTCAGTTTGCCACTGGATTCAAGATAGCCCGGCTGATGAGGGTTATGAACCCGAAACCGGTCCCAGGATGCTTGTTTCCAGTCCAGGGAAGACACGGCTTGACAGTTCGGGCTGGACTGTTCCCATGAGGCACATGGTCAGACTGATTTGCATATGGCCATCTCTGAACTAGGGTGGCGGAGTGAGCTAAAGATTGATGATGGATTAAACCCAGATCAGTTGACTGGGGGTGAGTGCTTGCAATGTTCAACACTCCGTCCATCATCCCCTTTGCTTTCCCTTTGTTCACCCTAAGTTGGCAGGGTATGCCCAGACGTGGGTCCCTTGCTTACTTTGCAACTGGATTCAAGATTGCCTGGCTGATGAGGGTTATGAACCCGAAACCGGTCCCAGGGAGCTTGTTTCCGGTCCAGGGAAGACATGGCTTGGCAGTTCGGGCTGGACTGTTCCCATGAGGCACATGGTCAGACTGATTTGCATATGGCAATGTCTGTACTGGGATAGCGGAGTGAGCTAAAGAATGATGATGGATTGAACCCAGATCAGTTGACTGGGGGTGAGTGCTTGCAATGTTCAAAACTCCGTCCATCACCCCCTTTGGCTTTCCTTTGTTTGCCATAAGTTGGAAGGGTATGCCCAGACGTGGGTCCCTTGTTCACTTTTCCACTGGATTCAAGATAGCCTGCCTGATGAGGGTTATGAACCCGAAACCGGTCTCAGGGTGCTTGTTTACGGTCCAGGGAAGACATGGCTTGGCAGTTCGGACTTGACTTGTTCCCATGAGGCACAGGGACAGACTGATTTGCATATGGCCATGTCTGAACTGGGGTGGCGGAGTGAGCTAATGAATGATGATGGATTAAACCCAGGTCATTTGGCTGGGGGTGAATGCTTGCAGTGCTCAACAGTCCGTCCATCATCCCTTTTGGTTTTGCTTTGCTCGCCCTAAGTTGGCATGGTATGCCCCGATGTTGGTCCCTTGCTCAGTTTGCCACTGGATTCAAGATAGCCTGGCTGATGAGGGTTATGAACCCGAAACTGGATCCAGGATGCTTGTTTCCGGTCCAGGGAAGACACGGCTTGGCAGTTCAGGCTGGACTGTTCCCAAGAGGCACAGGGTCAGACTGATTTGCATATGGCCATGTCTGAACTAGGGTGGCGGAGTGAGCTAAATAATGGTGATGGATTAAACCCAGATCAGTTGAAAGGGGGTGAGAGCCTGCAATGTTCAACACTCCATCCATCATTCCCTGTGGTTTTGCGTTGTTCGCCCTAAGTTGGAAGGGTATGCCCAGATGTGGGTCCCTTGCTCACTTTGCCACTGGATTCAAGATAGCCTGGCTGATGAGGGTTATGAACCCGAAACCGGTCCCTGGGTGCTTGTTTCCGGTCCAGGGAAGACATGGCTTGGCAGTTCGGGCTGGTCTGTTCCTATGAGGCACAGGGTCAGACTGATTTGCATATGGCCATGTCTGAACTGGGGTGGCGGAGTGAGTTAAAGAATGATGATGGATTAAACCCAGATCAATTGACTGGGGGTGAGTGCTTGCAATTTTCAACACTCCGTCTATCATCCCCTTTGGTTTTCCTTTGTTCGCCCTAAGTTGGCAGGGTATGCCCAGACGTGGGTCCCTTGCTCACTTTGCCACTGGATTCAAGATAGCATGGCTGATGAGGGTTATGAACCCGAAACCAGACCCAGGATGCTTATTTCCGGTCCAGGGAAGACACGGCTTGGCAGTTCGGGCTGGACTGTTCCCAAAAGGCACAGGGTCAGACTGATTTGCATATGGCCATGTCTGAACTAGGTTGGCGGAGTGAGCTAAATAATGATGATGGATTAAACCCAGATCAGTTGACTGGGGGTGAGTGCCTGCAATGTTCAACAGTCCGTCCATCATCCCCTTTGCTTTCCCTATGTTCACCCTAAGTTGGCAGGGTATGCTCAGACGTGGGTCCCTTGCTCACTTTGCCACTGGATTCAAGATAGCCTGGCTGATGAGGGTTATGAACCCAAAACCGGTCCCAGGGAGCTTGTTTCCGGTCCAGGGAAGACATGGCTTGGCAGTTCGGGCTGGTCTGTTCCCATGAGGCACATGGTCAGACTGATTCGCATATGGCAATGTCTGTACTGGGATGGCGGAGTGAGCTAAAGATTGATGATGGATTGAACCCAGATCAGTTGACTCGGGGTGAGTGCTTGCAATGTTCAACACTCCATCCATCATTCCCTGTGGTTTTGCTTTCTTCGCCCTAAGTTGGAAGGGTATGCCCAGATGTGGGTCCCTTGCTCACTTTGCCACTGGATTCAAGATAGCCAGGCTGATGAGGGTTATGAACCCGAAATCGGTCCCTGGGTGCTTGTTTCCCCTCCAGGGAAGACATGGCTTGGCTGTTCGGGGTGGTCTGTTCCCATGAAGCACAGGGTCATATTGATTTGCATAATGCCATGTCTGAACTGGGGTGGCGGAGAGAGTTAAAGAATGATGATGGATTAAACCCAGATCAGTTGACTGGGGGTGAGTGCTTGCAATGTTCAACACTCCATCTATCATCCCCTTTGGTTTTCCTTTGTTCGCCCTAAGTTGGCAGGGTATGCCCAGACGTGGGTCCCTTGCTCACTTTGCCACTGGATTCAAGATAGCCTGGCAGATGAGGGTTATGAACCCAAAACCGGTCCCAGGGTGCTTGTTTCCGGTCCAGGGAAGACATGGATTGGCAGTTCGGGCTGGACTGTTCCCATGAGGCACAGGGTCAGACTGATTTGCATATGGCCATGTCTGAACTAGGGTGGCGGAGTGAGCTAAAGATTGATGATTGATTAAACCCAGATCAGTTGACTGGGGGTGAGTGCTTGCAATGTTCATCACTCCGTCTATCATCCCCTTTGCTTTCCCTTTGTTCACCCTAAGTTGGCAGGGTATGCCCAGACGTGGGTCCCTTGCTTACTTTGCCACTGGATTCATGATAGCCTGGCTGATGAGGGTTATGAACCCAAAACCGGTCCCAGGGAGCTTGTTTCCGGTCCAGGGAAGACATGGCTTAGCAGTTCGGGCTGGACTGTTCCCATGAGGCACATGGTCAGACTGATTTGCATATGGCAATGTCTGTACTGGGATGGCGGAGTGAGCTAAAGAATGATGATGGATTGAACCCAGATCAGTTGACTGGGGGTGAGTGCTTGCAATGTTCAACAGTCCTTCCATCATTCCCTGTGGTTTTGCTTTCTTCGCCCTAAGTTGGAAGGGTATGCCCAGATGTGGGTCCCTTGCTCACTTTGCCACTGTATTCAAGATAGCCAGGCATAGGAGAGCTATGAACCCGAAATCGGTCCCTAGGTGCTTGTTTCCGCTCCAGGGAAGACATGGCTTGGCTGTTCGGGCTGATCTGTTCCCATGAGGCACAGGGTCAGACTGATTTGCATATGGCCATGTCTGAACTGGGGTGGCGGAGTGAGTTAAAGAATGATGATGGATTAAACCCAGATCAGTTGACTGGGGGTGAGTGCTTGCAATGTTCAACACTCCATCGATCATCCCCTTTGGTTTTCCTTTGTTCGCCCTAAGTTGGCAGGGTATGCCCAGACATGGGTCCCTTGCTCACTTTGCCACTGGATTTAAGATAGCCTGGCTGATGAGGGTTATGAACCCCAAACCGGTCCCAGGGTGCTTGTTTCCGGTCCAGGGAAGACACGGCTTGGCAGTTCGGGCTGGACTGTTCCCAAAAGGCACAGGGTCAGACTGATTTGCATATGGCCATATCTGAACTAGGTTGGCGGAGTGAGCTAAATAATGATGATGGATTAAACCCAGATCAGTTGATTGGGGGTGAGTGCCTGCAATGTTCAACAGTCCGTCCATCATCCCCTTTGCTTTCCCTATGTTCACCCTAAGTTGGCAGGGTATGCTCAGACGTGGGTCCCTTGCTCACTTTGCCACTGGATTCAAGATAGCATGGCTGATGAGGGTTATGAACCCGAAACCGCTCCCAGGGTGCTTGTTTCCGGTCCAGGCAAGGCATGGCTTGGCAGTTCGGGCTGGACTGTTCCCATGAGGCACATGGTCAGACTGATTTGCATATGGCCATGTCTGAACTGGGATGGCGGAGTGAGCTAAAGAATAATGATGGATTGAACCCAGATCAGTTGACTGGGGGTGAGTGCTTGCAATGTTCAACACTCCATCCATCATCCCCTTTGGTTTTCCTTTGTTCGCCCTAAGTTGGCAGGGTATGCCCAGACGTGGGTCCCTTGCTCACTTTGCCACTGGATTCAAGATAGCATGGCTGATGAGGGTTATGAACCCGAAACCGGTCCCAGGGTGGTTGGTTCCGGTCCAGGGAAGACATGGCTTGGCAGTTCGGGATGGACTGTTCCCATGAGGCACAGGGTCAGACTGATTTGCATATGGCCATGTCTGAACTGGGGTGGCAGAGTGAGCTAAAGAATCATGATGGATTAAACCCAGATCAGTTGACTGGGGGTGAGTGCTTGCAATGTTCAAAACTCCGTCCATCACCTCCTTCGGGTTTCCTTTGTTCGCCCTAAGTTGGAAGGGTATGCCCAGACGTGGGTCCCTTGCTCACTTTGCCACTGGATTCAAGATAGCCTGCCTGATGAGGGTTATGAACCCGAAACCAGTCCCAGGGTGCTTGTTTCAGGTCCAGGGAAGACATGGCTTGGCAGCGGACTGGACTTGTTCCCATGAGACACAGGGTCAGACTGATTTGCATATGGCCATGTCTGAACTGGGGTGGCAGATTGAGCTAATGAATGATGATGGATGAAACCCAGATCAGTTGGCTGGGGGTGAGTGCTTGCAATGCTCAACACTCCGTCCATCATCCCCTTTGGTTTTGCTTTGTTCGCCCTAAGTTGGCATGGTAAGCCCAGACATTGGTCCCTTGCTCAGTTTGCCACTGGATTCAAGATAGCCCGGCTGATGAGGGTTATGAACCCGAAACCAGTCCCAGGATGCTTGTTTCCAGTCCAGGG
This sequence comes from Triturus cristatus, assembly GCF_964204655.1. NCBI lineage: Eukaryota > Metazoa > Chordata > Amphibia > Caudata > Salamandridae > Triturus > Triturus cristatus. The sequence continues at coordinate 429,301,626 of NC_140579.1, read as the reverse complement.
AAGATACGGCTTGGCAGTTCGGGCTGGACTGTTCCCATGAGGCACATGGTCAGACTGATTTGCATATGGCCATCTCTGAACTAGGGTGGCGGAGTGAGCTAAAGATTGATGATGGATTAAACCCAGATCAGTTGACTGGGGGTGAGTGCTTGCAATGTTCAACACTCCGTCCATCATCCCCTTTGCTTTCCCTTTGTTCACCCTAAGTTGGCAGGGTATGCCCAGACGTGGGTCCCTTGCTTACTTTGCCACTGGATTCATGATAGCATGGCTGATGAGGGTTATGAACCCGAAACCGCTCCCAGGGTGCTTGTTTCCGGTCCAGGGAAGACATGGCTTGGCAGTTCGGGCTGGACTGTTCCCATGAGGCACATGGTCAGACTGATTTGCATATGGCCATGTCTGAACTGGGATGGCGGAGTGAGCTAAAGAATAATGATGGATTGAACCCAGATCAGTTGACTGGGGGTGAGTGCTTGCAATGTTCAACACTCCATCCATCATCCCCTTTGGTTTTCCTTTGTTCGCCCTAAGTTGGCAGGGTATGCCCAGACGTGGGTCCCTTGCTCACTTTGCCACTGGATTCAAGCTAGCATGGCTGATGAGGGTTATGAACCCGAAACCGGTCCCAGGGTGGTTGGTTCCGGTCCAGGGAAGACATGGCTTGGCAGTTCGGGATGGACTGTTCCCATGAGGCACAGGGTCAGACTGATTTGCATATGGCCATGTCTGAACTGGGGTGGCAGAGTGAGCTAAAGAATCATGATGGATTAAACCCAGATCAGTTGACTGGGGGTGAGTGCTTGCAATGTTCAAAACTCCGTCCATCACCTCCTTCGGGTTTCCTTTGTTCGCCCTAAGTTGGAAGGGTATGCCCAGACGTGGGTCCCTTGCTCACTTTGCCACTGGATTCAAGATAGCCTGCCTGATGAGGGTTATGAACCCGAAACCAGTCCCAGGGTGCTTGTTTCAGGTCCAGGGAAGACATGGCTTGGCAGCGGACTGGACTTGTTCCCATGAGACACAGGGTCAGACTGATTTGCATATGGCCATCTCTGAACTAGGGTGGCGGAGTGAGCTAAAGATTGATGATGGATTAAACCCAGATCAGTTGACTGGGGGTGAGTGCTTGCAATGTTCAACACTCCGTCCATCATCCCCTTTGCTTTCCCTTTGTTCACCCTAAGTTGGCAGGGTATGCCCAGACGTGGGTCCCTTGCTTACTTTGCCACTGGATTCATGATAGCCTGGCTGATATGGGTTATGAACCCGAAACCGGTCCCAGGGAGCTTGTTTCCGGTCCAGGGAAGACATGGCTTAGCAGTTCGGGCTGGACTGTTCCCATGAGGCACATGGTCAGACTGATTTGCATATGGCAATGTCTGTACTGGGATGGCGGAGTGAGCTAAAGAATGATGATGGATTGAACCCAGATCAGTTGACTGGGGGTGAGTGCTTGCAATGTTCAACAGTCCTTCCATCATTCCCTGTGGTTTTGCTTTCTTCGCCCTAAGTTGGAAGGGTATGCCCAGATGTGGGTCCCTTGCTCACTTTGCCACTGGATTCAAGATAGCCAGGCATATGAGAGCTATGAACCCGAAATCGGTCCATAGGTGCTTGTTTCCGCTCCAGGGAAGACATGGCTTGGCTGTTCGGGCTGATCTGTTCCCATGAGGCACAGGGTCAGACTGATTTGCATATGGCCATGTCTGAACTGGGGTGGCGGAGTGAGTTAAAGAATGATGATGGATTAAACCCAGATCAGTTGACTGGGGGTGAGTGCTTGCAATGTTCAACACTCCATCGATCATCCCCTTTGGTTTTCCTTTGTTCGCCCTAAGTTGGCAGGGTATGCCCAGACATGGGTCCCTTGCTCACTTTGCCACTGGATTCAAGATAGCCTGGCTGATGAGGGTTATGAACCCCAAACCGGTCCCAGGGTGCTTGTTTCCGGTCCAGGGAAGACACGGCTTGGCAGTTCGGGCTGGACTGTTCCCAAAAGGCACAGGGTCAGACTGATTTGCATATGGCCATGTCTGAACTAGGTTGGCGGAGTGAGCTAAATAATGATGATGGATTAAACCCAGATCAGTTGACTGGGGGTGAGTGCCTGCAATGTTCAACAGTCCGTCCATCATCCCCTTTGCTTTCCCTATGTTCACCCTAAGTTGGCAGGGTATGCCCAGACGTGGGTCCCTTGCTCACTTTGCCACTGGATTCAAGATAGCCAGGCATATGAGAGCTATGAACCCGAAATCGGTCCCTAGGTGCTTGTTTCCGCTCCAGGGAAGACATGGCTTGGCTGTTCGGGCTGATCTGTTCCCAAAAGGCACAGGGTCAGACTGATTTGCATATGGCCATGTCTGAACTGGGATGGCGGAGTGAGCTAAAGAATAATGATGGATTGAACCCAGATCAGTTGACTGGGGGTGAGTGCTTGCAATGTTCAACACTCCATCCATCATCCCCTTTGGTTTTCCTTTGTTCGCCCTAAGTTGGCAGGGTATGCCCAGACGTGGGTCCCTTGCTCACTTTGCCACTGGATTCAAGATAGCATGGCTGATGAGGGTTATGAACCCGAAACCGGTCCCAGGGTGGTTGTTTCCGGTCCAGGGAAGACATGGCTTGGCAGTTCGGGATGGACTGTTCCCATGAGGCACAGGGTCAGACTGATTTGCATATGGCCATGTCTGAACTGGGGTGGCAGAGTGAGCTAAAGAATCATGATGGATTAAACCCAGATCAGTTGACTGGGGGTGAGTGCTTGCAATGTTCAAAACTCCGTCCATCACCTCCTTCGGGTTTCCTTTGTTCGCCCTAAGTTGGAAGGGTATGCCCAGACGTGGGTCCCTTGCTCACTTTGCCACTGGATTCAAGATAGCCTGCCTGATGAGGGTTATGAACCCGAAACCAGTCCCAGGGTGCTTGTTTCAGGTCCAGGGAAGACATGGCTTGGCAGTTCGGACTGGACTTGTTCCCATGAGACACAGGGTCAGACTGATTTGCATATGGCCATGTCTGAACTGGGGTGACAGATTGAGCTTATGAATGATGATGGATGAAACCCAGATCAGTTGGCTGGGGGTGAGTGCTTGCAATGCTCAACACTCCGTCCATCATCCCCTTTGGTTTTGCTTTGTTCGCCCTAAGTTGGCATGGTAAGCCCAGACATTGGTCCCTGGCTCAGTTTGCCACTGGATTCAAGATAGCCCGGCTGATGAGGGTTATGAACCCGAAACCGGTCCCAGGATGCTTGTTTCCAGTCCAGGGAAGACACGGCTTGGCAGTTCGGGCTGGACTGTTCCCATGAGGCACATGGTCAGACTGATTTGCATATGGCCATCTCTGAACTAGGGTGGCGGAGTGAGCTAAAGATTGATGATGGATTAAACCCAGATCAGTTGACTGGGGGTGAGTGCTTGCAATGTTCAACACTCCGTCCATCATCCCCTTTGCTTTCCCTTTGTTCACCCTAAGTTGGCAGGGTATGCCCAGACGTGGGTCCCTTGCTTACTTTGCCACTGGATTCAAGATTGCCTGGCTGATGAGGGTTATGAACCCGAAACCGGTCCCAGGGAGCTTGTTTCCGGTCCAGGGAAGACATGGCTTGGCAGTTCGGGCTGGACTGTTCCCATGAGGCACATGGTCAGACTGATTTGCATATGGCAATGTCTGTACTGGGATAGCGGAGTGAGCTAAAGAATGATGATGGATTGAACCCAGATCAGTTGACTGGGGGTGAGTGCTTGCAATGTTCAAAACTCCGTCCATCACCCCCTTTGGCTTTCCTTTGTTTGCCATAAGTTGGAAGGGTATGCCCAGACGTGGGTCCCTTGTTCACTTTTCCACTGGATTCAAGATAGCCTGCCTGATGAGGGTTATGAACCCGAAACCGGTCTCAGGGTGCTTGTTTACGGTCCAGGGAAGACATGGCTTGGCAGTTCGGACTTGACTTGTTCCCATGAGGCACAGGGACAGACTGATTTGCATATGGCCATGTCTGAACTGGGGTGGCGGAGTGAGCTAATGAATGATGATGTATTAAACCCAGGTCATTTGGCTGGGGGTGAATGCTTGCAGTGCTCAACAGTCCGTCCATCATCCCTTTTGGTTTTGCTTTGCTCGCCCTAAGTTGGCATGGTATGCCCCGACGTTGGTCCCTTGCTCACTTTGCCACTGGATTCAAGATAGCATGGCTGATGAGGGTTATGAACCCGAAACCGGTCCCAGGGTGGTTGTTTCCGGTCCAGGGAAGACATGGCTTGGCAGTTCGGGATGGACTGTTCCCATGAGGCACAGGGTCAGACTGATTTGCATATGGCCATGTCTGAACTGGGGTGGCAGAGTGAGCTAAAGAATCATGATGGATTAAACCCAGATCAGTTGACTGGGGGTGAGTGCTTGCAATGTTCAAAACTCCGTCCATCACCTCCTTCGGGTTTCCTTTGTTCGCCCTAAGTTGGAAGGGTATGCCCAGACGTGGGTCCCTTGCTCACTTTGCCACTGGATTCAAGATAGCCTGCCTGATGAGGGTTATGAACCCGAAACCAGTCCCAGGGTGCTTGTTTCAGGTCCAGGGAAGACATGGCTTGGCAGTTCAGACTGGACTTGTTCCCATGAGACACAGGGTCAGACTGATTTGCATATGGCCATGTCTGAACTGGGGTGGCAGATTGAGCTAATGAATGATGATGGATGAAACCCAGATCAGTTGGCTGGGGGTGAGTGCTTGCAATGCTCAACACTCCGTCCATCATCCCCTTTGGTTTTGCTTTGTTCACCCTAAGTTGGCATGGTAAGCCCAGACATTGGTCCCTGGCTCAGTTTGCCACTGGATTCAAGATAGCCCGGCTGATGAGGGTTATGAACCCGAAACCGGTCCCAGGATGCTTGTTTCCAGTCCAGGGAAGACACGGCTTGGCAGTTCGGGCTGGACTGTTCCCATGAGGCACATGGTCAGACTGATTTGCATATGGCCATCTCTGAACTAGGGTGGCGGAGTGAGCTAAAGATTGATGATGGATTAAACCCAGATCAGTTGACTGGGGGTGAGTGCTTGCAATGTTCAACACTACGTCCATCATCCCCTTTGCTTTCCCTTTGTTCACCCTAAGTTGGCAGGGTATGCCCAGACGTGGGTCCCTTGCTTACTTTGCCACTGGATTCAAGATTGCCTGGCTGATGAGGGTTATGAACCCGAAACCGGTCCCAGGGAGCTTGTTTCCGGTCCAGGGAAGACATGGCTTGGCAGTTCGGGCTGGACTGTTCCCATGAGGCACATGGTCAGACTGATTTGCATATGGCAATGTCTGTACTGGGATAGCGGAGTGAGCTAAAGAATGATGATGGATTGAACCCAGATCAGTTGACTGGGGGTGAGTGCTTGCAATGTTCAAAACTCCGTCCATCACCCCCTTTGGCTTTCCTTTGTTTGCCATAAGTTGGAAGGGTATGCCCAGACGTGGGTCCCTTGTTCACTTTTCCACTGGATTCAAGATAGCCTGCCTGATGAGGGTTATGAACCCGAAACCGGTCTCAGGGTGCTTGTTTACGGTCCAGGGAAGACATGGCTTGGCAGTTCGGACTTGACTTGTTCCCATGAGGCACAGGGACAGACTGATTTGCATATGGCCATGTCTGAACTGGGGTGGCGGAGTGAGCTAATGAATGATGATGGATTAAACCCAGGTCAGTTGGCTGGGGGTGAATGCTTGCAGTGCTCAACAGTCCGTCCATCATCCCTTTTGGTTTTGCTTTGCTCGCCCTAAGTTGGCATGGTATGCCCCGACGTTGGTCCCTTGCTCAGTTTGCCACTGGATTCAAGATAGCCTGGCTGATGAGGGTTATGAACCCGAAACTGGATCCAGGATGCTTGTTTCCGGTCCAGGGAAGACACGGCTTGGCAGTTCAGGCTGGACTGTTCCCAAGAGGCACAGGGTCAGACTGATTTGCATATGGCCATGTCTGAACTAGGGTGGCGGAGTGAGCTAAATAATGGTGATGGATTAAACCCAGATCAGTTGAAAGGGGGTGAGAGCCTGCAATGTTCAACACTCCATCCATCATTCCCTGTGGTTTTGCGTTGTTCGCCCTAAGTTGGAAGGGTATGCCCAGATGTGGGTCCCTTGCTCACTTTGCCACTGGATTCAAGATAGCCTGGCTGATGAGGGTTATGAACCCGAAACCGGTCCCTGGGTGCTTGTTTCCGGTCCAGGGAAGACATGGCTTGGCAGTTCGGGCTGGACTGTTCCCATGAGGCACATGGTCAGACTGATTTGCATATGGCAATGTCTGTACTGGGATGGCGGAGTGAGCTAAAGAATGATGATGGATTGAACCCAGATCAGTTGACTGGGGGTGAGTGCTTGCAATGTTCAACACTCCATCCATCATTCCCTGTGGTTTTGCTTTGTTCGCCCTAAGTTGGAAGGGTATGCCCAGATGTGGGTCCCTTGCTCACTTTGCCACTGGATTCAAGATAGCCTGGCTGATGAGGGTTATGAACCCGAAACCGGTCCCTGGGTGCTTGTTTCCGGTCCAGGGAAGACATGGCTTGGCAGTTCGGGCTGGTCTGTTCCCATGAGGCACAGGGTCTGACTGATTTGCATATGGCCATGTCTGAACTGGGGTGGCGGAGTGAGTTAAAGAATGATGATGGATTAAACCCAGATCAGTTGACTGGGAGTGAGTGCTTGCAATGTTCAACACTCCGTCTATCATCCCCTTTGGTTTTCCTTTGTTCGCTCTAAGTTGGCAGGGTATGCCCAGACGTGGGTCCCTTGCTCACTTTGCCACTGGATTCAAGATAGCATGGCTGATGAGGGTTATGAACCCGAAACCGGTCCCAGGGTGGTTGTTTCCGGTCCAGGGAAGACATGGCTTGGCAGTTCGGGATGGACTGTTCCCAATAGGCACAGGGTCAGACTGATTTGCATATGGCCATGTCGGAACTGGGGTGGCAGAGTGAGCTAATGAATGATGATGGATTAAAGCCAGATCAGTTGACAGGGGGTGAGTGCTTGCAATGTTCAAAACTCCGTCCATCACCTCCTTTGGGTTTCCTTTGTTCGCCCTAAGTTGGAAGGGTATGCCCAGACGTGGGTCCCTTGCTCACTTTTCCACTGGATTCAAGATAGCCTGCCTGATGAGGGTTATGAACCCGAAACCGGTCCCAGGGTGCTTGTTTCCGGTCCAAGGAAGACATGGCTTGGCAGTTCGGACTGGACTTGTTCCCATGAGGCACAGGGTCAGACTGATTTGCATATGGACATGTCTGAACTGGGGTGGCGGAGTGAGCTAATGAATGATGATGGATTAAACCCAGATCAGTTGGCTGGGGGTGAGTGCTTGCAATGCTCAACACTCCGTCCATCATCCCCATTGGTTTTGCTTTGTGCGCCCTAAGTTGGCATGGTATGCCCAGACATTGGTCCCTTGCTCACTTTGCCACTAGATTCAAGATAGCCTGGCAGATGAGGGTTATGAACCCAAAACCGGTCCCAGGATGTTTGTTTCCGGTCCAGGGAAGACACGGCTTGGCAGTTTTGCGTGGACTTGTTCCCATGAGGCACAGGGTCAGACTGATATCCATATGGCCATGTCTGAACTGGGGTGGTGGAGTGAGCTAATGGATGATGATGGATTAAACCCAGATCAGTTGGCTGGGGGTGAGTGCTTGCAATGCTCAAAACTCCGTCCATCATCTCCTTTGGTTTTGCTTTGTGCGCCCTAAGTTGGCATGGTATGCCCAGACATTGGTCCCTTGCTCACTTTGCCACTGGATTCAAGATAGCCTGGCTGATGAGGGTTATGAACCCGAAACCGGTCCCAGGAGGCTTGTTTCCGGTCCAGGGAAGACAAGGCTTGGCAGTTCGGGCTGGACTGTTCTCATGAGGCACAGGGTCAGACTGATTTGCATATGGCCATGTCTGAACTAGGGTGGCGGAGTGAGCTAAAGATTGATGATGGATTAAACCCAGATCAGTTGACTGGGGGTGAGTGCTTGCAATGTTCATCACTCCGTCTATCATCCCCTTTGCTTTCCCTTTGTTCACCCTAAGTTGGCAGGATATGCCCAGACGTGGGTCCCTTGCTTACTTTGCCACTGGATTCATGATAGCCTGGCTGATGAGGGTTATGAACCCGAAACCGGTCCCAGGGAGCTTGTTTCCGGTCCAGGGAAGACATGGCTTAGCAGTTCGGGCTGGACTGTTCCCATGAGGCACATGGTCAGACAGATTTGCATATGGCAATGTCTGTACTGGGATGGCGGAGTGAGCTAAAGAATGATGATGGATTGAACCCAGATCAGTTGACTGGGGGTGAGTGCTTGCAATGTTCAACAGTCCTTCCATCATTCCCTGTGGTTTTGCTTTCTTCGCCCTAAGTTGGAAGGGTATGCCCAGATGTGGGTCCCTTGCTCACTTTGCCACTGGATTCAAGATAGCCAGGCATATGAGGGCTATGAACCCGAAATCGGTCCCTAGGTGCTTGTTTCCGCTCCAGGGAAGACATGGCTTGGCTATTCGGGCTGATCTGTTCCCATGAGGCACAGGGTCAGACTGATTTGCATATGGCCATGTCTGAACTGGGGTGGCGGAGTGAGTTAAAGAATGATGATGGATTAAACCCAGATCAGTTGACTGGGGGTGAGTGCTTGCAATGTTCAACACACCATCTATCATCCCCTTTGGTTTTCCTTTGTTCGCCCTAAGTTGGCAGGGTATGCCCAGACGTGGGTCCCTTGCTCACTTTGCCACTGGATTCAAGATAGCCTGGCTGATGAGGGTTATGAACCCAAAACCGGTCCCAGGGTGCTTGTTTCCGGTCCAGGGACGACATGGCTTGGCAGTTCGGGCTGGACTGTTCCCATGAGGCACAGGGTCAGACTGATTTGCATATGGCCATGTCTGAACTGGGGTGGCAGAGTGAGCTAAAGAATCATGATGGATTAAACCCAGATCAGTTGACTGGGGGTGAGTGCTTGCAATGTTCAAAACTCCGTCCATCACCCCCTTTGGATTTCCTTTGTTCGCTGTAAGTTGGAAGGGTATGCCCAGACGTGGGTCCTTTGCTCACTTTTCCACTGGATTTAAGATAGCCTGCCTGATGAGGGTTATGAACCCGAAACCGGTCCCAGGATGCTTGTTTCTGGTCCAGGGAAGATACGGCTTGGCAGTTCGGGCTGGACTGTTCACATGAGGCACTGGGTCAGACTGATTTGAATATGGCCATGTCTGACCTGGGGTGGCGGAGTGAGCTAAAGAATGATGATGGATTGAACCAACATTCAGTTGACTGGGGTGAGTGCTTGCAATGTTCAACACTCCGTCCATCATCCCCTTTGGTTTTCCTTTGTTTGCCCTAAGTTGGCAGGGTATGCCCAGACGTGGCTCCCTTGCTCACTTTGCCACTGGATTCAAGATAGCCTGGCTGATGAGGGTTATGAACCCGAAACCGGTCCCAGGATGCTTGTTTCCGGTCCAGGGAAGACATGGCTTTGCAGTTCTGGCTGGACTGTTCCCATGAGGCACAGTTTCAGACTGATTTGCATATGGCCATGTCTGAACTGGGTTGGCTTAGTGAGCTAAAGAATCATGATGGATTAAACCCAGATCAGTTAACTGGGGGTGAGTGCTTGTAATGTTCAACACTCCGTCCATCATCCCCTTTGGTTTTCCTTTGTTTGCCCTAAGTTGGCATGGTATGCCAAGACGTTGGTCCCTTGCTCAGTTTGCCACTGGATTCAAGATAGCCTGGCTGATGAGGGTTATGAACTCGAAACTGGTCCCAGGATGCTTGTTTCTTGTCCAAGGAAGACACGGCTTGGCAGTTCAGGCTGGACTGTTCCCATGAGGCACAGGATCAGACTGATTTGCATATGGCCATGTCTGAACTAGGGTGGCAGAGTGAGCTAAAGATTGATGATGGATTAAACCCAGCTCAGTTGACTGGCAGTGAGTGCTTGCAATGTTCAACACTCCGTCCATCATCCCCTTTGCTTTCCCTTTGTTCACCCTAAGTTGGCAGGGTATGCCCAGACGTGGGTCCCTTGCTCACTTTGCCACTGGATTCAAGATAGCCTGGCTGATGAGGGTTATGAACCCAAAACCGGTCCCAGGGAGCTTGTTTCCGGTCCAGGGAAGACATGGCTTGGCAGTTCGGGGTGGTCTGTTCCCATGAGGCACATGGTCAGACTGATTCGCATATGGCAATGTCTGTACTGGGATGGCGGAGTGAGCTAAAGATTGATGATGGATTGAACCCAGATCAGTTGACTCGGGGTGAGTGCTTGCAATGTTCAACACTCCATCCATCATTCCCTGTGGTTTTGCTTTCTTCGCCCTAAGTTGGAAGGGTATGCCCAGATGTGGGTCCCTTGCTCACTTTGCCACTGGATTCAAGATAGCCAGGCTGATGAGGGTTATGAACCCGAAATCGGTCCCTGGGTGCTTGTTTCCGCTCCAGGGAAGACATGGCTTGGCTGTTCGGGGTGGTCTGTTCCCATGAGGCACAGGGTCAGATTGATTTGCATAATGCCATGTCTGAACTGGGGTGGCGGAGAGAGTTAAAGAATGATGATGGATTAAACCCAGATCAGTTGACTGGGGGTGAGTGCTTGCAATGTTCAACACTCCATCTATCATCCCCTTTGGTTTTCCTTTGTTCGCCCTAAGTTGGCAGGGTATGCCCAGACGTGGGTCCCTTGCTCACTTTGCCACTGGATTCAAGATAGCCTGGCAGAGGAGGGTTATGAACCCAAAACCGGTCCCAGGGTGCTTGTTTCCGGTCCAGGGAAGACATGGCTTGGCAGTTCGGGCTGGACTGTTCCCATGAGGCACAGGGTCAGACTGATTTGCATATGGCCATGTCTGAACTAGGGTGGCGGAGTGAGCTAAAGATTGATGATTGATTAAACCCAGATCAGTTGACTGGGGGTGAGTGCTTGCAATGTTCATCACTCCGTCTATCATCCCCTTTGCTTTCCCTTTGTTCACCCTAAGTTGGCAGGGTATGCCCAGACGTGGGTCCCTTGCTTACTTTGCCACTGGATTCATGATAGCCTGGCTGATGAGGGTTATGAACCCAAAACCGGTCCCAGGGAGCTTGTTTCCGGTCCAGGGAAGACATGGCTTAGCAGTTCGGGCTGGACTGTTCCCATGAGGCACATGGTCAGACTGATTTGCATATGGCAATGTCTGTACTGGGATGGCGGAGTGAGCTAAAGAATGATGATGGATTGAACCCAGATCAGTTGACTGGGGGTGAGTGCTTGCAATGTTCAACAGTCCTTCCATCATTCCCTGTGGTTTTGCTTTCTTCGCCCTAAGTTGGAAGGGTATGCCCAGATGTGGGTCCCTTGCTCACTTTGCCACTGGATTCAAGATAGCCAGGCATATGAGAGCTATGAACCCGAAATCGGTCCCTAGGTGCTTGTTTCCGCTCCAGGGAAGACATGGCTTGGCTGTTCGGGCTGATCTGTTCCCATGAGGCACAGGGTCAGACTGATTTGCATATGGCCATGTCTGAACTGGGGTGGCGGAGTGAGTTAAAGAATGATGATGGATTAAACCCAGATCAGTTGACTGGGGGTGAGTGCTTGCAATGTTCAACACTCCATCGATCATCCCCTTTGGTTTTCCTTTGTTCGCCCTAAGTTGGCAGGGTATGCCCAGACGTGGGTCCCTTGCTCACTTTGCCACTGGATTCAAGATAGCCTGGCTGATGAGGGTTATGAACCCCAAACCGGTCCCAGGGTGCTTGTTTCCGGTCCAGGGAAGACATGGCTTGGCAGTTCGGGCTGGACTGTTCCCATGAGGCACAGGGTCAGACTGATTTGCATATGGCAATGTCTGAACTGGGGTGGCAGAGTGAGCTAAAGAATCATGATGGATTAAACCCAGATCAGTTGACTGGGGGTGAGTGCTTGCAATGTTCAAAACTCCGTCCATCACCCCCTTTGGGTTTCGTTTGTTCGCTGTAAGTTGGATGGGTATGCCCAGACGTGGGTCCTTTGCTCACTTTTCCACTGGATTCAAGATAGCCTGCCTGATGGGGGTTATGAACACGAAACCGGTCCCAGGATGCTTGTTTCTGGTCCAGGGAAGATACGGCTTGGCAGTTAGGGCTGGACTGTTCACATGAGGCACATGGTCAGACTGATTCGCATATGGCAATGTCTGTACTGGGATGGCGGAGTGAGCTAAAGATTGATGATGGATTGAACCCAGATCAGTTGACTGGGGGTGAGTTCTTGCAATGTTCAACACTCCATCCATCATTCCCTGTGGTTTTGCTTTGTTCGCCCTAAGTTGGAAGGGTATGCCCAGATGTGGGTCTCTTGCTCACTTTGCCACTGGATTCAAGATAGCCAGGCTGATGAGGGTTATGAACCCGAAACCGGTCCCTGGGTGTTTGTTTCCGCTCCAGGGAAGACATGGCTTGGCTGTTCGGGCTGGTCTGTTCCCATGAGGCACAGGGTCAGATTGATTTGCATAATGCCATGTCTGAACTGGGGTGGCGGAGAGAGTTAAAGAATGATGATGGATTAAACCCAGATCAGTTGACTGGGGGTGAGTGCTTGCAATGTTCAACACTCCATCTATCATCCCCTTTGGTTTTCCTTTGTTCGCCCTAAGTTAGCAGGGTATGCCCAGACGTGGGTCCCTTGCTCACTTTGCCACTGGATTCAAGATAGCCTGGCTGATGAGGGTTATGAACCCAAAACCGGTCCCAGGGTGCTTGTTTCCGGTCCAGGGACGACATGGCTTGGCAGTTCGGGCTGGACTGTTCCCATGAGGCACAGGGTCAGACTGATTTGCATATGGCCATGTCTGAACTGGGGTGGCAGAGTGAGCTAAAGAATCATGATGGATTAAACCCAGATCAGTTGACTGGGGGTGAGTGCTTGCAATGTTCAAAACTCCGTCCATCACCCCCTTTGGATTTCCTTTGTTCGCTGTAAGTTGGAAGGGTATGCCCAGACGTGGGTCCTTTGCTCACTTTTCCACTGGATTTAAGATAGCCTGCCTGATGAGGGTTATGAACCCGAAACCGGTCCCAGGATGCTTGTTTCTGGTCCAGGGAAGATACGGCTTGGCAGTTCGGGCTGGACTGTTCACATGAGGCACTGGGTCAGACTGATTTGAATATGGCCATGTCTGACCTGGGGTGGCGGAGTGAGCTAAAGAATGATGATGGATTGAACCAACATTCAGTTGACTGGGGTTAGTGCTTGCAATGTTCAACACTCCGTCCATCATCCCCTTTGGTTTTCCTTTGTTTGCCCTAAGTTGGCAGGGTATGCCCAGACGTGGCTCCCTTGCTCACTTTGCCACTGGATTCAAGATAGCCTGGCTGATGAGGGTTATGAACCCGAAACCGGTCCCAGGATGCTTGTTTCCAGTCCAGGGAAGACATGGCTTTGCAGTTCTGGCTGGACTGTTCCCATGAGGCACAGTTTCAGACTGATTTGCATATGGCCATGTCTGAACTGGGTTGGCTTAGTGAGCTAAAGAATCATGATGGATTAAACCCAGATCAGTTAACTGGGGGTGAGTGCTTGTAATGTTCAACACTCCGTCCATCATCCCCTTTGGTTTTCCTTTGTTTGCCCTAAGTTGGCATGGTATGCCAAGACGTTGGTCCCTTGCTCAGTTTGCCACTGGATTCAAGATAGCCTGGCTGATGAGGGTTATGAACTCGAAACTGGTCCCAGGATGCTTGTTTCCTGTCCAGGGAAGACACAGCTTGGCAGTTCAGGCTGGACTGTTCCCATGAGGCACAGGATCAGACTGATTTGCATATGGCCATGTCTGAACTAGGGTGGCAGAGTGAGCTAAAGATTGATGATGGATTAAACCCAGATCAGTTGACTGGCGGTGAGTGCTTGCAATGTTCAACACTCCGTCCATCATCCCCTTTGCTTTCCCTTTGTTCACCCTAAGTTGGCAGGGTATGCCCAGACGTGGGTCCCTTGCTCACTTTGCCACTGGATTCAAGATAGCCTGGCTGATGAGGGTTATGAACCCAAAACCGGTCCCAGGGAGCTTGTTTCCGGTCCAGGGAAGACATGGCTTGGCAGTTCGGGCTGGTCTGTTCCCATGAGGCACATGGTCAGACTGATTCGCATATGGCAATGTCTGTACTGGGATGGCGGAGTGAGCTAAAGATTGATGATGGATTGAACCCAGATCAGTTGACTCGGGGTGAGTGCTTGCAATGTTCAACACTCCATCCATCATTCCCTGTGGTTTTGCTTTCTTCGCCCTAAGTTGGAAGGGTATGCCCAGATGTGGGTCCCTTGCTCACTTTGCCACTGGATTCAAGATAGCCAGGCTGATGAGGGTTATGAACCCGAAATCGGTCCCTGGGTGCTTGTTTCCGCTCCAGGGAAGACATGGCTTGGCTGTTCGGGGTGGTCTGTTCCCATGAGGCACAGGGTCAGATTGATTTGCATAATGCCATGTCTGAACTGGGGTGGCGGAGAGAGTTAAAGAATGATGATGGATTAAACCCAGATCAGTTGACTGGGGGTGAGTGCTTGCAATGTTCAACACTCCATCTATCATCCCCTTTGGTTTTCCTTTGTTCGCCCTAAGTTGGCACGGTATGCCCAGACGTGGGTCCCTTGCTCACTTTGCCACTGGATTCAAGATTGCCTGGCAGATGAGGGTTATGAACCCAAAACCGGTCCCAGGGTGCTTGTTTCCGGTCCAGGGAAGACATGGCTTGGCAGTTCGGGCTGGACTGTTCCCATGAGGCACAGGGTCAGACTGATTTGCATATGGCCATGTCTGAACTAGGGTGGCGGAGTGAGCTAAAGATTGATGATTGATTAAACCCAGATCAGTTGACTGGGGGTGAGTGCTTGCAATGTTCATCACTCCGTCTATCATCCCCTTTGCTTTCCCTTTGTTCACCCTAAGTTGGCAGGGTATGCCCAGACGTGGGTCCCTTGCTTACTTTGCCACTGGATTCATGATAGCCTGGCTGATGAGGGTTATGAACCCAAAACCGGTCCCAGGGAGCTTGTTTCCGGTCCAGGGAAGACATGGCTTAGCAGTTCGGGCTGGACTGTTCCCATGAGGCACATGGTCAGACTGATTTGCATATGGCAATGTCTGTACTGGGATGGCGGAGTGAGCTAAAGAATGATGATGGATTGAACCCAGATCAGTTGACTGGGGGTGAGTGCTTGCAATGTTCAACAGTCCTTCCATCATTCCCTGTGGTTTTGCTTTCTTCGCCCTAAGTGTGAAGGGTATGCCCAGATGTGGGTCCCTTGCTCACTTTGCCACTGGATTCAAGATAGCCAGGCATATGAGAGCTATGAACCCGAAATCGGTCCCTAGGTGCTTGTTTCCGCTCCAGGGAAGACATGGCTTGGCTGTTCGGGCTGATCTGTTCCCATGAGGCACAGGGTCAGACTGATTTGCATATGGCCATGTCTGAACTGGGGTGGCGGAGTGAGCTAAAGATTGATGATGGATTAAACCCAGATCAGTTGACTGGGGGTGAGTGCTTGCAATTTTCAACACTACGTCCATCATCCCCTTTGCTTTCCCTTTGTTCACCCTAAGTTGGCAGGGTATGCCCAGACGTGGGTCCCTTGCTTACTTTGCCACTGGATTCAAGATTGCCTGGCTGATGAGGGTTATGAACCCGAAACCGGTCCCAGGGAGCTTGTTTCCGGTCCAGGGAAGACATGGCTTGGCAGTTCGGGCTGGACTGTTCCCATGAGGCACATGGTCAGACTGATTTGCATATGGCAATGTCTGTACTGGGATAGCGGAGTGAGCTAAAGAATGATGATGGATTGAACCCAGATCAGTTGACTGGGGGTGAGTGCTTGCAATGTTCAAAACTCCGTCCATCACCCCCTTTGGCTTTCCTTTGTTTGCCATAAGTTGGAAGGGTATGCCCAGACGTGGGTCCCTTGTTCACTTTTCCACTGGATTCAAGATAGCCTGCCTGATGAGGGTTATGAACCCGAAACCGGTCTCAGGGTGCTTGTTTACGGTCCAGGGAAGACATGGCTTGGCAGTTCGGACTTGACTTGTTCCCATGAGGCACAGGGACAGACTGATTTGCATATGGCCATGTCTGAACTGGGGTGGCGGAGTGAGCTAATGAATGATGATGGATTAAACCCAGGTCAGTTGGCTGGGGGTGAATGCTTGCAGTGCTCAACAGTCCGTCCATCATCCCTTTTGGTTTTGCTTTGCTCGCCCTAAGTTGGCATGGTATGCCCCGACGTTGGTCCCTTGCTCAGTTTGCCACTGGATTCAAGATAGCCTGGCTGATGAGGGTTATGAACCCGAAACTGGATCCAGGATGGTTGTTTCCGGTCCAGGGAAGACACGGCTTGGCAGTTCAGGCTGGACTGTTCCCAAGAGGCACAGGGTCAGACTGATTTGCATATGGCCATGTCTGAACTAGGGTGGCGGAGTGAGCTAAATAATGGTGATGGATTAAACCCAGATCAGTTGAAAGGGGGTGAGAGCCTGCAATGTTCAACACTCCATCCATCATTCCCTGTGGTTTTGCGTTGTTCGCCCTAAATTGGAAGGGTATGCCCAGATGTGGGTCCCTTGCTCACTTTGCCACTGGATTCAAGATAGCCTGGCTGATGAGGGTTATGAACCCGAAACCGGTCCCTGGGTGCTTGTTTCCGGTCCAGGGAAGACATGGCTTGGCAGTTCGGGCTGGTCTGTTCCTATGAGGCACAGGGTCAGACTGATTTGCATATGGCCATGTCTGAACTGGGGTGGCGGAGTGAGTTAAAGAATGATGATGGATTAAACCCAGATCAATTGACTGGGGGTGAGTGCTTGCAATTTTCAACACTCCGTCTATCATCCCTTTTGGTTTTCCTTTGTTCGCCCTAAGTTGGCAGGGTATGTCCAGACGTGGGTCCTTTGCTCACTTTGCCACTGGATTCAAGATAGCCTGGCTGATGAGGGTTATGAACCCGAAACCGGTCCCAGGGAGCTTGTTTCCTGTCCAGGGAAGACATGGCTTGGCAGTTCGGGCTGGAATGTTCCCATGAGGCACATGGTCAGACTGATTTGCATATGGCAATGTCTGTACTGGGATGGCGGAGTGAGCTAAAGAATGATGATGGATTGAACCCAGATCAGTTGACTGGGGGTGAGTGCTTGCAATGTTCAACACTCCATCCATCATTCCCTGTGGTTTTGCTTTGTTCGCCCTAAGTTGGAAGGGTATGCCCAGATGTGGGTCCCTTGCTCACTTTGCCACTGGATTCAAGATAGCCTGGCTGATGAGGGTTATGAACCCGAAACCGGTCCCTGGGTGCTTGTTTCCGGTCCAGGGAAGACATGGCTTGGCAGTTCGGGCTGGTCTGTTCCCATGAGGCACAGGGTCTGACTGATTTGCATATGGCCATGTCTGAACTGGGGTGGCGGAGTGAGTTAAAGAATGATGATGGATTAAACCCAGATCAGTTGACTGGGAGTGAGTGCTTGCAATGTTCAACACTCCGTCTATCATCCCCTTTGGTTTTCCTTTGTTCGCTCTAAGTTGGCAGGGTATGCCCAGACGTGGGTCCCTTGCTCACTTTGCCACTGGATTCAAGATAGCATGGCTGATGAGGGTTATGAACCCGAAACCGGTCCCAGGGTGGTTGTTTCCGGTCCAGGGAAGACATGGCTTGGCAGTTCGGGATGGACTGTTCCCAATAGGCACAGGGTCAGACTGATTTGCATATGGCCATGTCGGAACTGGGGTGGCAGAGTGAGCTAATGAATGATGATGGATTAAAGCCAGATCAGTTGACAGGGGGTGAGTGCTTGCAATGTTCAAAACTCCGTCCATCACCTCCTTTGGGTTTCCTTTGTTCGCCCTAAGTTGGAAGGGTATGCCCAGACGTGGGTCCCTTGCTCACTTTTCCACTGGATTCAAGATAGCCTGCCTGATGAGGGTTATGAACCCGAAACCGGTCCCAGGGTGCTTGTTTCCGGTCCAAGGAAGACATGGCTTGGCAGTTCGGACTGGACTTGTTCCCATGAGGCACAGGGTCAGACTGATTTGCATATGGACATGTCTGAACTGGGGTGACGGAGTGAGCTAATGAATGATGATGGATTAAACCCAGATCAGTTGGCTGGGGGTGAGTGCTTGCAATGCTCAACACTCCGTCCATCATCCCCATTGGTTTTGCTTTGTGCGCCCTAAGTTGGCATGGTATGCCCAGACATTGGTCCCTTGCTCACTTTGCCACTAGATTCAAGATAGCCTGGCAGATGAGGGTTATGAACCCAAAACCGGTCCCAGGATGTTTGTTTCCGGTCCAGGGAAGACACGGCTTGGCAGTTTTGCGTGGACTTGTTCCCATGAGGCACAGGGTCAGACTGATATCCATATGGCCATGTCTGAACTGGGGTGGTGGAGTGAGCTAATGGATGATGATGGATTAAACCCAGATCAGTTGACTGGGGGTGAGTGCTTGCAATGTTCAACAGTCCTTCCATCATTCCCTGTGGTTTTGCTTTCTTCGCCCTAAGTTGGAAGGGTATGCCCAGATGTGGGTCCCTTGCTCACTTTGCCACTGGATTCAAGATAGCCAGGCATATGAGGGCTATGAACCCGAAATCGGTCCCTAGGTGCTTGTTTCCGCTCCAGGGAAGACATGGCTTGGCTATTCGGGCTGATCTGTTCCCATGAGGCACAGGGTCAGACTGATTTGCATATGGCCATGTCTGAACTGGGGTGGCGGAGTGAGTTAAAGAATGATGATGGATTAAACCCAGATCAGTTGACTGGGGGTGAGTGCTTGCAATGTTCAACACACCATCTATCATCCCCTTTGGTTTTCCTTTGTTCGCCCTAAGTTGGCAGGGTATGCCCAGACGTGGGTCCCTTGCTCACTTTGCCACTGGATTCAAGATAGCCTGGCTGATGAGGGTTATGAACCCAAAACCGGTCCCAGGGTGCTTGTTTCCGGTCCAGGGACGACATGGCTTGGCAGTTCGGGCTGGACTGTTCCCATGAGGCACAGGGTCAGACTGATTTGCATATGGCCATGTCTGAACTGGGGTGGCAGAGTGAGCTAAAGAATCATGATGGATTAAACCCAGATCAGTTGACTGGGGGTGAGTGCTTGCAATGTTCAAAACTCCGTCCATCACCCCCTTTGGATTTCCTTTGTTCGCTGTAAGTTGGAAGGGTATGCCCAGACGTGGGTCCTTTGCTCACTTTTCCACTGGGTTTAAGATAGCCTGCCTGATGAGGGTTATGAACCCGAAACCGGTCCCAGGATGCTTGTTTCTGGTCCAGGGAAGATACGGCTTGGCAGTTCGGGCTGGACTGTTCACATGAGGCACTGGGTCAGACTGATTTGAATATGGCCATGTCTGACCTGGGGTGGCGGAGTGAGCTAAAGAATGATGATGGATTGAACCAACATTCAGTTGACTGGGGTGAGTGCTTGCAATGTTCAACACTCCGTCCATCATCCCCTTTGGTTTTCCTTTGTTTGCCCTAAGTTGGCAGGGTATGCCCAGACGTGGCTCCCTTGCTCACTTTGCCACTGGATTCAAGATAGCCTAGCTGATGAGGGTTATGAACCCGAAACCGGTCCCAGGATGCTTGTTTCCGGTCCAGGGAAGACATGGCTTTGCAGTTCTGGCTGGACTGTTCCCATGAGGCACAGTTTCAGACTGATTTGCATATGGCCATGTCTGAACTGGGTTGGCTTAGTGAGCTAAAGAATCATGATGGATTAAACCCAGATCAGTTAACTGGGGGTGAGTGCTTGTAATGTTCAACACTCCGTCCATCATCCCCTTTGGTTTTCCTTTGTTTGCCCTAAGTTGGCATGGTATGCCAAGACGTTGGTCCCTTGCTCAGTTTGCCACTGGATTCAAGATAGCCTGGCTGATGAGGGTTATGAACTCGAAACTGGTCCCAGGATGCTTGTTTCTTGTCCAGGGAAGACACGGCTTGGCAGTTCAGGCTGGACTGTTCCCATGAGGCACAGGATCAGACTGATTTGCATATGGCCATGTCTGAACTAGGGTGGCAGAGTGAGCTAAAGATTGATGATGGATTAAACCCAGATCAGTTGACTGGCAGTGAGTGCTTGCAATGTTCAACACTCCGTCCATCATCCCCTTTGCTTTCCCTTTGTTCACCCTAAGTTGGCAGGGTATGCCCAGACGTGGGTCCCTTGCTCACTTTGCCACTGGATTCAAGATAGCCTGGCTGATGAGGGTCATGAACCCAAAACCGGTCCCAGGGAGCTTGTTTCCGGTCCAGGGAAGACATGGCTTGGCAGTTCGGGCTGGTCTGTTCCCATGAGGCACATGGTCAGACTGATTCGCATATGGCAATGTCTGTACTGGGATGGCGGAGTGAGCTAAAGATTGATGATGGATTGAACCCAGATCAGTTGACTCGGGGTGAGTGCTTGCAATGTTCAACACTCCATCCATCATTCCCTGTGGTTTTGCTTTCTTCGCCCTAAGTTGGAAGGGTATGCCCAGATGTGGGTCCCTTGCTCACTTTGCCACTGGATTCAAGATAGCCAGGCTGATGAGGGTTATGAACCCGAAATCGGTCCCTGGGTGCTTGTTTCCGCTCCAGGGAAGACATGGCTTGGCTGTTCGGGGTGGTCTGTTCCCATGAGGCACAGGGTCAGATTGATTTGCATAATGCCATGTCTGAACTGGGGTGGCGGAGAGAGTTAAAGAATGATGATGGATTAAACCCAGATCAGTTGACTGGGGGTGAGTGCTTGCAATGTTCAACACTCCATCTATCATCCCCTTTGGTTTTCCTTTGTTCGCCCTAAGTTGGCAGGGTATGCCCAGACGTGGGTCCCTTGCTCACTTTGCCACTGGATTCAAGATAGCCTGGCAGATGAGGGTTATGAACCCAAAACCGGTCCCAGGGTGCTTGTTTCCGGTCCAGGGAAGACATGGCTTGGCAGTTCGGGCTGGACTGTTCCCATGAGGCACAGGGTCAGACTGATTTGCATATGGCCATGTCTGAACTAGGGTGGCGGAGTGAGCTAAAGATTGATGATTGATTAAACCCAGATCAGTTGACTGGGGGTGAGTGCTTGCAATGTTCATCACTCCGTCTATCATCCCCTTTGCTTTCCCTTTGTTCACCCTAAGTTGGCAGGGTATGCCCAGACGTGGGTCCCTTGCTTACTTTGCCACTGGATTCATGATAGCCTGGCTGATGAGGGTTATGAACCCAAAACCGGTCCCAGGGAGCTTGTTTCCGGTCCAGGGAAGACATGGCTTAGCAGTTCGGGCTGGACTGTTCCCATGAGGGACATGGTCAGACTGATTTGCATATGGCAATGTCTGTACTGGGATGGCGGAGTGAGCTAAAGAATGATGATGGATTGAACCCAGATCAGTTGACTGGGGGTGAGTGCTTGCAATGTTCAACAGTCCTTCCATCATTCCCTGTGGTTTTGCTTTCTACGCCCTAAGTTGGAAGGGTATGCCCAGATGTGGGTCCCTTGCTCACTTTGCCACTGGATTCAAGATAGCCAGGCATATGAGAGCTATGAACCCGAAATCGGTCCCTAGGTGCTTGTTTCCGCTCCAGGGAAGACATGGCTTGGCTGTTCGGGCTGATCTGTTCCCATGAGGCACAGGGTCAGACTGATTTGCATATGGCCATGTCTGAACTGGGGTGGCGGAGTGAGTTAAAGAATGATGATGGATTAAACCCAGATCAGTTGACTGGGGGTGAGTGCTTGCAATGTTCAACACTCCATCGATCATCCCCTTTGGTTTTCCTTTGTTCGCCCTAAGTTGGCAGGGTATGCCCAGACGTGGGTCCCTTGCTCACTTTGCCACTGGATTCAAGATAGCCTGGCTGATGAGGGTTATGAACCCCAAACCGGTCCCAGGGTGCTTGTTTCCGGTCCAGGGAAGACATGGCTTGGCAGTTCGGGCTGGACTGTTCCCATGAGGCACAGGGTCAGACTGATTTGCATATGGCCATGTCTGAACTGGGGTGGCAGAGTGAGCTAAAGAATCATGATGGATTAAACCCAGATCAGTTGACTGGGGGTGAGTGCTTGCAATGTTCAAAACTCCGTCCATCACCCCCTTTGGGTTTCGTTTGTTCGCTGTAAGTTGGAAGGGTATGCCCAGACGTGGGTCCTTTGCTCACTTTTCCACTGGATTCAAGATTGCCTGCCTGATGAGGGTTATGAACACGAAACCGGTCCCAGGATGCTTGTTTCTGGTCCAGGGAAGATACGGCTTGGCAGTTAGGGCTGGACTGTTCACATGAGGCACATGGTCAGACTGATTCGCATATGGCCATGTCTGAACTGGGGTGGCAGAGTGAGCTAAAGAATCATGATGGATTAAACCCAGATCAGTTGACTGGGGGTGAGTGCTTGCAATGTTCAAAACTCCGTCCATCACCCCCTTTGGATTTCCTTTGTTCGCTGTAAGTTGGAAGGGTATGCCCAGACGTGGGTCCTTTGCTCACTTTTCCACTGGATTTAAGATAGCCTGCCTGATGAGGGTTATGAACACGAAACCGGTCCCAGGATGCTTGTTTCTGGTCCAGGGAAGATACGGCTTGGCA
The DNA here is from genome assembly GCF_964204655.1 of Triturus cristatus. Classification (NCBI taxonomy): domain Eukaryota; kingdom Metazoa; phylum Chordata; class Amphibia; order Caudata; family Salamandridae; genus Triturus; species Triturus cristatus. Next base: position 429,279,039 of record NC_140579.1, on the reverse strand, counting down.
GTTCGGGCTGGACTGTTCACATGAGGCACTGGGTCAGACTGATTTGAATATGGCCATGTCTGACCTGGGGTGGCGGAGTGAGCTAAAGAATGATGATGGATTGAACCAACATTCAGTTGACTGGGGTTAGTGCTTGCAATGTTCAACACTCCGTCCATCATCCCCTTTGGTTTTCCTTTGTTTGCCCTAAGTTGGCAGGGTATGCCCAGACGTGGCTCCCTTGCTCACTTTGCCACTGGATTCAAGATAGCCTGGCTGATGAGGGTTATGAACACGAAACCGGTCCCAGGATGCTTGTTTCCAGTCCAGGGAAGACATGGCTTTGCAGTTCTGGCTGGACTGTTCCCATGAGGCACAGTTTCAGACTGATTTGCATATGGCCATGTCTGAACTGGGTTGGCTTAGTGAGCTAAAGAATCATGATGGATTAAACCCAGATCAGTTAACTGGGGGTGAGTGCTTGTAATGTTCAACACTCCGTCCATCATCCCCTTTGGTTTTCCTTTGTTTGCCCTAAGTTGGCATGGTATGCCAAGACGTTGGTCCCTTGCTCAGTTTGCCACTGGATTCAAGATAGCCTGGCTGATGAGGGTTATGAACTCGAAACTGGTCCCAGGATGCTTGTTTCTTGTCCAGGGAAGACACGGCTTGGCAGTTCAGGCTGGACTGTTCCCATGAGGCACAGGATCAGACTGATTTGCATATGGCCATGTCTGAACTAGGGTGGCAGAGTGAGCTAAAGATTGATGATGGATTAAACCCAGATCAGTTGACTGGCGGTGAGTGCTTGCAATGTTCAACACTCCGTCCATCATCCCCTTTGCTTTCCCTTTGTTCACCCTAAGTTGGCAGGGTATGCCCAGACGTGGGTCCCTTGCTCACTTTGCCACTGGATTCAAGATAGCCTGGCTGATGAGGGTTATGAACCCAAAACCGGTCCCAGGGAGCTTGTTTCCGGTCCAGGGAAGACATGGCTTGGCAGTTCGGGCTGGTCTGTTCCCATGAGGCACATGGTCAGACTGATTCGCATATGGCAATGTCTGTACTGGGATGGCGGAGTGAGCTAAAGATTGATGATGGATTGAACCCAGATCAGTTGACTCGGGGTGAGTGCTTGCAATGTTCAACACTCCATCCATCATTCCCTGTGGTTTTGCTTTCTTCGCCCTAAGTTGGAAGGGTATGCCCAGATGTGGGTCCCTTGCTCACTTTGCCACTGGATTCAAGATAGCCAGGCTGATGAGGGTTATGAACCCGAAATCGGTCCCTGGGTGCTTGTTTCCGCTCCAGGGAAGACATGGCTTGGCTGTTCGGGGTGGTCTGTTCCCATGAGGCACAGGGTCAGATTGATTTGCATAATGCCATGTCTGAACTGGGGTGGCGGAGAGAGTTAAAGAATGATGATGGATTAAACCCAGATCAGTTGACTGGGGGTGAGTGCTTGCAATGTTCAACACTCCATCTATCATCCCCTTTGGTTTTCCTTTGTTCGCCCTAAGTTGGCAGGGTATGCCCAGACGTGGGTCCCTTGCTCACTTTGCCACTGGATTCAAGATTGCCTGGCAGATGAGGGTTATGAACCCAAAACCGGTCCCAGGGTGCTTGTTTCCGGTCCAGGGAAGACATGGCTTGGCAGTTCGGGCTGGACTGTTCCCATGAGGCACAGGGTCAGACTGATTTGCATATGGCCATGTCTGAACTAGGGTGGCGGAGTGAGCTAAAGATTGATGATTGATTAAACCCAGATCAGTTGACTGGGGGTGAGTGCTTGCAATGTTCATCACTCCGTCTATCATCCCCTTTGCTTTCCCTTTGTTCACCCTAAGTTGGCAGGGTATGCCCAGACGTGGGTCCCTTGCTTACTTTGCCACTGGATTCATGATAGCCTGGCTGATGAGGGTTATGAACCCAAAACCGGTCCCAGGGAGCTTGTTTCCGGTCCAGGGAAGACATGGCTTAGCAGTTCGGGCTGGACTGTTCCCATGAGGCACATGGTCAGACTGATTTGCATATGGCAATGTCTGTACTGGGATGGCGGAGTGAGCTAAAGAATGATGATGGATTGAACCCAGATCAGTTGACTGGGGGTGAGTGCTTGCAATGTTCAACAGTCCTTCCATCATTCCCTGTGGTTTTGCTTTCTTCGCCCTAAGTGTGAAGGGTATGCCCAGATGTGGGGCCCTTGCTCACTTTGCCACTGGATTCAAGATAGCCAGGCATATGAGAGCTATGAACCCGAAATCGGTCCCTAGGTGCTTGTTTCCGCTCCAGGGAAGACATGGCTTGGCTGTTCGGGCTGATCTGTTCCCATGAGGCACAGGGTCAGACTGATTTGCATATGGCCATGTCTGAACTGGGGTGGCGGAGTGAGTTAAAGAATGATGATGGATTAAACCCAGATCAGTTGACTGGGGGTGAGTGCTTGCAATGTTCAACACTCCATCGATCATCCCCTTTGGTTTTCCTTTGTTCGCCCTAAGTTGGCAGGGTATGCCCAGACGTGGGTCCCTTGCTCACTTTGCCACTGGATTCAAGATAGCCTGGCTGATGAGGGTTATGAACCCCAAACCGGTCCCAGGGTGCTTGTTTCCGGTCCAGGGAAGACATGGCTTGGCAGTTCGGGCTGGACTGTTCCCATGAGGTACAGGGTCAGACTGATTTGCATATGGCCATGTCTGAACTGGGGTGACAGAGTGAGCTAAAGAATCATGATGGATTAAACCCAGATCAGTTGACTGGGGGTGAGTGCTTGCAATGTTCAAAACTCCGTCCATCACCCCCTTTGGGTTTCGTTTGTTCGCTGTAAGTTGGAAGGGTATGCCCAGACGTGGGTCCTTTGCTCACTTTTCCACTGGATTCAAGATAGCCTGCCTGATGAGGGTTATGAACACGAAACCGGTCCCAGGATGCTTGTTTCTGGTCCAGGGAAGATACGGCTTGGCAGTTAGGGCTGGACTGTTCACATGAGGCACATGGTCAGACTGATTCGCATATGGCAATGTCTGTACTGGGATGGCGGAGTGAGCTAAAGATTGATGATGGATTGAACCCAGATCAGTTGACTGGGGGTGAGTGCTTGCAATGTTCAACACTCCATCCATCATTCCCTGTGGTTTTGCTTTCTTCGCCCTAAGTTGGAAGGGTATGCCCAGATGTGGGTCCCTTGCTCACTTTGCCACTGGATTCAAGATAGCCAGGCTGATGAGGGTTATGAACCCGAAATCGGTCCCTGGGTGCTTGTTTCCGCTCCAGGGAAGACATGGCTTGGCTGTTCGGGCTGGTCTGTTCCCATGAGGCACAGGGTCAGATTGATTTGCATAATGCCATGTCTGAACTGGGGTGGCGGAGAGAGTTAAAGAATGATGATGGATTAAACCCAGATCAGTTGACTGGGGGTGAGTGCTTGCAATGTTCAACACTCCATCTATCATCCCCTTTGGTTTTCCTTTGTTCGCCCTAAGTTGGCAGGGTATGCCCAGACGTGGGTCCCTTGCTCACTTTGCCACTGGATTCAAGATAGCCTGGCTGATGAGGGTTATGAACCCAAAACCGGTCCCAGGGTGCTTGTTTCCGGTCCAGGGACGACATGGCTTGACAGTTCGGGCTGGACTGTTCCCATGAGGCACAGGGTCAGACTGATTTGCATATGGCCATGTCTGAACTGGGGTGGCAGAGTGAGCTAAAGAATCATGATGGATTAAACCCAGATCAGTTGACTGGGGGTGAGTGCTTGCAATGTTCAAAACTCCGTCCATCACCCCCTTTGGATTTCCTTTGTTCGCTGTAAGTTGGAAGGGTATGCCCAGACGTGGGTCCTTTGCTCACTTTTCCACTGGATTTAAGATAGCCTGCCTGATGAGGGTTATGAACCCGAAACCGGTCCCAGGATGCTTGTTTCTGGTCCAGGGAAGATACGGCTTGGCAGTTCGGGCTGGACTGTTCACATGAGGCACTGGGTCAGACTGATTTGAATATGGCCATGTCTGACCTGGGGTGGCGGAGTGAGCTAAAGAATGATGATGGATTGAACCAACATTCAGTTGACTGGGGTTAGTGCTTGCAATGTTCAACACTCCGTCCATCATCCCCTTTGGTTTTCCTTTGTTTGCCCTAAGTTGGCAGGGTATGCCCAGACGTGGCTCCCTTGCTCACTTTGCCACTGGATTCAAGATAGCCTGGCTGATGAGGGTTATGAACCCGAAACCGGTCCCAGGATGCTTGTTTCCAGTCCAGGGAAGACATGGCTTTGCAGTTCTGGCTGGACTGTTCCCATGAGGCACAGTTTCAGACTGATTTGCATATGGCCATGTCTGAACTGGGTTGGCTTAGTGAGCTAAAGAATCATGATGGATTAAACCCAGATAAGTTAACTGGGGGTGAGTGCTTGTAATGTTCAACACTCCGTCCATCATCCCCTTTGGTTTTCCTTTGTTTGCCCTAAGTTGGCATGGTATGCCAAGACGTTGGTCCCTTGCTCAGTTTGCCACTGGATTCAAGATAGCCTGGCTGATGAGGGTTATGAACTCGAAACTGGTCCCAGGATGCTTGTTTCTTGTCCAGGGAAGACACGGCTTGGCAGTTCAGGCTGGACTGTTCCCATGAGGCACAGGATCAGACTGATTTGCATATGGCCATGTCTGAACTAGGGTGGCAGAGTGAGCTAAAGATTGATGATGGATTAAACCCAGATCAGTTGACTGGCGGTGAGTGCTTGCAATGTTCAACACTCCGTCCATCATCCCCTTTGCTTTCCCTTTGTTCACCCTAAGTTGGCAGGGTATGCCCAGACGTGGGTCCTTTGCTCACTTTTCCACTGGATTCAAGATAGCCTGCCTGATGAGGGTTATGAACACGAAACTGGTCCCAGGATGCTTGTTTCTGGTCCAGGGAAGATACGGCTTGGCAGTTAGGGCTGGACTGTTCACATGAGGCACATGGTCAGACTGATTCGCATATGGCAATGTCTGTACTGGGATGGCGGAGTGAGCTAAAGATTGATGATGGATTGAACCCAGATCAGTTGACTGGGGGTGAATGCTTGCAATGTTCAACACTCCATCCATCATTCCCTGTGGTTTTGCTTTCTTCGCCCTAAGTTGGAAGGGTATGCCCAGATGTGGGTCCCTTGCTCACTTTGCCACTGGATTCAAGATAGCCAGGCTGATGAGGGTTATGAACCCGAAATCGGTCCCTGGGTGCTTGTTTCCGCTCCAGGGAAGACATGGCTTGGCTGTTCGGGCTGGTCTGTTCCCATGAGGCACAGGGTCAGATTGATTTGCATAATGCCATGTCTGAACTGGGGTGGCGGAGAGAGTTAAAGAATGATGATGGATTAAACCCAGATCAGTTGACTGGGGGTGAGTGCTTGCAATGTTCAACACTCCATCTATCATCCCCTTTGGTTTTCCTTTGTTCGCCCTAAGTTGGCAGGGTATGCCCAGACGTGGGTCCCTGCTCACTTTGCCACTGGATTCAAGATAGCCTGGCTGATGAGGGTTATGAACCCAAAACCGGTCCCAGGGTGCTTGTTTCCGGTCCAGGGACGACATGGCTTGGCAGTTCGGGCTGGACTGTTCCCATGAGACACAGGGTCAGACTGATTTGCATATGGCCATGTCTGAACTGGGGTGGCAGAGTGAGCTAAAGAATCATGATGGATTAAACCCAGATCAGTTGACTGGGGGTGAGTGCTTGCAATGTTCAAAACTCCGTCCATCACCCCCTTTGGATTTCCTTTGTTCGCTGTAAGTTGGAAGGGTATGCCCAGACGTGGGTCCTTTGCTCACTTTTCCACTGGATTTAAGATAGCCTGCCTGATGAGGGTTATGAACCCGAAACCGGTCCCAGGATGCTTGTTTCTGGTCCAGGGAAGATACGGCTTGGCAGTTCAGGCTGGACTGTTCACATGAGGCACTGGGTCAGACTGATTTGAATATGGCCATGTCTGACCTGGGGTGGCGGAGTGAGCTAAAGAATGATCATGGATTGAACCAACATTCAGTTGACTGGGGTGAGTGCTTGCAATGTTCAACACTCCGTCCATCATCCCCTTTGGTTTTCCTTTGTTTGCCCTAAGTTGGCAGGGTATGCCCAGACGTGGCTCCCTTGCTCACTTTGCCACTGGATTCAAGATAGCCTGGCTGATGAGGGTTATGAACCCGAAACCGGTCCCAGGATGCTTGTTTCCGGTCCAGGGAAGACATGGCTTTGCAGTTCTGGCTGGACTGTTCCCATGAGGCACAGTTTCAGACTGATTTGCATATGGCCATGTCTGAACTGGGTTGGCTTAGTGAGCTAAAGAATCATGATGGATTAAACCCAGATCAGTTAACTGGGGGTGAGTGCTTGTAATGTTCAACACTCCGTCCATCATCCCCTTTGGTTTTCCTTTGTTTGCCCTAAGTTGGCATGGTATGCCAAGACGTTGGTCCCTTGCTCAGTTTGCCACTGGATTCAAGATAGCCTGGCTGATGAGGGTTATGAACTCGAAACTGGTCCCAGGATGCTTGTTTCTTGTCCAGGGAAGACACGGCTTGGCAGTTCAGGCTGGACTGTTCCCATGAGGCACAGGATCAGACTGATTTGCATATGGCCATGTCTGAACTAGGGTGGCAGAGTGAGCTAAAGATTGATGATGGATTAAACCCAGATCAGTTGACTGGCGGTGAGTGCTTGCAATGTTCAACACTCCGTCCATCATCCCCTTTGCTTTCCCTTTGTTCACCCTAAGTTGGCAGGGTATGCCCAGACATGGGTCCCTTGCTCACTTTGCCACTGGATTCAAGATAGCCTGGCTGATGAGGGTTATGAACCCAAAACCGGTCCCAGGGAGCTTGTTTCCGGTCCAGGGAAGACATGGCTTGGCAGTTCGGGCTGGTCTGTTCCCATGAGGCACATGGTCAGACTGATTCGCATATGGCAATGTCTGTACTGGGATGGCGGAGTGAGCTAAAGATTGATGATGGATTGAACCCAGATCAGTTGACTCGGGGTGAGTGCTTGCAATGTTCAACACTCCATCCATCATTCCCTGTGGTTTTGCTTTCTTCGCCCTAAGTTGGAAGGGTATGCCCAGATGTGGGTCCCTTGCTCACTTTGCCACTGGATTCAAGATAGCCAGGCTGATGAGGGTTATGAACCCGAAATCGGTCCCTGGGTGCTTGTTTCCGCTCCAGGGAAGACATGGCTTGGCTGTTCGGGGTGGTCTGTTCCCATGAGGCACAGGGTCAGATTGATTTGCATTGTGGTAAATATTTCGTTACCGGTACTATTTTTTATGCGGTAAAGTCTATCAAGAATAACTCAGTAAATATAAGAGGCAGAATCCGTGGTATTAGAGGTTTAAAAATGCTTTATTCCTATAAAAAGGAAGACAATTCGAATTGTGGGCCTTCTATTCCATCACCACGAAAGTTCAGGAAGGAAGGGAGCATATATTATTAACAGATAGGCAGTTTTATAGAAAATACATTACAGTGAAACAGATGCAAGATGCGTAACAGCTGATAAAAGGTGCATACGTAGCTAATAGAGGGCGTAATTCAAGAAACGTCATTAAACATGATGTCACAAGTGGGTGGATCCATAAAAGAATCCTGCAATGTCAGCAGAAATGTTTGGCAAAGATGCGCACGCAGCCGCATGACGTGTGATTGACGTGCAACTAGAGGGTGAAGGGGACTTGACATTTAGCTCTACATGTGGAGACAGAAGTCTGGGGTTATGTCAACCTAATTCCAAATCATATCTAATATCCTATGTTTAAAGAACTGTGTTATCCAAAAGGAAAGGTCTCTTAGGATAGAATCTTATTCTATACTGACTATACTGACTGTTAGTGCGTGTACAAGCGTCTAAGTGTCTACACTAGATGCAAGGGGGTAGGAATATTCCATGGTAACGGGGCTATGAATTACTTGCATGAGGATAGCGAGGCCTGGCCCCTTTGCATGGTAGCTGGAGGAATGTTTACCTAAACTACTAGACAGGAATGCATCGGATGAGGAGCGAAGGAGATAATCTCGAAGGTGAAATACAGTTTTTGGCAGGCGACAGGCTGCATCAGGCACCGTTAGCCGCGCAAGGAGTAAGACAAAGTTCATGGTCACAGATGCAGGCTCAGACTGGAGCTTTCAGAGGCAGAAGGCAGGAAAAGGCTTGATGACAGAATTCGGGCCTACTCGCCTGAATCTGTGAAATGTGGAAAGTGAACCACATAAAGTCGGTGGCCTTTCATACTTAGGAATGGAATATCTGACCCATTCATGGCGGATCTGAAAGAGGACATGTTGACGGTGGACGCACATATGTTTGCGTCTTCAGAACTGGAGCAGGAGGGAACATACATGTACTTATAGCATGCACATGGAGCCGTTGGGGTCTACGATAGGGGACATAACTGATCACAAAATTCATATTTCCTCATTCCCTCCTTGTCCCCTTCGGACCCTTAGGAGATATCGATCTTCATCAATCCATCGATCTGTTCATATAGCATCATTTGCTCTTCTTTCTTCTTCCGGGATCTCGAATGAAAACTTGGAGGTGGGATACACGAGGTGGCACACAGACCACAAATCGCTGGCCCACATTGTAGACATAAGCAGCAACTGAATAGTATGAGAAAGCCAATACCTAGGAAGGATAGGATTCTCCATCCCCAGGCTGACAACACACCCCAGAACCAACCGGACCAAGTCCAGGTGCCTGGACTCTGGTGTATCTGGCTTATAATCTTATGAAGGCGGGTTATGGCTTTATATACAGACGGTGAATTTTCTGGTATGAAAATGCAACAACTTGATCCGATGACCCTACAAGCTCCGCCCCTATCGGCCAGGATGACGTCAAGGACAAGACGATTTTGAAGCACAACAATCCGCATAGCAGACTGCTCTTCTGTTAAATTGCCTAAGGCGGAAATAGTCTCATTCACTACTGCTTCAAGGGTTCTTGTTAATCTACGTATCAGCTTACTATTAGTGACTGTACCTATATAGGGAAAGAAACCTTTATTGAAATCTGTGTATTTTTCCCATGCTGTTTCAGTGTAATCGACAATTGGGAGATCTCTCTGCTGTCTATTGTGTACTAAATGGGTATTTCTATGATAATCAGGAGGAGCTAGGAAAACAGGTGGCAGAAGGAATGCTATGTAACAGGTACCATCCCAATCTAAAGGTAGACATATATATGCGGTCTGGCCACATATGAAGTAGGAATGATGGGAAGCTCTAAATGTAGACTTGCCTTGATCACTGAATTTTATTACAGTGGTGCATTTACTATGGCCCATGTGTATGGAACCATTCTTTCTTATACATAATTCCCCTTTTACTGGGAATACTGACATGGCGGGCAAGATTGGTGTAGCTTCAGATTCAACGTTCAGGATCATGAGGTTAAGTGTAAAGTTACCTAATCCATATACTTCATTTTCTAGATCAGTTCCTGTTCTTTTGGGAAGTCCCTCCTTGTTAGGGTAGCAGACTTTAAGTAAAACTAGGTTCAGGTTTCCCCATACCCTGTTGTCTTGATAAACTGCGGAATTTGAATCTAGGGTATTAATCAAACTAAACCATGCTCCACAGGAGCCATTGTGTGTGAACGGATAGGGAAAGAGGGGCAAAACTCCCTTATAGTTCTGATAGGGAGGGAGTCGGCCACATATCCAACAATTTGTGGCATTGCTGGTTTGATGGGAATGATGTAACATACTAATGAATGTGTTGTTGCGCAGCGCAAATCTATGTGACAACTCATGCGGAGGAAATTCGCTAAAAGAATGTTCTGCAGTTATATTATAAGCACGTTTAAGAATAGGGTAATACATGTGCAATAGTATGCTAAAAATAATAATCAGGAGACTTAGAAAAAACAAAATTAATAATGTTACTGTACAGTGACTACGAAGTGATTTACAATACGCATGCTTTTTCAGCTGTTTTCGCTGATTTCTTTCTCTATTCCGGTCTAGAGGATACATGTCAGAGACAAATTCAACCGATTCACCTTGGAGAGGACTTAAACAATCAAATTATCTGACTTACTAGACCTCAATTTTAGTTTATAAATTTCTGAGTTCGATTGCTCAACCAAGGGGAGCTTTGAGTCTGTTTGTGAGGGAATACAGGGTTGAGTATCTACACCGGGTGGTAGTCCATAAAATTTCTTGATATGACTCGAGTGCAACCACCCTTTTCTTCCCTCGATTTTCACGGCTGTCCTTGTGGTGAGTAAAACCAACTTCGGTGACTTCCACCTAGGATCCAGTTGGGTCTTCCGGTCAAAATTCCTGACCAGCACCAGGTCACCAGGAACCACGTCATGGGGCTTCACCTCAGTATTGTCGGGAAAAGCTGCGGATACCTGTGAACGACAAGATTGTAGTGCAGACATCAAGGAAGCCAGGTAATCTGTCAGCATATTACAGTCAACGTCAGTGATTTTACGAGGTATAGGCGTCCCCCACATATTTGGTGGTCTACCGAAGATCACCTCATACGGGGATAGCCCTGTTCGAGAATGTGCTACCATTCTCATGTAAAAGAGCGCAACTGGTAAGGCTACTATCCAATCGACTCCTTTTTCTCTACATATTTTGGACAATCTAATTTTCAAAGTTTGATTATGGCGTTCTACGAGACCTGCTGCCTCGGGATGTCGGACACAGTGAAATTTCCATTGATAGCCTAATAGAAGGGAAACGTGTTTCATTAGTTCGGATGAGAACGGCTGGCCGTTATCTGAGTAGACAACACGTGGTAAACCGTACCGTGGGAAGAATTCTCGAACTAACTGTTTGGCAGTAGTCGGGGCAGTGTAATCTGAAACCGGGTATGCTTCTGTCCAACGGGAAAGAGCACAGACAACTACGAGAACATATTTGAATCCTCGACATCGTTCCATCTGGATATAATCCATCTGGAGGACTTCAAAAGCATGATTAGGCGGTTGAAATCCACCCTGCTCTACGGGGATGCTTTTACCTGGATTAAACTGACAACATATCATACAGGTACGAACCTTTTGTTTAGCTGCGGCTCGCAAGTGTTTGTTGAACCAAATGTGTTGAATGCTGTCTAGCATAGCTTTCTCTCCTAGGTGTGCTGGACTATGTATTGTGTTAATAATAACTTGGACCATAGAGTCGGGAAGAAACCATATAGATTTTTCCTTCGTCATCCATCCTTGATCTGTTTGGATCCCTCCTAATTCAGTCCATTTCTTTATTTCTTCTGGTGTAGCATGTGTCTGTATGTCAATTACATCAAGGGCGGGATCCTTAACTGTCATGCAATGTGTTAGTGTCGGGACTATTGTCTTTGTCGCGTCAATTGTGAGAGTCTGATTCTGAGCAGTCTGTTTAGCTGTTCTGTCAGCTAGGTCATTACCCTGAGAAATGATATCGGTAACTTTTGTATGGGCTTTGCATTTCATAATCGATATTGCAGTAGGTAGATGAATCGCATCTAATAGGGCTTGAATAAGGGGTCCGTGCTGGATGTGGGCACCGTGAGAAGTTAAATAACCTCTCTCTCGCCACAGTACGCCGAAGTCATGGACGACTCCGAAGGCATAACGTGAATCTGTGTATATGTTGACCTTTTTGTTTGTGGCTTGAATACAGGCTTGTGTCAGAGCGGTGAGCTCTGCTGCTTGAGCTGACAAAGTGTTAATACAATTTGTTTCAATGACTTCAGTGTCTGTTGTGACTGCGTAAGCGGCCACTAGCTCTCCTGTACTTGTTCTCATACATGACCCATCTACATACAATGTCAAGTCTGGATCTGACAAAGGGATGTCTGTCAAGTCTTGTCTGGGTTTCGTCGTGATAGTAATAACTTCAACACAATCATGTGCCAATGGATCTGTTCCGCTCACTGGTAACAGTGTGGCAGGATTTAACGTATTACAACGTCTGATTTCTATATGTGGCTGAAACAATGTTAATTCGTAACCGGTGAGTCTCGCTATAGTCAAGTGTTGTGTTTGTGTGCGGTTCAAGAGAACCTCTACTGCGTGGGGTACTTGTACTGTCAATTGATGTCCTAACACTATGGCATCGCTTTGTCTGATTGCTAAAGCTGTTGCTGCCACTGATTTCAGGCACGCAGGAAGAGCCTGAGCTACTGGATCTAATGTACTAGAGAAATAAGCACATGGTTTATGTGATCCTGCTTGTTCCTGAGTGAGTACTGACAAAGCAGTACCTTCGCGTTCTGTAACGAAGAGTGTAAACTGTTTACTGTAACATGGTGTTGCTAGGACAGGTGCTTGGCATAAAGCTTTCTTTAAGCTTTCAAAGGCGTGTGTATGTTCTTGAGTCCAAGGGAGGACAGTCGATGTGGCTGCCTCCTGTGTTGTCAACTGGATGAGTGGTTTTGCTAGAAATGCATATTGAGGGATCCACTGCCTACAGTATGAAGTGAGGCCTATAAAAGCCCGCACCTCCTTTTGTGTCTTGGGTGGTGGCATGTTAGCGATTAACTGGATGCGGTCGGGTGTAAGCTGCCTTCCCTCCTTGGACAGCGAGTGCCCAAGGTAAACAACTCGCTGGACACAGAATTGCAGCTTAGAAGGGGACACCTTGTGCCCCTTGTCAGCCAAAAATTTTAAAACCGTCAGTGACGCTTTTTCACATTCAGGTTCGCTTCGGGCGGTGATCAGCAGATCATCGACATATTGAAGCAAGGCAGTGTTAACTGGCATGTGGATACTGTCCAGTTCTCTTTTCAGTGCTTGGCTATAGATGCTGGGGCTTTCTGTAAATCCTTGAGGTGCGCGTGTAAATTTAAAACTTCGTCCATTTAAACTAAATCCGAATAAATATTGACTTTCCGGATCGATTGGGACACTAAAGAAAGCATTCTTGAGATCAATTACAGTGAAGAACGTAGCTTCTGCGTCAATAGCTGTGAGTAATGAAGAGATATCGGGAACCACAGGGTATTGTGGTACAATACATTTATTTAATTCGCGCAGATCAATAACTAATCGATATACTGGTGGAGCTTTTGGATCCGTTCTTTTAAGAATCGGAATTATCGGAGAATTACATACATTGGAGTCAGTTTCGACAACCACTCCTTGTGTAATGAGCTCGTCAATGATTTGCAGCAAAGCCACAACAGCATCGGGGGGTAACTTGTATTGTCGCATTCGTGGTAGTACTATTCCTGTTTTCAGTGTAACTCGATATGGTGTAATGTTCATGCAACCAACATCAGTGGGGCCTTGTGCCCATAAATGTGTAGGTAAATTCTGCAGTCGGTGATCCATGTCTCTGGATACGTAGTGACCTTTAAAGTCACGTAAAAATAGTCGTACTCCTTCCGGAGAACAACATATTATAGCTCCTAGAGCTTTCAATGTTTTTATGCCTAACAAGTTTTCTGGACATGATTTAGTAAGCAATAAATCTGTAGTACGTGTCAATGGACCAATCGTAAGTGGAAGAGGTTGTGTCACGTCATTTATTATAGGTTTTCCTGAGAATCCAAGGGAAATATTCTGTGAGCCTGAGAGGGGTGCCCCTGGAACTTCACTACGTCTTATAGTTGTTCTGCTTGCCCCTGTATCAAGTAAAAACTTTCTGTCTTCCCCTAATAATTTGCTATGTACATAAGGTCCCTCTTGGTCTACAGGAACCTCAATAAGGGGTAAGCCAACTTCCCTCTCTAGGCTATCTCATGAGTATCGTTGATAATCGGGATAATCTGCTTGTGCATACTGATACATCTGTTGTGTTGTCGCTTGTGTTGCAGCAATAGGCTGCGCTTGTGGTGGTGCTACGATCTGTTGTGGAGCTGCCTGTTGCGGAGCTAGTTGTTGCAGAGCTAACCTAGGCTGTGCATGCTGAGGGATTTGTTGTTGATTCTGATCCTGTCTAGGTGGACGTGGTCTCTCCTGAGTTCTACCTGTAGCAATATTATGTTTCAGGACTGGACAATCGTGTATATAATGACCTCGTTGTTTACAATAGTTGCATGTCCCTTTCGCAGGGCCTGCGGAATCACCCTTTTGATGACTATCGGCTGGAACTGACTGTGCAACAAGCATTTTCATTTTTGTATCTTTCATACGTCTTTGTTCGTGTTCTTGTTCTTCTCTAATTCTATTGTGGTGATATTGTAACATCTGTAGCATCTGTGATGGGGTATTACCTTGCCAGGTACTTTCGAATTTTAATACTCTATTCTTAACTTGTATCAGAGAATTTTCAACTAATTTTGTCACAAACAGATGTGGGTATGACTCACTACTGGCTTTTATGCCACTATTTATACCAAAACATTTTTCAAATCGGGAATAGAAATCACTAGTATCTTCGTCTGGCTTTTGTTTACAGGCTGAGATTGCACCCCAGTCTTCCTTTTTCGTAGTTAATAAACGTGTGGCAGTACCTGTATTAGTAATCCTGCTAGTGCTGTAGTCTTTTCCCCAAGCCCTGCTCCTGCAGCTCGGGCCTTTTCTTCGTTCTCTAATGCGGTCCAATCTATCTTTTGGTCTCCCACCTCCCATTCTTTTTCTTTGAGTTTCTCATAAACACCGGCGGGTAATAGGACTTTTAATATTTTCATAATGTCGGGGTAGGTATACTCTCCCATGAGTAACATGTCTTTTATCTCACGGTGGAAACCTGCTGGGTCCTTGTCATGGCTGGGTACTACTTTCTTCATCTCTAATAATTCTAATTTAGTTATAGGCGTGTACACAAACACGCGTGTAAAATTATCACCGGCACCTCTAATTGGGTGTACTTCGCGTAACGGGTTCTGTCTATCTATGTGATACATTTTTCTTCCCATTATGGGAACTGGAACGTGTTCTGGGCATACGAAATTTAAATATTGGTTTCGGGATTCTAGTATTTCTTTAATCAAATCAGTACCTGACCCTTTCCATATGTTCGTGAGTAGTTCTGTCAATATGTCAGGTAAGGGTCCTGGATCGGAGTGTTGGCTTTTATATAATATAAGGAGGTGTTGAATCATGTATATACTAGCTAAACGCTGTTCATATGGATCTAGATTCAGAAACGTGTGTGCAAGTACATCGTCATTGTATTCGCTGGGACTGTCAGCCCATTGTACTGCTGACCTGGCTAATTCTTGTTCGTCCATGGAATCGAGCATGTGGTACCCCCTTCGATCTCGGAGTAATTTATCAGCGGCTTGGAATAAGTGTTCGGGGGATTTTGTATTTAACATAGGGTTTGGAAAATGTCTATTATATTCTGGGCGTATTGGACGTACCGGATCATTAAAACCTCTGGCATTATTATGGGGTCTTCCTCTACCTACATAAGCTATCGTTTCTACTTGCTCTGACTCTTGCTCCTCCTCTTCTCTGTTCAGGTTAGCGGCGTCTACCTCTAATCTTTCTTCGTGTATTCGTTCTACTTCTTTGCGGATCTTTCGGTACATATCGACTATACATAACTGTTTATCATGTCTCCCTTCTGATATATTCTGACCCCAAGTGACAAGTTTTTGCATTTCTTCCGGATTTACCCCAGGCCGGTCTTGATTTCTGATTACACAGTTTATGAGGAAACGTAACAGTTGTCCCGGTACCTCCGCTTTCTGGTACTCCATGGCTCTGCTAATACTTTCAGGACTTCGCCCTGACTGGACAAAGTGATACATATTTTCTAAATGTGTAGTCATTCCTGGTAGCTTCGTTAAATATATTGCAGCTCGTCAAATACGTAATGATGACAGCAGCATTTCGTCCCGTTTACCGGGCACAGGATCATATCTACAATCTACTAGAAGTTCCTTAAGCATGTCGGGAGTTGCTAGTTTGGGCGTACGTTGGAGGGCTAAATCTCTAAGAGTCTGTTTATTTCGCGGCGGAGTGGCAAACATGTCTGTCGTACCTCCTGTAGCACCGTCTGAGGTGCTAGGCACGAAAGGATTCGTTGGGCGTAGGATAGAGATTGTAGATGCGGGAAAAACTGTAGAAACGGACGGGTCTGTTGGAACTTGTGTAGGAGTTTGTAATTGCGGGGATACAGACGGATGCTCTTGGTGTTGAACACCATCGGCAAGCGGTGTGGGTGGTATGGCATTAGCATACTCGGGAGCTGCGTCATCTAAATAGGACGAAAGAAAAACGTCCTTTGCTGTTTTGGGATGTGATTTGGGATGTGCTTTTATCGGAAACAATGGAGGTGGCAAGTCTTTTGGTATTTCCGGAGTAGCCTTAGGTAACCCTTCGGCCAGAAGTGGATACATACCATTCATAAGGGCGTTTCTTTGTCTATCTACTTGTTCTGATTTTACTCGGGTACCTTCCTCAAGTAATAGATGTTCTCGTGTTTTATTTGAATTCTCTCTACCTTTCTCTTCCTGTCTGCGTGCTTTTTCTGTACGTCTATATGATTCTTTACGCCATAATTCAATGGCATCTTTCTGTGACTGTCTGGCTTTCTTTTTCCATAATTCTTCTTCTACTCTCATGATGCAATCTGCATCCCAGGTCCCCGCTGCGGGCCATCTCTGACTCTCTGGTAATTCTTTTGTGTAGTCCACCCATAAATCAAGAAATAATACGGCATCTAGACCATGCTTATGATACATAAAATATCCTGGAGTATCCCTAGGTGGAATGGGAACAGCTTCTTCGAGTACACCTTTTCTAGTTTTGATCTCTCTTAGTTTCGAAAAGAGCGGCATTTTTAGATCTTGTTTCTAGAACACACTTTATACAAGAAAACACAATAATGAACAGTCATTCACACCACAATATATAGAACGTATTAAAACATTTAACGCTTAACAGTTTTAACGAACAATGATAACTAATAGAAAACTAGTTACTGACATTATACTGACACTAGATAATACTTATTTATATGCGAAACATACTATATTACTATATATACTGCTAAACAGTACAGATACACTGCTGAAACAGTGCAGACCGGATTTGTGTACCCAAACCCGTCTTGACCGGCACAGACTATGTGCACGTAAAATGCCTCCCCGGTAATGGTACTCACCGGGTAGCTCGGAACGGAAGGCCTCGGAACGGAACTGAAACTGGACCGGACTGGACTCGACTCGACTGGACTCGACTGGACTCGGAACTTCGGAACCTGGCGGGACTCTGTATACCTCGGATCTTGCTCTCTCAGCTAGGCTCTGGTCGGGATACTTCGCACTTCTCACCGCCTCGTCTGGGTGTTGATCGCAGCCTCAGTCGTCCCCGCTTGGCCGGAGGGAGATACAGGAAATCCTGCGGGTACGCGTTTTTGTCCGTTCAGCTGTGGCAGGAGACCGGGCCTGCAACGCACCGCCGGCGCGTGAGATGAGAAAGTGTCCCTATTCGGGCGCCAATTTATGTGGTAAATATTTCGTTACCGGTACTATTTTTTATGCGGTAAAGTCTATCAAGAATAACTCAGTAAATATAAGAGGCAGAATCCGTGGTATTAGAGGTTTAAAAATGCTTTACTCCTATAAAAAGGAAGACAATTCGAATTGTGGGCCTTCTATTCCATCACCACGAAAGTTCAGGAAGGAAGGGAGCATATATTATTAACAGATAGGCAGTTTTATAGAAAATACATTACAGTGAAACAGATGCAAGAGGCGTAACAGCTGATAAAAGGTGCATACGTAGCTAATAGAGGGCGTAATTCAAGAAACGTCATTAAACATGATGTCACAAGTGGGTGGATCCATAAAAGAATCCTGCAATGTCAGCAGAAATGTTTGGCAAAGATGCGCACGCAGCCGCATGACGTGTGATTGACGTGCAACTAGAGGGTGAAGGGGACTTGACATTTAGCTCTACATGTGGAGACAGAAGTCTGGGGTTATGTCAACCTAATTCCAAATCATATCTAATATCCTATGTTTAAAGAACTGTGTTATCCAAAAGGAAAGGTCCCTTAGGATAGAATCTTATTCTATACTGACTATACTGACTGTTAGTGCGTGTACAAGCGTCTAAGTGTCTACACTAGATGCGAGGGGGTAGGAATATTCCATGGTAACGGGGCTATGAATTACTTGCATGAGGACAGCGAGGCCTGGCCCCTTTGCATGGTAGCTGGAGGAATGTTTACCTAAACTACTAGACAGGAATGCATCGGATGAGGAGCGAAGGAGATAATCTCGAAGGTGAAATACAGTTTTTGGCAGGCGACAGGCTGGATCAGGCACCGTTAGCCGCGCAAGGAGTAAGACAAAGTTCATGGTCACAGATGCAGGCTCAGACTGGAGCTTTCAGAGGCAGAAGGCAGGAAAAGGCTTGATGACAGAATTCGGGCCTACTCGCCTGAATCTGTGAAATGTGGAAAGTGAACCACATAAAGTCGGTGGCCTTTCATACTTAGGAATGGAATATCTGACCCATTCATGGCGGATCTGAAAGAGGACATGTTGACGGTGGACGCACATATGTTTGCGTCTTCAGAACTGGAGCAGGAGGGAACATACATGTACTTATAGCATGCACATGGAGCCGTTGGGGTCTACGATAGGGGACATAACTGATCACAAAATTCATATTTCCTCAGCATAATGCCATGTCTGAACTGGGGTGGCGGAGAGAGTTAAAGAATGATGATGGATTAAACCCAGATCAGTTGACTGGGGGTGAGTGCTTGCAATGTTCAACACTCCATCTATCATCCCCTTTGGTTTTCCTTTGTTCGCCCTAAGTTGGCAGGGTATGCCCAGACGTGGGTCCCTTGCTCACTTTGCCACTGGATTCAAGATAGCCTGGCAGATGAGGGTTATGAACCCAAAACCGGTCCCAGGGTGCTTGTTTCCGGTCCAGGGAAGACATGGCTTGGCAGTTCGGGCTGGACTGTTCCCATGAGGCACAGGGTCAGACTGATTTGCATATGGCCATGTCTGAACTAGGGTGGCGGAGTGAGCTAAAGATTGATGATTGATTAAACCCAGATCAGTTGACTGGGGGTGAGTGCTTGCAATGTTCATCACTCCGTCTATCATCCCCTTTGCTTTCCCTTTGTTCACCCTAAGTTGGCAGGGTATGCCCAGACGTGGGTCCCTTGCTTACTTTGCCACTGGATTCATGATAGCCTGGCTGATGAGGGTTATGAACCCAAAACCGGTCCCAGGGAGCTTGTTTCCGGTCCAGGGAAGACATGGCTTAGCAGTTCGGGCTGGACTGTTCCCATGAGGCACATGGTCAGACTGATTTGCATATGGCAGTGTCTGTACTGGGATGGCGGAGTGAGCTAAAGAATGATGATGGATTGAACCCAGATCAGTTGACTGGGGGTGAGTGCTTGCAATGTTCAAAACTCCGTCCATCACCCCCTTTGGCTTTCCTTTGTTTGCCATAAGTTGGAAGGGTATGCCCAGACGTGGGTCCCTTGTTCACTTTTCCACTGGATTCAAGATAGCCTGCCTGATGAGGGTTATGAACCCGAAACCGGTCTCGGGGTGCTTGTTTACGGTCCAGGGAAGACATGGCTTGGCAGTTCGGACTGGACTTGTTCCCATGAGGCACAGGGACAGACTGATTTGCATATGGCCATGTCTGAACTGGGGGGGCGGAGTGAGGTAATGAATGATGATGGATTAAACCCAGGTCAGTTGGCTGGGGGTGAATGCTTGCAGTTCTCAACAGTCCGTCCATCACCCCCTTTGGCTTTCCTTTGTTTGCCATAAGTTGGAAGGGTATGCCCAGACGTGGGTCCCTTGTTCACTTTTCCACTGGATTCAAGATAGCCTGCCTGATGAGGGTTATGAACCCGAAACCGGTCTCAGGGTGCTTGTTTACGGTCCAGGGAAGACATGGCTTGGCAGTTCGGACTGGACTTGTTCCCATGAGGCACAGGGACAGACTGATTTGCATATGGCCATGTCTGAACTGGGGTGGCGGAGTGAGGTAATGAATGATGATGGATTAAACCCAGGTCAGTTGGCTGGGGGTGAATGCTTGCAGTGCTCAACAGTCCGTCCATCATCCCTTTTGGTTTTGCTTTGCTCGCCCTAAGTTGGCATGGTATGCCCCGACGTTGGTCCCTTGCTCAGTTTGCCACTGGATTCAAGATAGCCTGGCTGATGAGGGTTATGAACCCGAAACTGGATCCAGGATGCTTGTTTCCGGTCCAGGGAAGACACGGCTTGGCAGTTCAGGCTGGACTGTTCCCAAGAGGCACAGGGTCAGACTGATTTGCATATGGCCATGTCTGAACTAGGGAGGCGGAGTGAGCTAAATAATGGTGATGGATTAAACCCAGATCAGTTGAAAGGGGGTGAGAGCCTGCAATGTTCAACACTCCATCCATCATTCCCTGTGGTTTTGCGTTGTTCGCCCTAAGTTGGAAGGGTATGCCCAGATGTGGGTCCCTTGCTCACTTTGCCACTGGATTCAAGATAGCCTGGCTGATGAGGGTTATGAACCCGAAACCGGTCCCTGGGTGCTTGTTTCCGGTCCAGTGAAGACATGGCTTGGCAGTTCGGGCTGGTCTGTTCCTATGAGGCACAGGGTCAGACTGATTTGCATATGGCCATGTCTGAACTGGGGTGGCGGAGTGAGTTAAAGAATGATGATGGATTAAACCCAGATCAATTGACTGGGGGTGAGTGCTTGCAATTTTCAACACTCCGTCTATCATCCCCTTTGCTTTTCCTTTGTTCGCCCTAAGTTGGCAGGGTATGTCCAGACGTGGGTCCTTTGCTCACTTTGCCACTGGATTCACAAGATAGCCTGGCTGATGAGGGTTATGAACCCGAAACCGGTCCCAGGGAGCTTGTTTCCTGTCCAGGGAAGACATGGCTTGGCAGTTCGGGCTGGACTGTTCCCATGAGGCACATGGTCAGACTGATTTGCATATGGCAATGTCTGTACTGGGATGGCGGAGTGAGCTAAAGAATGATGATGGATTGAACCCAGATCAGTTGACTGGGGGTGAGTGCTTGCAATGTTCAACACTCCATCCATCATTCCCTGTGGTTTTGCTTTGTTCGCCCTAAGTTGGAAGGGTATGCCCAGATGTGGGTCCCTTGCTCACTTTGCCACTGGATTCAAGATAGCCTGGCTGATGAGGGTTATGAACCCGAAACCAGTCCCTGGGTGCTTGTTTCCGGTCCAGGGAAGACATGGCTTGGCAGTTCGGGCTGGTCTGTTCCCATGAGGCACAGGGTCTGACTGATTTGCACATGGCCATGTCTGAACTGGGGTGGCGGAGTGAGTTAAAGAATGATGATGGATTAAACCCAGATCAGTTGACTGGGAGTGAGTGCTTGCAATGTTCAACACTCCGTCTATCATCCCCTTTGGTTTTCCTTTGTTCGCTCTAAGTTGGCAGGGTATGCCCAGACGTGGGTCCCTTGCTCACTTTGCCACTGGATTCAAGATAGCATGGCTGATGAGGGTTATGAACCCGAAACCGGTCCCAGGGTGGTTGTTTCCGGTCCAGGGAAGACATGGCTTGGCAGTTCGGGATGGACTGTTCCCAATAGGCACAGGGTCAGACTGATTTGCATATGGCCATGTCGGAACTGGGGTGGCAGAGTGAGCTAAAGAATCATGATGGATTAAATCCAGATCAGCTGACAGGGGGTGAGTGCTTGCAATGTTCAAAACTCCGTCCATCACCTCCTTTGGGTTTCCTTTGTTCGCCCTAAGTTGGAAGGGTATGCCCAGACATTGGTCCCTTGCTCACTTTGCCACTAGATTCAAGATAGCCTGGCAGATGAGGGTTATGAACCCGAAACCGGTCCCAGGGTGCTTGTTTCCGGTCCAAGGAAGACATGGCTTCGCAGTTCGGACTGGACTTGTTCCCATGAGGCACAGGGTCAGACTGATTTGCATATGGACATGTCTGAACTGGGGTGGCGGAGTGAGCTAATGAATGATGATGGATTAAACCCAGATCAGTTGGCTGGGGGTGAGTGCTTGCAATGCTCAACACTCCGTCCATCATCCCCATTGGTTTTGCTTTGTGCGCCCTAAGTTGGCATGGTATGCCCAGACATTGGTCCCTTGCTCACTTTGCCACTAGATTCAAGATAGCCTGGCAGATGAGGGTTATGAACCCAAAACCGGTCCCAGGATGTTTGTTTCCGGTCCAGGGAAGACACGGCTTGGCAGTTTTGCGTGGACTTGTTCCCATGAGGCACAGGGTCAGACTGATATCCATATGGCCATGTCCGAACTGGGGTGGTGGAGTGAGCTAATGGATGATGATGGATTAAACCCAGATCAGTTGGCTGGGGGTGAGTGCTTGCAATGCTCAAAACTCCGTCCATCATCTCCTTTGGTTTTGCTTTGTGCGCCCTAAGTTGGCATGGTATGCCCAGACATTGGTCCCTTGCTCACTTTGCCACTGGATTCAAGATAGCCTGGCTGATGAGGGTTATGAACCCGAAACCGGTCCCAGGATGCTTGTTTCTGGTCCAGGGAAGACAAGGCTTGGCAGTTCGGGCTGGACTGTTCCCATGAGGCACAGGGTCAGACTGATTTGCATATGGCCATGTCTGAACTAGGGTGGCGGAGTGAGCTAAAGATTGATGATGGATTAAACCCAGATCAGTTGACTGGGGGTGAGTGCTTGCAATGTTCATCACTCCGTCTATCATCCCCTTTGCTTTCCCTTTGTTCACCCTAAGTTGGCAGGATATGCCCAGACGTGGGTCCCTTGCTTACTTTGCCACTGGATTCATGATAGCCTGGCTGATGAGGGTTATGAACCCGAAACCGGTCCCAGGGAGCTTGTTTCCGGTCCAGGGAAGACATGGCTTAGCAGTTCGGGCTGGACTGTTCCCATGAGGCACATGGTCAGACTGATTTGCGTATGGCAATGTCTGTACTGGGATGGCGGAGTGAGCTAAAGAATGATGATGGATTGAACCCAGATCAGTTGACTGGGGGTGAGTGCTTGCAATGTTCAACAGTCCTTTCATCATTCCCTGTGGTTTTGCTTTCTTCGCCCTAAGTTGGAAGGGTATGCCCAGATGTGGGTCCCTTGCTCACTTTGCCACTGGATTCAAGATAGCCAGGCATATGAGGACTATGAACCCGAAATCGGTCCCTAGGTGCTTGTTTCCGCTCCAGGGAAGA
Organism: Triturus cristatus; assembly: GCF_964204655.1. Taxonomy (NCBI): domain Eukaryota; kingdom Metazoa; phylum Chordata; class Amphibia; order Caudata; family Salamandridae; genus Triturus; species Triturus cristatus. Next base: position 429,255,981 of record NC_140579.1, on the reverse strand, counting down.
CATGGCTTGGCTATTCGGGCTGATCTGTTCCCATGAGGCACAGGGTCAGACTGATTTGCATATGGCCATGTCTGAACTGGGGTGGCGGAGTGAGTTAAAGAATGATGATGGATTAAACCCAGATCAGTTGACTGGGGGTGAGTGCTTGTAATGTTCAACACACCATCTATCATCCCCTTTGGTTTTCCTTTGTTCGCCCTAAGTTGGCAGGGTATGTCCAGACGTGGGTCCCTTGCTCACTTTGCCACTGGATTCAAGATAGCCTGGCTGATGAGGGTTATGAACCCAAAACCGGTCCCAGGGTGCTTGTTTCCGGTCCAGGGACGACATGGCTTGGCAGTTCGGGCTGGACTGTTCCCATGAGGCACAGGGTCAGACTGATTTGCATATGGCCATGTCTGAACTGGGGTGGCAGAGTGAGCTAAAGAATCATGATGGATTAAACCCAGATCAGTTGACTGGGGGTGAGTGCTTGCAATGTTCAAAACTCCGTCCATCACCCCCTTTGGATTTCCTTTGTTCGCTGTAAGTTGGAAGGGTATGCCCAGACGTGGGTCCTTTGCTCACTTTTCCACTGGATTTAAGATAGCCTGCCTGATGAGGGTTATGAACCCGAAACCTGTCCCAGGATGCTTGTTTCTGGTCCAGGGAAGATACGGCTTGGCAGTTCGGGCTGGACTGTTCACATGAGGCACTGGGTCAGACTGATTTGAATATGGCCATGTCTGACCTGGGGTGGCGGAGTGAGCTAAAGAATGATGATGGATTGAACCAACATTCAGTTGACTGGGGTGAGTGCTCGCAATGTTCAACACTCCGTCCATCATCCCCTTTGGTTTTCCTTTGTTTGCCCTAAGTTGGCAGGGTATGCCCAGACGTGGCTCCCATGCTCACTTTGCCACTGGATTCAAGATAGCCTGGCTGATGAGGGTTATGAACCCGAAACCGGTCCCAGGATGCTTGTTTCCGGTCCAGGGAAGACATGGCTTTGCAGTTCTGGCTGGACTGTTCCCATGAGGCACAGTTTCAGACTGATTGCATATGGCCATGTCTGAACTGGGTTGGCTTAGTGAGCTAAAGAATGATGATGGAATAAACCCAGATCAGTTAACTGGGGGTGAGTGCTTGTAATGTTCAACACTCCGTCCATCATCCCCTTTGGTTTTCCTTTGTTTGCCCTAAGTTGGCATGGTATGCCAAGACGTTGGTCCCTTGCTCAGTTTGCCACTGGATTCAAGATAGCCTGGCTGATGAGGGTTATGAACCCGAAACTGGTCCCAGGATTCTTGTTTCTTGTCCAGGGAAGACACGGCTTGGCAGTTCAGGCTGGACTGTTCCCATGAGGCACAGGATCAGACTGATTTGCATATGGCCATGTCTGAACTAGTGTGGCAGAGTGAGCTAAAGATTGATGATGGATTAAACCCAGATCAGTTGACTGGCAGTGAGTGCTTGCAATGTTCAACACTCCGTCCATCATCCCCTTTGCTTTCCCTTTGTTCACCCTAAGTTGGCAGGGTATGCCCAGACGTGGGTCCCTTGCTCACTTTGCCACTGGATTCAAGATAGCCTGGCTGATGAGGGTTATGAACCCAAAACCGGTCCCAGGGAGCTTGTTTCCGGTCCAGGGAAGACATGGCTTGGCAGTTCGGGCTGGGCTGTTTCCATGAGGCACATGGTCAGACTGATTCGCATATGGCAATGTCTGTACTGGGATGGCGGAGTGAGCTAAAGATTGATGATGGATTGAACCCAGATCAGTTGACTCGGGGTGAGTGCTTGCAATGTTCAACACTCCATCCATCATTCCCTGTGGTTTTGCTTTCTTCGCCCTAAGTTGGAAGGGTATGCCCAGATGTGGGTCCCTTGCTCACTTTGCCACTGGATTCAAGATAGCCAGGCTGATGAGGGTTATGAACCCGAAATCGGTCCCTGGGTGCTTGTTTCCGCTCCAGGGAAGACATGGCTTGGCTGTTCGGGCTGGTCTGTTCCCATGAGGCACAGGGTCAGATTGATTTGCATAATGCCATGTCTGAACTGGGGTGGCGGAGAGAGTTAAAGAATGATGATGGATTAAACCCAGATCAGTTGACTGGGGGTGAGTGCTTGCAATGTTCAACACTCCATCTATCATCCCCTTTGGTTTTCCTTTGTTCGCCCTAAGTTGGCAGGGTATGCCCAGACGTGGGTCCCTTGCTCACTTTGCCACTGGATTCAAGATAGCCTGGCAGATGAGGGTTATGAACCCAAAACCGGTCCCAGGGTGCTTGTTTCCGGTCCAGGGAAGACATGGCTTGGCAGTTCGGGCTGGACTGTTCCCATGAGGCACATGGTCAGACTGATTTGCATATGGCAATGTCTGTACTGGGATGGCGGAGTGAGCTAAAGATTGATGATGGATTGAACCCAGATCAGTTGACTCGGGGTGAGTGCTTGCAATGTTCAACACTCCATCCATCATTCCCTGTGGTTTTGCTTTCTTCGCCCTAAGTTGGAAGGGTATGCCCAGATGTGGGTCCCTTGCTCACTTTGCCACTGGATTCAAGATAGCCAGGCTGATGAGGGTTATGAACCCGAAACCGGTCCCAGGGTGGTTGTTTCCGGTCCAGGGAAGACATGGCTTGGCAGTTCGGACTGGACTTGTTCCCATGAGGCACAGGGTCAGACTGATTTGCATATGGACATGTCTGAACTGGGGTGGCGGAGTGAGCTAATGAATGATGATGGATTAAACCCAGATCAGTTGGCTGGGGGTGAGTGCTTGCAATGCTCAAAACTCCGTCCATCATCTCCTTTGGTTTTGCTTTGTGCGCCCTAAGTTGGCATGGTATGCCCAGACATTGGTCCCTTGCTCACTTTGCCACTAGATTCAAGATAGCCTGGCAGATGAGGGTTATGAACCCGAAACCGGTCCCAGGGTGCTTGTTTCCGGTCCAAGGAAGACATGGCTTGGCAGTTCGGACTGGACTTGTTCCCATGAGGCACAGGGTCAGACTGATTTGCATATGGACATGTCTGAACTGGGGTGGCGGAGTGAGCTAATGAATGATGATGGATTAAACCCAGATCAGTTGGCTGGGGGTGAGTGCTTGCAATGCTCAAAACTCCGTCCATCATCTCCTTTGGTTTTGCTTTGTGCGCCCTAAGTTGGCATGGTATGCCCAGACGTGGCTCCCTTGCTCACTTTGCCACTGGATTCAAGATAGCCTGGCTGATGAGGATTATGAACCCAAAACCGGTCCCAGGGAGCTTGTTTCCGGTCCAGGGAAGACATGGCTTGGCAGTTCGGGCTGGTCTGTTCCCATGAGGCACATGGTCAGACTGATTCGCATATGGCAATGTCTGTACTGGGATGGCGGAGTGAGCTAAAGATTGATGATGGATTGAACCCAGATCAGTTGACTCGGGGTGAGTGCTTGCAATGTTCAACACTCCATCCATCATTCCCTGTGGTTTTGCTTTCTTCGCCCTAAGTTGGAAGGGTATGCCCAGATGTGGGTCCCTTGCTCACTTTGCCACTGGATTCAAGATAGCCAGGCTGATGAGGGTTATGAACCCGAAATCGGTCCCTGGGTGCTTGTTTCCGCTCCAGGGAAGACATGGCTTGGCTGTTCGGGCTGGTCTGTTCCCATGAGGCACAGGGTCAGATTGATTTGCATAATGCCATGTCTGAACTGGGGTGGCGGAGAGAGTTAAAGAATGATGATGGATTAAACCCAGATCAGTTGACTGGGGGTGAGTGCTTGCAATGTTCAACACTCCATCTATCATCCCCTTTGGTTTTCCTTTGTTCGCCCTAAGTTGGCAGGGTATGCCCAGACGTGGGTCCCTTGCTCACTTTGCCACTGGATTCAAGATAGCCTGGCAGATGAGGGTTATGAACCCAAAACCGGTCCCAGGGTGCTTGTTTCCGGTCCAGGGAAGACATGGCTTGGCAGTTCGGGCTGGACTGTTCCCATGAGGCACAGGGTCAGACTGATTTGCATATGGCAATGTCTGTACTGGGATGGCGGAGTGAGCTAAAGATTGATGATGGATTGAACCCAGATCAGTTGACTCGGGGTGAGTGCTTGCAATGTTCAACACTCCATCCATCATTCCCTGTGGTTTTGCTTTCTTCGCCCTAAGTTGGAAGGGTATGCCCAGATGTGGGTCCCTTGCTCACTTTGCCACTGGATTCAAGATAGCCAGGCTGATGAGGGTTATGAACCCGAAACCGGTCCCAGGGTGGTTGTTTCCGGTCCAGGGAAGACATGGCTTGGCAGTTCGGACTGGACTTGTTCCCATGAGGCACAGGGTCAGACTGATTTGCATATGGACATGTCTGAACTGGGGTGGCGGAGTGAGCTAATGAATGATGATGGATTAAACCCAGATCAGTTGGCTGGGGGTGAGTGCTTGCAATGCTCAAAACTCCGTCCATCATCTCCTTTGGTTTTGCTTTGTGCGCCCTAAGTTAGCATGGTATGCCCAGACATTGGTCCCTTGCTCACTTTGCCACTAGATTCAAGATAGCCTGGCAGATGAGGGTTATGAACCCGAAACCGGTCCCAGGGTGCTTGTTTCCGGTCCAAGGAAGACATGGCTTGGCAGTTCGGACTGGACTTGTTCCCATGAGGCACAGGGTCAGACTGATTTGCATATGGACATGTCTGAACTGGGGTGGCGGAGTGAGCTAATGAATGATGATGGATTAAACCCAGATCAGTTGGCTGGGGGTGAGTGCTTGCAATGCTCAAAACTCCGTCCATCATCTCCTTTGGTTTTGCTTTGTGCGCCCTAAGTTGGCATGGTATGCCCAGACGTGGCTCCCTTGCTCACTTTGCCACTGGATTCAAGATAGCCTGGCTGATGAGGATTATGAACCCAAAACCGGTCCCAGGGAGCTTGTTTCCGGTCCAGGGAAGACATGGCTTGGCAGTTCGGGCTGGTCTGTTCCCATGAGGCACATGGTCAGACTGATTCGCATATGGCAATGTCTGTACTGGGATGGCGGAGTGAGCTAAAGATTGATGATGGATTGAACCCAGATCAGTTGACTCGGGGTGAGTGCTTGCAATGTTCAACACTCCATCCATCATTCCCTGTGGTTTTGCTTTCTTCGCCCTAAGTTGGAAGGGTATGCCCAGATGTGGGTCCCTTGCTCACTTTACCACTGGATTCAAGATAGCCAGGCTGATGAGGGTTATGAACCCGAAATCGGTCCCTGGGTGCTTGTGTCCGCTCCAGGGAAGACATGGCTTGGCTGTTCGGGCTGGTCTGTTCCCATGAGGCACAGGGTCAGATTGATTTGCATAATGCCATGTCTGAACTGGGGTGGCGGAGAGAGTTAAAGAATGATGATGGATTAAACCCAGATCAGTTGACTGGGGGTGAGTGCTTGCAATGTTCAACACTCCATCTATCATCCTCTTTGGTTTTCCTTTGTTCGCCCTAAGTTGGCAGGGTATGCCCAGACGTGGGTCCCTTGCTCACTTTGCCACTGGATTCAAGATAGCCTGGCAGATGAGGGTTATGAACCCAAAACCGGTCCCAGGGTGCTTGTTTCCGGTCCAGGGAAGACATGGCTTGGCAGTTCGGGCTGGACTGTTCCCATGAGGCACAGGGTCAGACTGATTTGCATATGGCCATGTCTGAACTAGGGTGGCGGAGTGAGCTAAAGATTGATGATGGATTAAACCCAGATCAGTTGACTGGGGGTGAGTGCTTGCAATGTTCATCACTCCGTCTATCATCCCCTTTGCTTTCCCTTTGTTCACCCTAAGTTGGCAGGGTATGCCCAGACGTGGGTCCCTTGCTTACTTTGCCACTGGATTCATGATAGCCTTGCTGATGAGGGTTATGAACCCGAAACCGGTCCCAGGGAGCTTGTTTACGGTCCAGGGAAGACATGGCTTAGCAGTTCGGGCTGGACTGTTCCCATGAGGCACATGGTCAGACTGATTTGCATATGGCAATGTCTGTACTGGGATGGCGGAGTGAGCTAAAGAATGATGATGGATTGAACCCAGATCAGTTGACTGGGGGTGAGTGCTTGCAATGTTCAACAGTCCTTCCATCATTCCCTGTGGTTTTGCTTTCTTCGCCCTAAGTTGGAAGGGTATGCCCAGATGTGGGTCCCTTGCTCACTTTGCCACTGGATTCAAGATAGCCAGGCATATGAGAGCTATGAACCCGAAATCGGTCACTAGGTGCTTGTTTCCGCTCCAGGGAAGACATGGCTTGGCTGTTCGGGCTGATCTGTTCCCATGAGGCACAGGGTCAGACTGATTTGCATATGGCCATGTCTGAACTGGGGTGGCGGAGTGAGTTAAAGAATGATGATGGATTAAACCCAGATAAGTTGACTGGGGGTGAGTGCTTGCAATGTTCAACACTCCATCGATCATCCCCTTTGGTTTTCCTTTGTTCGCCCTAAGTTGGCAGGGTATGCCCAGACGTGGGTCCCTTGCTCACTTTGCCACTGGATTCAAGATAGCCTGGCTGATGAGGGTTATGAACCCCAAACCGGTCCCAGGGTGCTTGTTTCCGGTCCAGGGAAGACATGGCTTGGCAGTTCGGGCTGGACTGTTCCCATGAGGCACAGGGTCAGACTGATTTGCATATGGCCATATCTGAACTGGGGTGGCAGAGTGAGCTAAAGAATCATGATGGATTAAACCCAGATCAGTTGACTGGGGGTGAGTGCTTGCAATGTTCAAAACTCCGTCCATCACCCCCTTTGGGTTTCGTTTGTTCGCTGTAAGTTGGAAGGGTATGCCCAGACGTGGGTCCTTTGCTCACTTTTCCACTGGATTCAAGATAGCCTGCCTGATGAGGGTTATGAACACGAAACCGGTCCCAGGATGCTTGTTTCTGGTCCAGGGAAGATACGGCTTGGCAGTTCGGGCTGGACTGTTCACATGAGGCACAGGGTCAGACTGATTTGAATATGGCCATGTCTGACCTGGGGTGGCGGAGTGAGCTAAAGAATGATGATGGATTGAACCAACATTCAGTTGACTGGGGTGAGTGCTTGCAATGTTCAACACTCCGTCCATCATCCCCTTTGGTTTTCCTTTGTTTGCCCTAAGTTGGCAGGGTATGCCCAGACGTGGTTCCCTTGCTCACTTTGCCACTGGATTCAAGATAGCCTGGCTGATGAGGGTTATGAACCTGAAACCGGTCCGGGGATGCTTGTTTCAGGTCCAGGGAAGACATGTCTTTGCAGTTCTGGCTGGACTGTTCCCATGAGGCACAGTTTCAGACTGATTTGCATATGGCAATGTCTGAACTGGGTTAGCTTAGTGAGCTAAAGAATGATGATGGATTAAACCCAGATCAGTTAACTGGGGGTGAGTGCTTGTAATGTTCAACACTCCGTCCATCATCCCCTTTGGTTTTCCTTTGTTTGCCCTAAGTTGGCATGGTATGCCAAGACGTTGGTCCCTTGCTCAGTTTGCCACTGGATTCAAGATAGCCTCGCTGATGAGGGTTATGAACCCGAAACCGGTCCCAGGATGCTTGTTTCTTGCCCAGGGAAGACACGGCTTGGCAGTTCAGGCTGGACTGTTCCCATGAGGCACAGGGTCAGACTGATTTGCATATGGCCATGTCTGAACTAGGGTGGCAAAGTGAGCTAAAGATTGATGATGGATTAAACCCAGATCAGTTGACTGGCGGTGAGTGCTTGCAATGTTCAACACTCCGTCCATCATCCCCTTTGCTTTCCCTTTGTTCACCCTAAGTTGGCAGGGTATGCCCAGACGTGGGTCCCTTGCTCACTTTGCCACTGGATTCAAGATAGCCTGGCTGATGAGGGTTATGAACCCGAAACCAGTCCCTGGGTGCTTGTTTCCGGTCCAGGGAAGACATGGCTTGGCAGTTCGGGCTGGTCTGTTCCCATGAGGCACAGGGTCTGACTGATTTGCATATGGCCATGTCTGAACTGGGGTGGCGGAGTGAGTTAAAGAATGATGATGGATTAAACCCAGATCAGTTGACTGGGAGTGAGTGCTTGCAATGTTCAACACTCCGTCTATCATCCCCTTTGGTTTTCCTTTGTTCGCTCTAAGTTGGCAGGGTATGCCCAGACATGGGTCCCTTGCTCACTTTGCCACTGGATTCAAGATAGCATGGCTGATGAGGGTTATGAACCCGAAACCGGTCCCAGGGTGGTTGTTTCCGGTCCAGGGAAGACATGGCTTGGCAGTTCGGGATGGACTGTTCCCAATAGGCACAGGGTCAGACTGATTTGCATATGGCCATGTCGGAACTGGGGTGGCAGAGTGAGCTAAAGAATCATGATGGATTAAAGCCAGATCAGCTGACAGGGGGTGAGTGCTTGCAATGTTCAAAACTCCGTCCATCACCTCCTTTGGGTTTCCTTTGTTCGCCCTAAGTTGGAAGGGTATGCCCAGACATGGGTCCCTTGCTCACTTTTCCACTGGATTCAAGATAGCCTGCCTGATGAGGGTTATGAACCCGAAACCGGTCCCAGGGTGCTTGTTTCCGGTCCAAGGAAGACATGGCTTGGCAGTTCGGACTGGACTTGTTCCCATGAGGCACAGGGTCAGACTGATTTGCATATGGACATGTCTGAACTGGGGTGGCGGAGTGAGCTAATGAATGATGATGGATTAAACCCAGATCAGTTGGCTGGGGGTGAGTGCTTGCAATGCTCAACACTCCGTCCATCATCCCCATTGGTTTTGCTTTGTGCGCCCTAAGTTGGCATGGTATGCCCAGACATTGGTCCCTTGCTCACTTTGCCACTAGATTCAAGATAGCCTGGCAGATGAGGGTTATGAACCCAAAACCGGTCCCAGGATGTTTGTTTCCGGTCCAGGGAAGACACGGCTTGGCAGTTTTGCGTGGACTTGTTCCCATGAGGCACAGGGTCAGACTGATATCCATATGGCCATGTCTGAACTGGGGTGGTGGAGTGAGCTAATGGATGATGATGGATTAAACCCAGATCAGTTGGCTGGGGGTGAGTGCTTGCAATGCTCAAAACTCCGTCCATCATCTCCTTTGGTTTTGCTTTGTGCGCCCTAAGTTGGCATGGTATGCCCAGACATTGGTCCCTTGCTCACTTTGCCACTGGATTCAAGATAGCCTGGCTGATGAGGGTTATGAACCCGAAACCGGTCCCAGGATGCTTGTTTCTGGTCCAGGGAAGACAAGGCTTGGCAGTTCGGGCTGGACTGTTCCCATGAGGCACAGGGTCAGACTGATTTGCATATGGCCATGTCTGAACTAGGGTGGCGGAGTGAGCTAAAGATTGATGATGGATTAAACCCAGATCAGTTGACAGGGGGTGAGTGCTTGCAATGTTCATCACTCCGTCTATCATCCCCTTTGCTTTCCCTTTGTTCACCCTAAGTTGGCAGGATATGCCCAGACGTGGGTCCCTTGCTTACTTTGCCACTGGATTCATGATAGCCTGGCTGATGAGGGTTATGAACCCGAAACCGGTCCCAGGGAGCTTGTTTCCGGTCCAGGGAAGACATGGCTTAGCAGTTCGGGCTGGACTGTTCCCATGAGGCACATGGTCAGACTGATTTGCATATGGCAATGTCTGTACTGGGATGGCGGAGTGAGCTAAAGAATGATGAGGGATTGAACCCAGATCAGTTGACTGGGGGTGAGTGCTTGCAATGTTCAACAGTCCTTCCATCATTCCCTGTGGTTTTGCTTTCTTTGCCCTAAGTTGGAAGGGTATGCCCAGATGTGGGTCCCTTGCTCACTTTGCCACTGGATTCAAGATAGCCAGGCATATGAGGACTATGAACCCGAAATCGGTCCCTAGGTGCTTGTTTCCGCTCCAGGGAAGACATGGCTTGGCTATTCGGACTGATCTGTTCCCATGAGGCACAGGGTCAGACTGATTTGCATATGGCCATGTCTGAACTGGGGTGGCGGAGTGAGTTAAAGAATGATGATGGATTAAACCCAGATCAGTTGACTGGGGGTGAGTGCTTGCAATGTTCAACACACCATCTATCATCCCCTTTGGTTTTCCTTTGTTCGCCCTAAGTTGGCAGGGTATGCCCAGACGTGGGTCCCTTGCTCACTTTGCCACTGGATTCAAGATAGCCTGGCTGATGAGGGTTATGAACCCAAAACCGGTCCCAGGGTGCTTGTTTCCGGTCCAGGGACGACATGGCTTGGCAGTTCGGGCTGGACTGTTCCCATGAGGCACAGGGTCAGACTGATTTGCATATGGCCATGTCTGAACTGGGGTGGCAGAGTGAGCTAAAGAATCATGATGGATTAAACCCAGATCAGTTGACTGGGGGTGAGTGCTTGCAATGTTCAAAACTCCGTCCATCACCCCCTTTGAATTTCCTTTGTTCGCTGTAAGTTGGAAGGGTATGCCCAGACGTGGGTCCTTTGCTCACTTTTCCACTGGATTTAAGATAGCCTGCCTGATGAGGGTTATGAACCCGAAACCGGTCCCAGGATGCTTGTTTCTGGTCCAGGGAAGATACGGCTTGGCAGTTCGGGCTGGACTGTTCACATGAGGCACTGGGTCAGACTGATTTGAATATGGCCATGTCTGACCTGGGGTGGCGGAGTGAGCTAAAGAATGATGATGGATTGAACCAACATTCAGTTGACTGGGGTGAGTGCTTGCAATGTTCAACACTCCGTCCATCATCCCCTTTGGTTTTCCTTTGTTTGCCCTAAGTTGGCAGGGTATGCCCAGACGTGGCTCCCTTGCTCACTTTGCCACTGGATTCAAGATAGCCTGGCTGATGAGGGTTATGAACCCGAAACCGGTCCCAGGATGCTTGTTTCCGGTCCAGGGAAGACATGGCTTTGCAGTTCTGGCTGGACTGTTCCCATGAGGCACAGTTTCAGACTGATTTGCATATGGCCATGTCTGAACTGTGTTGGCTTAGTGAGCTAAAGAATGATGATGGAATAAACCCAGATCAGTTAACTGGGGGTGAGTGCTTGTAATGTTCAACACTCCGTCCATCATCCCCTTTGGTTTTCCTTTGTTTGCCCTAAGTTGGCATGGTATGCCAAGACGTTGGTCCCTTGCTCAGTTTGCCACTGGATTCAAGATAGCCTGGCTGATGAGGGTTATGAACCCGAAACTGGTCCCAGGATTCTTGTTTCTTGTCCAGGGAAGACACGGCTTGGCAGTTCAGGCTGGACTGTTCCCATGAGGCACAGGATCAGACTGATTTGCATATGGCCATGTCTGAACTAGTGTGGCAGAGTGAGCTAAAGATTGATGATGGATTAAACCCAGATCAGTTGACTGGCGGTGAGTGCTTGCAATGTTCAACACTCCGTCCATCATCCCCTTTGCTTTCCCTTTGTTCACCCTAAGTTGGCAGGGTATGCCCAGACGTGGGTCCCTTGCTCACTTTGCCACTGGATTCAAGATAGCCTGGCTGATGAGGGTTATGAACCCAAAACCGGTCCCAGGGAGCTTGTTTCCGGTCCAGGGAAGACATGGCTTGGCAGTTCGGGCTGGGCTGTTCCCATGAGGCACATGGTCAGACTGATTCGCATATGGCAATGTCTGTACTGGGATGGCGGAGTGAGCTAAAGATTGATGATGGATTGAACCCAGATCAGTTGACTCGGGGTGAGTGCTTGCAATGTTCAACACTCCATCCATCATTCCCTGTGGTTTTGCTTTCTTCGCCCTAAGTTGGAAGGGTATGCCCAGATGTGGGTCCCTTGCTCACTTTGCCACTGGATTCAAGATAGCCAGGCTGATGAGGGTTATGAACCCGAAATCGGTCCCTGGGTGCTTGTTTCCGCTCCAGGGAAGACATGGCTTGGCTGTTCGGGCTGGTCTGTTCCCATGAGGCACAGGGTCAGATTGATTTGCATAATGCCATGTCTGAACTGGGGTGGCGGAGAGAGTTAAAGAATGATGATGGATTAAACCCAGATCAGTTGACTGGGGGTGAGTGCTTGCAATGTTCAACACTCCATCTATCATCCCCTTTGGTTTTCCTTTGTTCGCCCTAAGTTGGCAGGGTATGCCCAGACGTGGGTCCCTTGCTCACTTTGCCACTGGATTCAAGATAGCCTGGCAGATGAGGGTTATGAACCCAAAACCGGTCCCAGGGTTCTTGTTTCCGGTCCAGGGAAGACATGGCTTGGCAGTTCGGGCTGGACTGTTCCCATGAGGCACATGGTCAGACTGATTTGCATATGGCAATGTCTGTACTGGGATGGCGGAGTGAGCTAAAGAATGATGATGGATTGAACCCAGATCAGTTGACTGGGGGTGAGTGCTTGCAATGTTCAACAGTCCTTCCATCATTCCCTGTGGTTTTCCTTTGTTCGCTCTAAGTTGGCAGGGTATGCCCAGACGTGGGTCCCTTGCTCACTTTGCCACTGGATTCAAGATAGCATGGCTGATGAGGGTTATGAACCCGAAACCGGTCCCAGGGTGGTTGTTTCCGGTCCAGGGAAGACATGGCTTGGCAGTTCGGGATGGACTGTTCCCAATAGGCACAGGGTCAGACTGATTTGCATATGGCCATGTCGTAACTGGGGTGGCAGAGTGAGCTAAAGAATCATGATGGATTAAAGCCAGATCAGTTGGCTGGGGTTGAGTGCTTGCAATGCTCAAAACTCCGTCCATCATCTCCTTTGGTTTTGCTTTGTGCGCCCTAAGTTGGCATGGTATGCCCAGACATTGGTCCCTTGCTCACTTTGCCACTAGATTCAAGATAGCCTGGCAGATGAGGGTTATGAACCCGAAACCGGTCCCAGGGTGCTTGTTTCCGGTCCAAGGAAGACATGGCTTGGCAGTTCGGACTGGACTTGTTCCCATGAGGCACAGGGTCAGACTGATTTGCATATGGACATGTCTGAACTGGGGTGGCGGAGTGAGCTAATGAATGATGATGGATTAAACCCAGATCAGTTGGCTGGGGGTGAGTGCTTGCAATGCTCAAAACTCCGTCCATCATCTCCTTTGGTTTTGCTTTGTGCGCCCTAAGTTGGCATGGTATGCCCAGACATTGGTCCCTTGCTCACTTTGCCACTGGATTCAAGATAGCCTGGCTGATGAGGGTTATGAACCCGAAACCGGTCCCAGGATGCTTGTTTCCGGTCCAGGGAAGACAAGGCTTGGCAGTTCGGGCTGGACTGTTCCCATGAGGCGCAGGGTCAGACTGATTTGCATATGGCCATGTCTGAACTAGGGTGGCGGAGTGAGCTAAAGATTGATGATGGATTAAACCCAGATCAGTTGACTGGGGGTGAGTGCTTGCAATGTTCATCACTCCGTCTATCATCCCCTTTGCTTTCCCTTTGTTCACCCTAAGTTGGCAGGATATGCCCAGACGTGGGTCCCTTGCTTACTTTGCCACTGGATTCATGATAGCCTGGCTGATGAGGGTTATGAACCCGAAACCGGTCCCAGGGAGCTTGTTTCCGGTCCAGGGAAGACATGGCTTAGCAGTTCGGGCTGGACTGTTCCCATGAGGCACATGGTCAGACTGATTTGCATATGGCAATGTCTGTACTGGGATGGCGGAGTGAGCTAAAGAATGATGAGGGATTGAACCCAGATCAGTTGACTGGGGGTGAGTGCTTGCAATGTTCAACAGTCCTTCCATCATTCCCTGTGGTTTTGCTTTCTTCGCCCTAAGTTGGAAGGGTATGCCCAGATGTGGGTCCCTTGCTCACTTTGCCACTGGATTCAAGATAGCCAGGCATATGAGGGCTATGAACCCGAAATCGGTCCCTAGGTGCTTGTTTCCGCTCCAGGGAAGACATGGCTTGGCTATTCGGGCTGATCTGTTCCCATGAGGCACAGGGTCAGACTGATTTGCATATGGCCATGTCTGAACTGGGGTGGCGGAGTGAGTTAAAGAATGATGATGGATTAAACCCAGATCAGTTGACTGGGGGTGAGTGCTTGCAATGTTCAACACTCCATCTATCATCCCCTTTGGTTTTCCTTTGTTCGCCCTAAGTTGGCAGGGTATGCCCAGACGTGGGTCCCTTGCTCACTTTGCCACTGGATTCAAGATAGCCTGGCTGATGAGGGTTATGAACCCAAAACCGGTCCCAGGGTGCTTGTTTCCAGTCCAGGGACGACATGGCTTGGCAGTTCGGGCTGGACTGTTCCCATGAGGCACAGGGTCAGACTGATTTGCATATGGCCATGTCTGAACTGGGGTGGCAGAGTGAGCTAAAGAATCATGATGGATTAAACCCAGATCAGTTGACTGGGGGTGAGTGCTTGCAATGTTCAAAACTCCGTCCATCACCCCCTTTGGTTTTCCTTTGCTCGCCCTAAGTTGGCAGGGTATGCCCAGACGTGGGTCCCTTGCTCACTTTTCCACTGGATTTAAGATAGCCTGCCTGATGAGGGTTATGAACCCGAAACCGGTCCCAGGATGCTTGTTTCTGGTCCAGGGAAGATACGGCTTGGCAGTTCGGGCTGGACTGTTCACATGAGGCACTGGGTCAGACTGATTTGAATATGGCCATGTCTGACCTGGGGTGGCGGAGTGAGCTAAAGAATGATGATGGATTGAACCAACATTCAATTGACTGGGGTGAGTGCTTGCAATGTTTAACACTCCGTCCATCATCCCCTTTGGTTTTCCTTTGTTTGCCCTAAGTTGGCAGGGTATGCCCAGACGTGGCTCCCTTGCTCACTTTGCCACTGGATTCAAGATAGCCTGGCTGATGAGGGTTATGAACCCGAAACCGGTCCCAGGATGCTTGTTTCCGGTCCAGGGAAGACATGGCTTTGCAGTTCTGGCTGGACTGTTCCCATGAGGCACAGTTTCAGACTGATTTGCATATGGCCATGTCTGAACTGGGTTGGCTTAGTGAGCTAAAGAATGATGATGGATTAAACCCAGATCAGTTAACTGGGGGTGAGTGCTTGTAATGTTCAACACTCCGTCCATCATCCCCTTTGGTTTTCCTTTGTTTGCCCTAAGTTGGCATGGTATGCCAAGACGTTGGTCCCTTGCTCAGTTTGCCACTGGATTCAAGATAGCCTGGCTGATGAGGGTTATGAACCCGAAACTTTTCCCAGGATGCTTGTTTCTTGTCCAGGGAAGACACGGCTTGGCAGTTCAGGCTGGACTGTTCCCATGAGGCACAGGATCAGACTGATTTGCATATGGCCATGTCTGAACTAGGGTGGCAGAGTGAGCTAAAGATTGATGATGGATTAAACCCAGATCAGTAGACTGGCGGTGAGTGCTTGCAATGTTCAACACTCCGTCCATCATCCCCTTTGCTTTCCCTTTGTTCACCCTAAGTTGGCAGGGTATGCCCAGACGTGGGTCCCTTGCTCACTTTGCCACTGGATTCAAGATAGCCTGGCTGATGAGGATTATGAACCCAAAACCGGTCCCAGGGAGCTTGTTTCCGGTCCAGGGAAGACATGGCTTGGCAGTTCGGGCTGGTCTGTTCCCATGAGGCACATGGTCAGACTGATTCGCATATGGCAATGTCTGTACTGGGATGGCGGAGTGAGCTAAAGATTGATGATGGATTGAACCCAGATCAGTTGACTCGGGGTGAGTGCTTGCAATGTTCAATACTCCATCCATCATTCCCTGTGGTTTTGCTTTCTTCGCCCTAAGTTGGAAGGGTATGCCCAGATGTGGGTCCCTTGCTCACTTTACCACTGGATTCAAGATAGCCAGGCTGATGAGGGTTATGAACCCGAAATCGGTTCCTGGGTGCTTGTTTCCGCTCCAGGGAAGACATGGATTGGCTGTTCGGGCTGGTCTGTTCCCATGAGGCACAGGGTCAGATTGATTTGCATAATGCCATGTCTGAACTGGGGTGGCGGAGAGAGTTAAAGAATGATGATGGATTAAACCCAGATCAGTTGACTGGGGGTGAGTGCTTGCAATGTTCAACACTCCATCTATCATCCTCTTTGGTTTTCCTTTGTTCGCCCTAAGTTGGCAGGGTATGCCCAGACGTGGGTCCCTTGCTCACTTTGCCACTGGATTCAAGATAGCCTGGCAGATGAGGGTTATGAACCCAAAACCGGTCCCAGGGTGCTTGTTTCCGGTCCAGGGAAGGCATGGCTTGGCAGTTCGGGCTGGACTGTTCCCATGAGGCACAGGGTCAGACTGATTTGCATATGGCCATGTCTGAACTAGGGTGGCGGAGTGAGCTAAAGATTGATGATGGATTAAACCCAGATCAGTTGACTGGGGGTGAGTGCTTGCAATGTTCATCACTCCGTCTATCATCCCCTTTGCTTTCCCTTTGTTCACCCTAAGTTGGCAGGGTATGCCCAGACGTGGGTCCCTTGCTTACTTTGCCACTGGATTCATGATAGCCTTGCTGATGAGGGTTATGAACCCGAAACCGGTCCCAGGGTGGTTGTTTCCGGTCCAGGGAAGACATGGCTTGGCAGTTCGGGATGGACTGTTCCCAATAGGCACAGGGTCAGACTGATTTGCATATGGCCATGTCGGAACTGGGGTGGCAGAGTGAGCTAAAGAATCATGATGGATTAAAGCCAGATCAGCTGACAGGGGGTGAGTGCTTGCAATGTTCAAAACTCCGTCCATCACCTCCTTTGGGTTTCCTTTGTTCGCCCTAAGTTGGAAGGGTATGCCCAGACATGGGTCCCTTGCTCACTTTTCCACTGGATTCAAGATAGCCTGCCTGATGAGGGTTATGAACCCGAAACCGGTCCCAGGGTGCTTGTTTCCGGTCCAAGGAAGACATGGCTTGGCAGTTCGGACTGGACTTGTTCCCATGAGGCACAGGGTCAGACTGATTTGCATATGGACATGTCTGAACTGGGGTGGCGGAGTGAGCTAATGAATGATGATGGATTAAACCCAGATCAGTTGGCTGGGGGTGAGTGCTTGCAATGCTCAACACTCCGTCCATCATCCCCATTGGTTTTGCTTTGTGCGCCCTAAGTTGGCATGGTATGCCCAGACATTGGTCCCTTGCTCACTTTGCCACTAGATTCAAGATAGCCTGGCAGATGAGGGTTATGAACCCAAAACCGGTCCCAGGATGTTTGTTTCCGGTCCAGGGAAGACACGGCTTGGCAGTTTTGCGTGGACTTGTTCCCATGAGGCACAGGGTCAGACTGATATCCATATGGCCATGTCTGAACTGGGGTGGTGGAGTGAGCTAATGGATGATGATGGATTAAACCCAGATCAGTTGGCTGGGGGTGAGTGCTTGCAATGCTCAAAACTCCGTCCATCATCTCCTTTGGTTTTGCTTTGTGCGCCCTAAGTTGGCATGGTATGCCCAGACATTGGTCCCTTGCTCACTTTGCCACTGGATTCAAGATAGCCTGGCTGATGAGGGTTATGAACCCGAAACCGGTCCCAGGATGCTTGTTTCTGGTCCAGGGAAGACAAGGCTTGGCAGTTCGGGCTGGACTGTTCCCATGAGGCACAGGGTCAGACTGATTTGCATATGGCCATGTCTGAACTAGGGTGGCGGAGTGAGCTAAAGATTGATGATGGATTAAACCCAGATCAGTTGACAGGGGGTGAGTGCTTGCAATGTTCATCACTCCGTCTATCATCCCCTTTGCTTTCCCTTTGTTCACCCTAAGTTGGCAGGATATGCCCAGACGTGGGTCCCTTGCTTACTTTGCCACTGGATTCATGATAGCCTGGCTGATGAGGGTTATGAACCCGAAACCGGTCCCAGGGAGCTTGTTTCCGGTCCAGGGAAGACATGGCTTAGCAGTTCGGGCTGGACTGTTCCCATGAGGCACATGGTCAGACTGATTTGCATATGGCAATGTCTGTACTGGGATGGCGGAGTGAGCTAAAGAATGATGAGGGATTGAACCCAGATCAGTTGACTGGGGGTGAGTGCTTGCAATGTTCAACAGTCCTTCCATCATTCCCTGTGGTTTTGCTTTCTTTGCCCTAAGTTGGAAGGGTATGCCCAGATGTGGGTCCCTTGCTCACTTTGCCACTGGATTCAAGATAGCCAGGCATATGAGGACTATGAACCCGAAATCGGTCCCTAGGTGCTTGTTTCCGCTCCAGGGAAGACATGGCTTGGCTATTCGGGCTGATCTGTTCCCATGAGGCACAGGGTCAGACTGATTTGCATATGGCCATGTCTGAACTGGGGTGGCGGAGTGAGTTAAAGAATGATGATGGATTAAACCCAGATCAGTTGACTGGGGGTGAGTGCTTGCAATGTTCAACACACCTTCTATCATCCCCTTTGGTTTTCCTTTGTTCGCCCTAAGTTGGCAGGGTATGCCCAGACGTGGGTCCCTTGCTCACTTTGCCACTGGATTCAAGATAGCCTGGCTGATGAGGGTTATGAACCCAAAACCGGTCCCAGGGTGCTTGTTTCCGGTCCAGGGACGACATGGCTTGGCAGTTCGGGCTGGACTGTTCCCATGAGGCACAGGGTCAGACTGATTTGCATATGGCCATGTCTGAACTGGGGTGGCAGAGTGAGCTAAAGAATCATGATGGATTAAACCCAGATCAGTTGACTGGGGGTGAGTGCTTGCAATGTTCAAAACTCCGTCCATCACCCCCTTTGAATTTCCTTTGTTCGCTGTAAGTTGGAAGGGTATGCCCAGACGTGGGTCCTTTGCTCACTTTTCCACTGGATTTAAGATAGCCTGCCTGATGAGGGTTATGAACCCGAAACCGGTCCCAGGATGCTTGTTTCTGGTCCAGGGAAGATACGGCTTGGCAGTTCGGGCTGGACTGTTCACATGAGGCACTGGGTCAGACTGATTTGAATATGGCCATGTCTGACCTGGGGTGGCGGAGTGAGCTAAAGAATGATGATGGATTGAACCAACATTCAGTTGACTGGGGTGAGTGCTTGCAATGTTCAACACTCCGTCCATCATCCCCTTTGGTTTTCCTTTGTTTGCCCTAAGTTGGCAGGGTATGCCCAGACGTGGCTCCCTTGCTCACTTTGCCACTGGATTCAAGATAGCCTGGCTGATGAGGGTTATGAACCCGAAACCGGTCCCAGGATGCTTGTTTCCGGTCCAGGGAAGACATGGCTTTGCAGTTCTGGCTGGACTGTTCCCATGAGGCACAGTTTCAGACTGATTTGCATATGGCCATGTCTGAACTGTGTTGGCTTAGTGAGCTAAAGAATGATGATGGAATAAACCCAGATCAGTTAACTGGGGGTGAGTGCTTGTAATGTTCAACACTCCGTCCATCATCCCCTTTGGTTTTCCTTTGTTTGCCCTAAGTTGGCATGGTATGCCAAGACGTTGGTCCCTTGCTCAGTTTGCCACTGGATTCAAGATAGCCTGGCTGATGAGGGTTATGAACCCGAAACTGGTCCCAGGATTCTTGTTTCTTGTCCAGGGAAGACACGGCTTGGCAGTTCAGGCTGGACTGTTCCCATGAGGCACAGGATCAGACTGATTTGCATATGGCCATGTCTGAACTAGTGTGGCAGAGTGAGCTAAAGATTGATGATGGATTAAACCCAGATCAGTTGACTGGCGGTGAGTGCTTGCAATGTTCAACACTCCGTCCATCATCCCCTTTGCTTTCCCTTTGTTCACCCTAAGTTGGCAGGGTATGCCCAGACGTGGGTCCCTTGCTCACTTTGCCACTGGATTCAAGATAGCCTGGCTGATGAGGGTTATGAACCCAAAACCGGTCCCAGGGAGCTTGTTTCCGGTCCAGGGAAGACATGGCTTGGCAGTTCGGGCTGGGCTGTTCCCATGAGGCACATGGTCAGACTGATTCGCATATGGCAATGTCTGTACTGGGATGGCGGAGTGAGCTAAAGATTGATGATGGATTGAACCCAGATCAGTTGACTCGGGGTGAGTGCTTGCAATGTTCAACACTCCATCCATCATTCTGTGGAAATATGGATTTTTCTGGTCAGTTATGTCCCCTATCTTGGACCCCAACGGTTCTATGTGCATGTCACAAGTACATGTATGTTCCCTCCAGTTCCAGTTATGAAGACGCAAATACATGTGCGTCCACCGTCAACATGTCCTCTGTCAGATCCGCCATGAATAGGCCGGATATTCCATTCCTAAATATGAAAGGCCACCGGTTTTATATGGTTCACTTATGCCATTTTACAGTCCAGGCAAGTAGGCCCTGATTCTGTCATCAAACTCTTCTTGCCTTCTGCCTCTGAAAGCTCGAGTCTGAGCCTGCATCTGTGACCATGAACTTTGTCTCATTCTCTGCGCGGCTCACGAAGCCTGACATCAGCCTATTCTCTGCCAAGAACTGTATTTCACCTTCGAATTATCTGCTTCCCCCTCAGCCGATGCATTCCTGCCTAGTAGTTTAAGTAAACATTCTTCCAGTTACCAAGCAAAGGGCCCGGCTTCTCTGTCCTCATGCAAGTAATTCATAGCCCTGTTACCATGGAATATTTCTACCCCCTCGCATTTAGTGTAGACACTTAGACGCTTGTACACGCACGCACAGTCAGTATAGAATAGATTCTGTCCGAGAGTCCTTCTTTCGTGGATAACATAGTTCTTTAAACATAGGATGTTAGATATGATTTGGGATTAGGTTGACTTGACCCCCCAGACTTCTTGTCTCCACATGTAGAGCTAAATGTCAAGTCCCCTTCACCCCCTAGTTACACGTCAATTACACGTCATGTTGCTGCGCGCGCATCTATGCCAAGTATTATCTTATGGATCCACCTATATGTGACATCATAACCAATTACGTTCCTTTTTACTCCTTATTACACCCATTTTTGGTTACGCAGATAAATCGTCATTTTCCTTATCAATTGTTACGCCTACTGCATTCGCTTCATTGTAATGTATGTACTATAAAAGTTACTTCTTGTCAATAAAGTATGTACTTCACTTCCTGAACCTCCGTGGTGATGGAACTTGGAGCAACCGATTATAATCGATCATTGGAATAAAGCCCATTCCGAACCTCTAATACCACGGATTCTGCCTCTCATTTTACTGAGCTATTTTATTATGTTTCTGTATCAAATTAAGTCCCGGTAAAGGAATTTTATTTACCACATGAATGGCGCCCGAACAGGGACACTTTCTCATCTCACGCGCCGGCGGTGAGTTGCAGGCCCGGTCTCCTGCCACAACTGGACGGACAATAACGCGTACCAGCAGGATTTCCTGTATCTCCCTCCGGTCAAGCGGGGGCGACTGAGGCTGCGATCAACACCCAGACGAGGCGGTGAGAAGTGCGAAGTATCCCGACCAGAGCCTAGCTGAGAGAGCAAGATCCGAGGTATACAGAGACCCACCAGTTCGAAGTCGAGTCCAGTCCGGTCCAAGTTCAAGTTACCGAGGCCTTCCGTTTCCGAAGCTACCCGGTGAGTACCATTACTGGGGAGGCATTTCTGACGTGCACATAGGTTGTGCCGGTCAAGACGGGTTTGGGTACACAAATCCGGTCTGCACTGTTTTAGCAGTGTATCTGTACTGTTTAGCAGTATATCAAGTATTCCGAAGTATCTAGTTATTGTCAAGAATTATGCTTGGTGATTAGTTATGCAGACGATCATCATTGTTGTTTCAGTTAAAGGTTTAATGTTAAATGTTAAATGTTTTAAGTACGTTCTGCATATTGTGGTATGAATGACTGTTCTTTATCGTGTTTATTGTATTAAGTCTGTTCAAAATCAAGTATCAGGTCAGTTGGTCAAAATCAAGTATAAGGTCAGTTCTCAATATGCCGTTCTTTTCGAAACTAAGACAGATCACTACAAGAAAAGGGGTACTCGAAGAAGCCGTTCCTATTCCTCCTAGGGACACTCCAGGGTACTTCATGTATCATAAACATGGCTTAGACGCTATATTATTTCTTGATTTATGGGTAGACTACACCAAGGGATTACCAGAAAGTCAGAGGTGGCCCGCAGCGGGGACCTGGGATGCAGAGTGCATCATGAAAGTCGAGGAAGAGTTATGGAAAAGGAAAGTCAGACAGTCACAGAAAGACGCCGTTGAGTTATGGCGTAAAGAATCTCATAGACGCACAGAAAAAGCACGTAGACAGGAAGAAAAGAATAAAGAGAGTTCAAATAAAGTTCGAGAGAATCCATTAATTGAGGAAGGTATCCGAGTGAAATCAGAACAAGTAGATAGGCAAAGAAATGCCCTTATGAATGGTATGTATCCCCTTCTGGCCGAAGGATTACCTAAGGCTACTCCAGAAATACCGAAAGACTTGCCACCCCCATTGTTCCCAATAAAGGTACATCCTAAGGGGCATCCTAGAACCGCAGAAGATGTTTTTCTTTCCTCATATTTAGATGACGCAGCTCCCGAGTATGCTAATTCCGCCCCACATAGACCGCATACCAGGGAGATCCAACGCCAAGATCCAGTACCCGTATCCCTACAGCAACAAATCGTGTCACAAGTTCCGGCAAGCACATCTGTTTCTGCATCTGTTCCTACAGCTACTTCTATAGCTGTGTCCACACCTATAGTTGCTGTGTCACGTTCAACGAATCCTTTCACACCCGACACCCCAGATGGGGCCACGGGAGGTGCTACCAATATTTTTTCTACGCCACCCAGAATGAATAAACTTACTTTTCAAGAGTTAGCACATTCACGTACACCCAAACTCATAAGTGCCCGTACGCTTAAGGAACTTCTTATAGATTGTAGATATGACCCTGTGCCCGGTAAAGAGGACGAAATGACCCTGGCATCATTGCGTATCAGACGAGCCGCAGTGTATTTAGGGAAGTTACCAGGAATGACTGCGCATCTAGATAAAATATATCATTTTGTCCAAACAGGGCGAGATCCAGAATGTATTAACAGAGCTATGGAATACCAGAAAGTAGAGATACAGGGGGAACTGTTACGTTTCCTCATAAATTGTGTGATCAGAAATCAAGACCGACCGGGGGTAAACCCGGAAGCAATGCAAATTCTTACCAGATGGAGCCAGAATATATCAGAAGGGAGACATGATAAGCAAAATTGTATAATAGCCATGTGCCGAAAGATCCGTAAAGAAATAGAACGCCTACACGAAGAGAGATTAGAGGTAGACGAGTTCGAACAAAGCGAGGAAGAAGGGTCAGGACTGCCCACAGGACAGTCAGACACCATAGCCTATGTAGGAAGAGGAAGATCTTGTAATAGTAATAGATGTCTTATTGACCCGATACGTCCGATATGTCCAGATAATAACAGGAATTTCCAAATACCTATAATTAATATAAGGTCTAACGAGCATTCGTTCCAAACCGCCGACAAACTACTCCGAGAACGAAGGGGTTATCACTTCCTCGATTCTATGGATGAACAAGATTTAGCCAGGGCAGCTGTCCATTGGGTGGACAGTCCCGGAAAATATAGTGATGATACAGTAGCACGCACATTTTTGAATCTCACCCCAGATGAACAGAGGTTAGCTGGGATTTATATGATTCAACAACTCATTATACTATATCGGAGTCAGCGTTCGGACCCTGGTCCCTTACCTGACATATTGACTGAATTGCTTATGAATAAATGGAGAGGTGCAAGTACTAAATTAATTAAAGAAATTCTAGAATCAAGAAAGCAGTATATTCTTTTTGTATGCGCAGAGCGTGTCTCATTGCCCATCAAGGAAAGAACCACGTATTACATGGATAGACAGAATCCCTTACGAGAAGTGCACCCAATAAAGGGCGAGGACAACGAGTTCAAGCGCGTATTTGTATATACGCCCATATCGAAAATAGAATTGTTACAAATGAAGAAAGTGGTACCCAGTCATGACAAAGATCCAGCGGGGTTTCACCGAGAAATTAAAGACATGTTACTCATGGGAGAGTATACCTATCCCGACATTATGACAATATTAAAGGTATTGATGCCTGCTGGTATTTATGAGAAACTCAGGGAAAAAGAGTGGGAGGTAGGAGACCAAAAGATAGAATGGTCAGTGTTAGAAGCGGAAGAAAAGGCCCGAACTGCAGGAGCAGGACTTGGGGATAAAACTAAAGCACTACCAGGTTTACTAGTACAGGTACTGCCACGTTTATTAACTACGAAAAAGGAAGATTGGGGTACAATTTCAGCCTGTAAGCAGAAGCAAGATGAAGACACTAGTGATTACTATGCCCGATTTGAAAAATGTTTTGGTATAAATAGTGGCATAAAAGCAAGTAGCGAATCATACCCACATCTGTTTGTAACAAAATTAGTAGAAAATGCCCTGCCCCCAGTAAAGAATAGAGTATTAAAATTCGAGAGTACCTGGCAAGGTAACACTCCATCACAAATGTTACAAATGTTACAGTACCATCACAATAGAATTAGAGAGGAACAAGAACATGAACACAGACGCATGAAAGACACGAAAATGAAAATGCTAGTTTCCCAGACAGTTCCAGCTGAAGGACATAAAAAGGGTATGACACATTCCGATTCAGCAGGACCTGTAAAAGGGACATGCAATTATTGTAAAAAGCCAGGTCATTACGTACACGATTGTCCAGTTTTAAAACATAATATCGCCATAGGTAAAACACAAGAAAGATCACGGCCACTCAGACAAGATCAGAATGAACAAGGAGCTCTGCAGCATGCCCAGGCCATGCCAGCCGCACAACAGCCAATACAGTTTGTGCCAGCTGCACCACCGTTGCCTGTTGCTGGCACACAGACAACAACACGACAACTGTACCAGACCGCACAGTACGACTATCCTGATTATCAACGATACGCATGAACAAGCCTAGAGAGGGAAGTTGACTTACCCCTTATTGAAATACCTGTAGATCAAGAAGGACCTTATGTACATAGTGAATTATTAGGCCAAGATAGAAAATTTTTACTCGATACAGGGGCAAGTCGAACAACTATAAAACGTAGTGAAGTTCCAGGGGCACCCCTCTCAGGCTCTCAGAATAGTTCCCTTGGTTTTTCAGGAAAACCTATTGTTAATGAAGTATCACAGCCTCTTCCACTTACGATAGGACCTCTGACCCGAACTACAGATTTATTGCTTACTAAATCATGTCCAGAAAACTTGCTAGGAATAAAAACATTGAAAGCTCTAGGAGCCATAATATGTTGTTCTCCGGAAGGAGTAAGGTTGTTTTTACGTGATTTTAAAGGTCACTATGTGTCTAGAGACATGGATCCCCGACTGCAGACTTTACCTACACATCTATGGGCACAAGGCCCTACTGATGTTGGTTGCATGAATATTACACCATATCGAGTCACATTAAAGGCAGGAGTGGTGCTACCACGAATGCGACAATACAAGTTACCACCAGATGCTGTAGTGGCTTTACTACAAATCATTGACGAGCTCATTGCCCAAGGAGTAGTTGTGGAAACAGACTCCAATGTATGCAATTCACCGATAATTCCGATTCTTAAACGAACAGATCCAAAGGCCCCGCCAGTATATCGATTGGTTATTGATCTGCGCGAGTTAAACAAATGCATTGTGCCACAATTCCCTGTGGTCCCAGATATCTCGTCATTACTGACAGCTATTGATTCCGAAGCAACATTCTTTACTGTAATTGATCTCAAGAATGCTTTTTTCAGCGTCCCAATAGATCCGGAGAGCCAATATTTGTTCGGATTTAGTTTAAATGGACGTAGCTTTAAATTCTCACGCGCACCTCAAGGATTTACAGAAAGCCCCAGCATCTATAGCCAAGCACTGAAACGAGAACTAGATAGTATCCACATGCCAGTTAACACTGCTCTGCTCCAATACGTCGATGATCTGCTGATCACCGCAAGAAGCGAACCGGAATGTGAAAAAGCATCACTGACAGTTTTAAAATTTCTAGCCGAAAAGGGGCACAAGGTGTCCCCTTCTAAGCTGCAATTCTGTGTCCAGCGAGTTGTTTATCTTGGACACTCGCTGTCCAAGGAGGGAAGGCAGCTTACACCGGACCGCATTCAGTTAATAGCTAACATGCCAACACCCAAGACACAAAAGGAGGTGCGGGCTTTCATAGGTCTCACTTCATATTGCAGGCAGTGGATCCCTCAGTACGCATTTCTAGCAAAACCACTCATTCAGTTAACCACATAGGAGGCAGCCACATCGACTGTTCTCCCTTGGACTCAGGAACATACACAAGCTTTTGAAAGCCTAAAGAAAGCTTTATGTCAAGCACCTGTTTTAGCAACCCCATGTTACAGAAAACAGTTTACACTTTTTGTTACAGAACGCGAAGGTACTGCTTTGTCAGTACTCACACAGGAACAAGCAGGAGCACACAAACCATGTGCTTACTTTTCTAGTACATTAGATCCCGTAGCTCAGGCTTTGCCTGCGTGCCTGAAATCAGTAGCAGCGACAGCTTTAGCAATCAGACAAAGCGATGCCATAGTGTTAGGACATCCATTGACAGTTCAAGTACCACACGCAGTAGAGGTTCTTGTAAATAGAACGCAAACACAACACTTGACTATAGCGCGACTTACAGGGTACGAACTTACATTGTTTCAGCCACATATAGAAATCAGACGCTGTAATACATTGAATCCTGCCACACTTTTGCCAGTAACCGGAACAGACCCACTAGCTTATGACTGTATTGAAGTTATTACTATAACGACAAAACCCAGACAAGACTTAACCGATGTCCCATTGTCAGATCCAGACCTGACATTGTATGTAGATGGTTCATGTATGAGAACAAGTACAGGAGAGTTAGTGGCCGCTTACGCAGTCACAACAGATACTGAAGTCATTGAAACTAATCGTATAAATACTTTGTCAGCTCAAGCCGCAGAGCTCATCGCTCTGACACAAGCCTGTATTCAAGCCACGAATAAAAAAGTCAACATATACACTGATTCACGTTATGCATTCGGAGTTGTACATGACTTCGGCGTGCTGTGGCGAGAGAGAGGTTATTTAACTTCCCACGGTGCCCACATTCAGCACGGACCCCTCATTGATGCCTTATTAGATGCAATACATCTACCTACTGCAATATCAATTATGAAATGTAAGGCTCATACGAAGGTTACTGATATCATTTCTCAAGGCAATGATCTAGCCGACAGAACAGCTAAACAGACTGCTCAAACTCAAACCCCCGACATGATAAAGACAATAGTCCCGACACCGACACATTGTATGACAGTTAAAGATCCTACTCTTGACGTAATTGACATACAGACACATGCTACACCAGACGAAATAAAGAAATGGACTGAATTAGGAGGGATCCAAACGGACCAAGGATGGATGATGAAGGAAAAGTCTGTATGGTTCCTTCCTGATTCAATGGTCCAAGTTATAATTAACACTATACATAGTCCAGCACATCTAGGAGAAAAAGCTATGCTAGACAGCATTCAACACATTTGGTTCAATAAACATTTACGAGCAGCAGCCAAACAAAAAGTCCGTACCTGTATGATCTGTTGCCAGTTCAACCCAGGAAAAAGCGTTCCCGTAGAACAGGGTGGATTTCATCCTCCTGATCACCCTTTTGAAGTGCTCCAGATGGATTATATCCAGATGGAACGATGTCGAGGATTCAAATATGTTCTCGTAGTTGTCTGCGCTCTGTCCCGTTGGACGGAGGCATACCCGGTTTCAGATTACACTGCCCCGACTACTGGCAAACAGTTGGTTCGAGAATTCTTCCCACGATACGGTTTACCACGTGTTGTCTACTCAGATAACGGCCAGCCGTTCTCATCCGAATTAATGAAACATGTTTCACTTCTGTTAGGATATCAGTGGAAATTCCACTGTGTCCGACACCCCGAGGCAGCAGGTCTCGTAGAAAGACATAATCAGATACTGAAAATCAGATTGTCCAAAATATGCAGAGAGAAAGGTGTCGACTGGATAGTAGCGTTACCAGTTGCACTCTTTTACATGAGAATGGTAGCACACTCTCGAACAGGGCTATCCCCGTATGAGGTGATCTTTGGCAGACCACCAAATATGTGGGGGACGCCTGTACCACGCAAAATAACTGATGTTGACTGTAATATGCTGACAGATTACTTGGCTTCCTTGATGTCTGCACTACAATCTTGTCGTTCACAGGTAGCTGCAGCCTTTCCCGACAACACTGAGGTGAAACCCCATGACGTAGTTCCGGGTGATCTCGTATTTGTGAGAAATTTCGACCGAAAGACTCAGCTGGAGCCCAGGTGGAAGACACCCAAGTTGGTTCTGCTCACTACAAGGACAGCCGTGAAGATCGAGGGCCGCAAGGGCTGGATTCATTCAAGTCATATCAAGAAATTTCATGGACTATCCTCGGATATAGACATTGTGCCCTGCACTCCCTCACAGACTGATTCAAAACTTCCTTTGGTTGAAAAGACTAAAACCGAACTCTATAAAGTAAAATTGAGGCCTAGAACGTCAGACAATTTGATTGTTTAAGTCCTCTCCAAGGTGAAGCGGTTGAATTTGTCTCTGACATGTATCCTCTAGACCTGAATCATGGACAGTCGCGGAAAATGTTGAAACGACAGGCGTATTGTAAATCACTGCGTAGCCATTGCATAGTGACATTAATAATCTTGTTTTCCTTAAGTCTTTTAATAATTACTGCAAGTATATTGTTGCACATATATTACCCTATTGCCAGAAACGTTTACAATGTTACCGCAGAACATTCTTTTAGTGACCTACCGCCGCATGAATTGTCTTATAGACTTGCGCTGCGCAATAACACTTTCATTAGTATGTTACATCATTCCCATCAGACTAGTAATGCCACCAATTGTTGGGTGTGTGGTCGGCTCCCTCCCTATCAGAATTATGAAGGAGTCCTGCCATTCTTTCCACACCCATTTACACATAATGGCTCCTGTGGAGCATGGTTTAGTAAAAAGTACTGAAAAATAATATCTTCTTATTCAAAGATGAGGCCTACATTCAGATCAAAGGCACCAGCATGGGGGCTGCCTGTGCTCCCAGCCTGGCATGCCTCTATGTTGGTGACTTTGAAGCCAAACATATCTACAATGAGATGGCACCATTTTTTGAGAATGTAATCTGCTGGCACCGGTACATAGACGATATCATCTTTGTCTGGAACGGTGCCAAGCAAGATCTTGAACATTTTCTGGAATGGATTAACCTCGGTGATCCCAACTTAAGATTCACGGCCCATTTTAGTCAAGTAGAGGTTGCGTTTCTTGACATAAAAATCAAAAATGTGGGAAACGTCCTTAATGTAGAACTTTACTCCAAACCTATGGATAAAAACACACTTCTGCTATATGAAAGCAACCATCCCCGTTCCCAAAAGGATAATATTCCCTTCGGGGAATTCCTTAGGTTAAGGCGCAATTGCACAGCTCTTTCTGATTTCTATTACCATTCAGATTTAATGAAGAAAAAATTAGCTGCAAGAGGCTACCCCAAGAAATTAATCAAACATTCCTTTAAAAGGGCGAGGTTTTATAACCGAGACCATCTGTTAGAACAAAATAAGAACAAGAACAATGACAAGATAATGGGACGTGTAGTCTTTGTTTCCCAATTCTCTAATCTCAGCAACCGGATTAAAAACATAGTTAATAGAAACTGGAAAATATTGAACTATGGATCAGAGAATCAACTAGAGAAGCCGTTATTCTCATTCAGACGTAATAAAACCCTACGCAATACGTTGGTGAAAACATACGACAATAAACAAGATTCCCAAATCACCCTGAAGGGTGAAAAAGCTACAGGTAACTATAGATGTGGAACTTGTTCCATTTGCCCACAATGCCTTGAGGCGAAAAATCTCAACCATAATAACAAAACAGTTTGGGCAAAAAGCCTGAATAACTGTAGAAGTAGAAATGTAGTTTACTTCCTAATCTGTCCCTGCGGCTTGGCATACGTGGGCGAAACAAGTAGGGAACTACGGATTCGCCTATTGGAGCACAAATCCGCATTTAAAACTAAAAAGATCAACGCCCCTCTGACAGAGCACTTCCTTGAAGCAAACCACAGTTGGGATTCAATCCGGTGGTTTATTCTGGAGAAAGTAACTGTTAACAGAAGAGGAGGTGATGTGGACAGCAAGAGAAAAAAGCGGGAACAATGGTTTATATGTTTTTTCAACACTGTGGAGAGAGGTCTGAATACTAAAGAGGACTGGATGAGTATCATTAGTTCGCAATAGAATTGTCAGACCATATGAATAGCAATATTCTTCTCTGTTATGATCTAATACATTGTGAGATTACAGCTGAGATTATATAAGTTTTGGCATTTATTCCTATAAAGAGACCATTATATTCCCTTTTGGAGTGTAATCCAATGTCTCTTCATTTTTTAGTATCTATGGTGGGCACCAATGGGATTAGAGTAATAAGAACAATTTCATACCAAAAGGAATATTTATATCATCTCAGTTATATCTTTAAATGATGCTTAAGGGTACTGTATTTATATGATGTTAGACCACCATTGTAACTTGGTAAACATGAATAGATAGAACAAGCTTTGTTAGACAAGATTTATATGTAAAGGTGGATTGATATAAATGCTTCCATATTCAAGTGATTACGCTAATCTGTGAATAATTAAAATTTATACTCGATAGGGGTTTGTAAACACACGAAGAGCAACATGTACATAAAATGTTGGTATAGAATATGACGATATGGCGGTTATGTTATCTGGTGATATTAGCAAACTATAGACGCATAAGTTTGTAAGACAAGAAAACACTTAGTCGCCTTACTGCATGTCAATGTTGTGCTAAATGGCTAGATATAAATGCTTCCATATTCAAGTGATTACGTTAATCGGTGAATATTTAATATTTATACTCGATAGGGGTTTGTAAACACACGAAGAGCAAAATGTACATAAAATGTTGGTATAGAATATGACGATATGGCGGTTATGTTATCTGGTGATATTAGCAATAAACTATAGATGCTTAAGTATGTAAGACAAGAAAACACTAAGTCGCCTTACTGCATGTCAAGGTTGTGCTAAATGGCTAGGTTATGCTGTTCTTGTTTTGTTATATAAAGATATAACTCAAACAGTCCAACACTCATGACAGCCGTTTAGAAGCAAATTGAGCAATAAATGGATAAAAGAGGTAGACTCGGCACTCAATGATGGATAAAGTTTTCCTCGTGTTGCTGAGAAAAAAACTCCGTCAAAAAACTTACGACACATGTCATACGGACCATGTGACTATCCTAACCAATCAGGAGCAGGGTCTCAACGCACAAATAAATAGAGTCCATTCAGATAGAATGAGGGAAGAGAATTGAGTTACACTCCCGCGTACGAAGCCGACGGTCTGATTCCCCGAGGTGAGATTGCAGAGCAAGCTTTTACTTTGCGTTTGACTGACATGGTGATTTAGTGATCACCTGTGAATTAGGAGTAACTTTTACAGTAGCGTCAATACGAGCACTTATATCTATTAAATTCTTTTTGACCATACGGTATAGGTGACGAGAATATAAGAGGAGTAACTTGGACCTCCGTCACCTCGGTTGAAATTGACGTCTTCATTAAGAGGTGAGAGGATTATGCTCACTTATAGTATTAGTTGGTCCGAACATTTATTAATATCGGAATATGTTTGTCACTCAATATGGTGACACAGAGATCGCCTTTTAATTAAAAGGAACTATTCTAGTAGCGCTAGTACGAGTGCTTGTAGTTAATTTTTTTATTTTTGACCTCACGTAATAGGTGACGTAAATACAGGAGGAGTAACTGGGACCTCCGTCACCCTGGTTGAAATTGACGACTCCATTAAGAGGTGAGATGATTACGCTCACTTATAGGATTAGCTGCCCGAACATTTACAAATATCGGCAAGAGTTAGTTACTCGTTAGAATAATAGGAATCATAGGAGCATACATATATTATTATCTCTCTCTCTTTACAAACCATAGGCGAGAAGTAGTGAATGGGATATGCCATGTACCTACGGCTTCGAAAATAAACACCAGGACGAATTTTAATAATACGCAGGCAGTCAGTAAGTAGAGAGCCTTATCTAGTCTCTCTAATATAGCGCGAATAAATGTTTGCATGTTTTAATTAAGTCATGATAAGATTACCACTTATTTTGCAGCATCTAAATAGTTATAATTTGCAATGTTTTGACAAGTGGATCTTGAAGTGAAAACTAAATCGTAGCATTAAAACGCTATAATGTGAACTGCAACCTCGCGAATTGCTGATAATCAATACCAGGGTAGAGGAGTACCAGTAATATTTCTCCCCATAGAGAGACAATTAGCGATAATAAAAAACTCTCAATACAACAGCTATAACAAAAATGTATTAAATAGCATCTATTTCTTCGATGTAGGTCCCCGTAAAATTGAGGAAGACCCAAAGCCTATTACAAGTCTTGATAAAGATGGATTAACAAGAAGAACCATCGAAACGCGTCGACGCATCTATAATAACGCAATCCAAAGAAGAACTGTGGTTGACTGCGAGTAGATATAAGAGTACATATGTATCACCAACCATAGCAGTTACATGATTCGATAGGATGCGTAATCAATGACAAAGTTTATTGTCTTCATAATCTGTTTCTGTTATGCGGGCTCATAACAGTTTTGTGGATCAGATAATAATGTGTACTTGTTATGTCTTGTGTTTTTAAGCATATGTAATGTTAGTATTGATTTTATGAATTTCATGTATACTTTTTTAATAAATGCTATGAAAATTTAATGTCTTTTTACGTTGATGAGTGTTAAAGTCTAAAGTTTGATACCATTGTGTCAGAGTATAGGGATTGTGCTCTTTTTAGGTGTTAGCTGTACCCCATTCCCTGTAAAAGACAAGGGGTCTCTCTCGGTTTCTCCGATAAAAAATTAGTTTAATCAATTCCATAGACTCAGACACAGCAGTTTACCAAGATCAGTGGGTATGGGGAAACCTGAACCTAGTTTTACTCAAGGTCTGCTACCCTGACAAGGAGGGTCGCCCCAAAAGAACAGGAACTGATCTAGAAAATGAAGTATATGGATTAGGTAATTTTACACCTAATCTCATGATTCTAAATGTCGTATCCGAAGTTGAACTAGTCTTACCCACCATGTCAGTATTCCCAGCGAAGGGTGAATTGTGTGTAAGAAAGGTTGGTTCATACATATGGGCCATAGTAAATGCACTACTATAGTAGAATTCAGTGATCAAGGCAAATCTTCATTTAGAGCTTATCGCCACTCCTACTTTATATGTGGTCAGACTGCATATATGCGTCTACCTCTAGATTGGGATGGTACCTGCTACATTGCATTCCTTTTGCCACCTGTTTTCCTAGCTCCTCCTGATTATTACAGAAATATTCATTTAGTAC
Organism: Triturus cristatus; assembly: GCF_964204655.1. NCBI lineage: Eukaryota > Metazoa > Chordata > Amphibia > Caudata > Salamandridae > Triturus > Triturus cristatus. The sequence continues at coordinate 429,222,761 of NC_140579.1, read as the reverse complement.
ACAAGAGAGAGCGGAGAGATCTCCCAATTGTCGATTACACTGAAACAGCATGGGAAAAATACACAGATTTCAATAAAGGCATCTTTCCTTATATAGGTACTGTTACTAATAGTAAACTGATACGTAGATTAACTAGAACCCTTGAAGCAGTAGTGAATGAAACTATTTCCGCCCTAGGCAATTTAACAGAAGAGCAGTCTGCTATGCGGATTGTTGTGCTTCAAAATCGTCTTGTCCTTGACGTCATCCTGGCTGATAGGGGCGGAGCTTGTAGGGTCATCGGATCAAGCTGCTGCGTATTCATACCAGAAAATTCGCCATCAGTATATAAAGCCATAACTCGCCTTCATAAGATTGTAAACCAGATACACCAGAACCCAGGCACTTGGACTTGGTCCAGTTGGTTTTGGAGTGTGATATCAGCCTGGGGATGGAGAGTTCTATCCTTCCTAGGTATTGGCCTTCTCATACTATTCAGTTGCTGTCTATGTCTACAATGTGGACCAGCGATCTGTGGTCTGTGTGCCACATCGTGTATTCCACCACCAAGATTTCATTCGTCACGGAAGAAGAAAGAAGAACAAATGATGCTATATGAACAGATCAATGGATTAATGAAGATTGATATCTCTTGACGGGCAAGTAGGGGACAAGGAGGGAATGTGGAAATATGGATTTTTCTGGTCAGTTATGTCCCCTATCTTGGACCCCAACGGTTCTATGTGCATGTCACAAGTACATGTATGTTCCCTCCAGTTCCAGTTATGAAGACGCAAATACATGTGCGTCCACCGTCAACATGTCCTCTGTCAGATCCGCCATGAATAGGCCGGATATTCCATTCCTAAATATGAAAGGCCACCGGTTTTATATGGTTCACTTATGCCATTTTACAGTCCAGGCAAGTAGGCCCTGATTCTGTCATCAAACTCTTCTTGCCTTCTGCCTCTGAAAGCTCGAGTCTGAGCCTGCATCTGTGACCATGAACTTTGTCTCATTCTCTGCGCGGCTCACGAAGCCTGACATCAGCCTATTCTCTGCCAAGAACTGTATTTCACCTTCGAATTATCTGCTTCCCCCTCAGCCGATGCATTCCTGCCTAGTAGTTTAAGTAAACATTCTTCCAGTTACCAAGCAAAGGGCCCGGCTTCTCTGTCCTCATGCAAGTAATTCATAGCCCTGTTACCATGGAATATTTCTACCCCCTCGCATTTAGTGTAGACACTTAGACGCTTGTACACGCACGCACAGTCAGTATAGAATAGATTCTGTCCGAGAGTCCTTCTTTCGTGGATAACATAGTTCTTTAAACATAGGATGTTAGATATGATTTGGGATTAGGTTGACTTGACCCCCCAGACTTCTTGTCTCCACATGTAGAGCTAAATGTCAAGTCCCCTTCACCCCCTAGTTACACGTCAATTACACGTCATGTTGCTGCGCGCGCATCTATGCCAAGTATTATCTTATGGATCCACCTATATGTGACATCATAACCAATTACGTTCCTTTTTACTCCTTATTACACCCATTTTTGGTTACGCAGATAAATCGTCATTTTCCTTATCAATTGTTACGCCTACTGCATTCGCTTCATTGTAATGTATGTACTATAAAAGTTACTTCTTGTCAATAAAGTATGTACTTCACTTCCTGAACCTCCGTGGTGATGGAACTTGGAGCAACCGATTATAATCGATCATTGGAATAAAGCCCATTCCGAACCTCTAATACCACGGATTCTGCCTCTCATTTTACTGAGCTATTTTATTATGTTTCTGTATCAAATTAAGTCCCGGTAAAGGAATTTTTTACCTGTGGTTTTGCTTTCTTCGCCCTAAGTTGGAAGGGTATGCCCAGATGTGGGTCCCTTGCTCACTTTGCCACTGGATTCAAGATAGCCAGGCTGATGAGGGTTATGAACCCGAAATCGGTCCCTGGGTGCTTGTTTCCGCTCCAGGGAAGACATGGCTTGGCTGTTCGGGCTGGTCTGTTCCCATGAGGCACAGGGTCAGATTGATTTGCATAATGCCATGTCTGAACTGGGGTGGCGGAGAGAGTTAAAGAATGATGATGGATTAAACCCAGATCAGTTGACTGGGGGTGAGTGCTTGCAATGTTCAACACTCCATCTATCATCCCCTTTGGTTTTCCTTTGTTCGCCCTAAGTTGGCAGGGTATGCCCAGACGTGGGTCCCTTGCTCACTTTGCCACTGGATTCAAGATAGCCTGGCAGATGAGGGTTATGAACCCAAAACCGGTCCCAGGGTGCTTGTTTCCGGTCCAGGGAAGACATGGCTTGGCAGTTCGGGCTGGACTGTTCCCATGAGGCACATGGTCAGACTGATTTGCATATGGCAATGTCTGTACTGGGATGGCGGAGTGAGCTAAAGAATGATGATGGATTGAACCCAGATCAGTTGACTGGGGGTGAGTGCTTGCAATGTTCAACAGTCCTTCCATCATTCCCTGTGGTTTTCCTTTGTTCGCTCTAAGTTGGCAGGGTATGCCCAGACGTGGGTCCCTTGCTCACTTTGCCACTGGATTCAAGATAGCATGGCTGATGAGGGTTATGAACCCGAAACCGGTCCCAGGGTGGTTGTTTCCGGTCCAGGGAAGACATGGCTTGGCAGTTCGGGATGGACTGTTCCCAATAGGCACAGGGTCAGACTGATTTGCATATGGCCATGTCGTAACTGGGGTGGCAGAGTGAGCTAAAGAATCATGATGGATTAAAGCCAGATCAGTTGGCTGGGGTTGAGTGCTTGCAATGCTCAAAACTCCGTCCATCATCTCCTTTGGTTTTGCTTTGTGCGCCCTAAGTTGGCATGGTATGCCCAGACATTGGTCCCTTGCTCACTTTGCCACTAGATTCAAGATAGCCTGGCAGATGAGGGTTATGAACCCGAAACCGGTCCCAGGGTGCTTGTTTCCGGTCCAAGGAAGACATGGCTTGGCAGTTCGGACTGGACTTGTTCCCATGAGGCACAGGGTCAGACTGATTTGCATATGGACATGTCTGAACTGGGGTGGCGGAGTGAGCTAATGAATGATGATGGATTAAACCCAGATCAGTTGGCTGGGGGTGAGTGCTTGCAATGCTCAAAACTCCGTCCATCATCTCCTTTGGTTTTGCTTTGTGCGCCCTAAGTTGGCATGGTATGCCCAGACATTGGTCCCTTGCTCACTTTGCCACTGGATTCAAGATAGCCTGGCTGATGAGGGTTATGAACCCGAAACCGGTCCCAGGATGCTTGTTTCCGGTCCAGGGAAGACAAGGCTTGGCAGTTCGGGCTGGACTGTTCCCATGAGGCACAGGGTCAGACTGATTTGCATATGGCCATGTCTGAACTAGGGTGGCGGAGTGAGCTAAAGATTGATGATGGATTAAACCCAGATCAGTTGACTGGGGGTGAGTGCTTGCAATGTTCATCACTCCGTCTATCATCCCCTTTGCTTTCCCTTTGTTCACCCTAAGTTGGCAGGATATGCCCAGACGTGGGTCCCTTGCTTACTTTGCCACTGGATTCATGATAGCCTGGCTGATGAGGGTTATGAACCCGAAACCGGTCCCAGGGAGCTTGTTTCCGGTCCAGGGAAGACATGGCTTAGCAGTTCGGGCTGGACTGTTCCCATGAGGCACATGGTCAGACTGATTTGCATATGGCAATGTCTGTACTGGGATGGCGGAGTGAGCTAAAGAATGATGAGGGATTGAACCCAGATCAGTTGACTGGGGGTGAGTGCTTGCAATGTTCAACAGTCCTTCCATCATTCCCTGTGGTTTTGCTTTCTTTGCCCTAAGTTGGAAGGGTATGCCCAGATGTGGGTCCCTTGCTCACTTTGCCACTGGATTCAAGATAGCCAGGCATATGAGGGCTATGAACCCGAAATCGGTCCCTAGGTGCTTGTTTCCGCTCCAGGGAAGACATGGCTTGGCTATTCGGGCTGATCTGTTCCCATGAGGCACAGGGTCAGACTGATTTGCATATGGCCATGTCTGAACTGGGGTGGCGGAGTGAGTTAAAGAATGATGATGGATTAAACCCAGATCAGTTGACTGGGGGTGAGTGCTTGCAATGTTCAACACTCCATCTATCATCCCCTTTGGTTTTCCTTTGTTCGCCCTAAGTTGGCAGGGTATGCCCAGACGTGGGTCCCTTGCTCACTTTGCCACTGGATTCAAGATAGCCTGGCTGATGAGGGTTATGAACCCAAAACCGGTCCCAGGGTGCTTGTTTCCAGTCCAGGGACGACATGGCTTGGCAGTTCGGGCTGGACTGTTCCCATGAGGCACAGGGTCAGACTGATTTGCATATGGCCATGTCTGAACTGGGGTGGCAGAGTGAGCTAAAGAATCATGATGGATTAAACCCAGATCAGTTGACTGGGGGTGAGTGCTTGCAATGTTCAAAACTCCGTCCATCACCCCCTTTGGTTTTCCTTTGCTCGCCCTAAGTTGGCAGGGTATGCCCAGACGTGGGTCCCTTGCTCACTTTTCCACTGGATTTAAGATAGCCTGCCTGATGAGGGTTATGAACCCGAAACCGGTCCCAGGATGCTTGTTTCTGGTCCAGGGAAGATACGGCTTGGCAGTTCGGGCTGGACTGTTCACATGAGGCACTGGGTCAGACTGATTTGAATATGGCCATGTCTGACCTGGGGTGGCGGAGTGAGCTAAAGAATGATGATGGATTGAACCAACATTCAATTGACTGGGGTGAGTGCTTGCAATGTTTAACACTCCGTCCATCATCCCCTTTGGTTTTCCTTTGTTTGCCCTAAGTTGGCAGGGTATGCCCAGACGTGGCTCCCTTGCTCACTTTGCCACTGGATTCAAGATAGCCTGGCTGATGAGGGTTATGAACCCGAAACCGGTCCCAGGATGCTTGTTTCCGGTCCAGGGAAGACATGGCTTTGCAGTTCTGGCTGGACTGTTCCCATGAGGCACAGTTTCAGACTGATTTGCATATGGCCATGTCTGAACTGGGTTGGCTTAGTGAGCTAAAGAATGATGATGGATTAAACCCAGATCAGTTAACTGGGGGTGAGTGCTTGTAATGTTCAACACTCCGTCCATCATCCCCTTTGGTTTTCCTTTGTTTGCCCTAAGTTGGCATGGTATGCCAAGACGTTGGTCCCTTGCTCAGTTTGCCACTGGATTCAAGATAGCCTGGCTGATGAGGGTTATGAACCCGAAACTTTTCCCAGGATGCTTGTTTCTTGTCCAGGGAAGACACGGCTTGGCAGTTCAGGCTGGACTGTTCCCATGAGGCACAGGATCAGACTGATTTGCATATGGCCATGTCTGAACTAGGGTGGCAGAGTGAGCTAAAGATTGATGATGGATTAAACCCAGATCAGTAGACTGGCGGTGAGTGCTTGCAATGTTCAACACTCCGTCCATCATCCCCTTTGCTTTCCCTTTGTTCACCCTAAGTTGGCAGGGTATGCCCAGACGTGGGTCCCTTGCTCACTTTGCCACTGGATTCAAGATAGCCTGGCTGATGAGGATTATGAACCCAAAACCGGTCCCAGGGAGCTTGTTTCCGGTCCAGGGAAGACATGGCTTGGCAGTTCGGGCTGGTCTGTTCCCATGAGGCACATGGTCAGACTGATTCGCATATGGCAATGTCTGTACTGGGATGGCGGAGTGAGCTAAAGATTGATGATGGATTGAACCCAGATCAGTTGACTCAGGGTGAGTGCTTGCAATGTTCAATACTCCATCCATCATTCCCTGTGGTTTTGCTTTCTTCGCCCTAAGTTGGAAGGGTATGCCCAGATGTGGGTCCCTTGCTCACTTTACCACTGGATTCAAGATAGCCAGGCTGATGAGGGTTATGAACCCGAAATCGGTCCCTGGGTGCTTGTTTCCGCTCCAGGGAAGACATGGATTGGCTGTTCGGGCTGGTCTGTTCCCATGAGGCACAGGGTCAGATTGATTTGCATAATGCCATGTCTGAACTGGGGTGGCGGAGAGAGTTAAAGAATGATGATGGATTAAACCCAGATCAGTTGACTGGGGGTGAGTGCTTGCAATGTTCAACACTCCATCTATCATCCTCTTTGGTTTTCCTTTGTTCGCCCTAAGTTGGCAGGGTATGCCCAGACGTGGGTCCCTTGCTCACTTTGCCACTGGATTCAAGATAGCCTGGCAGATGAGGGTTATGAACCCAAAACCGGTCCCAGGGTGCTTGTTTCCGGTCCAGGGAAGACATGGCTTGGCAGTTCGGGCTGGACTGTTCCCATGAGGCACAGGGTCAGACTGATTTGCATATGGCCATGTCTGAACTAGGGTGGCGGAGTGAGCTAAAGATTGATGATGGATTAAACCCAGATCAGTTGACTGGGGGTGAGTGCTTGCAATGTTCATCACTCCGTCTATCATCCCCTTTGCTTTCCCTTTGTTCACCCTAAGTTGGCAGGGTATGCCCAGACGTGGGTCCCTTGCTTACTTTGCCACTGGATTCATGATAGCCTTGCTGATGAGGGTTATGAACCTGAAACCGGTCCCAGGGAGCTTGTTTACGGTCCAGGGAAGACATGGCTTAGCAGTTCGGGCTGGACTGTTCCCATGAGGCACATGGTCAGACTGATTTGCATATGGCAATGTCTGTACTGGGATGGCGGAGTGAGCTAAAGAATGATGATGGATTGAACCCAGATCAGTTGACTGGGGGTGAGTGCTTGCAATGTTCAACAGTCCTTCCATCATTCCCTGTGGTTTTGCTTTCTTCGCCCTAAGTTGGAAGGGTATGCCCAGATGTGGGTCCCTTGCTCACTTTGCCACTGGATTCAAGATAGCCAGGCATATGAGAGCTATGAACCCGAAATCGGTCCCTAGGTGCTTGTTTCCGCTCCAGGGAAGACATGGCTTGGCTGTTCGGGCTGATCTGTTCCCATGAGGCACAGGGTCAGACTGATTTGCATATGGCCATGTCTGAACTGGGGTGGCGGAGTGAGTTAAAGAATGATGATGGATTAAACCCAGATAAGTTGACTGGGGGTGAGTGCTTGCAATGTTCAACACTCCATCGATCATCCCCTTTGGTTTTCCTTTGTTCGCCCTAAGTTGGCAGGGTATGCCCAGACGTGGGTCCCTTGCTCACTTTGCCACTGGATTCAAGATAGCCTGGCTGATGAGGGTTATGAACCCCAAACCGGTCCCAGGGTGCTTGTTTCCGGTCCAGGGAAGACATGGCTTGGCAGTTCGGGCTGGACTGTTCCCATGAGGCACAGGGTCAGACTGATTTGCATATGGCCATATCTGAACTGGGGTGGCAGAGTGAGCTAAAGAATCATGATGGATTAAACCCAGATCAGTTGACTGGGGGTGAGTGCTTGCAATGTTCAAAACTCCGTCCATCACCCCCTTTGGGTTTCGTTTGTTCGCTGTAAGTTGGAAGGGTATGCCCAAACGTGGGTCCTTTGCTCACTTTTCCACTGGATTCAAGATAGCCTGCCTGATGAGGGTTATGAACACGAAACCGGTCCCAGGATGCTTGTTTCTGGTCCAGGGAAGATACGGCTTGGCAGTTCGGGCTGGACTGTTCACATGAGGCACAGGGTCAGACTGATTTGAATATGGCCATGTCTGACCTGGGGTGGCGGAGTGAGCTAAAGAATGATGATGGATTGAACCAACATTCAGTTGACTGGGGTGAGTGCTTGCAATGTTCAACACTCCGTCCATCATCCCCTTTGGTTTTCCTTTGTTTGCCCTAAGTTGGCAGGGTATGCCCAGACGTGGTTCCCTTGCTCACTTTGCCACTGGATTCAAGATAGCCTGGCAGATGAGGGTTATGAACCCAAAACCGGTCCCAGGGTGCTTGTTTCCGGTCCAGGGAAGACATGGCTTGGCAGTTCGGGCTGGACTGTTCCCATGAGGCACATGGTCAGACTGATTTGCATATGGCAATGTCTGTACTGGGATGGCGGAGTGAGCTAAAGAATGATGAGGGATTGAACCCAGATCAGTTGACTGGGGGTGAGTGCTTGCAATGTTCAACAGTCCTTCCATCATTCCCTGTGGTTTTGCTTTCTTCGCCCTAAGTTGGAAGGGTATGCCCAGATGTGGGTCCCTTGCTCACTTTGCCACTGGATTCAAGATAGCCAGGCATATGAGGGCTATGAACCCGAAATCGGTCCCTAGGTGCTTGTTTCTGCTCCAGGGAAGACATGGCTTGGCTATTCGGGCTGATCTGTTCCCATGAGGCACAGGGTCAGACTGATTTGCATATGGCCATGTCTGAACTGGGGTGGCGGAGTGAGTTAAAGAATGATGATGGATTAAACCCAGATCAGTTGACTGGGGGTGAGTGCTTGCAATGTTCAACACTCCATCTATCATCCCCTTTGGTTTTCCTTTGTTCGCCCTAAGTTGGCAGGGTATGCCCAGACGTGGGTCCCTTGCTCACTTTGCCACTGGATTCAAGATAGCCTGGCTGATGAGGGTTATGAACCCAAAACCGGTCCCAGGGTGCTTGTTTCCAGTCCAGGGACGACATGGCTTGGCAGTTCGGGCTGGACTGTTCCCATGAGGCACAGGGTCAGACTGATTTGCATATGGCCATGTCTGAACTGGGGTGGCAGAGTGAGCTAAAGAATCATGATGGATTAAACCCAGATCAGTTGACTGGGGGTGAGTGCTTGCAATGTTCAAAACTCCGTCCATCACCCCCTTTGGTTTTCCTTTGCTCGCCCTAAGTTGGCAGGGTATGCCCAGACGTGGGTCCCTTGCTCACTTTTCCACTGGATTTAAGATAGCCTGCCTGATGAGGGTTATGAACCCGAAACCGGTCCCAGGATGCTTGTTTCTGGTCCAGGGAAGATACGGCTTGGCAGTTCGGGCTGGACTGTTCACATGAGGCACTGGGTCAGACTGATTTGAATATGGCCATTTCTGACCTGGGGTGGCGGAGTGAGCTAAAGAATGATGATGGATTGAACCAACATTCAATTGACTGGGGTGAGTGCTTGCAATGTTTAACACTCCGTCCATCATCCCCTTTGGTTTTCCTTTGTTTGCCCTAAGTTGGCAGGGTATGCCCAGACGTGGCTCCCTTGCTCACTTTGCCACTGGATTCAAGATAGACTGGCTGATGAGGGTTATGAACCCGAAACCGGTCCCAGGATGCTTGTTTCCGGTCCAGGGAAGACATGGCTTTGCAGTTCTGGCTGGACTGTTCCCATGAGGCACAGTTTCAGACTGATTTGCATATGGCCATGTCTGAACTGGGTTGGCTTAGTGAGCTAAAGAATGATGATGGATTAAACCCAGATCAGTTAACTGGGGGTGAGTGCTTGTAATGTTCAACACTCCGTCCATCATCCCCTTTGGTTTTCCTTTGTTTGCCGTAAGTTGGCATGGTATGCCAAGACGTTGGTCCCTTGCTCAGTTTGCCACTGGATTCAAGATAGCCTGGCTGATGAGGGTTATGAACCCGAAACTTTTCCCAGGATGCTTGTTTCTTGTCCAGGGAAGACACGGCTTGGCAGTTCAGGCTGGACTGTTCCCATGAGGCACAGGATCAGACTGATTTGCATATGGCCATGTCTGAACTAGGGTGGCAGAGTGAGCTAAAGATTGATGATGGATTAAACCCAGATCAGTAGACTGGCGGTGAGTGCTTGCAATGTTCAACACTCCGTCCATCATCCCCTTTGCTTTCCCTTTGTTCACCCTAAGTTGGCAGGGTATGCCCAGACGTGGGTCCCTTGCTCACTTTGCCACTGGATTCAAGATAGCCTGGCTGATGAGGATTATGAACCCAAAACCGGTCCCAGGGAGCTTGTTTCCGGTCCAGGGAAGACATGGCTTGGCAGTTCGGGCTGGTCAGTTCCCATGAGGCACATGGTCAGACTGATTCGCATATGGCAATGTCTGTACTGGGATGGCGGAGTGAGCTAAAGATTGATGATGGATTGAACCCAGATCAGTTGACTCGGGGTGAGTGCTTGCAATGTTCAACACTCCATCCATCATTCCCTGTGGTTTTGCTTTCTTCGCCCTAAGTTGGAAGGGTATACCCAGATGTGGGTCCCTTGCTCACTTTACCACTGGATTAAAGATAGCCAGGCTGATGAGGGTTATGAACCCGAAATCGGTCCCTGGGTGCTTGTTTCCGCTCCAGGGAAGACATGGCTTGGCTGTTCGGGCTGGTCTGTTCCCATGAGGCACAGGGTCAGATTGATTTGCATAATGCCATGTCTGAACTGGGGTGGCGGAGAGAGTTAAAGAATGATGATGGATTAAACACAGATCAGTTGACTGGGGGTGAGTGCTTGCAATGTTCAACACTCCATCTATCATCCTCTTTGGTTTTCCTTTGTTCGCCCTAAGTTGGCAGGGTATGCCCAGACGTGGGTCCCTTGCTCACTTTGCCACTGGATTCAAGATAGCCTGGCAGATGAGGGTTATGAACCCAAAACCGGTCCCAGGGTGCTTGTTTCCGGTCCAGGGAAGACATGGCTTGGCAGTTCGGGCTGGACTGTTCCCATGAGGCACATGGTCAGACTGATTTGCATATGGCAATGTCTGTTCTGGGATGGCGGAGTGAGCTAAAGAATGATGATGGATTGAACCCAGATCAGTTGACTGGGGGTGAGTGCTTGCAATGTTCAACAGTCCTTCCACCATTCCCTGTGGTTTTGCTTTCTTCGCCCTAAGTTGGAAGGGTATGCCCAGATGTGGGTCCCTTGCTCACTTTGCCACTGGATTCAAGATAGCCAGGCATATGAGAGCTATGAACCCGAAATCGGTCACTAGGTGCTTGTTTCCGCTCCAGGGAAGACATGGCTTGGCTGTTCGGGCTGATCTGTTCCCATGAGGCACAGGGTCAGACTGATTTGCATATGGCCATGTCTGAACTGGGGTGGCGGAGTGAGTTAAAGAATGATGATGGATTAAACCCAGATAAGTTGACTGGGGGTGAGTGCTTGCAATGTTCAACACTCCATCGATCATCCCCTTTGGTTTTCCTTTGTTCGCCCTAAGTTGGCAGGGTATGCCCAGACGTGGGTCCCTTGCTCACTTTGCCACTGGATTCAAGATAGCCTGGCTGATGAGGGTTATGAACCCCAAACCGGTCCCAGGGTGCTTGTTTCCGGTCCAGGGAAGACATGGCTTGGCAGTTCGGGCTGGACTGTTCCCATGAGGCACAGGGTCAGACTGATTTGCATATGGCCATATCTGAACTGGGGTGGCAGAGTGAGCTAAAGAATCATGATGGATTAAACCCAGATCAGTTGACTGGGGGTGAGTGCTTGCAATGTTCAAAACTCCGTCCATCACCCCCTTTGGGTTTCGTTTGTTCGCTGTAAGTTGGAAGGGTATGCCCAGACGTGGGTCCTTTGCTCACTTTTCCACTGGATTCAAGATAGCCTGCCTGATGAGGGTTATGAACACGAAACCGGTCCCAGGATGCTTGTTTCTGGTCCAGGGAAGATACGGCTTGGCAGTTCGGGCTGGACTGTTCACATGAGGCACAGGGTCAGACTGATTTGAATATGGCCATGTCTGACCTGGGGTGGCGGAGTGAGCTAAAGAATGATGATGGATTGAACCAACATTCAGTTGACTGGGGTGAGTGCTTGCAATGTTCAACACTCCGTCCATCATCCCCTTTGGTTTTCCTTTGTTTGCCCTAAGTTGGCAGGGTATGCCCAGACGTGGTTCCCTTGCTCACTTTGCCACTGGATTCAAGATAGCCTGGCTGATGAGGGTTATGAACCTGAAACCGGTCCCAGGATGCTTGTTTCCGGTCCAGGGAAGACATGTCTTTGCAGTTCTGGCTGGACTGTTCCCATGAGGCACAGTTTCAGACTGATTTGCAAATGGCAATGTCTGAACTGGGTTAGCTTAGTGAGCTAAAGAATGATGATGGATTAAACCCAGATCAGTTAACTGGGGGTGAGTGCTTGTAATGTTCAACACTCCGTCCATCATCCCCTTTGGTTTTCCTTTGTTTGCCCTAAGTTGGCATGGTATGCCAAGACGTTGGTCCCTTGCTCAGTTTGCCACTGGATTCAAGATAGCCTCGCTGATGAGGGTTATGAACCCGAAACCGGTCCCAGGATGCTTGTTTCTTGTCCAGGGAAGACACGGCTTGGCAGTTCAGGCTGGACTGTTCCCATGAGGCACAGGGTCAGACTGATTTGCATATGGCCATGTCTGAACTGGGGTGGCAGAGTGAGCTAAAGAATCATGATGGATTAAACCCAGATCAGTTGACTGGGGGTGAGTGCTTGCAATGTTCAAAACTCCGTCCATCACCCCCTTTGGTTTTCCTTTGCTCGCCCTAAGTTGGCAGGGTATGCCCAGACGTGGGTCCCTTGCTCACTTTTCCACTGGATTTAAGATAGCCTGCCTGATGAGGGTTATGAACCCGAAACCGGTCCCAGGATGCTTGTTTCTGGTCCAGGGAAGATACGGCTTGGCAGTTCGGGCTGGACTGTTCACATGAGGCACTGGGTCAGACTGATTTGAATATGGCCATGTCTGACCTGGGGTGGCGGAGTGAGCTAAAGAATGATGATGGATTGAACCAACATTCAATTGACTGGGGTGAGTGCTTGCAATGTTTAACACTCCGTCCATCATCCCCTTTGGTTTTCCTTTGTTTGCCCTAAGTTGGCAGGGTATGCCCAGACGTGGCTCCCTTGCTCACTTTGCCACTGGATTCAAGATAGCCTGGCTGATGAGGGTTATGAACCCGAAACCGGTCCCAGGATGCTTGTTTCCGGTCCAGGGAAGACATGGCTTTGCAGTTCTGGCTGGACTGTTCCCATGAGGCACAGTTTCAGACTGATTTGCATATGGCCATGTCTGAACTGGGTTGGCTTAGTGAGCTAAAGAATGATGATGGATTAAACCCAGATCAGTTAACTGGGGGTGAGTGCTTGTAATGTTCAACACTCCGTCCATCATCCCCTTTGGTTTTCCTTTGTTTGCCCTAAGTTGGCATGGTATGCCAAGACGTTGGTCCCTTGCTCAGTTTGCCACTGGATTCAAGATAGCCTGGCTGATGAGGGTTATGAACCCGAAACTTTTCCCAGGATGCTTGTTTCTTGTCCAGGGAAGACACGGCTTGGCAGTTCAGGCTGGACTGTTCCCATGAGGCACAGGATCAGACTGATTTGCATATGGCCATGTCTGAACTAGGGTGGCAGAGTGAGCTAAAGATTGATGATGGATTAAACCCAGATCAGTAGACTGGCGGTGAGTGCTTGCAATGTTCAACACTCCGTCCATCATCCCCTTTGCTTTCCCTTTGTTCACCCTAAGTTGGCAGGGTATGCCCAGACGTGGGTCCCTTGCTCACTTTGCCACTGGATTCAAGATAGCCTGGCTGATGAGGATTATGAACCCAAAACCGGTCCCAGGGAGCTTGTTTCCGGTCCAGGGAAGACATGGCTTGGCAGTTCGGGCTGGTCTGTTCCCATGAGGCACATGGTCAGACTGATTCGCATATGGCAATGTCTGTACTGGGATGGCGGAGTGAGCTAAAGATTGATGATGGATTGAACCCAGATCAGTTGACTCAGGGTGAGTGCTTGCAATGTTCAATACTCCATCCATCATTCCCTGTGGTTTTGCTTTCTTCGCCCTAAGTTGGAAGGGTATGCCCAGATGTGGGTCCCTTGCTCACTTTACCACTGGATTCAAGATAGCCAGGCTGATGAGGGTTATGAACCCGAAATCGGTCCCTGGGTGCTTGTTTCCGCTCCAGGGAAGACATGGATTGGCTGTTCGGGCTGGTCTGTTCCCATGAGGCACAGGGTCAGATTGATTTGCATAATGCCATGTCTGAACTGGGGTGGCGGAGAGAGTTAAAGAATGATGATGGATTAAACCCAGATCAGTTGACTGGGGGTGAGTGCTTGCAATGTTCAACACTCCATCTATCATCCTCTTTGGTTTTCCTTTGTTCGCCCTAAGTTGGCAGGGTATGCCCAGACGTGGGTCCCTTGCTCACTTTGCCACTGGATTCAAGATAGCCTGGCAGATGAGGGTTATGAACCCAAAACCGGTCCCAGGGTGCTTGTTTCCGGTCCAGGGAAGACATGGCTTGGCAGTTCGGGCTGGACTGTTCCCATGAGGCACAGGGTCAGACTGATTTGCATATGGCCATGTCTGAACTAGGGTGGCGGAGTGAGCTAAAGATTGATGATGGATTAAACCCAGATCAGTTGACTGGGGGTGAGTGCTTGCAATGTTCATCACTCCGTCTATCATCCCCTTTGCTTTCCCTTTGTTCACCCTAAGTTGGCAGGGTATGCCCAGACGTGGGTCCCTTGCTTACTTTGCCACTGGATTCATGATAGCCTTGCTGATGAGGGTTATGAACCTGAAACCGGTCCCAGGGAGCTTGTTTACGGTCCAGGGAAGACATGGCTTAGCAGTTCGGGCTGGACTGTTCCCATGAGGCACATGGTCAGACTGATTTGCATATGGCAATGTCTGTACTGGGATGGCGGAGTGAGCTAAAGAATGATGATGGATTGAACCCAGATCAGTTGACTGGGGGTGAGTGCTTGCAATGTTCAACAGTCCTTCCATCATTCCCTGTGGTTTTGCTTTCTTCGCCCTAAGTTGGAAGGGTATGCCCAGATGTGGGTCCCTTGCTCACTTTGCCACTGGATTCAAGATAGCCAGGCATATGAGAGCTATGAACCCGAAATCGGTCCCTAGGTGCTTGTTTCCGCTCCAGGGAAGACATGGCTTGGCTGTTCGGGCTGATCTGTTCCCATGAGGCACAGGGTCAGACTGATTTGCATATGGCCATGTCTGAACTGGGGTGGCGGAGTGAGTTAAAGAATGATGATGGATTAAACCCAGATAAGTTGACTGGGGGTGAGTGCTTGCAATGTTCAACACTCCATCGATCATCCCCTTTGGTTTTCCTTTGTTCGCCCTAAGTTGGCAGGGTATGCCCAGACGTGGGTCCCTTGCTCACTTTGCCACTGGATTCAAGATAGCCTGGCTGATGAGGGTTATGAACCCCAAACCGGTCCCAGGGTGCTTGTTTCCGGTCCAGGGAAGACATGGCTTGGCAGTTCGGGCTGGACTGTTCCCATGAGGCACAGGGTCAGACTGATTTGCATATGGCCATATCTGAACTGGGGTGGCAGAGTGAGCTAAAGAATCATGATGGATTAAACCCAGATCAGTTGACTGGGGGTGAGTGCTTGCAATGTTCAAAACTCCGTCCATCACCCCCTTTGGGTTTCGTTTGTTCGCTGTAAGTTGGAAGGGTATGCCCAAACGTGGGTCCTTTGCTCACTTTTCCACTGGATTCAAGATAGCCTGCCTGATGAGGGTTATGAACACGAAACCGGTCCCAGGATGCTTGTTTCTGGTCCAGGGAAGATACGGCTTGGCAGTTCGGGCTGGACTGTTCACATGAGGCACAGGGTCAGACTGATTTGAATATGGCCATGTCTGACCTGGGGTGGCGGAGTGAGCTAAAGAATGATGATGGATTGAACCAACATTCAGTTGACTGGGGTGAGTGCTTGCAATGTTCAACACTCCGTCCATCATCCCCTTTGGTTTTCCTTTGTTTGCCCTAAGTTGGCAGGGTATGCCCAGACGTGGTTCCCTTGCTCACTTTGCCACTGGATTCAAGATAGCCTGGCTGATGAGGATTATGAACCCAAAACCGGTCCCAGGGAGCTTGTTTCCGGTCCAGGGAAGACATGGCTTGGCAGTTCGGGCTGGTCTGTTCCCATGAGGCACATGGTCAGACTGATTCGCATATGGCAATGTCTGTACTGGGATGGCGGAGTGAGCTAAAGATTGATGATGGATTGAACCCAGATCAGTTGACTCAGGGTGAGTGCTTGCAATGTTCAATACTCCATCCATCATTCCCTGTGGTTTTGCTTTCTTCGCCCTAAGTTGGAAGGGTATGCCCAGATGTGGGTCCCTTGCTCACTTTACCACTGGATTCAAGATAGCCAGGCTGATGAGGGTTATGAACCCGAAATCGGTCCCTGGGTGCTTGTTTCCGCTCCAGGGAAGACATGGATTGGCTGTTCGGGCTGGTCTGTTCCCATGAGGCACAGGGTCAGATTGATTTGCATAATGCCATGTCTGAACTGGGGTGGCGGAGAGAGTTAAAGAATGATGATGGATTAAACCCAGATCAGTTGACTGGGGGTGAGTGCTTGCAATGTTCAACACTCCATCTATCATCCTCTTTGGTTTTCCTTTGTTCGCCCTAAGTTGGCAGGGTATGCCCAGACGTGGGTCCCTTGCTCACTTTGCCACTGGATTCAAGATAGCCTGGCAGATGAGGGTTATGAACCCAAAACCGGTCCCAGGGTGCTTGTTTCCGGTCCAGGGAAGACATGGCTTGGCAGTTCGGGCTGGACTGTTCCCATGAGGCACAGGGTCAGACTGATTTGCATATGGCCATGTCTGAACTAGGGTGGCGGAGTGAGCTAAAGATTGATGATGGATTAAACCCAGATCAGTTGACTGGGGGTGAGTGCTTGCAATGTTCATCACTCCGTCTATCATCCCCTTTGCTTTCCCTTTGTTCACCCTAAGTTGGCAGGGTATGCCCAGACGTGGGTCCCTTGCTTACTTTGCCACTGGATTCATGATAGCCTTGCTGATGAGGGTTATGAACCTGAAACCGGTCCCAGGGAGCTTGTTTACGGTCCAGGGAAGACATGGCTTAGCAGTTCGGGCTGGACTGTTCCCATGAGGCACATGGTCAGACTGATTTGCATATGGCAATGTCTGTACTGGGATGGCGGAGTGAGCTAAAGAATGATGATGGATTGAACCCAGATCAGTTGACTGGGGGTGAGTGCTTGCAATGTTCAACAGTCCTTCCATCATTCCCTGTGGTTTTGCTTTCTTCGCCCTAAGTTGGAAGGGTATGCCCAGATGTGGGTCCCTTGCTCACTTTGCCACTGGATTCAAGATAGCCAGGCATATGAGAGCTATGAACCCGAAATCGGTCCCTAGGTGCTTGTTTCCGCTCCAGGGAAGACATGGCTTGGCTGTTCGGGCTGATCTGTTCCCATGAGGCACAGGGTCAGACTGATTTGCATATGGCCATGTCTGAACTGGGGTGGCGGAGTGAGTTAAAGAATGATGATGGATTAAACCCAGATAAGTTGACTGGGGGTGAGTGCTTGCAATGTTCAACACTCCATCGATCATCCCCTTTGGTTTTCCTTTGTTCGCCCTAAGTTGGCAGGGTATGCCCAGACGTGGGTCCCTTGCTCACTTTGCCACTGGATTCAAGATAGCCTGGCTGATGAGGGTTATGAACCCCAAACCGGTCCCAGGGTGCTTGTTTCCGGTCCAGGGAAGACATGGCTTGGCAGTTCGGGCTGGACTGTTCCCATGAGGCACAGGGTCAGACTGATTTGCATATGGCCATATCTGAACTGGGGTGGCAGAGTGAGCTAAAGAATCATGATGGATTAAACCCAGATCAGTTGACTGGGGGTGAGTGCTTGCAATGTTCAAAACTCCGTCCATCACCCCCTTTGGGTTTCGTTTGTTCGCTGTAAGTTGGAAGGGTATGCCCAAACGTGGGTCCTTTGCTCACTTTTCCACTGGATTCAAGATAGCCTGCCTGATGAGGGTTATGAACACGAAACCGGTCCCAGGATGCTTGTTTCTGGTCCAGGGAAGATACGGCTTGGCAGTTCGGGCTGGACTGTTCACATGAGGCACAGGGTCAGACTGATTTGAATATGGCCATGTCTGACCTGGGGTGGCGGAGTGAGCTAAAGAATGATGATGGATTGAACCAACATTCAGTTGACTGGGGTGAGTGCTTGCAATGTTCAACACTCCGTCCATCATCCCCTTTGGTTTTCCTTTGTTTGCCCTAAGTTGGCAGGGTATGCCCAGACGTGGTTCCCTTGCTCACTTTGCCACTGGATTCAAGATAGCCTGGCAGATGAGGGTTATGAACCCAAAACCGGTCCCAGGGTGCTTGTTTCCGGTCCAGGGAAGACATGGCTTGGCAGTTCGGGCTGGACTGTTCCCATGAGGCACATGGTCAGACTGATTTGCATATGGCAATGTCTGTACTGGGATGGCGGAGTGAGCTAAAGAATGATGAGGGATTGAACCCAGATCAGTTGACTGGGGGTGAGTGCTTGCAATGTTCAACAGTCCTTCCATCATTCCCTGTGGTTTTGCTTTCTTCGCCCTAAGTTGGAAGGGTATGCCCAGATGTGGGTCCCTTGCTCACTTTGCCACTGGATTCAAGATAGCCAGGCATATGAGGGCTATGAACCCGAAATCGGTCCCTAGGTGCTTGTTTCCGCTCCAGGGAAGACATGGCTTGGCTATTCGGGCTGATCTGTTCCCATGAGGCACAGGGTCAGACTGATTTGCATATGGCCATGTCTGAACTGGGGTGGCGGAGTGAGTTAAAGAATGATGATGGATTAAACCCAGATCAGTTGACTGGGGGTGAGTGCTTGCAATGTTCAACACTCCATCTATCATCCCCTTTGGTTTTCCTTTGTTCGCCCTAAGTTGGCAGGGTATGCCCAGACGTGGGTCCCTTGCTCACTTTGCCACTGGATTCAAGATAGCCTGGCTGATGAGGGTTATGAACCCAAAACCGGTCCCAGGGTGCTTGTTTCCAGTCCAGGGACGACATGGCTTGGCAGTTCGGGCTGGACTGTTCCCATGAGGCACAGGGTCAGACTGATTTGCATATGGCCATGTCTGAACTGGGGTGGCAGAGTGAGCTAAAGAATCATGATGGATTAAACCCAGATCAGTTGACTGGGGGTGAGTGCTTGCAATGTTCAAAACTCCGTCCATCACCCCCTTTGGTTTTCCTTTGCTCGCCCTAAGTTGGCAGGGTATGCCCAGACGTGGGTCCCTTGCTCACTTTTCCACTGGATTTAAGATAGCCTGCCTGATGAGGGTTATGAACCCGAAACCGGTCCCAGGATGCTTGTTTCTGGTCCAGGGAAGATACGGCTTGGCAGTTCGGGCTGGACTGTTCACATGAGGCACTGGGTCAGACTGATTTGAATATGGCCATTTCTGACCTGGGGTGGCGGAGTGAGCTAAAGAATGATGATGGATTGAACCAACATTCAATTGACTGGGGTGAGTGCTTGCAATGTTTAACACTCCGTCCATCATCCCCTTTGGTTTTCCTTTGTTTGCCCTAAGTTGGCAGGGTATGCCCAGACGTGGCTCCCTTGCTCACTTTGCCACTGGATTCAAGATAGACTGGCTGATGAGGGTTATGAACCCGAAACCGGTCCCAGGATGCTTGTTTCCGGTCCAGGGAAGACATGGCTTTGCAGTTCTGGCTGGACTGTTCCCATGAGGCACAGTTTCAGACTGATTTGCATATGGCCATGTCTGAACTGGGTTGGCTTAGTGAGCTAAAGAATGATGATGGATTAAACCCAGATCAGTTAACTGGGGGTGAGTGCTTGTAATGTTCAACACTCCGTCCATCATCCCCTTTGGTTTTCCTTTGTTTGCCGTAAGTTGGCATGGTATGCCAAGACGTTGGTCCCTTGCTCAGTTTGCCACTGGATTCAAGATAGCCTGGCTGATGAGGGTTATGAACCCGAAACTTTTCCCAGGATGCTTGTTTCTTGTCCAGGGAAGACACGGCTTGGCAGTTCAGGCTGGACTGTTCCCATGAGGCACAGGATCAGACTGATTTGCATATGGCCATGTCTGAACTAGGGTGGCAGAGTGAGCTAAAGATTGATGATGGATTAAACCCAGATCAGTAGACTGGCGGTGAGTGCTTGCAATGTTCAACACTCCGTCCATCATCCCCTTTGCTTTCCCTTTGTTCACCCTAAGTTGGCAGGGTATGCCCAGACGTGGGTCCCTTGCTCACTTTGCCACTGGATTCAAGATAGCCTGGCTGATGAGGATTATGAACCCAAAACCGGTCCCAGGGAGCTTGTTTCCGGTCCAGGGAAGACATGGCTTGGCAGTTCGGGCTGGTCAGTTCCCATGAGGCACATGGTCAGACTGATTCGCATATGGCAATGTCTGTACTGGGATGGCGGAGTGAGCTAAAGATTGATGATGGATTGAACCCAGATCAGTTGACTCGGGGTGAGTGCTTGCAATGTTCAACACTCCATCCATCATTCCCTGTGGTTTTGCTTTCTTCGCCCTAAGTTGGAAGGGTATACCCAGATGTGGGTCCCTTGCTCACTTTACCACTGGATTAAAGATAGCCAGGCTGATGAGGGTTATGAACCCGAAATCGGTCCCTGGGTGCTTGTTTCCGCTCCAGGGAAGACATGGCTTGGCTGTTCGGGCTGGTCTGTTCCCATGAGGCACAGGGTCAGATTGATTTGCATAATGCCATGTCTGAACTGGGGTGGCGGAGAGAGTTAAAGAATGATGATGGATTAAACACAGATCAGTTGACTGGGGGTGAGTGCTTGCAATGTTCAACACTCCATCTATCATCCTCTTTGGTTTTCCTTTGTTCGCCCTAAGTTGGCAGGGTATGCCCAGACGTGGGTCCCTTGCTCACTTTGCCACTGGATTCAAGATAGCCTGGCAGATGAGGGTTATGAACCCAAAACCGGTCCCAGGGTGCTTGTTTCCGGTCCAGGGAAGACATGGCTTGGCAGTTCGGGCTGGACTGTTCCCATGAGGCACATGGTCAGACTGATTTGCATATGGCAATGTCTGTTCTGGGATGGCGGAGTGAGCTAAAGAATGATGATGGATTGAACCCAGATCAGTTGACTGGGGGTGAGTGCTTGCAATGTTCAACAGTCCTTCCATCATTCCCTGTGGTTTTGCTTTCTTCGCCCTAAGTTGGAAGGGTATGCCCAGATGTGGGTCCCTTGCTCACTTTGCCACTGGATTCAAGATAGCCAGGCATATGAGAGCTATGAACCCGAAATCGGTCACTAGGTGCTTGTTTCCGCTCCAGGGAAGACATGGCTTGGCTGTTCGGGCTGATCTGTTCCCATGAGGCACAGGGTCAGACTGATTTGCATATGGCCATGTCTGAACTGGGGTGGCGGAGTGAGTTAAAGAATGATGATGGATTAAACCCAGATAAGTTGACTGGGGGTGAGTGCTTGCAATGTTCAACACTCCATCGATCATCCCCTTTGGTTTTCCTTTGTTCGCCCTAAGTTGGCAGGGTATGCCCAGACGTGGGTCCCTTGCTCACTTTGCCACTGGATTCAAGATAGCCTGGCTGATGAGGGTTATGAACCCCAAACCGGTCCCAGGGTGCTTGTTTCCGGTCCAGGGAAGACATGGCTTGGCAGTTCGGGCTGGACTGTTCCCATGAGGCACAGGGTCAGACTGATTTGCATATGGCCATATCTGAACTGGGGTGGCAGAGTGAGCTAAAGAATCATGATGGATTAAACCCAGATCAGTTGACTGGGGGTGAGTGCTTGCAATGTTCAAAACTCCGTCCATCACCCCCTTTGGGTTTCGTTTGTTCGCTGTAAGTTGGAAGGGTATGCCCAGACGTGGGTCCTTTGCTCACTTTTCCACTGGATTCAAGATAGCCTGCCTGATGAGGGTTATGAACACGAAACCGGTCCCAGGATGCTTGTTTCTGGTCCAGGGAAGATACGGCTTGGCAGTTCGGGCTGGACTGTTCACATGAGGCACAGGGTCAGACTGATTTGAATATGGCCATGTCTGACCTGGGGTGGCGGAGTGAGCTAAAGAATGATGATGGATTGAACCAACATTCAGTTGACTGGGGTGAGTGCTTGCAATGTTCAACACTCCGTCCATCATCCCCTTTGGTTTTCCTTTGTTTGCCCTAAGTTGGCAGGGTATGCCCAGACGTGGTTCCCTTGCTCACTTTGCCACTGGATTCAAGATAGCCTGGCTGATGAGGGTTATGAACCTGAAACCGGTCCCAGGATGCTTGTTTCCGGTCCAGGGAAGACATGTCTTTGCAGTTCTGGCTGGACTGTTCCCATGAGGCACAGTTTCAGACTGATTTGCAAATGGCAATGTCTGAACTGGGTTAGCTTAGTGAGCTAAAGAATGATGATGGATTAAACCCAGATCAGTTAACTGGGGGTGAGTGCTTGTAATGTTCAACACTCCGTCCATCATCCCCTTTGGTTTTCCTTTGTTTGCCCTAAGTTGGCATGGTATGCCAAGACGTTGGTCCCTTGCTCAGTTTGCCACTGGATTCAAGATAGCCTCGCTGATGAGGGTTATGAACCCGAAACCGGTCCCAGGATGCTTGTTTCTTGTCCAGGGAAGACACGGCTTGGCAGTTCAGGCTGGACTGTTCCCATGAGGCACAGGGTCAGACTGATTTGCATATGGCCATGTCTGAACTAGGGTGGCAGAGTGAGCTAAAGATTGATGATGGATTAAACCCAGATCAGTTGACTGGCGGTGAGTGCTTGCAATGTTCAACACTCCGTCCATCATCCCCTTTGCTTTCCCTTTGTTCACCCTAAGTTGGCAGGGTATGCCCAGACGTGGGTCCCTTGCTCACTTTGCCACTGGATTCAGGATAGCCTGGCTGATGAGGGTTATGAACCCGAAACCAGTCCCTGGGTGCTTGTTTCCGGTCCAGGGAAGACATGGCTTGGCAGTTCGGGCTGGTCTGTTCCCATGAGGCACAGGGTCTGACTGATTTGCATATGGCCATGTCTGAACTGGGGTGGCGGAGTGAGTTAAAGAATGATGATGGATTAAACCCAGATCAGTTGACTGGGAGTGAGTGCTTGCAATGTTCAACACTCCGTCTATCATCCCCTTTGGTTTTCCTTTGTTCGCTCTAAGTTGGCAGGGTATGCCCAGACATGGGTCCCTTGCTCACTTTGCCACTGGATTCAAGATAGCATGGCTGATGAGGGTTATGAACCCGAAACCGGTCCCAGGGTGGTTGTTTCCGGTCCAGGGAAGACATGGCTTGGCAGTTCGGGATGGACTGTTCCCAATAGGCACAGGGTCAGACTGATTTGCATATGGCCATGTCGGAACTGGGGTGGCAGAGTGAGCTAAAGAATCATGATGGATTAAAGCCAGATCAGCTGACAGGGGGTGAGTGCTTGCAATGTTCAAAACTCCGTCCATCACCTCCTTTGGGTTTCCTTTGTTCGCCCTAAGTTGGAAGGGTATGCCCAGACATGGGTCCCTTGCTCACTTTTCCACTGGATTCAAGATAGCCTGCCTGATGAGGGTTATGAACCCGAAACCGGTCCCAGGGTGCTTGTTTCCGGTCCAAGGAAGACATGGCTTGGCAGTTCGGACTGGACTTGTTCCCATGAGGCACAGGGTCAGACTGATTTGCATATGGACATGTCTGAACTGGGGTGGCGGAGTGAGCTAATGAATGATGATGGATTAAACCCAGATCAGTTGGCTGGGGGTGAGTGCTTGCAATGCTCAACACTCCGTCCATCATCCCCATTGGTTTTGCTTTGTGCGCCCTAAGTTGGCATGGTATGCCCAGACATTGGTCCCTTGCTCACTTTGCCACTAGATTCAAGATAGCCTGGCAGATGAGGGTTATGAACCCAAAACCGGTCTCAGGATGTTTGTTTCCGGTCCAGGGAAGACACGGCTTGGCAGTTTTGCGTGGACTTGTTCCCATGAGGCACAGGGTCAGACTGATATCCATATGGCCATGTCTGAACTGGGGTGGTGGAGTGAGCTAATGGATGATGATGGATTAAACCCAGATCAGTTGGCTGGGGGTGAGTGCTTGCAATGCTCAAAACTCCGTCCATCATCTCCTTTGGTTTTGCTTTGTGCGCCCTAAGTTGGCATGGTATGCCCAGACATTGGTCCCTTGCTCACTTTGCCACTGGATTCAAGATAGCCTGGCTGATGAGGGTTATGAACCCGAAACCGGTCCCAGGATGCTTGTTTCTGGTCCAGGGAAGACAAGGCTTGGCAGTTCGGGCTGAACTGTTCCCATGAGGCACAGGGTCAGACTGATTTGCATATGGCCATGTCTGAACTAGGGTGGCGGAGTGAGCTAAAGATTGATGATGGATTAAACCCAGATCAGTTGACAGGGGGTGAGTGCTTGCAATGTTCATCACTCCGTCTATCATCCCCTTTGCTTTCCCTTTGTTCACCCTAAGTTGGCAGGATATGCCCAGACGTGGGTCCCTTGCTTACTTTGCCACTGGATTCATGATAGCCTGGCTGATGAGGGTTATGAACCCGAAACCGGTCCCAGGGAGCTTGTTTCCGGTCCAGGGAAGACATGGCTTAGCAGTTCGGGCTGGACTGTTCCCATGAGGCACATGGTCAGACTGATTTGCATATGGCAATGTCTGTACTGGGATGGCGGAGTGAGCTAAAGAATGATGATGGATTGAACCCAGATCAGTTGACTGGGGGTGAGTGCTTGCAATGTTCAACAGTCCTTCCATCATTCCCCGTGGTTTTGCTTTCTTCGCCCTAAGTTGGAAGGGTATGCCCAGATGTGGGTCCCTTGCTCACTTTGCCACTGGATTCAAGATAGCCAGGCATATGAGGACTATGAACCCGAAATCGGTCCCTAGGTGCTTGTTTCCGCTCCAGGGAAGACATGGCTTGGCTATTCGGGCTGATCTGTTCCCATGAGGCACAGGGTCAGACTGATTTGCATATGGCCATGTCTGAACTGGGGTGGCGGAGTGAGTTAAAGAATGATGATGGATTAAACCCAGATCAGTTGACTGGGGGTGAGTGCTTGCAATGTTCAACACACCATCTATCATCCCCTTTGGTTTTCCTTTGTTCGCCCTAAGTTGGCAGGGTATGCCCAGACGTGGGTCCCTTGCTCACTTTGCCACTGGATTCAAGATAGCCTGGCTGATGAGGGTTATGAACCCAAAACCGGTCCCAGGGTGCTTGTTTCCGGTCCAGGGACGACATGGCTTGGCAGTTCGGGCTGGACTGTTCCCATGAGGCACAGGGTCAGACTGATTTGCATATGGCCATGTCTGAACTGGGGTGGCAGAGTGAGCTAAAGAATCATGATGGATTAAACCCAGATCAGTTGACTGGGGGTGAGTGCTTGCAATGTTCAAAACTCCGTCCATCACCCCCTTTGAATTTCCTTTGTTCGCTGTAAGTTGGAAGGGTATGCCCAGACGTGGGTCCTTTGCTCACTTTTCCACTGGATTTAAGATAGCCTGCCTGATGAGGGTTATGAACCCGAAACCGGTCCCAGGATGCTTGTTTCTGGTCCAGGGAAGATACGGCTTGGCAGTTCGGGCTGGACTGTTCACATGAGGCACTGGGTCAGACTGATTTGAATATGGCCATGTCTGACCTGGGGTGGCGGAGTGAGCTAAAGAATGATGATGGATTGAACCAACATTCAGTTGACTGGGGTGAGTGCTTGCAATGTTCAACACTCCGTCCATCATCCCCTTTGGTTTTCCTTTGTTTGCCCTAAGTTGGCAGGGTATGCCCAGACGTGGCTCCCTTGCTCACTTTGCCACTGGATTCAAGATAGCCTGGCTGATGAGGGTTATGAACCCAAAACCGGTCCCAGGATGCTTGTTTCCGGTCCAGGGAAGACATGGCTTTGCAGTTCTGGCTGGACTGTTCCCATGAGGCACAGTTTCAGACTGATTTGCATATGGCCATGTCTGAACTGGGTTGGCTTAGTGAGCTAAAGAATGATGATGGAATAAACCCAGATCAGTTAACTGGGGGTGAGTGCTTGTAATGTTCAACACTCCGTCCATCATCCCCTTTGGTTTTCCTTTGTTTGCCCTAAGTTGGCATGGTATGCCAAGACGTTGGTCCCTTGCTCAGTTTGCCACTGGATTCAAGATAGCCTGGCTGATGAGGGTTATGAACCCGAAACTGGTCCCAGGATTCTTGTTTCTTGTCCAGGGAAGACACGGCTTGGCAGTTCAGGCTGGACTGTTCCCATGAGGCACAGGATCAGACTGATTTGCATATGGTCATGT
Source organism: Triturus cristatus (assembly GCF_964204655.1). NCBI lineage: Eukaryota > Metazoa > Chordata > Amphibia > Caudata > Salamandridae > Triturus > Triturus cristatus. The sequence continues at coordinate 429,196,850 of NC_140579.1, read as the reverse complement.
CTGAACTAGTGTGGCAGAGTGAGCTAAAGATTGATGATGGATTAAACCCAGATCAGTTGACTGGCGGTGAGTGCTTGCAATGTTCAACACTCCATCCATCATCCCCTTTGCTTTCCCTTTGTTCACCCTAAGTTGGCAGGGTATGCCCAGACGTGGGTCCCTTGCTCACTTTGCCACTGGATTCAAGATAGCCTGGCTGATGAGGGTTATGAACCCAAAACCGGTCCCAGGGAGCTTGTTTCCGGTCCAGGGAAGACATGGCTTGGCAGTTCGGGCTGGGCTGTTCCCATGAGGCACATGGTCAGACTGATTCGCATATGGCAATGTCTGTACTGGGATGGCGGAGTGAGCTAAAGATTGATGATGGATTGAACCCAGATCAGTTGACTCGGGGTGAGTGCTTGCAATGTTCAACACTCCATCCATCATTCCCTGTGGTTTTGCTTTCTTCGCCCTAAGTTGGAAGGGTATGCCCAGATGTGGGTCCCTTGCTCACTTTGCCACTGGATTCAAGATAGCCAGGCTGATGAGGGTTATGAACCCGAAATCGGTCCCTGGGTGCTTGTTTCCGCTCCAGGGAAGACATGGCTTGGCTGTTCGGGCTGGTCTGTTCCCATGAGGCACAGGGTCAGATTGATTTGCATAATGCCATGTCTGAACTGGGGTGGCGGAGAGAGTTAAAGAATGATGATGGATTAAACCCAGATCAGTTGACTGGGGGTGAGTGCTTGCAATGTTCAACACTCCATCTATCATCCCCTTTGGTTTTCCTTTGTTCGCCCTAAGTTGGCAGGGTATGCCCAGACGTGGGTCCCTTGCTCACTTTGCCACTGGATTCAAGATAGCCTGGCAGATGAGGGTTATGAACCCAAAACCGGTCCCAGGGTGCTTGTTTCGGGTCCAGGGAAGACATGGCTTGGCAGTTCGGGCTGGACTGTTCCCATGAGGCACATGGTCAGACTGATTTGCATATGGCAATGTCTGTACTGGGATGGCGGAGTGAGCTAAAGAATGATGATGGATTGAACCCAGATCAGTTGACTGGGGGTGAGTGCTTGCAATGTTCAACAGTCCTTCCATCATTCCCTGTGGTTTTCCTTTGTTCGCTCTACGTTGGCAGGGTATGCCCAGACGTGGGTCCCTTGCTCACTTTGCCACTGGATTCAAGATAGCATGGCTGATGAGGGTTATGAACCCGAAACCGGTCCCAGGGTGGTTGTTTCCGGTCCAGGGAAGACATGGCTTGGCAGTTCGGGATGGACTGTTCCCAATAGGCACAGGGTCAGACTGATTTGCATATGGCCATGTCGTAACTGGGGTGGCAGAGTGAGCTAAAGAATCATGATGGATTAAAGCCAGATCAGTTGGCTGGGGTTGAGTGCTTGCAATGCTCAAAACTCCGTCCATCATCTCCTTTGGTTTTGCTTTGTGCGCCCTAAGTTGGCATGGTATGCCCAGACATTGGTCCCTTGCTCACTTTGCCACTAGATTCAAGATAGCCTGGCAGATGAGGGTTATGAACCCGAAACCGGTCCCAGGGTGCTTGTTTCCGGTCCAAGGAAGACATGGCTTGGCAGTTCGGACTGGACTTGTTCCCATGAGGCACAGGGTCAGACTGATTTGCATATGGACATGTCTGAACTGGGGTGGCGGAGTGAGCTAATGAATGATGATGGATTAAACCCAGATCAGTTGGCTGGGGGTGAGTGCTTGCAATGCTCAAAACTCCGTCCATCATCTCCTTTGGTTTTGCTTTGTGCGCCCTAAGTTGGCATGGTATGCCCAGACATTGGTCCCTTGCTCACTTTGCCACTGGATTCAAGATAGCCTTGCTGATGAGGGTTATGAACCCGAAACCGGTCCCAGGATGCTTGTTTCCGGTCCAGGGAAGACAAGGCTTGGCAGTTCGGGCTGGACTGTTCCCATGAGGCACAGGGTCAGACTGATTTGCATAAGGCCATGTCTGAACTAGGGTGGCGGAGTGAGCTAAAGATTGATGATGGATTAAACCCAGATCAGTTGACTGGGGGTGAGTGCTTGCAATGTTCATCACTCCGTCTATCATCCCCTTTGCTTTCCCTTTGTTCACCCTAAGTTGGCAGGATATGCCCAGACGTGGGTCCCTTGCTTACTTTGCCACTGGATTCATGATAGCCTGGCTGATGAGGGTCATGAACCCGAAACCGGTCCCAGGGAGCTTGTTTCCGGTCCAGGGAAGACATGGCTTAGCAGTTCGGGCTGGACTGTTCCCATGAGGCACATGGTCAGACTGATTTGCATATGGCAATGTCTGTACTGGGATGGCGGAGTGAGCTAAAGAATGATGAGGGATTGAACCCAGATCAGTTGACTGGGGGTGAGTGCTTGCAATGTTCAACAGTCCTTCCATCATTCCCTGTGGTTTTGCTTTCTTCGCCCTAAGTTGGAAGGGTATGCCCAGATGTGGGTCCCTTGCTCACTTTGCCACTGGATTCAAGATAGCCAGGCATATGAGGGCTATGAACCCGAAATCGGTCCCTAGGTGCTTGTTTCCGCTCCAGGGAAGACATGGCTTGGCTATTCGGGCTGATCTGTTCCCATGAGGCACAGGGTCAGACTGATTTGCATATGGCCATGTCTGAACTGGGGTGGCGGAGTGAGTTAAAGAATGATGATGGATTAAACCCAGATCAGTTGACTGGGGGTGAGTGCTTGCAATGTTCAACACTCCATCTATCATCCCCTTTGGTTTTCCTTTGTTCGCCCTAAGTTGGCAGGGTATGCCCAGACGTGGGTCCCTTGCTCACTTTGCCACTGGATTCAAGATAGCCTGGCTGATGAGGGTTATGAACCCAAAACCGGTCCCAGGGTGCTTGTTTCCAGTCCAGGGACGACATGGCTTGGCAGTTCGGGCTGGACTGTTCCCATGAGGCACAGGGTCAGACTGATTTGCATATGGCCATGTCTGAACTGGGGTGGCAGAGTGAGCTAAAGAATCATGATGGATTAAACCCAGATCAGTTGACTGGGGGTGAGTGCTTGCAATGTTCAAAACTCCGTCCATCACCCCCTTTGGTTTTCCTTTGCTCGCCCTAAGTTGGCAGGGTATGCCCAGACGTGGGTCCCTTGCTCACTTTTCCACTGGATTTAAGATAGCCTGCCTGATGAGGGTTATGAACCCGAAACCGGTCCCAGGATGCTTGTTTCTGGTCCAGGGAAGATACGGCTTGGCAGTTCGGGCTGGACTGTTCACATGAGGCACTGGGTCAGACTGATTTGAATATGGCCATGTCTGACCTGGGGTGGCGGAGTGAGCTAAAGAATGATGATGGATTGAACCAACATTCAATTGACTGGGGTGAGTGCTTGCAATGTTTAACACTCCGTCCATCATCCCCTTTGGTTTTCCTTTGTTTGCCCTAAGTTGGCAGGGTATGCCCAGACGTGGCTCCCTTGCTCACTTTGCCACTGGATTCAAGATAGCCTGGCTGATGAGGGTTATGAACCCGAAACCGGTCCCAGGATGCTTGTTTCCGGTCCAGGGAAGACATGGCTTTGCAGTTCTGGCTGGACTGTTCCCATGAGGCACAGTTTCAGACTGATTTGCATATGGCCATGTCTGAACTGGGTTGGCTTAGTGAGCTAAAGAATGATGATGGATTAAACCCAGATCAGTTAACTGGGGGTGAGTGCTTGTAATGTTCAACACTCCGTCCATCATCCCCTTTGGTTTTCCTTTGTTTGCCCTAAGTTGGCATGGTATGCCAAGACGTTGGTCCCTTGCTCAGTTTGCCACTGGATTCAAGATAGCCTGGCTGATGAGGGTTATGAACCCGAAACTTTTCCCAGGATGCTTGTTTCTTGTCCAGGGAAGACACGGCTTGGCAGTTCAGGCTGGACTGTTCCCATGAGGCACAGGATCAGACTGATTTGCATATGGCCATGTCTGAACTAGGGTGGCAGAGTGAGCTAAAGATTGATGATGGATTAAACCCAGATCAGTAGACTGGCGGTGAGTGCTTGCAATGTTCAACACTCCGTCCATCATCCCCTTTGCTTTCCCTTTGTTCACCCTAAGTTGGCAGGGTATGCCCAGACGTGGGTCCCTTGCTCACTTTGCCACTGGATTCAAGATAGCCTGGCTGATGAGGATTATGAACCCAAAACCGGTCCCAGGGAGCTTGTTTCCGGTCCAGGGAAGACATGGCTTGGCAGTTCGGGCTGGTCTGTTCCCATGAGGCACATGGTCAGACTGATTCGCATATGGCAATGTCTGTACTGGGATGGCGGAGTGAGCTAAAGATTGATGATGGATTGAACCCAGATCAGTTGACTCGGGGTGAGTGCTTGCAATGTTCAATACTCCATCCATCATTCCCTGTGGTTTTGCTTTCTTCGCCCTAAGTTGGAAGGGTATGCCCAGATGTGGGTCCCTTGCTCACTTTACCACTGGATTCAAGATAGCCAGGCTGATGAGGGTTATGAACCCGAAATCGGTTCCTGGGTGCTTGTTTCCGCTCCAGGGAAGACATGGATTGGCTGTTCGGGCTGGTCTGTTCCCATGAGGCACAGGGTCAGATTGATTTGCATAATGCCATGTCTGAACTGGGGTGGCGGAGAGAGTTAAAGAATGATGATGGATTAAACCCAGATCAGTTGACTGGGGGTGAGTGCTTGCAATGTTCAACACTCCATCTATCATCCTCTTTGGTTTTCCTTTGTTCGCCCTAAGTTGGCAGGGTATGCCCAGACGTGGGTCCCTTGCTCACTTTGCCACTGGATTCAAGATAGCCTGGCAGATGAGGGTTATGAACCCAAAACCGGTCCCAGGGTGCTTGTTTCCGGTCCAGGGAAGACATGGCTTGGCAGTTCGGGCTGGACTGTTCCCATGAGGCACAGGGTCAGACTGATTTGCATATGGCCATGTCTGAACTAGGGTGGCGGAGTGAGCTAAAGATTGATGATGGATTAAACCCAGATCAGTTGACTGGGGGTGAGTGCTTGCAATGTTCATCACTCCGTCTATCATCCCCTTTGCTTTCCCTTTGTTCACCCTAAGTTGGCAGGGTATGCCCAGACGTGGGTCCCTTGCTTACTTTGCCACTGGATTCATGATAGCCTTGCTGATGAGGGTTATGAACCCGAAACCGGTCCCAGGGAGCTTGTTTACGGTCCAGGGAAGACATGGCTTAGCAGTTCGGGCTGGACTGTTCCCATGAGGCACATGGTCAGACTGATTTGCATATGGCAATGTCTGTACTGGGATGGCGGAGTGAGCTAAAGAATGATGATGGATTGAACCCAGATCAGTTGACTGGGGGTGAGTGCTTGCAATGTTCAACAGTCCTTCCATCATTCCCTGTGGTTTTGCTTTCTTCGCCCTAAGTTGGAAGGGTATGCCCAGATGTGGGTCCCTTGCTCACTTTGCCACTGGATTCAAGATAGCCAGGCATATGAGAGCTATGAACCCGAAATCGGTCCCTAGGTGCTTGTTTCCGCTCCAGGGAAGACATGGCTTGGCTGTTCGGGCTGATCTGTTCCCATGAGGCACAGGGTCAGACTGATTTGCATATGGCCATGTCTGAACTGGGGTGGCGGAGTGAGTTAAAGAATGATGATGGATTAAACCCAGATAAGTTGACTGGGGGTGAGTGCTTGCAATGTTCAACACTCCATCGATCATCCCCTTTGGTTTTCCTTTGTTCGCCCTAAGTTGGCAGGGTATGCCCAGACGTGGGTCCCTTGCTCACTTTGCCACGGGATTCAAGATAGCCTGGCTGATGAGGGTTATGAACCCCAAACCGGTCCCAGGGTGCTTGTTTCCGGTCCAGGGAAGACATGGCTTGGCAGTTCGGGCTGGACTGTTCCCATGAGGCACAGGGTCAGACTGATTTGCATATGGCCATATCTGAACTGGGGTGGCAGAGTGAGCTAAAGAATCATGATGGATTAAACCCAGATCAGTTGACTGGGGGTGAGTGCTTGCAATGTTCAAAACTCCGTCCATCACCCCCTTTGGGTTTCGTTTGTTCGCTGTAAGTTGGAAGGGTATGCCCAGACGTGGGTCCTTTGCTCACTTTTCCACTGGATTCAAGATAGCCTGCCTGATGAGGGTTATGAACACGAAACCGGTCCCAGGATGCTTGTTTCTGGTCCAGGGAAGATACGGCTTGGCAGTTCGGGCTGGACTGTTCACATGAGGCACAGGGTCAGACTGATTTGAATATGGCCATGTCTGACCTGGGGTGGCGGAGTGAGCTAAAGAATGATGATGGATTGAACCAACATTCAGTTGACTGGGGTGAGTGCTTGCAATGTTCAACACTCCGTCCATCATCCCCTTTGGTTTTCCTTTGTTTGCCCTAAGTTGGCAGGGTATGCCCAGACGTGGTTCCCTTGCTCACTTTGCCACTGGATTCAAGATAGCCTGGCAGATGAGGGTTATGAACCCAAAACCGGTCCCAGGGTGCTTGTTTCCGGTCCAGGGAAGACATGGCTTGGCAGTTCGGGCTGGACTGTTCCCATGAGGCACATGGTCAGACTGATTTGCATATGGCAATGTCTGTACTGGGATGGCGGAGTGAGCTAAAGAATGATGAGGGATTGAACCCAGATCAGTTGACTGGGGGTGAGTGCTTGCAATGTTCAACAGTCCTTCCATCATTCCCTGTGGTTTTGCTTTCTTCGCCCTAAGTTGGAAGGGTATGCCCAGATGTGGGTCCCTTGCTCACTTTGCCACTGGATTCAAGATAGCCAGGCATATGAGGGCTATGAACCCGAAATCGGCCCCCAGGTGCTTGTTTCCGCTCCAGGGAAGACATGGCTTGGCTATTCGGGCTGATCTGTTCCCATGAGGCACAGGGTCAGACTGATTTGCATATGGCCATGTCTGAACTGGGGTGGCGGAGTGAGTTAAAGAATGATGATGGATTAAACCCAGATCAGTTGACTGGGGGTGAGTGCTTGCAATGTTCAACACTCCATCTATCATCCCCTTTGGTTTTCCTTTGTTCGCCCTAAGTTGGCAGGGTATGCCCAGACGTGGGTCCCTTGCTCACTTTGCCACTGGATTCAAGATAGCCTGGCTGATGAGGGTTATGAACCCAAAACCGGTCCCAGGGTGCTTGTTTCCAGTCCAGGGACGACATGGCTTGGCAGTTCGGGCTGGACTGTTCCCATGAGGCACAGGGTCAGACTGATTTGCATATGGCCATGTCTGAACTGGGGTGGCAGAGTGAGCTAAAGAATCATGATGGATTAAACCCAGATCAGTTGACTGGGGGTGAGTGCTTGCAATGTTCAAAACTCCGTCCATCACCCCCTTTGGTTTTCCTTTGCTCGCCCTAAGTTGGCAGGGTATGCCCAGACGTGGGTCCCTTGCTCACTTTTCCACTGGATTTAAGATAGCCTGCCTGATGAGGGTTATGAACCCGAAACCGGTCCCAGGATGCTTGTTTCTGGTCCAGGGAAGATACGGCTTGGCAGTTCGGGCTGGACTGTTCACATGAGGCACTGGGTCAGACTGATTTGAATATGGCCATGTCTGACCTGGGGTGGCGGAGTGAGCTAAAGAATGATGATGGATTGAACCAACATTCAATTGACTGGGGTGAGTGCTTGCAATGTTTAACACTCCGTCCATCATCCCCTTTGGTTTTCCTTTGTTTGCCCTAAGTTGGCAGGGTATGCCCAGACGTGGCTCCCTTGCTCACTTTGCCACTGGATTCAAGATAGCCTGGCTGATGAGGGTTATGAACCCGAAACCGGTCCCAGGATGCTTGTTTCCGGTCCAGGGAAGACATGGCTTTGCAGTTCTGGCTGGACTGTTCCCATGAGGCACAGTTTCAGACTGATTTGCATATGGCCATGTCTGAACTGGGTTGGCTTAGTGAGCTAAAGAATGATGATGGATTAAACCCAGATCAGTTAACTGGGGGTGAGTGCTTGTAATGTTCAACACTCCGTCCATCATCCCCTTTGGTTTTCCTTTGTTTGCCCTAAGTTGGCATGGTATGCCAAGACGTTGGTCCCTTGCTCAGTTTGCCACTGGATTCAAGATAGCCTGGCTGATGAGGGTTATGAACCCGAAACTTTTCCCAGGATGCTTGTTTCTTGTCCAGGGAAGACACGGCTTGGCAGTTCAGGCTGGACTGTTCCCATGAGGCACAGGATCAGACTGATTTGCATATGGCCATGTCTGAACTAGGGTGGCAGAGTGAGCTAAAGATTGATGATGGATTAAACCCAGATCAGTAGACTGGCGGTGAGTGCTTGCAATGTTCAACACTCCGTCCATCATCCCCTTTGCTTTCCCTTTGTTCACCCTAAGTTGGCAGGGTATGCCCAGACGTGGGTCCCTTGCTCACTTTGCCACTGGATTCAAGATAGCCTGGCTGATGAGGATTATGAACCCAAAACCGGTCCCAGGGAGCTTGTTTCCGGTCCAGGGAAGACATGGCTTGGCAGTTCGGGCTGGTCTCTTCCCATGAGGCACATGGTCAGACTGATTCGCATATGGCAATGTCTGTACTGGGATGGCGGAGTGAGCTAAAGATTGATGATGGATTGAACCCAGATCAGTTGACTGGGGGTGAGTGCTTGCAATGTTCAACACTCCATCCATCATTCCCTGTGGTTTTGCTTTCTTCGCCCTAAGTTGGAAGGGTATACCCAGATGTGGGTCCCTTGCTCACTTTACCACTGGATTAAAGATAGCCAGGCTGATGAGGGTTATGAACCCGAAATCGGTCCCTGGGTGCTTGTTTCCGCTCCAGGGAAGACATGGCTTGGCTGTTCGGGCTGGTCTGTTCCCATGAGGCACAGGGTCAGATTGATTTGCATAATGCCATGTCTGAACTGGGGTGGCGGAGAGAGTTAAAGAATGATGATGGATTAAACACAGATCAGTTGACTGGGGGTGAGTGCTTGCAATGTTCAACACTCCATCTATCATCCTCTTTGGTTTTCCTTTGTTCGCCCTAAGTTGGCAGGGTATGCCCAGACGTGGGTCCCTTGCTCACTTTGCCACTGGATTCAAGATAGCCTGGCAGATGAGGGTTATGAACCCAAAACCGGTCCCAGGGTGCTTGTTTCCGGTCCAGGGAAGACATGGCTTGGCAGTTCGGGCTGGACTGTTCCCATGAGGAACAGGGTCAGACTGATTTGCATATGGCCATGTCTGAACTAGGGTGGCGGAGTGAGCTAAAGATTGATGATGGATTAAACCCAGATCAGTTGACTGGAGGTGAGTGCTTGCAATGTTCATCACTCCGTCTATCATCCCCTTTGCTTTCCCTTTGTTCACCCTAAGTTGGCAGGGTATGCCCAGACGTGGGTCCCTTGCTTACTTTGCCACTGGTTTCATGATAGCCTTGCTGATGAGGGTTATGAACCCGAAACCGGTCCCAGGGAGCTTGTTTACGGTCCAGGGAAGACATGGCTTAGCAGTTCGGGCTGGACTGTTCCCATGAGGCACATGGTCAGACTGATTTGCATATGGCAATGTCTGTACTGGGATGGCGGAGTGAGCTAAAGAATGATGATGGATTGAACCCAGATCAGTTGACTGGGGGTGAGTGCTTGCAATGTTCAACAGTCCTTCCATCATTCCCTGTGGTTTTGCTTTCTTCGCCCTAATTTGGAAGGGTATGCCTAGATGTGGGTCCCTTGCTCACTTTGCCACTGGATTCAAGATAGCCAGGCATATGAGAGCTATGAACCCGAAATCGGTCCCTAGGTGCTTGTTTCCGCTCCAGGGAAGACATGGCTTGGCTGTTCGGGCTGATCTGTTCCCATGAGGCACAGGGTCAGACTGATTTGCATATGGCCATGTCTGAACTGGGGTGGCGGAGTGAGTTAAAGAATGATGATGGATTAAACCCAGATAAGTTGACTGGGGGTGAGTGCTTGCAATGTTCAACACTCCATCGATCATCCCCTTTGGTTTTCCTTTGTTCGCCCTAAGTTGGCAGGGTATGCCCAGACGTGGGTCCCTTGCTCACTTTGCCACTGGATTCAAGATAGCCTGGCTGATGAGGGTTATGAACCCCAAACCGGTCCCAGGGTGCTTGTTTCCGGTCCAGGGAAGACATGGCTTGGCAGTTCGGGCTGGACTGTTCCCATGAGGCACAGGGTCAGACTGATTTGCATATGGCCATATCTGAACTGGGGTGGCAGAGTGAGCTAAAGAATCATGATGGATTAAACCCAGATCAGTTGACTGGGGGTGAGTGCTTGCAATGTTCAAAACTCCGTCCATCACCCCCTTTGGGTTTCGTTTGTTCGCTGTAAGTTGGAAGGGTATGCCCAGACGTGGGTCCTTTGCTCACTTTTCCACTGGATTCAAGATAGCCTGCCTGATGAGGGTTATGAACACGAAACCGGTCCCAGGATGCTTGTTTCTGGTCCAGGGAATATACGGCTTGGCAGTTCGGGCTGGACTGTTCACATGAGGCACAGGGTCAGACTGATTTGAATGTGGCCATGTCTGACCTGGGGTGGCGGAGTGAGCTAAAGAATGATGATGGATTGAACCAACATTCAGTTGACTGGGGTGAGTGCTTGCAATGTTCAACACTCCGTCCATCATCCCCTTTGGTTTTCCTTTGTTTGCCCTAAGTTGGCAGGGTATGCCCAGACGTGGTTCCCTTGCTCACTTTGCCACTGGATTCAAGATAGCCTGGCTGATGAGGGTTATGAACCTGAAACCGGTCCCAGGATGCTTGTTTCCGGTCCAGGGAAGACATGTCTTTGCAGTTCTGGCTGGACTGTTCCCATGAGGCACAGTTTCAGACTGATTTGCATATGGCAATGTCTGAACTGGGTTAGCTTAGTGAGCTAAAGAATGGTGATGGATTAAACCCAGATCAGTTAACTGGGGGTGAGTGCTTGTAATGTTCAACACTCCGTCCATCATCCCCTTTGGTTTTCCTTTGTTTGCCCTAAGTTGGCATGGTATGCCAAGACGTTGGTCCCTTGCTAAGTTTGCCACTGGATTCAAGATAGCCTCGCTGATGAGGGTTATGAACCCGAAACCGGTCCCAGGATGCTTGTTTCTTGTCCAGGGAAGACACGGCTTGGCAGTTCAGGCTGGACTGTTCCCATGAGGCACATGGTCAGACTGATTCGCATATGGCAATGTCTGTACTGGGATGGCGGAGTGAGCTAAAGATTGATGATGGATTGAACCCAGATCAGTTGACTGGCGGTGAGTGCTTGCAATGTTCAACACTCCGTCCATCATCCCCTTTGCTTTCCCTTTGTTCACCCTAAGTTGGCAGGGTATGCCCAGACGTGGGTCCCTTGCTCACTTTGCCACTGGATTCAAGATAGCCTGGCTAATGAGGATTATGAACCCAAAACCGGTCCCAGGGAGCTTGTTTCCGGTCCAGGGAAGACATGGCTTGGCAGTTCGGGCTGGTCTGTTCCCATGAGGCACATGGTCAGACTGATTCGCATATGGCAATGTCTGTACTGGGATGGCGGAGTGAGCTAAAGATTGATGATGGAATGAACCCAGATCAGTTGACTCGGGGTGAGTGCTTGCAATGTTCAACACTCCATCCATCATTCCCTGTGGTTTTGCTTTCTTCGCCCTAAGTTGGAAGGGTATGCCCAGATGTGGGTCCCTTGCTCACTTTACCACTGGATTCAAGATAGCCAGGCTGATGAGGGTTATGAACCCGAAATCGGTCCCTGGGTGCTTGTTTCCGCTCCAGGGAAGACATGGCTTGGCTGTTCGGGCTGGTCTGTTCCCATGAGGCACAGGGTCAGACTGATTTGCATATGGCCATGTCTGAACTAGGGTGATGGAGTGAGCTAAAGATTGATGATGGATTAAACCCAGATCAGTTGACTGGGGGTGAGTGCTTGCAATGTTCATCACTCCGTCTATCATCCCCTTTGCTTTCCCTTTGTTCACCCTAAGTTGGCAGGGTATGCCCAGACGTGGGTCCCTTGCTTACTTTGCCACTGGATTCATGATAGCCTTGCTGATGAGGGTTATGAACCCGAAACCGGTCCCAGGGAGCTTGTTTCCGGTCCAGGGAAGACATGGCTTAGCAGTTCGGGCTGGACTGTTCCCATGAGGCACATGGTCAGACTGATTTGCATATGGCAATGTCTGTACTGGGATGGCGGAGTGAGCTAAAGAATGATGATGGATTGAACCGAGATCAGTTGACTGGGGGTGAGTGCTTGCAATGTTCAACAGTCCTTCCATCATTCCCTGTGGTTTTGCTTTCTTCGCCCTAAGTTGGAAGGGTATGCCCAGATGTGGGTCCCTTGCTCACTTTGCCACTGGATTCAAGATAGCCTGGCTGATGAGGGTTATGAACCTGAAACCGGTCCCAGGATGCTTGTTTCCAGTCCAGGGAAGACATGGCTTTGCAGTTCTGGCTGGACTGTTCCCATGAGGCACAGTTTCAGACTGATTTGCATATGGCCATGTCTGAACTGGGTTAGCTTAGTGAGCAAAAGAATGATGATGGATTAAACCCAGATCAGTTAACTGGGGGTGAGTGCTTGTAATGTTCAACACTCCGTCCATCATCCCCTTTGGTTTTCCTTTGTTTGCCCTAAGTTGGCATGGTATGCCAAGACGTTGGTCCCTTGCTCAGTTTGCCACTGGATTCAAGATAGCCTGGCTGATGAGGGTTATGAACCCGAAACCGGTCCCAGGATGCTTGTTTCTTGTCCAGGGAAGACACGGCTTAGCAGTTCAGGCTGGACTGTTCCCATGAGGCACAGGGTCAGACTGATTTGCATATGGCCATGTCTGAACTAGGGTGGCAGAGTGAGCTAAAGATTGATGATGGATTAAACCCAGATCAGTTGACTGGCGGTGAGTGCTTGCAATGTTCAACACTCCGTCCATCATCCCCTTTGCTTTCCCTTTGTTCACCCTAAGTTGGCAGGGTATGCCCAGACGTGGGTCCCTTGCTCACTTTGCCACTGGATTCAAGATAGCCTGGCTGAAGAGGGTTATGAACCCAAAACCGGTCCCAGGGAGCTTGTTTCCGGTCCAGGGAAGACATGGCTTGGCAGTTCGGGCTGGGCTGTTCCCATGAGGCACATGGTCAGACTGATTCGCATATGGCAATGTCTGTACTGGGATGGCGGAGTGAGCTAAAGATTGATGATGGATTGAACCCAGATCAGTTGACTGGGGGTGAGTGCTTGCAATGTTCAACACTCCATCCATCATTCCCTGTGGTTTTGCTTTGTTCGCCCTAAGTTGGAAGGGTATGCCCAGATGTGGGTCCCTTGCTCACTTTGCCACTGGATTCAAGATAGCCAGGCTGATGAGGGTTATGAACCCGAAATCGGTCCCTGGGTGCTTGTTTCCGCTCCAGGGAAGACATGGCTTGGCAGTTCGGGCTGGTCTGTTCCCATGAGGCACAGGGTCAGACTGATTTGCATATGGCCATGTCTGAACTGGGGTGGCTGAGTGAGTTAAAGAATGATGATGGATTAAACCCAGATCAGTTGACTGGGGGTGAGTGCTTGCAATGTTCAACACTCCGCCTATCATCCCCTTTGGTTTTCCTTTGTTCGTCCTAAAATGGCAGGATATGCCCAGACGTGGGTCCCTTGCTCACTTTGCCACTGGATTCAAGATAGCCTGGCAGATGAGGGTTATGAACCCAAAACCGGTCCCAGGGTGCTTGTTTCCAGTCCAGGGAAGACATGGCTTGGCAGTTTGGGCTGGCCTGTTCCCATGAGGCACAGGGTCAGACTGATTTGCATATGGCCATGTCTGAACTGGGGTGGCAGAGTGAGCTAAAGAATCATGATGGATTGAACCAACATTCAGTTGACTGGGGTGAGTGCTTGCAATGTTCAACACTCCGTCCATCATCCCCTTTGGTTTTCCTTTGTTTGCCCTAAGTCGGCAGGGTATGCCCAGACGTGGCTCCCTTGCTCACTTTGCCACTGGATTCAAGATAGCCTGGCTGATGAGGGTTATGAACCCGAAACCGGTCCCATGATGCTTGTTTCTGGTCCAGGGAAGACATGGCTTGGCAGTTCGGGCTGGACTGTTCCCATGAGGCACAGGGTCAGACTGATTTGCATATGGCCATGTCTGAACTGGGGTGGCAGAGTGAGCTAAAGAATCATGATGGATTAAACCCAGATCAGTTGACTGGGGGTGAGTGCTTGCAATGTTCAAAACTCCGTCCATCACCCCCTTTGGGTTTCGTTTGTTCGCTGTAAGTTGGAAGGGTATGCCCAGACGTGGGTCCTTTGCTCACTTTTCCACTGGATTCAAGATAGCCTGCCTGATGAGGGTTATGAACACGAAACCGGTCCCAGGATGCTTGTTTCTGGCCCAGGGAAGATACGGCTTGGCAGTTCGGGCTGGACTGTTCACATGAGGCACAGGGTCAGACTGATTTGAATATGGCCATGTCTGACCTGGGGTGGCGGAGTGAGCTAAAGAATCATGATGGATTAAACCCAGATCAGTTGACTGGGGGTGAGTGCTTGCAATGTTCAACACTCCGTCCATCATCCCCTTTGGTTTTCCTTTGTTTGCCCTAAGTTGGCAGGGTATGCCCAGACGTCGCTCCCTTGCTCACTTTGTCACTGGATTCAAGATAGCCTGGCTGATGAGGGTTATGAACCTGAAACCGGTCCCAGGATGCTTGTTTCCGGTCCAGGGAAGACATGGCTTTGCAGTTCTGGCTGGACTGTTCCCATGAGGCACAGTTTCAGACTGATTTGCATATGGCCATGTCTGAACTGGGTTAGCTTAGTGAGCTAAAGAATGATGATGGATTAAACCCAGATCAGTTAACTGGGGGTGAGTGCTTGTAATGTTCAACACTCCGTCCATCATCCCCTTTGGTTTTCCTTTGTTTGCCCTAAGTTGGCATGGTATGCCAAGACGTTGGTCCCTTGCTCAGTTTGCCACTGGATTCAAGATAGCCTGGCTGATGAGTGTTATGAACCCGAAACCGGTCCCAGGATGCTTGTTTCTTGTCCAGGGAAGACACGGCTTGGCAGTTCAGGCTGGACTGTTCCCATGAGGCACAGGGTCAGACTGATTTGCATATGGCCATGTCTGAACTAGGGTGGCAGAGTGAGCTAAAGATTGATGATGGATTAAACCCAGATCAGTTGACTGGCGGTGAGTGCTTGCAATGTTCAACACTCCGTCCATCATCCCCTTTGCTTTCCCTTTGTTCACCCTAAGTTGGCAGGGTATGCCCAGACGTGGGTCCCTTGCTCACTTTTCCACTGGATTCAAGATAGCCTGGCTGATGAGGGTTATGAACCCAAAACCGGTCCCAGGGAGCTTGTTTCCGGTCCAGGGAAGACATGGCTTGGCAGTTCGGGCTGGGCTGTTCCCATGAGGCACATGGTCAGACTGATTCGCATATGGCAATGTCTGTACTGGGATGGCGGAGTGAGCTAAAGATTGATGATGGATTGAACCCAGATCAGTTGACTGGGGGTGAGTGCTTGCAATGTTCAACACTCCATCCATCATTCCCTGTGGTTTTGCTTTCTTCGCCCTAAGTTGGAAGGGTATGCCCAGATGTGGGTCCCTTGCTCACTTTGCCACTGGATTCAAGATAGCCAGGCTGATGAGGGTTATGAACCCGAAATCGGTCCCTGGGTACTTGTTTCCGCTCCAGGGAAGACATCGCTTGGCTGTTCGGGCTGGTCTGTTCCCATGAGGCACAGGGTCAGATTGATTTGCATAATGCCATGTCTGAACTGGGGTGGCGGAGAGAGTTAAAGAATGATGATGGATTGAACCAACATTCAGTTGACTGGGGTGAGTGCTTGCAATGTTCAACACTCCGTCCATTATCCCCTTTGGTTTTCCTTTGTTTGCCCTAAGTCGGCAGGGTATGCCCAGACGTGGCTCCCTTGCTCACTTTGCCACTGGATTCAAGATAGCCTGGCTGATGAGGGTTATGAACCCGAAACCGGTCCCATGATGCTTGTTTCTGGTCCAGGGAAGACATGGCTTTGCAGTTCTGGCTGGACTGTTCCCATGAGGCACAGGGTCAGACTGATTTGCATATGGCCATTTCTGAACTAGGGTGGCAGAGTGAGCTAAAGATTGATGATGGATTAAACCCAGATCAGTTGACTGGCGGTGAGTGCTTGCAATGTTCAACACTCCGTCCTTCATTCCCTTTGCTTTCCCTTTGTTCACCCTAAGTTGTCAGGGTATGCCCAGACGTGGGTCCCTTGCTCACTTTGCCACTGGATTCAAGATAGCCTGGCTGATGAGGGTTATGAACCCGAAACCGGTCCCAGGGAGCTTGTTTCCAGTCCAGGGAAGACATGGCTTGGCAGTTCGGGCTGGGCTGTTCCCATGAGGCACATGGTCAGACTGATTTGCATATGGCAATGTCTGTACTGGGATGGCGGAGTGAGCTAAAGAATGATGATGGATTGAACCCATATCAGTTGACTGGGGGTGAGTTCTTGCAATGTTCAACACTTCATCCATCATTCCCTGTGGTTTTGCTTTGTTCGCCCTAAGTTGGAAGGGTATGCCCAGATGTGGGTCACTTGCTCACTTTGCCACTGGATTCAAGATAGCCTGGCTGATGAGGGTTATGAACCCGAAACCGGTCCCAGGGAGCTTGTTTCCGGTCCAGGGAAGACATGGCTTGGCAGTTCGGGCTGGGCTGTTCCCATGAGGCACATGGTCAGACTGATTTGCGTATGGCAATGTCTGTACTGGAATGGCAGAGTGAGGTAAAGAATGATGATGGATTAAACCCAGATCAGTTGACTGGGGGTGAGTGCTTGCAATGTTCAACACTCCGTCTATTATCCCCTTTGGTTTTCCTTTGTTCGTCCTAAAATGGCAGGATATGCCCAGACGTGGGTCCCTTCCTCACTTTGCCACTGGATTCAAGATAGCCTGGCTGATGAGGGTTATGAATCCAAAACAGGTCCCAGGGTGCTTGTTTCCGGTCCAGGGAAGACATGGTTTGGCAGTTCGGGCTGGACTGTTCCCATGAGGCACAGGGTCAGACTGATTTGCATATGGCCATATCTGAACTGGGGTGGCAGAGTGAGCTAAAGAATCATGATGGATTAAACCCAGATCAGTTGACTGGGGGTGAGTGCTTGCAGTGTTCAAAACTCCGTCCATCACCCCCTTTGGGTTTCCTTTGTTCGCCCTAAGTTGGAAGGGTATGCTCAGACGTGGGTCCTTTGCTCACTTTTCCACTGGATTCAAGATAGCCTGCCTGATGAGGGTTATAAACCCGAAACCGGTCCCAGGGTGCTTGTTTCCGGTCCAGGGAAGACATGGCTTGGCAGTTCGGACTGGACTTGTTCCCATGAGGCACAGGGTCAGACTGATTTGCATAGGGACATGTCTGAACTGGGGTGGCGGAGTGAGCTAATGAATGATGATGGATTAAACCCAGATCAGTTGGCTGGGGGTGAGTGCTTGCAATGCTCAACACTCCGTCCATCATCCCCTTTGCTTTTACTTTGTGCGCCCTAAGTTGGCATGATATGCCCAGACATTGGTCCCTTGCTCACTTTGCCACTGGATTCAAGATAGCCTGGCAGATGAGTGTTATGAACCCGAAACCGGTCCCAGGATGTTTGTTTCCGGTCCAGGGAAGACACGGCTTGGCAGTTTTGCCTGGACTTGTTCCCATGAGGCACAGGGTCAGACTGATATCCATATGGCCATGTCTGAACTGGGGTGGTGGAGTGAGCTAATGGATGATGATGGAATAAACCCAGATCAGTTGGCTGGGGGTGAGTGCTTGCAATGCTCAACACTCCGTCCATCATCTCCTTTGGTTTTGCTTTGTTCGCCCTAAGTTGGCATGGTATGCCCAGACATTGGTCCCTTGCTCAGTTTGCCACTGGATTCAAGATAGCCTGGCTGATGAGGGTTATGAACCCGAAACCGGTCCCAGGATGCTTGTTTCCGGTCCAGGGAAGACAAGGCTTGGCAGTTCGGGCTGGACTGTTCCCATGAGGCACAGGGTCAGACTGATTTGCATATGGCCATGTCTGAACTAGGGTGGCGGAGTGAGCTAAAGATTGATGATGGATTAAACCCAGATCAGTTGACTGGGGGTGAGTGCTTGCAATGTTCATCACTCTGTCTATCATCCCCTTTGCTTCCCCTTTGTTCACCCTAAGTTGGCAGGGTATGCCCAGACGTGGGTCCCTTGCTTACTTTGTCACTGGATTCAAGATAGCCTGGCTGATGAGGGTTATGAACCCGAAACCGGTCCCAGGGAGCTTGTTTCCGGTCCAGGGAAGACATGGCTTGGCAGTTCGTGCTGGACTGTTTCCATGAGGCACATGGTCAGACTGATTTGCATATGGCAATGTCTGTACTGGGATGGCGGAGTGAGCTAAAGAATGATGATGGATTGAACCCAGATCAGTTGACTGGGGGTGAGTGCTTGCAATGTTCAACAGTCCATCCATCATTCCCTGTGGTTTTGCTTTCTTCGCCCTAAGTTGGAAGGGTATGCCCAGATGTGGGTCCCTTGCTCACTTTGCCACTGGATTCAAGAGAGCCAGGCATATGAGGGTTATGAACCCTAAATCGGTCCCTGGATGCTTGTTTCCGCTCCAGGGAAGACATAGCTTGGCTGTTCGGGCTGGTCTGTTCCCATGAGGCACCGGGTCAGACTGATTTGCATATGGCCATGTCTGAACTGGGGTGGCGGAGTGAGTTAAAGAATGATGATGGATTAAACCCAGATCAGTTGACTGGGGGTGAGTGCTTGCAATGTTCAACACTCCATCTATCATCCCCTTTGGTTTTCCTTTGTTCGCCCTAAGTTGGCAGGGTATGCCCAGACGTGGGTCCCTTGCTCACTTTGCCACTGGATTCAAGATAGCCTGGCTGATGAGGGTTATGAACCCAAAACCGGTCCCAGGGTGCTTGTTTCCGGTCCAGGGAAGACATGGCTTGGCAGTTCGTGCTGGACTGTTCCCATGAGGCACAGGGTCAGACTGATTTGCATATGGCCATGTCTGAACTGGGGTGGCAGAGTGAGCTAAAGAATCATGATGGATTAAACCCAGATCAGTTGACTGGGGGTGAGTGCTTGCAATGTTCAAAACTCCGTCCATCACCCCCTTTGGGTTTCCTTTGTTCGCTGTAAGTTGGAAGGGTATGCCCAGACGTGGGTCCTTTGCTCACTTTTCCACTGGATTCAAGATAGCCTGCCTGATGAGGGTTATGAACCCGAAACCGGTCCCAGGATGCTTGTTTCTGGTCCAGGGAAGATACGGCTTGGCAGTTCGGGCTGGACTGTTCACATGAGGCACTGGGTCAGACTGATTTGAATATGGCCATGTCTGACCTGGGGTGGCGGAGTGAGCTAAAGAATCATGATGGATTAAACCCAGATCAGTTGACTGGGGGTGAGTGCTTGCAATGTTCAAAACTCCGTCCATCACCCCCTTTGGGTTTCCTTTGTTCGCTGTAAGTTGGAAGGGTATGCCCAGACGTGGGTCCTTTTCTCACTTTTCCACTGGGATTCAAGATAGCCTGCCTGATGAGGGTTATGAACCCGAAACCGGTCCCAGGATGCTTGTTTCCGGTCCAGGGAAGACATGGCTTTGCAGTTCTGGCTGGACTGTTCCCATGAGGCACAGTTTCAGACTGATTTGCATATGGCCATGTCTGAACTGGGTTGGCTTAGTGAGCTAAAGAATGATGATGGATTAAGCCCAGATCAGTTAACTGGGGGTGAGTGCTTGTAATTTTCAACACTCCGTCCATCATCCCCTTTGGTTTTCCTTTGTTTGCCCTAAGTTGGCATGGTATGCCTAGACGTTGGTCCCTTGCTCAGTTTGCCACTGGATTCAAGATAGCCTGGCTGATGAGGGTTATGAATCCGAAACCGGTCCCAGGATGCTTGTTTCTTGTCCAGGGAAGACACGGCTTGGTAGTTGAGGCTGGACTGTTCCCATGAGGCACAGGGTCAGACTGATTTGGATATGGACATGTCTGAACTAGGGTGGCAGAGTGAGCTAAAGATTGATGATGGATTAAACCCAGATCAGTTGACTGGCGGTGAGTGCTTGCAATGTTCAACACTCTGTCCATCATCCCCTTTGCTTTCCCTTTGTTCACCCTAAGTTGGCAGGGTATGCCCAGACGTGGGTCCCTTGCTCACTTTGCCACTGGATTCAAGATAGCCTGGCTGATGAGGGTTATGAACCCAAAACCGGTCCCAGGGAGCTTGTTTCCGGTCCAGGGAAGACATGGCTTGGCAGTTCGGGCTGGGCTGTTCCCATGAGGCACATGGTCAGACTGATTTGCATATGGCAATGTCTGTACTGGGATGGCGGAGTGAGCTAAAGAATGATGATGGATTGAACCCAGATCAGTTGACTGGGGGTGAGTGCTTGCAATGTTCAACACTCCATCCATCATTCCCTGTGGTTTTGCTTTCTTCGCCCTAAGTTGGAAGGGTATGCCCAGACGTGGGTCCCTTGCTCACTTTTCCACTGGATTCAAGATAGCCTGCCTGATGAGGGTTATGAACCCGAAACCGGTCCCAGGATGCTTGTTTCCGGTCCAGGGAAGATACGGCTTGGCAGTTCGGGATGGACTGTTCACATGAGGCACAGGGTCAGACTGATTTGAATATGGCCATGTCTGAACTGGGGTGGCGGAGTGAGCTAAAGAATGATGATGGATTAAACCCAGATCAGTTGACTGGGGGTGAGTGCTTGCAATGTTCAACACTCCATCTATCATCCCCTTTGGTTTTCCCTTGTTCGCCCTAAGTTGTCAGGGTATGCCGAGACATGGGTCCATTGCTCACTTTGCCACTGGATTCAAGATAGCCTGCCTGTTGAGGGTTATGAACCCGAAACCGGTCCCAGGATGCTTGTTTCCAGTCCAGGAAAGACACGGCTTGGCAGTTCGGGCTGGACTGTTCACATGAGGCACTGGGTCAGACTGATTTGAATATGGCCATGTCTGACCTGGGGTGGCAGAGTGAGCTAAAGAATCATGATGGATTAAACCCAGATCATTTGACTGAGGGTGAGTGCTTGCAATGTTCAAAACTCCGTCCATCACCCCCTTTGGGTTTCCTTTGTTCGCGCTAAGTTGGAAGGGTATGCCGAGACGTGGGTCCTTTGCTCACTTTTCCACTGGATTCAATATAGCCTGCCTGATGAGGGTTATGAACCCAAAACCGGTCCCAGGATGCTTGTTTCCAGTCCAGGAAAGACATGGCTTGGCAGTTCTTGCTGGACTGTTCCCATGAGGCACAGTGTCGGACTGATTTGCATATGGCCATGTCTGAACTGGGGTGACGGAGTGAGCTAAAGAATGTTGATTGATTAAACCCAGATCAGTTGACTGGGGGTGAGTGCTTGCAATGTTCAACACTCCGTCTATCATCCCCTTTGGTTTTCCTTTGTTCGCCCTAAGTTGGCAGGGTATGCCGAGACGTGGGTCCATTGCTCATTTTGCCACTGGATTCAAGATAGCCTGTCTGATGAGGGTTATGAACCCGAAACCGGTCCCAGGATGCTTCTTTCCGGTCCAGGGAAGACATGGCTTGGCAATTCGGGCTGGACTGTTCCCATGAGGCACAGGATGAGACTGATTTGCATATGGATATGTCTGAAATGGGGAGGCGGAGTGAGCTAAAGAATGATGATGCTTTGTTTGCCCTAAGTTGGCAGGGTATACCCACACGTGGGTCCCTTGCTCCCTTTGCCACTGGATTCAAGATAGCCTTGCTGATGAGGAATATGAACCCAAACAGGTCCCAGGATGCTTGTTTCCAGTCCAGGGATGACATGGCTTGGCAGATCGGGCTGGACTGTTCCCATGAGGCACAGGGTCAGACTGATTTGCATATGGCCATGTCTGAACTAGGGTGGCGGAGTGAGCTAAAGAATCATGATGGATTAAACCCAGATCAGTTGACAGGGGGTGAGTGCTTGCAATGTTCAAAACTCCGTCCATCACCCCCTTTGGGTTTCCTTTGTTTGCCCTAAGTTGGCAGGGTATGCCCAGACGTGGCTCCCTTGCTCACTTTGCCACTGGATTCAAGATAGCCTGTCTGATGAGGGTTATGAACCCGAAACCGGTCCCAGGGTGCTTGTTTCCAGTGCAGGGAAGACATGGCTTGGCAGTTCGGACTGGACTTGTTCCCATGAGGCACAGGGTCAGACTGATTTGCATAGGGACATGTCTGAACTGGGGTGGCGGAGTGAGCTAATGAGTGATGATGGATTAAACCCAGATCAGTTGGCTGGGGGTGAGTGCTTGCAATGCTCAACACTCCGTCCATCATCCCCTTTGGTTTTACTTTGTGCGCCCTAAGTTGGCATGGTATGCCCAGACGTTGGTCCCACTGGATTCAAGATAGCCTGGCTGATGAGGGTTATGAACCCGAAACCGGTCCCAGGATGCTTGTTTCTGGTCCAGGGAAGACACGGCTTAGCAGTTCGGGCTGGACTGTTCCCATGAGGCACAGGGTCAGACTGATTTGCATATGGCCATTTCTGAACTAGGGTGGCAGAGTGAGCTAAAGATTGATGATGGATTAAACCCAGATCAGTTGACTGGCGGTGAGTGCTTGCAATGTTCAACACTCCATCCATCATCCCCTTTGCTTTCCCTTTGTTCACCCTAAGTTGGCAGGGTATGCCCAGACGTGGGTCCCTTGCTCACTTTGCCACTGGATTCAAGATAGCCTGGCTGATGAGGGTTATGAACCCGAAATCGTTCCCAGGGAGCTTGTTTCCGGTCCAGGGAAGACATGGCTTGGCAGTTCGGGCTGGGCTGTTCCCATGAGGCACATGGTCAGACTGATTTGCATATGGCAATGTCTGTACTGGGATGGCGGAGTGAGCTAAAGAATGATGATGGATTGAACCCAGATCAGTTGACTGGGGGTGAGTTCTTGCAATGTTCAACACTCCATCCATCATTCCCTGTGGTTTTGCTTTGTTCGCCCTAAGTTGGAAGGGTATGCCCAGATGTGGGTCTCTTGCTCACTTTGCCACTGGATTCAAGATAGCCAGGCTGATGAGGGTTATGATCCCGAAACCGGTCCCTGGGTGCTTGTTTCCGCTCCAGGGAAGACATGGCTTGGCTGTTCGGGCTGGTCTGTTCCCATGAGGCACACGGTCAGACTGATTTGCATATGGCCATGTCTGAACTGGGGTGGTTGAGTGAGTTAAAGAATGATGATGGATTAAACCCAGATCAGTTGACTGGTGGTGAGTGCTTGCAATGTTCAACACTCCGTCTATCATCCCCTTTGGTTTTACTTTGTTCGCCCTAAGTTGGCAGGGTATGCCCAGACGTGGGTCCCTTCCTCACTTTGCCACTGGATTCAAGATAGCCTGTCTGATGAGGGTTATGAACCCAAAACCGGTCCCAGGGTGCTTGTTTCCGGTCCAGGGAAGACATGGCTTGGCAGTTCGGGCTGGACTGTTCCCATGAGGCACAGGGTCAGACTGATTTGCATATGGCCATGTCTGAACTGGGGTGGCAGAGTGAGCTAAAGAATCATGATGGATTAAACCCAGATCAGTTGGCTGGGGGTGAGTGCTTGCAATGCTCAACACTCCGTCCATCATTCCCTTTGGTTTTACTTTGTGCGCCCTAAGTTGGCATGATATGCCCAGACATTGGTCCCTTGCTCACTTTGCCACTGGATTCAAGATAGCCTGGCAGATGAGTGTTATGAACCCGAAACCGGTCCCAGGATGTTTGTTTCCGGTCCAGGGAAGACACGGCTTGGCAGTTTTGCCTGGACTTGTTCCCATGAGGCACAGGGTCAGACTGATATCCATATGGCCATGTCTGAACTGGGGTGGTGGAGTGAGCTAATGGATGATGATGGAATAAACCCAGATCAGTTGGCTGGGGGTGAGTGCTTGCAATGCTCAACACTGTGTCCATCATCGCCTTTGGTTTTGCTTTGTTCGCCCTAAGTTGGCATGGTATGCCCAGACATTGGTCCCTTGCTCAGTTTGCCACTGGATTCAAGATAGCCTGGCTGATGAGGGTTATGAACCCTAAACCGGTCCCAGGATGCTTGTTTCCGCTCCAGGGAAGACATGGCTTGGCTGTTCGGGCTGGTCTGTTCCCATGAGGCACAGGGTCAGACTGATTTGCATATGGCCATGTCTGAACTAGGGTGGCGGAGTGAGTTAAAGAATGATGATGGATTAAACCCAGATCAGTTGACTGGGGGTGAGTGCTTGCAATGTTCAAAACTCCGTCCATCACCCCCTTTGGGTTTCCTTTGTTCCCTGTAAGTTGGAAGGGTATGCCCAGACGTGGGTCCTTTGCTCACTTTTCCACTGGATTCAAGATAGCCTGCCTGATGAGGGTTATGAACCCGAAACCGGTCCCAGGATGCTTGTTTCTGGTCCAGGGAAGATACGGCTTGGCAGTTCGGCCTGGACTGTTCACATGAGGCACTGGGTCAGACTGATTTGAATATGGCCATGTCTGACCTGGGGTGGCGGAGTGAGCTAAAGAATCATGATGGATTAAACCCAGATCAGTTGACTGGGGGTGAGTGCTTGCAATGTTCAAAACTCCTTCCATCACCCCCTTTGGGTTTCCTTTGTTCGCTGTAAGTTGGAAGGGTATGCCCAGACGTGGGTCCTTTTCTCACTTTTCCACTGGATTCAAGATAGCTTATCTGATGAGGGTTATGAACCCAAAACCGGTCCCAGGATGCTTGTTTCCGGTCCACGGAAGACATGGCTTTGCAGTTCTGGCTGGACTGTTCCCATGAGGCACAGTTTCAGACTGATTTGCATATGGCCATGTCTGAACTGGGTTGGCTTAGTGAGCTAAAGAATGATGATGGATTAAGCCCAGATCAGTTAACTGGGGGTGAGTGCTTGTAATGTTCAACACTCCGTCCATCATCCCCTTTGGTTTTCCTTTGTTTGCCCTAAGTTGGCATGGTATGCCTAGACGTTGGTCCCTTGCTCAGTTTGCCACTGGATTCAAGATATCCTGGCTGATGAGGGTTATGAATCCGAAACCGGTCCCAGGATGCTTGTTTCTTGTCCAGGGAAGACACGGCTTGGTAGTTCAGGCTGGACTGTTCCCATGAGGCACAGGGTCAGACTGATTTGGATATGGACATGTCTGAACTAGGGTGGCAGAGTGAGCTAAAGATTGATGATGGATTAAACCCAGATCAGTTGACTGGGGGTGAGTTCTTGCAATGTTCAACACTCCATCCATCATTCCCTGTGGTTTTGCTTTGTTCGCCCTAAGTTGGAAGGGTATGCCCAGATGTGGGTCACTTGCTCACTTTGCCACTGGATTCAAGATAGCCTGGCTGATGAGGGTTATGAACCCAAAACCGGTCCCAGGGAGCTTGTTTCCGGTCCAGGGAAGACATGGCTTGGCTGTTCGGGCTGGGCTGTTCCCATGAGGCACATGGTCAGACTGATTCGCATATGGCAATGTCTGTACTGGGATGGCGGAGTGAGCTAAAGATTGATGATGGATTGAACCCAGATCAGTTGACTGGGGGTGAGTGCTTGCAATGTTCAACACTCCATCCATCATTCCCTGTGGTTTTGCTTTCTTCGCCCTAAGTTGGAAGGGTATGCCCAGATGTGGGTCCCTTGCTCACTTTGCCACTGGATTCAAGATAGCCAGGCTGATGAGGGTTATGAACCCGAAATCGGTCCCTGGGTGCTTGTTTCCGCTCCAGGGAAGACATGGCTTGGCTGTTCGGGCTGGTCTGTTCCCATGAGGCACAGGGTCAGATTGATTTGCATAATGCCATGTCTGAACTGGGGTGGCGGAGAGAGTTAAAGAATGATGATGGATTGAACCAACATTCAGTTGACTGGGGTGAGTGCTTGCAATGTTCAACACTCCGTCCATCATCCCCTTTGGTTTTCCTTTGTTTGCCCTAAGTCGGCAGGGTATGCCCAGACGTGGCTCCCTTGCTCACTTTGCCACTGGATTCAAGATAGCCTGGCTGATGAGGGTTATGAACCTGAAACCGGTCCCATGATGCTTGTTTCTGGTCCAGGGAAGACATGGCTTTGCAGTTCTGGCTGGACTGTTCCCATGAGGCACAGGGTCAGACTGATTTGCATATGGCCATTTCTGAACTAGGGTGGCAGAGTGAGCTAAAGATTGATGATGGATTAAACCCAGATCAGTTGACTGGCGGTGAGTGCTTGCAATGTTCAACACTCCGTCCTTCATTCCCTTTGCTTTCCCTTTGTTCACCCTAAGTTGGCAGGGTATGCCCAGACGTGGGTCCCTTGCTCACTTTGCCACTGGATTCAAGATAGCCTGGCTGATGAGGGTTATGAACCCGAAACCGGTCCCAGGGAGCCTGTTTCCGGTCCAGGGAAGACATGGCTTGGCAGTTCGGGCTGGGCTGTTCCCATGAGGCACATGGTCAGACTGATTTGCATATGGCAATGTCTGTACTGGGATGGCGGAGTGAGCTAAAGAATGATGATGGATTGAACCCAGATCAGTTGACTGGGGGTGAGTTCTTGCAATGTTCAACACTTCATCCATCATTCCCTGTGGTTTTGCTTTGTTCGCCCTAAGTTGGAAGGGTATGCCCAGATGTGGGTCACTTGCTCACTTTGCCACTGGATTCAAGATAGCCTGGCTGATGAGGGTTATGAACCCGAAACCGGTCCCAGGGAGCTTGTTTCCGGTCCAGGGAAGACATGGCTTGGCAGTTCGGGCTGGGCTGTTCCCATGAGGCACATGGTCAGACTGATTTGCATATGGCAATGTCTGTACTGGGATGGCAGAGTGAGGTAAAGAATGATGATGGATTAAACCCAGATCAGTTGACTGGGGGTGAGTGCTTGCAATGTTCAACACTCCGTCTATCATCCCCTTTGGTTTTCTTTGTTCGTCCTAAAATGGCAGGATATGCCCAGACGTGGGTCCCTTCCTCACTTTGCCACTGGATTCAAGATAGCCTGGCTGATGAGGGTTATGAATCCAAAACAGGTCCCAGGGTGCTTGTTTCCGGTCCAGGGAAGACATGGTTTGGCAGTTCGGGCTGGACTGTTCCCATGAGGCACAGGGTCAGACTGATTTGCATATGGCCATATCTGAACTGGGGTGGCAGAGTGAGCTAAAGAATCATGATGGATTAAACCCAGATCAGTTGACTGGGGGTGAGTGCTTGCAGTGTTCAAAACTCCGTCCATCACCCCCTTTGGGTTTCCTTTGTTCGCCCTAAGTTGGAAGTGTATGCCCAGACGTGGGTCCTTTGCTCACTTTTCCACTGGATTCAAGATAGCCTGCCTGATGAGGGTTATAAACCCGAAACCGGTCCCAGGGTGCTTGTTTCCGGTCCAGGGAAGACATGGCTTGGCAGTTCGGACTGGACTTGTTCCCATGAGGCACAGGGTCAGACTGATTTGCATAGGGACATGTCTGAACTGGGGTGGCGGAGTGAGCTAATGAATGATGATGGATTAAACCCACATCAGTTGGCTGGGGGTGAGTGCTTGCAATGCTCAACACTCCGTCCATCATCCCCTTTGCTTTTACTTTGTGCGCCCTAAGTTGGCATGATATGCCCAGACATTGGTCCCTTGCTCACTTTGCCACTGGATTCAAGATAGCCTGGCAGATGAGTGTTATGAACCCGAAACCGGTCCCAGGATGTTTGTTTCCGGTCCAGGGAAGACACGGCTTGGCAGTTTTGCCTGGACTTGTTCCCATGAGGCACAGGGTCAGACTGATATCCATATGGCCATGTCTGAACTGGGGTGGTGGAGTGAGCTAATGGATGATGATGGAATAAACCCAGATCAGTTGGCTGGGGGTGAGTGCTTGCAATGCTCAACACTCCGTCCATCATCTCCTTTGGTTTTGCTTTGTTCGCCCTAAGTTGGCATGGTATGCCCAGACATTGGTCCCTTGCTCAGTTTGCCACTGGATTCAAGATAGCCTGGCTGATGAGGGTTATGAACCCGAAACCGGTCCCAGGATGCTTGTTTCCGGTCCAGGGAAGACAAGGCTTGGCAGTTCGGGCTGGACTGTTCCCATGAGGCACAGGGTCAGACTGATTTGCATATGGCCATGTCTGAACTAGGGTGGCGGAGTGAGCTAAAGATTGATGATGGATTAAACCCAGATCAGTTGACTGGGGGTGAGTGCTTGCAATGTTCATCACTCCGTCTATCATCCCCTTTGCTTCCCCTTTGTTCACCCTAAGTTGGAAGGGTATGCCCAGACGTGGGTCCTTTGCTCACTTTTCCACTGGATTCAAGATAGCCTGCCTGATGAGGGTTATGAACCCGAAACCGGTCCCAGGATGCTTGTTTCTGGTCCAGGGAAGATACGGCTTGGCAGTTCGGCCTGGACTGTTCACATGAGGCACTGGGTCAGACTGATTTGAATATGGCCATGACTGACCTGGGGTGGCGGAGTGAGCTAAAGAATCATGATGGATTAAACCCAGATCAGTTGACTGGGGGTGAGTGCTTGCAATGTTCAAAACTCCTTCCATCACCCCCTTTGGGTTTCCTTTGTTCGCTGTAAGTTGGAAGGGTATGCCCAGACGTGGGTCCTTTTCTCACTTTTCCACTGGATTCAAGATAGCTTATCTGATGAGGGTTATGAACCCAAAACCGGTCCCAGGATGCTTGTTTCCGGTCCAGGGAAGACATGGCTTTGCAGTTCTGGCTGGACTGTTCCCATGAGGCACAGTTTCAGATTGATTTGCATATGGCCATGTCTGAACTGGGTTGGCTTAGTGAGCTAAAGAATGATGATGGATTAAGCCCAGATCAGTTAACTGGGGGTGAGTGCTTGTAATGTTCAACACTCCGTCCATCATCCCCTTTGGTTTTCCTTTGTTTGCCCTAAGTTGGCATGGTATGCCTAGACGTTGGTCCCTTGCTCAGTTTGCCACTGGATTCAAGATAGCCTGGCTGATGAGGGTTATGAATCCGAAACCGGTCTCAGGATGCTTGTTTCTTGTCCAGGGAAGACACGGCTTGGTAGTTCAGGCTGGACTGTTCCCATGAGGCACAGGGTCAGACTGATTTGGATATGGACATGTCTGAACTAGGGAGGCAGAGTGAGCTAAAGATTGATGATGGATTAAACCCAGATCAGTTGACTGGGGGTGAGTTCTTGCAATGTTCAACACTCCATCCATCATTCCC
The DNA here is from genome assembly GCF_964204655.1 of Triturus cristatus. Taxonomy (NCBI): domain Eukaryota; kingdom Metazoa; phylum Chordata; class Amphibia; order Caudata; family Salamandridae; genus Triturus; species Triturus cristatus. Next base: position 429,167,726 of record NC_140579.1, on the reverse strand, counting down.
TGTGGTTTTGCTTTGTTCGCCCTAAGTTGGAAGGGTATGCCCAGATGTGGGTCACTTGCTCACTTTGCCACTGGATTCAAGATAGCCTGGCTGATGAGGGTTATGAACCCAAAACCGGTCCCAGGGAGCTTGTTTCCGGTCCAGGGAAGACATGGCTTGGCTGTTCGGGCTGGGCTGTTCCCATGAGGCACATGGTCAGACTGATTCGCATATGGCAATGTCTGTACTGGGATGGCGGAGTGAGCTAAAGATTGATGATGGATTGAACCCAGATCAGTTGACTGGGGGTGAGTGCTTGCAATGTTCAACACTCCATCCATCATTCCCTGTGGTTTTGCTTTCTTCGCCCTAAGTTGGAAGGGTATGCCCAGATGTGGGTCCCTTGCTCACTTTGCCACTGGATTCAAGATAGCCAGGCTGATGAGGGTTATGAACCCGAAATCGGTCCCTGGGTGCTTGTTTCCGCTCCAGGGAAGACATGGCTTGGCTGTTCGGGCTGGTCTGTTCCCATGAGGCACAGGGTCAGATTGATATGCATAATGCCATGTCTGAACTGGGGTGGCGGAGAGAGTTAAAGAATGATGATGGATTGAACCAACATTCAGTTGACTGGGGTGAGTGCTTGCAATGTTCAACACTCCGTCCATCATCCCCTTTGGTTTTCCTTTGTTTGCCCTAAGTCGGCAGGGTATGCCCAGACGTGGCTCCCTTGCTCACTTTGCCACTGGATTCAAGATAGCCTGGCTGATGAGGGTTATGAACCTGAAACCGGTCCCATGATGCTTGTTTCTGGTCCAGGGAAGACATGGCTTTGCAGTTCTGGCTGGACTGTTCCCATGAGGCACAGGGTCAGACTGATTTGCATATGGCCATTTCTGAACTAGGGTGGCAGAGTGAGCTAAAGATTGATGATGGATTAAACCCAGATCAGTTGACTGGCGGTGAGTGCTTGCAATGTTCAACACTCCGTCCTTCATTCCCTTTGCTTTCCCTTTGTTCACCCTAAGTTGGCAGGGTATGCCCAGACGTGGGTCCCTTGCTCACTTTGCCACTGGATTCAAGATAGCCTGGCTGATGAGGGTTATGAACCCGAAACCGGTCCCAGGGAGCTTGTTTCCGGTCCAGGGAAGACATGGCTTGGCAGTTCGGGCTGGGCTGTTCCCATGAGGCACATGGTCAGACTGATTTGCATATGGCAATGTCTGTACTGGGATGGCGGAGTGAGCTAAAGAATGATGATGGATTGAACCCAGATCAGTTGACTGGGGGTGAGTTCTTGCAATGTTCAACACTTCATCCATCATTCCCTGTGGTTTTGCTTTGTTCGCCCTAAGTTGGAAGGGTATGCCCAGATGTGGGTCACTTGCTCACTTTGCCACTGGATTCAAGATAGCCTGGCTGATGAGGGTTATGAACCCGAAACCGGTCCCAGGGAGCTTGTTTCCGGTCCAGGGAAGACATGGCTTGGCAGTTCGGGCTGGGCTGTTCCCATGAGGCACATGGTCAGACTGATTTGCATATGGCAATGTCTGTACTGGGATGGCAGAGTGAGGTAAAGAATGATGATGGATTAAACCCAGATCAGTTGACTGGGGGTGAGTGCTTGCAATGTTCAACACTCCGTCTATCATCCCCTTTGGTTTTCCTTTGTTCGTCCTAAAATGGCAGGATATGCCCAGACGTGGGTCCCTTCCTCACTTTGCCACTGGATTCAAGATAGCCTGGCTGATGAGGGTTATGAATCCAAAACAGGTCCCAGGGTGCTTGTTTCCGGTCCAGGGAAGACATGGCTTGGCAGTTCGGGCTGGGCTGTTCCCATGAGGCACATGGTCAGACTGATTTGCATATGGCAATGTCTGAACTGGGGTGGCGGAGTGAGCTAATGAATGATGATGGATTAAACCCAGATCAGTTGGCTGGGGGTGAGTGCTTGCAATGCTCAACACTCCGTCCATCATCCCCTTTGCTTTTACTTTGTGCGCCCTAAGTTGGCATGATATGCCCAGACATTGGTCCCTTGCTCACTTTGCCACTGGATTCAAGATAGCCTGGCAGATGAGTGTTATGAACCCGAAACCGGTCCCAGGATGTTTGTTTCCGGTCCAGGGAAGACACGGCTTGGCAGTTTTGCCTGGACTTGTTCCCATGAGGCACAGGGTCAGACTGATATCCATATGGCCATGTCTGAACTGGGGTGGTGGAGTGAGCTAATGGATGATGATGGAATAAACCCAGATCAGTTGGCTGGGGGTGAGTGCTTGCAATGCTCAACACTCCGTCCATCATCCCCTTTGCTTTTACTTTGTGCGCCCTAAGTTGGCATGATATGCCCAGACATTGGTCCCTTGCTCAGTTTGCCACTGGATTCAAGATAGCCTGGCTGATGAGGGTTATGAACCCGAAACCGGTCCCAGGATGCTTGTTTCCGGTCCAGGGAAGACAAGGCTTGGCAGTTCGGGCTGGACTGGTCCCATGAGGCACAGGGTCAGACTGATTTGCATATGGCCATGTCTGAACTAGGGTGGCGGAGTGAGCTAAAGATTGATGATGGATTAAACCCAGATCAGTTGACTGGGGGTGAGTGCTTGCAATGTTCATCACTCCGTCTATCATCCCCTTTGCTTCCCCTTTGTTCACCCTAAGTTGGCAGGGTATGCCCAGACGTGGGTCCCTTGCTTACTTTGTCACTGGATTCAAGATAGCCTGGCTGATGAGGGTTATGAACCCGAAACCGGTCCCAGGGAGCTTGTTTCCGGTCCAGGGAAGACATGGCTTGGCAGTTCGTGCTGGACTGTTTCCATGAGGCACATGGTCAGACTGATTTGCATATGGCAATGTCTGTACTGGGATGGCGGAGTGAGCTAAAGAATGATGATGGATTGAACCCAGATCAGTTGACTGGGGGTGAGTGCTTGCAATGTTCAACAGTCCATCCATCATTCCCTGTGGTTTTGCTTTCTTCGCCCTAAGTTGGAAGGGTATGCCCAGATGTGGGTCCCTTGCTCACTTTGCCACTGGATTCAAGAGAGCCAGGCATATGAGGGTTATGAACCCTAAATCGGTCCCTGGATGCTTGTTTCCGCTCCAGGAAAGACATAGCTTGGCTGTTCGGGCTGGTCTGTTCCCATGAGGCACAGGGTCAGACTGATTTGCATATGGCCATGTCTGAACTGGGGTGGCGGAGTGAGTTAAAGAATGATGATGGATTAAACCCAGATCAGTTGACTGGGGGTGAGTGCTTGCAATGTTCAACACTCCATCTATAATCCCCTTTGGTTTTCCTTTGTTCGCCCTAAGTTGGCAGGGTATGCCCAGACGTGGGTCCCTTGCTCACTTGGCCACTGGATTCAAGATAGCCTGGCTGATGAGGGTTATGAACCCAAAACCGGTCCCAGGGTGCTTGTTTCCGGTCCAGGGAAGACATGGCTTGGCAGTTCGTGCTGGACTGTTCCCATGAGGCACAGGGTCAGACTGATTTGCATATGGCCATGTCTGAACTGGGGTGGCAGAGTGAGCTAAAGAATCATGATGGATTAAACCCAGATCAGTTGACTGGGGGTGAGTGCTTGCAATGTTCAAAACTCCGTCCATCACCCCCTTTGGGTTTCCTTTGTTCGCTGTAAGTTGGAAGGGTATGCCCAGACGTGGGTCCTTTGCTCACTTTTCCACTGGATTCAAGATAGCCTGCCTGATGAGGGTTATGAACCCGAAACCGGTCCCAGGATGCTTGTTTCTGGTCCAGGGAAGATACGGCTTGGCAGTTCGGGCTGGACTGTTCACATGAGGCACTGGGTCAGACTGATTTGAATATGGCCATGTCTGACCTGGGGTGGCGGAGTGAGCTAAAGAATCATGATGGATTAAACCCAGATCAGTTGACTGGGGGTGAGTGCTTGTAATGTTCAAAACTCCGTCCATCACCCCCTTTGGGTTTCCTTTGTTCGCTGTAAGTTGGAAGGGTATGCCCAGACGTGGGTCCTTTTCTCACTTTTCCACTGGGATTCAAGATAGCCTGCCTGATGAGGGTTATGAACCCGAAACCGGTCCCAGGATGCTTGTTTCCGGTCCAGGGAAGACATGGCTTTGCAGTTCTGGCTGGACTGTTCCCATGAGGCACAGTTTCAGACTGATTTGCATATGGCCATGTCTGAACTGGGTTGGCTTAGTGAGCTAAAGAATGATGATGGATTAAGCCCAGATCAGTTAACTGGGGGTGAGTGCTTGTAATTTACAACACTCCGTCCATCATCCCCTTTGGTTTTCCTTTGTTTGCCCTAAGTTGGCATGGTATGCCTAGACGTTGGTCCCTTGCTCAGTTTGCCACTGGATTCAAGATAGCCTGGCTGATGAGGGTTATGAATCCGAAACCGGTCCCAGGATGCTTGTTTCTTGTCCAGGGAAGACACGGCTTGGTAGTTGAGGCTGGACTGTTCCCATGAGGCACAGGGTCAGACTGATTTGGATATGGACATGTCTGAACTAGGGTGGCAGAGTGAGCTAAAGATTGATGATGGATTAAACCCAGATCAGTTGACTGGCGGTGAGTGCTTGCAATGTTCAACACTCTGTCCATCATCCCCTTTGCTTTCCCTTTGTTCACCCTAAGTTGGCAGGGTATGCCCAGACGTGGGTCCCTTGCTCACTTTGCCACTGGATTCAAGATAGCCTGGCTGATGAGGGTTATGAACCCAAAACCGGTCCCAGGGAGCTTGTTACCGGTCCAGGGAAGACATGGCTTGGCAGTTCGGGCTGGGCTGTTCCCATGAGGCACATGGTCAGACTGATTTGCATATGGCAATGTCTGTACTGGGATGGCGGAGTGAGCTAAAGAATGATGATGGATTGAACCCAGATCAGTTGACTGGGGGTGAGTGCTTGCAATGTTCAACACTCCATCCATCATTCCCTGTGGTTTTGCTTTCTTCGCCCTAAGTTGGAAGGGTATGCCCAGACGTGGGTCCCTTGCTCACTTTTCCACTGGATTCAAGATAGCCTGCCTGATGAGGGTTATGAACCCGAAACCGGTCCCAGGATGCTTGTTTCCGGTCCAGGGAAGATACGGCTTGGCAGTTCGGGATGGACTGTTCACATGAGGCACAGGGTCAGACTGATTTGAATATGGCCATGTCTGAACTGGGGTGGCGGAGTGAGCTAAAGAATGATGATGGATTAAACCCAGATCAGTTGACTGGGGGTGAGTGCTTGCAATGTTCAACACTCCGTCTATCATCCCCTTTGGTTTTCCCTTGTTCGCCCTAAGTTGTCAGGGTATGCCGAGACATGGGTCCATTGCTCACTTTGCCACTGGATTCAAGATAGCCTGCCTGTTGAGGGTTATGAACCCGAAACCGGTCCGAGGATGCTTGTTTCCAGTCCAGGAAAGACACGGCTTGGCAGTTCGGGCTGGACTGTTCACATGAGGCACTGGGTCAGACTGATTTGAATATGGCCATGTCTGACCTGGGGTGGCAGAGTGAGCTAAAGAATCATGATGGATTAAACCCAGATCATTTGACTGGGGGTGAGTGCTTGCAATGTTCAAAACTCCGTCCATCACCCCCTTTGGGTTTCCTTTGTTCGCGCTAAGTTGGAAGGGTATGCCCAGACGTGGGTCCTTTGCTCACGTTTCCACTGGATTCAATATAGCCTGCCTGATGAGGGTTATGAACCCAAAACCGGTCCCAGGATGCTTGTTTCCAGTCCAGGAAAGACATGGCTTGGCAGTTCTTGCTGGACTGTTCCCATGAGGCACAGTGTCGGACTGATTTGCATATGGCCATGTCTGAACTGGGGTGACGGAGTGAGCTAAAGAATGTTGATTGATTAAACCCAGATCAGTTGACTGGGGGTGAGTGCTTGCAATGTTCAACACTCCGTCTATCATCCCCTTTGGTTTTCCTTTGTTCGCCCTAAGTTGGCAGGGTATGCCGAGACGTGGGTCCATTGCTCATTTTGCCACTGGATTCAAGATAGCCTGTCTGATGAGGGTTATGAACCCGAAACCGGTCCCAGGATGCTTCTTTCCGGTCCAGGGAAGACATGGCTTGGCAATTCGGGCTGGACTGTTCCCATGAGGCACAGGATGAGACTGATTTGCATATGGATATGTCTGAAATGGGGAGGCGGAGTGAGCTAAAGAATGATGATGCTTTGTTTGCCCTAAGTTGGCAGGGTATACCCACACGTGGGTCCCTTGCTCCCTTTGCCACTGGATTCAAGATAGCCTTGCTGATGAGGAATATGAACCCAAACAGGTCCCAGGATGCTTGTTTCCAGTCCAGGGATGACATGGCTTGGCAGATCGGGCTGGACTGTTCCCATGAGGCACAGGGTCAGACTGATTTGCATATGGCCATGTCTGAACTAGGGTGGCGGAGTGAGCTAAAGAATCATGATGGATTAAACCCAGATCAGTTGACAGGGGGTGAGTGCTTGCAATGTTCAAAACTCCGTCCATCACCCCCTTTGGGTTTCCTTTGTTTGCCCTAAGTTGGCAGGGTATGCCCAGACGTGGCTCCCTTGCTCACTTTGCCACTGGATTCAAGATAGCCTGTCTGATGAGGGTTATGAACCCGAAACCGGTCCCAGGGTGCTTGTTTCCAGTGCAGGGAAGACATGGCTTGGCAGTTCGGACTGGACTTGTTCCCATGAGGCACAGGGTCAGACTGATTTGCATAGGGACATGTCTGAACTGGGGTGGCGGAGTGAGCTAATGAGTGATGATGGATTAAACCCAGATCAGTTGGCTGGGGGTGAGTGCTTGCAATGCTCAACACTCCGTCCATCATCCCCTTTGGTTTTACTTTGTGCGCCCTAAGTTGGCATGGTATGCCCAGACGTTGGTCCCACTGGATTCAAGATAGCCTGGCTGATGAGGGTTATGAACCCGAAACCGGTCCCAGGATGCTTGTTTCTGGTCCAGGGAAGACACGGCTTAGCAGTTCGGGCTGGACTGTTCCCATGAGGCACAGGGTCAGACTGATTTGCATATGGCCATTTCTGAACTAGGGTGGCAGAGTGAGCTAAAGATTGATGATGGATTAAACCCAGATCAGTTGACTGGCGGTGAGTGCCTGCAATGTTCAACACTCCATCCATCATCCCCTTTGCTTTCCCTTTGTTCACCCTAAGTTGGCAGGGTATGCCCAGACGTGGGTCCCTTGCTCACTTTGCCACTGGATTCAAGATAGCCTGGCTGATGAGGGTTATGAACCCGAAATCGTTCCCAGGGAGCTTGTTTCCGGTCCAGGGAAGACATGGCTTGGCAGTTCGGGCTGGGCTGTTCCCATGAGGCACATGGTCAGACTGATTTGCATATGGCAATGTCTGTACTGGGATGGCGGAGTGAGCTAAAGAATGATGATGGATTGAACCCAGATCAGTTGACTGGGGGTGAGTTCTTGCAATGTTCAACACTCCATCCATCATTCCCTGTGGTTTTGCTTTGTTCGCCCTAAGTTGGAAGGGTATGCCCAGATGTGGGTCTCTTGCTCACTTTGCCACTGGATTCAAGATAGCCAGGCTGATGAGGGTTATGATCCCGAAACCGGTCCCTGGGTGCTTGTTTCCGCTCCAGGGAAGACATGGCTTGGCTGTTCGGGCTGGTCTGTTCCCATGAGGCACAGGGTCAGACTGATTTGCATATGGCCATGTCTGAACTGGGGTGGTTGAGTGAGTTAAAGAATGATGATGGATTAAACCCAGATCAGTTGACTGGTGGTGAGTGCTTGCAATGTTCAACACTCCGTCTATCATCCCCTTTGGTTTTACTTTGTTCGCCCTAAGTTGGCAGGGTATGCCCAGACGTGGGTCCCTTCCTCACTTTGCCACTGGATTCAAGATAGCCTGGCTGATGAGGGTTATGAACCCAAAACCGGTCCCAGGGTGCTTGTTTCCGGTCCAGGGAAGACATGGCTTGGCAGTTCGGGCTGGACTGTTCCCATGAGGCACAGGGTCAGACTGATTTGCATATGGCCATGTCTGAACTGGGGTGGCAGAGTGAGCTAAAGAATCATGATGGATTAAACCCAGATCAGTTGACTGGGGGTGAGTGCTTGCAATGTTCAAAACTCCGTCCATCACCCACTTTGGGTTTCCTTTGTTCGCCCTAAGTTGGAAGGGTATGCCCAGACGTGGGTCCTTTGCTCACTTTTCCACTGGATTCAATATAGCCTGCCTGATGAGGGTTATGAACCCGAAACCTGTCCCAGGGTGCTTGTTTCCGGTCCAGGGAAGACATGGCTTGGCAGTTCGGACTGGACTTGTTCCCATGAGGCACAGGGTCAGACTGATTTGCATAGGGACATGTCTGAACTGGGGTGGCGGAGTGAGCTAATGAATGATGATGGATTAAACCCAGATCAGTTGGCTGGGGGTGAGTGCTTGCAATGCTCAACACTCCGTCCATCATTCCCTTTGGTTTTACTTTGTGCGCCCTAAGTTGGCATGATATGCCCAGACATTGGTCCCTTGCTCACTTTGCCACTGGATTCAAGATAGCCTGGCAGATGAGTGTTATGAACCCGAAACCGGTCCCAGGATGTTTGTTTCCGGTCCAGGGAAGACACGGCTTGGCAGTTTTGCCTGGACTTGTTCCCATGAGGCACAGGGTCAGACTGATATCCATATGGCCATGTCTGAACTGGGGTGGTGGAGTGAGCTAATGGATGATGATGGAATAAACCCAGATCAGTTGGCTGGGGGTGAGTGCTTGCAATGCTCAACACTGTGTCCATCATCTCCTTTGGTTTTGCTTTGTTCGCCGTAAGTTGGCATGGTATGCCCAGACATTGGTCCCTTGCTCAGTTTGCCACTGGATTCAAGATAGCCTGGCTGATGAGGGTTATGAACCCTAAACCGGTCCCAGGATGCTTGTTTCCGCTCCAGGGAAGACATGGCTTGGCTGTTCGGGCTGGTCTGTTCCCATGAGGCACAGGGTCAGACTGATTTGCATATGGCCATGTCTGAACTAGGCTGGCGGAGTGAGTTAAAGAATGATGATGGATTAAACCCAGATCAGTTGACTGGGGGTGAGTGCTTGCAATGTTCAAAACTCCGTCCATCACCCCCTTTGGGTTTCCTTTGTTCCCTGTAAGTTGGAAGGGTATGCCCAGACGTGGGTCCTTTGCTCACTTTTCCACTGGATTCAAGATAGCCTGCCTGATGAGGGTTATGAACCCGAAACCGGTCCCAGGATGCTTGTTTCTGGTCCAGGGAAGATACGGCTTGGCAGTTCGGCCTGGACTGTTCATATGAGGCACTGGGTCAGACTGATTTGAATATGGCCATGTCTGACCTGGGGTGGCGGAGTGAGCTAAAGAATCATGATGGATTAAACCCAGATCAGTTGACTGGGGGTGAGTGCTTGCAATGTTCAAAACTCCTTCCATCACCCCCTTTGGGTTTCCTTTGTTCGCTGTAAGTTGGAAGGGTATGCCCAGACGTGGGTCCTTTTCTCACTTTTCCACTGGATTCAAGATAGCTTATCTGATGAGGGTTATGAACCCAAAACCGGTCCCAGGATGCTTGTTTCCGGTCCAGGGAAGACATGGCTTTGCAGTTCTGGCTGGACTGTTCCCATGAGGCACAGTTTCAGACTGATTTGCATATGGCCATGTCTGAACTGGGTTGGCTTAGTGAGCTAAAGAATGATGATGGATTAAGCCCAGATCAGTTAACTGGGGGTGAGTGCTTGTAATGTTCAACACTCCGTCCATCATCCCCTTTGGTTTTCCTTTGTTTGCCCTAAGTTGGCATGGTATGCCTAGACGTTGGTCCCTTGCTCAGTTTGCCACTGGATTCAAGATAGCCTGGCTGATGAGGGTTATGAATCCGAAACCGGTCCCAGGATGCTTGTTTCTTGTCCAGGGAAGACACGGCTTGGTAGTTCAGGCTGGACTGTTCCCATGAGGCACAGGGTCAGACTGATTTGGATATGGACATGTCTGAACTAGGGTGGCAGAGTGAGCTAAAGATTGATGATGGATTAAACCCAGATCAGTTGACTGGGGGTGAGTTCTTGCAATGTTCAACACTCCATCCATCATTCCCTGTGGTTTTGCTTTGTTCGCCCTAAGTTGGAAGGGTATGCCCAGATGTGGGTCACTTGCTCACTTTGCCACTGGATTCAAGATAGCCTGGCTGATGAGGGTTATGAACCCAAAACCGGTCCCAGGGAGCTTGTTTCCGGTCCAGGGAAGACATGGCTTGGCTGTTCGGGCTGGGCTGTTCCCATGAGGCACATGGTCAGACTGATTCGCATATGGCAATGTCTGTACTGGGATGGCGGAGTGAGCTAAAGATTGATGATGGATTGAACCCAGATCAGTTGACTGGGGGTGAGTGCTTGCAATGTTCAACACTCCATCCATCATTCCCTGTGGTTTTGCTTTCTTCGCCCTAAGTTGGAAGGGTATGCCCAGATGTGGGTCCCTTGCTCACTTTGCCACTGGATTCAAGATAGCCAGGCTGATGAGGGTTATGAACCCGAAATCGGTCCCTGGGTGCTTGTTTCCGCTCCAGGGAAGACATGGCTTGGCTGTTCGGGCTGGTCTGTTCCCATGAGGCACAGGGTCAGATTGATTTGCATAATGCCATGTCTGAACTGGGGTGGCGGAGAGAGTTAAAGAATGATGATGGATTGAACCAACATTCAGTTGACTGGGGTGAGTGCTTGCAATGTTCAACACTCCGTCCATCATCCCCTTTGGTTTTCCTTTGTTTGCCCTAAGTCGGCAGGGTATGCCCAGACGTGGCTCCCTTGCTCACTTTGCCACTGGATTCAAGATAGCCTGGCTGATGAGGGTTATGAACCTGAAACCGGTCCCATGATGCTTGTTTCTGGTCCAGGGAAGACATGGCTTTGCAGTTCTGGCTGGACTGTTCCCATGAGGCACAGGGTCAGACTGATTTGCATATGGCCATTTCTGAACTAGGGTGGCAGAGTGAGCTAAAGATTGATGATGGATTAAACCCAGATCAGTTGACTGGCGGTGAGTGCTTGCAATGTTCATCACTCCGTCCTTCATTCCCTTTGCTTTCCCTTTGTTCACCCTAAGTTGGCAGGGTATGCCCAGACGTGGGTCCCTTGCTCACTTTGCCACTGGATTCAAGATAGCCTGGCTGATGAGGGTTATGAACCCGAAACCGGTCCCAGGGAGCTTGTTTCCGGTCCAGGGAAGACATGGCTTGGCAGTTCGGGCTGGGCTGTTCCCATGAGGCACATGGTCAGACTGATTTGCATATGGCAATGTCTGTACTGGGATGGCGGAGTGAGCTAAAGAATGATGATGGATTGAACCCAGATCAGTTGACTGGGGGTGAGTTCTTGCAATGTTCAACACTTCATCCATCATTCCCTGTGGTTTTGCTTTGTTCGCCCTAAGTTGGAAGGGTATGCCCAGATGTGGGTCACTTGCTCACTTTGCCACTGGATTCAAGATAGCCTGGCTGATGAGGGTTATGAACCCGAAACCGGTCCCAGGGAGCTTGTTTCCGGTCCAGGGAAGACATGGCTTGGCAGTTCGGGCTGGGCTGTTCCCATGAGGCACATGGTCAGACTGATTTGCATATGGCAATGTCTGTACTGGGATGGCAGAGTGAGGTAAAGAATGATGATGGATTAAACCCAGATCAGTTGACTGGGGGTGAGTGCTTGCAATGTTCAACACTCCGTCTATCATCCCCTTTGGTTTTCCTTTGTTCGTCCTAAAATGGCAGGATATGCCCAGACGTGGGTCCCTTCCTCACTTTGCCACTGGATTCAAGATAGCCTGGCTGATGAGGGTTATGAATCCAAAACAGGTCCCAGGGTGCTTGTTTCCGGTCCAGGGAAGACATGGTTTGGCAGTTCGGGCTGGACTGTTCCCATGAGGCACAGGGTCAGACTGATTTGCATATGGCCATATCTGAACTGGGGTGGCAGAGTGAGCTAAAGAATCATGATGGATTAAACCCAGATCAGTTGACTGGGGGTGAGTGCTTGCAGTGTTCAAAACTCCGTCCATCACCCCCTTTGGGTTTCCTTTGTTCGCCCTAAGTTGGAAGTGTATGCCCAGACGTGGGTCCTTTGCTCACTTTTCCACTGGATTCAAGATAGCCTGCCTGATGAGGGTTATAAACCCGAAACCGGTCCCAGGGTGCTTGTTTCCGGTCCAGGGAAGACATGGCTTGGCAGTTCGGACTGGACTTGTTCCCATGAGGCACAGGGTCAGACTGATTTGCATAGGGACATGTCTGAACTGGGGTGGCGGAGTGAGCTAATGAATGATGATGGATTAAACCCAGATCAGTTGGCTGGGGGTGAGTGCTTGCAATGCTCAACACTCCGTCCATCATCCCCTTTGCTTTTACTTTGTGCGCCCTAAGTTGGCATGATATGCCCAGACATTGGTCCCTTGCTCACTTTGCCACTGGATTCAAGATAGCCTGGCAGATGAGTGTTATGAACCCGAAACCGGTCCCAGGATGTTTGTTTCCGGTCCAGGGAAGACACGGCTTGGCAGTTTTGCCTGGACTTGTTCCCATGAGGCACAGAGTCAGACTGATATCCATATGGCCATGTCTGAACTGGGGTGGTGGAGTGAGCTAATGGATGATGATGGAATAAACCCAGATCAGTTGGCTGGGGGTGAGTGCTTGCAATGCTCAACACTCCGTCCATCATCTCCTTTGGTTTTGCTTTGTTCGCCCTAAGTTGGCATGGTATGCCCAGACATTGGTCCCTTGCTCAGTTTGCCACTGGATTCAAGATAGCCTGGCTGATGAGGGTTATGAACCCGAAACCGGTCCCAGGATGCTTGTTTCCGGTCCAGGGAAGACAAGGGTTGGCAGTTCGGGCTGGACTGTTCCCATGAGGCACAGGGTCAGACTGATTTGCATATGGCCATGTCTGAACTAGGGTGGCGGAGTGAGCTAAAGATTGATGATGGATTAAACCCAGATCAGTTGACTGGGGGTGAGTGCTTGCAATGTTCATCACTCCGTCTATCATCCCCTTTGCTTCCCCTTTGTTCACCCTAAGTTGGCAGGGTATGCCCAGACGTGGGTCCCTTGCTTACTTTGTCACTGGATTCAAGATAGCCTGGCTGATGAGGGTTATGAACCCGAAACCGGTCCCAGGGAGCTTGTTTCCGGTCCAGGGAAGACATGGCTTGGCAGTTCGTGCTGGACTGTTTCCATGAGGCACATGGTCAGACTGATTTGCATATGGCAATGTCTGTACTGGGATGGCGGAGTGAGCTAAAGAATGATGATGGATTGAACCCAGATCAGTTGACTGGGGGTGAGTGCTTGCAATGTTCAACAGTCCATCCATCATTCCCTGTGGTTTTGCTTTCTTCGCCCTAAGTTGGAAGGGTATGCCCAGATGTGGGTCCCTTGCTCACTTTGCCACTGGATTCAAGAGAGCCAGGCATATGAGGGTTATGAACCCTAAATCGGTCCCTGGATGCTTGTTTCCGCTCCAGGGAAGACATAGCTTGGCTGTTCGGGCTGGTCTGTTCCCATGAGGCACAGGGTCAGACTGATTTGCATATGGCCATGTCTGAACTGGGGTGGCGGAGTGAGTTAAAGAATGATGATGGATTAAACCCAGATCAGTTGACTGGGGGTGAGTGCTTGCAATGTTCAACACTCCATCTATAATCCCCTTTGGTTTTCCTTTGTTCGCCCTAAGTTGGCAGGGTATGCCCAGACGTGGGTCCCTTGCTCACTTGGCCACTGGATTCAAGATAGCCTGGCTGATGAGGGTTATGAACCCAAAACCGGTCCCAGGGTGCTTGTTTCCGGTCCAGGGAAGACATGGCTTGGCAGTTCGTGCTGGACTGTTCCCATGAGGCACAGGGTCAGACTGATTTGCATATGGCCATGTCTGAACTGGGGTGGCAGAGTGAGCTAAAGAATCATGATGGATTAAACCCAGATCAGTTGACTGGGGGTGAGTGCTTGCAATGTTCAAAACTCCGTCCATCACCCCCTTTGGGTTTCCTTTGTTCGCTGTAAGTTGGAAGGGTATGCCCAGACGTGGGTCCTTTGCTCACTTTTCCACTGGATTCAAGATAGCCTGCCTGATGAGGGTTATGAACCCGAAACCGGTCCCAGGATGCTTGTTTCTGGTCCAGGGAAGATACGGCTTGGCAGTTCGGGCTGGACTGTTCACATGAGGCACTGGGTCAGACTGATTTGAATATGGCCATGTCTGACCTGGGGTGGCGGAGTGAGCTAAAGAATCATGATGGATTAAACCCAGATCAGTTGACTGGGGGTGAGTGCTTGCAATGTTCAAAACTCCGTCCATCACCCCCTTTGGGTTTCCTTTGTTCGTTGTAAGTTGGAAGGGTATGCCCAGACGTGGGTCCTTTTCTCACTTTTCCACTGGGATTCAAGATAGCCTGCCTGATGAGGGTTATGAACCCGAAACCGGTCCCAGGATGCTTGTTTCCGGTCCAGGGAAGACATGGCTTTGCAGTTCTGGCTGGACTGTTCCCATGAGGCACAGTTTCAGACTGATTTGCATATGGCCATGTCTGAACTGGGTTGGCTTAGTGAGCTAAAGAATGATGATGGATTAAGCCCAGATCAGTTAACTGGGGGTGAGTGCTTGTAATTTTCAACACTCCGTCCATCATCCCCTTTGGTTTTCCTTTGTTTGCCCTAAGTTGGCATGGTATGCCTAGACGTTGGTCCCTTGCTCAGTTTGCCACTGGATTCAAGATAGCCTGGCTGATGAGGGTTATGAATCCGAAACCGGTACCAGGATGCTTGTTTCTTGTCCAGGGAAGACACGGCTTGGTAGTTGAGGCTGGACTGTTCCCATGAGGCACAGGGTCAGACTGATTTGGATATGGACATGTCTGAACTAGGGTGGCAGAGTGAGCTAAAGATTGATGATGGATTAAACCCAGATCAGTTGACTGGCGGTGAGTGCTTGCAATGTTCAACACTCTGTCCATCATCCCCTTTGCTTTCCCTTTGTTCACCCTAAGTTGGCAGGGTATGCCCAGACGTGGGTCCCTTGCTCACTTTGCCACTGGATTCAAGATAGCCTGGCTGATGAGGGTTATGAACCCAAAACCGGTCCCAGGGAGCTTGTTACCGGTCCAGGGAAGACATGGCTTGGCAGTTCGGGCTGGGCTGTTCCCATGAGGCACATGGTCAGACTGATTTGCATATGGCAATGTCTGTACTGGGATGGCGGAGTGAGCTAAAGAATGATGATGGATTGAACCCAGATCAGTTGACTGGGGGTGAGTGCTTGCAATGTTCAACACTCCATCCATCATTCCCTGTGGTTTTGCTTTCTTCGCCCTAAGTTGGAAGGGTATGCCCAGACGTGGGTCCCTTGCTCACTTTTCCACTGGATTCAAGATAGCCTGCCTGATGAGGGTTATGAACCCGAAACCGGTCCCAGGATGCTTGTTTCCGGTCCAGGGAAGATACGGCTTGGCAGTTCGGGATGGACTGTTCACATGAGGCACAGGGTCAGACTGATTTGAATATGGCCATGTCTGAACTGGGGTGGCGGAGTGAGCTAAAGAATGATGATGGATTAAACCCAGATCAGTTGACTGGGGGTGAGTGCTTGCAATGTTCAACACTCCGTCTATCATCCCCTTTGGTTTTCCCTTGTTCGCCCTAAGTTGTCAGGGTATGCCGAGACATGGGTCCATTGCTCACTTTGCCACTGGATTCAAGATAGCCTGCCTGTTGAGGGTTATGAACCCGAAACCGGTCCGAGGATGCTTGTTTCCAGTCCAGGAAAGACACGGCTTGGCAGTTCGGGCTGGACTGTTCACATGAGGCACTGGGTCAGACTGATTTGAATATGGCCATGTCTGACCTGGGGTGGCAGAGTGAGCTAAAGAATCATGATGGATTAAACCCAGATCATTTGACTGGGGGTGAGTGCTTGCAATGTTCAAAACTCCGTCCATCACCCCCTTTGGGTTTCCTTTGTTCGCGCTAAGTTGGAAGGGTATGCCCAGACGTGGGTCCTTTGCTCACGTTTCCACTGGATTCAATATAGCCTGCCTGATGAGGGTTATGAACCCAAAACCGGTCCCAGGATGCTTGTTTCCAGTCCAGGAAAGACATGGCTTGGCAGTTCTTGCTGGACTGTTCCCATGAGGCACAGTGTCGGACTGATTTGCATATGGCCATGTCAGAACTGGGGTGACGGAGTGAGCTAAAGAATGTTGATTGATTGAACCCAGATCAGTTGACTGGGGGTGAGTGCTTGCAATGTTCAACACTCCGTCTATCATCCCCTTTGGTTTTCCTTTGTTCGCCCTAAGTTGGCAGGGTATGCCGAGACTTGGGTCCATTGCTCATTTTGCCACTGGATTCAAGATAGCCTGTCTGATGAGGGTTATGAACCCGAAACCGGTCCCAGGATGCTTCTTTCCGGTCCAGGGAAGACATGGCTTGGCAATTCGGGCTGGACTGTTCCCATGAGGCACAGGATGAGACTGATTTGCATATGGATATGTCTGAAATGGGGAGGCGGAGTGAGCTAAAGAATGATGATGCTTTGTTTGCCCTAAGTTGGCAGGGTATACCCACACGTGGGTCCCTTGCTCCCTTTGCCACTGGATTCAAGATAGCCTTGCTGATGAGGAATATGAACCCAAACAGGTCCCAGGATGCTTGTTTCCAGTCCAGGGATGACATGGCTTGGCAGATCGGGCTGGACTGTTCCCATGAGGCACAGGGTCAGACTGATTTGCATATGGCCATGTCTGAACTAGGGTGGCGGAGTGAGCTAAAGAATCATGATGGATTAAACCCAGATCAGTTGACAGGGGGTGAGTGCTTGCAATGTTCAAAACTCCGTCCATCACCCCCTTTGGGTTTCCTTTGTTTGCCCTAAGTTGGCAGGGTATGCCCAGACGTGGCTCCCTTGCTCACTTTGCCACTGGATTCAAGATAGCCTGTCTGATGAGGGTTATGAACCCGAAACCGGTCCCAGGGTGCTTGTTTCCAGTGCAGGGAAGACATGGCTTGGCAGTTCGGACTGGACTTGTTCCCATGAGGCACAGGGTCAGACTGATTTGCATAGGGACATGTCTGAACTGGGGTGGCGGAGTGAGCTAATGAGTGATGATGGATTAAACCCAGATCAGTTGGCTGGGGGTGAGTGCTTGCAATGCTCAACACTCCGTCCATCATCCCCTTTGGTTTTACTTTGTGCGCACTAAGTTGGCATGGTATGCCCAGACGTTGGTCCCACTGGATTCAAGATAGCCTGGCTGATGAGGGTTATGAACCCGAAACCGGTCCCAGGATGCTTGTTTCTGGTCCAGGGAAGACACGGCTTAGCAGTTCGGGCTGGACTGTTCCCATGAGGCACAGGGTCAGACTGATTTGCATATGGCCATTTCTGAACTAGGGTGGCAGAGTGAGCTAAAGATTGATGATGGATTAAACCCAGATCAGTTGACTGGCGGTGAGTGCTTGCAATGTTCAACACTCCATCCATCATCCCCTTTGCTTTCCCTTTGTTCACCCTAAGTTGGCAGGGTATGCCCAGACGTGGGTCCCTTGCTCACTTTGCCACTGGATTCAAGATAGCCTGGCTGATGAGGGTTATGAACCCGAAATCGTTCCCAGGGAGCTTGTTTCCGGTCCAGGGAAGACATGGCTTGGCAGTTCGGGCTGGGCTGTTCCCATGAGGCACATGGTCAGACTGATTTGCATATGGCAATGTCTGTACTGGGATGGCGGAGTGAGCTAAAGAATGATGATGGATTGAACCCAGATCAGTTGACTGGGGGTGAGTTCTTGCAATGTTCAACACTCCATCCATCATTCCCTGTGGTTTTGCTTTGTTCGCCCTAAGTTGGAAGGGTATGCCCAGATGTGGGTCTCTTGCTCACTTTGCCACTGGATTCAAGATAGCCAGGCTGATGAGGGTTATGATCCCGAAACCGGTCCCTGGGTGCTTGTTTCCGCTCCAGGGAAGACATGGCTTGGCTGTTCGGGCTGGTCTGTTCCCATGAGGCACAGGGTCAGACTGATTTGCATATGGCCATGTCTGAACTGGGGTGGTTGAGTGAGTTAAAGAATGATGATGGATTAAACCCAGATCAGTTGACTGGTGGTGAGGGCTTGCAATGTTCAACACTCCGTCTATCATCCCCTTTGGTTTTACTTTGTTCGCCCTAAGTTGGCAAGGTATGCCCAGACGTGGGTCCCTTCCTCACTTTGCCACTGGATTCAAGATAGCCTGGCTGATGAGGGTTATGAACCCAAAACCGGTCCCAGGGTGCTTGTTTCCGGTCCAGGGAAGACATGGCTTGGCAGTTCGGGCTGGACTGTTCCCATGAGGCACAGGGTCAGACTGATTTGCATATGGCCATGTCTGAACTGGGGTGGCAGAGTGAGCTAAAGAATCATGATGGATTAAACCCAGATCAGTTGACTGGGGGTGAGTGCTTGCAATGTTCAAAACTCCGTCCATCACCCACTTTGGGTTTCCTTTGTTCGCCCTAAGTTGGAAGGGTAAGCCCAGACGTGGGTCCTTTGCTCACTTTTCCACTGGATTCAATATAGCCTGCCTGATGAGGGTTATGAACCCGAAACCTGTCCCAGGGTGCTTGTTTCCGGTCCAGGGAAGACATGGCTTGGCAGTTCGGACTGGACTTGTTCCCATGAGGCACAGGGTCAGACTGATTTGCATAGGGACATGTCTGAACTGGGGTGGCGGAGTGAGCTAATGAATGATGATGGATTAAACCCGGATCAGTTGGCTGGGGGTGAGTGCTTGCAATGCTCAACACTGTGTCCATCATCTCCTTTGGTTTTGCTTTGTTCGCCCTAAGTTGGCATGGTATGCCCAGACATTGGTCCCTTGCTCAGTTTGCCACTGGATTCAAGATAGCCTGGCTGATGAGGGTTATGAACCCGAAACCGGTCCCAGGATGCTTGTTTCCGCTCCAGGGAAGACATGGCTTGGCTGTTCGGGCTGGTCTGTTCCCATGAGGCACAGGGTCAGACTGATTTGCATATGGCCATGTCTGAACTGGGGTGGCGGAGTGAGTTAAATAATGATGATGGATTAAACCCAGATCAGTTGACTGGGGGTGAGTGCTTGCAATGTTCAACACTCCATCTATCATCCCCTTTGGTTTTCCTTTGTTCGCCCTAAGTTGGAAGGGTATGCCCAGACGTGGGTCCCTTGCTCACTTTTCCACTGGATTCAAGATAGCCTGCCTGATGAGGGTTATGAACCCGAAACCGGTCCCAGGATGCTTGTTTCCGGTCCAGGGAAGATACGGCTTGGCAGTTCGGGATGGACTGTTCACATGAGGCACTGGGTCAGACTGATTTGAATATGGCCATGTCTGACCTGGGGTGGCGGAGTGAGCTAAAGAATCATGATGGATTAAACCCAGATCAGTTGACTGGGGGTGAGTGCTTGCAATGTTCAAAACTCCGTCCATCACCCCCTTTGGGTTTCCTTTGTTCCCTGTAAGTTGGAAGGGTATGCCCAGACGTGGGTCCTTTGCTCACTTTTCCACTGGATTCAAGATAGCCTGCCTGATGAGGGTTATGAACCCGAAACCAGTCCCAGGATGCTTGTTTCTGGTCCAGGGAAGATACGGCTTGGCAGTTCGGCCTGGACTGTTCACATGAGGCACTGGGTCAGACTGATTTGAATATGGCCATGTCTGACCTGGGGTGGCGGAGTGAGCTAAAGAATCATGATGGATTAAACCCAGATCAGTTGACTGGGGGTGAGTGCTTGCAATGTTCAAAACTCCGTCCATCACCCCCTTTGGGTTTCCTTTGTTCGCTGTAAGTTGGAAGGGTATGCCCAGACGTGGGTCCTTTTCTCACTTTTCCACTGGATTCAAGATAGCCTATCTGATGAGGGTTATGAACCCAAAACCGGTCCCAGGATGCTTGTTTCCGGTCCAGGGAAGACATGGCTTTGCAGTTCTGGCTGGACTGTTCCCATGAGGCACAGTTTCAGACTGATTTGCATATGGCCATGTCTGAACTGGGTTGGCTTAGTGAGCTAAAGAATGATGATGGATTAAGCCCAGATCAGTTAACTGGGGGTGAGTGCTTGTAATGTTCAACACTCCGTCCATCATCCCCTTTGGTTTTCCTTTGTTTGCCCTAAGTTGGCATGGTATGCCTAGACGTTGGTCCCTTGCTCAGTTTGCCACTGGATTCAAGATAGCCTGGCTGATGAGGGTTATGAATCCGAAACCGGTCCCAGGATGCTTGTTTCTTGTCCAGGGAAGACACGGCTTGGTAGTTCAGGCTGGACTGTTCCCATGAGGCACAGGGTCAGACTGATTTGGATATGGACATGTCTGAACTAGGGTGGCAGAGTGAGCTAAAGATTGATGATGGATTAAACCCAGATCAGTTGACTGGCGGTGAGTGCTTGCAATGTTCAACACTCTGTCCATCATCCCCTTTGCTTTCCCTTTGTTCACCCTAAGTTGGCAGGGTATGCCCAGACGTGGGTCCCTTGCTCACTTTGCCACTGGATTCAAGATAGCCTGGCTGATGAGGGTTATGAACCCAAAACCGGTCCCAGGGAGCTTGTTTCCGGTCCAGGGAAGACATGGCTTGGCAGTTCGGGCTGGGCTGTTCCCATGAGGCACATGGTCAGACTGATTTGCATATGGCAATGTCTGTACTGGGATGGCGGAGTGAGCTAAAGAATGATGATGGATTGAACCCAGATCAGTTGACTGGGGGTGAGTGCTTGCACTGTTCAACACTCCATCCATCATTCCCTGTGGTTTTGCTTTCTTCGCCCTAAGTTGGAAGGGTATTCCCAGATGTGGGTCCCTTGCTCACTTTGCCACTGGATTCAAGATAGCCAGGCTGATGAGGGTTATGAACCCGAAATCGGTCCCTGGGTGCTTGTTTCCTCTCCAGGGAAGACATGGCTTGGCTGTTCGGGCTGGTCTGTTTCCATGAGGCACAGGGTCAGATTGATTTGCATATGGCCATGTCTGAACTGGGGTGGCGGAGAGAGTTAAAGAAGGATGATGGATTAAACCCAGATCAGTTGACTGGGGGTGAGTGCTTGCAATGTTCAACACTCCATCTATCATCCCCTTTGGTTTTCCTTTGTTCGCCCTAAGTTGGAAGGGTATGCCCAGACGTGGGTCCCTTGCTCACTTTTCCACTGGATTCAAGATAGCCTGCCTGATGAGGGTTATGAACCCGAAACCGGTCCCAGGATGCTTGTTTCCGGTCCAGGGAAGATACGGCTTGGCAGTTCGGGATGGACTGTTCACATGAGGCACTGGGTCAGACTGATTTGAATATGGCCATGTCTGACCTGGGGTGGCGGAGTGAGCTAAAGAATGATGATGGATTAAACCCAGATCAGTTGACTGGGGGTGAGTGCTTGCAATGTTCAACACTCCGTCTATCATCCCCTTTGGTTTTCCCTTGTTTGCCCTAAGTTGTCAGGGTATGCCGAGACATGGGTCCATTGCTCACTTTGCCACTGGATTCAATATAGCCTGCCTGATGAGGGTTATGAACCCGAAACCGGTCCCAGGGTGCTTGTTTCCGGTCCAGGGAAGACATGGCTTGGCAGTTCGGACTGGACTTGTTCCCATGAGGCACAGGGTCAGACTGATTTGCATAGGGACATGTCTGAACTGGGGTGGCGGAGTGAGCTAATGAATGATGATGGATTAAACCCAGATCAGTTGGCTGGGGGTGAGTGCTTGCAATGCTCAACACTCCGTCCATCATCCCCTTTGGTTTTACTTTGTGCGCCCTAAGTTGGCATGATATGCCCAGACATTGGTCCCTTGCTCACCTTGCCACTGTATTCAAGATAGCCTGGCAGATGAGTGTTATGAACCCGAAACCGGTCCCAGGATGTTTGTTTCCGGTCCAGGGAAGACACGGCTTGGCAGTTTTGCCTGGACTTGTTCCCATGAGGCACAGGGTCAGACTGATATCCATATGGCCATGTCTGAACTGGGGTGGTGGAGTGAGCTAATGGATGATGATGGAATAAACCCAGATCAGTTGGCTGGGGGTGAGTGCTTGCAATGCTCAACACTGTGTCCATCATCTCCTTTGGTTTTGCTTTGTTCGCCCTAAGTTGGCATGGTATGCCCAGACATTGGTCCCTTGCTCAGTTTGCCACTGGATTCAAGATAGCCTGGCTGATGAGGGTTATGAACCCGAAACCGGTCCCAGGATGCTTGTTTCCGCTCCAGGGAAGAGATGGCTTGGCTGTTCGGGCTGGTCTGTTCCCATGAGGCACAGGGTCAGACTGATTTGCATATGGCCATGTCTGAACTGGGGTGGCGGAGTGAGTTAAAGAATGATGATGGATTAAACCCAGATCAGTTGACTGGGGGTGAGTGCTTGCAATGTTCAAAACTCCGTCCATCACCCCCTTTGGGTTTCCTTTGTTCCCTGTAAGTTGGAAGGGCATGCCCAGACGTGGGTCCTTTGCTCACTTTTCCACTGGATTCAATATAGCCTGCCTGATAAGGGTTATGAACCCGAAACCGGTCCCAGGATGCTTGTTTCTGGTCCAGGGAAGATACGGCTTGGCAGTTCGGGCTGGACTGTTCACATGAGGCACTGGGTCAGACTGATTTGAATATGGCCATGTCTGACCTGGGGTGGCGGAGTGAGCTAAAGAATCATGATGGATTAAACCCAGATCAGTTGACTGGGGGTGAGTGCTTGCAATGTTCAAAACTCCGTCCATCACCCCCTTTGGGTTTCCTTTGTTCGCTGTAAGTTGGAAGGGTATGCCCAGACGTGGGTCTTTTTCTCACTTTTCCACTGGATTCAAGATAGCCTGCCTGATGAGGGTTATGAACCCAAAACCGGTCCCAGGATGCTTGTTTCCGGTCCAGGGAAGACATGGCTTTGCAGTTCTGGCTGGACTGTTCCCATGAGGCACAGTTTCAGACTGATTTGCATATGGCCATGTCTGAACTGGGTTGGCTTAGTGAGCTAAAGAATGATGATGGATTAAGCCCAGATCAGTTAACTGGGGGTGAGTGCTTGTAATGTTCAACACTCCGTCCATCATCCCCTTTGGTTTTTCTTTGTTTGCCCTAAGTTGGCATGGTATGCCTAGACGTTGGTCCCTTGCTCAGTTTGCCATTGGATTCAAGATAGCCTGGCTGATGAGGGTTATGAATCCGAAACCGGTCCCAGGATGCTTGTTTCTTGTCCAGGGAAGACACGGCTTGGTAGTTCAGGCTGGACTGTTCCCATGAGGCACAGGGTCAGACTGATTTGGATATGGACATGTCTGAACTAGGGTGGCAGAGTGAGCTAAATATTGATGATGGATTAAACCCAGATCAGTTGACTGGCGGTGAGTGCTTGCAATGTTCAACACTCTGTCCATCATCCCCTTTGCTTTCCCTTTGTTCACCCTAAGTTGGCAGGGTATGCCCAGACGTGGGTCCCTTGCTCACTTTGCCACTGGATTCAAGATAGCCTGGCTGATGAGGGTTATGAACCCAAAACCGGTCCCAGGGAGCTTGTTTCCGGTCCAGGGAAGACATGGCTTGGCAGTTCGGGCTGGGCTGTTCCCATGAGGCACATGGTCAGACTGATTTGCATATGGCAATGTCTGTACTGGGATGGCGGAGTGAGCTAAAGAATGATGATGGATTGAACCCAGATCAGTTGACTGGGGGTGAGTGCTTGCAATGTTCAACACTCCATCCATCATTCCCTGTGGTTTTGCTTTCTTCGCCCTAAGTTGGAAGGGTATTCCCAGATGTGGGTCCCTTGCTCACTTTGCCACTGGATTCAAGATAGCCAGGCTGATGAGGGTTATGAACCCGAAATCGGTCCCTGGGTGCTTGTTTCTGCTCCAGGGAAGACATGGCTTGGCTGTTCGGGCTGGTCTGTTTCCATGAGGCACAGGGTCAGATTGATTTGCATATGGCCATGTCTGAACTGGGGTGGCGGAGAGAGTTAAAGAAGTATGATGGATTAAACCCAGATCAGTTGACTGGGGGTGAGTGCTTGCAATGTTCAACACTCCATCTATCATCCCCTTTGGTTTTCCTTTGTTCGCCCTAAGTTGGAAGGGTATGCCCAGACGTGGGTCCCTTGCTCACTTTTCCACTGGATTCAAGATAGCCTGCCTGATGAGGGTTATGAACCCGAAACCGGTCCCAGGATGCTTGTTTCCGGTCCAGGGAAGATACGGCTTGGCAGTTCGGGATGGACTGTTCACATGAGGCACTGGGTCAGACTGATTTGAATATGGCCATGTCTGACCTGGGGTGGCGGAGTGAGCTAAAGAATGATGATGGATTAAACCCAGATCAGTTGACTGGGGGTGAGTGCTTGCAATGTTCAACACTCCGTCTATCATCCCCTTTGGTTTTCCCTTGTTC
This sequence comes from Triturus cristatus, assembly GCF_964204655.1. Classification (NCBI taxonomy): domain Eukaryota; kingdom Metazoa; phylum Chordata; class Amphibia; order Caudata; family Salamandridae; genus Triturus; species Triturus cristatus. The sequence goes on along the minus strand of NC_140579.1, from coordinate 429,143,355 downwards.
GCCCTAAGTTGTCAGGGTATGCCGAGACATGGGTCCATTGCTCACTTTGCCACTGGATTCAAGATAGCCTGGCTGATGAGGGTTATGAACCCAAAACCGGTCCCAGGGTGCTTGTTTCCGGTCCAGGGAAGACATGGCTTGGCAGTTCGGGCTGGACTGTTCCCATGAGGCACAGGGTCAGACTGATTTGCATATGGCCATGTCTGAACTGGGGTGGCAGAGTGAGCTAAAGAATCATGATGGATTAAACCCAGATCATTTGACTGGGGGTGAGTGCTTGCAATGTTCAAAACTCCGTCCATCACCCCCTTTGGGTTTCCTTTGTTCGCCCTAAGTTGGAAGGGTATGCCCAGACGTGGGTCCTTTGCTCACTTTTCCACTGGATTCAATATAGCCTGCCTGATGAGGGTTATGAACCCGAAACCGGTCCCAGGATGCTTGTTTCCGGTCCAGGAAAGACACGGCTTGGCAGTTCGGGCTGGACTGTTCACATGAGGCACTGGGTCAGACTGATTTGAATATGGCCATGTCTGACCTGGGGTGGCAGAGTGAGCTAAAGAATGATGATGAATTGAACCAAGATCAGTTGACTGGGGTGAGTGCTTGCAATGTTCAACACTCCGTCCATCATCCCCTTTGGTTTTCCTTTGTTTGCCCTAAGTTGGCAGGGTATGCCCAGACGTGGCTCACTTTGCCACTGGATTCAAGATAGCCTGGCTGATGAGGGTTATGAACCCGAAACCGGTCCCAGGATGCTTGTTTCCGGTCCAGGGAAGACATGGCTTGGCAGTTCTTGCTGGACTGTTCCCATGAGGCACAGTGTCGGACTGATTTGCATATGGCCATGTCTGAACTGGGGTGACGGAGTGAGCTAAAGAATGTTGATGGATTAAACCCAGATCAGTTGACTGGGGGTGAGTGCTTGCAATGTTCAACACTCCGTCTATCATCCCCTTTGGTTTTCCTTTGTTCGTCCTAAGTTGGCAGGGTATGCCGAGACGTGGGTCCATTGCTCATTTTGCCACTGGATTCAAGATAGCCTGTCTGATGAGGGTTATGAACCCAAACAGGTCCCAGGATGCTTGTTTCCAGTCCAGGGATGACATGGCTTGGCAGATCGGGCTGGACTGTTCCCATGAGGCACAGGGTCAGACTGATTTGCATATGGCCATGTCTGAACTAGGGTGGCGGAGTGAGCTAAAGAATCATGATGGATTAAACCCAGATCAGTTGACAGGGGGTGAGTGCTTGCAATGTTCAAAACTCCGTCCATCACCCCCTTTGGGTTTCCTTTGTTTGCCCTAAGTTGGCAGGGTATGCCCAGACGTGGCTCCCTTGCTCACTTTGCCACTGGATTCAAGATAGCCTGTCTGATGAAGGTTATGAACCCGAAACCGGTCCCAGGGTGCTTGTTTCCGGTGCAGGGAAGACATGGCTTGGCAGTTCGGACTGGACTTGTTCCCATGAGGCACAGGGTCAGACTGATTTGCATAGGGACATGTCTGAACTGGGGTGGCGGAGTGAGCTAATGAATGATGATGGATTAAACCCAGATCAGTTGGCTGGGGGTGAGTGCTTGCAATGCTCAACACTCCGTCCATCATCCCCTTTGGTTTTACTTTGTGCGCCCTAAGTTGGCATGGTATGCCCAGACGTTGGTCCCACTGGATTCAAGATAGCCTGGCTGATGAGGGTTATGAACCCGAAACCGGTCCCAGGATGCTTGTTTCTGGTCCAGGGAAGACACGGCTTGGCAGTTCGGGCTGGACTGTTTCCATGAGGCACAGGGTCAGACTGATTTGCATATGGCCATTTCTGAACTAGGGTGGCAGAGTGAGCTAAAGATTGATGATGGATTAAACCCAGATCAGTTGACTGGCGGTGAGTGCTTGCAATGTTCAACACTCCATCCATCATCCCCTTTGCTTTCCCTTTGTTCACCCTAAGTTGGCAGGGTATGCCCAGACGTGGGTCCCTTGCTCACTTTGCCACTGGATTCAAGATAGCCTGGCTGATGAGGGTTATGAACCCGAAATCGTTTCCAGGGAGCTTGTTTCCGGTCCAGGGAAGACATGGCTTGGCAGTTCGGGCTGGGCTGTTCCCATGAGGCACATGGTCAGACTGATTTGCATATGGCAATGTCTGTACTGGGATGGCGGAGTGAGCTAAAGAATGATGATGGATTGAACCCAGATCAGTTGACTGGGGGTGAGTTCTTGCAATGTTCAACACTCCATCCATCATTCCCTGTAGTTTTGCTTTGTTCGCCCTAAGTTGGAAGGGTATGCCCAGATGTGGGTCTCTTGCTCACTTTGCCACTGGATTCAAGATAGCCAGGCTGATGAGGGTTATGAACCCGAAACCGGTCCCTGGGTGTTTGTTTCCGCTCCAGGGAAGACATGGCTTGGCTGTTCGGGCTGGTCTGTTCCCATGAGGCACAGGGTCAGACTGATTTGCATATGGCCATGTCTGAACTGGGGTGGTTGAGTGAGTTAAAGAATGATGATGGATTAAACCCAGATCAGTTGACTGGTGGTGAGTGCTTGCAATGTTCAACACTCCGTCTATCATCCCCTTTGGTTTTACTTTGTTCGCCCTAAGTTGGCAGGGTATGCCCAGACGTGGGTCCCTTCCTCACTTTGCCACGGGATTCAAGATAGCCTGGCTGATGAGGGTTATGTACCCAAAACCGGTCCCAGGGTGCTTGTTTCCGGTCCAGGGAAGACATGGCTTGGCAGTTCGGGCTGGACTGTTCCCATGAGGCACAGGGTCAGACTGATTTGCATATGGCCATGTCTGAACTGGGGTGGCAGAGTGAGCTAAAGAATCATTATGGATTAAACCCAGATCAGTTGACTGGGGGTGAGTGCTTGCAATGTTAAAAACTCCGTCCATCACCCACTTTGGGTTTCCTTTGTTCGCCCTAAGTTGGAAGGGTATGCCCAGACGTGGGTCCTTTGCTCACTTTTCCACTGGATTCAATATAGCCTGCCTGATGAGGGTTATGAACCCGAAACCGGTCCCAGGATGCTTGTTTCCGGTCCAGGAAAGACACGGCTTGGCAGTTCGGGCTGGACTGTTCACATGAGGCACTGGGTCAGACTGATATGAATATGGCCATGTCTGACCTGGGGTGGCGGAGTGAGCTAAAGAATGATGATGAATTGAACCAAGATCAGTTGACTGGGGTGAGTGCTTGCAATGTTCAACACTCCGTCCATCATCCCCTTTGGTTTTCCTTTGTTTGCCCTAAGTTGGCAGGGTATGCCCAGAAGTGGCTCACTTTGCCACTGGATTCAAGATAGCCTGGCTGATGAGGGTTATGAACCCGAAACTGGTCCCAGGATGCTTGTTTCCGGTCCAGGGAAGACATGGCTTGGCAGTTCTTGCTGGACTGTTCCCATGAGGCACAGTGTCGGACTGATTTGCATATGGCCATGTCTGAACTGGGGTGACGGAGTGAGCTAAAGAATGTTGATGGATTAAACCCAGATCAGGTGACTGGGGGTGAGTGCTTGCAATGTTCAACACTACGTCTATCTTCCCCTTTGGTTTTCCTTTGTTCGCCCTAAGTTGGCAGGGTATGCCGAGACGTGGGTCCATTGCTCATTTTGCCACTGGATTCAAGATAGCCTGTCTGATGATGGTTATGAACCCGAAACCGGTCCCAGGATGCTTCTTTCCGGTCCAAGGAAGACATGGCTTGGCAATTCGGGCTGGACTGTTCCCATGAGGCACAGGATGAGACTGATTTGCATATGGATATGTCTGAAATGGGGAGGCGGAGTGAGCTAAAGAATGATGATTCTTTGTTTGCCCTAAGTTGGCAGGGTATACCCACACGTGGGTCCCTTGCTCCCTTTGCCACTGGATTCAAGATAGCCTTGCTGATGAGGAATATGAACCCAAACAGGTCCCAGGATGCTTGTTTCCAGTCCAGGGATGACATGGCTTGGCAGATCGGGCTGGATTGTTCCCATGAGGCACAGGGTCAGACTGATTTGCATATGGCCATGTCTGAACTAGGGTGGCGGAGTGAGCTAAAGAATCATGATGGATTAAACCCAGATCAGTTGACAGGGGGTGAGTGCTTGCAATGTTCAAAACTCCGTCCATCACCCCCTTTGGGTTTCCTTTGTTTGCCCTAAGTTGGCAGGGTATGCCCAGACGTGGCTCCCTTGCTCACTTTGCCACTGGATTCAAGATAGCCTGTCTGATGTGGGTTATGAACACGAAACCGGTCCCAGGGTGCTTGTTTCCGGTGCAGGGAAGACATGGCTTGGCAGTTCGGACTGGACTTGTTCCCATGAGGCACAGGGTCAGGCTGATTTGCATAGGGACATGTCTGAACTGGGGTGGCGGAGTGAGCTAATGAATGATGATGGATTAAACCCAGATCAGTTGGCTGGGGGTGAGTGCTTGCAATGCTCAACACTCCGTCCATCATCCCCTTTGGTTTTACTTTGTGCGCCCTAAGTTGGCATGGTATGCCCAGACGTTGGTCCCACTGGATTCAAGATAGCCTGGCTGATGAGGGTTATGAACCCGAAACCGGTCCCAGGATGCTTGTTTCTGGTCCAGGGAAGACACAGCTTGGCAGTTCGGGCTGGACTGTTCCCATGAGGCACAGGGTCAGTCTGATTTGCATATGGCCATTTCTGAACTAGGGTGGCAGAGTGAGCTAAAGATTGATGATGGATTAAACCTAGATCAGATGACTGGCGGTGAGTGCTTGCAATGTTCAACACTCCATCCATCATCCCCTTTGCTTTCCCTTTGTTCACCCTAAGTTGGCAGGGTATGCCCAGACGTGGGTCCCTTGCTCACTTTGCCACTGGATTCAAGATAGCCTGGCTGATGAGGGTTATGAACCCGAAATTGTTCCCAGGGAGCTTGTTTCCGGTCCAGGGAAGACATGGCTTGGCAGTTCGGGCTGGGCTGTTCCCATGAGGCACATAGTCAGACTGATTTGCATATGGCAATGTCTGTACTGGGATGGCGGAGTGAGCTAAAGAATGATGATGGATTGAACCCAGATCAGTTGACTGGGGGTGAGTTCTTGCAATGTTCAACACTCCATCCATCATTCCCTGTGGTTTTGCTTTGTTCGCCCTAAGTTGGAAGGGTATGCCCAGATGTGGGTCTCTTGCTCACTTTGCCACTGGATTCAAGATAGCCAGGCTGATGAGGGTTATGAACCCGAAACCGGTCCCTGGGTGCTTGTTTCCGCTCCAGGGACGACATGGCTTGGCTGTTCGGGCTGGTCTGTTCCCATGAGGCACAGGGTCAGACTGATTTGCATATGGCCATGTCTGAACTGGGGTGGTTGAGTGAGTTAAAGAATGATGATGGATTAAACCCAGATCAGTTGACTGGTGGTGAGTGTTTGCAATGTTCAACACTCCGTCTATCATCCCCTTTGGTTTTACTTTGTTCGCCCTAAGTTGGCAGGGTATGCCCAGACGTGGGTCCCTTCCTCACTTTGCCACTGGATTCAAGATAGCCTGGCTGATGAGGGTTATGAACCCAAAACCGGTCCCAGGGTGCTTGTTTCTGGTCCAGGGAAGACATGGCTTGGCAGTTCGGGCTGGACTGTTCCCATGAGGCACAGAGTCAGACTGATTTGCATATGGCCATGTCTGAACTGGGGTGGCAGAGTGAGCTAAAGAATCATGATGGATTAAACCCAGATCAGTTGACTGGGGGTGAGTGCTTGCAATGTTCAAAACTCCATCCATCACCCACTTTGGGTTTCCTTTGTTCGCCCTAAGTTGGAAGGGTATGCCCAGACGTGGGTCCTTTGCTCACTTTTCCACTGGATTCAATATAGCCTGCCTGATGAGGGTTATGAACCCGAAACCGGTCCCAGGATGCTTGTTTCCGGTCCAGGAAAGACACGGCTTGGCAGTTCGGGCTGGACTGTTCACATGAGGCACTGGGTCAGACTGATTTGAATATGGCCATGTCTGACCTGGGGTGGCGGAGTGAGCTAAAGAATGATGATGAATTGAACCAAGATCAGTTGACTGGGGTGAGTGCTTGCAATTTTCAACACTCCGTCCATCATCCCCTTTGGTTTTCCTTTGTTTGCCCTAAGTTGGCAGGGTATGCCCAGACGTGGCTCACTTTGCCACTGGATTCAAGATATCCTGGCTGATGAGGGTTATGAACCTGAAACCGGTCCCAGGATGCTTGTTTCCGGTCCAGGGAAGACATGGCTTGGCAGTTCTTGCTGGACTGTTCCCATGAGGCACAGTGTCAGACTGATTTGCATATGGCCATGTCTGAACTGGGGTGACGGAGTGAGCTAAAGAATGATGATGGATTAAACCCAGATCAGTTGACTGGGGGTGAGTGCTTGCAATGTTCAACACTCCGTCCATCATCCCCTTTGCTTTCCCTTTGTTCACCCTAAGTTGGCAGGGTATGCCCAGACGTGGGTCCCTTGCTCACTTTGCCACTGGATTCAAGATAGCCTGGCTGATGAGGGTTATGAACCCGAAATTGGTCCCAGGGAGCTTGTTTCCGGTCCAGGGAAGACATGGCTTGGCAGTTCGGGCTGGGCTGTTCCCATGAGGCACATGGTCAGACTGATTTGCATATGGCAATGTCTGTACTGGGATGGCGGAGTGAGCTAAAGAATGATGATGGATTGAACCCAGATCAGTTGACTGGGGGTGAGTTCTTGCAATGTTCAACACACCATCCATCATTCCCTGTGGTTTTGCTTTGTTCGCCCTAAGTTGGAAGGGTATGCCCAGATGTGGGTCCCTTGCTCACTTTGCCACTGGATTCAAGATAGCCAGGCTGATGAGGGTTATGAACCCGAAACCGGTCCCTGGGTGCTTGTTTCCGCTCCAGGGAAGACATGGCTTGGCAGTTCGGGCTGGTCTGTTCCCATGAGGCACAGGGTCAGACTGATTTGCATATGGCCATGTCTGAACTGGGGTGGTTGAGTGAGTTAAAGAATGATGATGGATTAAACCCAGATCAGTTGACTGGGGGTGAGTGCTTGCAATGTTCAAAACTCCGTCCATCACCCCCTTTTGGTTTCCTTTGTTTGCCCTAAGTTGGCAGGGTATGCCCAGACGTGGCTCCCTTGCTCACTTTGCCACTGGATTCAAGATAGCCTGTCTGATGAGGGTTATGAACCCGAAACCGGTCCCAGGGTGCTTGTTTCCGGTGCAGGGAAGACATGGCTTGGCAGTTCGGACTGGACTTGTTCCCATGAGGCACAGGGTCAGACTGATTTGCATAGGGACATGTCTGAACTGGGGTGGTGGAGTGAGCTAATGAATGATGATGGATTAAACCCAGATCAGTTGGCTGGGGGTGAGTGCTTGCAATGCTCAACACTCCGTCCATCATCCCCTTTGGTTTTACTTTGTGCGCCCTAAGTTGGCATGGTATGCCCAGACATTGGTCCCTTGCTTACTTTGCCACTGGATTCAAGATAGCCTGGCAGATGAGGGTTATGAACCCGAAACCGGTCCCAGGATGTTTGTTTCCGGTCCAGGGAAGACACAGCTTGGCAGTTTTGCCTGGACTTGTTCCCATGAGGCACAGGGTCAGACTGATCTCCATATGGCCATGTCTGAACTGGGGTGGTGGAGTGAGCTAATGGATGATGATGGATTAAACCCAGATCAGTTGGCTGGGGGTGAGTGCTTGCAATGCTCAACACTCCGTCCATCATCTCCTTTGGTTTTGCTTTGTTCGCCCTAAGTTGGCATGGTATGCACAGACGTTGGTCCCTTGCTCAGTTTGCCACTGGATTCAAGATAGCCTGGCTGATGAGGGTTATGAACCCGAAACCGGTCCCAGGATGCTTGTTTCCGGTTCAGGGAAGACAAGGCTTGGCAGTTCGTGCTGGACTGTTTCCATGAGGCACATGCTCAGACTGATTTGCATATGGCAATGTCTGTACTGGGATGGCGGAGTGAGCTAAAGAATGATGATGGATTGAACCCAGATCAGTTGACTGGGGGTGAGTGCTTGCAATGTTCAACAGTCCATCCATCATTCCCTGTGGTTTTGCTTTCTTCGCCCTAAGTTGGAAGGGTATGCCCAGATGTGGGTCCCTTGCTCACTTTGCCACTGGATTCAAGATAGCCAGGCATATGAGGGTTATGAACCCGAAATCGGTCCCTGGGTGCTTGTTTCCGCTCCAGGGAAGACATGGCTTGGCTGTTCGGGCTGGTCTGTTCCCATGAGGCACAGGGTCAGACTGATTTGCATATGGCCATGTCTGAACTGGGGTGGCGGAGTGAGTTAAAGAATGATGATGGATTAAACACAGATCAGTTCACTGGGGGTGAGTGCTTGCAATGTTCAACACTCCATCTATCATCCCCTTTGGTTTTCCTTTGTTCGCCCTAAGTTGGCAGGGTATGCCCAGACGTGGGTCCCTTGCTCACTTTGCCACTGGATTCAAGATAGCCTGGCTGATGAGGGTTATGAACCCAAAACCGGTCCCAGGGTGCTTGTTTCCGGTCCAGGGAAGACATGGCTTGGCAGTTCGTGCTGGACTGTTCCCATGAGGCACAGGGTCAGACTGATTTGCATATGGCCTGGTCTGAACTGGGGTGGCAGAGTGAGCTAAAGAATCATGATGGATTAAACCCAGATCAGTTGACTTAGGGTGAGTGCTTGCAATGTTCAAAACTCTGTCCATCACCCCCTTTGGGTTTCCTTTGTTCGCTGTAAGTTGGAAGGGTATGCCCAGACGTGGGTCCTTTGCTCACTTTTCCACTGGATTCAAGATAGCCTGGCAGATGAGGGTTATGAACCCGAAACCGGTCCCAGGATGTTTGTTTCCGGTCCAGGGAAGACACGGCTTGGCAGTTTTGCCTGGACTTGTTTCCATGAGGCACAGGGTCAGACTGATATCCATATGGCCATGTCTGAACTGGGGTGGTGGAGTGAGCTAAAGAATGATGATGGATTGAACCAACATTCAGTTGACTGGGGTGAGTGCTTGCAATGTTCAACACTCCGTCCATCATCCCCTTTGGTTTTCCTTTGTTTGCCCTAAGTTGGCAGGGTATGCCCAGAGGTGGGTCCCTTGCTCACTTTGCCACTGGAATCAAGATAGCCTGGCTGATGAGGGTTATGAACCCAAAACCGGTCCCAGGGAGCTTGTTTCCGGTCCAGGGAAGACATGGCTTGGCAGTTCGGGCTGGGCTGTTCCCATGAGGCACATGGTCAGACTGATTTGAATATGGCAATGTCAGTACTGGGATGGCGGAGTGAGCTAAAGAATGATGATGGATTGAACCCAGATCAGTTGACTGGGGGTGAGTGCTTGCAATGTTCAACACTCCATCCATCATTCCCTGTGGTTTTGCTTTCTTCGCCCTAAGTTGGAAGGGTATGCCCAGATGTGGGTCCCTAGCTCACTTTGCCACTGGATTCAAGATAGCCAGGCTGATGAGGGTTATGAACCCGAAATCGGTCCCTGGGTGCTTGTTTCCGCTCCAGGGAAGACATGGCTTGGCTGTTCAGGCTGGTCTGTTTCCATGAGGCACAGGGTCAGATTGATTTGCAGATGGCCATGTCTGAACTGGGGTGGCGGAGAGAGTTAAAGAATGATGATGGATTAAACCCAGATCAGTTGACTGGGGGTGAGTGCTCACTCCATCTATCATCCCCTTTGGTTTTCCTTTGTTCGCCCTAAGTTGGCAGGGTATGCCCAGACATGGGTCCCTTGCTCACTTTTCCACTGGATTCAAGATAGCCTGCCTGATGAGGGTTATGAACCCGAAACCGGTCCCAGGATGCTTGTTTCCGGTCCAGGGAAGATACGGCTTGGCAGTTCGGGCTGGACTGTTCACATGAGGCACTGGGTCAGACTGATTTGAATATGGCCATGTCTGACCTGGGGTGGCGGAGTGAGCTAAAGAATGATGATGGATTGAACCAACATTCAGTTGACTGGGGTGAGTGCTTGCAATGTTCAACACTCCGTCCATCATCCCCTTTGGTTTTCCTTTGTTTGCCCTAAGTTGGCAGGGTATGCCCAGACGTGGCTCCCTTGCTCACTTTGCCACTGGATTCAAGATAGCCTGGCTGATGAGGGTTATGAACCCAAAACCGGTCCCATGATGCTTGTTTCCGGTCTAGGGAAGACATGGCTTTGCAGTTCTGGCTGGACTGTTCCCATGAGGCACAGTTTCAGACTGATTTGCATATGGCCATGTCTGAACTGGGGTGGCGTAGTGAGCTAAAGAATGATGATGGATTAAACCCAGATCAGTTAACTGGAGGTGAGTGCTTGTAATGTTCAAACTCCGTCCATCATCCCCTTTGGTTTTCCTTTGTTCGCCCTAAGTTGGCATGGTATGCCCAGACGTTGGTCCCTTGCTCAGTTTGCCACTGGATTCAAGATAGCCTGGCTGATGAGGGTTATGAACCCGAAACCGGTCCCAGGATGCTTGTTTCTGGTCCAGGGAAGACACGGCTTGGCAGTTCAGGCTGGACTGTTCCCATGAGGCACAGGGTCAGACTGATTTGCATATGGCCATTTCTGAACTAGGGTGGCAGAGTGAGCTAAAGATTGATGATGGATTAAACCCAGATCAGATGACTGGCGGTGAGTGCTTGCAATGTTCAACACTCCGTCCATCTTCCCCTGTGCTTTCCCTTTGTTCACCCTAAGTTGGCAGGGTATGCCCAGACGTGGGTCCCTTGCTCTCTTTGCCACTGGATTCAAGATAGCCTGGCTGATGAGGGTTATGAACCCGAAACCGGTCCCTGGGTGCTTGTTTCCGCTCCACGGAAGACATGGCTTGGCAGTTCGGGCTGGTCTGTTCCCATGAGGCACAGGGTCAGACTGATTTGCATATGGCCATGTCTGAACTGGGGTGGCGGAGTGAGCTAAAGAATGATGATGGATTGAACCCAGATCAGTTGACTGGGGGTGAGTTCTTGCAATGTTCAACACTCCATCCATCATTCTCTGTGGTTTTGCTTTGTTCGCCCTAAGTTGGAAGGGTATGCCCAGATGTGGGTCCCTTGCTCACTTTGCCACTGGATTCAAGATAGCCAGGCTGATGAGGGTTATGAACCCGAAACCGGTCCCTGGGTGCTTGTTTCCGCTCCACGGAAGACATGGCTTGGCAGTTCGGGCTGGTCTGTTCCCATGAGGCACAGGGTCAGACTGATTTGCATATGGCCATGTCTGAACTGGGGTGGCGGAGTGAGTTAAAGAATGATGATGGATTAAACCCAGATCAGTTGACTGGGGGTGAGTGCTTGCAATGTTCAACACTCCGTCTATCATCCCCTTTGGTTTTCCTTTGTTCGCCCTAAGTTGGCAGGGTATGCCCAGACGTGGGTCTCTTCCTCACTTTGCCACTGGATTCAAGATAGCCTGGCTGATGAGGGTTATGAACCCAAAACCGGTCCCAGGGTGCTTGTTTCCGGTCCAGGGAAGACATGGCTTGGCAGTTCGGGCTGGACTGTTCCCATGAGGCACAGGGTCAGACTGATTTGCATATGGCCATGTTTGAACTGGGGTGGTGGAGTGAGCTAAAGAATGATGATGGATTAAACCCAGATCAGTTGACTGGGGGTGAATACTTGCAATGTTCAACACTCCATCCATCATCCCCTTTGGTTTTCCTTTGTTCGCCCTAAGTTGGCAGGGTATGCCCAGACGTGGCTCACTTTGCCACTGGATTCAAGATAGCCTGGCTGATGAGGGTTATGAACCTAAAACCGGTCCCAGGATGCTTGTTTCCGGTCCAGGGAAGACATGGCTTGGCAGTTCTTGCTGGACTGTTCCCATGAGGCACAGTGTCAGACTGATTTCCATATGGCCATGTCTGAACTGGGGTGGCGGAGTGAGCTAAAGAATGATGATGGATTAAACCCAGATGAGTTGCCTGGGGGTGAGTGCTTGCAATGTTCAAAACTCTGTCCATCATCCCCATTGGTTTTCCTTTGTACGCCCTAAGTTGGCAGGGTATGCCCAGACGTGGGTCCCTTGCTCACGTTTCTACTGGATTCAAGATAGCCTGGCTGATGAGGGTTATGAACCCGAAACTGATCCCAGGGTGCTTGTTTCCGGTCCAGGGAAGACATGGCTTGGCAGTTCGGGCTGGACTGTTCCCATGAGGCACAGTATCAGACCGATTTGCATATGGCCATGTCTGAACTGGGGTGGTGGAGTGAGCTAAAGAATGATGATGGATTGAACCCAGATCAGTTGACTGGGAGTGAGTGCTTGCAATGTCCAACACTCCGTCCATCATCCCCTTTGGTTTTGCTTTATTCCCCCTAAGTTGGCAGGGTATGCCCAGACGTGGGTCCCTTGCTCACTTTGCCACTGGAATCAAGATAGCCTGGCTGATGATGGTTATGAACCCGAAACCGGTCCCAGGATGCTTATTTCTGGTCCAGGGAAGACATGGCTTGGCAGTTCGGGCTGGACTGTTCCCATGAGGCACAGAGTCAGATTGATTTGCATATGGCTATGTCTGAACTGGGGTGGCAGAGTGAGCTAAAGAATGATGATGGATTGAACACAGATCAGTTGACTGGGGGTGAGTGCTTGCAAGGTTCAACACTCCGTCCATCATCCCCTTTGGTTTTGCTTTGTTCGACCTAAGTTGGCAGGGTATGCCCAGACATGGGTCCCTTGCTCACTTTGCCACTGGATTCAAGATAGCCTGGCTGATGAATGTTAAGAACCTGAAACAGGTCCCAGGGTGCTTGTTTCCGTTCCAGGGAAGACATGGCTTGGCAGTTTGGGCTGGACTGTTCCCATGAGGCACAGGGTCAGACTGATTTGCATATGGCTATGTCTGAACTGGGGTGGCGGAGTGAGCTAAAGAATGATGATGGATTAAACCCAGATGAGTTGACTGGTGTGAGGGCTTGCAATGTTCAAAACTCCGTCCATCATCCCATTTGGTTTTGCTTTGTTTGCCCGAAGTTGGCAGGGTATGCCCAGACGTGGGTCTCTTGCTCACTTTGCCACTGGAATCAAGATAACCTGGCTGATGAGGGTTATGAACCCGAAACCAGTCCCAGGATGCTTGTTTCCGGTCTAGGGAAGACATGTCTTGGCAGTTCGGGCTGGACTGTTCCCATGAGGCACAGGGTCTGACTGATTTGCATATGGCCATGTCTGACCTGGGGTGGCGGAGTGAGCTAAAGAAGGATGATGGATTAAACCCAGATCAGTTGAGTGGGGGTGAGTGCTTGCAATGTTCAACACTCCATCCATCATCCCCTTTGGTTTTGCTTTGTTCGCCCTAAGTTGGCAGGGTATGCCCAGACGTGGGTCCCTTGCTGACTTTGCCACTGGATTCAAGATAGCCTTGGTTATAAAGGTTATGAACCCGAAACCAGTCCCAGAAGGCTTGTTTCCGGTCCAGGGAAGACATGGCTTGGCAGCTCGTGCTGGACTTTTCCCATGAGGCACAGGGCAGACTGATTTGCATATGGCCATGTCTGAACTGGGGTGGTGCAGTGAGCTAAATAATGATGATGGATTAAACCCAGATGAGTTGACTGGGGGTGAGTGCTTGCAATGTTCAAAACTCCATCCATCATCCCCTTTGGTTTTGCTTTGTTCCCCCTAAGATGGCAGGGTATACCCAGACGTGGGTCCCTTGCTCACGTTGCCACTTGATTCAAGATAGCCTGGCTGATACGGTTGTGAACCCGAAACCGATCCCAGGGTGCTTGTTTCCGGTGCAGGGAAGACATGGCTTGGCAGTTCGGGCTGAACTGTTCCCATGAGGCACAGTATCAGACTGATTTGCATATGGCCATGTCTGAACTGGGGTGGCGGAGTGAGCTAAAGAATGATGATGGATTAAACCCAGATCAGTTGACTGGGGGTGAGGGCTTGCAATGTTCGACACTCCGTCCATCATCCCCTTTGGTTTTGCTTTGTTCGACCTAAGTTGGCAGGGTATGCCCAGACGTGGGTCCCTTGCTCACTTTGCCACTGGATTCAAGATAGCCTGGCTGATGAGGGTTATGAACCTGAAACCGGTCCCAGGATGCTTGTTTCCGGGCCAGGGAAGACATGGCTTGGCAGTTCGGGCTGGACTGTTCCCATGAGGCACAGGGTCAGACTGATTTGCATATGGCCATGTCTGAACTGGGATGGCGGAGTGAGCTAAAGAATGATGATGGATTAAACCCAGATAAGTTGACTGGGGTTAGTGCTTGCAATGTTCACCACTCCGTCCATCATCCCCTTTGGTTTTGCTTTGTTCGCCATAAGAGTTCAGGGTATGCCCAGACGTGGGTCCCTTGCTCACTTTGCGATTGGAGTCAAGATAACCTGGCTGATGAGGGTTATAAACCCGAAACCGGTCCGAGGATGCTTGTTTCCGGTCCATGGAAGACATGGCTTGGCAGTTCGGGCTGGACTGTTCCCATGAGGCACATGGTCAGACTGATTTGCATATGGCCATGTCTGAACTGGGGTGGTTGAGTGAGTTAAAGAATGATGATGGATTAAACCCAGATCAGTTGACTGGGGTGAGTGCTTGCAATGTTCAACACTCCGTCCATCATCCCCTTTGGTTTTCCTTTGTTTGCCCTAAGTTGGCAGGGTATGCCCAGACGTGGCTCACTTTGCCACTGGATTCAAGATAGCCTGGCTGATGAGGGTTATGAACCCGAAACCGGTCCCAGGATGCTTGTTTCCGGTCCAGGGAAGACATGGCTTGGCAGTTCTTGCTGGAATGTTCCCATGAGGCACAGTGTCAGACTGATTTGCATATGGCCATGTCTGAACTGGGGTGACGGAGTGAGCTAAAGAATGATGATGGATTAAACCCAGATCAGTTGACTGGGGGTGAGTGCTTGCAATGTTTAACACTCCGTCTATCATCCCCTTTGGTTTTCCTTTGTTCGCCCTAAGCTGGCAGGGTATGCCAAGACGTGGGTCCATTGCTCATTTTGCCACTGGATTCAAGATAGCCTGTCTGATGAGGGTTATGAACCCGAAACCGGTCCCTGGGTGCTTGTTTCCGCTCCACGGAAGACATGGCTTGGCAGTTCGGGCTGGTCTGTTCCCATGAGGTACAGGGTCGGACTGATTTGCATATGGCCATGTCTGAACTGGGGTGGCGGAGTGAGTTAAAGAATGATGATGGATTAAACCCAGATCAGTTGACTGGGGGTGAGTGCTTGCAATGTTCAAAACTCCGTCCATCACCCCCTTTTGGTTTCCTTTGTTTGCCCTAAGTTGGCAGGGTATGCCCAGACGTGGCTCCCTTGCTCACTTTGCCACTGGATTCAAGATAGCCTGTCTGATGAGGGTTGTGAACTCGAAACCGGTCCCAGGGTGCTTGTTTCCGGTGCAGGGAAGACATGGCTTGGCAGTTCGGACTGGACTTGTTCCCATGAGGCACAGGGTCAGACTGATTTGCATAGGGACATGTCTGAACTGGGGTGGCGGAGTGAGCTAATGAATGATGATGGATTAAACCCAGATCAGTTGGCTGGGGGTGAGTGCTTGCAATGCTCAAAACTCCGTCCATCACCCCCTTTGGTTTTACTTTGTGCGCCCTAAGTTGGAAAGGTATGCCCAGACTTTGGTCCCTTGCTTACTTTGCCACTGGATTCAAGATAGCCTGGCAGATGAGGGTTATGAACCCGAAACCGGTCCCAGGATGTTTGTTCCGGTCCAGGGAAGACACGGCTTGGCAGTTTTGCCTGGACTTGTTCCCATGAGGCACAGGGTCAGACTGATATCCATATGGCCATGTCTGAACTGGGGTGGTGGAGTGAGCTAATGGATGATGATGGATTAAACCCAGATCAGTTGGCTGGGGGTGAGTGCTTGCAATGCTCAAAACTCCGTCCATCATCTCCTCTGGTTTTGCTTTGTTCGCACTAAGTTGGCATGGTATGCTCAGACGTTGGTCCCTTGCTCAGTTTGCCACTGGATTCAAGATAGCCTGGCTGATGAGGGTTATGAACCCGAAACCGGTCCCAGGATGCTTGTTTCCGGTCCAGGGAAGACAAGGCTTGGCAGTTCGGGCTGGACTGTTCCATGAGGCACAGGGTCAGACTGATTTGCATATGGCCATGTCTGAACTAGGGTGGCGGAGTGAGCTAAAGATTGATGATGGATTAAACCCAGATCAGTTGACTGGGGGTGAGTGCTTGCAATGTTCATCACTCCGTCTATCATCCCCTTTGCTTTCCCTTTGTTCACCCTAAGTTGGCAGGGTATGCCCAGACGTGGGTCCCTTGCTTACTTTGCCACTGGATTCAAGATAGCCTGGCTGATGAGGGTTATGAACCCGAAACCGGTCCCAGGGAGCTTGTTTCCGGTCCAGGGAAGACATGGCTTGGCAGTTCGTGCTGGACTGTTTCCATGAGGCACATGCTCAGACTGATTTGCATATGGCAATGTCTGTACTGGGATGGCGGAGTGAGCTAAAGAATGATGATGGATTGAACCCAGATCAGTTGACTGGGGGTGAGTGCTTGCAATGTTCAACAGTCCATCCATCATTCCCTGTGGTTTTGCTTTCTTCGCCCTAAGTTGGAAGGGTATGCCCAGATGTGGGTCCCTTGCTCACTTTGCCACTGGATTCAAGATAGCCAGGCATATGAGGGTTATGAACCCGAAATCGGTCCCTGGGTGCTTGTTTCCGCTCCAGGGAAGACATGGCTTGGCTGTTCGGGCTGGTCTGTTCCCATGAGGCACAGGGTCAGACTGATTTGCATATGGCCATGTCTGAACTGGGGTGGCGGAGTGAGTTAAAGAATGATGATGGATTAAACACAGATCAGTTCACTGGGGGTGAGTGCTTGCAATGTTCAACACTCCATCTATCATCCCCTTTGGTTTTCCTTTGTTCGCCCTAAGTTGGCAGGGTATGCCCAGATGTGGGTCCCTTGCTCACTTTGCCACTGGATTCAAGATAGCCTGGCTGATGAGGGTTATGAACCCGAAACCGGTCCCAGGTTGCTTGTCTCCGGTCCAGGGAAGACCTGGCTTGGCAGTTTGGGCTGGACTTGTTCCCATGAGGCACAGGGTCAGACTGATATCCATATGGCCATGTCTGAACTGGGGTGACGGAGTGAGCTAAAGATTGATGATGGATTAAACCCAGATCAGTTGACTGGGGGTGAGTGCTTGCAATGTTCAACACTCCTTCCATCATTTCCTTTGGTTTTTGCTTTGTTCGCCATAAGTTGGCAGGGTATGCTCAGACGTGAGTCCCTTGCTCACTTTGCCACTGGATTCAAGCAAGCCTGGCTGAAGACGGCTGAAATGCCAGAAACCGGTCCTAGGAAGCTTGTTTCCGGTCCAGGGAAGACATGGCTTGGCAGTTCGGGCTGGACTGTTCCCATGAGGCACAGGGTCAGACTGATTTGCATATGGCCATGTCTGAACTGGGGTGGCGGAGTGAGCTAAAGAATGATGATGGATTGAACCCAGATCAGTTGACTGGGGGTGAGTTCTTGCAATGTTCAACACTCCATCCATCATTCCCTGTGGTTTTGCTTTGTTCGCCCTAAGTTGGAAGGGTATGCCCAGATGTGGGTCCCTTGCTCACTTTGCCACTGGATTCAAGATAGCCTGGCTGATGAGGGTTATGAACCCGAAACCGGTCCCAGGGAGCTTGTTTCCGGTCCAGGGAAGACATGGCTTGGCAGTTCGTGCTGGACTGTTTCCATGAGGCACATGCTCAGACTGACTTGCATATGGCAATGTCTGTACTGGGATGGCGGAGTGAGCTAAAGAATGATGATGGATTGAACCCAGATCAGTTGACTGGGGGTGAGTGCTTGCAATGTTCAACAGTCCATCCATCATTCCCTGTGGTTTTGCTTTCTTCGCCCTAAGTTGGAAGGGTATGCCCAGATGTGGGTCCCTTGCTCACTTTGCCACTGGATTCAAGATAGCCAGGCATATGAGGGTTATGAACCCGAAATCGGTCCCTGGGTGCTTGTTTCCGCTCCAGGGAAGACATGGCTTGGCTGTTCGGGCTGGTCTGTCCCCATGAGGCACAGGGTCAGACTGATTTGCATATGGCCATGTCTGAACTGGGGTGGCGGAGTGAGCTAAAGAATGATGATGGATTAAACCCAGATCAGTTGACTGGGGGTGAGTGCTTGCAATGTTCAACACTCCGTCTATCATCCCCTTTGGTTTTTCTTTGTTCGCCCTAAGTTGGCAGGGTATGCCGAGACGTGGGTCCATTGCTCATTTTGCCACTGGATTCAAGATAGCCTGGCAGATGAGTGTTATGAACCCGAAACCGGTCCCAGGATGCTTCTTTCCGGTCCAGGGAAGACATGGCTTGGCAATTCGGGCTGGACTATTCCCATGAGGCACAGGATGAGACTGATTTGCATATGGATATGTCTGAAATGGGGAGGCGGAGTGAGCTAAAGAATGATGATGCTTTGTTTGCCCTAAGTTGGCAGGGTATACCCACACGTGGGTCCCTTGCTCCCTTTGCCACTGGATTCAAGATAGCCTTGCTGATGAGGAATATGAACCCAAACAGGTCCCAGGATGCTTGTTTCCAGTCCAGGGATGACATGGCTTGGCAGATCGGGCTAGACTGTTCCCATGAGGCACAGGGTCAGACTGATTTGCATATGGCCATGTCTGAACTAGGGTGGCGGAGTGAGCTAAAGAATCATGATGGATTAAACCCAGATCAGTTGACAGGGGGTGAGTGCTTGCAATGTTCAAAACTCCGTCCATCACCCCCTTTGGGTTTCCTTTGTTTGCCCTAAGTTGGCAGGGTATGCCCAGACGTGGCTCCCTTGCTCACTTTGCCACTGGATTCAAGATAGCCTGTCTGATGAGGGTTATGAACCCGAAAACGGTCCCAGGGTGCTTGTTTCCGGTGCAGGGAAGACATGGCTTGGCAGTTCGGGCTGGACTTGTTCCCATGAGGCACAGGGTCAGACTGATTTGCATAGGGACATGTCTGAACTGGGGTGGCGGAGTGAGCTAATGAATGATGATGGATTAAACCCAGATCAGTTGGCTGGGGGTGAGTGCTTGCAATGCTCAACACTCCGTCCATCATCCCCTTTGGTTTTACTTTGTGTGCCCTAAGTTGGCATGGTATGCCCAGACGTTGGTCCCACTGGATTCAGGATAGCCTGGCTGATGAGGGTTATGAACCCGAAACCGGTCCCAGGATGCTTGTTTCTGGTCCAGGGAAGACACGGCTTGGCAGTTCGGGCTGGACTGTTCCCATGAGGCACAGGGTCAGTCTGATTTGCATATGGCCATTTCTGAACTAGGGTGGCAGAGTGAGCTAAAGATTGATGATGGATTAAACCCAGATCAGTTGACTGGCGGTGAGTGCTTGCAATGTTCAACACTCCATCCATCATCCCCTTTGCTTTCCCTTTGTTCACCCTAAGTTGGCAGGGCATGCCCAGACGTGGGTCCCTTGCTCACTTTGCCACTGGATTCAAGATAGCCTGGCTGATGAGGGTTATGAACCCGAAATCGTTCCCAGGGAGCTTGTTTCCGGTCCAGGGAAGACATGGCTTGGCAGTTCGGGCTGGGCTGTTCCCATGAGGCACATGGTCAGACTGATTTGCATATGGCAATGTCTATACTGGGATGGCGGAGTGAGCTAAAGAATGATGATGGATTGAACCCAGATCAGTTGACTGGGGGTGAGTTCTTGCAATGTTCAACACTCCATCCATCATTCCCTGTGGTTTTGCTTTGTTCGCCCTAAGTTGGAAGGGTATGCCCAGATGTGGGTCTCTTGCTCACTTTGCCACTGGATTCAAGATAGCCAGGCTGATGAGGGTTATGAACCCGAAACCGGTCCCTGGGTGCTTGTTTCCGCTCCAGGGAAGACATGGCTTGGCTGTTCGGGCTGGTCTGTTCCCATGAGGCACAGGGTCAGACTGATTTGCATATGGCCATGTCTGAACTGGGGTGGTTGAGTGAGTTAAAGAATGATGATGGATTAAACCCAGATCAGTTGACTGGTGGTGAGTGTTTGCAATGTTCAACACTCCGTCTATCATCCCCTTTGGTTTTACTTTGTTCGCCCTAAGTTGGCAGGGTATGCCCAGACGTGGGTCCCTTCCTCACTTTGCCACTGGATTCAAGATAGCCTGGCTGATGAGGGTTATGAACCCAAAACCGGTCCCAGGGTGCTTGTTTCCGGTCCAGGGAAGACATGGCTTGGCAGTTCGGGCTGGACTGTTCCCATGAGGCACAGGGTCAGACTGATTTGCATATGGCCATGTCTGAACTGGGGTGGCAGAGTGAGCTAAAGAATCATGATGGATTAAACCCAGATCAGTTGACTGGGGGTGAGTGCTTGCAATGTTCAAAACTCCGTCCATCACCCACTTTGGGTTTCCTTTGTTCGCCCTAAGTTGGAAGGGTATGCCCAGACGTGGGTCCTTTGCTCACTTTTCCACTGGATTCAATATAGCCTGCCTGATGAGGGTTATGAACCCGAAACCGGTCCCAGGATGCTTGTTTCCGGTCCAGGAAAGACACGGCTTGACAGTTCGGGCTGGACTGTTCACATGAGGCACTGGGTCAGACTGATTTGAATATGGCCATGTCTGACCTGGGGTGGCGGAGTGAGCTAAAGAATGATGATGAATTGAACCAAGATCAGTTGACTGGGGTGAGTGCTTGCAATTTTCAACACTCCGTCCATCATCCCCTTTGGTTTTCCTTTGTTTGCCCTAAGTTGGCAGGGTATGCCCAGACGTGGCTCACTTTGCCACTGGATTCAAGATATCCTGGCTGATGAGGGTTATGAACCCGAAACCGGTCCCAGGATGCTTGTTTCCGGTCCAGGGAAGACATGGCTTGGCAGTTCTTGCTGGACTGTTCCCATGAGGCACAGTGTCAGACTGATTTGCATATGGCCATTTCTGAACTGGGGTGACGGAGTGAGCTAAAGAATGATGATGGGTTAAACCCAGATCAGTTGACTGGGGGTGAGTGCTTGCAATGTTCAACACTCCGTCCATCATCCCCTTTGCTTTCCCTTTGTTCACCCTAAGTTGGCAGGGTATGCCCAGACGTGGGTCCCTTGCTCACTTTGCCACTGGATTCAAGATAGCCTGGCTGATGAGGGTTATGAACCCGAAATCGGTTCCAGGGAGCTTGTTTCCGGTCCAGGGAAGACATGGCTTGGCAGTTCGGGCTGGGCTGTTCCCATGAGGCACATGGTCAGACTGATTTGCATATGGCAATGTCTGTACTGGGATGGCGGAGTGAGCTAAAGAATGATGATGGATTGAACCCAGATCAGTTGACTGGGGGTGAGTTCTTGCAATGTTCAACACTCCATCCATCATTCCCTGTGGTTTTGCTTTGTTCGCCCTAAGTTGGAAGGGTATGCCCAGATGTGGGTCGCTTGCTCACTTTGCCACTGGATTCAAGATAGCCAGGCTGATGAGGGTTATGAACCCGAAATCGGTCCCAGGGAGCTTGTTTCCGCTCCAGGGAAGACATGGCTTGGCAGTTCGGGCTGGTCTGTTCCCATGAGGCACAGGGTCAGACTGATTTGCATATGGCCATGTCTGAACTGGGGTGGTTGAGTGAGTTAAAGAATGATGATGGATTAAACCCAGATCAGTTGACTGGGGTGAGTGCTTGCAATGTTCAACACTCCGTCCATCATCCCCTTTGGTTTTCCTTTGTTTGCCCTAAGTTGGCAGGGTATGCCCAGACGTGGCTCACTTTGCCACTGGATTCAAGATAGCCTGGCTGATGAGGGTTATGAACCCGAAACCGGTCCCAGGATGCTTGTTTCTGGTCCAGGGAAGACATGGCTTGGCAGTTCTTGCTGGACTGTTCCCATGAGGCACAGTGTCAGACTGATTTGCATATGGCCATGTCTGAACTGGGGTGACGGAGTGAGCTAAAGAATGATGATGGATTAAACCCAGATCAGTTGACTGGGGGTGAGTGCTTGCAATGTTCAACACTCCGTCTATCATCCCCTTTGGTTTTCCTTTGTTCGCCCTAAGTTGGCAGGGTGTGCCGAGACGTGGGTCCATTGCTCATTTTGCCACTGGATTCAAGATAGCCTATCTGATGAGGGTTATGAACCCGAAACCGGTCCCTGGGTGCTTGTTTCTGGTCCAGGGAAGACATGGCTTGGCAGTTCTTGCTGGACTGTTCCCATGAGGCACAGTGTCATACTGATTTGCATATGGCCATGTCTGAACTGGGGTGGCGGAGTGAGTTAAAGAATGATGATGGATTAAACCCAGATCAGTTGACTGGGGGTGAGTGCTTGCAATGTTCAAAACTCCGTCCATCACCCCCTTTTGGTTTCCTTTGTTTGCCCTAAGTTGGCAGGGTATGCCCAGACGTGGCTCCCTTGCTCACTTTGCCACTGGATTCAAGATAGCCTGTCTGATGAGGGTTATGAACCCGAAACCGGTCCCAGGGTGCTTGTTTCCGGTGCAGGGAAGACATGGCTTGGCAGTTCGGACTGGACTTGTTCCCATGAGGCACAGGGTCAGACTGATTTGCATAGGGACATGTCTGAACTGGGGTGGCGGAGTGAGCTAATGAATGATGATGGATTAAACCCAGATCAGTTGGCTGGGGGTGAGTGCTTGCAATGCTCAACACTCCGTCCATCATCCCCTTTGGTTTTACTTTGTGCGCCCTAAGTTGGCATGGAATGCCCAGACATTGGTCCCTTGCTTACTTTGCCACTGGATTCAAGATAGCCTGGCAGATGAGGGTTATGAACCCGAAACCGGTCCCAGGATGTTTGTTTCCGGTCCAGGGAAGACACGGCTTGGCAGTTTTGCCTGGACTTGTTCCCATGAGGCACAGGGTCAGACTGATATCCATATGGCCATGTCTGAACTGGGGTGGTGGAGTGAGCTAATGGATGATGATGGATTAAACCCAGATCAGTTGGCTGGGGGTGAGTGCTTGCAATGCTCAACACTCCGTCCATAATCTCCTTTGGTTTTGCTTTGTTTGCCCTAAGTTGGCATGGTATGCCCAGACGTTGGTCCCTTGCTCAGTTTGCCACTGGATTCAAGATAGCCTGGCTGATGAGGGTTATGAGCCCGAAACCGGTCCCAGGATGCTTGTTTCTGGTCGAGGGAAGACAAGGCTTTGCAGTTCGGGCTGGACTGTTCCATGAGGCACAGGGTCAGAATGATTTGCATATGGCCATGTCTGAACTAGGGTGGCGGAGTGAGCTAAAGATTGATGATGGATTAAACCCAGATCAGTTGACTGGGGGTGAGTGCTTGCAATGTTCATCACTCTGTCTATCATCCCCTTTGCTTTCCCTTTGTTCACCCTAAGTTGGCAGGGTATGCCCAGACGTGGGTCCCTTGCTTACTTTGCCACTGGATTCAAGATAGCCTGGCTGATGAGGGTTATGAACCCGAAACCGGTCCCAGGGAGCTTGTTTCCGGTCCAGGTAAGACATGGCTTGGCAGTTCGTGCTGGACTGTTTCCATGAGGCACATGCTCAGACTGATTTGCATATGGCAATGTCTGTACTGGGATGGCGGAGTGAGCTAAAGAATGATGATGGATTGAACCCAGATCAGTTGACTGGGGGTGAGTGCTTGCAATGTTCAACAGTCCATCCATCATTCCCTGTGGTTTTGCTTTCTTCGCCCTAAGTTGGAAGGGTATGCCCAGATGTGGGTCTCTTGCTCACTTTGCCACTGGATTCAAGATAGCCAGGCTGATGAGGGTTATGAACCTGAAACCGGTCCCTGGGTGCTTGTTTCCGCTCCAGGGAAGACATGGCTTGGCTGTTCGGGCTGGTCTGTTCCCATGAGGCACAGGGTCAGACTGATTTGCATATGGCCATGTCTGAACTGGGGTGGCGGAGTGAGTTAAAGAATGATGATGGATTAAACCCAGATCAGTTGACTGGTGGTGAGTGTTTGCAATGTTCAACACTCCGTCCATCATTTCCTGTGGTTTTGCTTTCTTCGCCCTAAGTTGGAAGGGTATGCCCAGACGTGGGTCCCTTGCTCACTTTGCCACTGGATTCAAGATAGCCTGGCTGATGAGGGTTATGAACCCGAAACCGGTCCCAGGATGCTTGTTTCCGGTCCAGGGAAGACATGGCTTGGCAGTTCGGGCTGGACTGTTCCCATGAGGCACAGGGTCAGACTGATTTGCATATGGCCATGTCTGAACTGGGGTGGCAGAGTGAGCTAAAGAATCATGATGGATTAAACCCAGATCAGTTGACTGGGGGTGAGTGCTTGCAATGTTCAAAACTCCGTTCATCACCCACTTTGGGTTTCCTTTGTTCGCCCTAAGTTGGAAGGGTATGCCCAGACGTGGGTCCTTTGCTCACTTTTCCACTGGATTCAATATAGCCTGCCTGATGAGGGTTATGAACCCGAAACCGGTCCCAGGATGCTTGTTTCCGGTCCAGGAAAGACACGGCTTGACAGTTCGGGCTGGACTGTTCACATGAGGCACTGGGTCAGACTGATTTGAATATGGCCATGTCTGACCTGGGGTGGCGGAGTGAGCTAAAGAATGATGATGAATTGAACCAAGATCAGTTGACTGGGGTGAGTGCTTGTAATTTTCAACACTCCGTCCATCATCCCCTTTGGTTTTCCTTTGTTTGCCCTAAGTTGGCAGGGTATGCCCAGACGTGGCTCACTTTGCCACTGGATTCAAGATATCCTGGCTGATGAGGGTTATGAACCCGAAACCGGTCCCAGGATGCTTGTTTCCGGTCCAGGGAAGACATGGCTTGGCAGTTCTTGCTGGACTGTTCCCATGAGGCACAGTGTCAGACTGATTTGCATATGGCCATGTCTGAACTGGGGTGACGGAGTGAGCTAAAGAATGATGATGGGTTAAACCCAGATCAGTTGACTGGGGGTGAGTGCTTGCAATGTTCAACACTCCGTCCATCATCCCCTTTACTTTCCCTTTGTTCACCCTAAGTTGGCAGGGTATGCCCAGACGTGGGTCCCTTGCTCACTTTGCCACTGGATTCAAGATAGCCTGGCTGATGAGGGTTATGAACCCGAAATCGGTCCCAGGGAGCTTGTTTCCGGTCCAGGGAAGACATGGCTTGGCAGTTCGGGCTGGGCTGTTCCTATGAGGCACATGGTCAGACTGATTTGCATATGGCAATGTCTGTACTGGGATGGCGGAGTGAGCTAAAGAATGATGATGGATTGAACCCAGATCAGTTGACTGGGGGTGAGTTCTTGCAATGTTCAACACTCCATCCATCATTCCCTGTGGTTTTGCTTTGTTCGCCCTAAGTTGGAAGGGTATGCCCAGATGTGGGTCCCTTGCTCACTTTGCCACTGGATTCAAGATAGCCAGGCTGATGAGGGTTATGAACCCGAAACCGGTCCCTGGGTGCTTGTTTCCGCTCCAGGGAAGACATGGCTTGGCAGTTCGGGCTGGTCTGTTCCCATGAGGCACAGGGTCAGACTGATTTGCATATGGCCATGTCTGAACTGGGGTGGTTGAGTGAGTTAAAGAATGATGATGGATTAAACCCAGATCAGTTGACAGGGGTGAGTGCTTGCAATGTTCAACACTCCGTCCATCATCCCCTTTGGTTTTCTTTTGTTTGCCCTAAGTTGGCAGGGTATGCCCAGACGTGGCTCACTTTGCCACTGGATTCAAGATAGCCTGGCTGATGAGGGTTATGAACCCGAAACCGGTCCCAGGATGCTTGTTTCCGGTCCAGGGAAGACATGGCTTGGCAGTTCTTGCTGGACTGTTCCCATGAGGCACAGTGTCAGACTGATTTGCATATGGCCATGTCTGAACTGGGGTGACGGAGTGAGCTAAAGAATGATGATGGATTAAACCCAGATCAGTTGACTGGGGGTGAGTGCTTGCAATGTTCAACACTCCGTCTATCATCCCCTTTGGTTTTCCTTTGTTCGCCCTAAGTTGGCAGGGTGTGCCGAGACGTGGGTCCATTGCTCATTTTGCCACTGGATTCAAGATAGCCTGTCTGATGAGGGTTATGAACCCGAAACCGGTCCCTGGGTGCTTGTTTCCGCTCCACGGAAGACATGGCTTGGCAGTTCGGGCTGGTCTGTTCCCATGAGGCACAGGGTCAGACTGATTTGCATATGGCCATGTCTGAACTGGGGTGGCGGAGTGAGTTAAAGAATGATGATGGATTAAACCCAGATCAGTTGACTGGGGGTGAGTGCTTGCAATGTTCAAATCTCCGTCCATCACCCCCTTTTGGTTTCCTTTGTTTGCCCTAAGTTGGCAGGGTGTGCCCAGACGTGGCTCCCTTGCTCACTTTGCCACTGGATTCAAGATAGCCTGTCTGATGAGGGTTATGAACCCGAAACCGGTCCCAGGGTGCTTGTTTCCGGTGCAGGGAAGACATGGCTTGGCAGTTCGGACTGGACTTGTTCCCATGAGGCACAGGGTCAGACTGATTTGCATAGGGACATGTCTGAACTGGGGTGGCGGAGTGAGCTAATGAATGATGATGGATTAAACCCAGATCAGTTGGCTGGGGGTGAGTGCTTGCAATGCTCAACACTCCGTCCATCATCCCCTTTGGTTTTACTTTGTGCGCCCTAAGTTGGCATGGTATGCCCAGACATTGGTCCCTTGCTTACTTTGCCACTGGATTCAAGATAGCCTGGCAGATGAGGGTTATGAACCCGAAACCGGTCCCAGGATGTTTGTTTCCGGTCCAGGGAAGACACGGCTTGGCAGTTTTGCCTGGACTTGTTCCCATGAGGCACAGGGTCAGACTGATATCCATATGGCCATGTCTGAACTGGGGTGGTGGAGTGAGCTAATGGATGATGATGGATTAAACCCAGATCAGTTGGCTGGGGGTGAGTGCTTGCAATGCTCAACACTCCGTCCATCATCTCCTTTGGTTTTGCTTTGTTCGCCCTAAGTTGGCATGGTATGCCCAGACGTTGGTCACTTGCTCAGTTTGCCACTGAATTCAAGATAGCCTGGCTGATGAGGGTTATGAACCCGAAACCGGTCCCAGGATGCTTGTTTCCGGTCGAGGGAAGACAAGGCTTTGCAGTTCGGGCTGGACTGTTCCATGAGGCACAGGGTCAGACTGATTTGCATATGGCCATGTCTGAACTAGGGTGGCGGAGTGAGCTAAAGATTGATGATGGATTAAACCCAGATCAGTTGACTGGGGGTGAGTGCTTGCAATGTTCATCACTCTGTCTATCATCCCCTTTGCTTTCCCTTTGTTCACCCTAAGTTGGCAGGGTATGCCCAGACGTGGGTCCCTTGCTTACTTTGCCACTGGATTCAAGATAGCCTGGCTGATGAGGGTTATGAACCTGAAACCGGTCCCAAGGAGCTTGTTTCCGGTCCAGGGAAGACATGGCTTGGCAGTTCGTGCTGGACTGTTTCCATGAGGCACATGCTCAGACTGATTTGCATATGGCAATGTCTGTACTGGGATGGCGGAGTGAGCTAAAGAATGATGATGGATTGAACCCAGATCAGTTGACTGGGGGTGAGTGCTTGCAATGTTCAACAGTCCATCCATCATTCCCTGTGGTTTTGCTTTCTTCGCCCTAAGTTGGAAGGGTATGCCCAGATGTGGGTCCCTTGCTCACTTTGCCACTGGATTCAAGATAGCCAGGCATATGAGGGTTATGAACCCGAAATCGGTCCCTGGGTGCTTGTTTCCGCTCCAGGGAAGACATGGCTTGGCTGTTCGGGCTGGTCTGTTCCCATGAGGCACAGGGTCAGACTGATTTGCATATGGCCATGTCTGAACTGGGGTGGCGGAGTGAGTTAAAGAATGATGATGGATTAAACACAGATCAGTTCACTGGGGGTGAGTGCTTGCAATGTTCAACACTCCATCTATCATCCCCTTTGGTTTTCCTTTGTTCGCCCTAAGTTGGCAGGGTATGCCCAGACGTGGGTCCCTTGCTCACTTTGCCACTGGATTCAAGATAGCCTGGCTGATGAGGGTTATGAACCCAAAACCGGTCCCAGGGTGCTTGTTTCCGGTCCAGGGAAGACATGGCTTGGCAGTTCATGCTGGACTGTTCCCATGAGGCACAGGGTCAGACTGATTTGCATATGGCCATGTCTGAACTGGGGTGGCAGAGTGAGCTAAAGAATCATGATGGATTAAACCGAGATCAGTTGACTGGGGGTGAGTGCTTGCAATGTTCAAAACTCCGTCCATCACCCCCTTTGGGTTTCCTTTGTTCGCTGTAAGTTGGAAGGGTATGCCCAGACGTGGGTCCTTTGCTCACTTTTCCACTGGATTCAAGATAGCCTGGCAGATGAGGGTTATGAACCCGAAACTGGTCCCAGGATGTTTGTTTCCGGTCCAGGGAAGACACGGCTCGGCAGTTTTGCCTGGACTTGTTCCCATGAGGCACAGGGTCAGACTGATATCCATATGGCCATGTCTGAACTGGGGTGGTGGAGTGAGCTAAAGAATGATGATGGATTGAACCAACATTCAGTTGACTGGGGTGAGTGCTTGCAATGTTCAACACTCCGTCCATCATTCCCTGTGGTTTTGCTTTCTTCGCCCTAAGTTGGAAGGGTATGCCCAGATGTGGGTCCCTTGCTCACTTTGCCACTGGATTCAAGATAGCCTGGCTGATGAGGGTTATGAGCCCGAAACCGGTCCCAGGATGCTTGTTTCCGGTCGAGGGAAGACAAGGCTTTGCAGTTCGGGCTGGACTGTTCCATGAGGCACAGGGTCAGACTGATTTGCATATGGCCATGTCTGAACTAGGGTGGCGGAGTGAGCTAAAGATTGATGATGGATTAAACCCAGATCAGTTGACTGGGGGTGAGTGCTTGCAATGTTCATCACTCCGTCTATCATCCCCTTTGCTTTCCCTTTGTTCACCCTAAGTTGGCAGGGTATGCCCAGACGTGGGTCCCTTGCTTACTTTGCCACTGGATTCAAGATAGCCTGGCTGATGAGGGTTATGAACCCGAAACCGGTCCCAGGGAGCTTGTTTCCGGTCCAGGGAAGACATGGCTTGGCAGTTCGTGCTGGACTGTTTCCATGAGGCACATGCTCAGACTGATTTGCATATGGCAATGTCTGTACTGGGATGGCGGAGTGAGCTAAAGAATGATGATGGATTGAACCCAGATCAGTTGACTGGGGGTGAGTGCTTGCAATGTTCAACAGTCCATCCATCATTCCCTGTGGTTTTGCTTTCTTCGCCCTAAGTTGGAAGGGTATGCCCAGATGTGGGTCCCTTGCTCACTTTGCCACTGGATTCAAGATAGCCAGGCATATGAGGGTTATGAACCCGAAATCGGTCCCTGGGTGCTTGTTTCCGCTCCAGGGAAGACATGGCTTGGCTGTTCGGGCTGGTCTGTTCCCATGAGGCACAGGGTCAGACTGATTTGCATATGGCCATGTCTGAACTGGGGTGGCGGAGTGAGTTAAAGAATGATGATGGATTAAACACAGATCAGTTCACTGGGGGTGAGTGCTTGCAATGTTCAACACTCCATCTATCATCCCCTTTGGTTTTCCTTTGTTCGCCCTAAGTTGGCAGGGTATGCCCAGACGTGGGTCCCTTGCTCACTTTGCCACTGGATTCAAGATAGCCTGGCTGATGAGGGTTATGAACCCGAAACCGGTCCCAGGTTGCTTGTCTCCGGTCCAGGGAAGACCTGGCTTGGCAGTTTGGGCTGGACTTGTTCCCATGAGGCCCAGGGTCAGACTGATATCCATATGGCCATGTCTGAACTGGGGTGACGGAGTGAGCTAAAGATTGATGATGGATTAAACCCAGATCAGTTGACTGGGGGTGAGTGCTTGCAATGTTCAACACTCCTTCCATCATTTCCTTTGGTTTTTGCTTTGTTCGCCATAAGTTGGCAGGGTATGCTCAGATGTGAGTCCCTTGCTCACTTTGCCACTGGATTCAAGATAGCCTGGCTGATGAGGGTTATGAACCCGAAACCGGTCCCTGGGTGCTTGTTTCCGCTCCAGGGAAGACATGGCTTGGCTGTTCAGGCTGGTCTGTTTCCATGAGGCACAGGGTCAGATTGATTTGCAGATGGCCATGTCTGAACTGGGGTGGCGGAGAGAGTTAAAGAATGATGATGGATTAAACCCAGATCAGTTGACTGGGGGTGAGTGCTCACTCCATCTATCATCCCCTTTGGTTTTCCTTTGTTTGCCCTAAGTTGGCAGGGTATGCCCAGACATGGGTCCCTTGCTCACTTTTCCACTGGATTCAAGATAGCCTGCCTGATGAGGGTTATGAACCCGAAACCGTTCCCAGGATGCTTGTTTCCGGTCCAGGGAAGATACGGCTTGGCAGTTCGGGCTGGACTGTTCACATGAGGCACTAGGTCAGACTGATTTGAATATGGCCATGTCTGACCTGGGGTGGCGGAGTGAGCTAAAGAATGATGATGGATTGAACCAACATTCAGTTGACTGGAGTGAGTGCTTGCAATGTTCAACACTCCGTCCATCATCCCCTTTGGTTTTCTTTTGTTTGCCCTAAGTTGGCAGGGTATGCCCAGACGTGGCTCCCTTGCTCACTTTGCCACTGGATTCAAGATAGCCTGGCTGATGAGGGTTATGAACCCAAAACCGGTCCCATGATGCTTGTTTCCGGTCCAGGGAAGACATGGCTTTGCAGTTCTGGCTGGACTGTTCCCATGAGGCACAGTTTCAGACTGATTTGCATATGGCCATGTCTGAACTGGGGTGGCGTAGTGAGCTAAAGAATGATGATGGATTAAACCCAGATCAGTTAACTGGGGGTGAGTGCTTGTAATGTTCAAAACTCCGTCCATCATCCCCTTTGGTTTTCCTTTGTTCGCCCTAAGTTGGCATGGTATGCCCAGACGTTGGTCCCTTGCTCAGTTTGCCACAGGATTCAAGATAGCCTGGCTGATGAGGGTTATGAACCCGAAACCGGTCCCAGGATGCTTGTTTCTGGTCCAGGGAAGACACGGCTTGGCAGTTCAGGCTGGACTGTTCCCATGAGGCACAGGGTCAGACTGATTTGCATATGGCCATTTCTGAACTAGGGTGGCAGAGTGAGCTAAAGATTGATGATGGATTAAACCCAGATCAGTTGACTAGCGGTGAGTGCTTGCAATGTTCAACACTCCGTCCATCTTCCCCTGTGCTTTCCCTTTGTTCACCCTAAGTTGGCAGGGTATGCCCAGACGTGGGTCCCTTGCTCTCTTTGCCACTGGATTCAAGATAGCCTGGCTGATGAGGGTTATGAACCCGAAACCGGTCCCTGGGTGCTTGTTTCCGCTCCACGGAAGACATGGCTTGGCAGTTCGGGCTGGTCTGTTCCCATGAGGCACAGGGTCAGACTGATTTGCATATGGCCATGTCTGAACTGGGGTGGCGGAGTGAGCTAAAGAATGATGATGGATTGAACCCAGATCAGTTGACTGGGGGTGAGTTCTTGCAATGTTCAACACTCCATCCATCATTCCCTGTGGTTTTGCTTTGTTCGCCCTAAGTTGGAAGGGTATGCCCAGATGTGGGTCCCTTGCTCACTTTGCCACTGGATTCAAGATAGCCAGGCTGATGAGGGTTATGAACCCGAAACCGGTCCCTGGGTGCTTGTTTCCGCTCCACGGAAGACATGGCTTGGCAGTTCGGGCTGGTCTGTTCCCATGAGGCACAGGGTCAGACTGATTTGCATATGGCCATGTCTGAACTGGGGTGGCGGAGTGAGTTAAAGAATGATGATGGATTAAACCCAGATCAGTTGACTGGGGGTGAGTGCTTGCAATGTTCAACACTCCGTCTATCATCCCCTTTGGTTTTCCTTTGTTCGCCCTAAGTTGGCAGGGTATGCCCAGACGTGGGTCCCTTCCTCACTTTGCCACTGGATTCAAGATAGCCTGGCTGATGAGGGTTATGAACCCAAAACCGGTCCCAGGGTGCTTGTTTCCGGTCCAGGGAAGACATGGCTTGGCAGTTCGGGCTGGACTGTTCCCATGAGGCACAGGGTCAGACTGATTTGCATATGGCCATGTCTGAACTGGGGTGGTGGAGTGAGCTAAAGAATGATGATGGATTAAACCCAGATCAGTTGACTGGGGGTGAATACTTGCAATGTTCAACACTCCATCCATCATCCCCTTTGGTTTTCCTATGTTCGCCCTAAGTTGGCAGGGTATGCCCTGACGTGGGTCCCTTGCTCACTTTGCCACTGTCTTCAAGATAGCCTGGCTGATGAGGGTTATGAACCCAAAACTGGTCCCAGGTTGCTTGTTTCCTGTCCAGGGAAGACATGGCTTGGGAGTTCGGGGTGCACTGTTCCCATGAGGCACAGGGTCAGACTGATTTGCATATAGCCATGTCTGACCTGGGTTGGCGGAGTGACCTAAAAAATGATGATTGTTTGAATCCAGATCAGTTGACTGGGGGTGAGTGCTTGCAATGTTCAACACTCCGTCCATCATCCCCTTTGGTTGTGCTTTGTTCACCCTAAGTTGGCAGGGTATGCCCAGACGTGGGTCCCTTGCGGACTTTGCAATGGATTCAAGATAGCCTTGGTGATAAAGGTTATGAACCCGAAAGCGGTCCCAGGATGCTTGTTTCCAGTCCAGGGAAGACATGGCTTGGCAGCTCGTGCTGGACTGTTCCCATGATGCACAGGGTCAGACTGATTTCCATATGGCCATGTCTGAACTGGGGTGGCAGAGTGAGCTAAAGAATGATGATGGATTAAACCCAGATGAGTTGCCTGGGGGTGAGTGCTTGCAATGTTCAAAACTCTGTCCATCATCCCCATTGGTTTTCCTTTGTACGCCCTAAGTTGGCAGGGTATGCCCAGACGTGGGTCCCTTGCTCACGTTTCCACTGGATTCAAGATAGCCTGGCTGATGAGGGTTATGAACCCGAAACTGATCCCATGGTGCTTGTTTCCGGTCCAGGGAAGACATGGCTTGGCAGTTCGGGCTGGACTGTTCCCATGAGGCACAGTATCAGACCGATTTGCATATGGCCATGTCTGAACTGGGGTGGTGGAGTGAGCTAAAGAATGATGATGGATTGAACCCAGATCAGTTGACTGGGAGTGAGTGCTTGCAATGTCCAACACTCCGTCCATCATCTCCTTTGGTTTTGCTTTATTCCCCCTAAGTTGGCAGGGTATGCCCAGACGTGGGTCCCTTGCTCACTTTGCCACTGGAATCAAGATAGCCTGGCTGATGATGGTTATGAACCCGAAACCGGTCCCAGGATGCTTGTTTCTGGTCCAGGGAAGACATGGCTTGGCAGTTCGGGCTGGACTGTTCCCATGAGGCACAGAGTCAGATTGATTTGCATATGGCTATGTCTGAACTGGGGTGGCAGAGTGAGCTAAAGAATGATGATGGATTGAACACAGATCAGTTGACTGGGGTGAGTGCTTGCAATGTTCAACACTCCGTCCATCATCCCCTTAGGTTTTCCTTTGTTTGCCCTAAGTTGGCAGGGTATGCCCAGACGTGGCTCCCTTGCTCACTTTGCCACTGGATTCAAGATAGCCTGGCTGATGAGGGTTATGAACCCAAAACCGGTCCCATGATGCTTGTTTCCGGTCCAGGGAAGACATGGCTTTGCAGTTCTGGCTGGACTGTTCCCATGAGGCACAGTTTCAGACTGATTTGCATATGGCCATGTCTGAACTGGGGTGGCGTAGTGAGCTAAAGAATGATGATGGATTAAACCCAGATCAGTTAACTGGGGGTGAGTGCTTGTAATGTTCAAAACTCCGTCCATCATCCCCTTTGGTTTTCCTTTGTTCGCCCTAAGTTGGCATGGTATGCCCAGACGTTGGTCCCTTGCTCAGTTTGCCACAGGATTCAAGATAGCCTGGCTGATGAGGGTTATGAACCCGAAACCGGTCCCAGGATGCTTGTTTCTGGTCCAGGGAAGACACGGCTTGGCAGTTCAGGCTGGACTGTTCCCATGAGGCACAGGGTCAGACTGATTTGCATATGGCCATTTCTGAACTAGGGTGGCAGAGTGAGCTAAAGATTGATGATGGATTAAACCCAGATCAGTTGACTAGCAGTGAGTGCTTGCAATGTTCAACACTCTGTCCATCTTCCCCTGTGCTTTCCCTTTGTTCACCCTAAGTTGGCAGGGTATGCCCAGACGTGGGTCCCTTGCTCTCTTTGCCACTGGATTCAAGATAGCCTGGCTGATGAGGGTTATGAACCCGAAACCGGTCCCTGGGTGCTTGTTTCCGCTCCACGGAAGACATGGCTTGGCAGTTCGGGCTGGTCTGTTCCCATGAGGCACAGGGTCAGACTGATTTGCATATGGCCATGTCTGAACTGGGGTGGCGGAGTGAGCTAAAGAATGATGATGGATTGAACCCAGATCAGTTGACTGGGGGTGAGTTCTTGCAATGTTCAACACTCCATCCATCATTCCCTGTGGTTTTGCTTTGTTCGCCCTAAGTTGGAAGGGTATGCCCAGATGTGGGTCCCTTGCTCACTTTGCCACTGGATTCAAGATAGTCAGGCTGATGAGGGTTATGAACCCGAAACCGGTCCCTGGGTGCTTGTTTCCGCTCCACGGAAGACACGGCTTGGCAGTTTGGGCTGGACTGTTCCCATGAGGCACAGGGTCAGACTGATTTGCATATGGCCATGTCTGAACTGGGGTGGCGGAGTGAGTTAAAGAATGATGATGGATTTAACCCAGATCAGTTGACTGGGGGTGAGTGCTTGCAATGTTCAACACTCCGTCTATCATCCCCTTTGGTTTTCCTTTGTTCGCCCTAAGTTGGCAGGGTATGCCCAGACGTGGGTCCCTTCCTCACTTTGCCACTGGATTCAAGATAGCCTGGCTGATGAGGGTTATGAACCCAAAACCGGTCCCAGGGTGCTTGTTTCCGGTCCAGGGAAGACATGGCTTGGCAGTTCGGGCTGGACTGTTCCCATGAGGCACAGGGTCAGACTGATTTGCATATGGCCATGTCTGAACTGGGGTGGTGGAGTGAGCTAAAGAATGATGATGGATTAAACCCAGATCAGTTGACTGGGGGTGAGTGCTTGCAATGTTCAACACTACGTCTATCATCCCCTTTGGTTTTCCTTTGTTCGCCCTAAGTTGGCAGGGTATGCCCTGACGTGGGTCCCTTGCTCACTTTGCCACTGTCTTCAAGATAGCCTGGCTGATGAGGGTTATGAACCCGAAACCGGTCCCTGGGTGCTTGTTTCCGCTCCACGGAAGACATGGCTTGGCAGTTCGGGCTGGTCTGTTCCCATGAGGCACAGGGTCAGACTGATTTGCATATGGCCATGTCTGAACTGGGGTGGCGGAGTGAGTTAAAGAATGATGATGGATTAAACCCAGATCAGTTGACTGGGGGTGAGTGCTTGCAATGTTCAACACTCCGTCTATCATCCCCTTTGGTTTTCCTTTGTTCGCCCTAAGTTGGCAGGGTATGCCCAGACGTGGGTCCCTTCCTCACTTTGCCACTGGATTCAAGATAGCCTGGCTGATGAGGGTTATGAACCCAAAACCGGTCCCAGGGTGCTTGTTTCCGGTCCAGGGAAGACATGGCTTGGCAGTTCGGGCTGGACTGTTCCCATGAGGCACAGGGTCAGACTGATTTGCATATGGCCATGTCTGAACTGGGGTGGTGGAGTGAGCTAAAGAATGATGATGGATTAAACCCAGATCAGTTGACTGGGGGTGAATACTTGCAATGTTCAACACTCCATCCATCATCCCCTTTGGTTTTCCTATGTTCGCCCTAAGTTGGCAGGGTATGCCCTGACGTGGGTCCCTTGCTCACTTTGCCACTGTCTTCAAGATAGCCTGGCTGATGAGGGTTATGAACCCAAAACTGGTCCCAGGTTGCTTGTTTCCTGTCCAGGGAAGACATGGCTTGGGAGTTCGGGGTGCACTGTTCCCATGAGGCACAGGGTCAGACTGATTTGCATATAGCCATGTCTGACCTGGGTTGGCGGAGTGACCTAAAAAATGATGATTGTTTGAATCCAGATCAGTTGACTGGGGGTGAGTGCTTGCAATGTTCAACACTCCGTCCATCATCCCCTTTGGTTGTGCTTTGTTCACCCTAAGTTGGCAGGGTATGCCCAGACGTGGGTCCCTTGCGGACTTTGCAATGGATTCAAGATAGCCTTGGTGATAAAGGTTATGAACCCGAAAGCGGTCCCAGGATGCTTGTTTCCAGTCCAGGGAAGACATGGCTTGGCAGCTCGTGCTGGACTGTTCCCATGATGCACAGGGTCAGACTGATTTCCATATGGCCATGTCTGAACTGGGGTGGCGGAGTGAGCTAAAGAATGATGATGGATTAAACCCAGATGAGTTGCCTGGGGGTGAGTGCTTGCAATGTTCAAAACTCTGTCCATCATCCCCATTGGTTTTCCTTTGTACGCCCTAAG
This sequence comes from Triturus cristatus, assembly GCF_964204655.1. Lineage (NCBI taxonomy): Eukaryota > Metazoa > Chordata > Amphibia > Caudata > Salamandridae > Triturus > Triturus cristatus. The sequence continues at coordinate 429,107,021 of NC_140579.1, read as the reverse complement.
TTGGCAGGGTATGCCCAGACGTGGGTCCCTTGCTCACGTTTCCACTGGATTCAAGATAGCCTGGCTGATGAGGGTTATGAACCCGAAACTGATCCCATGGTGCTTGTTTCCGGTCCAGGGAAGACATGGCTTGGCAGTTCGGGCTGGACTGTTCCCATGAGGCACAGTATCAGACCGATTTGCATATGGCCATGTCTGAACTGGGGTGGTGGAGTGAGCTAAAGAATGATGATGGATTGAACCCAGATCAGTTGACTGGGAGTGAGTGCTTGCAATGTCCAACACTCCGTCCATCATCTCCTTTGGTTTTGCTTTATTCCCCCTAAGTTGGCAGGGTATGCCCAGACGTGGGTCCCTTGCTCACTTTGCCACTGGAATCAAGATAGCCTGGCTGATGATGGTTATGAACCCGAAACCGGTCCCAGGATGCTTGTTTCTGGTCCAGGGAAGACATGGCTTGGCAGTTCGGGCTGGACTGTTCCCATGAGGCACAGAGTCAGATTGATTTGCATATGGCTATGTCTGAACTGGGGTGGCAGAGTGAGCTAAAGAATGATGATGGATTGAACACAGATCAGTTGACTGGGGTGAGTGCTTGCAATGTTCAACACTCCGTCCATCATCCCCTTAGGTTTTCCTTTGTTTGCCCTAAGTTGGCAGGGTATGCCCAGACGTGGCTCCCTTGCTCACTTTGCCACTGGATTCAAGATAGCCTGGCTGATGAGGGTTATGAACCCAAAACCGGTCCCATGATGCTTGTTTCCGGTCCAGGGAAGACATGGCTTTGCAGTTCTGGCTGGACTGTTCCCATGAGGCACAGTTTCAGACTGATTTGCATATGGCCATGTCTGAACTGGGGTGGCGTAGTGAGCTAAAGAATGATGATGGATTAAACCCAGATCAGTTAACTGGGGGTGAGTGCTTGTAATGTTCAAAACTCCGTCCATCATCCCCTTTGGTTTTCCTTTGTTCGCCCTAAGTTGGCATGGTATGCCCAGACGTTGGTCCCTTGCTCAGTTTGCCACAGGATTCAAGATAGCCTGGCTGATGAGGGTTATGAACCCGAAACCGGTCCCAGGATGCTTGTTTCTGGTCCAGGGAAGACACGGCTTGGCAGTTCAGGCTGGACTGTTCCCATGAGGCACAGGGTCAGACTGATTTGCATATGGCCATTTCTGAACTAGGGTGGCAGAGTGAGCTAAAGATTGATGATGGATTAAACCCAGATCAGTTGACTAGCGGTGAGTGCTTGCAATATTCAACACTCTGTCCATCTTCCCCTGTGCTTTCCCTTTGTTCACCCTAAGTTGGCAGGGTATGCCCAGACGTGGGTCCCTTGCTCTCTTTGCCACTGGATTCAAGATAGCCTGGCTGATGAGGGTTATGAACCCGAAACCGGTCCCTGGGTGCTTGTTTCCGCTCCACGGAAGACATGGCTTGGCAGTTCGGGCTGGTCTGTTCCCATGAGGCACAGGGTCAGACTGATTTGCATATGGCCATGTCTGAACTGGGGTGGCGGAGTGAGCTAAAGAATGATGATGGATTGAACCCAGATCAGTTGACTGGGGGTGAGTTCTTGCAATGTTCAACACTCCATCCATCATTCCCTGTGGTTTTGCTTTGTTCGCCCTAAGTTGGAAGGGTATGCCCAGATGTGGGTCCCTTGCTCACTTTGCCACTGGATTCAAGATAGTCAGGCTGATGAGGGTTATGAACCCGAAACCGGTCCCTGGGTGCTTGTTTCCGCTCCACGGAAGACACGGCTTGGCAGTTTGGGCTGGACTGTTCCCATGAGGCACAGGGTCAGACTGATTTGCATATGGCCATGTCTGAACTGGGGTGGCGGAGTGAGTTAAAGAATGATGATGGATTTAACCCAGATCAGTTGACTGGGGGTGAGTGCTTGCAATGTTCAACACTCCGTCTATCATCCCCTTTGGTTTTCCTTTGTTCGCCCTAAGTTGGCAGGGTATGCCCAGACGTGGGTCCCTTCCTCACTTTGCCACTGGATTCAAGATAGCCTGGCTGATGAGGGTTATGAACCCAAAACCGGTCCCAGGGTGCTTGTTTCCGGTCCAGGGAAGACATGGCTTGGCAGTTCGGGCTGGACTGTTCCCATGAGGCACAGGGTCAGACTGATTTGCATATGGCCATGTCTGAACTGGGGTGGTGGAGTGAGCTAAAGAATGATGATGGATTAAACCCAGATCAGTTGACTGGGGGTGAATACTTGCAATGTTCAACACTCCATCCATCATCCCCTTTGGTTTTCCTATGTTCGCCCTAAGTTGGCAGGGTATGCCCTGACGTGGGTCCCTTGCTCACTTTGCCACTGTCTTCAAGATAGCCTGGCTGATGAGGGTTATGAACCCAAAACTGGTCCCAGGTTGCTTGTTTCCTGTCCAGGGAAGACATGGCTTGGGAGTTCGGGGTGCACTGTTCCCATGAGGCACAGGGTCAGACTGATTTGCATATAGCCATGTCTGACCTGGGTTGGCGGAGTGACCTAAAAAATGATGATGGTTTGAATCCAGATCAGTTGACTGGGGGTGAGTGCTTGCAATGTTCAACACTCCGTCCATCATCCCCTTTGGTTGTGCTTTGTTCACCCTAAATTGGCAGGGTATGCCCAGACGTGGGTCCCTTGCGGACTTTGCCACTGGATTCAAGATAGCCTTGGTGATAAAGGTTATGAACCCGAAAGCGGTCCCAGGATGCTTGTTTCCAGTCCAGGGAAGACATGGCTTGGCAGCTCGTGCTGGACTGTTCCCATGATGCACAGGGTCAGACTGATTTCCATATGGCCATGTCTGAACTGGGGTGGCAGAGTGAGCTAAAGAATGATGATGGATTAAACCCAGATGAGTTGCCTGGGGGTGAGTGCTTGCAATGTTCAAAACTCTGTCCATCATCCCCATTGGTTTTCCTTTGTACGCCCTAAGTTGGCAGGGTATGCCCAGACGTGGGTCCCTTGCTCACGTTTCCACTGGATTCAAGATAGCCTGGCTGATGAGGGTTATGAACCCGAAACTGATCCCAGGGTGCTTGTTTCCGGTCCAGGGAAGACATGGCTTGGCAGTTCGGGCTGGACTGTTCCCATGAGGCACAGTATCAGACCGATTTGCATATGGCCATGTCTGAACTGGGGTGGTGGAGTGAGCTAAAGAATGATGATGGATTGAACCCAGATCAGTTGACTGGGAGTGAGTGCTTGCAATGTCCAACACTCCGTCCATCATCTCCTTTGGTTTTGCTTTATTCCCCCTAAGTTGGCAGGGTATGCCCAGACGTGGGTCCCTTGCTCACTTTGCCACTGGAATCAAGATAGCCTGGCTGATGATGGTTATGATCCCGAAACCGGTCCCAGGATGCTTGTTTCTGGTCCAGGGAAGACATGGCTTGGCAGTTCGGGCTGGACTGTTCCCATGAGGCACAGAGTCAGATTGATTTGCATATGGCTATGTCTGAACTGGGGTGGCAAAGTGAGCTAAAGAATGATGATGGATTGAACACAGATCAGTTGACTGGGGGTGAGTGCTTGCAAGGTTCAACACTCCGTCCATAATCCCCTTTGGTTTTGCTTTGTTCGACCTAAGTTGGCAGGGTATGCCCAGACATGGGTCCCTTGCTCACTTTGCCACTGGATTCAAGATAGCCTGGCTGATGAATGTTAAGACACTGAAACAGGTCCCAGGGTGCTTGTTTCCGTTCCAGGGAAGACATGGCTTGGCAGTTTGGGCTGGACTGTTCCCATGAGGCACAGGGTCAGACTGATTTGCATATGGCTATGTCTGAACTGGGGTGGCGGAGTGAGCTAAAGAATGATGATGGATTAAACCCAGATGAGTTGACTGGGGTGAGGGCTTGCAATGTTCAAAACTCCGTCCATCATCCCATTTGGTTTTGCTTTGTTTGCCCGAAGTTGGCAGGGTATGCCCAGACGTGGGTCCCTTGCTCACTTTGCCACTGGAATCAAGATAGCCTGGCTGATGAGGGTTATGAACCCGAAACCAGTCCCAGGATGCTTGTTTCCGGTCTAGGGAAGACATGTCTTGGCAGTTCGGGCTGGACTGTTCCCATGAGGCACAGGGTCTGACTGATTTGCATATGGCCATGTCTGACCTGGGGTGGCGGAGTGAGCTAAAGAAGGATGATGGATTAAACCCAGATCAGTTGAGTGGGGGTGAGTGCTTGCAATGTTCAACACTCCATCCATCATCCCCTTTGGTTTTGCTTTGTTCGCCCTAAGTTGGCAGGGTATGCCCAGACATGGGTCCCTTGCTGACTTTGCCACTGGATTCAAGATAGCCTTGGTTATAAAGGTTATGAACCCGAAACCAGTCCCAGAATGCTTGTTTCCAGTCCAGGGAAGACATGGCTTGGCAGCTCGTGCTGGACTTTTCCCATGAGGCACAGGGCAGACTGATTTGCATATGGCCATGTCTGAACTGGGGTGGTGCAGTGAGCTAAAGAATGATGATGGATTAAACCCAGATGAGTTGACTGGGGGTGAGTGCTTGCAATGTTCAAAACTCCATCCATCATCCCCTTTGGTTTTGCTTTGTTCGCCCTAAGATGGCAGGGTATACCCAGACGTGGGTCCCTTGCTCACGTTGCCACTTGATTCAAGATAGCCTGGCTGATACGGTTGTGAACCCGAAACCGATCCCAGGGTGCTTGTTTCCGGTGCAGGGAAGACATGGCTTGGCAGTTCGGGCTGAACTGTTCCCATGAGGCACAGTATCAGACTGATTTGCATATGGCCATGTCTGAACTGGGGTGGCGGAGTGAGCTAAAGAATGATGATGGATTAAACCCAGATCAGTTGACTGGGGGTGAGGGCTTGCAATGTTCGACACTCCGTCCATCATCCCCTTTGGTTTTGCTTTGTTCGACCTAAGTTGGCAGGGTATGCCCAGACGTGGGTCCCTTGCTCACTTTGCCACTGGATTCAAGATAGCCTGGCTGATGAGGGTTATGAACCTGAAACCGGTCCCAGGATGCTTGTTTCCGGGCCAGGGAAGACATGGCTTGGCAGTTCGGGCTGGACTGTTCCCATGAGGCACAGGGTCAGACTGATTTGCATATGGCCATGTCTGAACTGGGATGGCGGAGTGAGCTAAAGAATGATGATGGATTAAACCCAGATAAGTTGACTGGGGTTAGTGCTTGCAATGTTCACCACTCCGTCCATCATCCCCTTTGGTTTTGCTTTGTTCGCCATAAGAGTTCAGGGTATGCCCAGACGTGGGTCCCTTGCTCACTTTGCTATTGGAGTCAAGATAACCTGGCTGATGAGGGTTATAAACCCGAAACCGGTCCGAGGATGCTTGTTTCCGGTCCATGGAAGACATGGCTTGGCAGTTCGGGCTGGACTGTTCCCATGAGGCACATGGTCAGACGGATTTGCATTTGAGCATGTCTGAACTGGGGTGGCGGAGTGAGCTAAAGAATGATGATGGATTGAACCCAGATCAGTTGACTGGGGGTGAGTGCTTGCCATGTTCAACACTCCGTCCATCATCCCCTTTGGTTTTGCTTTGTTCGACCTAAGTTGGCAGGGTATGCCCAGACGTCGGTCCCTTGCTCACTTTGCCACTGGATTCAAGATAGCCAGGCTGATGAGGGTTATGAACCCGAAACCGGTCCCTAGGTGCTTGTTTCCGCTCCAGGGAAGACATGGCTTGGCAGTTCGGGCTGGTCTGTTCCCATGAGGCACAGGGTCAGACTGATTTGCATATGGCCATGTCTGAACTGGGGTGGTTGAGTGAGTTAAAGAATGATGATGGATTAAACCCAGATCAGTTGACTGGGGTGAGTGCTTGCAATGTTCAACACTCCGTCCATCATCCCCTTTGGTTTTCTTTTGTTTGCCCTAAGTTGGCAGGGTATGCCCAGACGTGGCTCACTTTGCCACTGGATTCAAGATAGCCTGGCTGATGAGGGTTATGAACCCGAAACCGGTCCCAGGATGCTTGTTTCCGGTCCAGGGAAGACATGGCTTGGCAGTTCTTGCTGGACTGTTCCCATGAGGCACAGTGTCAGACTGATTTGCATATGGCCATGTCTGAACTGGGGTGACGGAGTGAGCTAAAGAATGATGATGGATTAAACCCAGATCAGTTGACTGGGGGTGAGTGCTTGCAATGTTCAACACTCCGTCTATCATCCCCTTTGGTTTTCCTTTGTTCGCCCTAAGCTGGCAGGGTATGCCAAGACGTGGGTCCATTGCTCATTTTGCCACTGGATTCAAGATAGCCTGTCTGATGAGGGTTATGAACCCGAAACCGGTCCCAGGGTGCTTGTTTCCGGTGCAGGGAAGACATGGCTTGGCAGTTCGGACTGGACTTGTTCCCATGAGGCACAGGGTCAGACTGATTTGCATAGGGACATGTCTGAACTGGGGTGGCGGAGTGAGCTAATGAATGATGATGGATTAAACCCAGATCAGTTGGCTGGGGGTGAGTGCTTGCAATGCTCAAAACTCCGTCCATCACCCCCTTTGGTTTTACTTTGTGCGCCCTAAGTTGGAAAGGTATGCCCAGACATTGGTCCCTTGCTTACTTTGCCACTGGATTCAAGATAGCCTGGCAGATGAGGGTTATGAACCCGAAACCGGTCCCAGGATGTTTGTTCCGGTCCAGGGAAGACACGGCTTGGCAGTTTTGCCTGGACTTGTTCCCATGAGGCACAGGGTCAGACTGATATCCATATGGCCATGTCTGAACTGGGGTGGTGGAGTGAGCTAATGGATGATGATGGATTAAACCCAGATCAGTTGGCTGGGGGTGAGTGCTTGCAATGCTCAACACTCCGTCCATCATCTCCTCTGGTTTTGCTTTGTTCGCACTAAGTTGGCAGGGTATGCCCAGACGTGGGTCCCTTGCTCACTTTGCCACTGGAATCAAGATAGCCTGGCTGATGATGGTTATGATCCCGAAACCGGTCCCAGGATGCTTGTTTCTGGTCCAGGGAAGACATGGCTTGGCAGTTCGGGCTGGACTGTTCCCATGAGGCACAGAGTCAGATTGATTTGCATATGGCTATGTCTGAACTGGGGTGGCAAAGTGAGCTAAAGAATGATGATGGATTGAACACAGATCAGTTGACTGGGGGTGAGTGCTTGCAAGGTTCAACACTCCGTCCATAATCCCCTTTGGTTTTGCTTTGTTCGACCTAAGTTGGCAGGGTATGCCCAGACATGGGTCCCTTGCTCACTTTGCCACTGGATTCAAGATAGCCTGGCTGATGAATGTTAAGACACTGAAACAGGTCCCAGGGTGCTTGTTTCCGTTCCAGGGAAGACATGGCTTGGCAGTTTGGGCTGGACTGTTCCCATGAGGCACAGGGTCAGACTGATTTGCATATGGCTATGTCTGAACTGGGGTGGCGGAGTGAGCTAAAGAATGATGATGGATTAAACCCAGATGAGTTGACTGGGGTGAGGGCTTGCAATGTTCAAAACTCCGTCCATCATCCCATTTGGTTTTGCTTTGTTTGCCCGAAGTTGGCAGGGTATGCCCAGCCGTGGGTCCCTTGCTCACTTTGCCACTGGAATCAAGATAGCCTGGCTGATGAGGGTTATGAACCCGAAACCAGTCCCAGGATGCTTGTTTCCGTTCTAGGGAAGACATGTCTTGGCAGTTCGGGCTGGACTGTTCCCATGAGGCACAGGGTCTGACTGATTTGCATATGGCCATGTCTGACCTGGGGTGGCGGAGTGAGCTAAAGAAGGATGATGGATTAAACCCAGATCAGTTGAGTGGGGGTGAGTGCTTGCAATGTTCAACACTCCATCCATCATCCCCTTTGGTTTTGCTTTGTTCGCCCTAAGTTGGCAGGGTATGCCCAGACATGGGTCCCTTGCTGACTTTGCCACTGGATTCAAGATAGCCTTGGTTATAAAGGTTATGAACCCGAAACCAGTCCCAGAATGCTTGTTTCCAGTCCAGGGAAGACATGGCTTGGCAGCTCGTGCTGGACTTTTTCCATGAGGCACAGGGCAGACTGATTTGCATATGGCCATGTCTGAACTGGGGTGGTGCAGTGAGCTAAAGAATGATGATGGATTAAACCCAGATGAGTTGACTGGGGGTGAGTGCTTGCAATGTTCAAAACTCCATCCATCATCCCCTTTGGTTTTGCTTTGTTCGCCCTAAGATGGCAGGGTATACCCAGACGTGGGTCCCTTGCTCACGTTGCCACTTGATTCAAGATAGCCTGGCTGATACGGTTGTGAACCCGAAACCGATCCCAGGGTGCTTGTTTCCGGTGCAGGGAAGACATGGCTTGGCAGTTCGGGCTGAACTGTTCCCATGAGGCACAGTATCAGACTGATTTGCATATGGCCATGTCTGAACTGGGGTGGCGGAGTGAGCTAAAGAATGATGATGGATTAAACCCAGATCAGTTGACTGGGGGTGAGGGCTTACAATGTTCGACACTCCGTCCATCATCCCCTTTGGTTTTGCTTTGTTCGACCTAAGTTGGCAGGGTATGCCCAGACGTGGGTCCCTTGCTCACTTTGCCACTGGATTCAAGATAGCCTGGCTGATGAGGGTTATGAACCTGAAACCGGTCCCAGGATGCTTGTTTCCGGGCCAGGGAAGACATGGCTTGGCAGTTCGGGCTGGACTGTTCCCATGAGGCACAGGGTCAGACTGATTTGCATATGGCCATGTCTGAACTGGGATGGCGGAGTGAGCTAAAGAATGATGATGGATTAAACCCAGATAAGTTGACTGGGGTTAGTGCTTGCAATGTTCACCACTCCGTCCATCATCCCCTTTGGTTTTGCTTTGTTCGCCATAAGAGTTCAGGGTATGCCCAGACGTGGGTCCCTTGCTCACTTTGCTATTGGAGTCAAGATAACCTGGCTGATGAGGGTTATAAACCCGAAACCGGTCCGAGGATGCTTGTTTCCGGTCCATGGAAGACATGGCTTGGCAGTTCGGGCTGGACTGTTCCCATGAGGCACATGGTCAGACGGATTTGCATTTGAGCATGTCTGAACTGGGGTGGCGGAGTGAGCTAAAGAATGATGATGGATTGAACCCAGATCAGTTGACTGGGGGTGAGTGCTTGCCATGTTCAACACTCCGTCCATCATCCCCTTTGGTTTTGCTTTGTTCGACCTAAGTTGGCAGGGTATGCCCAGACGTCGGTCCCTTGCTCACTTTGCCACTGGATTCAAGATAGCCAGGCTGATGAGGGTTATGAACCCGAAACCGGTCCCTAGGTGCTTGTTTCCGCTCCAGGGAAGACATGGCTTGGCAGTTCGGGCTGGTCTGTTCCCATGAGGCACAGGGTCAGACTGATTTGCATATGGCCATGTCTGAACTGGGGTGGTTGAGTGAGTTAAAGAATGATGATGGATTAAACCCAGATCAGTTGACTGGGGTGAGTGCTTGCAATGTTCAACACTCCGTCCATCATCCCCTTTGGTTTTCTTTTGTTTGCCCTAAGTTGGCAGGGTATGCCCAGACGTGGCTCACTTTGCCACTGGATTCAAGATAGCCTGGCTGATGAGGGTTATGAACCCGAAACCGGTCCCAGGATGCTTGTTTCCGGTCCAGGGAAGACATGGCTTGGCAGTTCTTGCTGGACTGTTCCCATGAGGCACAGTGTCAGACTGATTTGCATATGGCCATGTCTGAACTGGGGTGACGGAGTGAGCTAAAGAATGATGATGGATTAAACCCAGATCAGTTGACTGGGGGTGAGTGCTTGCAATCTTCAACACTCCGTCTATCATCCCCTTTGGTTTTCCTTTGTTCGCCCTAAGCTGGCAGGGTATGCCAAGACGTGGGTCCATTGCTCATTTTGCCACTGGATTCAAGATAGCCTGTCTGATGAGGGTTATGAACCCGAAACCGGTCCCAGGGTGCTTGTTTCCGGTGCAGGGAAGACATGGCTTGGCAGTTCGGACTGGACTTGTTCCCATGAGGCACAGGGTCAGACTGATTTGCATAGGGACATGTCTGAACTGGGGTGGCGGAGTGAGCTAATGAATGATGATGGATTAAACCCAGATCAGTTGGCTGGGGGTGAGTGCTTGCAATGCTCAAAACTCCGTCCATCACCCCCTTTGGTTTTACTTTGTGCGCCCTAAGTTGGAAAGGTATGCCCAGACATTGGTCCCTTGCTTACTTTGCCACTGGATTCAAGATAGCCTGGCAGATGAGGGTTATGAACCCGAAACCGGTCCCAGGATGTTTGTTCCGGTCCAGGGAAGACACGGCTTGGCAGTTTTGCCTGGACTTGTTCCCATGAGGCACAGGGTCAGACTGATATCCATATGGCCATGTCTGAACTGGGGTGGTGGAGTGAGCTAATGGATGATGATGGATTAAACCCAGATCAGTTGGCTGGGGGTGAGTGCTTGCAATGCTCAACACTCCGTCCATCATCTCCTCTGGTTTTGCTTTGTTCGCACTAAGTTGGCATGGTATGCCCAGACGTTGGTCCCTTGCTCAGTTTGCCACTGGATTCAAGATAGCCTGGCTGATGAGGGTTATGAACGCGAAACCGGTCCCTGGGTGCTTGTTTCCGCTCCAGGGAAGACATGGCTTGGCTGTTCAGGCTGGTCTGTTTCCATGAGGCACAGGGTCAGATTTATTTGCAGATGGCCATGTCTGAACTGGGGTGGCGGAGAGAGTTAAAGAATGATGATGGATTAAACCCAGATCAGTTGACTGGGGGTGAGTGCTCACTCCATCTATCATCCCCTTTGGTTTTCCTTTGTTTGCCCTAAGTTGGCAGGGTATGCCCAGACATGGGTCCCTTGCTCACTTTTCCACTGGATTCAAGATAGCCTGCCTGATGAGGGTTATGAACCCGAAACCGGTCCCAGGATGCTTGTTTCCGGTCCAGGGAAGATACGGCTTGGCAGTTCGGGCTGGACTGTTCACATGAGGCACTAGGTCAGACTGATTTGAATATGGCCATGTCTGACCAGGGGTGGCGGAGTGAGCTAAAGAATGATGATGGATTGAACCAACATTCAGTTGACTGGGGTGAGTGCTTGCAATGTTCAACACTCCGTCCATCATCCCCTTTGGTTTTCCTTTGTTTGCCCTAAGTTGGCAGGGTATGCCCAGACGTGGCTCCCTTGCTCACTTTGCCACTGGATTCAAGATAGCCTGGCTGATGAGGGTTATGAACCCAAAACCGGTCCCATGATGCTTGTTTCCGGTCCAGGGAAGACATGGCTTTGCAGTTCTGGCTGGACTGTTCCCATGAGGCACAGTTTCAGACTGATTTGCATATGGCCATGTCTGAACTGGGGTGGCGTAGTGAGCTAAAGAATGATGATGGATTAAACCCAGATCAGTTAACTGGGGGTGAGTGCTTGTAATGTTCAAAACTCCGTCCATCATCCCCTTTGGTTTTCCTTTGTTCGCCCTAAGTTGGCATGGTATGCCCAGACGTGGGTCCCTTGCTCAGTTTGCCACAGGATTCAAGATAGCCTGGCTGATGAGGGTTATGAACCCGAAACCGGTCCCAGGATGCTTGTTTCTGGTCCAGGGAAGACACGGCTTGGCAGTTCAGGCTGGACTGTTCCCATGAGGCACAGGGTCAGACTGATTTGCATATGGCCATTTCTGAACTAGGGTAGCAGAGTGAGCTAAAGATTGATGATGGATTAAACCCATATCAGTTGACTAGCGGTGAGTGCTTGCAATGTTCAACACTCCGTCCATCTTCCCCTGTGCTTTCCCTTTGTTCACCCTAAGTTGGCAGGGTATGCCCAGATGTGGGTCCCTTGCTCTCTTTGCCACTGGATTCAAGATAGCCTGGCTGATGAGGGTTATGAACCCGAAACCGGTCCCTGGGTGCTTGTTTCTGCTCCACGGAAGACATGGCTTGGCAGTTCGGGCTGGTCTGTTCCCATGAGGCACAGGGTCAGACTGATTTGCATATGGCCATGTCTGAACTGGGGTGGCGGAGTGAGCTAAAGAATGATGATGGATTGAACCCAGATCAGTTGACTGGGGCTGAGTTCTTGCAATGTTCAACAGTCCATCCATCATTCCCTGTGGTTTTGCTTTGTTCGCCCTAAGTTGGAAGGGTATGCCCAGATGTGGGTCCCTTGCTCACTTTGCCACTGGATTCAAGATAGCCAGGCTGATGAGGGTTATGAACCCGAAACCGGTCCCTGGGTGCTTGTTTCCGCTCCACGGAAGACATGGCTTGGCAGTTCGGGCTGGTCTGTTCCCATGAGGCACAGGGTCAGACTGATTTGCATATGGCCATGTCTGAACTGGGGTGGCGGAGTGAGTTAAAGAATGATGATGGATTAAACCCAGATCAGTTGACTGGGGGTGAGTGCTTGCAATGTTCAACACTCCGTCTATCATCCCCTTTGGTTTTCCTTTGTTCGCCCTAAGTTGGCAGGGTATGCCCAGACGTGGGTCCCTTCCTCACTTTGCCACTGGATTCAAGATAGCCTGGCTGATGAGGGTTATGAACCCAAAACCGGTCCCAGGGTGCTTGTTTCCGGTCCAGGGAAGACATGGCTTGGCAGTTCGGGCTGGACTGTTCCCATCAGGCACAGGGTCAGACTGATTTGCATATGGCCATGTCTGAACTGGGGTGGTGGAGTGAGCTAAAGAATGATGATGGATTAAACCCAGATCAGTTGACTGGGGGTGAATACTTGCAATGTTCAACACTCCATCCATCATCCCCTTTGGTTTTCCTATGTTCGCCCTAAGTTGGCAGGGTATGCCCTGACGTGGGTCCCTTGCTCACTTTGCCACTGTCTTCAAGATAGCCTGGCTGATGAGGGTTATGAACCCAAAACTGGTCCCAGGTTGCTTGTTTCCTGTCCAGGGAAGACATGGCTTGGGAGTTCGGGGTGCACTGTTCCCATGAGGCACAGGGTCAGACTGATTTGCATATAGCCATGTCTGACCTGGGTTGGCGGAGTGACCTAAAAAATGATGATGGTTTGAATCCAGATCAGTTGACTGGGGGTGAGTGCTTGCAATGTTCAACACTCCGTCCATCATCCCCTTTGGTTGTGCTTTGTTCACCCTAAGTTGGCAGGGTATGCCCAGACGTGGGTCCCTTGCGGACTTTGCAATGGATTCAAGATAGCCTTGGTGATAAAGGTTATGAACCCGAAAGCGGTCCCAGGATGCTTGTTTCCAGTCCAGGGAAGACATGGCTTGGCAGCTCGTGCTGGACTGTTCCCATGATGCACAGGGTCAGACTGATTTCCATATGGCCATGTCTGAACTGGGGTGGCGGAGTGAGCTAAAGAATGATGATGGATTAAACCCAGATGAGCTGCCTGGGGGTGAGTGCTTGCAATGTTCAAAACTCTGTCCATCATCCCCATTGGTTTTCCTTTGTACGCCCTAAGTTGGCAGGGTATGCCCAGACGTGGGTCCCTTGCTCACGTTTCCACTGGATTCATGATAGCCTGGCTGATGAGGGTTATGAACCCGAAACTGATCCCAGGGTGCTTGTTTCCGGTCCAGGGAAGACATGGCTTGGCAGTTCGGGCTGGACTGTTCCCATGAGGCACAGTATCAGACCGATTTGCATATGGCCATGTCTGAACTGGGGTGGTGGAGTGAGCTAAAGAATGATGATGGATTGAACCCAGATCAGTTGACTGGGAGTGAGTGCTTGCAATGTCCAACACTCCGTCCATCATCTCCTTTGGTTTTGCTTTATTCCCCCTAAGTTGGCAGGGTATGCTCAGACGTGGGTCCCTTGCTCACTTTGCCACTGGAATCAAGATAGCCTGGCTGATGATGGTTATGAACCCGAAACCAGTCCCAGGATGCTTGTTTCTGGTCCAGGGAAGACATGGCTTGGCAGTTCGGGCTGGACTGTTCCCATGAGGCACAGAGTCAGATTGATTTGCATATGGCTATGTCTGAACTGGGGTGGCAGAGTGAGCTAAAGAATGATGATGGATTGAACACAGATCAGTTGACTGGGGTGAGTGCTTGCAATGTTCAACACTCCGTCCATCATCCCCTTTGGTTTTCCTTTGTTTGCCCTAAGTTGGCAGGGTATGCCCAGCCGTGGCTCCCTTGCTCACTTTGCCACTGGATTCAAGATAGCCTGGCTGATGAGGGTTATGAACCCAAAACCGGTCCCATGATGCTTGTTTCCGGTCCAGGGAAGACATGGCTTTGCAGTTCTGGCTGGACTGTTCCCATGAGGCACAGTTTCAGACTGATTTGCATATGGCCATGTCTGAACTGGGGTGGCGTAGTGAGCTAAAGAATGATGATGGATTAAACCCAGATCAGTTAACTGGGGGTGAGTGCTTGTAATGTTCAAAACTCCGTCCATCATCCCCTTTGGTTTTCCTTTGTTCGCCCTAAGTTGGCATGGTATGCCCAGACGTTGGTCCCTTGCTCAGTTTGCCACAGGATTCAAGATAGCCTGGCTGATGAGGGTTATGAACCCGAAACCGGTCCCAGGATGCTTGTTTCTGGTCCAGGGAAGACACGGCTTGGCAGTTCAGGCTGGACTGTTCCCTTGAGGCACAGGGTCAGACTGATTTGCATATGGCCATTTCTGAACTAGGGTGGCAGAGTGAGCTAAAGATTGATGATGGATTTAGCCCAGATCAGTTGACTAGCGGTGAGTGCTTGCAATGTTCAATACTCCGTCCATCTTCCCCTGTGCTTTCCCTTTGTTCACCCTAAGTTGGCAGGGTATGCCCAGACGTGGGTCCCTTGCTCTCTTTGCCACTGGATTCAAGATAGCCTGGCTGATGAGGGTTATGAACCCGAAACCGGTCCCTGGGTGCTTGTTTCCGCTCCACGGAAGACATGGCTTGGCAGTTCGGGCTGGTCTGTTCCCATGAGGCACAGGGTCAGACTGATTTGCATATGGCCATGTCTGAACTGGGGTGGCGGAGTGAGCTAAAGAATGATGATGGATTGAACCCAGATCAGTTGACTGGGGGTGAGTTCTTGCAATGTTCAACACTCCATCCATCATTCCCTGTGGTTTTGCTTTGTTCGCCCTAAGTTGGAAGGGTATGCCCAGATGTGGGTCCCTTGCTCACTTTGCCACTGGATTCAAGATAGCCAGGCTGATGAGGGTTATGAACCCGAAACCGGTCCCTGGGTGCTTGTTTCCGCTCCACGGAAGACATGGCTTGGCAGTTCGGGCTGGTCTGTTCCCATGAGGCACAGGGTCAGACTGATTTGCATATGGCCATGTCTGAACTGGGGTGGCGGAGTGAGTTAAAGAATGATGATGGATTAAACCCAGATCAGTTGACTGGGGGTGAGTGCTTGCAATGTTCAACACTCCGTCTATCATCCCCTTTGGTTTTCCTTTGTTCGCCCTAAGTTGGCAGGGTATGCCCAGACGTGGGTCCCTTCCTCACTTTGCCACTGGATTCAAGATAGCCTGGCCGATGAGGGTTATGAACCCAAAACTGGTCCCAGGTTGCTTGTTTCCTGTCCAGGGAAGACATGGCTTGGGAGTTCGGGGTGCACTGTTCCCATGAGGCACAGGGTCAGACTGATTTGCATATAGCCATGTCTGACCTGGGTTGGCGGAGTGACCTAAAAAATGATGATGGTTTGAATCCAGATCAGTTGACTGGGGGTGAGTGCTTGCAATGTTCAACACTCCGTCCATCATCCCCTTTGGTTGTGCTTTGTTCACCCTAAGTTGGCAGGGTATGCCCAGACGTGGGTCCCTTGCGGACTTTGCCACTGGATTCAAGATAGCCTTGGTGATAAAGGTTATGAACCCGAAAGCGGTCCCAGGATGCTTGTTTCCAGTCCAGGGAAGACATGGCTTGGCAGCTCGTGCTGGACTGTTCCCATGATGCACAGGGTCAGACTGATTTCCATATGGCCATGTCTGAACTGGGGTGACGGAGTGAGCTAAAGAATGATGATGGATTAAACCCAGATGAGTTGCCTGGGGGTGAGTGCTTGCAATGTTCAAAACTCTGTCCATCATCCCCATTGGTTTTCCTTTGTACGCCCTAAGTTGGCAGGGTATGCCCAGACGTGGGTCCCTTGCTCACGTTTCCACTGGATTCAAGATAGCCTGGCTGATGAGGGTTATGAACCCGAAACTGATCCCAGGGTGCTTGTTTCCGGTCCAGGGAAGACATGGCTTGGCAGTTCGGGCTGGACTGTTCCCATGAGGCACAGTATCAGACCGATTTGCATATGGCCATGTCTGAACTGGGGTGGTGGAGTGAGCTAAAGAATGATGATGGATTGAACCCAGATCAGTTGACTGGGAGTGAGTGCTTGCAATGTCCAACACTCCGTCCATCATCTCCTTTGGTTTTGCTTTATTCCCCCTAAGTTGGCAGGGTATGCCCAGACGTGGGTCCCTTGCTCACTTTGCCACTGGAATCAAGATAGCCTGGCTGATGATGGTTATGAACCCGAAACCGGTCCCAGGATGCTTGTTTCTGGTCCAGGGAAGACATGGCTTGGCAGTTCGGGCTGGACTGTTCCCATGAGGCACAGAGTCAGATTGATTTGCATATGGCTATGTCTGAACTGGGGTGGCAGAGTGAGCTAAAGAATGATGATGGATTGAACACAGATCAGTTGACTGGGGGTGAGTGCTTGCAAGGTTCAACACTCCGTCCATCATCCCCTTTGGTTTTGCTTTGTTCGACCTAAGTTGGCAGGGTATGCCCAGACATGGGTCCCTTGCTCACTTTGCCACTGGATTCAAGATAGCCTGGCTGATGAATGTTAAGAACCTGAAACAGGTCCCAGGGTGCTTGTTTCCGTTCCAGGGAAGACATGGCTTGGCAGTTTGGGCTGGACTGTTCCCATGAGGCACAGGGTCAGACTGATTTGCATATGGCTATGTCTGAACTGGGGTGGCGGAGTGAGCTAAAGAATGATGATGGATTAAACCCAGATGAGTTGACTGGGGTGAGGGCTTGCAATGTTCAAAACTCCGTCCATCATCCCATTTGGTTTTGCTTTGTTTGCCCGAAGTTGGCAGGGTATGCCCAGACGTGGGTCCCTTGCTCACTTTGCCACTGGAATCAAGATAGCCTGGCTGATGAGGGTTATGAACCCGAAACCAGTCCCAGGATGCTTGTTTCCGGTCTAGGGAAGACATGTCTTGGCAGTTCGGGCTGGACTGTTCCCATGAGGCACAGGGTCTGACTGATTTGCATATGGCCATGTCTGACCTGGGGTGGCGGAGTGAGCTAAAGAAGGATGATGGATTAAACCCAGATCAGTTGAGTGGGGGTGAGTGCTTGCAATGTTCAACACTCCATCCATCATCCCCTTTGGTTTTGCTTTGTTCGCCCTAAGTTGGCAGGGTATGCCCAGACGTGGGTCCCTTGCTGACTTTGCCACTGGATTCAAGATAGCCTTGGTTATAAAGGTTATGAACCCGAAACCAGTCCCAGAATGCTTGTTTCCGGTCCAGGGAAGACATGGCTTGGCAGCTCGTGCTGGACTTTTCCCATGAGGCACAGGGCAGACTGATTTGCATATGGCCATGTCTGAACTGGGGTGGTGCAGTGAGCTAAAGAATGATGATGGATTAAACCCAGATGAGTTGACTGGGGGTGAGTACTTGCAATGTTCAAAACTCCATCCATCATCCCCTTTGGTTTTGCTTTGTTCGCCCTAAGATGGCAGGGTATACCCAGACGTGGGTCCCTTGC
The DNA here is from genome assembly GCF_964204655.1 of Triturus cristatus. Taxonomy (NCBI): domain Eukaryota; kingdom Metazoa; phylum Chordata; class Amphibia; order Caudata; family Salamandridae; genus Triturus; species Triturus cristatus. The sequence continues at coordinate 429,089,371 of NC_140579.1, read as the reverse complement.
TCACGTTGCCACTTGATTCAAGATAGCCTGGCTGATACGGTTGTGAACCCGAAACCGATCCCAGGGTGCTTGTTTCCAGTGCAGGGAAGACATGGCTTGGCAGTTCGGGCTGAACTGTTCCCATGAGGCACAGTATCAGACTGATTTGCTTATGGCCATGTCTGAACTGGGGTGGCGGAGTGAGCTATGGAATGATGATGGATTAAACCCAGATCAGTTGACTGGGGGTGAGGGCTTGCAATGTTCGACACTCCGTCCATCATCCCCTTTGGTTTTGCTTTGTTCGACCTAAGTTGGCAGGGTATGCCCAGACGTGGGTCCCTTGCTCACTTTGCCACTGGATTCAAGATAGCCTGGCTGATGAGGGTTATGAACCTGAAACCGGTCCCAGGATGCTTGTTTCCGGGCCAGGGAAGACATGGCTTGGCAGTTCGGGCTGGACTGTTCCCATGAGGCACAGGGTCAGACTGATTTGCATATGGCCATGTCTGAACTGGGATGGCGGAGTGAGCTAAAGAATGATGATGGATTAAACCCAGATAAGTTGACTGGGGTTAGTGCTTGCAATGTTCACCACTCCGTCCATCATCCCCTTTGGTTTTGCTTTGTTCGCCATAAGAGTTCAGGGTATGCCCAGACGTGGGTCCCTTGCTCACTTTGCTATTGGAGTCAAGATAACCTGGCTGATGAGGGTTATAAACCCGAAACCGGTCCGAGGATGCTTGTTTCCGGTCCATGGAAGACATGGCTTGGCAGTTCGGGCTGGACTGTTCCCATGAGGCACATGGTCAGACGGATTTGCATTTGAGCATGTCTGAACTGGGGTGGCGGAGTGAGCTAAAGAATGATGATGGATTGAACCCAGATCAGTTGACTGGGGGTGAGTGCTTGCCATGTTCAACACTCCGTCCATCATCCCCTTTGGTTTTGCTTTGTTCGACCTAAGTTGTCAGGGTATGCCCAGACGTCGGTCCCTTGCTCACTTTGCCACTGGATTCAAGATAGCCAGGCTGATGAGGGTTATGAACCCGAAACCGGTCCCTAGGTGCTTGTTTCCGCTCCAGGGAAGACATGGCTTGGCAGTTCGGGCTGGTCTGTTCCCATGAGGCACAGGGTCAGACTGATTTGCATATGGCCATGTCTGAACTGGGGTGGTTGAGTGAGTTAAAGAATGATGATGGATTAAACCCAGATCAGTTGACTGGGGTGAGTGCTTGCAATGTTCAACACTCCGTCCATCATCCCCTTTGGTTTTCCTTTGTTTGCCCTAAGTTGGCAGGGTATGCCCAGACGTGGCTCACTTTGCCACTGGATTCAAGATAGCCTGGCTGATGAGGGTTATGAACCCGAAACCGGTCCCAGGATGCTTGTTTCCGGTCCAGGGAAGACATGGCTTGGCAGTTCTTGCTGGACTGTTCCCATGAGGCACAGTGTCAGACTGATTTGCATATGGCCATGTCTGAACTGGGGTGACGGAGTGAGCTAAAGAATGATGATGGATTAAACCCAGATCAGTTGGCTGGGGGTGAGTGCTTGCAATGCTCAAAACTCCGTCCATCACCCCCTTTGGTTTTACTTTGTGCGCCCTAAGTTGGAAAGGTATGCCCAGACATTGGTCCCTTGCTTACTTTGCCACTGGATTCAAGATAGCCTGGCAGATGAGGGTTATGAACCCGAAACCGGTCCCAGGATGTTTGTTCCGGTCCAGGGAAGACACGGCTTGGCAGTTTTGCCTGGACTTGTTCCCATGAGGCACAGGGTCAGACTGATATCCATATGGCCATGTCTGAACTGGGGTGGTGGAGTGAGCTAATGGATGATGATGGATTAAACCCAGATCAGTTGGCTGGGGGTGAGTGCTTGCAATGCTCAACACTCCGTCCATCATCTCCTCTGGTTTTGCTTTGTTCGCACTAAGTTGGCATGGTATGCCCAGACGTTGGTCCCTTGCTCAGTTTGCCACTGGATTCAAGATAGCCTGGCTGATGAGGGTTATGAACCCGAAACCGGTCCCAGGGAGCTTGTTTCCGGTCCAGGGAAGACATGGCTTGGCAGTTCGTGCTGGACTGTTTCCATGAGGCACATGCTCAGACTGATTTGCATATGGCAATGTCTGTACTGGGATGGCGGAGTGAGCTAAAGAATGATGATGGATTGAACCCAGATCAGTTGACTGGGGGTGAGTGCTTGCAATGTTCAACAGTCCATCCATCATTCCCTGTGGTTTTGCTTTCTTCGCCCTAAGTTGGAAGGGTATGCCCAGATGTGGGTCCCTTGCTCACTTTGCCACTGGATTCAAGATAGCCAGGCATATGAGGGTTATGAACCCAAAATCGGTCCCTGGGTGCTTGTTTCCGCTCCAGGGAAGACATGGCTTGGCTGTTCGGGCTGGTCTGTTCCCATGAGGCACAGGGTCAGACTGATTTGCATATGGCCATGTCTGAACTGGGGTGGCGGAGTGAGTTAAAGAATGATGATGGATTAAACACAGATCAGTTCACTGGGGGTGAGTGCTTGCAATGTTCAACACTCCATCTATCATCCCCTTTGGTTTTTCTTTGTTCGCCCTAAGTTGGCAGGGTATGCCCAGACGTGGGTCCCTTGCTCACTTTGCCACTGGATTCAAGATAGCCTGGCTGATGAGGGTTATGAACCCAAAACCGGTCCCAGGGTGCTTGTTTCCGGTCCAGGGAAGACATGGCTTGGCAGTTCGTGCTGGACTGTTCCCATGAGGCACAGGGTCAGACTGATTTGCATATGGCCATGTCTGAACTGGGGTGGCAGAGTGAGCTAAAGAATCATGATGGATTAAACCCAGATCAGTTGACTGGGGGTGAGTGCTTGCAATGTTCAAAACTCCGTCCATCACCCCCTTTGGGTTTCCTTTGTTCGCTGTAAGTTGGAAGGGTATGCCCAGACGTGGGTCCTTTGCTCACTTTTCCACTGGATTCAAGATAGCCTGCCTGATGAGGGTTATGAACCCGAAACCGGTCCCAGGATGCTTGTTTCTGGTCCAGGGAAGATACGGCTTGGCAGTTCGGGCTGGACTGTTCACATGAGGCACTGGGTCAGACTGATTTGAATATGGCCATGTCTGACCTGGGGTGGCGGAGTGAGCTAAAGAATGATGATGGATTGAACCAACATTCAGTTGACTGGGGTGAGTGCTTGCAATGTTCAACACTCCGTCCATCATCCCCTTTGGTTTTCCTTTGTTTGCCCTAAGTTGGCAGGGTATGCCCAAACGTGGCTCCCTTGCTCACTTTGCCACTGGATTCAAGATAGCCTGGCTGATGAGGGTTATGAACCCGAAACCGGTCCCAGGATGCTTGTTTCCGGTCCAGGGAAGACATGGCTTTGCAGTTCTGGCTGGACTGTTCCCATGAGGCACAGTTTCAGACTGATTTGCATGTGGCCATGTCTGAACTGGGTTGGCTTAGTGAGCTAAAGAATGATGATGGATTAAGCCCAGATCTGTTAACTGGGGGTGAGTGCTTGTAATGTTCAACACTCCGTCCATCATCCCCTTTGGTTTTTCTTTGTTTGTCCTAAGTTGGCATGGTATGCCTAGACGTTGGTCCCTTGCTCAGTTTGCCACTGGATTCCTGATAGCCTGGCTGATGAGGGTTATGAATCCGAAACCGGTCCCAGGATGCTTGTTTCTTGTCCAGGGAAGACACGGCTTGGCAGTTCAGGCTGGACTGTTCCCATGAGGCACAGGGTCAGACTGATTTGCATATGGACATGTCTGAACTTGGGTGGCAGAGTGAGCTAAAGATTGATGATGGATTAAACCCAGATCAGTTGACTGGCGGTGAGTGCTTGCAATGTTCAACACTCCGTCCATCATCCCCTTTGCTTTCACTTTGTTCACCCTAAGTTGGCAGGGTATGCCCAGACATGGGTCCCTTGCTCACTTTGCCACTGGATTCAAGATAGCCTGGCTGATGAATGTTAAGAACCTGAAACAGGTCCCAGGGTGCTTGTTTCCGTTCCAGGGAAGACATGGCTTGGCAGTTTGGGCTGGACTGTTCCCATGAGGCACAGGGTCAGACTGATTTGCATATGGCTATGTCTGAACTGGGGTGGCGGAGTGAGCTAAAGAATGATGATGGATTAAACCCAGATGAGTTGACTGGGGTGAGGGCTTGCAATGTTCAAAACTCCGTCCATCATCCCATTTGGTTTTGCTTTGTTTGCCCGAAGTTGGCAGGGTATGCCCAGACGTGGGTCCCTTGCTCACTTTGCCACTGGAATCAAGATAGCCTGGCTGATGAGGGTTATGAACCCGAAACCAGTCCCAGGATGCTTGTTTCCGGTCTAGGGAAGACATGTCTTGGCAGTTCGGGCTGGACTGTTCCCATGATGCACAGGGTCTGACTGATTTGCATATGGCCATGTCTGACCTGGGGTGGCGGAGTGAGCTAAAGAAGGATGATGGATTAAACCCAGATCAGTTGAGTGGGGGTGAGTGCTTGCAATGTTCAACACTCCATCCATCATCCCCTTTGGTTTTGCTTTGTTCGCCCTAAGTTGGCAGGGTATGCCCAGACGTGGGTCCCTTGCTGACTTTGCCACTGGATTCAAGATAGCCTTGGTTATAAAGGTTATGAACCCGAAACCAGTCCCAGAATGCTTGTTTCCGGTCCAGGGAAGACATGGCTTGGCAGCTCGTGCTGGACTTTTCCCATGAGGCACAGGGCAGACTGATTTGCATATGGCCATGTCTGAACTGGGGTGGTGCAGTGAGCTAAAGAATGATGATGGATTAAACCCAGATGAGTTGACTGGGGGTGAGTACTTGCAATGTTCAAAACTCCATCCATCATCCCCTTTGGTTTTGCTTTGTTCGCCCTAAGATGGCAGGGTATACCCAGACGTGGGTCCCTTGCTCACGTTGCCACTTGATTCAAGATAGCCTGGCTGATACGGTTGTGAACCCGAAACCGATCCCAGGGTGCTTGTTTCCAGTGCAGGGAAGACATGGCTTGGCAATTCGGGCTGAACTGTTCCCATGAGGCACAGTATCAGACTGATTTGCATATGGCCATGTCTGAACTGGGGTGGCGGAGTGAGCTATGGAATGATGATGGATTAAACCCAGATCAGTTGACTGGGGGTGAGGGCTTGCAATGTTCGACACTCCGTCCATCATCCCCTTTGGTTTTGCTTTGTTCGACCTAAGTTGGCAGGGTATGCCCAGACGTGGGTCCCTTGCTCACTTTGCCACTGGATTCAAGATAGCCTGGCTGATGAGGGTTATGAACCTGAAACCGGTCCCAGGATGCTTGTTTCCGGGCCAGGGAAGACATGGCTTGGCAGTTCGGGCTGGACTGTTCCCATGAGGCACAGGGTCAGACTGATTTGCATATGGCCATGTCTGAACTGGGATGGCGGAGTGAGCTAAAGAATGATGATGGATTAAACCCAGATAAGTTGACTGGGGTTAGTGCTTGCAATGTTCACCACTCCGTCCATCATCCCCTTTGGTTTTGCTTTGTTCGCCATAAGAGTTCAGGGTATGCCCAGACGTGGGTCCCTTGCTCACTTTGCTATTGGAGTCAAGATAACCTGGCTGATGAGGGTTATAAACCCGAAACCGGTCCGAGGATGCTTGTTTCCGGTCCATGGAAGACATGGCTTGGCAGTTCGGGCTGGACTGTTCCCATGAGGCACATGGTCAGACGGATTTGCATTTGAGCATGTCTGAACTGGGGTGGCGGAGTGAGCTAAAGAATGATGATGGATTGAACCCAGATCAGTTGACTGGGGGTGAGTGCTTGCCATGTTCAACACTCCGTCCATCATCCCCTTTGGTTTTGCTTTGTTCGACCTAAGTTGTCAGGGTATGCCCAGACGTCGGTCCCTTGCTCACTTTGCCACTGGATTCAAGATAGCCAGGCTGATGAGGGTTATGAACCCAAAACCGGTCCCTAGGTGCTTGTTTCCGCTCCAGGGAAGACATGGCTTGGCAGTTCGGGCTGGTCTGTTCCCATGAGGCACAGGGTCAGACTGATTTGCATATGGCCATGTCTGAACTGGGGTGGTTGAGTGAGTTAAAGAATGATGATGGATTAAACCCAGATCAGTTGACTGGGGTGAGTGCTTGCAATGTTCAACACTCCGTCCATCATCCCCTTTGGTTTTCCTTTGTTTGCCCTAAGTTGGCAGGGTATGCCCAGACGTGGCTCACTTTGCCACTGGATTCAAGATAGCCTGGCTGATGAGGGTTATGAACCCAAAACCGGTCCCAGGGTGCTTGTTTCCGGTCCAGGGAAGACATGGCTTGGCAGTTCGTGCTGGACTGTTCCCATGAGGCACAGGGTCAGACTGATTTGCATATGGCCATGTCTGAACTGGGGTGGCAGAGTGAGCTAAAGAATCATGATGGATTAAACCCAGATCAGTTGACTGGGGGTGAGTGCTTGCAATGTTCAAAACTCCGTCCATCACCCCCTTTGGGTTTCCTTTGTTCGCTGTAAGTTGGAAGGGTATGCCCAGACGTGGGTCCTTTGCTCACTTTTCCACTGGATTCAAGATAGCCTGCCTGATGAGGGTTATGAACCCGAAACCGGTCCCAGGATGCTTGTTTCTGGTCTAGGGAAGATACGGCTTGGCAGTTCGAGCTGGACTGTTCACATGAGGCACTGGGTCAGACTGATTTGAATATGGCCATGTCTGACCTGGGGTGGCGGAGTGAGCTAAAGAATGATGATGGATTGAACCAACATTCAGTTGACTGGGGTGAGTGCTTGCAATGTTCAACATTCCGTCCATCATCCCCTTTGGTTTTCCTTTGTTTGCCCTAAGTTGGCAGGGTATGCCCAAACGTGACTCCCTTGCTCACTTTGCCACTGGATTCAAGATAGCCTGGCTGATGAGGGTTATGAACCCGAAACCGGTCCCAGGATGCTTGTTTCCGGTCCAGGGAAGACATGGCTTTGCAGTTCTGGCTGGACTGTTCCCATGAGGCACAGTTTCAGACTGATTTGCATGTGGCCATGTCTGAACTGGGTTGGCTTAGTGAGCTAAAGAATGATGATGGATTAAGCCCAGATCAGTTAACTGGGGGTGAGTGCTTGTAATGTTCAACACTCCGTCCATCATCCCCTTTGGTTTTCCTTTGTTTGCCCTAAGTTGGCATGGTATGCCTAGACGTTGGTCCCTTGCTCAGTTTGCCACTGGATTCCTGATAGCCTGGCTGATGAGGGTTATGAATCCGAAACCGGTCCCAGGATGCTTGTTTCTTGTCCAGGGAAGACACGGCTTGGCAGTTCAGGCTGGACTGTTCCCATGAGGCACAGGGTCAGACTGATTTGCATATGGACATGTCTGAACTTGGGTGGCAGAGTGAGCTAAAGATTGATGATGGATTAAACCCAGATCAGTTGACTGGCGGTGAGTGCTTGCAATGTTCAACACTCCGTCCATCATCCCCTTTGCTTTCACTTTGTTCACCCTAAGTTGGCAGGGTATGCCCAGACGTGGGTCCCTTGCTCACTTTGCCACTGGAATCAAGATAGCCTGGCTGATGAGGGTTATGAACCCAAAACCGGTCCCAGGGAGTTTGTTTCCGGTCCAGGGAAGACATGGCTTGGCAGTTCGGGCTGGGCTGTTCCCATGAGGCACATGGTCAGACTGATTTGCATATGGCAATGTCTGTACTGGGATGGCGGAGTGAGCTAAAGAATGATGATGGATTGAACCCAGATCAGTTGACTGGGGGTGAGTATTTGCAATGTTCAACACTCCATCCATCATTCCCTGTGGTTTTGCTTTCTTCGCCCTAAGTTGGAAGGGTATGCCCAGATGTGGGTCCCTTGCTCACTTTGCCACTGGATTCAAGATAGCCAGGCTGATGAGGGTTATGAACCCGAAATCGGTCCCTGGGTGCTTGTTTCCGCTCCAGGGAAGACATGGCTTGGCTGTTCGGGCTGGTCTGTTTCCATGAGGCACAGGGTCAGATTGATTTGCAGATGGCCATGTCTGAACTGGGGTGGCGGAGAGAGTTAAAGAATGATGATGGATTAAACCCAGATCAGTTGACTGGGGGTGAGTGCTTGCAATGTTCAACACTCCATCTATCATCCCCTTTGGTTTTCCTTTGTTCGCCCTAAGTTGGCAGGGTATGCCCAGACATGGGTCCCTCGCTCACTTTTCCACTGGATTCAAGAGAGCCTGGCTGATGAGGGTTATGAACCCAAAACCGGTCCCAGGGTGCTTGTTTCTGGTCCAGGGAAGACATGGCTTGGCAGTTCGTGCTGGACTGTTCCCATGAGGCACAGGGTCAGACTGATTTGCATATGGCCATGTCTGAACTGGGGTGGCAGAGTGAGCTAAAGAATCATGATGGATTAAACCCAGATCAGTTGACTAGGGGTGAGTGCTTGCAATGTTCAAAACTCCGTCCATCACCCCCTTTGGGTTTCCTTTGTTCGCTGTAAGTTGGAAGGGTATGCCCAGACGTGGGTCCTTTGCTCACTTTTCCACTGGATTCAAGATAGCCTGCCTGATGAGGGTTATGAACCCGAAACTGGTCCCAGGATGCTTGTTTCTGGTCCAGGGAAGATACGGCTTGGCAGTTCGGGCTGGACTGTTCACATGAGGCACTGGGTCAGACTGATTTGAAAATGGCCATGTCTGACCTGGGGTGGCGGAGTGAGCTAAAGAATGATGATGGATTGAACCAACATTCAGTTGACTGGGGTGAGTGCTTGCAATGTTCAACACTCCGTCCATCATCCCCTTTGGTTTTCCTTTGTTTGCCCTAAGTTGGCAGGGTATGCCCAAACGTGGCTCCCTTGCTCACTTTTCCACTGGATTCAAGATAGCCTGGCTGATGAGGGTTATGAACCCGAAACCGGTCCCAGGATGCTTGTTTCCGGTCCAGGGAAGACATGGCTTTGCAGTTCTGGCTGGACTGTTCCCATGAGGCACAGTTTCAGACTGATTTGCATATGGCCATGTCTGAACTGGGGTGGCGTAGTGAGCTAAAGAATGATGATGGATTAAACCCAGATCAGTTAACTGGGGGTGAGTGCTTGTAATGTTCAAAACTCCGTCCATCATCCCCTTTGGTTTTGCTTTATTCCCCCTAAGTTGGCAGGGTATGCCCAGACGTGGGTCCTTTGCTCACTTTTCCACTGGATTCAAGATAGCCTGCCTGATGAGGGTTATGAACCCGAAACCGGTCCCAGGATGCTTGTTTCTGGTCCAGGGAAGATACGGCTTGGCAGTTCGGGCTGGACTGTTCACATGAGGCACTGGGTCAGACTGATTTGAATATGGCCATGTCTGACCTGGGGTGGCGGAGTGAGCTAAAGAATGATGATGGATTGAACCAACATTCAGTTGACTGGGGTGAGTGCTTGCAATGTTCAACACTCCGTCCATCATCCCCTTTGGTTTTCCTTTGTTTGCCCTAAGTTGGCAGGGTATGCCCAAACGTGGCTCCCTTGCTCACTTTGCCACTGGATTCAAGATAGCCCGGCTGATGAGGGTTATGAACCCGAAACCGGTCCCAGGATGCTTGTTTCCGGTCCAGGGAAGACATGGCTTTGCAGTTCTGGCTGGACTGTTCCCATGAGGCACAGTTTCAGACTGATTTGCATGTGGCCATGTCTGAACTGGGTTGGCTTAGTGAGCTAAAGAATGATGATGGATTAAGCCCAGATCAGTTAACTGGGGGTTAGTGCTTGTAATGTTCAACACTCCGTCCATCATCCCCTTTGGTTTTCCTTTGTTTGCCCTAAGTTGGCATGGTATGCCTAGACGTTGGTCCCTTGCTCAGTTTGCCACTGGATTCATGATAGCCTGGCTGATGAGGGTTATGAATCCGAAACCGGTCCCAGGATGCTTGTTTCTTGTCCAGGGAAGACACGGCTTGGCAGTTCAGGCTGGACTGTTCCCATGAGGCACAGGGTCAGACTGATTTGCATATGGACATGTCTGAACTAGGGTGGCAGAGTGAGCTAAAGATTGATGATGGATTAAACCCAGATCAGTTGACTGGCGGTGAGTGCTTGCAATGTTCAACACTCCGTCCATCATCCCCTTTGCTTTCCCTTTGTTCACCCTAAGTTGGCAGGGTATGCCCAGACGTGGGTCCCTTGCTCACTTTGCCACTGGAATCAAGATAGCCTGGCTGATGAGGGTTATGAACCCAAAACCGGTCCCAGGGAGCTTGTTTCCGGTCCAGGGAAGACATGGCTTGGCAGTTCGGGCTGGGCTGTTCCCATGAGGCACATGGCCAGACTGATTTGCATATGGCAATGTCTGTACTGGGATGGCGGAGTGAGCTAAAGAATGATGATGGATTGAACCCAGATCAGTTGACTGGGGATGAGTGCCTGTAATGTCCAACACTCCGTCCATCATCCCCTTTGGTTTTGCTTTATTCCCCCTAAGTTGGCAGGGTATGCCCAGACGTGGGTCCCTTGCTCACTTTGCCACTGGATTCAAGATAGCCTGGCTGATGAGGGTTATGAACCTGAAACCAGTCCCAGGATGCTTGTTTCCGGTCCAGGGAAGACATGGCTTGGCAGTTCGGGCTGGACTGTTCCCATGAGGCACAGAGTCAGATTGATTTGCATATGGCTATGTCTGAACTGGGGTGGCAGAGTGAGCTAAAGAATGATGATCGATTGAACACAGATCAGTTGACTGGGGGTGAGTGCTTGCAAGGTTCAACACTCCGTCCATCATCCCCTTTGGTTTTGCTTTGTTCGACCTAAGTTGGCAGGGTATGCCCAGACATGGGTCCCTTGCTCACTTTGCCACTGGATTCAAGATAGCCTGGCTGATGAGGGTTGAGAACCTGAAACAGGTCCCAGGGTACTTGTTTCCATTCCAGGGAAGACATGGCTTGGCAGTTTGGGCTGGACTGTTCCCATGAGGCACAGGGTCAGACTGATTTGCATATGGCTATGTCTGAACTGGGTGGCGGAGTGAGCTAAAGAATGATGATGGATTAAACCCAGATGAGTTGACTGGGGTGAGGGCTTGCAATGTTCAAAACTCCGTCCATCATCCCCTTTGGTTGTGCTTTGTTCACCCTAAGTTGGCAGGGTATACCCAGACGTGGGTCCCTTGCTGACTTTGCCACTGGATTCAAGATAGCCTTGGTGATAAAGGTTATGAACCCGAAAGCAGTCCCAGGATGCTTGTTTCCAGTCCAGGGAAGACATGGCTTGCCAGCTCGTGCTGGACTGTTCCCATGAGGCACAGGGTCAGACTAATTTGCATATGGCCATGTCTGAACTGGGGTGGCGGAGCGAGCTAAAGAATGATGAGTGATTAAATCCAGATGAGTTGCCTGGGGGTGGGTGCTTGCAATGTTCAAAACTCCATCCATCATCCCCTTTGGCTTTGCTTTGTTCGCCCTAAGTTGGCAGGGTATGCCCAGACTTGGATCCCTTGCTCATTTTGCCACTGGATTCAAGATAGCCTGGCTGATGAGGGTTATGAACTCGAAACCGATCCCAGGGTGCTTGTTTCCGGTCCAGGGAAGACATGGCTTGGCAGTTCGGGCTGGACTGTTCCCATGAGGCACAGTATCAGACCGATTTGCATATGGCCATGTCTGAACTGGGGTGGTGTAGTGAGCTAAAGAATGCTGATGGATTAAACCCAGATCAGTTGACTGGGGGTGAGTGCTTGCAATGTTCAAAACTCCGTCCATCATCCCCTTTGGTTTTGCTTTGTTCGCCCAAAGTTGGCAGGGTATGCCCAGATGTGGGTCCCTTGCTCACGTTTCCACTGGATTCAAGATAGCCTGGCTGATGAGGGTTATGAACCCAAAACTGGTCCCAGGATGCTTGTTTCTGGTCCAGGGAAGATACGGCTTGGCAGTTCGGGCTGGACTGTTCACATGAGGCACTGGGTCAGACTGATTTGAATATGGCCATGTCTGACCTGGGGTGGCCGAGTGAGCTAAAGAATGATGATGGATTGAACCAACATTCAGTTGACTGGGGTGAGTGCTTGCAATGTTCAACACTCCGTCCATCATCCCCTTTGGTTTTCCTTTGTTTGCCCTAAGTTGGCAGGGTATGCCCAAACGTGGCTCCCTTGCTCACTTTGCCACTGGATTCAAGATAGCCTGGCTGATGAGGGTTATGAACCCGAAACCGGTCCCAGGATGCTTGTTTCCGGTCCAGGGAAGACAATGGCTTTGCAGTTCTGGCTGGACTGTTCCCATGAGGCACAGTTTCAGACTGATTTGCATATGGCCATGTCTGAACTGGGGTGGCGTAGTGAGCTAAAGAATGATGATGGATTAAACCCAGATCAGTTAACTGGGGGTGAGTGCTTGTAATGTTCAAAACTCCGTCCATCATCCCCTTTGGTTTTGCTTTATTCCCCCTAAGTTGGTAGGGTATGCCTAGACGTGGGTCCCTTGCTCAGTTTGCCACTGGATTCAAGATAGCCTGGCTGATGAGGGTTATGAACCCTAACCCGGTCCCAGGATGCTTGTTTCTGGTCCAGGGAAGACACGGCTTGGCAGTTCAGGCTGGACTGTTCCCATGAGGCACAGGGTCAGACTGATTTGCATATGGCCATTTCTGAACTAGGGTGGCAGAGTGAGCTAAAGATTGATGATGGATTAAACCCAGATCAGTTGACTGGCGGTGAGTGCTTGCAATGTTCAAAACTCGGTCCATCATCCCCTTTGGTTTTCCTTTGTATGCCCTAAGTTGGCAGGGTATGCCCAGACGTGGGTCCCTTGCTCACGTTTCCACTGGATTCAAGATAGCCTGGCTGATGAGGGTTATGAACCCGAAACTGATCCCAGGGTGCTTGTTTCCAGTCCAGGGAAGACATGGCTTGGCAGTTCGGGCTGGACTGTTCCCATGAGGCACAGTATCAGACCGATTTGCATATGGCCATGTCTGAACTGGGGTGGTGGAGTGAGCTAAAGAATGATGATGGATTGAACCCAGATCAGTTGACTGGGAGTGAGTGCTTGCAATGTCCAACACTCCGTCCATCATCCCCTTTGGTTTTGCTTTATTCCCCCTAAGTTGGCAGGGTATGCCCAGACGTGGGTCCCTTGCTCACTTTGCCACTGGAATCAAGATAGCCTGGCTGTTGATGGTTATGAACCCGAAACCGGTCCCAGGATGCTTGTTTCTGGTCCAGGGAAGACATGGCTTGGCAGTTCGGGCTGGACTGTTCCCATGAGGCACAGAGTTAGATTGATTTGCATATGGCTATGTCTGAACTGGGGTGGCAGAGTGAGCTAAAGAATGATGATGGATTGAACACAGATCAGTTGACTGGGGGTGAGTGCTTGCAAGGTTCAACACTCCGTCCATCATCCCCTTTGGTTTTGCTTTGTTCGACCTAAGTTGGCAGGGTATGCCCAGACATGGGTCCCTTGCTCACTTTGCCACTGGATTCAAGATAGCCTGGCTGATGAATGTTAAGAACCTGAAACAGGTCCCAGGGTGCTTGTTTCCGTTCCAGGGAAGACATGGCTTGGCAGTTTGGGCTGGACTGTTCCCATGAGGCACAGGGTCAGACTGATTTGCATATGGCTATGTCTGAACTGGGGTGGCGGAGTGAGCTAAAGAATGATGATGGATTAAACCCAGATGAGTTGACTGGGGTGAGGGCTTGCAATGTTCAAAACTCCGTCCATCATCCCCTTTGGTTTTGCTTTGTTCGCCCGAAGTTGGCAGGGTATGCCCAGACGTGGGTCCCATGCTCACTTTGCCACTGGAATCAAGATAGCCTGGCTGATGAGGGTTATGAACCCGAAACCAGTTCCAGGATGCTTGTTTCCGGTCTAGGGAAGACATGTCTTGGCAGTTCGGGCTGGACTGTTCCCATGAGGCACAGGGTCTGACTGATTTGCATATGGCTATGTCTGAACTGGGGTGGCAGAGTGAGCTAAAGAATGATGATGGATTGAACCCAGATCAGTTGACTGGGAGTGAGTGCTTGTAATGTCCAACACTCCGTCCATCATCCCCTTTGGTTTTGCTTTATTCCCCCTAAGTTGGCAGGGTATGCCCAGACGTGGGTCCCTTGCTCACTTTGCCACTGGATTCAAGATAGCCTGGCTGATGAGGGTTATGAACCCGAAACCAGTCCCAGGATGCTTGTTTCCGGTCCAGGGAAGACATGGCTTGGCAGTTCGGGCTGGACTGTTCCCATGAGGCACAGAGTCAGATTGATTTGCATATGGCTATGTCTGAACTGGGGTGGCAGAGTGAGCTAAAGAATGATGATCGATTGAACACAGATCAGTTGACTGGGGGTGAGTGCTTGCAAGGTTCAACACTCCGTCCATCATCCCCTTTGGTTTTGCTTTGTTCGACCTAAGTTGGCAGGGTATGCCCAGACATGGGTCCCTTGGTCACTTTGCCACTGGATTCAAGATAGCCTGGCTGATGAGGGTTAAGAACCTGAAACAGGTCCCAGGGTGCTTGTTTCCATTCCAGGGAAGACATGGCTTGGCAGGTTGGGCTGGACTGTTCCCATGAGGCACAGGGTCAGACTGATTTGCATATGGCTATGTCTGAACTGGGTGGCGGAGTGAGCTAAAGAATGATGATGGATTAAACCCAGATGAGTTGACTGGGGTGAGGGCTTGCAATGTTCAAAACTCCGTCCATCATCCCCTTTGGTTGTGCTTTGTTCACCCTAAGTTGGCAGGGTATACCCAGACGTGGGTCCCTTGCTGACTTTGCCACTGGATTCAAGATAGCCTTGGTGATAAAGGTTATGAACCCGAAAGCAGTCCCAGGATGCTTGTTTCCAGTCCAGGGAAGACATGGCTTGGCAGCTCGTGCTGGACTGTTCCCATGAGGCACAGGGTCAGACTAATTTGCATATGGCCATGTCTGAACTGGGGTGGCGGAGCGAGCTAAAGAATGATGAGTGATTAAATCCAGATGAGTTGCCTGGGGGTGAGTGCTTGCAATGTTCAAAACTCCATCCATCATCCCCTTTGGCTTTGCTTTGTTCGCCCTAAGTTGGCAGGGTATGCCCAGACTTGGATCCCTTGCTCATTTTGCCACTGGATTCAAGATAGCCTGGCTGATGAGGGTTATGAACTCGAAACCGATCCCAGGGTGCTTGTTTCCGGTCCAGGGAAGACATGGCTTGGCAGTTCGGGCTGGACTGTTCCCATGAGGCACAGTATCAGACCGATTTGCATATGGCCATGTCTGAACTGGGGTGGTGGCGTGAGCTAAAGAATGCTGATGGATTAAACCCAGATCAGTTGACTGGGGGTGAGTGCTTGCAATGTTCAAAACTCCGTCCATCATCCCCTTTGGTTTTGCTTTGTTCGCCCAAAGTTGGCAGGGTATGCCCAGATGTGGGTCCCTTGCTCACTTTGCCACTGGATTCAAGATAGCTTGGCTGATGAGGGTTTCTGAACCCGAAACCAGTCCCAGGATGCTTGTTTCCGGTCTAGGGAAGACATGTCTTGGCAGTTCGGGCTGGACTGTTCCTATGAGGCACAGTATCACACTGATTTGCATATGGCCATGTCTGAACTGGGGTGGCGGAGTGAGCTAAAGAATGATGATGGATTAAACCCAGATCAGTTGACTGGTAGTGAGTGCTTGCCATGTTCAACACTCCGTCCATCATCCCCTTTGGTTTTGCTTTATTCCACCTAAGTTGGTAGGGTATGCCCAGACATGGGTCCCTTGCTCACTTTGCCACTGGACTTAAGATAGCTTGGCTGATGAGGGTTTCTGAACCCGAAACCAGTCCCAGGATGCTTGTTTCCGGTCTAGGGAAGACATGTCTTGGCAGTTCGGGCTGGACTGTTCCCATGAGGCACAGTATCACACTGATTTGCATATGGCCATGTCTGAACTGGGGTGGCGGAGTGAGCTAAAGAATGATGATGGATTAAACCCAGATCAGTTGACTGGTAGTGAGTGCTTGCCATGTTCAACACTCCGTCCATCATCCCCTTTGGTTTTGCTTTGTTCGACCTAAGTTGGCAGGGTATGCCCAGACATGGGTCCCTTGCTCACTTTGCCACTGGATTCAAGATAGCCTGGCTGATGAATGTTAAGAACCTGAAACAGGTCCCAGGGTGCTTGTTTCCGTTCCAGGGAAGACATGGCTTGGCAGTTTGGGCTGGACTGTTCCCATGAGGCACAGGGTCAGACTGATTTGCATATGGCTATGTCTGAACTGGGGTGGCGGAGTGAGCTAAAGAATGATGATGGATTAAACCCAGATGAGTTGACTGGGGTGAGGGCTTGCAATGTTCAAAACTCCGTCCATCATCCCCTTTGGTTTTGCTTTGTTCGCCCGAAGTTGGCAGGGTATGCCCAGACGTGGGTCCCTTGCTCACTTTGCCACTGGAATCAAGATAGCCTGGCTGATGAGGGTTATGAACCCGAAACCAGTTCCAGGATGCTTGTTTCCGGTCTAGGGAAGACATGTCTTGGCAGTTCGGGCTGGACTGTTCCCATGAGGCACAGGGTCTGACTGATTTGCATATGGCTATGTCTGAACTGGGGTGGCAGAGTGAGCTAAAGAATGATGATGGATTGAACCCAGATCAGTTGACTGGGAGTGAGTGCTTGTAATGTCCAACACTCCGTCCATCATCCCCTTTGGTTTTGCTTTATTCCCCCTAAGTTGGCAGGGTATGCCCAGACGTGGGTCCCTTCCTCACTTTGCCACTGGATTCAAGATAGCTTGGCTGATGAGGGTTTCTGAACCCGAAACCAGTCCCAGGATGCTTGTTTCCATTCCAGGGAAGACATGGCTTGGCAGTTTGGGCTGGACTGTTCCCATGAGGCACAGTATCACACTGATTTGCATATGGCCATGTCTGAACTGGGGTGGCGGAGTGAGCTAAAGAATGATGATGGATTAAACCCAGATCAGTTGACTGGTAGTGAGTGCTTGCCATGTTCAACACTCCGTCCATCATCCCCTTTGGTTTTGCTTTGTTCGACCTAAGTTGGCAGGGTATGCCCAGACATGGGTCCCTTGCTCACTTTGCCACTGGATTCAAGATAGCCTGGCTGATGAATGTTAAGAACCTGAAACAGGTCCCAGGGTGCTTGTTTCCGTTCCAGGGAAGACATGGCTTGGCAGTTTGGGCTGGACTGTTCCCATGAGGCACAGGGTCAGACTGATTTGCATATGGCTATGTCTGAACTGGGGTGGCGGAGTGAGCTAAAGAATGATGATGGATTAAACCCAGATGAGTTGACTGGGGTGAGGGCTTGCAATGTTCAAAACTCCGTCCATCATCCCCTTTGGTTTTGCTTTGTTCGCCCGAAGTTGGCAGGGTATGCCCAGACGTGGGTCCCTTGCTCACTTTGCCACTGGAATCAAGATAGCCTGGCTGATGAGGGTTATGAACCCGAAACCAGTTCCAGGATGCTTGTTTCCGGTCTAGGGAAGACATGTCTTGGCAGTTCGGGCTGGACTGTTCCCATGAGGCACAGGGTCTGACTGATTTGCATATGGCTATGTCTGAACTGGGGTGGCAGAGTGAGCTAAAGAATGATGATGGATTGAACCCAGATCAGTTGACTGGGAGTGAGTGCTTGTAATGTCCAACACTCCGTCCATCATCCCCTTTGGTTTTGCTTTATTCCCCCTAAGTTGGCAGGGTATGCCCAGACGTGGGTCCCTTGCTCACTTTGCCACTGGATTCAAGATAGCCTGGCTGATGAGGGTTAAGAACCTGAAACAGGTCCCAGGGTGCTTGTTTCCATTCCAGGGAAGACATGGCTTGGCAGTTTGGGCTGGACTGTTCCCATGAGGCACAGGGTCAGACTGATTTGCATATGGCTATGTCTGAACTGGGTGGCGGAGTGAGCTAAAGAATGATGATGGATTAAACCCAGATGAGTTGACTGGGGTGAGGGCTTGCAATGTTCAAAACTCCGTCCATCATCCCCTTTGGTTGTGCTTTGTTCACCCTAAGTTGGCAGGGTATACCCAGACGTGGGTCCCTTGCTGACTTTGCCACTGGATTCAAGATAGCCTTGGTGATAAAGGTTATGAACCCGAAAGCAGTCCCAGGATGCTTGTTTCCAGTCCAGGGAAGACATGGCTTGGCAGCTCGTGCTGGACTGTTCCCATGAGGCACAGGGTCAAACTAATTTGCATATGGCCATGTCTGAACTGGGGTGGCGGAGCGAGCTAAAGAATGATGAGTGATTAAATCCAGATGAGTTGCCTGGGGGTGAGTACTTGCAATGTTCAAAACTCCATCCATCATCCCCTTTGGCTTTGCTTTGTTCGCCCTAAGTTGGCAGGGTATGCCCAGACTTGGATCCCTTGCTCATTTTGCCACTGGATTCAAGATAGCCTGGCTGATGAGGGTTATGAACTCGAAACCGATCCCAGGGTGCTTGTTTCCGGTCCAGGGAAGACATGGCTTGGCAGTTCGGGCTGGACTGTTCCCATGAGGCACAGTATCAAACCGATTTGCATATGGCCATGTCTGAACTGGGGTGGTGGAGTGAGCTAAAGAATGCTGATGGATTAAACCCAGATCAGTTGACTGGGGGTGAGTGCTTGCAATGTTCAAAACTCCGTCCATCATCCCCTTTGGTTTTGCTTTGTTCGCCCAAAGTTGGCAGGGTATGCCCAGATGTGGGTCCCTTGCTCACTTTGCCACTGGATTCAAGATAGCTTGGCTGATGAGGGTTTCTGAACCCGAAACCAGTCCCAGGATGCTTGTTTCCGGTCTAGGGAAGACATGTCTTGGCAGTTCGGGCTGGACTGTTCCCATGAGGCACAGTATCACACTGATTTGCATATGGCCATGTCTGAACTGGGGTGGCGGAGTGAGCTAAAGAATGATGATGGATTAAACCCAGATCAGTTGACTGGTAGTGAGTGCTTGCCATGTTCAACACTCCGTCCATCATCCCCTTTGGTTTTGCTTTATTCCACCTAAGTTGGTAGGGTATGCCCAGACATGGGTCCCTTGCTCACTTTGCCACTGGACTCAAGATAGCTTGGCTGATGAGGGTTTCTGAACCCGAAACCAGTCCCAGGATGCTTGTTTCCGGTCTAGGGAAGACATGTCTTGGCAGTTCGGGCTGGACTGTTCCCATGAGGCACAGTATCACACTGATTTGCATATGGCCATGTCTGAACTGGGGTGGCGGAGTGAGCTAAAGAATGATGATGGATTAAACCCAGATCAGTTGACTGGTAGTGAGTGCTTGCCATGTTCAACACTCCTTCCATCATCCCCTTTGGTTTTGCTTTGTTCGACCTAAGTTGGCAGGGTATGCCCAGACATGGGTCCCTTGCTCACTTTGCCACTGGATTCAAGATAGCCTGGCTGATGAATGTTAAGAACCTGAAACAGGTCCCAGGGTGCTTGTTTCCGTTCCAGGGAAGACATGGCTTGGCAGTTTGGGCTGGACTGTTCCCATGAGGCACAGGGTCAGACTGATTTGCATATGGCTATGTCTGAACTGGGGTGGCGGAGTGAGCTAAAGAATGATGATGGATTAAACCCAGATGAGTTGACTGGGGTGAGGGCTTGCAATGTTCAAAACTCCGTCCATCATCCCCTTTGGTTTTGCTTTGTTCGCCCGAAGTTGGCAGGGTATGCCCAGACGTGGGTCCCTTGCTCACTTTGCCACTGGAATCAAGATAGCCTGGCTGATGAGGGTTATGAACCCGAAACCAGTTCCAGGATGCTTGTTTCCGGTCTAGGGAAGACATGTCTTGGCAGTTCGGGCTGGACTGTTCCCATGAGGCACAGTATCACACTGATTTGCATATGGCCATGTCTGAACTGGGGTGGCGGAGTGAGCTAAAGAATGATGATGGATTAAACCCAGATCAGTTGACTGGTAGTGAGTGCTTGCCATGTTCAACACTCCGTCCATCATCCCCTTTGGTTTTGCTTTATTCCACCTAAGTTGGTAGGGTATGCCCAGACATGGGTCCCTTGCTCACTTTGCCACTGGACTCAAGATAGCTTGGCTGATGAGGGTTTCTGAACCCGAAACCAGTCCCAGGATGCTTGTTTCCGGTCTAGGGAAGACATGTCTTGGCAGTTCGGGCTGGACTGTTCCCATGAGGCACAGTATCACACTGATTTGCATATGGCCATGTCTGAACTGGGGTGGCGGAGTGAGCTAAAGAATGATGATGGATTAAACCCAGATCAGTTGACTGGTAGTGAGTGCTTGCCATGTTCAACACTCCTTCCATCATCCCCTTTGGTTTTGCTTTGTTCGACCTAAGTTGGCAGGGTATGCCCAGACATGGGTCCCTTGCTCACTTTGCCACTGGATTCAAGATAGCCTGGCTGATGAATGTTAAGAACCTGAAACAGGTCCCAGGGTGCTTGTTTCCGTTCCAGGGAAGACATGGCTTGGCAGTTTGGGCTGGACTGTTCCCATGAGGCACAGGGTCAGACTGATTTGCATATGGCTATGTCTGAACTGGGGTGGCGGAGTGAGCTAAAGAATGATGATGGATTAAACCCAGATGAGTTGACTAGGGTGAGGGCTTGCAATGTTCAAAACTCCGTCCATCATCCCCTTTGGTTTTGCTTTGTTCGCCCGAAGTTGGCAGGGTATGCCCAGACGTGGGTCCCTTGCTCACTTTGCCACTGGAATCAAGATAGCCTGGCTGATGAGGGTTATGAACCCGAAACCAGTTCCAGGATGCTTGTTTCCGGTCTAGGGAAGACATGTCTTGGCAGTTCGGGCTGGACTGTTCCCATGAGGCACAGGGTCTGACTGATTTGCATATGGCTATGTCTGAACTGGGGTGGCAGAGTGAGCTAAAGAATGATGATGGATTGAACCCAGATCAGTTGACTGGGAGTGAGTGCTTGTAATGTCCAACACTCCGTCCATCATCCCCTTTGGTTTTGCTTTATTCCCCCTAAGTTGGCAGGGTATGCCCAGACGTGGGTCCCTTGCTCACTTTGCCACTGGATTCAAGATAGCCTGGCTGATGAGGGTTATTAACCCGAAACCAGTCCCAGGATGCTTGTTTCCGGTCCAGGGAAGACATGGCTTGGCAGTTCGGGCTGGACTGTTCCCATGAGGCACAGAGTCAGATTGATTTGCATATGGCTATGTCTAAACTGGGGTGGCAGAGTGAGCTAAAGAATGATGATCGATTGAACACAGATCAGTTGACTGGGGGTGAGTGCTTGCAAGGTTCAACACTCCGTCCATCATCCCCTTTGGTTTTGCTTTGTTCGACCTAAGTTGGCAGGGTATGCCCAGACATGGGTCCCTTGCTCACTTTGCCACTGTATTCAAGATAGCCTGGCTGATGAGGGTTAAGAACCTGAAACAGGTCCCAGGGTGCTTGTTTCCATTCCAGGGAAGACATGGCTTGGCAGTTTGGGCTGGACTGTTCCCATGAGGTACAGGGTCAGACTGATTTGCATATGGCTATGTCTGAACTGGGTGGCGGAGTGAGCTAAAGAATGATGATGGATTAAACCCAGATGAGTTGACTGGGGTGAGGGCTTGCAATGTTCAAAACTCCGTCCATCATCCCCTTTGGTTGTGCTTTGTTCACCCTAAGTTGGCAGGGTATACCCAGACGTGGGTCCCTTGCTGACTTTGCCACTGGATTCAAGATAGCCTTGGTGATAAAGGTTATGAACCTGAAAGCAGTCCCAGGATGCTTGTTTCCAGTCCAGGGAAGACATGGCTTGGCAGCTCGTGCTGGACTGTTCCCATGAGGCACAGGGTCAGACTAATTTGCATATGGCCATGTCTGAACTGGGGTGGCGGAGTGAGCTAAAGAATGATGAGTGATTAAATCCAGATGAGTTGCCTGGGGGTGAGTGCTTGCAATGTTCAAAACTCCATCCATCATCCCCTTTGGCTTTGCTTTGTTCGCCCTAAGTTGGCAGGGTATGCCCAGACTTGGATCCCTTGCTCATTTTGCCACTGGATTCAAGATAGCCTGGCTGATGAGGGTTATGAACTCGAAACCGATCCCAGGGTGCTTGTTTCCGGTCCAGGGAAGACATGGCTTGGCAGTTCGGGCTGGACTGTTCCCATGAGGCACAGTATCAGACCGATTTGCATATGGCCATGTCTGAACTGGGGTGGTGGAGTGAGCTAAAGAATGCTGATGGATTAAACCCAGATCAGTTGACTGGGGGTGAGTGCTTGCAATGTTCAAAACTCCGTCCATCATCCCCTTTGGTTTTGCTTTGTTCGCCCAAAGTTGGCAGGGTATGCCCAGATGTGGGTCCCTTGCTCACTTTGCCACTGGATTCAAGATAGCTTGGCTGATGAGGGTTTCTGAACCCGAAACCAGTCCCAGGATGCTTGTTTCCGGTCTAGGGAAGACATGTCTTGGCAGTTCGGGCTGGACTGTTCCCATGAGGCACAGTATCACACTGATTTGCATATGGCCATGTCTGAACTGGGTGGCGGAGTGAGCTAAAGAATGATGATGGATTAAACCCAGATCAGTTGACTGTTAGTGAGTGCTTGCCATGTTCAACACTCCGTCCATCATCCCCTTTGGTTTTGCTTTATTCCACCTAAGTTGGTAGGGTATGCCCAGACATGGGTCCCTTGCTCACTTTGCCACTGGACTCATGATAGCCTGGCTGATGAGGGTTATGAACCTGAAACCGGTCCCAGGATGCTTGTTTCCGTTCCAGGGAAGACATGGCTTGGCAGTTTGGGCTGGACTGTTCCCATGAGGCACAGGGTCAGACTGATTTGCATATGGCTATGTCTGAACTGGGGTGGCGGAGTGAGCTAAAGAATGATGATGGATTAAACCCAGATGAGTTGACTGGGGTGAGGGCTTGCAATGTTCAAAACTCCGTCCATCTTCCCCTTTTGTTTTGCTTTGTTCGCCCTAAGTTGGCAGAGGATGCCCAGACATGGGTCCCTTGCTCACTTTGCCACTGGATTGAAGATAGCCTGGCTGATGAGGGTTATGAACCAGAAACGGGTCCCACGGTGCTTGTTTCTGGTCCAGGAAAGACATGGCTTGGCAGTTTGGGCTGGACTGTTCCCATGAGGCACAGGGTCATACTGATTTGCATATGGCCATGTCTGACCTGGGGTGGCGGAGTGAGCTAAAGAAGGATGATGGATTAAACCCAGATCAGTTGAGTGGGGGTGAGTGCTTGCAATGTTCAACACTCCGTCCATCATCCTCTTTGGTATTCCTTTGTTCGCCCTAAGTTGCCAGGGTATGCCCAGACGTGGGTCCCTTGCTCACTTTGCCACTGGATTCAAGATAGCTTGGCTGATGAGGGTTATGAACCTGAAACCGGTCCCAGGATGCTTGTTTCCGGTCCAGGAACAGTTTCAGACTGATTTGCATGTAGCCATGTCTGACCTGGGTTGGCGGAGTGACCTAAAGAATGATGATGGTTTGAATCCAGATCAGTTGACTGGGGGTGAGTGCTTGCAATTTTCAACACTCCGTCCATTATCCCCTTTGGTTGTGCTTTGTTCACCCTAAGTTGGCAGGGTATACCCAGACGTGGGTCCCTTGCTGACTTTGCCACTGGATTCAAGATAGCCTTGGTGATAAAGGTTATGAACCCGAAAGCAGTCCCAGGATGCTTGTTTCCGGTCCAGGGAAGACATGGCTTGGCAGCTCGTGCTGGACTGTTCCCATGAGGCACAGGGTCAGACTAATTTGCATATGGCCATGTCTGAACTGGGGTGGCGGAGCGAGCTAAAGAATGATGATGGATTAAATCCAGATGAGTTGCCTGGGGGTGAGTGCTTGCAATGTTCAAAACTCCATCCATCATCCCCTTCGGCTTTGCTTTGTTCGCCCTAATTTGGCAGTGTATGCCCAGACGTGGATCCCTTGCTCATTTTGCCACTGGATTCAAGATAGCCTGGCTGATGAGGGTTATGAACCCAAAACCAGTCCCAGGATGCTTGTTTCCTATCAAGGGAAGACATGGCTTGGGAGTTCGGGCTGGACTGTTCCCATGAGGCACAGGGTCAGACTGATTTGCATATGGCCATGTCTTAACTGGGGTGGCGGAGTGAGTTAAAGAATGATGATGGATTAAACCCAGATCAGTTGAGTGGGGGTGAGTGCTTGCAATGTTCAACACTCCGTCTATCATCCCCTTTGGTATTCCTTTGTTCGCCCTAAATTGCCAGGGTATGCCCAGACGTGGGTCCCTTGCTCACTTTGCCACTGGATTCAAGATAGCCTGGCTGATGAGGGTTATGAACCCGAAACCGGTCCCAGGATGCTTGTTTCCGGTCCAGGGAAGACATGGCTTGGCAGTTCGGGCTGGACTGTTCCCATGAGGCACAAAGTCAGATTGATTTGCATATGGCTATGTCTGAACTGGGGTGGCAGAGTGAGCTAAAGAATGATGATGGATTGAACACAGATCAGTTGACTGGGGGTGAGTGCTTGCAAGGTTCAACACTCCGTCCATCATCCCCTTTGGTTTTGCTTTGTTCAACCTAAGTTGGCAGGGTATGCCCAGACATGGGTCCCTTGCTCACTTTGCCACTGGATTCAAGATAGCCTGGCTGATGAGGGTTAAGAACCTGAAACAGGTCCCAGGGTGCTTGTTTCCGTTCCAGGGAAGACATGGCTTGTCAGTTTGGGCTGGACTGTTCCCATGAGGCACAGTATCACACTGATTTGCATATGCCCATGTCTGAACTGGGGTGGCGGAGTGAGCTAAAGAATGATGATGGATTAAACCCAGATGAGTTGACTGGGGTGAGGGCTTGCAATGTTCAAAACTCCGTCCATCATCCCCTTTGGTTTTGCTTTGTTCGCCCGAAGTTGGCAGGGTATGCCCAGATGTGGGTCCCTTGCTCACTTTGCCACTGGATTCAAGATAGCCTGGCTGATGAGGGTTATGAATCCGAAACCAGTCCCAGGATGCTTGTTTCCGGTCTAGGGAAGACATGTCTTGGCAGTTCGGGCTGGACTGTTCCCATGAGGCACAGGGTCAGACTGATTTGCATATGGCTATGTCTGAACTGGGGTGGCAGAGTGAGCTAAAGAATGATGATGGATTGAACCCAGATCAGTTGACTGGGGGTGAGTTCTTGCAATGTTCAACACTCCATCCATCATTCCCTGTGGTTTTGCTTTGTTCGCCCTAAGTTGGAAGGGTATGCCCAGATGTGGGTCCCTTGCTCACTTTGCCACTGGATTCAAGATAGCCAGGCTGATGAGGGTTATGAACCCGAAACCGGTCCCTGGGTGCTTGTTTCCGCTCCAGGGAAGACATGGCTTGGCAGTTCGGGCTGGTCTGTTCCCATGAGGCACAGGGTCAGACTGATTTGCATATGGCCATGTCTGAACTGGGGTGGTTGAGTGAGTTAAAGAATGATGATGGATTAAATCCAGATCAGTTGACTGGGGTGAGTGCTTGCAATGTTAAACACTCCGTCCATCATCCCCTTTGGTTTTCCTTTGTTTGCCCTAAGTTGGCAGGGTATGCCCAGACGTGGCTCACTTTGCCACTGGATAGCCTGGCTGATGAGGGTTATGAACCCGAAACCGGTCCCAGGATGCTTGTTTCCGGTCCAGGGAAGACATGGCTTGGCAGTTCTTGCTGGACTGTTCCCATGAGGCACAGTGTCAGACTGATTTGCATATGGCCATGTCTGAACTGGGGTGACGGAGTGAGCTAAAGAATGATGATGGATTAAACCCAGATCAGTTGACTGGGGGTGAGTGCTTGCAATGTTCAACACTCCGTCTATCATCCCCTTTGGTTTTCCTTTGTTCGCCCTAAGTTGGCAGGGTGTGCCGAGACGTGGGTCCATTGCTCATTTTGCCACTGGATTCAAGATAGCCTGTCTGATGAGGGTTATGAACCCGAAACCGGTCCCTGGGTGCTTGTTTCCGGTCCAGGGAAGACATGGCTTGGCAGTTCGGGCTGGTCTGTTCCCATGAGGCACAGGGTCAGACTGATTTGCATATGGCCATGTCTGAACTGGGGTGGCGGAGTGAGTTAAAGAATGATGATGGATTAAACCCAGATCAGTTAACTGGGGGTGAGTGCTTGCAATGTTCAAAACTCCGTCCATCACCCCCTTTTGGTTTCCTTTGTTTGCCCTAAGTTGGCAGGGTATGCCCAGACGTGGCTCCCTTGCTCACTTTGCCACTGGATTCAAGATAGCCTGTCTGATGAGGGTTATGAACCCGAAACAGGTCCCAGGGTGCTTGTTTCCGGTGCAGGGAAGACATGGCTTGGCAGTTCGGACTGGACTTGTTCCCATGAGGCACAGGGTCAGACTGATTTGCATAGGGACATGTCTGAACTGGGGTGGCGGAGTGAGCTAATGAATGATGATGGATTAAACCCAGATCAGTTGGCTGGGGGTGAGTGCTTGCAATGCTCAACACTCCGTCCATCATCCCCTTTGGTTTTACTTTGTGCGCCCTAAGTTGGCATGGTATGCCCAGACATTGGTCCCTTGCTTACTTTGCCACTGGATTCAAGATAGCCTGGCAGATGAGGGTTATGAACCCGAAACCGGTCCCAGGATGTTTGTTTCCGGTCCAGGGAAGACACGGCTTGGCAGTTTTGCCTGGACTTGTTCCCATGAGGCACAGGGTCAGACTGATATCCATATGGCCATGTCTGAACTGGGGTGGTGGAGTGAGCTAATGGATGATGATGGATTAAACCCAGATCAGTTGGCTGGGGGTGAGTGCTTGCAATGCTCAACACTCCGTCCATCATCTCCTTTGGTTTTGCTTTGTTCGCCCTAAGTTGGCATGGTATGCCCAGACGTTGGTCCCTTGCTCAGTTTGCCACTGGATTCAAGATAGCCTGGCTGATGAGGGTTATGAACCCGAAACCGGTCCCAGGATGCTTGTTTCCGGTCCAGGGAAGACAAGGCTTTGCAGTTCGGGCTGGACTGTTCCATGAGGCACAGGGTCAGACTGATTTGCATTTGGCCATGTCTGAACTAGGGTGGCGGAGTGAGCTAAAGATTGATGATGGATTAAACCCAGATCAGTTGACTGGGGGTGAGTGCTTGCAATGTTCATCACTCCGTCTATCATCCCCTTTGCTTTCCCTTTGTTCACCCTAAGTTGGCAGGGTATGCCCAGACGTTGGTCCCTTGCTTACTTTGCCACTGGATTCAAGATAGCCTGGCTGATGAGGGTTATGAACCCGAAACCGGTCCCAGGGAGCTTGTTTCCGGTCCAGGGAAAACATGGCTTGGCAGTTCGTGCTGGACTGTTTCCATGAGGCACATGCTCAGACTGATTTGCATATGGCAATGTCTGTACTGGGATGGCGAAGTGAGCTAAAGAATGATGATGGATTGAACCCAGATCAGTTGACTGCTTGCAATGTTCAACAGTCCATCCATCATTCCCTGTGGTTTTGCTTTCTTCGCCCTAAGTTGTAAGGGTATGCCCAGATGTGGGTCCCTTGCTCACTTTGCCACTGGATTCAAGATAGCCAGGCATATGAGGGTTCTGAACCCGAAATCGGTCCCTGGGTGCTTGTTTCCGCTCCAGGGAAGACATGGCTTGGCTGTTCGGGCTGGTCTGTTCCCATGAGGCACAGGGTCAGACTGATTTGCATATGGCCATGTCTGAACTGGGGTGGCGGAGTGAGTTAAAGAATGATGATAGATTAAACACAGATCAGTTCACTGGGGGTGAGTGCTTGCAATGTTCAACACTCCATCTATCATCCCCATTGGTTTTCCTTTGT
Organism: Triturus cristatus; assembly: GCF_964204655.1. Lineage (NCBI taxonomy): Eukaryota > Metazoa > Chordata > Amphibia > Caudata > Salamandridae > Triturus > Triturus cristatus. Next base: position 429,061,719 of record NC_140579.1, on the reverse strand, counting down.
TCGCCCTAAGTTGGCAGGGTATGCCCAGACGTGGGTCCCATGCTCACTTTGCTACTGGATTCAAGATAGCCTGGCTGATGAGGGTTATGAACCCAAAACCGGTCCCAGGGTGCTTGTTTCCGGTCCAGGGAAGACATGGCTTGGCAGTTCGTGCTGGACTGTTCCCATGAGGCACAGGGTCAGACTGATTTGCATATGGCCATGTCTGAACTGGGGTGGCAGAGTGAGCTAAAGAATCATGATGGATTAAACCCAGATCAGTTGACTGGGGGTGAGTGCTTGCAATGTTCGAAACTCCGTCCATCACCCCCTTTGGGTTTCCTTTGTTCGCTGTAAGTTGGAAGGGTATGCCCAGACGTGGGTCCTTTGCTCACTTTTCCACTGGATTCAAGATAGCCTGGCAGATGATGGTTATGAACCCGAAACCGGTCCCAGGATGTTTGTTTCCGGTCCAAGGAAGACACGGCTTGGCAGTTTTGCCTGGACTTGTTCCCATGAGGCACATGGTCAGACTGATATCCATATGGCCATGTCTGAACTGGGGTGGTGGAGTGAGCTAAAGAATGATGATGGATTGAACCAACATTCAGTTGACTGGGGTGAGTGCTTGCAATGTTCAACACTCCGTCCATCATCCCCTTTGGTTTTCCTTTGTTTGCCCTAAGTTGGCAGGGTATGCCCAAACGTGGCTCCCTTGCTCACTTTGCCACTGGATTCAAGATAGCCTGGCTGATGAGGGTTATGAACCCGAAACCGGTCCCAGGATGCTTGTTTCCGGTCCAGGGAAGACATGGCTTTGCAGTTCTGGCTGGACTGTTCCCATGAGGCACAGTTTCAGACTGATTTGCATGTGGCCATGTCTGAACTGGGTTGGCTTAGTGAGCTAAAGAATGATGATGGATTAAGCCCAGATCAGTTAACTGGGGGTGAGTGCTTGTAATGTTCAACACTCCGTCCATCATCCCCTTTGGTTTTCCTTTGTTTGCCCTAAGTTGGCATGGTATGCCTAGACGTTGGTCCCTTGCTCAGTTTGCCACTGGATTCAAGATAGCCTGGCTGATGAGGGTTATGAATCCGAAACCGGTCCCAGGATGCTTGTTTCTTGTCCAGGGAAGACACGGCTTGGCAGTTCAGGCTGGACTGTTCCCATGAGGCACAGGGTCAGACTGATTTGCATATGGACATGTCTGAACTAGGGTGGCAGAGTGAGCTAAAGATTGATGATGGATTAAACCCAGATCAGTTGACTGGCGGTGAGTGCTTGCAATGTTCAACACTCCGTCCATCATCCCCTTTGCTTTCCCTTTGTTAACCGTAAGTTGGCAGGGTATGCCCAGACGTGGGTCCCTTGCTCACTTTGCCACTGGAATCAAGATAGCCTGGCTGATGAGGGTTATGAACCCAAAACCGGTCCCAGGGAGCTTGTTTCCGGTCCAGGGAAGACATGGCTTGGCAGTTCGGGCTGGGCTGTTCCCATGAGGCACATGGTCAGACTGATTTGCATATGGCAATGTCTGTACTGGGATGGCGGAGTGAGCTAAAGAATGATGATGGATTGAACCCAGATCAGTTGACTGGGGGTGAGTGCTTCCAATGTTCAACACTCCATCCATCATTCCCTGTGGTTTTGCTTTCTTCGCCCTAAGTTGGAAGGGTAGGCCCAGATGTGGGTCCCTTGCTCACTTTGCCACTGGATTCAAGATAGCCAGGCTGATGAGGGTTATGAACCCGAAATCGGTCCCTGGGTGCTTGTTTCCGCTCCAGGGAAGACATGGCTTGGCTGTTCAGGCTGGTCTGTTTCCATGAGGCACAGGGTCAGATTGATTTGCAGATGGCCATGTCTGAACTGGGGTGGCGGAGAGAGTTAAAGAATGATGATGGATTAAACCCAGATCAGTTGACTGGGGGTGAGTGCTCACTCCATCTATCATCCCCTTTGGTTTTCCTTTGTTCGCCCTAAGTTGGCAGGGTATGCCCAGACATGGGTCCCTTGCTCACTTTTCCACTGGATTCAAGATAGCCTGCCTGATGAGGGTTATGAACCCGAAACCGGTCCCAGGATGCTTGTTTCCGGTCCAGGGAAGATACGGCTTGGCAGTTCGGGCTGGACTGTTCACATGAGGCACTGGGTCAGACTGATTTGAATATGGCCATGTCTGACCTGGGGTGGCGGAGTGAGCTAAAGAATGATGATGGATTGAACCAACATTCAGTTGACTGGGGTGAGTGCTTGCAATGTTCAACACTCCGTCTATCATCCCCTTTGGTTTTCCTTTGTTTGCCCTAAGTTGGCAGGGTATGCCCAGACGTGGCTCCCTTGCTCACTTTGCCACTGGATTCAAGATAGCCTGGCTGATGAGGGTTATGAACCCAAAACCGGTCCCATGATGCTTGTTTCTGGTCCAGGGAAGACATGGCTTTGCAGTTCTGGCTGGACTGTTCCCATGAGGCACAGTTTCAGACTGATTTGCATATGGCCATGTCTGAACTGGGGTGGCGTAGTGAGCTAAAGAATGATGATGGATTAAACCCAGATCAGTTAACTGGGGGTGAGTGCTTGTAATGTTCAAAACTCCGTCCATCATCCCCTTTGGTTTTCCTTTGTTCGCCCTAAGTTGGCATGGTATGCCCAGACGTTGGTTCCTTGCTCACTTTGCCACTGGATTCAAGATAGCCAGGCTGATGAGGGTTATGAACCCGAAATCGGTCCCTGGGTGCTTGTTTCCGCTCCAGGGAAGACATGGCTTGGCTGTTCAGGCTGGTCTGTTTCCATGAGGCACAGGGTCAGATTGATTTGCAGATGGCCATGTCTGAACTGGGGTGGCGGAGAGAGTTAAAGAATGATGATGGATTAAACCCAGATCAGTTGACTGGGGGTGAGTGCTCACTCCATCTATCATCCCCTTTGGTTTTCCTTTGTTCGCCCTAAGTTGGCAGGGTATGCCCAGATGTTGGTCCCTTGCTCAGTTTGCCACTGGATTCAAGATAGCCTGGCTGATGAGGGTTATGAACCCGAAACCGGTCCCAGGATGCTTGTTTCTGGTCCAGGGAAGACACGGCTTGGCAGTTCAGGCTGGACTGTTCCCATGAGGCACAGGGTCAGACTGATTTGCATATGGCCATTTCTGAACTAGGGTGGCAGAGTGAGCTAAAGATTGATGATGGATTAAACCCAGATCAGTTGACTGGCGGTGAGTGCTTGCAATGTTCAACACTCCGTCCATCTTCCCCTGTGCTTTCCCTTTGTTCACCCTAAGTTGGCAGGGTATGCCCAGACGTGGGTCCCTTGCTCTCTTTGCCACTGGATTCATGATAGCCTGGCTGATGAGGGTTATGAACCCGAAACCGGTCCCTGGGTGCTTGTTTCCGCTCCACGGAAGACATGGCTTGGCAGTTCGGGCTGGTCTGTTCCCATGAGGCACAGGGTCAGACTGATTTGCATATGGCCATGTCTGAACTGGGGTGGCGGAGTGAGCTAAAGAATGATGATGGATTGAACCCAGATCAGTTGACTGGGGGTGAGTTCTTGCAATGTTCAACACTCCATCCATCATTCCCTGTGGTTTTGCTTTGTTCGCCCTAAGTTGGAAGGGTATGCCCAGATGTGGGTCCCTTGCTCACTTTGCCACTGGATTCAAGATAGCCAGGCTGATGAGGGTTATGAACCCGAAACCGGTCCCTGGGTGCTTGTTTCCGCTCCACGGAAGACATGGCTTGGCAGTTCGGGCTGGTCTGTTCCCATGAGGCACAGGGTCAGACTGATTTGCATATGGCCATGTCTGAACTGGGGTGGCGGAGTGAGTTAAAGAATGATGATGGATTAAACCCAGATCAGTTGACTGGGGGTGAGTGCTTGCAATGTTCAACACTCCGTCTATCATCCCCTTTTAGTTTTCCTTTGTTCGCCCTAAGTTGGCAGGGTATGCCCAGACGTGGGTCCCTTCCTCACTTTGCCACTGGATTCAAGATAGCCTGGCTGATGAGGGTTATGAACCCAAAACCGGTCCCAGGGTGCTTGTTTCCGGTCCAGGGAAGACATGGCTTGGCAGTTCGGGCTGGACTGTTCCCATGAGGCACAGGGTCAGACTGATTTGCATATGGCCATGTCTGAACTGGGGTGGTGGAGTGAGCTAAAGAATGATGATGGATTAAACCCAGATCAGTTGACTGGGGGTGAATACTTGCAATGTTCAACACTCCATCCATCATCCCCTTTGGTTTTCCTATGTTCGCCCTAAGTTGGCAGGGTATGCCCTGACGTGGGTCCCTTGCTCACTTTGCCACTGTCTTCAAGATAGCCTGGCTGATGAGGGTTATGAACCCAAAACTGGTCCCAGGTTGCTTGATTCCTGTCCAGGGAAGACATGGCTTGGGAGTTCGGGGTGCACTGTTCCCATGAGACACAGGGTCAGACTGATTTGCATATAGCCATGTCTGACCTGGGTTGGCGGAGTGACCTAAAAAATGATGATGGTTTGAATCCAGATCAGTTGACTGGGGGTGAGTGCTTGCAATGTTCAACACTCCGTCCATCATCCCCTTTGGTTGTGCTTTGTTCACCCTAAGTTGGCAGGGTATGCCCAGACGTGGGTCCCTTGCGGACTTTGCCACTGGATTCAAGATAGCCTTGGTGATAAAGGTTATGAACCCGAAAGCGGTCCCAGGATGCTTGTTTCCAGTCCAGGGAGGACATGGCTTGGCAGCTCATGCTGGACTGTTCCCATGATGCACAGGGTCAGACTGATTTCCATATGGCCATGTCTGAACTGGGGTGGCGGAGTGAGCTAAAGAATGATGATGGATTAAACCCAGATGAGTTGCCTGGGGGTGAGTGCTTGCAATGTTCAAAACTCTGTCCATCATCCCCATTGGTTTTCCTTTGTACGCCCTAAGTTGGCAGGGTATGCCCAGACGTGGGTCCCTTGCTCACGTTTCCACTGGATTCAAGATAGCCTGGCTGATGAGGGTTATGAACCCGAAACTGATCCCAGGGTGCTTGTTTCCGGTCCAGGGAAGACATGGCTTGGCAGTTTGGGCTGGACTGTTCCCATGAGGCACAGTATCAGACCGATTTGCATATGGCCATGTCTGAACTGGGGTGGTGGAGTGAGCTAAAGAATGATGATGGATTGAACCCAGATCAGTTGACTGGGAGTGAGTGCTTGCAATGTCCAACACTCCGTCCATCATCCCCTTTGGTTTTGCTTTATTCCCCCTAAGTTGGCAGGGTATGCCCAGACGTGGGTCCCTTGCTCACTTTGCCACTGGAATCAAGATAGCCTGGCTGATGATGGTTATGAACCCGAAACCGGTCCCAGGATGCTTGTTTCTGGTCCAGGGAAGACATGGCTTGGCAGTTCGGGCTGGACTGTTCCCATGAGGCACAGAGTCAGATTGATTTGCATATGGCTATGTCTGAACTGGGGTGGCAGAGTGAGCTAAAGAATGATGATGGATTGAACACAGATCAGTTGACTGGGGGTGAGTGCTTGCAAGGTTCAACACTCCGTCCATCATCCCCTTTGGTTTTGCTTTGTTCGACCTAAGTTGGCAGGGTATGCCCAGACATGGGTCCCTTGCTCACTTTGCCACTGGATTCAAGATAGCCTGGCTGATGAATGTTAAGAACCTGAAACAGGTCCCAGGGTGCTTGTTTCCGTTCCAGGGAAGACATGGCTTGGCAGTTTGGGCTGGACTGTTCCCATGAGGCACAGGGTCAGACTGATTTGCATATGGCTATGTCTGAACTGGGGTGGCGGAGTGAGCTAAAGAATGATGATGGATTAAACCCAGATGAGTTGACTGGGGTGAGGGCTTGCAATGTTCAAAACTCCGTCCATCATCCCCTTTGGTTTTCCTTTGTTCGCCCTAAGTTGGCAGGGTTTGCCCAGACGTGGGTCCCTTGCTCACTTTGCCACTGGAATCAAGATAGCCTGGCTGATGAGGGTTATGAACCCGAAACCAGTCCCAGGATGCTTGTTTCCGGTCTAGGGAAGACATGTCTTGGCAGTTCGGGCTGGACTGTTCCTATGAGGCACAGGGTCTGACTGATTTGCATATGGCCATGTCTGACCTGGGGTGGCGGAGTGAGCTAAAGAAGGATGATGGATTAAACCCAGATCAGTTGAGTGGGGGTGAGTGCTTGCAATGTTCAACACTCCATCCATCATCCCCTTTGGTTTTGCTTTGTTCGCCCTAAGTTGGCAGGGTATGCCCAGACGTGGGTCCCTTGCTGACTTTGCCACTGGTTTCAAGATAGCCTTGGTTATAAAGGTTATGAACCCGAAACCAGTCCCAGAATGCTTGTTTCCGGTCCAGGGAAGACATGGCTTGGCGGCTCGTGCTGGACTTTTCCCATGAGGCACAGGGCAGACTGATTTGCATATGGCCATGTCTGAACTGGGGTGGCAGAGTGAGCTAAAGAATGATGATGGATTGAACACAGATCAATTGACTGGGGGTGAGTGCTTGCAAGGTTCAACACTCCGTCCATCATCCCCTTTGGTTTTGCTTTGTTCGACCTAAGTTGGCAGGGTATGCCCAGACATGGGTCCCTTGCTCACTTTGCCACTGGATTCAAGATAGCCTGGCTGATGAATGTTAAGAACCTGAAACAGGTCCCAGGGTGCTTGTTTCCGTTCCAGGGAAGACATGGCTTGGCAGTTTGGGCTGGACTGTTCCCATGAGGCACAGGGTCAGACTGATTTGCATATGGCTATGTCTGAACTGGGGTGGCGGAGTGAGCTAAAGAATGATGATGGATTAAACCCAGATGAGTTGACTGGGGTGAGGGCTTGCAATGTTCAAAACTCCGTCCATCATCCCCTTTGGTTTTCCTTTGTTCGCCCTAAGTTGGCAGGGTTTGCCCAGACGTGGGTCCCTTGCTCACTTTGCCACTGGAATCAAGATAGCCTGGCTGATGAGGGTTATGAACCCGAAACCAGTCCCAGGATGCTTGTTTCCGGTCTAGGGAAGACATGTCTTGGCAGTTCGGGCTGGACTGTTCCTATGAGGCACAGGGTCTGACTGATTTGCATATGGCCATGTCTGACCTGGGGTGGCGGAGTGAGCTAAAGAAGGATGATGGATTAAACCCAGATCAGTTGAGTGGGGGTGAGTGCTTGCAATGTTCAACACTCCATCCATCATCCCCTTTGGTTTTGCTTTGTTCGCCCTAAGTTGGCAGGGTATGCCCAGACGTGGGTCCCTTGCTGACTTTGCCACTGGTTTCAAGATAGCCTTGGTTATAAAGGTTATGAACCCGAAACCAGTCCCAGAATGCTTGTTTCCGGTCCAGGGAAGACATGGCTTGGCGGCTCGTGCTGGACTTTTCCCATGAGGCACAGGGCAGACTGATTTGCATATGGCCATGTCTGAACTGGGGTGGTGCAGTGAGCTAAAGAATGATGATGGATTAAACCCAGATGAGTTGACTGGGGGTGAGTGCTTGCAATGTTCAAAACTCCATCCATCATCCCCTTTGGTTTTGCTTTGTTCCCCCTAAGATGGCAGGGTATACCCAGACGTGGGTCCCTTGCTCACGTTGCCACTTGATTCAAGATAGCCTGGCTGATACGGTTGTGAACCCGAAACCGATCCCAGGGTGCTTGTTTCCGGTGCAGGGAAGACATGGCTTGGCAGTTCGGGCTGAACTGTTCCCATGAGGCACAGTATCAGACTGATTTGCATATGGCCATGTCTGAACTGGGGTGGCGGAGTGAGCTAAAGAATGATGATGGATTAAACCCAGATCAGTTGACTGGGGGTGAGGGCTTGCAATGTTCGACACTCCGTCCATCATCCCCTTTGGTTTTGCTTTGTTTGACCTAAGTTGGCAGGGTATGCCCAGACGTGGGTCCCTTGCTCACTTTGCCACTGGATTCAAGATAGCCTGGCTGATGAGGGTTATGAACCTGAAACCGGTCCCAGGATGCTTGTTTCCGGGCCAGGGAAGACATGGCTTGGCAGTTCGGGCTGGACTGTTCCCATGAGGCACAGGGTCAGACTGATTTGCATATGGCCATGTCTGAACTGGGATGGCGGAGTGAGCTAAAGAATGATGATGGATTAAACCCAGATAAGTTGACTGGGGTTAGTGCTTGCAATGTTCACCACTCTGTCCATCATCCCCTTTGGTTTTGCTTTGTTCGCCATAATAGTGCAGGGTATGCCCAGACGTGGGTCCCTTGCTCACTTTGCGATTGGAGTCAAGATAACCTGGCTGATGAGGGTTATAAACCCGAAACCGGTCCGAGGATGCTTGTTTCCGGTCCATGGAAGACATGGCTTGGCAGTTCGGGCTGGACTGTTCCCATGAGGCACATGGTCAGACTGATTTGCATTTGAGCATGTCTGAACTGGGGTGGCGGAGTGAGCTAAAGAATGATGATGGATTGAACCCAGATCAGTTGACTGGGGGTGAGTGCTTGCAATGTTCAACACTCCGTCCATCATCCCCTTTGGTTTTGCTTTGTTCGACCTAAGTTGGCAGGGTATGCCCAGACGTCGGTCCCTTGCTCACTTTGCCACTGGATTCAAGATAGCCAGGCTGATGAGGGTTATGAACCCGAAACCGGTCCCTTGGTTCTTGTTTCCGCTCCAGGGAAGACATGGCTTGGCAGTTCGGGCTGGTCTGTTCCCATGAGGCACAGGGTCAGACTGATTTGCATATGGCCATGTCTGAACTGGGGTGGTTGAGTGAGTTAAAGAATGATGATGGATTAAACCCAGATCAGTTGACTGGGGTGAGTGCTTGCAATGTTCAACACTCCGTCCATCATCCCCTTTGGTTTTCCTTTGTTTGCCCTAAGTTGGCAGGGTATGCCCAGACGTGGCTCACTTTGCCACTGGATTCAAGATAGCCTGGCTGATGAGGGTTATGAACCCGAAACCGGTCCCAGGATGCTTGTTTCCGGTCCAGGGAAGACATGGCTTGGCAGTTCTTGCTGGACTGTTCCCATGAGGCACAGTGTCAGACTGATTTGCATATGGCCATGTCTGAACTGGGGTGACGGAGTGAGCTAAAGAATGATGATGGATTAAACCCAGATCAGTTGACTGGGGGTGAGTGCTTGCAATGTTCAACACTCCGTCTATCATCCCCTTTGGTTTTCCTTTGTTCGCCCTAAGCTGGCAGGGTATGCCAAGACGTGGGTCCATTGCTCATTTTGCCACTGGATTCAAGATAGCCTGTCTGATGAGGGTTATGAACCCGAAACCGGTCCCTGGGTGCTTGTTTCCGCTCCACGGAAGACATGGCTTGGCAGTTCGGGCTGGTCTGTTCCCATGAGGCACAGGGTCAGACTGATTTGCATATGGCCATGTCTGAACTGGGGTGGCGGAGTGAGTTAAAGAATGATGATGGATTAAACCCAGATCAGTTGACTGGGGGTGAGTGCTTGCAATGTTCAAAACTCCGTCCATCACCCCCTTTTGGTTTCCTTTGTTTGCCCTAAGTTGGCAGGGTATGCCCAGACGTGGCTCCCTTGCTCACTTTGCCACTGGATTCAAGATAGCCTGTCTGATGAGGGTTATGAACCCGAAACCGGTCCCAGGGTGCTTGTTTCCGGTGCAGGGAAGAAATGGCTTGGCAGTTCGGACTGGACTTGTTCCCATGAGGCACAGGGTCAGACTGATTTGCATAGGGACATGTCTGAACTGGGGTGGCGGAGTGAGCTAATGAATCATGATGGATTAAACCCAGATCAGTTGGCTGGGGGTGAGTGCTTGCAATGCTCAAAACTCCGTCCATCACCCCCTTTGGTTTTACTTTGTGCGCCCTAAGTTGGAAAGGTATGCCCAGACATTGGTCCCTTGCTTACTTTGCCACTGGATTCACGATAGCCTGGCAGATGAGGGTTATGAACCCGAACCCGGTCCCAGGATGTTTGTTCCGGTCCAGGGAAGACACGGCTTGGCAGTTTTGCCTGGACTTGTTCCCATGAGGCACAGGGTCAGACTGATATCCATATGGCCATGTCTGAACTGGGGTGGTGGAGTGAGCTAATGGATGATGATGGATTAAACCCAGATCAGTTGGCTGGGGGTGAGTGCTTGCAATGCTCAACACTCCGTCCATCATCTCCTCTGGTTTTGCTTTGTTCGCACTAAGTTGGCATGGTATGCCCAGACGTTGGTCCCTTGCTCAGTTTGCCACTGGATTCAAGATAGCCTGGCTGATGAGGGTTATGAACCCGAAACCGGTCCCAGGATGCTTGTTTCCGGTCCAGGGAAGACAAGGCTTGGCAGTTCGGGCTGGACTGTTCCATGAGGCACAGGGTCAGACTGATTTGCATATGGCCATGTCTGAACTAGGGTGGCGGAGTGAGCTAAAGATTGATGATGGATTAAACCCAGATCAGTTGACTGGGGGTGAGTGCTTGCAATGTTCATCACTCCGTCTATCATCCCCTTTGCTTTCCCTTTGTTCACCCTAAGTTGGCAGGGTATGCCCAGACGTGGGTCCCTTGCTTACTTTGCCACTGGATTCAAGATAGCCTGGCTGATGAGGGTTATGAACCCGAAACCGGTCCCAGGGAGCTTGTTTCCGGTCCAGGGAAGACATGGCTTGGCAGTTCGTGCTGGACTGTTTCCATGAGGCACATGCTCAGACTGATTTGCATATGGCAATGTCTGTACTGGGATGGCGGAGTGAGCTAAAGAATGATGATGGATTGAATCCAGATCAGTTGACTGGGGGTGAGTGCTTGCAATGTTCAACAGTCCATCCATCATTCCCTGTGGTTTTGCTTTCTTCGCCCTAAGTTGGAAGGGTATGCCCAGATGTGGGTCCCTTGCTCACTTTGCCACTGGATTCAAGATAGCCAGGCATATGAGGGTTATGAACCCGAAATCGGTCCCTGGGTGCTTGTTTCCGCTCCAGGGAACACATGGCTTGGCTGTTCGGGCTGGTCTGTTCCCATGAGGCACAGGGTCAGACTGATTTGCATATGGCCATGTCTGAACTGGGGTGGCGGAGTGAGCTAAAGAATGATGATGGATTAAACCCAGATCAGTTGACTGGGGGTGAGTGCTTGCAATGTTCAACACTCCGTCTATCATCCCCTTTGGTTTTTCTTTGTTCGCCCTAAGTTGGCAGGGTATGCCGAGACGTGGGTCCATTGCTCATTTTGCCACTGGATTCAAGATAGCCTGTCTGATGAGGGTTATGAACCCGAAACTGGTCCCAGGATGCTTCTTTCCGGTCCAGGGAAGACATGGCTTGGCAATTCGGGCTGGACTGTTCCCATGAGGCACAGGATGAGACTGATTTGCATATGGATATGTCTGAAATGGGGAGGCGGAGTGAGCTAAAGAATGATGATGCTTTGTTTGCCCTAAGTTGGCAGGGTATACCCACACGTGGGTCCCTTGCTCCCTTTGCCACTGGATTCAAGATAGCCTTGCTGATGAGGAATATGAACCCAAACAGGTCCCAGGATGCTTGTTTCCAGTCCAGGGATGACATGGCTTGGCAGATCGGGCTGGGCTGTTCCCATGAGGCACAGGGTCAGACTGATTTGCATATGGCCATGTCTGAACTAGGGTGGCGGAGTGAGCTAAAGAATCATGATGGATTAAACCCAGATCAGTTGACAGGGGGTGAGTGCTTGCAATGTTCAAAACTCCGTCCATCACCCCCTTTGGGTTTCCTTTGTTTGCCCTAAGTTGGCAGGGTATGCCCAGACGTGGCTCCCTTGCTCACTTTGCCACTGGATTCAAGATAGCCTGTCTGATGAGGGTTATGAACCCGAAACCGGTCCCAGGGTGCTTGTTTCCGGTGCAGGGAAGACATGGCTTGGCAGTTCGGACTGGACTTGTTCCCATGAGGCACAGGGTCAGACTGATTTGCATAGGGACATGTCTGAACTGGGGTGGCGGAGTGAGCTAATGAATGATGATGGATTAAACCCAGATCAGTTGGCTGGGGGTGAGTGCTTGCAATGCTCAACACTCCGTCCATCATTCCCTTTGGTTTTACTTTGTGCGCCCTAAGTTGGCATGGTATGCCCAGACGTTGGTCCCACTGGATTCAAGATAGCCTGGCTGATGAGGGTTATGAACCCGAAACCGGTCCCAGGATGCTTGTTTCTGGTCCAGGGAAGACACAGCTTGGTAGTTCGGGCTGGACTGTTCCCATGAGGCACAGGGTCAGTCTGATTTGCATATGGCCATTTCTGAACTAGGGTGGCAGAGTGAGCTAAAGATTGATGATGGATTAAACCCAGATCAGTTGACTGGCGGTGAGTGCTTGCAATGTTCAACACCCCATCCATCATCCCCTTTGCTTTCCCTTTGTTCACCCTAAGTTGGCAGGGCATGCCCAGACGTGGGTCCCTTGCTCACTTTGCCACTGGATTCAAGATAGCCTGGCTGATGAGGGTTATGAACCCGAAATCGTTCCCAGGGAGCTTGTTTCCGGTCCAGGGAAGACATGGCTTGGCAGTTCGGGCTGGGCTGTTCCGATGAGGCACATGGTCAGACTGATTTGCATATGGCAATGTCTGTACTGGGATGGCGGAGTGAGCTAAAGAATGATGATTGATTGAACCCAGATCAGTTGACTGGGGGTGAGTTCTTGCAATGTTCAACACTCCATCCATCATTCCCTGTGGTTTTGCTTTGTTCGCCCTAAGTTGGAAGGGTATGCCTAGATGTGGGTCTCTTGCTCACTTTGCCACTGGATTCAAGATAGCCAGGCTGATGAGGGTTATGAACCCGAAACCGGTCCCTGGGTGCTTGTTTCCGCTCCAGGGAAGACATGGCTTGGCTGTTCGGGCTAGTCTGTTCCCATGAGGCACAGGGTCAGACTGATTTGCATATGGCCATGTCTGAACTGGGGTGGTTGAGTGAGTTAAAGAATGATGATGGATTAAACCCAGATCAGTTGACTGGTGGTGAGTGTTTGCAATGTTCAACACTCTGTCTATCATCCCCTTTGGTTTTACTTTGTTCGCCCTAAGTTGGCAGGGTATGCCCAGACGTGGGTCCCTTCCTCACTTTGCCACTGGATTCAAGATAGCCTGGCTGATGAGGGTTATGAACCCAAAACCGGTCCCAGGGTGCTTGTTTCCGGTCCAGGGAAGACATGGCTTGGCAGTTCGGGCTGGACTGTTCCCATGAGCCACAGGGTCAGACTGATTTGCATATGGCCATGTCTGAACTGGGGTGGCAGAGTGAGCTAAAGAATCATGATGGATTAAACCCAGATCAGTTGACTGGGGGTGAGTGCTTGCAATGTTCAAAACTCCGTCCATCACCCACTTTGGGTTTCCTTTGTTCGCCCTAAGTTGGAAGGGTATGCCCAGACGTGGGTCCTTTGCTCACTTTTCCACTGGATTCAATATAGCCTGCCTGATGAGGGTTATGAACCCGAAACCGGTCCCAGGATGCTTGTTTCCGGTCCAGGAAAGATACGGCTTGGCAGTTCGGGCTGGACTGTTCACATGAGGCACTGGGTCAGACTGATTTGAATATGGCCATGTCTGACCTGGGGTGGCGGAGTGAGCTAAAGAATGATGATGAATTGAACCAAGATCAGTTGACTGGGGTGAGTGCTTGCAATTTTCAACACTCCGTCCATCATCCCCTTTGGTTTTCCTTTGTTTGCCCTAAGTTGGCAGGGTATGCCCAGACGTGGCTCACTTTGCCACTGGATTCAAGATATCCTGGCTGATAAGGGTTATGAACCCGAAACCGGTCCCAGGATGCTTGTTTCCGGTCCAGGGAAGACATGGCTTGGCAGTTCTTGCTGGACTGTTCCCATGAGGCACAGTGTCAGACTGATTTGCATATGGCCATGTCTGAACTGGGGTGACGGAGTGAGCTAAAGAATGATGATGGATTAAACCCAGATCAGTTGACTGGGGGTGAGTGCTTGCAATGTTCAACACTCCGTCCATCATCCCCTTTGCTTTCCCTTTGTTCACCCTAAGTTGGCAGGGTATGCCCAGACGTGGGTCCCTTGCTCACTTTGCCACTGGATTCAAGATAGCCTGGCTGATGAGGGTTATGGACCCGAAATCGGTCCCAGGGAGCTTGTTTCCGGTCCAGGGAAGACATGGCTTGGCAGTTCGGGCTGGGCTGTTCCCATGAGGCACATGGTCAGACTGATTTGCATATGGCAATGTCTGTACTGGGATGGTGGAGTGAGCTAAAGAATGATGATGGATTGAACCCAGATCAGTTGACTGGGGGTGAGTGCTTGCAATGTTCAACACTCCATCCATCATTCCCTGTGGTTTTGCTTTCTTCGCCCTAAGTTGGCAGGGTATGCCCAGACATGGGTCCCTTGCTCACTTTTCCACTGGATTCAAGATAGCCTGCCTGATGAGGGTTATGAACCCGAAACCGGTCCCAGGATGCTTGTTTCCGGTCCAGGGAAGATACGGCTTGGCAGTTCGGGCTGGACTGTTCACATGAGGCACTGGGTCAGACTGATTTGAATATGGCCATGTCTGACCTGGGGTGGCGGAGTGAGCTAAAGAATGATGATGGATTGAACCAACATTCAGTTGACTGGGGTGAGTGCTTGCAATGTTCAACACTCCGTCCATCATCCCCTTTGGTTTTCCTTTGTTTGCCCTAAGTTGGCAGGGTATGCCCAGACGTGGCTCCCTTGCTCACTTTGCCACTGGATTCAAGATAGCCTGGCTGATGAGGGTTATGAACCCAAAACCGGTCCCATGATGCTTGTTTCCGGTCCAGGGAAGACATGGCTTTGCAGTTCTGGCTGGACTGTTCCCATGAGGCACAGTTTCAGACTGATTTGCATATGGCCATGTCTGAACTGGGGTGGCGTAGTGAGCTAAAGAATGATGATGGATTAAACCCAGATCAGTTAACTGGGGGTGAGTGCTTGTAATGTTCAAAACTCCGTCCATCATCCCCTTTGGTTTTCCTTTGTTCGCCCTAAGTTGGCATGGTATGCCCAGACGTTGGTCCCTTGCTCAGTTTGCCACTGGATTCAAGATAGCCTGGCTGATGAGGGTTATGAACCCGAAACCGGTCCCAGGATGCTTGTTTCTGGTCCAGGGAAGACACGGCTTGGCAGTTCAGGCTGGACTGTTCCCATGAGGCACAGGGTCAGACTGATTTGCATATGGCCATTTCTGAACTAGGGTGGCAGAGTGAGCTAAAGATTGATGATGGATTAAACCCAGATCAGTTGACTGGGGGTGAGTTCTTGCAATGTTCAACACTCCATCCATCATTCCCTGTGGTTTTGCTTTGTTCGCCCTAAGTTGGAAGGGTATGCCCAGATGTGGGTCCCTTGCTCACTTTGCCACTGGATTCAAGATAGCCAGGCTGATGAGGGTTATGAACCCAAAACCGGTCCCTGGGTGCTTGTTTCCGCTCCACGGAAGACATGGCTTGGCAGTTCGGGCTGGTCTGTTCCCATGAGGCACAGGGTCAGACTGATTTGCATATGGCCATTTCTGAACTGGGGTGGCGGAGTGAGTTAAAGAATGATGATGGATTAAACCCAGATCAGTTGACTGGGGGTGAGTGCTTGCAATGTTCAACACTCCGTCTATCATCCCCTTTGGTTTTCCTTTGTTCGCCCTAAGTTGGCAGGGTATGCCCAGACGTGGGTCCCTTCCTCACTTTGCCACTGTCTTCAAGATAGCCTGGCTGATGAGGGTTATGAACCCAAAACTGGTCCCAGGTTGCTTGTTTCCTGTCCAGGGAAGACATGGCTTGGGAGTTCGGGGTGCACTGTTCCCATGAGGCACAGGGTCAGACTGATTTGCATATAGCCATGTCTGACCTGGGTTGGCGGAGTGACCTAAAAAATGATGATGGTTTGAATCCAGATCAGTTGACTGGGGGTGAGTGCTTGCAATGTTCAACACTCCGTCCATCATCCCCTTTGGTTGTGCTTTGTTCACCCTAAATTGGCAGGGAATGCCCAGACGTGGGTCCCTTGCGGACTTTGCCACTGGATTCAAGATAGCCTTGGTGATAAAGGTTATGAACCCGAAAGCGGTCCCAGGATGCTTGTTTCCAGTCCAGGGAAGACATGGCTTGGCAGCTCGTGCTGGACTGTTCCCATGATGCACAGGGTCAGACTGATTTCCATATGGCCATGTCTGAACTGGGGTGGCGGAGTGAGCTAAAGAATGATGATGGATTAAACCCAGATGAGTTGCCTGGGGGTGAGTGCTTGCAATGTTCAAAACTCTGTCCATCATCCCCATTGGTTTTCCTTTGTACGCCCTAAGTTGGCAGGGTATGCCCAGACGTGGGTCCCTTGCTCACGTTTCCACTGGATTCAAGATAGCCTGGCTGATGAGGGTTATGAACCCGAAACTGATCCCAGGGTGCTTGTTTCCGGTCCAGGGAAGACATGGCTTGGCAGTTCGGGCTGGACTGTTCCCATGAGGCACAGTATCAGACCGATTTGCATATGGCCATTTCTGAACTGGGGTGGTGGAGTGAGCTAAAGAATGATGATGGATTGAACCCAGATCAGTTGACTGGGAGTGAGTGCTTGCAATGTCCAACACTCCGTCCATCATCCCCTTTGGTTTTGCTTTATTCCCCCTAAGTTGGCAGGGTATGCCCAGACGTGGGTCCCTTGCTCACTTTGCCACTGGAATCAAGATAGCCTGGCTGATGATGGTTATGAACCCGAAACCGGTCCCAGGATGCTTGTTTCTGGTCCAGGGAAGACATGGCTTGGCAGTTCGGGCTGGACTGTTCCCATGAGGCACAGAGTCAGATTGATTTGCATATGGCTATGTCTGAACTGGGGTGGCAGAGTGAGCTAAAGAATGATGATGGATTGAACACAGATCAGTTGACTGGGGGTGAGTGCTTGCAAGGTTCAGCACTCCGTCCATCATCCCCTTTGGTTTTGCTTTGTTCGACCTAAGTTGGCAGGGTATGCCCAGACATGGGTCCCTTGCTCACTTTGCCACTGGATTCAAGATAGCCTGGCTGATGAATGTTAAGAACCTGAAACAGGTCCCAGGGTGCTTGTTTCCGTTCCAGGGAAGACATGGCTTGGCAGTTTGGGCTGGACTGTTCCCATGAGGCACAGGGTGAGACTGATTTGCATATGGCTATGTCTGAACTGGGGTGGCGGAGTGAGCTAAAGAATGATGATGGATTAAACCCAGATGAGTTGACTGGGGTGAGGGCTTGCAATGTTCAAAACTCCGTCCATCATCCCATTTGGTTTTGCTTTGTTTGCCCGAAGTTGGCAGGGTATGCCCAGACGTGGGTCCCTTGCTCACTTTGCCACTGGAATCAAGATCGCCTGGCTGATGAGGGTTATGAACCCGAAACCAGTCCCAGGATGCTTGTTTCCGGTCTAGGGAAGACATGTCTTGGCAGTTCGGGCTGGACTGTTCCCATGAGGCACAGGGTCTGACTGATTTGCATATGGCCATGTCTGACCTGGGGTGGCGGAGTGAGCTAAAGAAGGATGATGGATTAAACCCAGATCAGTTGAGTGGGGGTGAGTGCTTGCAATGTTCAACACTCCATCCATCATCCCCTTTGGTTTTGCTTTGTTCGCCCTAAGTTGGCAGGGTATGCCCAGACGTGGGTCCCTTGCTGACTTTGCCACTGGATTCAAGATAGCCTTGGTTATAAAGGTTATGAACCCGAAACCAGTCCCAGAATGCTTGTTTCTGGTCCAGGGAAGACATGGCTTGGCAGCTCGTGCTGGACTTTTCCCATGAGGCACAGGGCAGACTGATTTGCATATGGCCATGTCTGAACTGGGGTGTTGCAGTGAGCTAAAGAATGATGATGGATTAAACCCAGATGAGTTGACTGGGGGTGAGTGCTTGCAATGTTCAAAACTCCATCCATCATCCCCTTTGGTTTTGCTTTGTTCCTCCTAAGATGGCAGGGTATACCCAGACGTGGGTCCCTTGCTCACGTTGCCACTTGATTCAAGATAGCCTGGCTGATACGGTTGTGAACCCGAAACCGATCCCAGGGTGCTTGTTTCCGGTGCAGGGAAGACATGGCTTGGCAGTTCGGGCTGAACTGTTCCCATGAGGCACAGTATCAGACTGATTTGCATATGGCCATGTCTGAACTGGGGTGGCGGAGTGAGCTAAAGAATGATGATGGATTAAACCCAGATCAGTTGACTGGGGGTGAGGGCTTGCAATGTTCGACACTCCGTCCATCATCCCCTTTGGTTTTGCTTTGTTCGACCTAAGTTGGCAGGGTATGCCCAGACGTGGGTCCCTTGCTCACTTTGCCACTGGATTCAAGATAGCCTGGCTGATGAGGGTTATGAACCTGAATTCGGTCCCAGGATCCTTGTTTCCGGGCCAGGGAAGACATGGCTTGGCAGTTCGGGCTGGACTGTTCCCATGAGGCACAGGGTCAGACTGATTTGCATATGGCCATGTCTGAACTGGGATGGCGGAGTGAGCTAAAGAATGATGATGGATTAAACCCAGATAAATTGACTGGGGTTAGTGCTTGCAATGTTCACCACTCCGTCCATCATCCCCTTTGGTTTTGCTTTGTTCGCCATAAGAGTTCAGGGTATGCCCAGACGTGGGTCCCTTGCTCACTTTGCGATTGGAGTCAAGATAACCTGGCTGATGAGGGTTATAAACCCGAAACCGGTCCGAGGATGCTTGTTTCCGGTCCATGGAAGACATGGCTTGGCAGTTCGGGCTGGACTGTTCCCATGAGGCACATGGTCAGACTGATTTGCATTTGAGCATGTCTGAACTGGGGTGGCGGAGTGAGCTAAAGAATGATGATGGATTGAACCCAGATCAGTTGACTGGGGGTGAGTGCTTACAATGTTCAACACTCCGTCCATCATCCCCTTTGGTTTTGCTTTGTTCGACCTAAGTTGGCAGGGTATGCCCAGACGTCGGTCCCTTGCTCACTTTGCCACTGGATTCAAGATAGCCAGGCTGATGAGGGTTATGAACCCGAAACCGGTCCCTTGGTGCTTGTTTCCGCTACAGGGAAGACATGGCTTGGCAGTTCGGGCTGGTCTGTTCCCATGAGGCACAGGGTCAGACTGATTTGCATATGGCCATGTCTGAACTGGGGTGGTTGAGTGAGTTAAAGAATGATGATGGATTAAACCCAGATCAGTTGACTGGGGTGAGTGCTTGCAATGTTCAACACTCCGTCCATCATCCCCTTTGGTTTTCCTTTGTTTGCCCTAAGTTGGCAGGGTATGCCCAGACGTGGCTCACTTTGCCACTGGATTCAAGATAGCCTGGCTGATGAGGGTTATGAACCCGAAACCGGTCCCAGGATGCTTGTTTCCGGTCCAGGGAAGACATGGCTTGGCAGTTCGGACTGGACTTGTTCCCATGAGGCGCAGGGTCAGACTGATTTGCATAGGGACATGTCTGATCTGGGGTGGCGGAGTGAGCTAATGAATGATGATGGATTAAACCCAGATCAGTTGGCTGGGGGTGAGTGCTTGCAATGCTCAACACTCCGTCCATCATCCCCTTTGGTTTTACTTTGTGCGCCCTAAGTTGGCATGGTATGCCCAGACGTTGGTCCCACTGGATTCAAGATAGCCTGGCTGATGAGGGTTATGAACCCGAAACCGGTCCCAGGATGCTTGTTTCTGGTCCAGTGAAGACACGGCTTGGCAGTTCGGGCTGGACTGTTCCCATGAGGCACAGGGTCAGTCTGATTTGCATATGGCCATTTCTGAACTAGGGTGGCAGAGTGAGCTAAAGATTGATGATGGATTAAACCCAGATCAGTTGACTGGCGGTGAGTGCTTGCAATGTTCAACACTCCATCCATCATCCCCTTTGCTTTCCCTTTGTTCACCCTAAGTTGGCAGGGCATGCCCAGACGTGGGTCCCTTGCTCACTTTGCCACTGGATTCAAGATAGCCTGGCTGATGAGGGTTATGAACCCGAAATCGTTCCCAGGGAGCTTGTTTCCGGTCCAGGGAAGACATGGCTTGGCAGTTCGGGCTGGGCTGTTCCCATGAGGCACATGGTCAGACTGATTTGCATATGGCAATGTCTGTACTGGGATGGCGGAGTGAGCTAAAGAATGATGATGGATTGAACCCAGATCAGTTGACTGGGGGTGAGTTCTTGCAATGTTCAACACTCCATCCATCATTCCCTTTGGTTTTACTTTGTTCGCCCTAAGTTGGCAGGGTATGCCCAGACGTGGGTCCCTTCCTCACTTTGCCACTGGATTCAAGATAGCCTGGCTGATGAGGGTTATGAACCCAAAACCGGTCCCAGGGTGCTTGTTTCCGGTCCAGGGAAGACATGGCTTGGCAGTTCGGGCTGGACTGTTCCCATGAGGCACAGGGTCAGACTGATTTGCATATGGCCATGTCTGAACTGGGGTGGCAGAGTGAGCTAAAGAATCATGATGGATTAAACCCAGATCAGTTGGCTGGGGGTGAGTGCTTGCAATGTTCAAAACTCCGTCCATCACCCACTTTGGGTTTCCTTTGTTCGCCCTAAGTTGGAAGGGTATGCCCAGACGTGGGTCCTTTGCTCACTTTTCCACTGGATTCAATATAGCCTGCCTGATGAGGGTTATGAACCCGAAACCGGTCCCAGGATGCTTGTTTCCGGTCCAGGAAAGACACGGCTTGGCAGTTCGGGCTGGACTGTTCACATGAGGCACTGGGTCAGACTGATTTGAATATGGCCACGTCTGACCTGGGGTGGCGGAGTGAGCTAAAGAATGATGATGAATTGAACCAAGATCAGTTGACTGGGGTGAGTGCTTGCAATTTTCAACACTCCGTCCATCATCCCCTTTGGTTTTCCTTTGTTTGCCCTAAGTTGGCAGGGTATGCCCAGACGTGGCTCACTTTGCCACTGGATTCAAGATATCCTGGCTGATGAGGGTTATGAACCCGAAACCGGTCCCAGGATGCTTGTTTCCGGTCCAGGGATGACATGGCTTGGCAGTTCTTGCTGGACTGTTCCCATGAGGCACAGTGTCAGACTGATTTGCATATGGCCATGTCTGAACTGGGGTGACGGAGTGAGCTAAAGAATGATGATGGATTAAACCCAGATCAGTTGACTGGGGGTGAGTGCTTGCAATGTTCAACACTCCGTCCATCATCCCCTTTGCTTTCCCTTTGTTCACCCTAAGTTGGCAGGGTATGCCCAGACGTGGGTCCCTTGCTCACTTTGCCACTGGATTCAACATAGCCTGGCTGATGAGGGTTATGGACCCGAAATCGGTCCCAGGGAGCTTGTTTCCGGTCCAGGGAAGACATGGCTTGGCAGTTCGGGCTGGGCTGTTCCCATGAGGCACATGGTCAGACTGATTTGCATATGGCAATGTCTGTACTGGGATGGTGGAGTGAGCTAAAGAATGATGATGGATTGAACCCAGATCAGTTGACTGGTGGTGAGTTCTTGCAATGTTCAACACTCCATCCATCATTCCCTGTGGGTTTGCTTTGTTCGCCCTAAGTTGGAAGGGTATGCCCAGATGTGGGTCCCTTGCTCACTTTGCCACTGGATTCAAGATAGCCAGGCTGATGAGGGTTATGAACCCGAAACCGGTCCCTGGGTGCTTGTTTCCGCTCCAGGGAAGACATGGCTTGGCAGTTCGGGCTGGTCTGTTCCCATGAGGCACAGGGTCAGACTGATTTGCATATGGCCATGTCTGAACTGGGGTGGTTGAGTGAGTTAAAGAATGATGATGGATTAAACCCAGATCAGTTGACTGGGGTGAGTGCTTGCAATGTTCAACACTCCGTCCATCATCCCCTTTGGTTTTCCTTTGTTTGCCCTAAGTTGGCAGGGTATGCCCAGACGTGGCTCACTTTGCCACTGGATTCAAGATAGCCTGGCTGATGAGGGTTATGAACCCGAAACCGGTCCCAGGATGCTTGTTTCCGGTCCAGGGAAGACATGGCTTGGCAGTTCTTGCTGGACTGTTCCCATGAGGCACAGTGTCAGACTGATTTGCATATGGCCATGTCTGAACTGGGGTGACGGAGTGAGCTAAAGAATGATGATGGATTAAACCCAGATCAGTTGACTGGGGGTGAGTGCTTGCAATGTTCAACACTCCGTCTATCATCCCCTTTGGTTTTCCTTTGTTCGCCCTAAGTTGGCAGGGTGTGCCGAGACGTGGGTCCATTGCTCATTTTGCCACTGGATTCAAGATAGCCTGTCTGATGAGGGTTATGAACCCGAAACCGGTCCCTGGGTGCTTGTTTCCGCTCCACGGAAGACATGGCTTGGCAGTTCGGGCTGGTCTGTTCCCATGAGGCACAGGGTCAGACTGATTTGCATATGGCCATGTCTGAACTGGGGTGGCGGAGTGAGTTAAAGAATGATGATGGATTAAACCCAGATCAGTTGACTGGGGGTGAGTGCTTGCAATGTTCAAAACTCCGTCCATCACCCCCTTTTGGTTTCCTTTGTTTGCCCTAAGTTGGCAGGGTATGCCCAGACGTGGCTCCCTTGCTCACTTTGCCACTGGATTCAAGATAGCCTGTCTGATGAGGGTTATGAACCCGAAACCGGTCCCAGGGTGCTTGTTTCCGGTGCAGGGAAGACATGGCTTGGCAGTTCGGACTGGACTTGTTCCCATGAGGCACAGGGTCAGACTGATTTGCATAGGGACATGTCTGAACTGGGGTGGCGGAGTGAGCTAATGAATGATGATGGATTAAACCCAGATCAGTTGGCTGGGGGTGAGTGCTTGCAATGCTCAACACTCCGTCCATCATCCCCTTTGGTTTTACTTTGTGCGCCCTAAGTTGGCATGGTATGGCCAGACATTGGTCCCTTGCTTACTTTGCCACTGGATTCAAGATAGCCTGGCAGATGAGGGTTATGAACCCGAAACCGGTCCCAGGATGTTTGTTTCCGGTCCAGGTAAGACACGGCTTGGCAGTTTTGCCTGGACTTGTTCCCATGAGGCACAGGGTCAGACTGATATCCATATGGCCATGTCTGAACTGGGGTGGTGGAGTGAGCTAAAGAATGATGATGGATTGAACCAACATTCAGTTGACTGGGGTGAGTGCTTGCAATGTTCAACACTCCGTCCATCATCCCCTTTGGTTTTCCTTTGTTTGCCCTAAGTTGGCAGGGTATGCCCAAACGTGGCTCCCTTGCTCACTTTGCCACTGGATTCAAGATAGCCTGGCTGATGAGGGTTATGAACCCGAAACCGGTCTCAGGATGCTTGTTTCCGGTCCAGGGAAGACATGGCTTTGCAGTTCTGGCTGGACTGTTCCCATGATGCACAGTTTCAGACTGATTTGCATGTGGCCATGTCTGAACTGGGTTGGCTTAGTGAGCTAAAGAATGATGATGGATTAAGCCCAGATCAGTTAACTGGGGGTGAGTGCTTGTAATGTTCAACACTCCGTCCATCATCCCCTTTGGTTTTCCTTTGTTTGCCATAAGTTGGCATGGTATGCCTAGACGTTGGTCCCTTGCTCAGTTTGCCACTGGATTCAAGATAGCCTGGCTGATGACGGTTATGAATCCGAAACCGGTCCCAGGATGCTTGTTTCTTGTCCAGGGAAGACACGGCTTGGCAGTTCAGGCTGGACTGTTCCCATGAGGCACAGGGTCAGACTGATTTGCATATGGACATGTCTGAACTAGGGTGGCAGAGTGAGCTAAAGATTGATGATGGATTAAACCCAGATCAGTTGACTGGCGGTGAGTGCTTGCAATGTTCAACACTCCGTCCATCATCCCCTTTGCTTTCCCTTTGTTAACCGTAAGTTGGCAGGGTATGCCCAGACGTGGGTCCCTTGCTCACTTTGCCACTGGAATCAAGATAGCCTGGCTGATGAGGGTTATGAACCCAAAACCGGTCCCAGGGAGCTTGTTTCCGGTCCAGGGAAGACATGGCTTGGCAGTTCGGGCTGGGCTGTTCCCATGAGGCACATGGTCAGACTGATTTGCATATGGCAATGTCTGTACTGGGATGGCGGAGTGAGCTAAAGAATGATGATGGATTGAACCCAGATCAGTTGACTGGGGGTGAGTGCTTGCAATGTTCAACACTCCATCCATCATTCCCTGTGGTTTTGCTTTCTTCGCCCTAAGTTGGAAGGGTAGGCCCAGATGTGGGTCCCTTGCTCACTTTGCCACTGGATTCAAGATAGCCAGGCTGGTGAGGGTTATGAACCCGAAATCGGTCCCTGGGTGCTTGTTTCCGCTCCAGGGAAGACATGGCTTGGCTGTTCAGGCTGGTCTGTTTCCATGAGGCACAGGGTCAGATTGATTTGCAGATGGCCATGTCTGAACTGGGGTGGCGGAGAGAGTTAAAGAATGATGATGGATTAAACCCAGATCAGTTGACTGGGGGTGAGTGCTCACTCCATCTATCATCCCCTTTGGTTTTCCTTTGTTCGCCCTAAGTTGGCAGGGTATGCCCAGACATGGGTCCCTTGCTCACTTTTCCACTGGATTCAAGATAGCCTGCCTGATGAGGGTTATGAACCCGAAACCGGTCCCAGGATGCTTGTTTACGGTCCAGGGAAGATACGGCTTGGCAGTTCGGGCTGGACTGTTCACATGAGGCACTGGGTCAGACTGATTTGAATATGGCCATGTCTGACCTGGGTTGGCGGAGTGAGCTAAAGAATGATGATGGATTGAACCAACATTCAGTTGACTGGGGTGAGTGCTTGCAATGTTCAACACTCCGTCCATCATCCCCTTTGGTTTTCCTTTGTTTGCCCTAAGTTGGCAGGGTATGCCCAGACGTGGCTCCCTTGCTCACTTTGCCACTGGATTCAAGATAGCCTGGCTGATGAGGGTTATGAACCCAAAACCGGTCCCATGATGCTTGTTTCCGGTCCAGGGAAGACATGGCTTTGCAGTTCTGGCTGGACTGTTCCCATGAGGCACAGTTTCAGACTGATTTGCATATGGCCATTTCTGAACTAGGGTGGCAGAGTGAGCTAAAGATTGATGATGGATTAAACCCAGATCAGTTGACTGGCGGTGAGTGCTTGCAATGTTCAACACTCCGTCCATCTTCCCCTGTGCTTTCCCTTTGTTCACCCTAAGTTGGCAGGGTATGCCCAGACGTGGGTCCCTTGCTCTCTTTGCCACTGGATTCATGATAGCCTGGCTGATGAGGGTTATGAACCCGAAACCGGTCCCTGGGTGCTTGTTTCCGCTCCACGGAAGACATGGCTTGGCAGTTCGGGCTGGTCTGTTCCCATGAGGCACAGGGTCAGACTGATTTGCATATGGCCATGTCTGAACTGGGGTGGCGGAGTGAGCTAAAGAATGATGATGGATTGAACCCAGATCAGTTGACTGGGGGTGAGTTCTTGCAATGTTCAACACTCCATCCATCATTCCCTGTGGTTTTGCTTTGTTCGCCCCAAGTTGGAAGGGTATGCCCAGATGTGGGTCCCTTGCTCACTTTGCCACTGGATTCAAGATAGCCAGGCTGATGAGGGTTATGAACCCGAAACCGGTCCCTGGGTGCTTGTTTCCGCTCCACGGAAGACATGGCTTGGCAGTTCGGGCTGGTCTGTTCCCATGAGGCACAGGGTCAGACTGATTTGCATATGGCCATGTCTGAACTGGTGTGGCGGAGTGAGTTAAAGAATGATGATGGATTAAACCCAGATCAGTTGACTGGTGGTGAGTGTTTGCAATGTTCAACACTCCGTCTATCATCCCCTTTGGTTTTACTTTGTTCGCCCTAAGTTGGCAGGGTATGCCCAGACGTGGGTCCCTTCCTCACTTTGCCACTGGATTCAAGATAGCCTGGCTGATGAGGGTTATGAACCCAAAACCGGTCCCAGGGTGCTTGTTTCCGGTCCAGGGAAGACATGGCTTGGCAGTTCGGGCTGGACTGTTCCCATGAGGCACAGGGTCAGACTGATTTGCATATGGCCATGTCTGAACTGGGGTTGCAGAGTGAGCTAAAGAATCATGATGGATTAAACCCAGATCAGTTGACTGGGGGTGAGTGCTTGCAATGTTCAAAACTCCGTCCATCACCCACTTTGGGTTTCCTTTGTTCGCCCTAAGTTGGAAGGGTATGCCCAGACGTGGGTCCTTTGCTCACTTTTCCACTGGATTCAATATAGCCTGCCTGATGAGGGTTATGAACCCGAAACCGGTCCCAGGATGCTTGTTTCCGGTCCAGGAAAGACACGGCTTGGCAGTTCGGGCTGGACTGTTCACATGAGGCACTGGGTCAGACTGATTTGAATATGGCCATGTCTGACCTGGGGTGGCGGAGTGAGCTAAAGAATGATGATGAATTGAACCAAGATCAGTTGACTGGGGTGAGTGCTTGCAATTTTCAACACTCCGTCCATCATCCCCTTTGGTTTTCCTTTGTTTGCCCTAAGTTGGCAGGGTATGCCCAGACGTGGCTCACTTTGCCACTGGATTCAAGATATCCTGGCTGATGAGGGTTATGAACCCGAAACCGGTCCCAGGATGCTTGTTTCCGGTCCAGGGAAGACATGGCTTGGCAGTTCTTGCTGGACTGTTCCCATGAGGCACAGTGTCAGACTGATTTGCATATGGCCATGTCTGAACTGGGGTGACGGAGTGAGCTAAAGAATGATGATGGATCAAACCCAGATCAGTTGACTGGGGGTGAGTGCTTGCAATGTTCAACACTCCGTCCATCATCCCCTTTGCTTTCCCTTTGTTCACCCTAAGTTGGCAGGGTATGCCCAGACGTGGGTCCCTTGCTCACTTTGCCACTGGATTCAAGATAGCCTGGCTGATGAGGGTTATGGACCCGAAATCGGTCCCAGGGAGCTTGTTTCCGGTCCAGGGAAGACATGGCTTGGCAGTTCGGGCTGGGCTGTTCCCATGAGGCACATGGTCAGACTGATTTGCATATGGCAATGTCTGTACTGGGATGGCGGAGTGAGCTAAAGAATGATGATGGATTGAACCCAGATCAGTTGACTGGGGGTGAGTGCTTGCAATGTTCAACACTCCATCCATCATTCCCTGTGGTTTTGCTTTCTTCGCCCTAAGTTGGAAGGGTAGGCCCAGATGTGGGTCCCTTGCTCACTTTGCCACTGGATTCAAGATAGCCAGGCTGATGAGGGTTATGAACCCGAAATCGGTCCCTGGGTGCTTGTTTCCGCTCCAGGGAAGACATGGCTTGGCTGTTCAGGCTGGTCTGTTTCCATGAGGCACAGGGTCAGATTGATTTGCAGATGGCCATGTCTGAACTGGGGTGGCGGAGAGAGTTAAAGAATGATGATGGATTAAACCCAGATCAGTTGACTGGGGGTGAGTGCTCACTCCATCTATCATCCCCTTTGGTTTTCCTTTGTTCGCCCTAAGTTGGCAGGGTATGCCCAGACATGGGTCCCTTGCTCACTTTTCCACTGGATTCAAGATAGCCTGCCTGATGAGGGTTATGAACCCGAAACCGGTCCCAGGATGCTTGTTTCCGGTCCAGGGAAGATACGGCTTGGCAGTTCGGGCTGGACTGTTCACATGAGGCACTGGGTCAGACTGATTTGAATATGGCCATGTCTGACCTGGGGTGGCGGAGTGAGCTAAAGAATGATGATGGATTGAACCAACATTCAGTTGACTGGGGTGAGTGCTTGCAATGTTCAACACTCCGTCCATCATCCCCTTTGGTTTTCCTTTGTTTGCCCTAAGTTGGCAGGGTATGCCCAGACGTGGCTCCCTTGCTCACTTTGCCACTGGATTCAAGATAGCCTGGCTGATGAGGGTTATGAACCCAAAACCGGTCCCATGATGCTTGTTTCCGGTCCAGGGAAGACATGGCTTTGCAGTTCTGGCTGGACTGTTCCCATGAGGCACAGTTTCAGACTGATTTGCATATGGCCATGTCTGAACTGGGGTGGCGTAGTGAGCTAAAGAATGATGATGGATTAAACCCAGATCAGTTAACTGGGGGTGAGTGCTTGTAATGTTCAAAACTCCGTCCATCATCCCCTTTGGTTTTCCTTTGTTCGCCCTAAGTTGGCATGGTATGCCCAGACGTTGGTCCCTTGCTCAGTTTGCCACTGGATTCAAGATAGCCTGGCTGATGAGGGTTATGAACCCGAAACCGGTCCCAGGATGCTTGTTTCTGGTCCAGGGAAGACACGGCTTGGCAGTTCAGGCTGGACTGTTCCCATGAGGCACAGGGTCAGACTGATTTGCATATGGCCATTTCTGAACTAGGGTGGCAAAGTGAGCTAAAGATTGATGATGGATTAAACCCAGATCAGTTGACTGGCGGTGAGTGCTTGCAATGTTCAACACTCCGTCCATCTTCCCCTGTGCTTTCCCTTTGTTCACCCTAAGTTGGCAGGGTATGCCCAGACGTGGGTCCCTTGCTCTCTTTGCCACTGGATTCAAGATAGCCTGACTGATGAGGGTTATGAACCCGAAACCGGTCCCTGGGTGCTTGTTTCCGCTCCACGGAAGACATGGCTTGACAGTTCGGGCTGGTCTGTTCCCATGAGGCACAGGGTCAGACTGATTTGCATATGGCCATGTCTGAACTGGGGTGGCGGAGTGAGTTAAAGAATGATGATGGATTGAACCCAGATCAGTTGACTGGGGGTGAGTTCTTGCAATGTTCAACACTCCATCCATCATTCCCTGTGGTTTTGCTTTGTTCGCCCTAAGTTGGAAGGGTATGCCCAGATGTGGGTCCCTTGCTCACTTTGCCACTGGATTCAAGATAGCCAGGCTGATGAGGGTTATGAACCCGAAACCGGTCCCTGGGTGCTTGTTTCCGCTCCACGGAAGACATGGCTTGGCAGTTCGGGCTGGTCTGTTCCCATGAGGCACAGGGTCAGACTGATTTGCAAATGGCCATGTCTGAACTGGGGTGGCGGAGTGAGTTAAAGAATGATGATGGATTAAACCCAGATCAGTTGACTGGGGGTGAGTGCTTGCAATGTTCAACACTCCGTCTATCATCCCCTTTGGTTTTCCTTTGTTCGCCCTAAGTTGGCAGGGTATGCCCAGACGTGGGTCCCTTCCTCACTTTGCCACTGGATTCAAGATAGCCTGGCTGATGAGGGTTATGAACCCAAAACCGGTCCCAGGGTGCTTGTTTCCGGTCCAGGGAAGACATGGCTTGGCAGTTCGGGCTGGACTGTTCCCATGAGGCACAGGGTCAGACTGATTTGCATATGGCCATGTCTGAACTGGGGTGGTGGAGTGAGCTAAAGAATGATGATGGAATAAACCCAGATCAGTTGACTGGGGGTGAATACTTGCAATGTTCAACACTCCATCCATCATCCCCTTTGGTTTTCCTATGTTCGCCCTAAGTTGGCAGGGTATGCCCTGACGTGGGTCCCTTGCTCACTTTGCCACTGTCTTCAAGATAGCCTGGCTGATGAGGGTTATGAACCCAAAACTGGTCCCAGGTTGCTTGTTTCCTGTCCAGGGAAGACATGGCTTGGGAGTTCGGGGTGCACTGTTCCCATGAGGCACAGGGTCAGACTGATTTGCATATAGCCATGTCTGACCTGGGTTGGCGGAGTGACCTAAAAAATGATGATGGTTTGAATCCAGATCAGTTGACTGGGGGTGAGTGCTTGCAATGTTCAACACTCCGTCCATCATCCCCTTTGGTTGTGCTTTGTTCACCCTAAGTTGGCAGGGAATGCCCAGACGTGGGTCCCTTGCGGACTTTGCCACTGGATTCAAGATAGCCTTGGTGATAAAGGTTATGACCCGAAAGCGGTCCCAGGATGCTTGTTTCCAGTCCAGGGAAGACATGGCTTGGCAGCTCGTGCTGGACTGTTCCCATGATGCACAGGGTCAGACTGATTTCCATATGGCCATGTCTGAACTGGGGTGGCGGAGTGAGCTAAAGAATGATGATGGATTAAACCCAGATGAGTTGCCTGGGGGTGAGTGCTTGCAATGTTCAAAACTCTGTCCATCATCCCCATTGGTTTTCCTTTGTACGCCCTAAGTTGGCAGGGTATGCCCAGATGTGGGTCCCTTGCTCACGTTTCCACTGGATTCAAGATAGCCTGGCTGATGAGGGTTATGAACCCGAAACTGATCCCAGGGTGCTTGTTTCCGGTCCAGGGAAGACATGGCTTGGCAGTTCGGGCTGGACTGTTCCCATGAGGCACAGTATCAGACCGATTTGCATATGGCCATGTCTGAACTGGGGTGGTGGAGTGAGCTAAAGAATGATGATGGATTGAACCCAGATCAGTTGACTGGGAGTGAGTGCTTGCAATGTCCAACACTCCGTCCATCATCCCCTTTGGTTTTGCTTTATTCCCCCTAAGTTGGCAGGGTATGCCCAGACGTGGGTCCCTTGCTCACTTTGCCACTGGAATCAAGATAGCCTGGCTGATGATGGTTATGAACCTGAAACCGGTCCCAGGATGCTTGTTTCTGGTCCAGGGAAGACATGGCTTGGCAGTTCGGGCTGGACTGTTCCCATGAGGCACAGAGTCAGATTGATTTGCATATGGCTATGTCTGAACTGGGGTGGCAGAGTGAGCTAAAGAATGATGATGGATTGAACACAGATCAGTTGACTGGGGGTGAGTGCTTGCAAGGTTCAACACTCCGTCCATCATCCCCTTTGGTTTTGCTTTGTTCGACCTAAGTTGGCAGGGTATGCCCAGACATGGGTCCCTTGCTCACTTTGCCACTGGATTCAAGATAGCCTGGCTGATGAATGTTAAGAACCTGAAACAGGTCCCAGGGTGCTTGTTTCCGTTCCAGGGAAGACATGGCTTGGCAGTTTGGGCTGGACTGTTCCCATGAGGCACAGGGTCAGACTGATTTGCATATGGCTATGTCTGAACTGGGGTGGCGGAGTGAGCTAAAGAATGATGATGGATTAAACCCAGATGAGTTGACTGGGGTGAGGGCTTGCAATGTTCAAAACTCCGTCCATCATCCCATTTGGTTTTGCTTTGTTTGCCCAAAGTTGGCAGGGTATGCCCAGACGTGGGTCCCTTGCTCACTTTGCCACTGGAATCAAGATCGCCTGGCTGATGAGGGTTATGAACCCGAAACCAGTCCCAGGATGCTTGTTTCCGGTCTAGGGAAGACATGTCTTGGCAGTTCGGGCTGGACTGTTCCCATGAGGCACAGGGTCTGACTGATTTGCATATGGCCATGTCTGACCTGGGGTGGCGGAGTGAGCTAAAGAAGGATGATGGATTAAACCCAGATCAGTTGAGTGGGGGTGAGTGCTTGCAATGTTCAACACTCCATCCATCATCCCCTTTGGTTTTGCTTTGTTCGCCCTAAGTTGGCAGGGTATGCCCAGACGTGGGTCCCTTGCTGACTTTGCCACTGGATTCAAGATAGCCTTGGTTATAAAGGTTATGAACCCGAAACCAGTCCCAGAATGCTTGTTTCTGGTCCAGGGAAGACATGGCTTGGCAGCTCGTGCTGGACTTTTCCCATGAGGCACAGGGCAGACTGATTTGCATATGGCCATGTCTGAACTGGGGTGTTGCAGTGAGCTAAAGAATGATGATGGATTAAACCCAGATGAGTTGACTGGGGGTGAGTGCTTGCAATGTTCAAAACTCCATCCATCATCCCCTTTGGTTTTGCTTTGTTCCCCCTAAGATGGCAGGGTATACCCAGACGTGGGTCCCTTGCTCACGTTGCCACTTGATTCAAGATAGCCTGGCTGATACGGTTGTGAACCCGAAACCGATCCCAGGGTGCTTGTTTCCAGTGCAGGGAAGACATGGCTTGGCAGTTCGGGCTGAACTGTTCCCATGAGGCACAGTATCAGACTGATTTGCATATGGCCATGTCTGAACTGGGGTGGCGGAGTGAGCTAAAGAATGATGATGGATTAAACCCAGATCAGTTGACTGGGGGTGAGGGCTTGCAATGTTCGACACTCCGTCCATCATCCCCTTTGGTTTTGCTTTGTTCGACCTAAGTTGGCAGGGTATGCCCAGACGTGGGTCCCTTGCTCACTTTGCCACTGGATTCAAGATAGCCTGGCTGATTAGGGTTATGAACCTGAATTCGGTCCCAGGATGCTTGTTTCCGGGCCAGGGAAGACATGGCTTGGCACTTCGGGCTGGACTGTTCCCATGAGGCACAGGGTCAGACTGATTTGCATATGGCCATGTCTGAACTGGGATGGCGGAGTGAGCTAAAGAATGATG
Source organism: Triturus cristatus (assembly GCF_964204655.1). Taxonomy (NCBI): domain Eukaryota; kingdom Metazoa; phylum Chordata; class Amphibia; order Caudata; family Salamandridae; genus Triturus; species Triturus cristatus. The sequence goes on along the minus strand of NC_140579.1, from coordinate 429,029,648 downwards.
ATGGATTAAACCCAGATAAGTTGACTGGGGTTAGTGCTTGCAATGTTCACCACTCCGTCCATAATCCCCTTTGGTTTTGCTTTGTTCGCCATAAGAGTTCAGGGTATGCCCAGACGTGGGTCCCTTGCTCACTTTGCGATTGGAGTCAAGATAACCTGGCTGATGAGGGTTATAAACCCGAAACCGGTCCGAGGATGCTTGTTTCCGGTCCATGGAAGACATGGCTTGGCAGTTCGGGCTGGACTGTTCCCATGAGGCACATGGTCAGACTGATTTGCATTTGAGCATGTCTGAACTGGGGTGGCGGAGTGAGCTAAAGAATGATGATGGATTGAACCCAGATCAGTTGACTGGGGTTGAGTGCTTACAATGTTCAACACTCCGTCCATCATCCCCTTTGGTTTTGCTTTGTTCGACCTAAGTTGGAAGGGTATGCCCAGACGTCTGTCCCTTGCTCACTTTGCCACTGGATTCAAGATAGCCAGGCTGATGAGGGTTATGAACCCGAAACCGGTCCCTTGGTGCTTGTTTCCGCTCCAGGGAAGACATGGCTTGGCAGTTCGGGCTGGTCTGTTCCCATGAGGCACAGGGTCAGACTGATTTGCATATGGCCATGTCTGAACTGGGGTGGTTGAGTGAGTTAAAGAATGATGATGGATTAAACCCAGATCAGTTGACTGGGGTGAGTGCTTGCAATGTTCAACACTCCGTCCATCATCCCCTTTGGTTTTCCTTTGTTTGCCCTAAGTTGGCAGGGTATGCCCAGACGTGGCTCACTTTGCCACTGGATTCAAGATAGCCTGGCTGATGAGGGTTATGAACCCGAAACCGGTCCCAGGATGCTTGTTTCCGGTCCAGGGAAGACATGGCTTGGCAGTTCGGACTGGACTTGTTCCCATGAGGCGCAGGGTCAGACTGATTTGCATAGGGACATGTCTGAACTGGGGTGGCGGAGTGAGCTAATGAATGATGATGGATTAAACCCAGATCAGTTGGCTGGGGGTGAGTGCTTGCAATGCTCAACACTCCGTCCATCATCCCCTTTGGTTTTACTTTGTGCGCCCTAAGTTGGCATGGTATGCCCAGACGTTGGTCCCACTGGATTCAAGATAGCCTGGCTGATGAGGGTTATGAACCCGAAACCGGTCCCAGGATGCTTGTTTCTGGTCCAGGGAAGACACGGCTTGGCAGTTCGGGCTGGACTGTTCCCATGAGGCACAGGGTCAGTCTGATTTGCATATGGCCATTTCTGAACTAGGGTGGCAGAGTGAGCTAAAGATTGATGATGGATTAAACCCAGATCAGTTGACTGGCGGTGAGTGCTTGCAATGTTCAACACTCCATCCATCATCCCCTTTGCTTTCCCTTTGTTCACCCTAAGTTGGCAGGGCATGCCCAGACGTGGGTCCCTTGCTCACTTTGCCACTGGATTCAAGATAGCCTGGCTGATGAGGGTTATGAACCCGAAATCGTTCCCAGGGAGCTTGTTTCCGGTCCAGGGAAGACATGGCTTGGCAGTTCGGGCTGGGCTGTTCCCATGAGGCACATTTTCAGACTGATTTGCATATGGCAATGTCTGTACTGGGATGGCGGAGTGAGCTAAAGAATGATGATGGATTGAACCCAGATCAGTTGACTGGGGGTGAGTTCTTGCAATGTTCAACACTCCATCCATCATTCCCTGTGGTTTTGCTTTGTTCGCCCTAAGTTGGAAGGGTATGCCTAGATGTGGGTCTCTTGCTCACTTTGCCACTGGATTCAAGATAGCCAGGCTGATGAGGGTTATGAACCTGAAACCGGTCCCTGGGTGCTTGTTTCCGCTCCAGGGAAGACATGGCTTGGCTGTTCGGGCTAGTCTGTTCCCATGAGGCACAGGGTCAGACTGATTTGCATATGGCCATGTCTGAACTGGGGTGGTTGAGTGAGTTAAAGAATGATGATGGATTAAACCCAGATCAGTTGACTGGTGGTGAGTGTTTGCAATGTTCAACACTCCGTCCATCACCCACTTTGGGTTTCCTTTGTTCGCCCTAAGTTGGCAGGGTATGCCCAGACGTGGGTCCCTTCCTCACTTTGCCACTGGATTCAAGATAGCCTGGCTGATGAGGGTTATGAACCCAAAACCGGTCCCAGGGTGCTTGTTTCCGGTCCAGGGAAGACATGGCTTGGCAGTTCGGGCTGGACTGTTCCCATGAGGCACAGGGTCAGACTGATTTGCATATGGCCATGTCTGAACTGGGGTGGCAGAGTGAGCTAAAGAATCATGATGGATTAAACCCAGATCAGTTGACTGGGGGTGAGTGCTTGCAATGTTCAAAACTCCGTCCATCACCCACTTTGGGTTTCCTTTGTTCGCCCTAAGTTGGAAGGGTATGCCCAGACGTGGGTCCTTTGCTCACTTTTCCACTGGATTCAATATAGCCTGCCTGATGAGGGTTATGAACCCGAAACCGGTCCCAGGATGCTTGTTTCCGGTCCAGGAAAGACACGGCTTGGCAGTTCGGGCTGGACTGTTCACATGAGGCACTGGGTCAGACTGATTTGAATATGGCCATGTCTGACCTGGGGTGGCGGAGTGAGCTAAAGAATGATGATGAATTGAACCAAGATCAGTTGACTGGGGTGAGTGCTTGCAATTTTCAACACTCCGTCCATCATCCCCTTTGGTTTTCCTTTGTTTGCCCTAAGTTGGCAGGGTATGCCCAGACGTGGCTCACTTTGCCACTGGATTCAAGATATCCTGGCTGATGAGGGTTATGAACCCGAAACCGGTCCCAGGATGCTTGTTTTCGGTCCAGGGAAGACATGGCTTGGCAGTTCTTGCTGGACTGTTCCCATGAGGCACAGTGTCAGACTGATTTGCATATGGCCATGTCTGAACTGGGGTGACGGAGTGAGCTAAAGAATGATGATGGATTAAACCCAGATCAGTTGACTGGGGGTGAGTGCTTGCAATGTTCAACACTCCGTCCATCATCCCCTTTGCTTTCCCTTTGTTCACCCTAAGTTGGCAGGGTATGCCCAGACGTGGGTCCCTTGCTCACTTTGCCACTGGATTCAACATAGCCTGGCTGATGAGGGTTATGGACCCGAAATCGGTCCCAGGGAGCTTGTTTCCGGTCCAGGGAAGACATGGCTTGGCAGTTCGGGCTGGGCTGTTCCCATGAGGCACATGGTCAGACTGATTTGCATATGGCAATGTCTGTACTGGGATGGCGGAGTGAGCTAAAGAATGATGATGGATTGAACCCAGATCAGTTGACTGGGGGTGAGTTCTTGCAATGTTCAACACTCCATCCATCATTCCCTGTGGTTTTGCTTTGTTCGCCCTAAGTTGGAAGGGTATGCCCAGATGTGGGTCCCTTGCTCACTTTGCCACTGGATTCAAGATAGCCAGGCTGATGAGGGTTATGAACCCGAAACCGGTCCCTGGGTGCTTGTTTCCGCTCCAGGGAAGACATGGCTTGGCAGTTCGGGCTGGTCTGTTCCCATGAGGCACAGGGTCAGACTGATTTGCATATGGCCATGTCTGAACTGGGGTGGTTGAGTGAGTTAAAGAATGATGATGGATTAAACCCAGATCAGTTGACTGGGGTGAGTGCTTGCAATGTTCAACACTCCGTCCATCATCCCCTTTGGTTTTCCTTTGTTTGCCCTAAGTTGGCAGGGTATGCCCAGACATGGCTCACTTTGCCACTGGATTCAAGATAGCCTGGCTGATGAGGGTTATGAACCCGAAACCGGTCCCAGGATGCTTGTTTCCGGTCCACGGAAGACATGGCTTGGCAGTTCGGGCTGGTCTGTTCCCATGAGGCACAGGGTCAGACTGATTTGCATATGGCCATGTCTGAACTGGGGTGGCGGAGTGAGTTAAAGAATGATGATGGATTAAACCCAGATCAGTTGACTGGGGGTGAGTGCTTGCAATGTTCAAAACTCCGTCCATCACCCCCTTTTGGTTTCCTTTGTTTGCCCTAAGTTGGCAGGGTATGCCCAGACGTGGCTCCCTTGCTCACTTTGCCACTGGATTCAAGATAGCCTGTCTGATGAGGGTTATGAACCCGAAACAGGTCCCAGGGTGCTTGTTTCCGGTGCAGGGAAGACATGGCTTGGCAGTTCGGACTGGACTTGTTCCCATGAGGCACAGGGTCAGACTGATTTGCATAGGGACATGTCTGAACTGGGGTGGCGGAGTGAGCTAATGAATGATGATGGATTAAACCCAGATCAGTTGGCTGGGGGTGAGTGCTTGCAATGCTCAACACTCCGTCCATCATCCCCTTTGGTTTTACTTTGTGCGCCCTAAGTTGGCATGGTATGGCCAGACATTGGTCCCTTGCTTACTTTGCCACTGGATTCAAGATAGCCTGGCAGATGAGGGTTATGAACCCGAAACCGGTCCCAGGATGTTTGTTTCCGGTCCAGGGAAGACACGGCTTGGCAGTTTTGCCTGGACTTGTTCCCATGAGGCACAGGGTCAGACTGATATCCATATGGCCATGTCTGAACTGGGGTGGTGGAGTGAGCTAAAGAATGATGATGGATTGAACCAACATTCAGTTGACTGGGGTGAGTGCTTGCAATGTTCAACACTCCGTCCATCATCCCCTTTGGTTTTCCTTTGTTTGCCCTAAGTTGGCAGGGTATGCCCAAACGTGGCTCCCTTGCTCACGTTGCCACTTGATTCAAGATAGCCTGGCTGATACGGTTGTGAACCCGAAACCGATCCCAGGGTGCTTGTTTCCAGTGCAGGGAAGACATGGCTTGGCAGTTCGGGCTGAACTGTTCCCATGAGGCACAGTATCAGACTGATTTGCATATGGCCATGTCTGAACTGGGGTGGCGGAGTGAGCTAAAGAATGATGATGGATTAAACCCAGATCAGTTGACTGGGGGTGAGGGCTTGCAATGTTCGACACTCCGTCCATCATCCCCTTTGGTTTTGCTTTGTTCGACCTAAGTTGGCAGGGTATGCCCAGACGTGGGTCCCTTGCTCACTTTGCCACTGGATTCAAGATAGCCTGGCTGATTAGGGTTATGAACCTGAATTCGGTCCCAGGATGCTTGTTTCCGGGCCAGGGAAGACATGGCTTGGCAGTTCGGGCTGGACTGTTCCCATGAGGCACAGGGTCAGACTGATTTGCATATGGCCATGTCTGAACTGGGATGGCGGAGTGAGCTAAAGAATGATGATGGATAAAACCCAGATAAGTTGACTGGGGTTAGTGCTTGCAATGTTCACCACTCCGTCCATAATCCCCTTTGGTTTTGCTTTGTTCGCCATAAGAGTTCAGGGTATGCCCAGACGTGGGTCCCTTGCTCACTTTGCGATTGGAGTCAAGATAACCTGGCTGATGAGGGTTATAAACCCGAAACCGGTCCGAGGATGCTTGGTTCCGGTCCATGGAAGACATGGCTTGGCAGTTCGGGCTGGACTGTTCCCATGAGGCACATGGTCAGACTGATTTGCATTTGAGCATGTCTGAACTGGGGTGGCGGAGTGAGCTAAAGAATGATGATGGATTGAACCCAGATCAGTTGACTGGGGTTGAGTGCTTACAATGTTCAACACTCCGTCCATCATCCCCTTTGGTTTTGCTTTGTTCGACCTAAGTTGGAAGGGTATGCCCAGACGTCTGTCCCTTGCTCACTTTGCCACTGGATTCAAGATAGCCAGGCTGATGAGGGTTATGAACCCGAAACCGGTCCCTTGGTGCTTGTTTCCGCTCCAGGGAAGACATGGCTTGGCAGTTCGGGCTGGTCTGTTCCCATGAGGCACGTGGTCAGACTGATTTGCATATGGCCATGTCTGAACTGGGGTGGTTGAGTGAGTTAAAGAATGATGATGGATTAAACCCAGATCAGTTGACTGGGGTGAGTGCTTGCAATGTTCAACACTCCGTCCATCATCCCCTTTGGTTTTCCTTTGTTTGCCCTAAGTTGGCAGGGTATGCCCAGACGTGGCTCACTTAGCCACTGGATTCAAGATAGCCTGGCTGATGAGGGTTATGAACCCGAAACCGGTCCCAGGATGCTTGTTTCCGGTCCAGTGAAGACATGGCTTGGTAGTTCGGACTGGACTTGTTCCCATGAGGCGCAGGGTCAGACTGATTTGCATAGGGACATGTCTGAACTGGGGTGGCGGAGTGAGCTAATGAATGATGATGGATTAAACCCAGATCAGTTGGCTGGGGGTGAGTGCTTGCAATGCTCAACACTCCGTCCATCATCCCCTTTGGTTTTACTTTGTGCGCCCTAAGTTGGCATGGTATGCCCAGACGTTGGTCCCACTGGATTCAAGATAGCCTGGCTGATGAGGGTTATGAACCCGAAACCGGTCCCAGGATGCTTGTTTCTGGTCCAGGGAAGACACGGCTTGGCAGTTCGGGCTGGACTGTTCCCATGAGGCACAGGGTCAGTCTGATTTGCATATGGCCATTTCTGAACTAGGGTGGCAGAGTGAGCTAAAGATTGATGATGGATTTAACCCAGATCAGTTGACTGGCGGTGAGTGCTTGCAATGTTCAACACTCCATCCATCATCCCCTTTGCTTTCCCTTTGTTCACCCTAAGTTGGCAGGGCATGCCCAGACGTGGGTCCCTTGCTCACTTTGCCACTGGATTCAAGATAGCCTGGCTGATGAGGGTTATGAACCCGAAATCGTTCCCAGGGAGCTTGTTTCCGGTCCAGGGAAGACATGGCTTGGCAGTTCGGGCTGGGCTGTTCCCATGAGGCACATTTTCAGACTGATTTGCATATGGCAATGTCTGTACTGGGATGGCGGAGTGAGCTAAAGAATGATGATGGATTGAACCCAGATCAGTTGACTGGGGGTGAGTTCTTGCAATGTTCAACACTCCATCCATCATTCCCTGTGGTTTTGCTTTGTTCGCCCTAAGTTGGAAGGGTATGCCTAGATGTGGGTCTCTTGCTCACTTTGCCACTGGATTCAAGATAGCCAGGCTGATGAGGGTTATGAACCTGAAACCGGTCCCTGGGTGCTTGTTTCCGCTCCAGGGAAGACATGGCTTGGCTGTTCGGGCTAGTCTGTTCCCATGAGGCACAGGGTCAGACTGATTTGCATATGGCCATGTCTGAACTGGGGTGGTTGAGTGAGTTAAAGAATGATGATGGATTAAACCCAGATCAGTTGACTGGTGGTGAGTGTTTGCAATGTTCAACACTCCGTCCATCACCCACTTTGGGTTTCCTTTGTTCGCCCTAAGTTGGCAGGGTATGCCCAGACGTGGGTCCCTTCCTCACTTTGCCACTGGATTCAAGATAGCCTGGCTGATGAGGGTTATGAACCCAAAACCGGTCCCAGGGTGCTTGTTTCCGGTCCAGGGAAGACATGGCTTGGCAGTTCGGGCTGGACTGTTCCCATGAGGCACAGGGTCAGACTGATTTGCATATGGCCATGTCTGAACTGGGGTGGCAGAGTGAGCTAAAGAATCATGATGGATTAAACCCAGATCAGTTGACTGGGGGTGAGTGCTTGCAATGTTCAAAACTCCGTCCATCACCCACTTTGGGTTTCCTTTGTTCGCCCTAAGTTGGAAGGGTATGCCCAGACGTGGGTCCTTTGCTCACTTTTCCACTGGATTCAATATAGCCTGCCTGATGAGGGTTATGAACCCGAAACCGGTCCCAGGATGCTTGTTTCCGGTCCAGGAAAGACACGGCTTGGCAGTTCGGGCTGGACTGTTCACATGAGGCACTGGGTCAGACTGATTTGAATATGGCCATGTCTGACCTGGGGTGGCGGAGTGAGCTAAAGAATGATGATGAATTGAACCAAGATCAGTTGACTGGGGTGAGTGCTTGCAATTTTCAACACTCCGTCCATCATCCCCTTTGGTTTTCCTTTGTTTGCCCTAAGTTGGCAGGGTATGCCCAGACGTGGCTCACTTTGCCACTGGATTCAAGATATCCTGGCTGATGAGGGTTATGAACCCGAAACCGGTCCCAGGATGCTTGTTTTCGGTCCAGGGAAGACATGGCTTGGCAGTTCTTGCTGGACTGTTCCCATGAGGCACAGTGTCAGACTGATTTGCATATGGCCATGTCTGAACTGGGGTGACGGAGTGAGCTAAAGAATGATGATGGATTAAACCCAGATCAGTTGACTGGGGGTGAGTGCTTGCAATGTTCAACACTCCGTCCATCATCCCCTTTGCTTTCCCTTTGTTCACCCTAAGTTGGCAGGGTATGCCCAGACGTGGGTCCCTTGCTCACTTTGCCACTGGATTCAACATAGCCTGGCTGATGAGGGTTATGGACCCGAAATCGGTCCCAGGGAGCTTGTTTCCGGTCCAGGGAAGACATGGCTTGGCAGTTCGGGCTGGGCTGTTCCCATGAGGCACATGGTCAGACTGATTTGCATATGGCAATGTCTGTACTGGGATGGCGGAGTGAGCTAAAGAATGATGATGGATTGAACCCAGATCAGTTGACTGGGGGTGAGTTCTTGCAATGTTCAACACTCCACCCATCATTCCCTGTGGTTTTGCTTTGTTCGCCCTAAGTTGGAAGGGTATGCCCAGATGTGGGTCCCTTGCTCACTTTGCCACTGGATTCAAGATAGCCAGGCTGATGAGGGTTATGAACCCGAAACCGGTCCCTGGGTGCTTGTTTCCGCTCCAGGGAAGACATGGCTTGGCAGTTCGGGCTGGTCTGTTCCCATGAGGCACAGGGTCAGACTGATTTGCATATGGCCATGTCTGAACTGGGGTGGTTGAGTGAGTTAAAGAATGATGATGGATTAAACCCAGATCAGTTGACTGGGGTGAGTGCTTGCAATGTTCAACACTCCGTCCATCATCCCCTTTGGTTTTCCTTTGTTTGCCCTAAGTTGGCAGGGTATGCCCAGACATGGCTCACTTTGCCACTGGATTCAAGATAGCCTGGCTGATGAGGGTTATGAACCCGAAACCGGTCCCAGGATGCTTGTTTCCGGTCCACGGAAGACATGGCTTGGCAGTTCGGGCTGGTCTGTTCCCATGAGGCACAGGGTCAGACTGATTTGCATATGGCCATGTCTGAACTGGGGTGGCGGAGTGAGTTAAAGAATGATGATGGATTAAACCCAGATCAGTTGACTGGGGGTGAGTGCTTGCAATGTTCAAAACTCCGTCCATCACCCCCTTTTGGTTTCCTTTGTTTGCCCTAAGTTGGCAGGGTATGCCCAGACGTGGCTCCCTTGCTCACTTTGCCACTGGATTCAAGATAGCCTGTCTGATGAGGGTTATGAACCCGAAACAGGTCCCAGGGTGCTTGTTTCCGGTGCAGGGAAGACATGGCTTGGCAGTTCGGACTGGACTTGTTCCCATGAGGCACAGGGTCAGACTGATTTGCATAGGGACATGTCTGAACTGGGGTGGCGGAGTGAGCTAATGAATGATGATGGATTAAACCCAGATCAGTTGGCTGGGGGTGAGTGCTTGCAATGCTCAACACTCCGTCCATCATCCCCTTTGGTTTTACTTTGTGCGCCCTAAGTTGGCATGGTATGGCCAGACATTGGTCCCTTGCTTACTTTGCCACTGGATTCAAGATAGCCTGGCAGATGAGGGTTATGAACCCGAAACCGGTCCCAGGATGTTTGTTTCCGGTCCAGGGAAGACACGGCTTGGCAGTTTTGCCTGGACTTGTTCCCATGAGGCACAGGGTCAGACTGATATCCATATGGCCATGTCTGAACTGGGGTGGTGGAGTGAGCTAAAGAATGATGATGGATTGAACCAACATTCAGTTGACTGGGGTGAGTGCTTGCAATGTTCAACACTCCGTCCATCATCCCCTTTGGTTTTCCTTTGTTTGCCCTAAGTTGGCAGGGTATGCCCAAACGTGGCTCCCTTGCTCACTTTGCCACTGGATTCAAGATAGCCTGGCTGATGAGGGTTATGAACCCGAAACCGGTCCCAGGATGCTTGTTTCCGGTCCAGGGAAGACATGGCTTTGCAGTTCTGGCTGGACTGTTCCCATGAGGCACAGTTTCAGACTGATTTGCATGTGGCCATGTCTGAACTGGGTTGGCTTAGTGAGCTAAAGAATGATGATGGATTAAGCCCAGATCAGTTAACTGGGGGTGAGTGCTTGTAATGTTCAACACTCCATCCATCATCCCCTTTGGTTTTCCTTTGTTTGCCATAAGTTGGCATGGTATGCCTAGACGTTGGTCCCTTGCTCATTTTGCCACTGGATTCAAGATAGCCTGGCTGATGAGGGTTATGAATCCGAAACCGGTCCCAGGATGCTTGTTTCTTGTCCAGGGAAGACACGGCTTGGCAGTTCAGGCTGGACTGTTCCCATGAGGCACAGGGTCAGACTGATTTGCATATGGACATGTCTGAACTAGGGTGGCAGAGTGAGCTAAAGATTGATGATGGATTAAACCCAGATCAGTTGACTGGGGGTGAGTGCTTGCAATGTTCAACACTCCGTCCATCATCCCCTTTGCTTTCCCTTTGTTAACCGTAAGTTGGCAGGGTATGCCCAGACGTGGGTCCCTTGCTCACTTTGCCACTGGAATCAAGATAGCCTGGCTGATGAGGGTTATGAACCCAAAACCGGTCCCAGGGAGCTTGTTTCCGGTCCAGGGAAGACATGGCTTGGCAGTTCGGGCTGGGCTGTTCCCATGAGGCACATGGTCAGACTGATTTGCATATGGCAATGTCTGTACTGGGATGGCGGAGTGAGCTAAAGAATGATGATGGATTGAACCCAGATCAGTTGACTGGGGGTGAGTGCTTGCAATGTTCAACACTCCATCCATCATTCCCTGTGGTTTTGCTTTCTTCGCCCTAAGTTGGAAGGGTAGGCCCAGATGTGGGTCCCTTGCTCACTTTGCCACTGGATTCAAGATAGCCAGGCTGATGAGGGTTATGAACCCGAAATCGGTCCCTGGGTGCTTGTTTCCGCTCCAGGGAAGACATGGCTTGGCTGTTCAGGCTGGTCTGTTTCCATGAGGCACAGGGTCAGATTGATTTGCAGATGGCCATGTCTGAACTGGGGTGGCGGAGAGAGTTAAAGAATGATGATGGATTAAACTAAGATCAGTTGACTGGGGGTGAGTGCTCACTCCGTCTATCATCCCCTTTGGTTTTCCTTTGTTCGCCCTAAGTTGGCAGGGTATGCCCAGACATGGGTCCCTTGCTCACTTTTCCACTGGATTCAAGATAGCCTGCCTGATGAGGGTTATGAACCCGAAACCGGTCCCAGGATGCTTGTTTCCGGTCCAGGGAAGATACGGCTTGGCAGTTCGGGCTGGACTGTTCACATGAGGCACTGGGTCAGACTGATTTGAATATGGCCATGTCTGACCTGGGGTGGCGGAGTGAGCTAAAGAATGATGATGGATTGAACCAACATTCAGTTGACTGGGGTGAGTGCTTGCAATGTTCAACACTCCGTCCATCATCCCCTTTGGTTTTCCTTTGCTTGCCCTAAGTTGGCAGGGTATGCCCAGACGTGGCTCCCTTGCTCACTTTGCCACTGGATTCAAGATAGCCTGGCTGATGAGGGTTATGAACCCAAAACCGGTCCCATGATGCTTGTTTCCGGTCCAGGGAAGACATGGCTTTGCAGTTCTGGCTGGACTGTTCCCATGAGGCACAGTTTCAGACTGATTTGCATATGGCCATGTCTGAACTGGGGTGGCGTAGTGAGCTAAAGAATGATGATGGATTAAACCCAGATCAGTTAACTGGGGGTGAGTGCTTGTAATGTTCAAAACTCCGTCCATCATCCCCTTTGGTTTTCCTTTGTTCGCCCTAAGTTGGCATGGTATGCCCAGACGTTGGTCCCTTGCTCAGTTTGCCACTGGATTCAAGATAGCCTGGCTGATGAGGGTTATGAACCCGAAACCGGTCCCAGGATGCTTGTTTCTGGTCCAGGGAAGACACGGCTTGGCAGTTCAGGCTGGACTGTTCCCATGAGGCACAGGGTCAGACTGATTTGCATATGGCCATTTCTGAACTAGGGTGGCAGAGTGATCTAAAGATTGATGATGGATTAAACCCAGATCAGTTGACTGGCGGTGAGTGCTTGCAATGTTCAACACTCCGTCCATCTTCCCCTGTGCTTTCCCTTTGTTCACCCTAAGTTGGCAGGGTATGCCCAGACGTGGGTCCCTTGCTCTCTTTGCCACTGGATTCATGATAGCCAGGCTGATGAGGGTTATGAACCCGAAACCGGTCCCTGGGTGCTTGTTTCCGCTCCAGGGAAGACATGGCTTGGCAGTTCGGGCTGGTCTGTTCCCATGAGGCACAGGGTCAGACTGATTTGCATATGGCCATGTCTGAACTGGGGTGGTTGAGTGAGTTAAAGAATGATGATGGATTAAACCCAGATCAGTTGACTGGGGTGAGTGCTTGCAATGTTCAACACTCCGTCCATCATCCCCTTTGGTTTTCCTTTGTTTGCCCTAAGTTGGCAGGGTATGCCCAGACATGGCTCACTTTGCCACTGGATTCAAGATAGCCTGGCTGATGAGGGTTATGAACCCGAAACCGGTCCCAGGATGCTTGTTTCCGGTCCACGGAAGACATGGCTTGGCAGTTCGGGCTGGTCTGTTCCCATGAGGCACAGGGTCAGACTGATTTGCATATGGCCATGTCTGAACTGGGGTGGCGGAGTGAGTTAAAGAATGATGATGGATTAAACCCAGATCAGTTGACTGGGGGTGAGTGCTTGCAATGTTCAAAACTCCGTCCATCACCCCCTTTTGGTTTCCTTTGTTTGCCCTAAGTTGGCAGGGTATGCCCAGACGTGGCTCCCTTGCTCACTTTGCCACTGGATTCAAGATAGCCTGTCTGATGAGGGTTATGAACCCGAAACAGGTCCCAGGGTGCTTGTTTCCGGTGCAGGGAAGACATGGCTTGGCAGTTCGGACTGGACTTGTTCCCATGAGGCACAGGGTCAGACTGATTTGCATAGGGACATGTCTGAACTGGGGTGGCGGAGTGAGCTAATGAATGATGATGGATTAAACCCAGATCAGTTGGCTGGGGGTGAGTGCTTGCAATGCTCAACACTCCGTCCATCATCCCCTTTGGTTTTACTTTGTGCGCCCTAAGTTGGCATGGTATGGCCAGACATTGGTCCCTTGCTTACTTTGCCACTGGATTCAAGATAGCCTGGCAGATGAGGGTTATGAACCCGAAACCGGTCCCAGGATGTTTGTTTCCGGTCCAGGGAAGACACGGCTTGGCAGTTTTGCCTGGACTTGTTCCCATGAGGCACAGGGTCAGACTGATATCCATATGGCCATGTCTGAACTGGGGTGGTGGAGTGAGCTAAAGAATGATGATGGATTGAACCAACATTCAGTTGACTGGGGTGAGTGCTTGCAATGTTCAACACTCCGTCCATCATCCCCTTTGGTTTTCCTTTGTTTGCCCTAAGTTGGCAGGGTATGCCCAAACGTGGCTCCCTTGCTCACTTTGCCACTGGATTCAAGATAGCCTGGCTGATGAGGGTTATGAACCCGAAACCGGTCCCAGGATGCTTGTTTCCGGTCCAGGGAAGACATGGCTTTGCAGTTCTGGCTGGACTGTTCCCATGAGGCACAGTTTCAGACTGATTTGCATGTGGCCATGTCTGAACTGGGTTGGCTTAGTGAGCTAAAGAATGATGATGGATTAAGCCCAGATCAGTTAACTGGGGGAGAGTGCTTGTAATGTTCAACACTCCATCCATCATCCCCTTTGGTTTTCCTTTGTTTGCCATAAGTTGGCATGGTATGCCTAGACGTTGGTCCCTTGCTCATTTTGCCACTGGATTCAAGATAGCCTGGCTGATGAGGGTTATGAATCCGAAACCGGTCCCAGGATGCTTGTTTCTTGTCCAGGGAAGACACGGCTTGGCAGTTCAGGCTGGACTGTTCCCATGAGGCACAGGGTCAGACTGATTTGCATATGGACATGTCTGAACTAGGGTGGCAGAGTGAGCTAAAGATTGATGATGGATTAAACCCAGATCAGTTGACTGGGGGTGAGTGCTTGCAATGTTCAACACTCCGTCCATCATCCCCTTTGCTTTCCCTTTGTTAACCGTAAGTTGGCAGGGTATGCCCAGACGTGGGTCCCTTGCTCACTTTGCCACTGGAATCAAGATAGCCTGGCTGATGAGGGTTATGAACCCAAAACCGGTCCCAGGGAGCTTGTTTCCGGTCCAGGGAAGACATGGCTTGGCAGTTCGGGCTGGGCTGTTCCCATGAGGCACATGGTCAGACTGATTTGCATATGGCAATGTCTGTACTGGGATGGCGGAGTGAGCTAAAGAATGATGATGGATTGAACCCAGATCAGTTGACTGGGGGTGAGTGCTTGCAATGTTCAACACTCCATCCATCATTCCCTGTGGTTTTGCTTTCTTCGCCCTAAGTTGGAAGGGTAGGCCCAGATGTGGGTCCCTTGCTCACTTTGCCACTGGATTCAAGATAGCCAGGCTGATGAGGGTTATGAACCCGAAATCGGTCCCTGGGTGCTTGTTTCCGCTCCAGGGAAGACATGGCTTGGCTGTTCAGGCTGGTCTGTTTCCATGAGGCACAGGGTCAGATTGATTTGCAGACGGCCATGTCTGAACTGGGGTGGCGGAGAGAGTTAAAGAATGATGATGGATTAAACTAAGATCAGTTGACTGGGGGTGAGTGCTCACTCCGTCTATCATCCCCTTTGGTTTTCCTTTGTTCGCCCTAAGTTGGCAGGGTATGCCCAGACATGGGTCCCTTGCTCACTTTTCCACTGGATTCAAGATAGCCTGCCTGATGAGGGTTATGAACCCGAAACCGGTCCCAGGATGCTTGTTTCCGGTCCAGGGAAGATACGGCTTGGCAGTTCGGGCTGGACTGTTCACATGAGGCACTGGGTCAGACTGATTTGAATATGGCCATGTCTGACCTGGGGTGGCGGAGTGAGCTAAAGAATGATGATGGATTGAACCAACATTCAGTTGACTGGGGTGAGTGCTTGCAATGTTCAACACTCCGTCCATCATCCCCTTTGGTTTTCCTTTGCTTGCCCTAAGTTGGCAGGGTATGCCCAGACGTGGCTCCCTTGCTCACTTTGCCACTGGATTCAAGATAGCCTGGCTGATGAGGGTTATGAACCCAAAACCGGTCCCATGATGCTTGTTTCCGGTCCAGGGAAGACATGGCTTTGCAGTTCTGGCTGGACTGTTCCCATGAGGCACAGTTTCAGACTGATTTGCATATGGCCATGTCTGAACTGGGGTGGCGTAGTGAGCTAAAGAATGATGATGGATTAAACCCAGATCAGTTAACTGGGGGTGAGTGCTTGTAATGTTCAAAACTCCGTCCATCATCCCCTTTGGTTTTCCTTTGTTCGCCCTAAGTTGGCATGGTATGCCCAGACGTTGGTCCCTTGCTCAGTTTGCCACTGGATTCAAGATAGCCTGGCTGATGAGGGTTATGAACCCGAAACCGGTCCCAGGATGCTTGTTTCTGGTCCAGGGAAGACACGGCTTGGCAGTTCAGGCTGGACTGTTCCCATGAGGCACAGGGTCAGACTGATTTGCATATGGCCATTTCTGAACTAGGGTGGCAGAGTGATCTAAAGATTGATGATGGATTAAACCCAGATCAGTTGACTGGCGGTGAGTGCTTGCAATGTTCAACACTCCGTCCATCTTCCCCTGTGCTTTCCCTTTGTTCACCCTAAGTTGGCAGGGTATGCCCAGACGTGGGTCCCTTGCTGACTTTGCCACTGGATTCAAGATAGCCTTGGTTATAAAGGTTATGAACCCGAAACCAGTCCCAGAATGCTTGTTTCTGGTCCAGGGAAGACATGGCTTGGCAGCTCGTGCTGGACTTTTCCCATGAGGCACAGGGCAGACTGATTTGCATATGGCCATGTCTGAACTGGGGTGTTGCAGTGAGCTAAAGAATGATGATGGATTAAACCCAGATGAGTTGACTGGGGGTGAGTGCTTGCAATGTTCAAAACTCCATCCATCATCCCCTTTGGTTTTGCTTTGTTCCCCCTAAGATGGCAGGGTATACCCAGACGTGGGTCCCTTGCTCACGTTGCCACTTGATTCAAGATAGCCTGGCTGATACGGTTGTGAACCCGAAACCGATCCCAGGGTGCTTGTTTCCAGTGCAGGGAAGACATGGCTTGGCAGTTCGGGCTGAACTGTTCCCATGAGGCACAGTATCAGACTGATTTGCATATGGCCATGTCTGAACTGGGGTGGCGGAGTGAGCTAAAGAATGATGATGGATTAAACCCAGATCAGTTGACTGGGGGTGAGGGCTTGCAATGTTCGACACTCCGTCCATCATCCCCTTTGGTTTTGCTTTGTTCGACCTAAGTTGGCAGGGTATGCCCAGACGTGGGTCCCTTGCTCACTTTGCCACTGGATTCAAGATAGCCTGGCTGATTAGGGTTATGAACCTGAATTCGGTCCCAGGATGCTTGTTTCCGGGCCAGGGAAGACATGGCTTGGCAGTTCGGGCTGGACTGTTCCCATGAGGCACAGGGTCAGACTGATTTGCATATGGCCATGTCTGAACTGGGATGGCGGAGTGAGCTAAAGAATGATGATGGATTAAACCCAGATAAGTTGACTGGGGTTAGTGCTTGCAATGTTCACCACTCCGTCCATAATCCCCTTTGGTTTTGCTTTGTTCGTCATAAGAGTTCAGGGTATGCCCAGACGTGGGTCCCTTGCTCACTTTGCGATTGGAGTCAAGATAACCTGGCTGATGAGGGTTATAAACCCGAAACCGGTCCGAGGATGCTTGTTTCCGGTCCATGGAAGACATGGCTTGGCAGTTCGGGCTGGACTGTTCCCATGAGGCACATGGTCAGACTGATTTGCATTTGAGCATGTCTGAACTGGGGTGGCGGAGTGAGCTAAAGAATGATGATGGATTGAACCCAGATCAGTTGACTGGGGTTGAGTGCTTACAATGTTCAACACTCCGTCCATCATCCCCTTTGGTTTTGCTTTGTTCGACCTAAGTTGGAAGGGTATGCCCAGACGTCGGTCCCTTGCTCACTTTGCCACTGGATTCAAGATAGCCAGGCTGATGAGGGTTATGAACCCGAAACCGGTCCCTTGGTGCTTGTTTCCGCTCCAGGGAAGACATGGCTTGGCAGTTCGGGCTGGTCTGTTCCCATGAGGCACAGGGTCAGACTGATTTGCATATGGCCATGTCTGAACTGGGGTGGTTGAGTGAGTTAAAGAATGATGATGGATTAAACCCAGATCAGTTGACTGGGGTGAGTGCTTGCAATGTTCAACACTCCGTCCATCATCCCCTTTGGTTTTCCTTTGTTTGCCCTAAGTTGGCAGGGTATGCCCAGACGTGGCTCACTTTGCCACTGGATTCAAGATAGCCTGGCTGATGAGGGTTATGAACCCGAAACCGGTCCCAGGATGCTTGTTTCCGGTCCAGGGAAGACATGGCTTGGCATTTCGGACTGGACTTGTTCCCATGAGGCGCAGGGTCAGACTGATTTGCATAGGGACATGTCTGAACTGGGGTGGCGGAGTGAGCTAATGAATGATGATGGATTAAACCCAGATCAGTTGGCTGGGGGTGAGTGCTTGCAATGCTCAACACTCCGTCCATCATCCCCTTTGGTTTTACTTTGTGCGCCCTAAGTTGGCATGGTATGCCCAGACGTTGGTCCCACTGGATTCAAGATAGCCTGGCTGATGAGGGTTATGAACCCGAAACCGGTCCCAGGATGCTTGTTTCTGGTCCAGGGAAGACACGGCTTGGCAGTTCGGGCTGGACTGTTCCCATGAGGCACAGGGTCATTCTGATTTGCATATGGCCATTTCTGAACTAGGGTGGCAGAGTGAGCTAAAGATTGATGATGGATTAAACCCAGATCAGTTGACTGGCGGTGAGTGCTTGCAATGTTCAACACTCCATCCATCATCCCCTTTGCTTTCCCTTTGTTCACCCTAAGTTGGCAGGGCATGCCCAGACGTGGGTCCCTTGCTCACTTTGCCACTGGATTCAAGATAGCCTGGCTGATGAGGGTTATGAACCCGAAATCGTTCCCAGGGAGCTTGTTTCCGGTCCAGGGAAGACATGGCTTGGCAGTTCGGGCTGGGCTGTTCCCATGAGGCACATTTTCAGACTGATTTGCATATGGCAATGTCTGTACTGGGATGGCGGAGTGAGCTAAAGAATGATGATGGATTGAACCCAGATCAGTTGACTGGGGGTGAGTTCTTGCAATGTTCAACACTCCATCCATCATTCCCTGTGGTTTTGCTTTGTTCGCCCTAAGTTGGAAGGGTATGCCTAGATGTGGGTCTCTTGCTCACTTTGCCACTGGATTCAAGATAGCCAGGCTGATGAGGGTTATGAACCTGAAACCGGTCCCTGGGTGCTTGTTTCCGCTCCAGGGAAGACATGGCTTGGCTGTTCGGGCTAGTCTGTTCCCATGAGGCACAGGGTCAGACTGATTTGCATATGGCCATGTCTGAACTGGGGTGGTTGAGTGAGTTAAAGAATGATGATGGATTAAACCCAGATCAGTTGACTGGTGGTGAGTGTTTGCAATGTTCAACACTCCGTCCATCACCCACTTTGGGTTTCCTTTGTTCGCCCTAAGTTGGCAGGGTATGCCCAGACGTGGGTCCCTTCCTCACTTTGCCACTGGATTCAAGATAGCCTGGCTGATGAGGGTTATGAACCCAAAACCGGTCCCAGGGTGCTTGTTTCCGGTCCAGGGAAGACATGGCTTGGCAGTTCGGGCGGGACTGTTCCCATGAGGCACAGGGTCAGACTGATTTGCATATGGCCATGTCTGAACTGGGGTGGCAGAGTGAGCTAAAGAATCATGATGGATTAAACCCAGATCAGTTGACTGGGGGTGAGTGCTTGCAATGTTCAAAACTCCGTCCATCACCCACTTTGGGTTTCCTTTGTTCGCCCTAAGTTGGAAGGGTATGCCCAGACGTGGGTCCTTTGCTCACTTTTCCACTGGATTCAATATAGCCTGCCTGATGAGGGTTATGAACCCGAAACCGGTCCCAGGATGCTTGTTTCCGGTCCAGGAAAGACACGGCTTGGCAGTTCGGGCTGGACTGTTCACATGAGGCACTGGGTCAGACTGATTTGAATATGGCCATGTCTGACCTGGGGTGGCGGAGTGAGCTAAAGAATGATGATGAATTGAACCAAGATCAGTTGACTGGGGTGAGTGCTTGCAATTTTCAACACTCCGTCCATCATCCCCTTTGGTTTTCCTTTGTTTGCCCTAAGTTGGCAGGGTATGCCCAGACGTGGCTCACTTTGCCACTGGATTCAAGATATCCTGGCTGATGAGGGTTATGAACCCGAAACCGGTCCCAGGATGCTTGTTTTCGGTCCAGGGAAGACATGGCTTGGCAGTTCTTGCTGGACTGTTCCCATGAGGCACAGTGTCAGACTGATTTGCATATGGCCATGTCTGAACTGGGGTGACGGAGTGAGCTAAAGAATGATGATGGATTAAACCCAGATCAGTTGACTGGGGGTGAGTGCTTGCAATGTTCAACACTCCGTCCATCATCCCCTTTGCTTTCCCTTTGTTCACCCTAAGTTGGCAGGGTATGCCCAGACGTGGGTCCCTTGCTCACTTTGCCACTGGATTCAACATAGCCTGGCTGATGAGGGTTATGGACCCGAAATCGGTCCCAGGGAGCTTGTTTCCGGTCCAGGGAAGACATGGCTTGGCAGTTCGGGCTGGGCTGTTCCCATGAGGCACATGGTCAGACTGATTTGCATATGGCAATGTCTGTACTGGGATGGCGGAGTGAGCTAAAGAATGATGATGGATTGAACCCAGATCAGTTGACTGGGGGTGAGTTCTTGCAATGTTCAACACTCCATCCATCATTCCCTGTGGTTTTGCTTTGTTCGCCCTAAGTTGGAAGGGTATGCCCAGATGTGGGTCCCTTGCTCACTTTGCCACTGGATTCAAGATAGCCAGGCTGATGAGGGTTATGAACCCGAAACCGGTCCCTGGGTGCTTGTTTCCGCTCCAGGGAAGACATGGCTTGGCAGTTCGGGCTGGTCTGTTCCCATGAGGCACAGGGTCAGACTGATTTGCATATGGCCATGTCTGAACTGGGGTGGTTGAGTGAGTTAAAGAATGATGATGGATTAAACCCAGATCAGTTGACTGGGGTGAGTGCTTGCAATGTTCAACACTCCGTCCATCATCCCCTTTGGTTTTCCTTTGTTTGCCCTAAGTTGGCAGGGTATGCCCAGACATGGCTCACTTTGCCACTGGATTCAAGATAGCCTGGCTGATGAGGGTTATGAACCCGAAACCGGTCCCAGGATGCTTGTTTCCGGTCCACGGAAGACATGGCTTGGCAGTTCGGGCTGGTCTGTTCCCATGAGGCACAGGGTCAGACTGATTTGCATATGGCCATGTCTGAACTGGGGTGGCGGAGTGAGTTAAAGAATGATGATGGATTAAACCCAGATCAGTTGACTGGGGGTGAGTGCTTGCAATGTTCAAAACTCCGTCCATCACCCCCTTTTGGTTTCCTTTGTTTGCCCTAAGTTGGCAGGGTATGCCCAGACGTGGCTCCCTTGCTCACTTTGCCACTGGATTCAAGATAGCCTGTCTGATGAGGGTTATGAACTCGAAACAGGTCCCAGGGTGCTTGTTTCCGGTGCAGGGAAGACATGGCTTGGCAGTTCGGACTGGACTTGTTCCCATGAGGCACAGGGTCAGACTGATTTGCATAGGGACATGTCTGAACTGGGGTGGCGGAGTGAGCTAATGAATGATGATGGATTAAACCCAGATCAGTTGGCTGGGGGTGAGTGCTTGCAATGCTCAACACTCCGTCCATCATCCCCTTTGGTTTTACTTTGTGCGCCCTAAGTTGGCATGGTATGGCCAGACATTGGTCCCTTGCTTACTTTGCCACTGGATTCAAGATAGCCTGGCAGATGAGGGTTATGAACCCGAAACCGGTCCCAGGATGTTTGTTTCCGGTCCAGGGAAGACACGGCTTGGCAGTTTTGCCTGGACTTGTTCCCATGAGGCACAGGGTCAGACTGATATCCATATGGCCATGTCTGAACTGGGGTGGTGGAGTGAGCTAAAGAATGATGATGGATTGAACCAACATTCAGTTGACTGGGGTGAGTGCTTGCAATGTTCAACACTCCGTCCATCATCCCCTTTGGTTTTCCTTTGTTTGCCCTAAGTTGGCAGGGTATGCCCAAACGTGGCTCCCTTTCTCACTTTGCCACTGGATTCAAGATAGCCTGGCTGATGAGGGTTATGAACCCGAAACCGGTCCCAGGATGCTTGTTTCCGGTCCAGGGAAGACATGGCTTTGCAGTTCTGGCTGGACTGTTCCCATGAGGCACAGTTTCAGACTGATTTGCATGTGGCCATGTCTGAACTGGGTTGGCTTAGTGAGCTAAAGAATGATGATGGATTAAGCCCAGATCAGTTAACTGGGGGTGAGTGCTTGTAATGTTCAACACTCCATCCATCATCCCCTTTGGTTTTCCTTTGTTTGCCATAAGTTGGCATGGTATGCCTAGACGTTGGTCCCTTGCTCATTTTGCCACTGGATTCAAGATAGCCTGGCTGATGAGGGTTATGAATCCGAAACCGGTCCCAGGATGCTTGTTTCTTGTCCAGGGAAGACACGGCTTGGCAGTTCAGGCTGGACTGTTCCCATGAGGCACAGGGTCAGACTGATTTGCATATGGACATGTCTGAACTAGGGTGGCAGAGTGAGCTAAAGATTGATGATGGATTAAACCCAGATCAGTTGACTGGGGGTGAGTGCTTGCAATGTTCAACACTCCGTCCATCATCCCCTTTGCTTTCCCTTTGTTAACCGTAAGTTGGCAGGGTATGCCCAGACGTGGGTCCCTTGCTAACTTTGCCACTGGAATCAAGATAGCCTGGCTGATGAGGGTTATGAACCCAAAACCGGTCCCAGGGAGCTTGTTTCCGGTCCAGGGAAGACATGGCTTGGCAGTTCGGGCTGGGCTGTTCCCATGAGGCACATGGTCAGACTGATTTGCATATGGCAATGTCTGTACTGGGATGGCGGAGTGAGCTAAAGAATGATGATGGATTGAACCCAGATCAGTTGACTGGGGGTGAGTGCTTGCAATGTTCAACACTCCATCCATCATTCCCTGTGGTTTTGCTTTCTTCGCCCTAAGTTGGAAGGGTAGGCCCAGATGTGGGTCCCTTGCTCACTTTGCCACTGGATTCAAGATAGCCAGGCTGATGAGGGTTATGAACCCGAAATCGGTCCCTGGGTGCTTGTTTCCGCTCCAGGGAAGACATGGCTTGGCTGTTCAGGCTGGTCTGTTTCCATGAGGCACAGGGTCAGATTGATTTGCAGATGGCCATGTCTGAACTGGGGTGGCGGAGAGAGTTAAAGAATGATGATGGATTAAACTAAGATCAGTTGACTGGGGGTGAGTGCTCACTCCGTCTATCATCCCCTTTGGTTTTCCTTTGTTCGCCCTAAGTTGGCAGGGTATGCCCAGACATGGGTCCCTTGCTCACTTTTCCACTGGATTCAAGATAGCCTGCCTGATGAGGGTTATGAACCCGAAACCGGTCCCAGGATGCTTGTTTCCGGTCCAGGGAAGATACGGCTTGGCAGTTCGGGCTGGACTGTTCACATGAGGCACTGGGTCAGACTGATTTGAATATGGCCATGTCTGACCTGTGGTGGCGGAGTGAGCTAAAGAATGATGATGGATTGAACCAACATTCAGTTGACTGGGGTGAGTGCTTGCAATGTTCAACACTCCGTCCATCATCCCCTTTGGTTTTCCTTTGCTTGCCCTAAGTTGGCAGGGTATGCCCAGTCGTGGCTCCCTTGCTCACTTTGCCACTGGATTCAAGATAGCCTGGCTGATGAGGGTTATGAACCCAAAACCGGTCCCATGATGCTTGTTTCCGGTCCAGGGAAGACATGGCTTTGCAGTTCTGGCTGGACTGTTCCCATGAGGCACAGTTTCAGACTGATTTGCATATGGCCATGTCTGAACTGGGGTGGCGTAGTGAGCTAAAGAATGATGATGGATTAAACCCAGATCAGTTAACTGGGGGTGAGTGCTTGTAATGTTCAAAACTCCGTCCATCATCCCCTTTGGTTTTCCTTTGTTCGCCCTAAGTTGGCATGGTATGCCCAGACGTTGGTCCCTTGCTCAGTTTGCCACTGGATTCAAGATAGCCTGGCTGATGAGGGTTATGAACCCGAAACCGGTCCCAGGATGCTTGTTTCTGGTCCAGGGAAGACACGGCTTGGCAGTTCAGGCTGGACTGTTCCCATGAGGCACAGGGTCAGACTGATTTGCATATGGCCATTTCTGAACTAGGGTGGCAGAGTGATCTAAAGATTGATGATGGATTAAACCCAGATCAGTTGACTGGCGGTGAGTGCTTGCAATGTTCAACACTCCGTCCATCTTCCCCTGTGCTTTCCCTTTGTTCACCCTAAGTTGGCAGGGTATGCCCAGACGTGGGTCCCTTGCTCTCTTTGCCACTGGATTCATGATAGCCTGGCTGATGAGGGTTATGAACCCGAAACCGGTCCCTGGGTGCTTGTTTCCGCTCCACGGAAGACATGGCTTGGCAGTTCGGGCTGGTCTGTTCCCATGAGGCACAGGGTCAGACTGATTTGCATATGGCCATGTCTGAACTGGGGTGGCGGAGTGAGCTAAAGAATGATGATGGATTGAACCCAGATCAGTTGACTGGGGGTGAGTTCTTGCAATGTTCAACACTCCATCCATCATTCCCTGTGGTTTTGCTTTGTTCGCCCTAAGTTGGAAGGGTATGCCCAGATGTGGGTCCCTTGCTCACTTTGCCACTGGATTCAAGATAGCCAGGCTGATGAGGGTTATGAACCCGAAACCGGTCCCTGGGTGCTTGTTTCCGCTCCACGGAAGACATGGCTTGGCAGTTCGGGCTGGTCTGTTCCCATGAGGCACAGGGTCAGACTGATTTGCATATGGCCATGTCTGAACTGGGGTGGCGGAGTGAGTTAAAGAATGATGATGGATTAAACCCAGATCAGTTGACTGGGGGTGAGTGCTTGCAATGTTCAACACTCCGTCTATCATCCCCTTTAGTTTTCCTTTGTTCGCCCTAAGTTGGCAGGGTATGCCCAGACGTGGGTCCCTTCCTCACTTTGCCACTGGATTCAAGATAGCCTGGCTGATGAGGGTTATGAACTCAAAACCAGTCCCAGGGTGCTTGTTTCCGGTCCAGGGAAGACATGGCTTGGCAGTTCGGGCTGGACTGTTCCTATGAGGCACAGGGTCAGACTGATTTGCATATGGCCATGTCTGAACTGGGGTGGTGGAGTGAGCTAAAGAATGATGATGGATTAAACCCAGATCAGTTGACTGGGGGTGAATACTTGCAATGTTCAACACTCCATCCATCATCCCCTTTGGTTTTCCTATGTTCGCCCTAAGTTGGCAGGGTATGCCCTGATGTGGGTCCCTTGCTCACTTTGCCACTGTCTTCAAGATAGCCTGGCTGATGAGGGTTATGAACCCAAAACTGGTCCCAGGTTGCTTGTTTCCTGTCCAGGGAAGACATGGCTTGGGAGTTCGGGGTGCACTGTTCCCATGAGGCACAGGGTCAGACTGATTTGCATATAGCCATGTCTGACCTGGGTTGGCGGAGTAACCTAAAAAATGATGATGGTTTGAATCCAGATCAGTTGACTGGGGGTGAGTGCTTGCAATGTTCAACACTCCGTCCATCATCCCCTTTGGTTGTGCTTTGTTCACCCTAAGTTGGCAGGGTATGCCCAGACGTGGGTCCCTTGCGGACTTTGCCACTGGATTCAAGATAGCCTTGGTGATAAAGGTTATGAACCCGAAAGCGGTCCCAGGATGCTTGTTTATAGTCCAGGGAAGACATGGCTTGGCAGCTCGTGCTGGACTGTTCCCATGATGCACAGGGTCAGACTGATTTCCATATGGCCATGTCTGAACTGGGGTGGCGGAGTGAGCTAAAGAATGATGATGGATTAAACCCAGATGAGTTGCCTGGGGGTGAGTGCTTGCAATGTTCAACACTCCGTCCATCATCCCCTTTGGTTTTGCTTTGTTCGACCTAAGTTGGAAGGGTATGCCCAGACGTGGGTCCCTTCCTCACTTTGCCACTGGATTCAAGATAGCCTGGCTGATGAGGGTTATGAACCCAAAACCGGTCCCAGGGTGCTTGTTTCCGGTCCAGGGAAGACATGGCTTGGCAGTTCGGGCTGGACTGTTCCCATGAGGCACAGGGTCAGACTGATTTGCATATGGCCATGTCTGAACTGGGGTGGCAGAGTGAGCTAAAGAATCATGATGGATTAAACCCAGATCAGTTGACTGGGGGTGAGTGCTTGCAATGTTCAAAACTCCGTCCATCACCCACTTTGGGTTTCCTTTGTTCGCCCTAAGTTGGAAGGGTATGCCCAGACGTGGGTCCTTTGCTCACTTTTCCACTGGATTCAATATAGCCTGCCTGATGAGGGTTATGAACCCGAAACCGGTCCCAGGATGCTTGTTTCCGGTCCAGGAAAGACACGGCTTGGCAGTTCGGGCTGGACTGTTCACATGAGGCACTGGGTCGGACTGATTTGAATATGGCCATGTCTGACCTGGGGTGGCGGAGTGAGCTAAAGAATGATGATGAATTGAACCAAGATCAGTTGACTGGGGTGAGTGCTTGCAATTTTCAACACTCCGTCCATCATCCCCTTTGGTTTTCCTTTGTTTGCCCTAAGTTGGCAGGGTATGCCCAGACGTGGCTCACTTTGCCACTGGATTCAAGATATCCTGGCTGATGAGGGTTATGAACCCGAAACCGGTCCCAGGATGCTTGTTTTCGGTCCAGGGAAGACATGGCTTGGCAGTTCTTGCTGGACTGTTCCCATGAGGCACAGTGTCAGACTGATTTGCATATGGCCATGTCTGAACTGGGGTGACGGAGTGAGCTAAAGAATGATGATGGATTAAACCCAGATCAGTTGACTGGGGGTGAGTGCTTGCAATGTTCAACACTCCGTCCATCATCCCCTTTGCTTTCCCTTTGTTCACCCTAAGTTGGCAGGGTATGCCCAGACGTGGGTCCCTTGCTCACTTTGCCACTGGATTCAACATAGCCTGGCTGATGAGGGTTATGGACCCGAAATCGGTCCCAGGGAGCTTGTTTCCGGTCCAGGGAAGACATGGCTTGGCAGTTCGGGCTGGGCTGTTCCCATGAGGCACATGGTCAGACTGATTTGCATATGGCAATGTCTGTACTGGGATGGCGGAGTGAGCTAAAGAATGATGATGGATTGAACCCAGATCAGTTGACTGGGGGTGAGTTCTTGCAATGTTCAACACTCCATCCATCATTCCCTGTGGTTTTGCTTTGTTCGCCCTAAGTTGGAAGGGTATGCCCTGATGTGGGTCCCTTGCTCACTTTGCCACTGGATTCAAGATAGCCAGGCTGATGAGGGTTATGAACCCGAAACCGGTCCCTGGGTGCTTGTTTCCGCTCCAGGGAAGACATGGCTTGGCAGTTCGGGCTGGTCTGTTCCCATGAGGCACAGGGTCAGACTGATTTGCATATGGCCATGTCTGAACTGGGGTGGTTGAGTGAGTTAAAGAATGATGATGGATTAAACCCAGATCAGTTGACTGGGGTGAGTGCTTGCAATGTTCAACACTCCGTCCATCATCCCCTTTGGTTTTCCTTTGTTTGCCCTAAGTTGGCAGGGTATGCCCAGACATGGCTCACTTTGCCACTGGATTCAAGATAGCCTGGCTGATGAGGGTTATGAACCCGAAACCGGTCCCAGGATGCTTGTTTCCGGTCCACGGAAGACATGGCTTGGCAGTTCGGGCTGGTCTGTTCCCATGAGGCACAGGGTCAGACTGATTTGCATATGGCTATGTCTGAACTGGGGTGGCGGAGTGAGTTAAAGAATGATGATGGATTAAACCCAGATCAGTTGACTGGGGGTGAGTGCTTGCAATGTTCAAAACTCCGTCCATCACCCCCTTTTGGTTTCCTTTGTTTGCCCTAAGTTGGCAGGGTATGCCCAGACGTGGCTCCCTTGCTCACTTTGCCACTGGATTCAAGATAGCCTGTCTGATGAGGGTTATGAACCCGAAACAGGTCCCAGGGTGCTTGTTTCCGGTGCAGGGAAGACATGGCTTGGCAGTTCGGACTGGACTTGTTCCCATGAGGCACAGGGTCAGACTGATTTGCATAGGGACATGTCTGAACTGGGGTGGCGGAGTGAGCTAATGAATGATGATGGATTAAACCCAGATCAGTTGGCTGGGGGTGAGTGCTTGCAATGCTCAACACTCCGTCCATCATCCCCTTTGGTTTTACTTTGTGCGCCCTAAGTTGGCATGGTATGGCCAGACATTGGTCCCTTGCTTACTTTGCCACTGGATTCAAGATAGCCTGGCAGATGAGGGTTATGAACCCGAAACCGGTCCCAGGATGTTTGTTTCCGGTCCAGGGAAGACACGGCTTGGCAGTTTTGCCTGGACTTGTTCCCATGAGGCACAGGGTCAGACTGATATCCATATGGCCATGTCTGAACTGGGGTGGTGGAGTGAGCTAAAGAATGATGATGGATTGAACCAACATTCAGTTGACTGGGGTGAGTGCTTGCAATGTTCAACACTCCGTCCATCATCCCCTTTGGTTTTCCTTTGTTTGCCCTAAGTTGGCAGGGTATGCCCAAACGTGGCTCCCTTGCTCACTTTGCCACTGGATTCAAGATAGCCTGGCTGATGAGGGTTATGAACCCGAAACCGGTCCCAGGATGCTTGTTTCCGGTCCAGGGAAGACATGGCTTTGCAGTTCTGGCTGGACTGTTCCCATGAGGCACAGTTTCAGACTGATTTGCATGTGGCCATGTCTGAACTGGGTTGGCTTAGTGAGCTAAAGAATGATGATGGATTAAGCCCAGATCAGTTAACTGGGGGTGAGTGCTTGTAATGTTCAACACTCCATCCATCATCCCCTTTGGTTTTCCTTTGTTTGCCATAAGTTGGCATGGTATGCCTAGACGTTGGTCCCTTGCTCATTTTGCCACTGGATTCAAGATAGCCTGGCTGATGAGGGTTATGAATCCGAAACCGGTCCCAGGATGCTTGTTTCTTGTCCAGGGAAGACACGGCTTGGCAGTTCGGGCTGGACTGTTCCCATGAGGCACAGGGTCAGACTGATTTGCATATGGCCATGTCTGAACTGGGGTGGCAGAGTGAGCTAAAGAATCATGATGGATTAAACCCAGATCAGTTGACTGGGGGTGAGTGCTTGCAATGTTCAAAACTCCGTCCATCACCCACTTTGGGTTTCCTTTGTTCGCCCTAAGTTGGAAGGGTATGCCCAGACGTGGGTCCTTTGCTCACTTTTCCACTGGATTCAATATAGCCTGCCTGATGAGGGTTATGAACCCGAAACCGGTCCCAGGATGCTTGTTTCCGGTCCACGAAAGACACGGCTTGGCAGTTCGGGCTGGACTGTTCACATGAGGCACTGGGTCAGACTGATTTGAATATGGCCATGTCTGACCTGGGGTGGCGGAGTGAGCTAAAGAATGATGATGAATTGAACCAAGATCAGTTGACTGGGGTGAGTGCTTGCAATTTTCAACACTCCGTCCATCATCCCCTTTGGTTTTCCTTTGTTTGCCCTAAGTTGGCAGGGTATGCCCAGACGTGGCTCACTTTGCCACTGGATTCAAGATATCCTGGCTGATGAGGGTTATGAACCCGAAACCGGTCCCAGGATGCTTGTTTTCGGTCCAGGGAAGACATGGCTTGGCAGTTCTTGCTGGACTGTTCCCATGAGGCACAGTGTCAGACTGATTTGCATATGGCCATGTCTGAACTGGGGTGACGGAGTGAGCTAAAGAATGATGATGGATTAAACCCAGATCAGTTGACTGGGGGTGAGTGCTTGCAATGTTCAACACTCCGTCCATCATCCCCTTTGCTTTCCCTTTGTTCACCCTAAGTTGGCAGGGTATGCCCAGACGTGGGTCCCTTGCTCACTTTGCCACTGGATTCAACATAGCCTGGCTGATGAGGGTTATGGACCCGAAATCGGTCCCAGGGAGCTTGTTTCCGGTCCAGGGAAGACATGGCTTGGCAGTTCGGGCTGGGCTGTTCCCATGAGGCACATGGTCAGACTGATTTGCATATGGCAATGTCTGTACTGAGATGGCGGAGTGAGCTAAAGAATGATGATGGATTGAACCCAGATCAGTTGACTGGGGGTGAGTTCTTGCAATGTTCAACACTCCATCCATCATTCCCTGTGGTTTTGCTTTGTTCGCCCTAAGTTGGAAGGGTATGCCCAGATGTGGGTCCCTTGCTCACTTTGCCACTGGATTCAAGATAGCCAGGCTGATGAGGGTTATGAACCCGAAACCGGTCCCTGGGTGCTTGTTTCCGCTCCAGGGAAGACATGGCTTGGCAGTTCGGGCTGGTCTGTTCCCATGAGGCACAGGGTCAGACTGATTTGCATATGGCCATGTCTGAACTGGGGTGGTTGAGTGAGTTAAAGAATGATGATGGATTAAACCCAGATCAGTTGACTGGGGTGAGTGCTTGCAATGTTCAACACTCCGTCCATCATCCCCTTTGGTTTTCCTTTGTTTGCCCTAAGTTGGCAGGGTATGCCCAGACATGGCTCACTTTGCCACTGGATTCAAGATAGCCTGGCTGATGAGGGTTATGAACCCGAAACCGGTCCCAGGATGCTTGTTTCCGGTCCACGGAAGACATGGCTTGGCAGTTCGGGCTGGTCTGTTCCCATGAGGCACAGGGTCAGACTGATTTGCATATGGCCATGTCTGAACTGGGGTGGCGGAGTGAGTTAAAGAATGATGATGGATTAAACCCAGATCAGTTGACTGGGGGTGAGTGCTTGCAATGTTCAAAACTCCGTCCATCACCTCCTTTTGGTTTTCTTTGTTTGCCCTAAGTTGGCAGGGTATGCCCAGACGTGGCTCCCTTGCTCACTTTGCCACTGGATTCAAGATAGCCTGTCTGATGAGGGTTATGAACCCGAAACAGGTCCCAGGGTGCTTGTTTCCGGTGCAGGGAAGACATGGCTTGGCAGTTCGGACTGGACTTGTTCCCATGAGGCACAGGGTCAGACTGATTTGCATAGGGACATGTCTGAACTGGGGTGGCGGAGTGAGCTAATGAATGATGATGGATTAAACCCAGATCAGTTGGCTGGGGGTGAGTGCTTGCAATGCTCAACACTCCGTCCATCATCCCCTTTGGTTTTACTTTGTGCGCCCTAAGTTGGCATGGTATGGCCAGACATTGGTCCCTTGCTTACTTTGCCACTGGATTCAAGATAGCCTGGCAGATGAGGGTTATGAACCCGAAACCGGTCCCAGGATGTTTGTTTCCGGTCCAGGGAAGACACGGCTTGGCAGTTTTGCCTGGACTTGTTCCCATGAGGCACAGGGTCAGACTGATATCCATATGGCCATGTCTGAACTGGGGTGGTGGAGTGAGCTAAAGAATGATGATGGATTGAACCAACATTCAGTTGACTGGGGTGAGTGCTTGCAATGTTCAACACTCCGTCCATCATCCCCTTTGGTTTTCCTTTGTTTGCCCTAAGTTGGCAGGGTATGCCCAAACGTGGCTCCCTTGCTCACTTTGCCACTGGATTCAAGATAGCCTGGCTGATGAGGGTTATGAACCCGAAACCGGTCCCAGGATGCTTGTTTCCGGTCCAGGGAAGACATGGCTTTGCAGTTCTGGCTGGACTGTTCCCATGAGGCACAGTTTCAGACTGATTTGCATGTGGCCATGTCTGAACTGGGTTGGCTTAGTGAGCTAAAGAATGATGATGGATTAAGCCCAGATCAGTTAACTGGGGGTGAGTGCTTGTAATGTTCAACACTCCATCCATCATCCCCTTTGGTTTTCCTTTGTTTGCCATAAGTTGGCATGGTATGCCTAGACGTTGGTCCCTTGCTCATTTTGCCACTGGATTCAAGATAGCCTGGCTGATGAGGGTTATGAATCCGAAACCGGTCCCAGGATGCTTGTTTCTTGTCCAGGGAAGACACGGCTTGGCAGTTCAGGCTGGACTGTTCCCATGAGGCACAGGGTCAGACTGATTTGCATATGGACATGTCTGAACTAGGGTGGCAGAGTGAGCTAAAGATTGATGATGGATTAAACCCAGATCAGTTGACTGGGGGTGAGTGCTTGCAATGTTCAACACTCCGTCCATCATCCCCTTTGCTTTCCCTTTGTTAACCGTAAGTTGGCAGGGTATGCCCAGACGTGGGTCCCTTGCTCACTTTGCCACTGGAATCAAGATTGCCTGGCTGATGAGGGTTATGAACCCAAAACCGGTCCCAGGGAGCTTGTTTCCGGTCCAGGGAAGACATGGCTTGGCAGTTCGGGCTGGGCTGTTCCCATGAGGCACATGGTCAGACTGATTTGCATATGGCAATGTCTGTACTGGGATGGCGGAGTGAGCTAAAGAATGATGATGGATTGAACCCAGATCAGTTGACTGGGGGTGAGTGCTTGCAATGTTCAACACTCCATCCATCATTCCCTGTGGTTTTGCTTTCTTCGCCCTAAGTTGGAAGGGTAGGCCCAGATGTGGGTCCCTTGCTCACTTTGCCACTGGATTCAAGATAGCCAGGCTGATGAGGGTTATGAACCCGAAATCGGTCCCTGGGTGCTTGTTTCCGCTCCAGGGAAGACATGGCTTGGCTGTTCAGGCTGGTCTGTTTCCATGAGGCACAGGGTCAGATTGATTTGCAGATGGCCATGTCTGAACTGGGGTGGCGGAGAGAGTTAAAGAATGATGATGGATTAAACTAAGATCAGTTGACTGGGGGTGAGTGCTCACTCCGTCTATCATCCCCTTTGGTTTTCCTTTGTTCGCCCTAAGTTGGCAGGGTATGCCCAGACATGGGTCCCTTGCTCACTTTTCCACTGGATTCAAGATAGCCTGCCTGATGAGGGTTATGAACCCGAAACCGGTCCCAGGATGCTTGTTTCCGGTCCAGGGAAGATACGGCTTGGCAGTTCGGGCTGGACTGTTCACATGAGGCACTGGGTCAGACTGATTTGAATATGGCCATGTCTGACCTGGGGTGGCGGAGTGAGCTAAAGAATGATGATGGATTGAACCAACATTCAGTTGACTGGGGTGAGTGCTTGCAATGTTCAACACTCCGTCCATCATCCCCTTTGGTTTTCCTTTGCTTGCCCTAAGTTGGCAGGGTATGCCCAGACGTGGCTCCCTTGCTCACTTTGCCACTGGATTCAAGATAGCCTGGCTGATGAGGGTTATGAACCCAAAACCGGTCCCATGATGCTTGTTTCCGGTCCAGGGAAGACATGGCTTTGCAGTTCTGGCTGGACTGTTCCCATGAGGCACAGTTTCAGACTGATTTGCATATGGCCATGTCTGAACTGGGGTGGCGTAGTGAGCTAAAGAATGATGATGGATTAAACCCAGATCAGTTAACTGGGGGTGAGTGCTTGTAATGTTCAAAACTCCGTCCATCATCCCCTTTGGTTTTCCTTTGTTCGCCCTAAGTTGGCATGGTATGCCCAGACGTTGGTCCCTTGCTCAGTTTGCCACTGGATTCAAGATAGCCTGGCTGATGAGGGTTATGAACCCGAAACCGGTCCCAGGATGCTTGTTTCTGGTCCAGGGAAGACACGGCTTGGCAGTTCAGGCTGGACTGTTCCCATGAGGCACAGGGTCAGACTGATTTGCATATGGCCATTTCTGAACTAGGGTGGCAGAGTGATCTAAAGATTGATGATGGATTAAACCCAGATCAGTTGACTGGCGGTGAGTGCTTGCAATGTTCAACACTCCGTCCATCTTCCCCTGTGCTTTCCCTTTGTTCACCCTAAGTTGGCAGGGTATGCCCAGACGTGGGTCCCTTGCTCTCTTTGCCACTGGATTCATGATAGCCTGGCTGATGAGGGTTATGAACCCGAAACCGGTCCCTGGGTGCTTGTTTCCGCTCCACGGAAGACATGGCTTGGCAGTTCGGGCTGGTCTGTTCCCATGAGGCACAGGGTCAGACTGATTTGCATATGGCCATGTCTGAACTGGGGTGGCGGAGTGAGCTAAAGAATGATGATGGATTGAACCCAGATCAGTTGACTGGGGGTGAGTTCTTGCAATGTTCAACACTCCATCCATCATTCCCTGTGGTTTTGCTTTGTTCGCCCTAAGTTGGAAGGGTATGCCCAGATGTGGGTCCCTTGCTCACTTTGCCACTGGATTCAAGATAGCCAGGCTGATGAGGGTTATGAACCCGAAACCGGTCCCTGGGTGCTTGTTTCCGCTCCACGGAAGACATGGCTTGGCAGTTCGGGCTGGTCTGTTCCCATGAGGCACAGGGTCAGACTGATTTGCATATGGCCATGTCTGAACTGGGGTGGCGGAGTGAGTTAAAGAATGATGATGGATTAAACCCAGATCAGTTGACTGGGGGTGAGTGCTTGCAATGTTCAACACTCCGTCTATCATCCCCTTTAGTTTTCCTTTGTTCGCCCTAAGTTGGCAGGGTATGCCCAGACGTGGGTCCCTTCCTCACTTTGCCACTGGATTCAAGATAGCCTGGCTGATGAGGGTTATGAACTCAAAACCGGTCCCAGGGTGCTTGTTTCCGGTCCAGGGAAGACATGGCTTGGCAGTTCGGGCTGGACTGTTCCTATGAGGCACAGGGTCAGACTGATTTGCATATGGCCATGTCTGAACTGGGGTGGTGGAGTGAGCTAAAGAATGATGATGGATTAAACCCAGATCAGTTGACTGGGGGTGAATACTTGCAATGTTCAACACTCCATCCATCATCCCCTTTGGTTTTCCTATGTTCGCCCTAAGTTGGCAGGGTATGCCCTGACGTGGGTCCCTTGCTCACTTTGCCACTGTCTTCAAGATAGCCTGGCTGATGAGGGTTATGAACCCAAAACTGGTCCCAGGATGCTTGTTTCCTGTCCAGGGAAGACATGGCTTGGGAGTTCGGGGTGCACTGTTCCCATGAGGCACAGGGTCAGACTGATTTGCATATAGCCATGTCTGACCTGGGTTGGCGGAGTGACCTAAAAAATGATGATGGTTTGAATCCAGATCAGTTGACTGGGGGTGAGTGCTTGCAATGTTCAACACTCCGTCCATCATCCCCTTTGGTTGTGCTTTGTTCACCCTAAGTTGGCAGGGTATGCCCAGACGTGGGTCCCTTGCGGACTTTGCCACTGGATTCAAGATAGCCTTGGTGATAAAGGTTATGAACCCGAAAGCGGTCCCAGGATGCTTGTTTATAGTCCAGGGAAGACATGGCTTGGCAGCTCGTGCTGGACTGTTCCCATGATGCACAGGGTCAGACTGATTTCCATATGGCCATGTCTGAACTGGGGTGGCGGAGTGAGCTAAAGAATGATGATGGATTAAACCCAGATGAGTTGCCTGGGGGTGAGTGCTTGCAATGTTCAAAACTCTGTCCATCATCCCCATTGGTTTTCCTTTGTACGCCCTAAGTTGGCAGGGTATGCCCAGACGTGGGTCCCTTGCTCACGTTTCCACTGGATTCAAGATAGCCTGGCTGATGAGGGTTATGAACCCGAAACTGATCCCAGGGTGCTTGTTTCCGGTCCAGGGAAGACATGGCTTGGCAGTTCGGGCTGGACTGTTCCCATGAGGCACAGTATCAGACCGATTTGCATATGGCCATGTCTGAACTGGGGTGGTGGAGTGAGCTAAAGAATGATGATGGATTGAACCCAGATCAGTTGACTGGGAGTGAGTGCTTGCAATGTCCAACACTCCGTCCATCATCCCCTTTGGTTTTGCTTTATTCCCCCTAAGTTGGCAGGGTATGCCCAGACGTGGGTCCCTTGCTCACTTTGCCACTGGAATCAAGATAGCCTGGCTGATGATGGTTATGAACCCGAAACCGGTCCCAGGATGCTTGTTTCTGGTCCAGGGAAGACATGGCTTGGCAGTTCGGGCTGGACTGTTCCCATGAGGCACAGAGTCAGATTGATTTGCATATGGCTATGTCTGAACTGGGGTGGCAGAGTGAGCTAAAGAATGATGATGGATTGAACACAAATCAGTTGACTGGGGGTGAGTGCTTGCAAGGTTCAACACTCCGTCCATCATCCCCTTTGGTTTTGCTTTGTTCGACCTAAGTTGGCAGGGTATGCCCAGACATGGGTCCCTCGCTCACTTTGCCACTGGATTCAAGATAGCCTGGCTGATGAATGTTAAGAACCTGAAACAGGTCCCAGGGTGCTTGTTTCCGTTCCAGGGAAGACATGGCTTGGCAGTTTGGGCTGGACTGTTCCCATGAGGCACAGGGTCAGACTGATTTGCATATGGCTATGTCTGAACTGGGGTGGCAGAGTGAGCTAAAGAATGATGATGGATTAAACCCAGATGAGTTGACTGGGGTAAGGGCTTGCAATATTCAAAACTCCGTCCATCATCCCCTTTGGTTTTCCTTTGTTCGCCCTTAGTTGGCAGGGTATGCCCAGACGTGGGTCCCTTGCTCACTTTGCCACTGGAATCAAGATAGCCTGGCTGATGAGGGTTATGAACCCGAAACCAGTCCCAGAATGCTTGTTTCCGGTCTAGGGAAGACATGGCTTGGCGGCTCGTGCTAGACTTTTCCCATGAGGCACAGGGCAGACTGATTTGCATATGGCCATGT
Source organism: Triturus cristatus (assembly GCF_964204655.1). Classification (NCBI taxonomy): domain Eukaryota; kingdom Metazoa; phylum Chordata; class Amphibia; order Caudata; family Salamandridae; genus Triturus; species Triturus cristatus. The sequence goes on along the minus strand of NC_140579.1, from coordinate 428,993,923 downwards.
CTGAACTGGGGTGGTGCAGTGAGCTAAAGAATGATGATGGATTAAACCCAGATGAGTTGACTGGGGGCGAGTGCTTGCAATGTTCAAAACTCCATCCATCATCCCCTTTGGTTTTGCTTTGTTCCCCCTAAGATGGCAGGGTATACCCAGACGTTGGTCCCTTGCTCACGTTGCCACTTGATTTAAGATAGCCTGGCTGATATGGTTGTGAACCCGAAACCGATCCCAGGGTGCTTGTTTCCGGTGCAGGGAAGACATGGCTTGGCAGTTCGGGCTGAACTGTTCCCATGAGGCACAGTATCAGACTGATTTGCATATGGCCATGTCTGAACTGGGGTGGCGGAGTGAGCTAAAGAATGATGATGGATTAAACCCAGATCAGTTGACTGGGGGTGAGGGCTTGCAATGTTCGACACTCCGTCCATCATCCCCTTTGGTTTTGCTTTGTTTGACCTAAGTTGGCAGGGTATGCCCAGACGTGGGTCCCTTGCTCACTTTGCCGCTGGATTCAAGATAGCCTGGCTGATGAGGGTTATGAACCTGAAACCGGTCGCAGGATGCTTGTTTCCGGGCCAGGGAAGACATGGCTTGGCAGTTCGGGCTGGACTGTTCCCATGAGGCACAGGGTCAGACTGATTTGCATATGGCCATGTCTGAACTGGGATGGCGGAGTGAGCTAAAGAATTATGATGGATTAAACCCAGATAAGTTGACTGGGGTTAGTGCTTGCAATGTTCACCACTCCGTCCATCATCCCCTTTGGTTTTGCTTTGTTCGCCATAAGAGTGCAGGGTATGCCCAGACGTGGGTCCCTTGCTCACTTTGCGATTGGAGTCAAGATAACCTGGCTGATGAGGGTTATAAACCCGAAACCGGTCCGAGGATGCTTGTTTCCGGTCCATGGAAGACATGGCTTGGCAGTTCGGGCTGGACTGTTCCCATGAGGCACATGGTCAGACTGATTTGCATTTGAGCATGTCTGAACTGGGGTGGCGGAGTGAGCTAAAGAATGATGATGGATTGAACCCAGATCAGTTGACTGGGGGTGAGTGCTTGCAATGTTCAACACTCCGTCCATCATCCCCTTTGGTTTTGCTTTGTTCGACCTAAGTTGGCAGGGTATGCCCAGACGTCGGTCCCTTGCTCACTTTGCCACTGGATTCAAGATAGCCAGGCTGATGAGGGTTATGAACCCGAAACCGGTCCCTTGGTGCTTGTTTCCGCTCCAGGGAAGACATGGCTTGGCAGTTCGGGCTGGTCTGTTCCCATGAGGCACAGGGTCAGACTGATTTGCATATGGCCATGTCTGAACTGGGGTGGTTGAGTGAGTTAAAGAATGATGATGGATTAAACCCAGATCAGTTGACTGGGGTGAGTGCTTGCAATGTTCAACACTCCGTCCATCATCCCCTTTGGTTTTCCTTTGTTTGCCCTAAGTTGGCAGGGTATGCCCAGACGTGGCTCACTTTGCCACTGGATTCAAGATAGCCTGGCTGATGAGGGTTATGAACCCGAAACCGGTCCCAGGATGCTTGTTTCCGGTCCAGGGAAGACATGGCTTGGCAGTTCTTGCTGGACTGTTCCCATGAGGCACAGTGTCAGACTGATTTGCATATGGCCATGTCTGAACTGGGGTGACGGAGTGAGCTAAAGAATGATGATGGATTAAACCCAGATCAGTTGACTGGGGGTGAGTGCTTGCAATGTTCAACACTCCGTCTATCATCCCCTTTGGTTTTCCTTTGTTCGCCCTAAGCTGGCAGGGTATGCCAAGACGTGGGTCCATTGCTCATTTTGCCACTGGATTCAAGATAGCCTGTCTGATGAGGGTTATGAACCCGAAATCGGTCCCTGGGTGCTTGTTTCCGCTCCACGGAAGACATGGCTTGGCAGTTCGGGCAGGTCTGTTCCCATGAGGCACAGGGTCAGACTGATTTGCATATGGCCATGTCTGAACTGGGGTGGCGGAGTGAGTTAAAGAATGATGATGGATTAAACCCAGATCAGTTGACTGGGGGTGAGTGCTTGCAATGTTCAAAACTCCGTCCATCACCCCCTTTTGGTTTCCTTTGTTTGCCCTAAGTTGGCAGGGTATGCCCAGACGTGGCTCCCTTGCTCACTTTGCCACTGGATTCAAGATAGCCTGTCTGATGAGGGTTATGAACCTGAAACCGGTCCCAGGGTGCTTGTTTCCGGTGCAGGGAAGAAATGGCTTGGCAGTTCGGACTGGACTTGTTCCCATGAGGCACAGGGTCAGACTGATTTGCATAGGGACATGTCTGAACTGGGGTGGCGGAGTGAGCTAATGAATGATGATGGATTAAACCCAGATCAGTTGGCTGGGGGTGAGTGCTTGCAATGCTCAAAACTCCGTCCATCACCCACTTTGGTTTTACTTTGTGCGCCCTAAGTTGGAAAGGTATGCCCAGACATTGGTCCCTTGCTTACTTTGCCACTGGATTCAAGATAGCCTGGCAGATGAGGGTTATGAACCCGAAACCGGTCCCAGGATGTTTGTTCCGGTCCAGGGAAGACACGGCTTGGCAGTTTTGCCTGGACTTGTTCCCATGAGGCACAGGGTCAGACTGATATCCATATGGCCATGTCTGAACTGGGGTGGTGGAGTGAGCTAATGGATGATGATGGATTAACCCAGATCAGTTGGCTGGGGGTGAGTGCTTGCAATGCTCAACACTCCGTCCATCATCTCCTCTGGTTTTGCTTTGTTCGCACTAAGTTGGCATGGTATGCCCAGACGTTGGTCCCTTGCTCAGTTTGCCACTGGATTCAAGATAGCCTGGCTGATGAGGGTTATGAACCCGAAACCGGTCCCAGGATGCTTGTTTCCGGTCCAGGGAAGACAAGGCTTGGCAGTTCGGGCTGGACTGTTCCATGAGGCACAGGGTCAGACTGATTTGCATATGGCCATGTCTGAACTAGGGTGGCGGAGTGAGCTAAAGATTGATGATGGATTAAACCCAGATCAGTTGACTGGGGGTGAGTGCTTGCAATGTTCATCACTCCGTCTATCATCCCCTTTGCTTTCCCTTTGTTCACCCTAAGTTGGCAGGGTATGCCCAGACGTGGGTCCCTTGCTCACTTTGCCACTGGATTCAAGATAGCCTGGCTGATGAGGGTTATGAACCCGAAACCGGTCCCAGGGAGCTTGTTTCCGGTCCAGGGAAGACATGGCTTGGCAGTTCGTGCTGGACTGTTTCCATGAGGCACATGCTCAGACTGATTTGCATATGGCAATGTCTGTACTGGGATGGCGGAGTGAGCTAAAGAATGATGATGGATTGAACCCAGATCAGTTGACTGGGGGTGAGTGCTTGCAATGTTCAACAGTCCATCCATCATTCCCTGTGGTTTTGCTTTCTTCGCCCTAAGTTGGAAGGGTATGCCCAGATGTGGGTCCCTTGCTCACTTTGCCACTGGATTCCAGATAGCCAGGCATATGAGGGTTATGAACCCGAAATCGGTCCCTGGGTGCTTGTTTCTGCTCCAGGGAACACATGGCTTGGCTGTTCGGGCTGGTCTGTTCCCATGAGGCACAGGGTCAGACTGATTTGCATATGGCCATGTCTGAACTGGGGTGGCGGAGTGAGCTAAAGAATGATGATGGATTAAACCCAGATCAGTTGACTGGGGGTGAGTGCTTGCAATGTTCAACACTCCGTCTATCATCCCCTTTGGTTTTTCTTTGTTCGCCCTAAGTTGGCAGGGTATGCCGAGACGTGGGTCCATTGCTCATTTTGCCACTGGATTCAAGATAGCCTGTCTGATGAGGGTTATGAACCTGAAACCGGTCCCAGGATGCTTCTTTCCGGTCCAGGGAAGACATGGCTTGGCAATTCGGGCTGGACTGTTCCCATGAGGCACAGGATGAGACTGATTTGCATATGGATATGTCTGAAATGGGGAGGCGGAGTGAGCTAAAGAATGATGATGCTTTGTTTGCCCTAAGTTGGCAGGGTATACCCACACGTGGGTCCCTTGCTCCCTTTGCCACTGGATTCAAGATAGCCTTGCTGATGAGGAATATGAACCCAAACAGGTCCCAGGATGCTTGTTTCCAGTCCAGGGATGACATGGCTTGGCAGATCGGGCTGGACTGTTCCCATGAGGCACAGGGTCAGACTGATTTGCATATGGCCATGTCTGAACTAGGGTGGCAGAGTGAGCTAAAGAATCATGATGGATTAAACCCAGATCAGTTGACAGGGGGTGAGTGCTTGCAATGTTCAAAACTCCGTCTATCACCCCCTTTGGGTTTCCTTTGTTTGCCCTAAGTTGGCAGGGTATGCCCAGACGTGGCTCCCTTGCTCACTTTGCCACTGGATTCAAGATAGCCTGTCTGATGAGGGTTATGAACCCGAAACCGGTCCCAGGGTGCTTGTTTCCGGTGCAGGGAAGACATGGCTTGGCAGTTCGGACTGGACTTGTTCCCATGAGGCACAGGGTCAGACTGATTTGCATAGGGACATGTCTGAACTGGGGTGGCGGAGTGAGCTAATGAATGATGATGGATTAAACCCAGATCAGTTGGCTGGCGGTGAGTGCTTGCAATGCTCAACACTCCATCCATCATCCCCTTTGGTTTTACTTTGTGCGCCCTAAGTTGGCATGGTATGCCCAGACGTTGGTCCCACTGGATTCAAGATAGCCTGGCTGATGAGGGTTATGAACCCGAAACCGGTCCCAGGATGCTTGTTTCTGGTCCAGGGAAGACACGGCTTGGTAGTTCGGGCTGGACTGTTCCCATGAGTCACAGGGTCAGTCTGATTTGCATATGGCCATTTCTGAACTAGGGTGGCAGAGTGAGCTAAAGATTGATGATGGATTAAACCCAGATCAGTTGACTGGCGGTGAGTGCTTGCAATGTTCAACACTCCATCCATCATCCCCTTTGCTTTCCCTTTGTTCACCCTAAGTTGGCAGGGCATGCCCAGACGTGGGTCCCTTGCTCACTTTGCCACTGGATTCAAGATAGCCTGGCTGATGAGGGTTATGAACCCGAAATCGTTCCCAGGGAGCTTGTTTCCGGTCCAGGGAAGACATGGCTTGGCAGTTCGGGCTGGGCTGTTCCCATGAGGCACATGGTCAGACTGATTTGCATATGGCAATGTCTGTACTGGGATGGCGGAGTGAGCTAAATAATGATGATTGATTGAACCCAGATCAGTTGACTGGGGGTGAGTTCTTGCAATGTTCAACACTCCATCCATCATTCCCTGTGGTTTTGCTTTGTTCGCCCTAAGTTGGAAGGGTTTGCCTAGATGTGGGTCTCTTGCTCACTTTGCCACTGGATTCAAGATAGCCAGGCTGATGAGGGTTATGAACCCGAAACCGGTCCCTGGGTGCTTGTTTCCGCTCCAGGGAAGACATGGCTTGGCTGTTCGGGCTAGTCTGTTCCCATGAGGCACAGGGTCAGACTGATTTGCATATGGCCATGTCTGAACTGGGGTGGTTGAGTGAGTTAAAGAATGATGATGGATTAAACCCAGATCAGTTGACTGGTGGTGAGTGTTTGCAATGTTCAACACTCCGTCTATCATCCCCTTTGGTTTTACTTTGTTTGCCCTAAGTTGGCAGGGTATGCCCAGACGTGGGTCCCTTCCTCACTTTGCCACTGGATTCAAGATAGCCTGGCTGATGAGGGTTATGAACCCAAAACCGGTCCCAGGGTGCTTGTTTCCGGTCCAGGGAAGACATGGCTTGGCAGTTCGGGCTGGACTGTTCCCATGAGGCACAGGGTCAGACTGATTTGCATATGGCCATGTGTGAACTGGGGTGGCAGAGTGAGCTAAAGAATCATGATGGATTAAACCCAGATCAGTTGACTGGGGGTGAGTGCTTGCAATGTTCAAAACTCCGTCCATCACCCACTTTGGGTTTCCTTTGTTCGCCCTAAGTTGGAAGGGTATGCCCAGACGTGGGTCCTTTGCTCACTTTTCCACTGGATTCAATATAGCCTGCCTGATGAGGGTTATGAACCCGAAACCGGTCCCAGGATGCTTGTTTCCGGTCCAGGAAAGACACGGCTTGGCAGTTCGGGCTGGACTGTTCACATGAGGCACTGGGTCAGACTGATTTGAATATGGCCATGTCTGACCTGGGGTGGCGGAGTGAGCTAAAGAATGATGATGAATTGAACCAAGATCAGTTGACTGGGGTGAGTGCTTGCAATTTTCAACACTCCGTCCATCATCCCCTTTGGTTTTCCTTTGTTTGCCCTAAGTTGGCAGGGTATGCCCAGACGTGGCTCACTTTGCCACTGGATTCAAGATATCCTGGCTGATGAGGGTTATGAACCCGAAACCGGTCCCAGGATGCTTGTTTCCGGTCCAGGGAAGACATGGCTTGGCAGTTCTTGCTGGACTGTTCCCATGAGGCACAGTGTCAGACTGATTTGCATATGGCCATGTCTGAACTGGGGTGACGGAGTGAGCTAAAGAATGATGATGGATTAAACCCAGATCAGTTGACTGGGGGTGAGTGCTTGCAATGTTCAACACTCCGTCCATCATCCCCTTTGCTTTCCCTTTGTTCACCCTAAGTTGGCAGGGTATGCCCAGACGTGGGTCCCTTGCTCACTTTGCCACTGGATTCAAGATAGCCTGGCTGATGAGGGTTATGGACCCGAAATCGGTCCCAGGGAGCTTGTTTCCGTTCCAGGGAAGACATGGCTTGGCAGTTCGGGCTGGGCTGTTCCCATGAGGCACATGGTCAGACTGATTTGCATATGGCAATGTCTGTACTGGGATGGCGGAGTGAGCTAAAGAATGATGATGGATTGAACCCAGATCAGTTGACTGGGGGTGAGTGCTTGCAATGTTCAACACTCCATCCATCATTCCCTGTGGTTTTGCTTTCTTCGCCCTAAGTTGGAAGGGTAGGCCCAGATGTGGGTCCCTTGCTCACTTTGCCACTGGATTCAAGATAGCCAGGCTGATGAGGGTTATGAACCCGAAATCGGTCCCTGGGTGCTTGTTTCCGCTCCAGGGAAGACATGGCTTGGCTGTTCAGGCTGGTCTGTTTCCATGAGGCACAGGGTCAGATTGATTTGCAGATGGCCATGTCTGAACTGGGGTGGCGGAGAGAGTTAAAGAATGATGATGGATTAAACCCAGATCAGTTGACTGGGGGTGAGTGCTCACTCCATCTATCATCCCCTTTGGTTTTCCTTTGTTCGCCCTAAGTTGGCAGGGTATGCCCAGACATGGGTCCCTTGCTCACTTTTCCACTGGATTCAAGATAGCCTGCCTGATGAGGGTTATGAACCCGAAACCGGTCCCAGGATGCTTGTTTCCGGTCCAGGGAAGATACGGCTTGGCAGTTCGGGCTGGACTGTTCACATGAGGCACTGGGTCAGACTGATTTGAATATGGCCATGTCTGACCTGGGGTGGCGGAGTGAGCTAAAGAATGATGATGGATTGAACCAACATTCAGTTGACTGGGGTGAGTGCTTGCAATGTTCAACACTCCGTCCATCATCCCCTTTGGTTTTCCTTTGTTTGCCCTAAGTTGGCAGGGTATGCCCAGACGTGGCTCCCTTGCTCACTTTGCCACTGGATTCAAGATAGCCTGGCTGATGAGGGTTATGAACCCAAAACCGGTCCCATGATGCTTGTTTCCGGTCCAGGGAAGACATGGCTTTGCAGTTCTGGCTGGACTGTTCCCATGAGGCACAGTTTCAGACTGATTTGCATATGGCCATGTCTGAACTGGGGTGGCGTAGTGAGCTAAAGAATGATGATGGATTAAACCCAGATCAGTTAACTGGGGGTGAGTGCTTGTAATGTTCAAAACTCCGTCCATCATCCCCTTTGGTTTTCCTTTGTTCGCCCTAAATTGGCATGGTATGCCCTGACGTGGGTCCCTTGCTCACTTTTCCACTGTCTTCAAGATAGCCTGGCTGATGAGGGTTATGAACCCAAAACTGGTCCCAGGTTGCTTGTTTCCTGTCCAGGGAAGACATGGCTTGGGAGTTCGGGGTGCACTGTTCCCATGAGGCACAGGGTCAGACTGATTTGCATATAGCCATGTCTGACCTGGGTTGGGGGAGTGACCTAAAAAATGATGATGGTTTGAATCCAGATCAGTTGACTGGGGGTGAGTGCTTGCAATGTTCAACACTCCGTCCATCATCCCCTTTGGTTGTGCTTTGTTCACCCTAAGTTGGCAGGGAATGCCCAGACGTGGGTCCCTTGCTCACTTTGCCACTGGAATCAAGATAGCCTGGCTGATGAGGGTTATGAACCCGAAACTGATCCCAGGGTGCTTGTTTCCGGTCCAGGGAAGACATGGCTTGGCAGTTTGGGCTGGACTGTTCCCATGAGGCACAGGGTCAGACTGATTTGCATATGGCTATGTCTGAACTGGGGTGGCGGAGTGAGCTAAAGAATGATGATGGATTAAACCCAGATGAGTTGACTGGGGTGAGGGCTTGCAATGTTCAAAACTCCGTCCATCATCCCATTTGGTTTTGCTTTGTTTGCCCGAAGTTGGCAGGGTATGCCCAGACGTGGGTCCCTTGCTCACTTTGCCACTGGAATCAAGATCGCCTGGCTGATGAGGGTTATGAACCCGAAACCAGTCCCAGGATGCTTGTTTCCGGTCTAGGGAAGACATGTCTTGGCAGTTCGGGCTGGACTGTTCCCATGAGGCACAGGGTCTGACTGATTTGCATATGGCCATGTCTGACCTGGGGTGGCGGAGTGAGCTAAAGAAGGATGATGGATTAAACCCAGATCAGTTGAGTGGGGGTGAGTGCTTGCAATGTTCAACACTCCATCCATCATCCCCTTTGGTTTTGCTTTGTTCGCCCTGAATTGGCAGGGTATGCCCAGACTTGGGTCCCTTGCTGACTTTGCCACTGGATTCAAGATAGCCTTGGTTATAAAGGTTATGAACCCGAAACCAGTCCCAGAATGCTTGTTTCTGGTCCAGGGAAGACATGGCTTGGCAGCTCGTGCTGGACTTTTCCCATGAGGCACAGGGCAGACTGATTTGCATATGGCCATGTCTGAACTGGGGTGTTGCAGTGAGCTAAAGAATGATGATGGATTAAACCCAGATTAGTTGACTGGGGGTGAGTGCTTGCAATGTTCAAAACTCCATCCATCATCCCCTATGGTTTTGCTTTGTTCCCCCTAAGATGGCAGGGTATACCCAGACGTGGGTCCCTTGCTCACGTTGCCACTTGATTCAAGATAGCCTGGCTGATACGGTTGTGAACCCGAAACCGATCCCAGGGTGCTTGTTTCCGGTACAGGGAAGACATGGCTTGGCAGTTCGGGCTGAACTGTTCCCATGAGGCACAGTATCAGACTGATTTGTATATGGCCATTTCTGAACTGGGGTGGCGGAGTGAGCTAAAGAATGATGATGGATTAAACCCAGATCAGTTGACTGGGGGTGAGGGCTTGCAATGTTCGACACTCCGTCCATCATCCTCTGTGGTTTTGCTTTGTTCGCCCTAAGTTGGAAGGGTATGCCTAGATGTGGGTCTCTTGCTCACTTTGCCACTGGATTCAAGATAGCCAGGCTGATGAGGGTTATGAACCCGAAACCGGTCCCTGGGTGCTTGTTTCCGCTCCAGGGAAGACATGGCTTGGCTGTTCGGGCTAGTCTGTTCCCATGAGGCACAGGGTCAGACTGATTTGCATATGGCCATGTCTGAACTGGGGTGGTTGAGTGAGTTAAAGAATGATGATGGATTAAACCCAGATCAGTTGACTGGTGGTGAGTGTTTGCAATGTTCAACACTCCGTCTATCATCCCCTTTGGTTTTACTTTGTTCGCCCTAAGTTGGCAGGGTATGCCCAGACGTGGGTCCCTTCCTCACTTTGCCACTGGATTCAAGATAGCCTGGCTGATGAGGGTTACGAACCCAAAACCGGTCCCAGGGTGCTTGTTTCCGGTCCAGGGAAGACATGGCTTGGCAGTTCGGGCTGGACTGTTCCCATGAGGCACAGGGTCAGACTGATTTGCATATGGCCATGTCTGAACTGGGGTGGCAGAGTGAGCTAAAGAATCATGATGGATTAAACCCAGATCAGTTGACTGGGGGTGAGTGCTTGCAATGTTCAAAACTCCGTCCATCACCCACTTTGGGTTTCCTTTGTTCGCCCTAAGTTGGAAGGGTATGCCCAGACGTGGGTCCTTTGCTCACTTTTCCACTGGATTCAATATAGCCTGCCTGATGAGGGTTATGAACCCGAAACCGGTCCCAGGATGCTTGTTTCCGGTCCAGGAAAGACACGGCTTGGCAGTTCGGGCTGGACTGTTCACATGAGGCACTGGGTCAGACTGATTTGAATATGGCCATGTCTGACCTGGGGTGGCGGAGTGAGCTAAAGAATGATGATGAATTGAACCAAGATCAGTTGACTGGGGTGAGTGCTTGCGATTTTCAACACTCCGTCCATCATCCCCTTTGGGTTTCCTTTGTTTGCCCTAAGTTGGCAGGGTATGCCCAGACGTGGCTCACTTTGCCACTGGATTCAAGATATCCTGGCTGATGAGGGTTATGAACCCGAAACCGGTCCCTGGGTGCTTGTTTCCGCTCCAGGGAAGACATGGCTTCGCAGTTCGGGCTGGTCTGTTCCCATGAGGCACCGGGTCAGACTGATTTGCATATGGCCATGTCTGAACTGGGGTGGTTGATTGAGTTAAAGAATGATGATGGATTAAACCCAGATCAGTTGACTGGGGTGAGTGCTTGCAATGTTCAACACTCCGTCCATCATCCCCTTTGGTTTTCCTTTGTTTGCCCTAAGTTGGCAGGGTATGCCCAGACGTGGCTCACTTTGCCACTGGATTCAAGATAGCCTGGCTGATGAGGGTTATGAACCCGAAATTGGTCCCAGGATGCTTGTTTCCGGTCCAGGGAAGACATGGCTTGGCAGTTCTTGCTGGACTGTTCCCATGAGGCACAGTGTCAGACTGATTTGCATATGCCATGTCTGAACTGGGGTGACGGAGTGAGCTAAAGAATGATGATGGATTAAACCCAGATCAGTTGACTGGGGGTGAGTGCTTGCAATGTTCAACACTCCGTCTATCATCCCCTTTGGTTTTCCTTTGTTCGCCCTAAGTTGGCAGGGTGTGCCGAGACGTGGGTCCATTGCTCATTTTGCCACTGGATTCAAGATAGCCTGTCTGATGAGGGTTATGAACCCGAAACCGGTGCCTGGGTGCTTGTTTCCGCTCCACGGAAGACATGGCTTGGCAGTTCGGGCTGGTCTGTTCCCATGAGGCACAGGGTCAGACTGATTTGCATATGGCCATGTCTGAACTGGGGTGGCGGAGTGAGTTAAAGAATGATGATGGATTAAACCCAGATCAGTTGACTGGGGGTGAGTGCTTGCAATGTTCAAAACTCCGTCCATCACCCCCTTTTGGTTTCCTTTGTTTGCCCTAAGTTGGCAGGGTATGCCCAGACGTGGCTCCCTTGCTCACTTTGCCACTGGATTCAAGATAGCCTGTCTGATGAGGGTTATGAACCCGAAACCGGTCCCAGGGTGCTTGTTTCCGGTGCAGGGAAGACATGGCTTGGCAGTTCGGACTGGACTTGTTCCCATGAGGCACAGGGTCAGACTGATTTGCATAGGGACATGTCTGAACTGGGGTGGCGGAGTGAGCTAATGAATGATGATGGATTAAACCCAGATCAGTTGGCTGGGGGTGAGTGCTTGCAATGCTCAACACTCCGTCCATCATCCCCTTTGGTTTTACTTTGTGCGCCCTAAGTTGGCATGGTATGGCCAGACATTGGTCCCTTGCTTACTTTGCCACTGGATTCAAGATAGCCTGGCAGATGAGGGTTATGAACCCGAAACCGGTCCCAGGATGTTTGTTTCCGGTCCAGGGAAGACACGGCTTGGCAGTTTTGCCTGGACTTGTTCCCATGAGGCACAGGGTCAGACTGATATCCATATGGCCATGTCTGAACTGGGGTGGTGGAGTGAGCTAATGGATGATGATGGATTAAACCCAGATAAGTTGGCTGGGGGTGAGTGCTTGCAATGCTCAACACTCCGTCCATCATCTCCTTTGGTTTTGCTTTGTTCGCCTTAAGTTGGCATGGTATGCCCAGACGTTGGTCCCTTGCTCAGTTTGCCACTGGATTCAAGATAGCCTGGCTGATGAGGGTTATGAACCCGAAACCGGTCCCAGGATGCTTGTTTCCGGTCGAGGGAAGGCAAGGCTTTGCAGTTCGGGCTGGACTGTTCCATGAGGCACAGGGTCAGACTGATTTGCATATGGCCATGTCTCAACTAGGGTGGCGGAGTGAGCTAAAGATTGATGATGGATTAAACCCAGATCAGTTGACTGGGGGTGAGTGCTTGCAATGTTCATCACTCCGTCTATCATCCCCTTTGCTTTCCCTTTGTTCACCCTAAGTTGGCAGGGTATGCCCAGACGTGGGTCCCTTGCTTACTTTGCCACTGGATTCAAGATAGCCTGGCTGATGAGGGTTATGAACCCGAAACCGGTCCCAGGGAGCTTGTTTCCGGTCCAGGGAAGACATGGCTTGGCAGTTCGTGCTGGACTGTTTCCATGAGGCACATGCTCAGACTGATTTGGATATGGCAATGTCTGTACTGGGATGGCGGAGTGAGCTAAAGAATGATGATGGATTGAACCCAGATCAGTTGACTGGGGGTGAGTGCTTGCAATGTTCAACAGTCCATCCATCATTCCCTGTGGTTTTGCTTTCTTCGCCCTAAGTTGGAAGGGTATGCCCAGATGTGGGTCCTTTGCTCACTTTGCCACTGGATTCAAGATAGCCAGGCATATGAGGGTTATGAACCCGAAATCGGTCCCTGTGTGCTTGTTTCTGCTCCAGGGAAGACATGGCTTGGCTGTTCGGGCTGGTCTGTTCCCATGAGGCACAGGGTCAGACTGATTTGCATATGGCTATGTCTGAACTGGGGTGGCGGAGTGAGTTAAAGAATGATGATGGATTAAACACAGATCAGTTCACTGGGGGTGTGTGCTTGCAATGTTCAACACTCCATCTATCATCCCCTTTGGTTTTCCTTTGTTCGCCCTAAATTGGCAGGGTATGCCCAGACGTGGGTCCCTTGCTCACTTTGCCACTGGATTCAAGATAGCCTGGCTGATGAGGGTTATGAACCCAAAACCGGTCCCAGGGTGCTTGTTTCCGGTCCAGGGAAGACATGGCTTGGCAGTTCGTGCTGGACTGTTCCCATGAGGCACAGGGTCAGACTGATATCCATATGGCCATGTCTGAACTGGGGTGGTGGAGTGAGCTAAAGAATGATGATGGATTGAACCAACATTCAGTTGACTGGGGTGAGTGCTTGCAATGTTCAACACTCCGTCCATCATTCCCTGTGGTTTTGCTTTCTTCGCCCTAAGTTGGAAGGGTATGCCCAGATGTGGGTCCCTTGCTCACTTTGCCACTGGATTCAAGATAGCCTGGCTGATGAGGGTTATGAACCCGAAACCGGTCCCTGGGTGCTTGTTTCCGCTCCAGGGAAGACATGGCTTGGCTGTTCAGGCTGGTCTGTTTCCATGAGGCACAGGGTCAGATTGATTTGCAGATGGCCATGTCTGAACTGGGGTGGCGGAGAGAGTTAAAGAATGATGATGGATTAAACCCAGATCAGTTGACTGGGGGTGAGTGCTCACTCCATCTATCATCCCCTTTGGTTTTCCTTTGTTCGCCCTAAGTTGGCAGGGTATGCCCAGACATGGGTCCCTTGCTCACTTTTCCACTGGATTCAAGATAGCCTGCCTGATGAGGGTTATGAACCCGAAACCGGTCCCAGGATGCTTGTTTCCGGTCCAGGGAAGATACGGCTTGGCAGTTCGGGCTGGACTGTTCACATGAGGCACTGGGTCAGACTGATTTGAATATGGCCATGTCTGACCTGGGGTGGCGGAGTGAGCTAAAGAATGATGATGGATTGAACCAACATTCAGTTGACTGGGGTGAGTGCTTGCAATGTTCAACACTCCGTCCATCATCCCCTTTGGTTTTCCTTTGTTTGCCCTAAGTTGGCAGGGTATGCCCAGACGTGGCTCCCTTGCTCACTTTGCCACTGGATTCAAGATAGCCTGGCTGATGAGGGTTATGAACCCAAAACCGGTCCCATGATGCTTGTTTCCGGTCCAGGGAAGACATGGCTTTGCAGTTCTGGCTGGACTGTTCCCATGAGGCACAGTTTCAGACTGATTTGCATATGGCCATGTCTGAACTGGGGTGGCGTAGTGAGCTAAAGAATGATGATGGATTAAACCCAGATCAGTTAACTGGGGGTGAGTGCTTGTAATGTTCAAAACTCCGTCCATCATCCCCTTTGGTTTTCCTTTGTTCGCCCTAAGTTGGCATGGTATGCCCAGACGTTGGTCCCTTGCTCAGTTTGCCACTGGATTCAAGATAGCCTGGCTGATGAGGGTTATGAACCCGAAACCGGTCCCAGGATGCTTGTTTCTGGTCCAGGGAAGACACGGCTTGGCAGTTTAGGCTGGACTGTTCCCATGAGGCACAGGGTCAGACTGATTTGCATATGGCCATTTCTGAACTAGGGTGGCAGAGTGAGCTAAAGATTGATGATGGATTAAACCCAGATCAGTTGACTGGCGGTGAGTGCTTGCAATGTTCAACACTCCGTCCATCCTCCCCTGTGCTTTCCCTTTGTTCACCCTAAGTTGGCAGGGTATGCCCAGACGTGGGTCCCTTGCTCTCTTTGCCACTGGATTCAAGATAGCCTGGCTGATGAGGGTTATGAACCCGAAACCGGTCCCTGGGTGCTTGTTTCCGCTCCACGGAAGACATGGCTTGGCAGTTCGGGCTGGTCTGTTCCCATGAGGCACAGGGTCAGACTGATTTGCATATGGCCATGTCTGAACTGGGGTGGCGGAGTGAGCTAAAGAATGATGATGGATTGAACCCAGATCAGTTGACTGGGGGTGAGTTCTTGCAATGTTCAACACTCCATCCATCATTCCCTGTGGTTTTGCTTTGTTCGCCCTAAGTTGGCAGGGTATGCCCAGACGTGGGTCCCTTGCTCACTTTGCCACTGGATTCAAGATAGCCTGGCTGATGAGGGTTATGAACCCAAAACCGGTCCCAGGGTGCTTGTTTCCGGTCCAGGGAAGACATGGCTTGGCAGTTCGGGCTGGACTGTTCCCATGAGGCACAGGGTCAGACTGATTTGCATATGGCCATGTCTGAACTGGGGTGGTGGAGTGAGCTAAAGAATGATGATGGATTAAACCCAGATCAGTTGACTGGGGTGAATACTTGCAATGTTCAACACTCCATCCATCATCCCCTTTGGTTTTCCTATGTTCGCCCTAAGTTGGCAGGGTATGCCCTGACGTGGGTCCCTTGCTCACTTTGCCACTGTCTTCAAGATAGCCTGGCTGATGAGGGTTATGAACCCAAAACTGGTCCCAGGTTGCTTGTTTCCTGTCCAGGGAAGACATGGCTTGGGAGTTCGGGGTGCACTGTTCCCATGAGGCACAGGGTCAGACTGATTTGCATATAGCCATGTCTGACCTGGGTTGGCGGAGTGACCTAAAAAATGATGATGGTTTGAATCCAGATCAGTTGACTGGGGGTGAGTGCTTGCAATGTTCAACACTCCGTCCATCATCCCCTTTGGTTGTGCTTTGTTCACCCTAAGTTGGCAGTGTATGCCCAGACGTGGGTCCCTTGCGGACTTTGCCACTGGATTCAAGATAGCCTTGGTGATAAAGGTTATGAACCCGAAAGCGGTCCCAGGATGCTTGTTTCCAATCCAGGGAAGACATGATTGGCAGCTCGTGCTGGACTGTTCCCATGATGCACAGGGTCAGACTGATTTCCATATGGCCATGTCTGAACTGGGGTGGCGGAGTGAGCTAAAGAATGATGATGGATTAAACCCAGATGAGTTGCCTGGGGGTGAGTGCTTGCAATGTTCAAAACTCTGTCCATCATCCCCATTGGTTTTCCTTTGTACGCCCTAAGTTGGCAGGGTATGCCCAGACGTGGGTCCCTTGCTCACGTTTCCACTGGATTCAAGATAGCCTGGCTGATGAGGGTTATGAACCCGAAACTGATCCCAGGGTGCTTGTTTCCGGTCCAGGGAAGACATGGCTTGGCAGTTCGGGCTGGACTGTTCCCATGAGGCACAGTATCAGACCGATTTGCATATGGCCATGTCTGAACTGGGGTGGTGGAGTGAGCTAAAGAATGATGATGGATTGAACCCAGATCAGTTGACTGGGAGTGAGTGCTTGCAATGTCCAACACTTCGTCCATCATCCCCTTTGGTTTTGCTTTATTCCCCCTAAGTTGGCAGGGTATGCCCAGACGTGGGTCCCTTGCTCACTTTGCCACTGGAATCAAGATAGCCTGGCTGATGATGGTTATGAACCCGAAACCGGTCCCAGGATGCTTGTTTCTGGTCCAGGGAAGACATGGCTTGGCAGTTCGGGCTGGACTGTTCCCATGAGGCACAGAGTTAGATTGATTTGCATATGGCTATGTCTGAACTGGAGTGGCAGAGTGAGCTAAAGAATGATGATGGATTGAACACAGATCAGTTGACTGGGGGTGAGTGCTTGCAAGGTTCAACACTCCGTCCATCATCCCCTTTGGTTTTGCTTTGTTCGACCTAAGTTGGCAGGGTATGCCCAGACATGGGTCCCTTGCTCACTTTGCCACTGGATTCAAGATAGCCTGGCTGATGAATGTTAAGAACCTGAAACAGGTCCCAGGGTGCTTGTTTCCGTTCCAGGGAAGACATGGCTTGGCAGTTTGGGCTGGACTGTTCCCATGAGGCACAGGGTCAGACTAATTTGCATATGGCTATGTCTGAACTGGGGTGGCGGAGTGAGCTAAAGAATGATGATGGATTAAACCCAGATGAGTTGACTGGGGTGAGGGCTTGCAATGTTCAAAACTCCGTCCATCATCCCATTTGGTTTTGCTTTGTTTGCCCGAAGTTGGCAGGGTATGCCCAGACGTGGGTCCCTTGCTCACTTTGCCACTGGAATCAAGATAGCCTGGCTGATGAGGGTTATGAACCCGAAACCAGTCCCAGGATGCTTGTTTCCGGTCTAGGGAAGTCATGTCTTGGCAGTTCGGGCTGGACTGTTCCCATGAGGCACAGGGTCTGACTGATTTGCATATGGCCATGTCTGACCTGGGGAGGCGGAGTGAGCTAAAGAAGGATGATGGATTAAACCCAGATCAGTTGAGTGGGGGTGAGTGCTTGCAATGTTCAACACTCCATCCATCATCCCCTTTGGTTTTGCTTTGTTCGCCCTAAGTTGGCAGGGTATGCCCAGACGTGGGTCCCTTGCTGACTTTGCCACTGGATTCAAGATAGCCTTGGTTATAAAGGTTATGAACCCGAAACCAGTCCCAGAATGCTTGTTTCCGGTCCAGGGAAGACATGGCTTGGCAGCTCGTGCTGGACTTTTCCCATGAGGCACAGGGCAGACTGATTTGCATATGGCCATGTCTGAACTGGGGTGGTGCAGTGAGCTAAAGAATGATGATGGATTAAACCCAGATGAGTTGACTGGGGGTGAGTGCTTGCAATGTTCAAAGATCCATCCATCATCCCCTTTGGTTTTGCTTTGTTCGCCCTAAGATGGCAGGGTATACCCAGACGTGGGTCCCTTGCTCACGTTGCCACTTGATTCAAGATAGCCTGGCTGATACGGTTGTGAACCCGAAACCGATTCCAGGGTGCTTGTTTCCGGTGCAGGGAAGAAATGGCTTGGCAGTTCGGGCTGAACTGTTCCCATGAGGCACAGTATCAGACTGATTTGCATATGGCCATGTCTGAACTGGGGTGGCGGAGTGAGCTAAAGAATGATGATGGATTAAACCTAGATCAGTTGACTGGGGGTGAGGGCTTGCAATGTTCGACACTCCGTCCATCATCCCCTTTGGTTTTGCTTTGTTCGACCTAAGTTGGCAGGGTATGCCCAGACGTGGGTCCCTTGCTCACTTTGCCACTGGATTCAAGATAGCCTGGCTGATGAGGGTTATGAACCTGAAACCGGTCCCAGGATGCTTGTTTCCGGGCCAGGGAAGACATGGCTTGGCAGTTCGGGCTGGACTGTTCCCATGAGGCACAGGGTCGGACTGATTTGCATATGGCCATGTCTGAACTGGGATGGCGGAGTGAGCTAAAGAATGATGATGGATTAAACCCAGATAAGTTGACTGGGGTTAGTGCTTGCAATGTTCACCACTCCGTCCATCATCCCCTTTGGTTTTGCTTTGTTCGCCATAAGAGTTCAGGGTATGCCCAGACGTGGGTCCCTTGCTCACTTTGCGATTGGAGTCAAGATAACCTGGCTGATGAGGGTTATAAACCCGAAACCGGTCCGAGGATGCTTGTTTCCGGTCCATGGAAGACATGGCTTGGCAGTTCGGGCTGGACTGTTCCCATGAGGCACATGGTCAGACGGATTTGCATTTGAGCATGTCTGAACTGGGGTGGCGGAGTGAGCTAAAGAATGATGATGGATTGAACCCAGATCAGTTGACTGGGGGTGAGTGCTTGCAATGTTCAACACTCCGTCCATCATCCCCTTTGGTTTTGCTTTGTTCGACCTAAGTTGGCAGGGTATGCCCAGACGTCGGTCCCTTGCTCACTGTGCCACTGGATTCAAGATAGCCAGGCTGATGAGGGTTATGAACCCAAAACCGGTCCCTGGGTGCTTGTTTCCGCTCCAGGGAAGACATGGCTTGGCAGTTCGGGCTGGTCTGTTCCCATGAGGCACAGGGTCAGACCGATTTGCATATGGCCATGTCTGAACTGGGGTGGCGGAGTGAGCTAAAGAATGATGATGGATTGAACCCAGATCAGTTGACTGGGGTGAGTGCTTGCAATGTTCAACACTCCGTCCATCATCCCCTTTGGTTTTCCTTTGTTTGCCCTAAGTTGGCAGGGTATGCCCAGACGTGGCTCACTTTGCCACTGGATTCAAGATAGCCTGGCTGATGAGGGTTATGAACCCGAAACCGGTCCCAGGATGCTTGTTTCCGGTCCAGGGAAGACATGGCTTGGCAGTTCTTGCTGGACTGTTCCCATGAGGCACAGTGTCAGACTGATTTGCATATGGCCATGTCTGAACTGGGGTGACGGAGTGAGCTAAAGAATGATGATGGATTAAACCCAGATCAGTTGACTGGGGGTGAGTGCTTGCAATGTTCAACAATCCGTCTATCATCCCCTTTGGTTTTCCTTTGTTCGCCCTAAGCTGGCAGGGTATGCCAAGACGTGGGTCCATTGCTCATTTTGCCACTGGATTCAAGATAGCCTGTCTGATGAGGGTTATGAACCCGAAACTGGTCCCTGGGTGCTTGTTTCCGCTCCACGGAAGACATGGCTTGGCAGTTCGGGCTTGTCTGTTCCCATGAGGCACAGGGTCAGACTGATTTGCATATGGCCATGTCTGAACTGGGGTGGCGGAGTGAGTTAAAGAATGATGATGGATTAAACCCAGATCAGTTGACTGGGGGTGAGTGCTTGCAATGTTCAAAACTCCGTCCATCACCCCCTTTTGGTTTCCTTTGTTTGCCCTAAGTTGGCAGGGTATGCCCAGACGTGGCTCCCTTGCTCACTTTGCCACTGGATTCAAGATAGCCTGTCTGATGAGGGTTATGAACCCGAAACCGGTCCCAGGGTGCTTGTTTCCGGTGCAGGGAAGACATGGCTTGGCAGTTCGGACTGGACTTGTTCCCATGAGGCACAGGGTCAGACTGATTTGCATAGGGACATGTCTGAACTGGGGTGGCGGAGTGAGCTAATGAATGATGATGGATTAAACCCAGATCAGTTGGCTGGGGGTTAGTGCTTGCAATGCTCAAAACTCCGTCCATCACCCCCTTTGGTTTTACTTTGTGCGCCCTAAGTTGGAAAGGTATGCCCAGACATTGGTCCCTTGCTTACTTTGCCACTGGATTCAAGATAGCCTGGCAGATGACGGTTATGAACCCGAAACCGGTCCCAGGATGTTTGTTCCGGTCCAGGGAAGACACGGCTTGGCAGTTTTGCCTGGACTTGTTCCCATGAGGCACAGGGTCAGACTGATATCCATATGGCCATGTCTGAACTGGGGTGGTGGAGTGAGCTAATGGATGATGATGGATTAAACCCAGATCAGTTGACTGGGGGTGAGTGCTTGCAATGCTCAACACTCCGTCCATCATCTCCTCTGGTTTTGCTTTGTTCGCACTAAGTTGGCATGGTATGCCCAGACGTTGGTCCCTTGCTCAGTTTGCCACTGGATTCAAGATAGCCTGGCTGATGAGGGTTATGAACCCGAAAACGGTCCCAGGATGCTTGTTTCCGGTCCAGGGAAGACACGGATTGGCAGTTCGGGCTGGACTGTTCACATGAGGCACTGGGTCAGACTGATTTGAATATGGCCATGTCTGACCTGGGGTGGCGGAGTGAGCTAAAGAATGATGATGGATTGAACCAACATTCAGTTGACTGGGGTGAGTGCTTGCAATGTTCAACACTCCGTCCATCATCCCCTTTGGTTTTCTTTTGTTTGCCCTAAGTTGGCAGGGTATGCCCAGACGTGGCTCACTTTGCCACTGGATTCAAGATAGCCTGGCTGATGAGGGTTATGAACCCGAAACCGGTCCCAGGATGCTTGTTTCCGGTCCAGGGAAGACATGGCTTGGCAGTTCTTGCTGGACTGTTCCCATGAGGCACAGTGTCAGACTGATTTGCATATGGCCATGTCTGAACTGGGGTGACGGAGTGAGCTAAAGAATGATGATGGATTAAACCCAGATCAGTTGACTGGGGGTGAGTGCTTGCAATGTTCAACAATCCGTCTATCATCCCCTTTGGTTTTCCTTTGTTCGCCCTAAGCTGGCAGGGTATGCCAAGACGTGGGTCCATTGCTCATTTTGCCACTGGATTCAAGATAGCCTGTCTGATGAGGGTTATGAACCCGAAACTGGTCCCTGGGTGCTTGTTTCCGCTCCACGGAAGACATGGCTTGGCAGTTCGGGCTTGTCTGTTCCCATGAGGCACAGGGTCAGACTGATTTGCATATGGCCATGTCTGAACTGGGGTGGCGGAGTGAGTTAAAGAATGATGATGGATTAAACCCAGATCAGTTGACTGGGGGTGAGTGCTTGCAATGTTCAAAACTCCGTCCATCACCCCCTTTTGGTTTCCTTTGTTTGCCCTAAGTTGGCAGGGTATGCCCAGACGTGGCTCCCTTGCTCACTTTGCCACTGGATTCAAGATAGCCTGTCTGATGAGGGTTATGAACCCGAAACCGGTCCCAGGGTGCTTGTTTCCGGTGCAGGGAAGACATGGCTTGGCAGTTCGGACTGGACTTGTTCCCATGAGGCACAGGGTCAGACTGATTTGCATAGGGACATGTCTGAACTGGGGTGGCGGAGTGAGCTAATGAATGATGATGGATTAAACCCAGATCAGTTGGCTGGGGGTGAGTGCTTGCAATGCTCAAAACTCCGTCCATCACCCCCTTTGGTTTTACTTTGTGCGCCCTAAGTTGGAAAGGTATGCCCAGACATTGGTCCCTTGCTTACTTTGCCACTGGATTCAAGATAGCCTGGCAGATGACGGTTATGAACCCGAAACCGGTCCCAGGATGTTTGTTCCGGTCCAGGGAAGACACGGCTTGGCAGTTTTGCCTGGACTTGTTCCCATGAGGCACAGGGTCAGACTGATATCCATATGGCCATGTCTGAACTGGGGTGGTGGAGTGAGCTAATGGATGATGATGGATTAAACCCAGATCAGTTGACTGGGGGTGAGTGCTTGCAATGCTCAACACTCCGTCCATCATCTCCTCTGGTTTTGCTTTGTTCGCACTAAGTTGGCATGGTATGCCCAGACGTTGGTCCCTTGCTCAGTTTGCCACTGGATTCAAGATAGCCTGGCTGATGAGGGTTATGAACCCGAAAACGGTCCCAGGATGCTTGTTTCCGGTCCAGGGAAGACACGGATTGGCAGTTCGGGCTGGACTGTTCACATGAGGCACTGGGTCAGACTGATTTGAATATGGCCATGTCTGACCTGGGGTGGCGGAGTGAGCTAAAGAATGATGATGGATTGAACCAACATTCAGTTGACTTGGGTGAGTGCTTGCAATGTTCAACACTCCATCCATCATCCCCTTTGGTTTTCTTTTGTTTGCCCTAAGTTGGCAGGGTATGCCCAGACGTGGCTCCCTTGCTCACTTTGCCACTGGATTCAAGATAGCCTGGCTGATGAGGGTTATGAACCCAAACCGGTCCCATGATGCTTGTTTCCGGTCCAGGGAAGACATGGCTTAGCAGATCGGGCTGGACTGTTCCCATGAGGCACAGGGTCAGACTGATTTGCATATGGCCATGTCTGAACTAGGGTGGCAGAGTGAGCTAAAAATGATGATGGATTAAACCCAGATCAGTTGACAGTGGGTGAGTGGTTGCAATGTTAAACACTCTGTTCATCATCCCCTTTGGTTTTCCTTTGTTCGCCCCAAGTTAGCAGGGTATGCCGAGACGTGGGTCCATTGCTCATTTTGCCACTGGATTCAAGATAGCCTGTCTGATGAGGGTTATGAACCCGAAACCGGTCCCAGGATGCTTCTTTCCGGTCCAGGGAAGACATGGCTTGGCAATTCGGGCTGGACTGTTCCCATGAGGCACAGGATGAGACTGATTTGCATATGGATATGTCTGAAATGGGGAGGCGGAGTGAGCTAAAGAATGATGATGCTTTGTTTGCCCTAAGTTGGCAGGGTATACCCACACGTGGGTTCCTTGCTCCCTTTGCCACTGGATTCAAGATAGCCTGGCTGATGAGGAATATGAACCCAAACAGGTCCCAGGATGCTTGTTTCCAGTCCAGGGATGACATGGCTTGGCAGATCGGGCTGGACTGTTACCATGACGCACAGGGTCAGACTGATTTGCATATGGCCATGTCTGAACTAGGGTTGCGGAGTGAGCTAAAGAATCATGATGGATTAAACCCAGATCAGTTGACAGGGGGTGAGTGCTTGCAATGTTCAAAACTCCGTCCATCACCCCCTTTGTGTTTCCTTTGTTTGCCCTAAGTTGGCAGGGTATGCCCAGACGTGGCTCCCTTGCTCACTTTGCCACTGGATTCAAGATAGCCTGTCTGATGAGGGTTATGAACCCGAAACCGGTCCCAGGATGCTTGTTTCCGGTCCAGGGAAGACATGGCTTTGCAGTTCTGGCTTGACTGTTCCCATGAGGCACAGTTTCAGACTGATTTGCATATGGCCATGTCTGAACTGGGGTGGCGTAGTGAGCTAAAGAATGATGATGGATTAAACCCAGATCAGTTAACTGGGAGTGAGTGCTTGTAATGTTCAAAACTCCGTCCATCATCCCCTTTGGTTTTGCTTTATTCCCCCTAAGTTGGCAGGGTATGCCTAGACGTGGGGCCCTTGCTCAGTTTGCCACTGGATTCATGATAGCCTGGCTGATGAGGGTTATGAACCTGAAACCGGTCCCAGGGTGCTTGTTTCTGTTCCAGGGAAGACATGGCTTGGCAGTTTGGGCTGGACTGTTCCCATGAGGCACAGGATGAGACTGATTTGCATATGGATATGTCTGAAATGGGGAGGCGGAGTGAGCTAAAGAATGATGATGCTTTGTTTGCCCTAAGTTGGCAGGGTATACCGAGACGTGAGTCCATTGCTCATTTTCCACTGGATTCAAGATAGCCTGTCTGATGAGGGTTATGAACACGCAACCGGTCCCAGGATGCTTCTTTCCGGTCCAGGGAAGACATGGCTTGACAATTCGGGCTGGACTGTTCCCATGAGGCACAGGATGAGACTGATTTGCATATGGATATGTCTGAAATGGGGAGGTGGAGTGAGCTAAAGAATGATGATGCTTTGTGTGCCCTAAGCTGGCAGGGTATACCCACACGTGGGTCCCTTGCTCCCTTTGCCACTGGATTCAAGATAGCCTGGCTGATGAGGGATATCAACCCAAACCGGTCCCAGGATGTTTGTTTCCGGTCCAGGGAAGACATGGCTTGGCAGTTCGGGCTGGACTGTTCCCATGAGGCACAGGGTCAGACTGATTTGCATATGGCCATGTCTGAACTGGGGTGGCAGAGTGAGCTAAAGAATCATGATGGATTAAACCCAGATCAGTTGACTGGGGGTGAGTGCTTGCAATGTTAAAAACTCCGTCCATCATCCCCTTTGGGTTTCCTTTGTTCGCTGTAAGTTGGAAGGGTATGCCCAGACGTGGGTCCTTTGCTCACTTTTCCACTGGATTCAATATAGCCTGGCTGATGAGGGTTATGAACCAAAAAACCGGTCCCATTATGCTTGTTTCCGGTCCAGAGAAGACATGGCTTTGCAGTTCTGGCTGGACTGTTCCCATGAGGCACAGTTTCAGACTGATTTGCATATGGCCATGTCTGAACTGGGGTGGCGTAGTGAGCTAAAGAATGATGATGGATTAAACCCAGATCAGTTAACTGGGGGTGAGTGCTTGTAATGTTCAACACTCCGTCCATCATCCCCTTTTTTTTTCCTTTGTTCGCCCTAAGTTGGCATGGTATGCCCAGACGTTGGTCCCTTGCTCAGTTTGCCACTGGATTCAAGATAGCCTGGCTGATGAGGGTTATGAACTCGAAACCGATCCCAGGGTGCTTGTTTCCGGTCCAGGGAAGACATGGCTTGGCAGTTCGGGCTGGACTGTTCCCATGAGGCACAGTATCAGACCGATTTGCATATGGCCATGTCTGAACTGGGGTGGTGGAGTGAGCTAAAGAATGATGATGGATTAAACCCAGATCAGTTGACTGGGGGTGAGTGCTTGCAATGTTCAACACTCCGTCCATCATCCCCTTTGGTTTTGCTTTGTTCGACCTAAGTTGGCAGGTTATGCCCAGACATGGGTCCCTTGCTCACTTTGCCACTGGATTCAAGATAGCCTGGCTGATGAGGGTTATGAACCTGAAACCGGTCCCAGTATGCTTGTTTCCGGTCCAGGGAAGACATGGCTTGTCAGTTTGGGCTGGACTGTTCCCATGAGGCACAGGGTCAGACTGATTTGCATATTGCCATGTCTGAACTGGGGAGGTGGAGTGAGCTAAAGAATGATGATGGATTGAACCCAGATCAGTTGACTGGGAGTGAGTGCTTGCAATGTCCAACACTCCGTCCATCATCCCCTTTGGTTTTGCTTTATTCCCCCTAAGTTGGCAGGGTATGCCCAGACGTGGGTCCCTTGCTCACTTTGCCACTGGAATCAAGATAGCCTGGCTGATGATGGTTATGAACCCGAAACCGGTCCCAGGATGCTTGTTTCCGGTCCAGGGAAGACATGGATTGTCAGTTCGGGCTGGACTGTTCCCATGAGGCACAGGGTCAGACTGATTTGCTTATGGCTATGTCTGAACTGGGGTGGCGGAGTGACCTAAAGATTGATGATGGATTAAACCCAGATCAGTTGACTGGGGGTGAGTGCTTGCAATGTTCAACACTTCGTCCATTATCCACTTTGGTTTTCCTTTGTTCGCCCTAAGTTGGCAGGGTATGCCCAGACGTGGGTCCCTTGCACACTTTGCCACTGGATTCAAGATAGCCTGGCTGATGAGGGTTATGAACCCGAAACCGGTCCCAGGATGCTTGTTTCCAGTCCAGGGAAGACATGGCTTGGCAGTTCGGGCTGGACTGTTCCCATGAGGCACAGAGTCAGATTGATTTGCATATGTCTTTGTCTGAACTGGGGTGGCAGAGTGAGCTAAAGAATGATGATGGATTGAACACAGATCAGTTGACTGGGGGTGAGTGCTTGCAAGGTTCAACACTCCGTCCATCATCCACTTTGGTTTTGCTTTGTTCGACCTAAGTTGGCAGGGTATGCCCAGACATGGGTCCCTTGCTCACTTTGCCACTGGATTCAAGATAGCCTGGCTGATGAGGGTTAAGAACCTGAAACAGGTCCCAGGGTGCTTGTTTCCGTTCCAGGGAAGACATGGCTTGGCAGTTTGGGCTGGACTGTTCCCATGAGGCACAGGGTCAGACTGATTTGCATTTGGCTATGTCTGAACTGGGGTGGCGGAGTGAGCTAAAGAATGATGATGGATTAAATCCAGATCAGTTGACTGGGAGTGAGTGCTTGCAATGTCCAACACTCCGTCCATCATCCCCTTTGGTTTTGCTTTATTCCCCCTAAGTTGGCAGGGTGTGCCCAGACGTGGGTCCCTTGCACACTTTGCTACTGGAATCAAGATAGCCTGGCTGATGATGGTTATGAACCCGAAACCGGTCCCAGGATGCTTGTTTCTGGTCCAGGGAAGACATGGATTGTCAGTTCGGGCTGGACTGTTCCCATGAGGCAGAGTATCAGACTGATTTGCATATGGCCATGTCTGAACTCGGGTGGCAGAGTGAGCTAAAGAATGATGATGGATTAAACCCAGATCAGTTGACTGGGGGTAAGTGCTTGCAATGTTAACACTCCGTCCATCATCCCCTTTGGTTTTGCTTTGTTCGACCTAAGTTGGCAGGGTATGCCCAGACGTGAGTCCCTTGCTCACTTTGCCACTGGATTCAAGATAGCCTGGCTGATGAGGGTTATGAACCCGAAACCGGTCCCAGGATGCTTGTTTCCGGTCCAGGGAAGACATGGCTTGGCAGTTCGGGCTGGACTGTTCCCATGAGGCACAGAGTCAGATTGATTTGCATATGGCTATGTCTGAACTGGGGTGGCAGAGTGAGCTAAAGAATGATGATGGATTGAACACAGATCAGTTGACTGGGGGTGAGTGCTTGCAAGGTTCAACACTCCGTCCATCATCCCCTTTGGTTTTGCTTTGTTCGACCTAAGTTGGCAGGGTATGCCCAGACATGGGTCCCTTGCTCACTTTGCCACTGGATTCAAGATAGCCTGGCTGATGAGGGTTAAGAACCTGAAACAGGTCCCAGGGTGCTTGTTTCCGTTCCAGGGAAGACATGGCTTGGCAGTTTGGGCTGGACTGTTCCCATGAGGCACAGGGTCAGACTGATTGGCATATGGCTATGTCTGAACTGGGGTGGCGGAGTGAGCTAAAGAATGATGATGGATTAAACCCAGATGAGTTGACTGGGGTGAGGGCTTGCAATGTTCAAAACTCCGTCCATCATCCCCTTTGGTTTTGCTTTGTTCACCCGAAGTTGGCAGGGTATGCCCAGATGTGGGTCCCTTGCTCACTTTGCCACTGGATTCAAGATAGCCTGGCTGACGAGGGTTATGAACCCGAAACAGGTCCCAGGGTGCTTGTTTCTGGTCCAGGAATGACATGGCTTGACAGTTTGGGCTGGACTGTTCCCATGAGGCACAGGGTCATACTGATTTGCATATGGCCATGTCTGACCTGGGGTGGCGGAGTGAGCTAAAGAAGGATGATGGATTAAACCCAGATCAGTTGAGTGGGGGTGAGTGCTTGCAATGTTCAACACTCCGTCCATCATCACCTTTGGTATTCCTTTGTTCGCCCTAAATTGCCAGGGTATGCCCAGACGTGGGTCCCTTGCTCACTTTGCCACTGGATTCAAGATAGCCTGGCTGATGAGGGTTATGAACCCGAAACCGGTCCCAGGATGCTTGTTTCCGGTCCAGGGAAGACATGGCTTGGCAGTTCGGGCTGGACTGTTCCCATGAGGCACAGAGTCAGATTGATTTGCATATGGCTATGTCTGAACTGGGGTGGCAGAGTGAGCTAAAGAATGATGATGGATTGAACACAGATCAGTTGACTGGGGGTGAGTGCTTGCAAGGTTCAACACTCCGTCCATCATCCCCTTTGGTTTTGCTTTGTTCGACCTAAGTTGGCAGGGTATGCCTAGACATGGGTCCCTTGCTCACTTTGCCACTGGATTCAAGATAGCCTGGCTGATGAGGGTTAAGAACCTGAAACAGGTCCCAGGGTGCTTGTTTCCGTTCCAGGGAAGACATGGCTTGTCAGTTTGGGCTGGACTGTTCCCATGAGGAACAGGGTCAGACTGATTTGCATATGGCTATGTCTGAACTGGGGTGGCGGAGTGAGCTAAAGAATGATGATGGATTAAACCCAGATGAGTTGACTGGGGTGAGGGCTTGCAATGTTCAAAACTCCGTCCATCATCCCCTTTGGTTTTGCTTTGTTCGCCCGAAGTTGGCAGGGTATGCCCAGATGTGGGTCCCTTGCTCACTTTGCCACTGGATTCAAGATAGCCTGTCTGATGAGGGTTATGAACCCGAAACCGGTTCTAGGATGCTTGTTTCCGGTCCAGGGAAGACACGGCTTGGCAGTTCGGGCTGGACTGTTCCCATGAGGCACAGTGTCAGACTGATTTGCATATGGCCATGTCTGAACTGGGGTGGCGGAGTGAGCTAAAGAATGATGATGAATTAAACCAAGATCAGTTGACTGGGGGTGAGTGCGTGCAATGTTCAACACTCCGTCTATCATCTCCTTTGGTTTTCCTTTGTTCGCCCTAAGTTGGCATTGTATGCCGAGACGTGAGTCCATTGCTCATTTTCCACTGGATTCAAGATAGCCTGTCTGATGAGGGTTATGAACACGCAACCGGTCCCAGGATGCTTCTTTCCGGTCCAGGGAAGACATGGCTTGCCAATTCGGGCTGGACTGTTCCCATGAGGCACAGGATGAGACTGATTTGCATATGGATATGTCTGAAATGGGGAGGTGGAGTGAGCTAAAGAATGATGATGCTTTGTGTTCCCCAAGTTGGCAGGGTATACCCACACGTGGGTCCCTTGCTCCCTTTGCCACTGGATTCACGATAGCCTGGCTGATGAGGGATATGAACCCAAACCGGTCCCAGGATGTTTTTTTCCGGTCCAGGGAAGACATGGCTTGGCAGTTCGGGCTGGACTGTTCCCATGAGGCACATGGTCAGACTGATTTGCATATGGCAATGTCTGTACTGGGATGGCGGAGTGAGCTAAAGAATGATGATGGATTGAACCCAGATCAGTTGACTGGGGGTGAGTGCTTGCAATGTTCAACACTCCATCCATCATTCCCTGTGGTTTTGCTTTGCTCGCCCTAAGTTGGAAGGGTATGCCCAGATGTGGGTCCCTTGCTCACTTTGCCACTGGATTCAAGATAGCCTGGCTGATGAGGGTTATGAACCCGAAACCGGTCCCTGGGTGCTTGTTTCCGGTCCAGGGAAGACATGGCTTGGCAGTTCGGGCTGGTCTGTTCCCATGAGGCACAGGGTCTGACAGATTTGCATATGGCCATGTCTGAACTGGGGTGGCGGAGTGAGTTAAAGAATGATGATGGATTAAACCCAGATCAGTTGACTGGGAGTGAGTGCTTGCAATGTTCAACACTCCGTCTATCATCCCCTTTGGTTTTCCTTTGTTCGCTCTAAGTTGGCAGGGTATGCCCAGACGTGGGTCCCTTGCTCACTTTGCCACTGGATTCAAGATAGCATGGCTGATGAGGGTTATGAACCCGAAACCGGTCCCAGGGTGGTTGTTTCCGGTCCAGGGAAGAAATGGCTTGGCAGTTCGGGATGGACTGTTCCCATGAGGCACAGGGTCAGACTGATTTGCATATGGCCATGTCGGAACTGGGGTGGCAGAGTGAGCTAAAGAATCATGATGGATTAAACCCAGATCAGTTGACTGGGGGTGAGTGCTTGCAATGTTCAAAACTCCGTCCATCACCTCCTTTGGGTTTCCTTTGTTCGCCCTAAGTTGGAAGGGTATGCCCAGACGTGGGTCCCTTGCTCACTTTTCCACTGGATTCAAGATAGCCTGCCTGATGAGGGTTATGAACCCGAAACCGGTCCCAGGATGCTTGTTTCTGGTCCAGGGAAGACACGGCTTGGCAGTTTTGCGGGACTTGTTCCCATGAGGCACAGGGTCAGACTGATATCCATATGGCCATGTCTGAACTGGGGTGGTGGAGTGAGCTAATGGATGATGATGGATTAAACCCAGATCAGTTGGCTGGGGGTGAGTGCTTGCAATGCTCAAAACTCCGTCCATCATCTCCTTTGGTTTTGCTTTGTTCGCCCTAAGTTGGCATGGTATGCCCAGACGTTGGTCCCTTGCTCAGTTTGCCACTGGATTCAAGATAGCCTGGCTGATGAGGGTTATGAAGCCGAAACCGGTCCCAGGATGCTTGTTTCTGGTCCAGGGAAGACGAGGCTTGGCAGTTCAGGCTGGACTGTTCCCATGAGGCACAGGGTCAGACTGATTTGCATATGGACATGTCTGAACTGGGGTGGCGGAGTGAGCTAATGAATGATGATGGATTAAACACAGATCAGTTTGCTGGGGGTGAGTGCTTGCAATGCTCAACACTCCGTCCATCATCCCCTTTGGTTTTGCTTTGTGCGCCCTAAGTTGGCATGGTATGCCCAGACATTGGTCCCTTGCTCACTTTGCCACTGGATTCAAGATAGCCTGGCAGATGAGGGTTATGAACCCGAAACCGGTCCCAGGATGTTTGTTTCCTGTCCAGGGAAGACACGGCTTGGCAGTTTTGCGTGGACTTGTTCCCATGAGGCACAGGGTCAGACTGATTTCCATATGGCCATGTCTGAACTGGGGTGGTGGAGTGAGCTAATGGATGATGATGGATTAAACGCAGATCAGTTGACTCGGGGTGAGTGCTTGCAATGTTCAAAACTCCGTCCATCACCTCCTTTGGGTTTCCTTTGTTCGCCCTAAGTTGGAAGTGTATGCCCAGATGTGGGTCACTTGCTCACTTTGCCACTGGATTCAAGATAGCCTGGCTGATGAGGGTTATGAACCCGAAACCGGTCCCAGGATGCTTGTTTCTGGTCCAGGGAAGATACGGCTTGGCAGTTCGGGCTGGACTGTTCACATGAGGCACTGGGTCAGACTGATTTGAATATGGCCATGTCTGACCTGGGGTGGCGGAGTGAGCTAAAGAATGATGATGGATTGAACCAACATTCAGTTGACTGGGGTGAGTGCTTGCAATGTTCAACACTCCGTCCATCATCCCCTTTGGTTTTCCTTTGTTTGCCCTAAGTTGGAAGGGTATGCCCAGACGTGGCTCCCTTTCTCACTTTGCCACTGGATTCAAGATAGCCTGGCTGATGAGGGTTATGAACCCGAAACCGGTCCCAGGATGCTTGTTTCCGGTCCAGGGAAGACATGGTTTTGCAGTTCTAACTGGACTGTTCCCATGAGGCACAGTTTCAGACTGATTTGCATATGGCCATGTCTGAACTGGGTTGGCTTAGTGAGCTAAAGAATGATGATGGACTAAACCCAGATCAGTTAACTGGGGGTGAGTGCTTGTAATGTTCAACACTCCGTCCATCATCCCCTTTGGTTTTCCTTTGTTTGCCCTAAGTTGGCATGGTATGCCAAGACGTTGGTCCGTTGCTCAGTTTGCCACTGGATTCAAGATAGTCTGGCTGATGAGGGTTATGAACCCGAAACTGGTCCCAGGATGCTTATTTCTTGTCCAGGGAAGACACGGCTTGGCAGTTCAGGCTGGACTGTTCCCATGAGGCACAGGATCAGACTGATTTGCATATGGCCATGTCTGAACTAGGGTGGCAGAGTGAGCTAAAGATTGATGATGGATTAAACCCAGATCAGTTGACTGGCGGTGAGTGCTTGCAATGTTCAACACTCCGTCCATCATCCCCTTTGCTTTCCCTTTGTTCACCCTAAGTTGGCAGGGTATGCCCAGACGTGGGTCCCTTGCTCACTTTGCCACTGGATTCAAGAGAGCCAGGCTGATGAGGGTTATGAACTCGAAATCGGTCCCTGGGTGCTTATTTCCGCTCCAGGGAAGACATGGCTTGGCTGTTCGGGCTGGTCTGTTCCCATGAGGCACAGGGTCAGATTGATTTGCATAATGCCATGTCTGAACTGGGGTGGCGGAGAGAGTTAAAGAATGATGATGGATTAAACCCAGATCAGTTGACTGGGGGTGAGTGCTTGCAATGTTCAACACTCCATCTATCATCCCCTTTGGTTTTCCTTTGTTCGCCCTAAGTTGGCAGGGTATGCCCAGACGTGGGTCCCTTGCTCACTTTGCCACTGGATTCAAGATAGCCTGGCAGATGAGGGTTATGAACCCAAAACCGGTCCCAGGGTGCTTGTTTCCGGTCCAGGGAAGACATGGCTTGGCTGTTCGGGCTGGACTGTTCCCATGAGGCACAGGGTCAGACTGATTTGCATATGGCCATGTCTGTATTAGGGTGGCGGAGTGAGCTAAAGATTGATGATGGATTAAACCCAGATCAGTTGACTGGGGGTGAGTGCCTGCAATGTTCATCACTCCGTCTATCATCCCCTTTGCTTTCCCTTTGTTCACCCTAAGTTGGCAGGGTATGCCCAGACGTGGGTCCCTTGCTTACTTTGCCACTGGATTCATGATAGCCTGGCTGATGAGGGTTATGAACCCGAAACCGGTCCCTGGGAGCTTGTTTCCGGTCCAGGGAAGACATGGCTTAGCAGTTCGGGCTGGACTGTTCCCATGAGGCACATGCTCAGACTGATTTGCATATGGCAATGTCTGTACTGGGATGGCGGAGTGAGCTAAAGAATGATGATGGATTGAACCCAGATCAGTTGACTGGGGGTGAGTGCTTGCAATGTTTAACAGTCCTTCCATCATTCCCTGTGGTTTTGCTTTCTTCGCCCTAAGTTGGAAGGGTATGCCCAGATGTGGGTCCCTTGCTCACTTTGCCACTGGATTCAAGATAGCCAGGCATATGAGAGCTATGAACCCGAAATCGGTCCCTAGGTGCTTGTTTCCGCTCCAGGGAAGACATGGCTTGGCTGTTCGGGCTGATCTGTTCCCATGAGGCACAGGGTCAGACTGATTTGCATATGGCCATGTCTGACCTGGGGTGGCAGAGTGAGTTAAAGAATGATGATGGATTAAACCCAGATCAGTTGACGGGGGGTGAGTGCTTGCAATGTTCAACACTCCATCTATCATCCCCTTTGGTTTTCCTTTGTTCGCCCTAAGTTGGCAGGGTATGCCCAGACGTGGGTCCCTTGCTCACTTTGCCACTGGATTCAAGATAGCCTGGCTGATGAGGGTTATGAACCCAAAACCGGTCCCAGGGTGCTTGTTTCCGGTCCAGGGAAGACATGGCTTAGCAGTTCGGGCTGGACTGTTCCCATGAGGCACATGCTCAGACTGATTTGCATATGGCAATGTCTGTACTGGGATGGCGGAGTGAGCTAAAGAATGATGATGGATTGAACCCAGATCAGTTGACTGGGGGTGAGTGCTTGCAATGTTTAACAGTCCTTCCATCATTCCCTGTGGTTTTGCTTTCTTCGCCCTAAGTTGGAAGGGTATGCCCAGATGTGGGTCCCTTGCTCACTTTGCCACTGGATTCAAGATAGCCAGGCATATGAGAGCTATGAACCCGAAATCGGTCCCTAGGTGCTTGTTTCCGCTCCAGGGAAGACATGGCTTGGCTGTTCGGGCTGATCTGTTCCCATGAGGCACAGGGTCAGACTGATTTGCATATGGCCATGTCTGACCTGGGGTGGCGGAGTGAGTTAAAGAATGATGATGGATTAAACCCAGATCAGTTGACGGGGGGTGAGTGCTTGCAATGTTCAACGCTCCATCTATCATCCCCTTTGGTTTTCCTTTGTTCGCCCTAAGTTGGCAGGGTATGCCCAGACGTGGGTCCCTTGCTCACTTTGCCACTGGATTCAAGATAGCCTGGCTGATGAGGGTTATGAACCCAAAACCGGTCCCAGGGTGCTTGTTTCCGGTCCAGGGAAGACATGGCTTGGCAGTTCGGGCTGGACTGTTCCCATGAGGCACAGGGTCAGACTGATTTGCATATGGCCATGTCTGAACTGGGGTGGCAGAGTGAGCTAAAGAATCATGATGGATTAAACCCAGATCAGTTGACTGGGGGTGAGTGCTTGCAATGTTCAAAACTCCGTCCATCACCCCCTTTGGGTTTCGTTTGTTCGCTGTAAGTTGGAAGGGTATGCCCAGACGTGGGTCCTTTGCTCACTTTTCCACTGGATTCAAGATAGCCTGCCTGATGAGGGTTATGAACCCGAAACCGGTCCCAGGATGCTTGTTTCTGGTCCAGGGAAGATACGGCTTGGCAGTTCGGGCTGGACTGTTCACATGAGGCACAGGGTCAGACTGATTTGAATATGGCCATGTCTGACCTGGGGTGGCGGAGTGAGCTAAAGAATGATGATGGATTGAACCAACATTCAGTTGACTGGGGTGAGTGCTTGCAATGTTCAATACTCCGTCCATCATCCCCTTTGGTTTTCCTTTGTTTGCCCTAAGTTGGCAGGGTATGCCCAGACGTGGCTCCCTTGCTCACTTTGCCACTGGATTCAAGATAGCCTGGCTGATGAGGGTTATGAACCCGAAACCGGTCCCAGGATGCTTGTTTCCGGTCCAGGGAAGACATGGCTTTGCAGTTCTGGCTGGACTGTTCCCATGAGGCACAGTTTCAGACTGATTTGCATATGGCCATGTCTGAACTGGGTTAGCTTAGTGAGCTAAAGAATGATGATGGATTAAACCCAGATCAGTTAACTGGGGGTGAGTGCTTGTAATGTTCAACACTCCGTCCATCATCCCCTTTGCTTTCCATTTGTTCACCCTAAGTTGGCAGGGTATGCCCAGACGTGGGTCCCTTGCTCACTTTGCCACTGGATTCAAGAGAGCCAGGCTGATGAGGGTTATGAACTCGAAATCGGTCCCTGGGTGCTTTTTTCCGCTCCAGGGAAGACATGGCTTGGCTGTTCGGGCTGGTCTGTTCCCATGAGGCACAGGGTCAGATTGATTTGCATAATGCCATGTCTGAACTGGGGTGGCGGAGAGAGTTAAAGAATGATGATGGATTAAACCCAGATCAGTTGACTGGGGGTGAGTGCTTGCAATGTTCAACACTCCATCTATCATCCCCTTTGGTTTTCCTTTGTTCGCCCTAAGTTGGCAGGGTATGCCCAGACGTGGGTCCCATGCTCACTTTGCCACTGGATTCAAGATAGCCTGGCAGATGAGGGTTATGAACCCAAAACCGGTCCCAGGGTGCTTGTTTCCGCTCCACGGAAGACATGGCTTGGCAGTTCGGGCTGGTCTGTTCCCATGAGGCACAGGGTCAGACTGATTTGCATATGGCCATGTCTGAACTGGGGTGGCGGAGTGAGTTAAAGAATGATGATGGATTAAACCCAGATCAGTTGACTGGGGGTGAGTGCTTGCAATGTTCAAAACTCCGTCCATCACCCCCTTTTGGTTTCCTTTGTTTGCCCTAAGTTGGCAGGGTATGCCCAGACGTGGCTCCCTTGCTCACTTTGCCACTGGATTCAAGATAGCCTGTCTGATGAGGGTTATGAACCCGAAACCGGTCCCAGGGTGCTTGTTTCCGGTGCAGGGAAGAAATGGCTTGGCAGTTCGGACTGGACTTGTTCCCATGAGGCACAGGGTCAGACTGATTTGCATAGGGACATGTCTGAACTGGGGTGGAGGAGTGAGCTAATGAATGATGATGGATTAAACCCAGATCAGTTGGCTGGGGGTGAGTGCTTGCAATGCTCAAAACTCCGTCCATCACCCACTTTGGTTTTACTTTGTGCGCCCTAAGTTGGAAAGGTATGCCCAGACATTGGTCCCTTGCTTACTTTGCCACTGGATTCAAGATAGCCTGGCAGATGAGGGTTATGAACCCGAAACCGGTCCCAGGATGTTTGTTCCGGTCCAGGGAAGACATGGCTTGGCAGTTTTGCCTGGACTTGTTCCCATGAGGCACAGGGTCAGAATGATATCCATATGGCCATGTCTGAACTGGGGTGGTGGAGTGAGCTAATGGATGATGATGGATTAAACCCAGATCAGTTGACTGGGGGGTGAGTGCTTGCAATGTTCAACACTCCATCTATCATCCCCTTTGGTTTTCCTTTGTTCGCCCTAAGTTGGCAGGGTATGCCCAGACGTGGGTCCCTTGCTCACTTTGCCACTGGATTCAAGATAGCCTGGCTGATGAGGGTTATGAACCCAAAACCGGTCCCAGGGTGCTTGTTTCCGGTCCAGGGAAGACATGGCTTAGCAGTTCGGGCTGGACTGTTCCCATGAGGCACATGCTCAGACTGATTTGCATATGGCAATGTCTGTACTGGGATGGCGGAGTGAGCTAAAGAATGATGATGGATTGAACCCAGATCAGTTGACTGGGGGTGAGTGCTTGCAATGTTTAACAGTCCTTCCATCATTCCCTGTGGTTTTGCTTTCTTCGCCCTAAGTTGGAAGGGTATGCCCAGATGTGGGTCCCTTGCTCACTTTCCCACTGGATTCAAGATAGCCAGGCATATGAGAGCTATGAACCCGAAATCGGTCCCTAGGTGCTTGTTTCCGCTCCAGGGAAGACATGGCTTGGCTGTTCGGGCTGATCTGTTCCCATGAGGCACAGGGTCAGACTGATTTGCATATGGCCATGTCTGACCTGGGGTGGCGGAGTGAGTTAAAGAATGATGATGGATTAAACCCAGATCAGTTGACGGGGGGTGAGTGCTTGCAATGTTCAACGCTCCATCTATCATCCCCTTTGGTTTTCCTTTGTTCGCCCTAAGTTGGCAGGGTATGCCCAGACGTGGGTCCCTTGCTCACTTTGCCACTGGATTCAAGATAGCCTGGCTGATGAGGGTTATGAACCCAAAACCGGTCCCAGGGTGCTTGTTTCCGGTCCAGGGAAGACATGGCTTGGCAGTTCGGGCTGGACTGTTCCCATGAGGCACAGGGTCAGACTGATTTGCATATGGCCATGTCTGAACTGGGGTGGCAGAGTGAGCTAAAGAATCATGATGGATTAAACCCAGATCAGTTGACTGGGGGTGAGTGCTTGCAATGTTCAAAACTCCGTCCATCACCCCCTTTGGGTTTCGTTTGTTCGCTGTAAGTTGGAAGGGTATGCCCAGACGTGGGTCCTTTGCTCACTTTTCCACTGGATTCAAGATAGCCTGCCTGATGAGGGTTATGAACCCGAAACCGGTCCCAGGATGCTTGTTTCTGGTCCAGGGAAGATACGGCTTGGCAGTTCGGGCTGGACTGTTCACATGAGGCACAGGGTCAGACTGATTTGAATATGGCCATGTCTGACCTGGGGTGGCGGAGTGAGCTAAAGAATGATGATGGATTGAACCAACATTCAGTTGACTGGGGTGAGTGCTTGCAATGTCCAACACTCCATCCATCATCCCCTTTGGTTTTCCTTTGTTTGCCCTAAGTTGGCAGGGTATGCCCAGACGTGGCTCCCTTGCTCACTTTGCCACTGGATTCAAGATAGCCTGGCTGATGAGGGTTATGAACCCGAAACCGGTCCCAGGATGCTTGTTTCCGGTCCAGGGAAGACATGGCTTTGCAGTTCTGGCTGGACTGTTCCCATGAGGCACAGTTTCAGACTGATTTGCATATGGCCATGTCTGAACTGGGTTAGCTTAGTGAGCTAAAGAATGATGATGGATTAAACCCAGATCAGTTAACTGGGGGTGAGTGCTTGTAATGTTCAACACTCCGTCCATCATCCCCTTTGCTTTCCCTTTGTTCACCCTAAGTTGGCAGGGTATGCCCAGACGTGGGTCCCTTGCTCACTTTGCCACTGGATTCAAGAGAGCCAGGCTGATGAGGGTTATGAACTCGAAATCGGTCCCTGGGTGCTTTTTTCCGCTCCAGGGAAGACATGGCTTGGCTGTTCGGGCTGGTCTGTTCCCATGAGGCACAGGGTCAGATTGATTTGCATAATGCCATGTCTGAACTGGGGTGGCGGAGAGAGTTAAAGAATGATGATGGATTAAACCCAGATCAGTTGACTGGGGGTGAGTGCTTGCAATGTTCAACACTCCATCTATCATCCCCTTTGGTTTTCCTTTGTTCGCCCTAAGTTGGCAGGGTATGCCCAGACGTGGGTCCCATGCTCACTTTGCCACTGGATTCAAGATAGCCTGGCAGATGAGGGTTATGAACCCAAAACCGGTCCCAGGGTGCTTGTTTCCGCTCCACGGAAGACATGGCTTGGCAGTTCGGGCTGGTCTGTTCCCATGAGGCACAGGGTCAGACTGATTTGCATATGGCCATGTCTGAACTGGGGTGGCGGAGTGAGTTAAAGAATGATGATGGATTAAACCCAGATCAGTTGACTGGGGGTGAGTGCTTGCAATGTTCAAAACTCCGTCCATCACCCCCTTTTGGTTTCCTTTGTTTGCCCTAAGTTGGCAGGGTATGCCCAGACGTGGCTCCCTTGCTCACTTTGCCACTGGATTCAAGATAGCCTGTCTGATGAGGGTTATGAACCCGAAACCGGTCCCAGGGTGCTTGTTTCCGGTGCAGGGAAGAAATGGCTTGGCAGTTCGGACTGGACTTGTTCCCATGAGGCACAGGGTCAGACTGATTTGCATAGGGACATGTCTGAACTGGGGTGGCGGAGTGAGCTAATGAATGATGATGGATTAAACCCAGATCAGTTGGCTGGGGGTGAGTGCTTGCAATGCTCAAAACTCCGTCCATCACCCACTTTGGTTTTACTTTGTGCGCCCTAAGTTGGAAAGGTATGCCCAGACATTGGTCCCTTGCTTACTTTGCCACTGGATTCAAGATAGCCTGGCAGATGAGGGTTATGAACCCGAAACCGGTCCCAGGATGTTTGTTCCGGTCCAGGGAAGACACGGCTTGGCAGTTTTGCCTGGACTTGTTCCCATGAGGCACAGGGTCAGACTGATATCCATATGGCCATGTCTGAACTGGGGTGGTGGAGTGAGCTAATGGATGATGATGGATAAACCCAGATCAGTTGGCTGGGGGTGAGTGCTTGCAATGCTCAACACTCCGTCCATCATCTCCTCTGGTTTTGCTTTGTTCGCACTAAGTTGGCATGGTATGCCCAGACGTTGGTCCCTTGCTCAGTTTGCCACTGGATTCAAGATAGCCTGGCTGATGAGGGTTATGAACCCGAAACCGGTCCCAGGATGCTTGTTTCCGGTCCAGGGAAGACAAGGCTTGGCAGTTCGGGCTGGACTGTTCCATGAGGCACAGGGTCAGACTGATTTGCATATGGCCATGTCTGAACTAGGGTGGCGGAGTGAGCTAAAGATTGATGATGGATTAAACCCAGATCAGTTGACTGGGGGTGAGTGCTTGCAATGTTCATCACTCCGTCTATCATCCCCTTTGCTTTCCCTTTGTTCACCCTAAGTTGGCAGGGTATGCCCAGACGTGGGTCCCTTGCTTACTTTGCCACTGGATTCAAGATAGCCTGGCTGATGAGGGTTATGAACCCGAAACCGGTCCCAGGGAGCTTGTTTCCGGTCCAGGGAAGACATGGCTTGGCAGTTCGTGCTGGACTGTTTCCATGAGGCACATGCTCAGACTGATTTGCATATGGCAATGTCTGTACTGGGATGGCGGAGTGAGCTAAAGAATGATGATGGATTGAACCCAGATCAGTTGACTGGGGGTGAGTGCTTGCAATGTTCAACAGTCCATCCATCATTCCCTGTGGTTTTGCTTTCTTCGCCCTAAGTTGGAAGGGTATGCCCAGATGTGGGTCCCTTGCTCACTTTGCCACTGGATTCCAGATAGCCAGGCATATGAGGGTTATGAACCCGAAATCGGTCCCTGGGTGCTTGTTTCCGCTCCAGGGAACACATGGCTTGGCTGTTCGGGCTGGTCTGTTCCCATGAGGCACAGGGTCAGACTGATTTGCATATGGCCATGTCTGAACTGGGGTGGCGGAGTGAGCTAAAGAATGATGATGGATTAAACCCAGATCAGTTGACTGGGGGTGAGTGCTTGCAATGTTCAACACTCCGTCTATCATCCCCTTTGGTTTTTCTTTGTTCGCCCTAAGTTGGCAGGGTATGCCGAGACGTGGGTCCATTGCTCATTTTGCCACTGGATTCAAGATAGCCTGTCTGATGAGGGTTATGAACCCAAAACCGGTCCTAGGATGCTTCTT
Organism: Triturus cristatus; assembly: GCF_964204655.1. Taxonomy (NCBI): domain Eukaryota; kingdom Metazoa; phylum Chordata; class Amphibia; order Caudata; family Salamandridae; genus Triturus; species Triturus cristatus. The sequence goes on along the minus strand of NC_140579.1, from coordinate 428,953,955 downwards.
TCCGGTCCAGGGAAGACATGGCTTGGCAATTCGGGCTGGACTGTTCCCATGAGGCACAGGATGAGACTGATTTGCATATGGATATGTCTGAAATGGGGAGGCGGAGTGAGCTAAAGAATGATGATGCTTTGTTTGCCCTAAGTTGGCAGGGTATACCCACACGTGGGTCCCTTGCTCCCTTTGCCACTGGATTCAAGATAGCCTTGCTGATGAGGAATATGAACCCAAACAGGTCCCAGGATGCTTGTTTCCAGTCCAGGGATGACATGGCTTGGCAGATCGGGCTGGACTGTTCCCATGAAGCACAGGGTCAGACTGATTTGCATATGGCCATGTCTGAACTAGGGTGGCGGAGTGAGCTAAAGAATCATGATGGATTAAACCCAGATCAGTTGACAGGGGGTGAGTGCCTGCAATGTTCATCACTCCGTCTATCATCCCCTTTGCTTTCCCTTTGTTCACCCTAAGTTGGCAGGGTATGCCCAGACGTGGGTCCCTTGCTTACTTTGCCACTGGATTCATGATAGCCTGGCTGATGAGGGTTATGAACCCGAAACCGGTCCCAGGGAGCTTGTTTCCGGTCCAGGGAAGACATGGCTTAGCAGTTCGGGCTGGACTGTTCCCATGAGGCACATGCTCAGACTGATTTGCATATGGCAATGTCTGTACTGGGATGGCGGAGTGAGCTAAAGAATGATGATGGATTGAACCCAGATCAGTTGACTGGGGGTGAGTGCTTGCAATGTTCAACAGTCCTTCCATCATTCCCTGTGGTTTTGCTTTCTTCGCCCTAAGTTGGAAGGGTATGCCCAGATGTGGGTCCCTTGCTCACTTTGCCACTGGATTCAAGATAGCCAGGCATATGAGAGCTATGAACCCGAAATCGGTCCCTAGGTGCTTGTTTCCGCTCCAGGGAAGACATGGCTTGGCTGTTCGAGCTGATCTGTTCCCATGAGGCACAGGGTCAGACTGATTTGCATATGGCCATGTCTGAACTGGGGTGGCGGAGTGAGTTAAAGAATGATGATGGATTAAACCCAGATCAGTTGACGGGGGGTGAGTGCTTGCAATGTTCAACACTCCATCTATCATCCCCTTTGGTTTTCCTTTGTTCGCCCTAAGTTGGCAGGGTATGCCCAGACGTGGGTCCCTTGCTCACTTTGCCACTGGATTCAAGATAGCCTGGCTGATGAGGGTTATGAACCCAAAACCGGTCCCAGGGTGCTTGTTTCCGGTCCAGGGAAGACATGGCTTGGAAGTTCGGGCTGGACTGTTCCCATGAGGCACAGGGTCAGACTGATTTGCATATGGCCATGTCTGAACTGGGGTGGCAGAGTGAGCTAAAGAATCATGATGGATTAAACCCAGATCAGTTGACTGGGGGTGAGTGCTTGCAATGTTCAAAACTCCGTCCATCACCCCCTTTGGGTTTCGTTTGTTCGCTGTAAGTTGGAAGGGTATGCCCAGACGTGGGTCCTTTGCTCACTTTTCCACTGGATTCAAGATAGCCTGCCTGATGAGGGTTATGAACCCGAAACCGGTCCCAGGATGCTTGTTTCTGGTCCAGGGAAGATACGGCTTGGCAGTTCGGGCTGGACTGTTCACATGAGGCACAGGGTCAGACTGATTTGAATATGGCCATGTCTGACCTGGGGTGGCGGAGTGAGCTAAAGAATGATGATGGATTGAACCAACATTCAGTTGACTGGGGTGAGTGCTTGCAATGTTCAACACTCCGTCCATCATCCCCTTTGGTTTTCCTTTGTTTGCCCTAAGTTGGCAGGGTATGCCCAGACGTGGCTCCCTTGCTCACTTTGCCACTGGATTCAAGATAGCCTGGCTGATGAGGGTTATGAACCCGAAACCGGTCCCAGGATGCTTGTTTCCGGTCCAGGGAAGACATGGCTTTGCAGTTCTGGCTGGACTGTTCCCATGAGGCACAGTTTCAGACTGATTTGCATATGGCCATGTCTGAACTGGGTTAGCTTAGTGAGCTAAAGAATGATGATGGATTAAACCCAGATCAGTTAACTGGGGGTGAGTGCTTGTAATGTTCAACACTCCGTCCATCATCCCCTTTGGTTTTCCTTTGTTTGCCCTAAGTTGGCATGGTATGCCAAGACGTTGGTCCCTTGCTCAGTTTGCCACTGGATTCAAGAAAGCCTGGCTGATGAGGGTTATGAACCCGAAACCGGTCCCAGGATGCTTGTTTCTTGTCCAGGGAAGACACGGCTTGGCAGTTCAGGCTGGACTGTTCCCATGAGGCAAAGGGTCAGACTGATTTGCATATGGCCATGTCTGAACTAGGGTGGCAGAGTGAGCTAAAGATTGATGATGGATTAAACCCAGATCAGTTGACTGGCGGTGAGTGCTTGCAATGTTCAACACTCCGTCCATCATCCCCTTTGCTTTCCCTTTGTTCACCCTAAGTTGGCAGGGTATGCCCAGACGTGGGTCCCTTGCTCACTTTGCCACTGGATTCAAGATAGCCTGGCTGATGAGGGTTATGAACCCAAAACCGGTCCCAGGGAGCTTGTTTCCGGTCCAGGGAAGACATGGCTTGGCAGTTCGGGCTGGGCTGTTCCCATGAGGCACATGGTCAGACTGATTTGCATATGGCAATGTCTGTACTGGGATGGCGGAGTGAGCTAAAGAATGATGATGGATTGAACCCAGATCAGTTGACTGGGGGTGAGTGCTTGCAATGTTCAACAGTGCTTCCATCATTCCCTGTGGTTTTGCTTTCTTCGCCCTAAGTTGGAAGGGTATGCCCAGATGTGGGTCCCTTGCTCACTTTGCCACTGGATTCAAGATAGCCAGGCATATGAGAGCTATGAACCCGAAATCGGTCCCTAGGTGCTTGTTTCCGCTCCAGGGAAGACATGGCTTGGCTGTTCGGGCTGATCTGTTCCCATGAGGCACAGGGTCAGACTGATTTGCATATGGCCATGTCTGAACTGGGGTGGCGGAGTGAGTTAAAGAATGATGATGGATTAAACCCAGATCAGTTGACTGGGGGTGAGTGCTTGCAATGTTCAACACTCCATCTATCATCCCCTTTGGTTTTCCTTTGTTCGCCCTAAGTTGGCAGGGTATGCCCAGACGTGGGTCCCTTGCTCACTTTGCCACTGGATTCAAGATAGCCTGGCTGATGAGGGTTATGAACCCAAAACCGGTCCCAGGGTGCTTGTTTCCGGTCCAGGGAAGACATGGCTTGGCAGTTCGGGCTGGACTGTTCCCATGAGGCACAGGGTCAGACTGATTTGCATATGGCCATGTCTGAACTGGGATGGCAGAGTGAGCTAAAGAATCATGATGTATTAAACCCAGATCAGTTGACTGGGGGTGAGTGCTTGCAATGTTCAAAACTCCGTCCATCACCCCCTTTGGGTTTCGTTTGTTCGCTGTAAGTTGGAAGGGTATGCCCAGACGTGGGTCCTTTGCTCACTTTTCCACTGGATTCAAGATAGCCTGCCTGATGAGGGTTATGAACCCGAAACCGGTCCCAGGATGCTTGTTTCTGGTCCAGGGAAGATACGGCTTGGCAGTTCGGGCTGGACTGTTCACATGAGGCACAGGGTCAGACTGATTTGAATATGGCCATGTCAGACCTGGGGTGGCGGAGTGAGCTAAAGAATGATGATGGATTGAACCAACATTCAGTTGACTGGGGTGAGTGCTTGCAATGTTCAACACTCCGTCCATCATCCCCTTTGGTTTTCCTTTGTTTGCCCTAAGTTGGCAGGGTATGCCCAGACGTGGCTCCCTTGCTCACTTTGCCACTGGATTCAAGATAGCCTGGCTGATAAGGGTTATGAACCCTAAACCGGTCCCAGGATGCTTGTTTCCGGTCCAGGGAAGACATGGCTTTGCAGTTCTGGCTGGACTGTTCCCATGAGGCACAGTTTCAGACTGATTTGCATATGGCCATGTCTGAACTGGGTTAGCTTAGTGAGCTAAAGAATGATGATGGATTAAACCCAGATCAGTTAACTGGGGGTGAGTGCTTGTAATGTTCAACACTCCGTCCATCATCCCCTTTGGTTTTCCTTTGTTTGCCCTAAGTTGGCATGGTATGCCAAGACGTTGGTCCCTTGCTCAGTTTGCCACTGGATTCAAGATAGCCTGGCTGATGAGGGTTATGAACCCGAAACCGGTCCCAGGATGCTTGTTTCTTGTCCAGGGAAGACACGGCTTGGCAGTTCAGGCTGGACTGTTCCCATGAGGCACAGGGTCAGACTGATTTGCATATGGCCATGTCTGAACTAGAGTGGCAGAGTGAGCTAAAGATTGATGATGGATTAAACCCAGATCAGTTGACTGGCGGTGAGTGCTTGCAATGTTCAACACTCCGTCCATCATCCCCTTTGCTTTCCCTTTGTTCACCCTAAGTTGGCAGGGTATGCCCAGACGTGGGTCCCTTGCTCACATTGCCACTGGATTCAAGATAGCCTGGCTGATGAGGGTTATGAACCCAAAACCGGTCCCAGGGAGCTTGTTTCCGGTCCAGGGAAGACATGGCTTGGCAGTTCGGGCTGGGCTGTTCCCATGAGGCACATGGTCAGACTGATTCGCATATGGCAATGTCTGTACTGGGATGGCGGAGTGAGCTAAAGATTGATGATGGATTGAACCCAGATCAGTTGACTGGGGGTGAGTGCTTGCAATGTTCAACACTCCATCCATCATTCCCTGTGGTTTTGCTTTCTTCGCCCTAAGTTGGAAGGGTATGCCCAGATGTGGGTCCCTTGCTCACTTTGCCACTGGATTCAAGATAGCCAGGCTGATGAGGGTTATGAACCCGAAATCGGTCCATGAGGCACAGTTTCAGACTGATTTGCATATGGCCATGTCTGAACTGGGTTGGCTTAGTGAGCTAAAGAATGATGATGGATTAAGCCCAGATCAGTTAACTGGGGGTGAGTGCTTGTAATGTTCAACACTCCGTCCATCATCCCCTTTGGTTTTCCTTTGTTTGCCCTAAGTTAGCATGGTATGCCTAGACGTTGGTCCCTTGCTCAGTTTGCCACTGGATTCAAGATAGCCTGGCTGATGAGGGTTATGAATCCGAAACCGGTCCCAGGATGCTTGTTTCTTGTCCAGGGAAGACACGGCTTGGTAGTTCAGGCTGGACTGTTCCCATGAGGCACAGGGTCAGACTGATTTGGATATGGACATGTCTGAACTAGGGTGGCAGAGTGAGCTAAAGATTGATGATGGATTAAACCCAGATCAGTTGACTGGCGGTGAGTGCTTGCAATGTTCAACACTCTGTCCATCATCCCCTTTGCTTTCCCTTTGTTCACCCTAAGTTGGCAGGGTATGCCTAGACGTGGGTCCCTTGCTCACTTTGCCACTGGATTCAAGATAGCCTGGCTGATGAGGGTTATGAACCCAAAACCGGTCCCAGGGAGCTTGTTTCCGGTCCAGGGAAGACATGGCTTGGCAGTTCGGGCTGGGCTGTTCCCATGAGGCACATGGTCAGACTGATTTGCATATGGCAATGTCTGTACTGGGATGGCGGAGTGAGCTAAAGAATGATGATGGATTGAACCCAGATCAGTTGACTGGGGGTGAGTGCTTGCAATGTTTAACACTCCATCCATCATTCCCTGTGGTTTTGCTTTCTTCGCCCTAAGTTGGAAGGGTATGCCCAGATGTGGGTCCCTTGCTCACTTTGCCACTGGATTCAAGATAGCCAGGCTGATGAGGGTTATGAACCCGAAATCGGTCCCTGGGTGCTTGTTTCTGCTCCAGGGAAGACATGGCTTGGCTGTTCGGGCTGGTCTGTTTCCATGAGGCACAGGGTCAGATTGATTTGCATATGGCCATGTCTGAACTGGGGTGGCGGAGAGAGTTAAAGAAGGATGATGGATTAAACCCAGATCAGTTGACTGGGGGTGAGTGCTTGCAATGTTCAACACTCCATCTATCATCCCCTTTGGTGTTCCTTTGTTCGCCCTAAGTTGGAAGGGTATGCCCAGACGTGGGTCCCTTGCTCACTTTTCCACTGGATTCAAGATAGCCTGCCTGATGAGGGTTATGAACCCGAAACCGGTCCCAGGATGCTTGTTTCCGGTCCAGGGAAGATACGGCTTGGCAGTTCGGGCTGGACTGTTCACATGAGGCACTGGGTCAGACTGATTTGAATATGGCCATGTCTGACCTGGGGTGGCGGAGTGAGCTAAAGAATGATGATGGATTAAACCCAGATCAGTTGACTGGGGGTGAGTGCTTGCAATGTTCAACACTCCGTCTATCATCCCCTTTGGTTTTCCCTTGTTCGCCCTAAGTTGTCAGGGTATGCCGAGACATGGGTCCATTGCTCACTTTGCCACTGGATTCAAGATAGCCTGGCTGATGAGGGTTATGAACCCAAAACCGGTCCCAGGGTGCTTGTTTCCGGTCCAGGGAAGACATGGCTTGGCAGTTCGGGCTGGACTGTTCCCATGAGGCACAGGGTCAGACTGATTTGCATATGGCCATGTCTGAACTGGGGTGGCAGAGTGAGCTAAAGAATCATGATGGATTAAACCCAGATCATTTGACTGGGGGTGAGTGCTTGCAATGTTCAAAACTCCGTCCATCACCCCCTTTGGGTTTCCTTTGTTCGCCCTAAGTTGGAAGGGTATGCCCAGACGTGGGTCCTTTGCTCACTTTTCCACTGGATTCAATATAGCCTGCCTGATGAGGGTTATGAACCCGAAACCGGTCCCAGGATGCTTGTTTCCGGTCCAGGAAAGACACGGCTTGGCAGTTCGGGCTGGACTGTTCACATGAGGCACTGGGTCAGACTGATTTGAATATGGCCATGTCTGACCTGGGGTGGCGGAGTGAGCTAAAGAATGATGATGAATTGAACCAAGATCAGTTGACTGGGGTGAGTGCTTGCAATGTTCAACACTCCGTCCATCATCCCCTTTGGTTTTCCTTTGTTTGCCCTAAGTTGGCAGGGTATGCCCAGACGTGGCTCACTTTGCCACTGGATTCAAGATAGCCTGGCTGATGAGGGTTATGAACCCGAAACCGGTCGCAGGATGCTTGTTTCCGGTCCAGGGAAGACATGGCTTGGCAGTTCTTGCTGGACTGTTCCTATGAGGCACAGTGTCGGACTGATTTGCATATGGCCATGTCTGAACTGGGGTGACGGAGTGAGCTAAAGAATGTTGATGGATTAAACCCAGATCAGTTGACTGGGGGTGAGTGCTTGCAATGTTCAACACTCCGTCTATCATCCCCTTTGGTTTTCCTTTGTTCGCCCTAAGTTGGCAGGGTATGCCGAGACGTGGGTCCATTGCTCATTTTGCCACTGGATTCAAGATAGCCTGTCTGATTAGGGTTATGAACCCGAAACCGGTCCCAGGATGCTTCTTTCCGGTCCAGGGAAGACATGGCTTGGCAATTCGGGCTGGACTGTTCCCATGAGGCACAGGATGAGACTGATTTGCATATGGATATGTCTGAAATGGGGAGGCGGAGTGAGCTAAAGAATCATGATGGATTAAACCCAGATCAGTTGACAGGGGGTGAGTGCTTGCAATGTTCAAAACTCCGTCCATCACCCCCTTTGGGTTTCCTTTGTTTGCCCTAAGTTGGCAGGGTATGCCCAGATGTGGCTCCCTTGCTCACTTTGCCACTGGATTCAAGATAGCCTGTCTGATGAGGGTTATGAACCCGAAACCGGTCCCAGGGTGCTTGTTTCCGGTGCAGGGAAGACATGGCTTGACAGTTCGGACTGGACTTGTTCCCATGAGGCACAGGGTCAGACTGATTTGCATAGGGAGATGTCTGAACTGGGGTGGCGGAGTGAGCTAATGAATGATGATGGATTAAACCCGGATCAGTTGGCTGGGGGTGAGTGCTTGCAATGCTCAACACTCTGTCCATCATCCCCTTTGGTTTTACTTTGTGCGCCCTAAGTTGGCATGGTATGCCCAGACGTTGGTCCCACTGGATTCAAGATAGCCTGGCTGATGAGGGTTATGAACCCGAAACCGGTCCCAGGATGCTTGTTTCTGGTCCAGGGAAGACACGGCTTGGCAGTTCGGGCTGGACTGTTCCCATGAGGAACAGGGTCAGTCAGATTTGCATATGGCCATTTCTGAACTAGGGTGGCAGAGTGAGCTAAAGATTGATGATGGATTAAACCCAGATCAGTTGACTGGCGGTGAGTGCTTGCAATGTTCAACACTCCATCCATCATCCCCTTTGCTTTCCCTGTGTTCACCGTAAGTTGGCAGGGTATGCCCAGACGTGGGTCCCTTGCTCACTTTGCCACTGGATTCAAGATAGCCAGGCTGATGAGGGTTATGAACCCGAAACCGGTCCCTGGGTGCTTGTTTCCGCTCCAGGGAAGACATGGCTTGGCTGTTCGGGCTGGTCTGTTCCCATGAGGCACAGGGTCAGACTGATTTGCATATGGCCATGTCTGAACTGGGGTGGTTGAGTGAGTTAAAGAATGATGATGGATTAAACCCAGATCAGTTGACTGGTGGTGAGTGCTTGCAATGTTCAACACTCCGTCTATCATCCCCTTTGGTTTTACTTTGTTCGCCATATGATGGCAGGGTATGCCCAGACGTGGGTCCCTTCCTCACTTTGCCACTGGATTCAAGATAGCCTGGCTGATGAGGGTTATGAACCCAAAACCGGTCCCAGGGTGCTTGTTTCCGGTCCAGGGAAGACATGGCTTGGCAGTTCGGGCTGGACTGTTCACATGAGGCACTGGGTCAGACTGATTTGAATATGGCCATGTCTGACCTGGGGTGGCGGAGTGAGCTTAAGAATGATGATGAATTGAACCAAGATCAGTTGACTGGGGTGAGTGCTTGCAATTTTCAACACTCCGTCCATCATCCCCTTTGGTTTTCCTTTGTTTGCCCTAAGTTGGTAGGGTATGCCCAGACGTGGCTCACTTTGCCACTGGATTCAAGATATCCTGGCTGATGAGGGTTATGAACCCGAAACCAGTCCTAGGATGCTTGTTTCCGGTCCAGGGAAGACATGGCTTGGCAGTTCTTGCTGGACTGTTCCCATGAGGCACAGTGTCAGACTGATTTGCATATGGCCATGTCTGAACTGGGGTGACGGAGTGAGCTAAAGAATGATGATGGATTAAACCCAGATCAGTTGACTGGGGGTGAGTGCTTGCAATGTTCAACACTCCGTCCATCATCCCCTTTGCTTTCCCTTTGTTCACCCTAAGTTGGCAGGGTATGCCCAGACGTGGGTCCCTTGCTCACTTTGCCACTGGATTCAAGATAGCCTGGCTGATGAGGGTTATGAACCCGAAATCGGTCCCAGGGAGCTTATTTCTGGTCCAGGGAAGACATGGCTTGGCAGTTCGGGCTGGGCTGTTCCCATGAGGCACATGGTCAGACTGATTTGCATATGGCAATGTCTGTACTGGGATGGCGGAGTGAGCTAAAGAATGATGATGGATTGAACCCAGATCAGTTGACTGGGGGTGAGTTCTTGCAATGTTCAACACTCCATCCATCATTCCCTGTGGTTTTGCTTTGTTCGCCCTAAGTTGGAAGGGTATGCCCAGATGTGGGTCCCTTGCTCACTTTGCCACTGGATTCAAGATAGCCAGGCTGATGAGGGTTATGAACCCGAAACCGGTCCCTGGGTGCTTGTTTCCGCTCCAGGGAAGACATGGCTTGGCAGTTCGGGCTGGTCTGTTCCCATGAGGCACAGGGTCAGACTGATTTGCATATGGCCATGTCTGAACTGGGGTGGTTGAGTGAGTTAAAGAATGATGATGGATTAAACCCAGATCAGTTGACTGGGATGAGTGCTGGCAATGTTCAACACTCCGTCCATCATCCCCTTTGGTTTTCCTTTGTTTTGTCCTAAGTTGGCAGGGTATGCCCAGACGTGGCTCACTTTGCCACTGGATTCAAGATAGCCTGGCTGATGAGGGTTATGAACCCGACACCGGTCCCAGGATGCTTGTTTCCGGTCCAGGGAACACATGGCTTGGCAGTTCTTGCTGGACTGTTCCCATGAGGCACAGTGTCAGACTGATTTGCATATGGCCATGTCTGAACTGGGGAGACGGAGTGAGCTAAAGAATGATGATGGATTAAACCCAGATCAGTTGACTGGGGGTGAGTGCTTGCAATGTTCAACACTCCGTCTATCATCCCCTTTGGTTTTCCTTTGTTCGCCCTAAGTTGGCAGGGTATGCCGAGACGTGGGTCCATTGCTCATTTTGCCACTGGATTCAAGATAGCCTGTCTGATGAGGGTTATGAACCCGAAACCGGTCCCTGGGTGCTTGTTTCCGCTCCACGGAAGACATGGCTTGGCAGTTCGGGCTGGTCTGTTCCCATGAGGCACAGGGTCAGACTGATTTGCATATGGCCATGTCTGAACTGGGGTGGCGGAGTGAGTTAAAGAATGATGATGGATTAAACCCAGATCAGTTGACTGGGGGTGAGTGCTTGCAATGTTCAAAACTCCATCCATCACCCCCTTTTGGTTTCCTTTGTTTGCCCTAAGTTGGCAGGGTATGCCCAGACGTGGCTGCCTTGCTCACTTTGCCACTGGATTCAAGATAGCCTGTCTGATGAGGGTTATGAACCCGAAACCGGTCCCAGGGTGCTTGTTTCCGGTGCAGGGAAGACATGGCTTGGCAGTTCGGACTGGACTTGTTCCCATGAGGCACAGGGTCAGACTGATTTGCATAGGGACATGTCTGAACTGGGGTGGCGGAGTGAGCTAATGAATGATGATGGATTAAACCCAGATCATTTGGCTGGGGGTGAGTGCTTGCAATGCTCAACACTCCGTCCATCATCCCCTTTGGTTTTACTTTGTGCGCCCTAAGTTGGCATGGTATGCCCAGACATTGGTCCCTTGCTTACTTTGCCACTGGATTCAAGATAGCCTGGCAGATGAGGGTTATGAACCCGAAACCGGTCCCAGGATGTTTGTTTCCGGTCCAGGGAAGACACGGCTTGGCAGTTTTGCCTGGACTTGTTCCCATGAGGCACAGGGTCAGACTGATATCCATATGGCCATGTCTGAACTGGGGAGGTGGCGTGAGCTAATGGATGATGATGGATTAAACCCAGATCAGTTGGCTGGGGGTGAGTGCTTGCAATGCTCAACACTCCGTCCATCATCTCCTTTGGTTTTGCTTTGTTCGCCCTAAGTTGGCATGGTATGCCCAGACGTTGGTCCCTTGCTCAGTTTGCCACTGGATTCAAGATAGCCTGGCTGATGAGGGTTATGAACCCGAAACCGGTCCCAGGATGCTTGTTTCCGGTCCAGGGAAGACAAGGCTTGGCAGTTCGGGCTGGACTGTTCCATGAGGCACAGGGTCAGACTGATTTGCATATGGCCATGTCTGAACTAGGGTGGCGGAGTGAGCTAAAGATTGATGATGGATTAAACCCAGATCAGTTGACTGGGGTGAGTGCTTGCAATGTTCATCACTCCGTCTATCATCCCCTTTGCTTTCCCTTTGTTCACCCTAAGTTGGCAGCTTATGCCCAGACGTGGGTCCCTTGCTTACTTTGCCACTGGATTCAAGATAGCCTGGCTGATGAGGGTTATGAACCCGAAACCGGTCCCAGGGAGCTTGTTTCCGGTCCAGGGAAGACATGGCTTGGCAGTTCGTGCTGGACTGTTTCCATGAGGCACATGCTCAGACTGATTTGCATATGGCAATGTCTGTACTGGAATGGCGGAGTGAGCTAAAGAATGATGATGGATTGAACCCAGATCAGTTGACTGGGGGTGAGTGCTTGCAATGTTCAACAGTCCATCCATCATTCCCTGTGGTTTTGCTTTCTTCGCCCTAAGTTGGAAGGGTATGCCCAGATGTGGGTCCCTTGCTCACTTTGCCACTGGATTCAAGATAGCCAGGCATATGAGGGTTATGAACCCGAAATCGGTCCCTGGGTGCTTGTTTCCGCTCCAGGGAAGACATGGCTTGGCTGTTCGGGCTGGTCTGTTCCCATGAGGCACAGGGTCAGACTGATTTGCATATGGCCATGTCTGAACTGGGGTGGCGGAGTGAGTTAAAGAATGATGATGGATTAAACACAGATCAGTTCACTGGGGGTGAGTGCTTGCAATGTTCAACACTCCATCTATCATCCCCTTTGGTTTTCCTTTGTTCGCCCTAAGTTGGCAGGGTATGCCCAGACGTGGGTCCCTTGCTCACTTTGCACTGGATTCAAGATAGCCTGGCTGATGAGGGTTATGAACCCAAAACCGGTCCCAGGGTGCTTGTTTCCGGTCCAGGGAAGACATGGCTTGGCAGTTCGTGCTGGACTGTTCCCATGAGGCACAGGGTCAGACTGATTTGCATATGGCCATGTCTGAACTGGGGTGGCAGAGTGAGCTAAAGAATCATGATGGATTAAACCCAGATCAGTTGACTGGGGGTGAGTGCTTGCAATGTTCAAAACTCCGTCCATCACCCCCTTTGGGTTTCCTTTGTTCGCTGTAAGTTGGAAGGGTATGCCCAGACGTGGGTCCTTTGCTCACTTTTCCACTGGATTCAAGATAGCCTGCCTGAGGAGGGTTATGAACCTGAAACCGGTCCCAGGATGCTTGTTTCTGGTCCAGGGAAGATACGGCTTGGCAGTTCGGGCTGGACTGTTCACATGAGGCACTGGGTCAGACTGATTTGAATATGGCCATGTCTGACCTGGGGTGGCGGAGTGAGCTAAAGAATGATGATGGATTGAACCAACATTCAGTTGACTGGGGTGAGTGCTTGCAATGTTCAACACTCCGTCCATCATCCCCTTTAGTTTTCCTTTGTTTGCCCTAAGTTGGCAGGGTATGCCTAGACGTTGGTCCCTTGCTCAGTTTGCCACTGGATTCAAGATAGCCTGGCTGATGAGGGTTATGAATCCGAAACCGGTCCCAGGATGCTTGTTTCTTGTCCAGGGAAGACACGGCTTGGCAGTTCAGGCTGGACTGTTCCCATGAGGCACAGGGTCAGACTGATTTGCATATGGACATGTCTGAACTAGGGTGGCAGAGTGAGCTAAAGATTGATGATGGATTAAACCCAGATCAGTTGACTGGCGGTGAGTGCTTGCAATGTTCAACACTCCGTCCATCATCCCCTTTGCTTTCCCTTTGTTCACCCTAAGTTGGCAGGGTATGCCCAGACGTGGGTCCCTTGCTCACTTTGCCACTGGAATCAAGATAGCCTGGCTGATGAGGGTTATGAACCCAAAACCGGTCCCAGGGAGCTTGTTTCCGGTCCAGGGAAGACATGGATTGGCAGTTCGGGCTGGGCTGTTTCCATGAGGCACATGGTCAGACTGATTTGCATATGGCAATGTCTGTACTGGGATGGCGGAGTGAGCTAAAGAATGATGATGGATTGAACTCAGATCAGTTGACTGGGGGTGAGTGCTTGCAATGTTCAACAGTCCTTCCATCATTCCCTGTGGTTTTGCTTTCTTCGCCCTAAGTTGGAAGGGTATGCCCAGATGTGGGTCCCTTGCTCACTTTGCCACTGGATTCAAGATAGCCAGGCATATGAGAGCTATGAACCCGAAATCGGTCCCTAGGTGCTTGTTTCCGCGCCAGGGAAGACATGGCTTGGCTGTTCGGGCTGATCTGTTCCCATGAGGCACAGGGTCAGACTGATTTGCATATGGCCATGTCTGAACTGGGGTGGCGGAGTGAGTTAAAGAATGATGATGGATTTAACCCAGATCAGTTGACTGGGGGTGAATGCTTGCAATGTTCAACACTCCATCTATCATCCCCTTTGGTTTTCCTTTGTTCGCCCTAAGTTGGCAGGGTATGGCCAGACGTGGGTCCCTTGCTCACTTTGCCACTGGATTCAAGATAGCCTGGCTGATGAGGGTTATGAACCCAAAACCGGTCCCAGGGTGCTTGTTTCTGGTCCAGGGAAGACATGGCTTGGCAGTTCGGGCTGGACTGTTCCCATGAGGCACAGGGTCAGACTGATTTGCATATGGCCATGTCTGAACTGGGGTGGCAGAGTGAGCTAAAGAATCATGATGTATTAAACCCAGATCAGTTGACTGGGGGTGAGTGCTTGCAATGTTCAAAACTCCGTCCATCACCCCCTTTGGGTTTCGTTTGTTCGCTGTAAGTTGGAAGGGTATGCCCAGACGTGGGTCCTTTGCTCACTTTTCCACTGGATTCAAGATAGCCTGCCTGATGAGGGTTATGAACCCGAAACCGGTCCCAGGATGCTTGTTTCTGGTCCAGGGAAGATACGGCTTGGCAGTTCGGGCTGGACTGTTCACATGAGGCACAGGGTCAGACTGATTTGAATATGGCCATGTCTGACCTGGGGTGGCGGAGTGAGCTAAAGAATGATGATGGATTGAACCAACATTCAGTTGACTGGGGTGAGTGCTTGCAATGTTCAACACTCCGTCCATCATCCCCTTTGGTTTTCCTTTGTTTGCCCTAAGTTGGCAGGGTATGCCCAGACGTGGCTCCCTTGCTCACTTTGCCACTGGATTCAAGATAGCCTGGCTGATGAGGATTATGAACCCGAAACCGGTCCCAGGATGCTTGTTTCCGGTCCAGGGAAGACATGGCTTTGCAGTTCTGGCTGGACTGTTCCCATGAGGCACAGTTTCAGACTGATTTGCATATGGCCATGTCTGAACTGGGTTAGCTTAGTGAGCTAAAGAATGATGATGGATTAAACCCAGATCAGTTAACTGGGGGTAAGTGCTTGTAATGTTCAACACTCCGTCCATCATCCCCTTTGGTTTTCCTTTGTTTGCCCTAATTTGGCATGGTATGCCAAGACGTTGGTCCCTTGCTCAGTTTGCCACTGGATTCAAGATAGCCTGGCTGATGAGGGTTATGAACCCGAAACCGGTCCCATGATGCTTGTTTCCGGTCCAGGGAAGACATGGCTTTGCAGTTCTGGCTAGACTGTTCCCATGAGGCACAGGGTCAGACTGATTTGCATATGGAAAAACAGAGTAGGTCGCACACTGCTCGTCATACTAGCAAATAGCCCCATAGAACTCTGGATACTGTAGTGGCAGCGGAGAGTACGCCTATGCCACGAGTGTAAAAAATAATGCCATCCCTGGACACGTGTTTCGAGGTAATTGCCTCTCGTCAGCAGGGAGCAGGTAGGTGTGAGGGGTGCCAAGTAGACTGCCAAAATATTAAAGGTAAAATACCTCTCACGGCGCGCAGGTGCGGTACCAAGGCTCGTCAGCCCAACGCGCTCCAGGGAGCTTAAATACAAAAACAGAGTAGGTCGCACACTGCTCGTCATACTAGCAAATAGCCCCATAGAACTCTGGATACTGTAGTGGCAGCGGAGAGTACGCCTATGCCACGAGTGTAAAAAATAATGCCATCCCTGGACACGTGTTTCGAGGTAATTGCCTCTCGTCAGCAGGGAGCAGGTAGGTGTGAGGGGTGCCAAGTAGACTGCCAAAATATTAAAGGTAAAATACCTCTCACGGCGCGCAGGTGCGGTACCAAGGCTCGTCAGCCCAACGCGCTCCAGGGAGCTTAAATACAAAAACAGAGTAGGTCGCACACTGCTCGTCATACTAGCAAATAGCCCCATAGAACTGTGGATACTGTAGTGGCAGCGGAGAGTACGCCTATGCCACGAGTGTAAAAAATAATGCCATCCCTGGACACGTGTTTCGAGGTAATTGCCTCTCGTCAGCAGGGAGCAGGTAGGTGTGAGGGGTGCCAAGTAGACTGCCAAAATATTAAAGGTAAAATACCTCTCACGGCGCGCAGGTGCGGTACCAAGGCTCGTCAGCCCAACGCGCTCCAGGGAGCTTAAATACAAAAACAGAGTAGGTCGCACACTGCTCGTCATACTAGCAAATAGCCCCATAGAACTCTGGATACTGTAGTGGCAGCGGAGAGTACGCCTATGCCACGAGTGTAAAAAATAATGCCATCCCTGGACTCGTGTTTCGAGGTAATTGCCTCTCGTCAGCAGGGAGCAGGTAGGTGTGAGGGGTGCCAAGTAGGCTGCCAAAATATTAAAGGTAAAATACCTCTCACGGCGCGCAGGTGCGGTACCAAGGCTCGTCAGCCCAACGCGCTCCAGGGAGCTTAAATACAAAAACAGAGTAGGTCGCACACTGCTCGTCATACTAGCAAATAGCCCCATAGAACTCTGGATACTGTAGTGGCAGCGGAGAGTACGCCTATGCCACGAGTGTAAAAAATAATGCCATCCCTGGACACGTGTTTCGAGGTAATTGCCTCTCGTCAGCAGGGAGCAGGTAGGTGTGAGGGGTGCCAAGTAGACTGCCAAAATATTAAAGGTAAAATACCTCTCACGGCGCGCAGGTGCGGTACCAAGGCTCGTCAGCCCAACGCGCTCCAGGGAGCTTAAATACAAAAACAGAGTAGGTCGCACACTGCTCGTCATACTAGCAAATAGCCCCATAGAACTCTGGATACTGTAGTGGCAGCGGAGAGTACGCCTATGCCACGAGTGTAAAAAATAATGCCATCCCTGGACACGTGTTTCGAGGTAATTGCCTCTCGTCAGCAGGGAGCAGGTAGGTGTGAGGGGTGCCAAGTAGACTGCCAAAATATTAAAGGTAAAATACCTCTCACGGCGCGCAGGTGCGGTACCAAGGCTCGTCAGCCCAACGCGCTCCAGGGAGCTTAAATACAAAAACAGAGTAGGTCGCACACTGCTCGTCATACTAGCAAATAGCCCCATAGAACTCTGGATACTGTAGTGGCAGCGGAGAGTACGCCTATGCCACGAGTGTAAAAAATAATGCCATCCCTGGACACGTGTTTCGAGGTAATTGCCTCTCGTCAGCAGGGAGCAGGTAGGTGTGAGGGGTGCCAAGTAGACTGCCAAAATATTAAAGGTAAAATACCTCTCACGGCGCGCAGGTGCGGTACCAAGGCTCGTCAGCCCAACGCGCTCCAGGGAGCTTAAATACAAAAACAGAGTAGGTCGCACACTGCTCGTCATACTAGCAAATAGCCCCATAGAACTCTGGATACTGTAGTGGCAGCGGAGAGTACGCCTATGCCACGAGTGTAAAAAATAATGCCATCCCTGGACACGTGTTTCGAGGTAATTGCCTCTCGTCAGCAGGTAGGTGTGAGGGGTGCCAAGTAGACTGCCAAAATATTAAAGGTAAAATACCTCTCACGGCGCGCAGGTGCGGTACCAAGGCTCGTCAGCCCAACGCGCTCCAGGGAGCTTAAATACAAAAACAGAGTAGGTCGCACACTGCTCGTCATACTAGCAAATAGCCCCATAGAACTCTGGATACTGTAGTGGCAGCGGAGAGTACGCCTATGCCACGAGTGTAAAAAATAATGCCATCCCTGGACACGTGTTTCGAGGTAATTGCCTCTCGTCAGCAGGGAGCAGGTAGGTGTGAGGGGTGCCAAGTAGACTGCCAAAATATTAAAGGTAAAATACCTCTCACGGCGCGCAGGTGCGGTACCAAGGCTCGTCAGCCCAACGCGCTCCAGGGAGCTTAAATACAAAAACAGAGTAGGTCGCACACTGCTCGTCATACTAGCAAATAGCCCCATAGAACTCTGGATACTGTAGTGGCAGCGGAGAGTACGCCTATGCCACGAGTGTAAAAAATAATGCCATCCCTGGACACGTGTTTCGAGGTAATTGCCTCTCGTCAGCAGGGAGCAGGTAGGTGTGAGGGGTGCCAAGTAGACTGCCAAAATATTAAAGGTAAAATACCTCTCACGGCGCGCAGGTGCGGTACCAAGGCTCGTCAGCCCAACGCGCTCCAGGGAGCTTAAATACAAAAACAGAGTAGGTCGCACACTGCTCGTCATACTAGCAAATAGCCCCATAGAACTCTGGATACTGTAGTGGCAGCGGAGAGTACGCCTATGCCACGAGTGTAAAAAATAATGCCATCCCTGGACACGTGTTTCGAGGTAATTGCCTCTCGTCAGCAGGGAGCAGGTAGGTGTGAGGGGTGCCAAGTAGACTGCCAAAATATTAAAGGTAAAATACCTCTCACGGCGCGCAGGTGCGGTACCAAGGCTCGTCAGCCCAACGCGCTCCAGGGAGCTTAAATACAAAAACAGAGTAGGTCGCACACTGCTCGTCATACTAGCAAATAGCCCCATAGAACTCTGGATACTGTAGTGGCAGCGGAGAGTACGCCTATGCCACGAGTGTAAAAAATAATGCCATCCCTGGACACGTGTTTCGAGGTAATTGCCTCTCGTCAGCAGGGAGCAGGTAGGTGTGAGGGGTGCCAAGTAGACTGCCAAAATATTAAAGGTAAAATACCTCTCACGGCGCGCAGGTGCGGTACCAAGGCTCGTCAGCCCAACGCGCTCCAGGGAGCTTAAATACAAAAACAGAGTAGGTCGCACACTGCTCGTCATACTAGCAAATAGCCCCATAGAACTCTGGATACTGTAGTGGCAGCGGAGAGTACGCCTATGCCACGAGTGTAAAAAATAATGCCATCCCTGGACACGTGTTTCGAGGTAATTGCCTCTCGTCAGCAGGGAGCAGGTAGGTGTGAGGGGTGCCAAGTAGACTGCCAAAATATTAAAGGTAAAATACCTCTCACGGCGCGCAGGTGCGGTACCAAGGCTCGTCAGCCCAACGCGCTCCAGGGAGCTTAAATACAAAAACAGAGTAGGTCGCACACTGCTCGTCATACTAGCAAATAGCCCCATAGAACTCTGGATACTGTAGTGGCAGCGGAGAGTACGCCTATGCCACGAGTGTAAAAAATAATGCCATCCCTGGACACGTGTTTCGAGGTAATTGCCTCTCGTCAGCAGGGAGCAGGTAGGTGTGAGGGGTGCCAAGTAGACTGCCAAAATATTAAAGGTAAAATACCTCTCACGGCGCGCAGGTGCGGTACCAAGGCTCGTCAGCCCAACGCGCTCCAGGGAGCTTAAATACAAAAACAGAGTAGGTCGCACACTGCTCGTCATACTAGCAAATAGCCCCATAGAACTCTGGATACTGTAGTGGCAGCGGAGAGTACGCCTATGCCACGAGTGTAAAAAATAATGCCATCCCTGGACACGTGTTTCGAGGTAATTGCCTCTCGTCAGCAGGGAGCAGGTAGGTGTGAGGGGTGCCAAGTAGACTGCCAAAATATTAAAGGTAAAATACCTCTCACGGCGCGCAGGTGCGGTACCAAGGCTCGTCAGCCCAACGCGCTCCAGGGAGCTTAAATACAAAAACAGAGTAGGTCGCACACTGCTCGTCATACTAGCAAATAGCCCCATAGAACTCTGGATACTGTAGTGGCAGCGGAGAGTACGCCTATGCCACGAGTGTAAAAAATAATGCCATCCCTGGACACGTGTTTCGAGGTAATTGCCTCTCGTCAGCAGGGAGCAGGTAGGTGTGAGGGGTGCCAAGTAGACTGCCAAAATATTAAAGGTAAAATACCTCTCACGGCGCGCAGGTGCGGTACCAAGGCTCGTCAGCCCAACGCGCTCCAGGGAGCTTAAATACAAAAACAGAGTAGGTCGCACACTGCTCGTCATACTAGCAAATAGCCCCATAGAACTCTGGATACTGTAGTGGCAGCGGAGAGTACGCCTATGCCACGAGTGTAAAAAATAATGCCATCCCTGGACACGTGTTTCGAGGTAATTGCCTCTCGTCAGCAGGGAGCAGGTAGGTGTGAGGGGTGCCAAGTAGACTGCCAAAATATTAAAGGTAAAATACCTCTCACGGCGCGCAGGTGCGGTACCAAGGCTCGTCAGCCCAACGCGCTCCAGGGAGCTTAAATACAAAAACAGAGTAGGTCGCACACTGCTCGTCATACTAGCAAATAGCCCCATAGAACTCTGGATACTGTAGTGGCAGCGGAGAGTACGCCTATGCCACGAGTGTAAAAAATAATGCCATCCCTGGACACGTGTTTCGAGGTAATTGCCTCTCGTCAGCAGGGAGCAGGTAGGTGTGAGGGGTGCCAAGTAGACTGCCAAAATATTAAAGGTAAAATACCTCTCACGGCGCGCAGGTGCGGTACCAAGGCTCGTCAGCCCAACGCGCTCCAGGGAGCTTAAATACAAAAACAGAGTAGGTCGCACACTGCTCGTCATACTAGCAAATAGCCCCATAGAACTCTGGATACTGTAGTGGCAGCGGAGAGTACGCCTATGCCACGAGTGTAAAAAATAATGCCATCCCTGGACACGTGTTTCGAGGTAATTGCCTCTCGTCAGCAGGGAGCAGGTAGGTGTGAGGGGTGCCAAGTAGACTGCCAAAATATTAAAGGTAAAATACCTCTCACGGCGCGCAGGTGCGGTACCAAGGCTCGTCAGCCCAACGCGCTCCAGGGAGCTTAAATACAAAAACAGAGTAGGTCGCACACTGCTCGTCATACTAGCAAATAGCCCCATAGAACTCTGGATACTGTAGTGGCAGCGGAGAGTACGCCTATGCCACGAGTGTAAAAAATAATGCCATCCCTGGACACGTGTTTCGAGGTAATTGCCTCTCGTCAGCAGGGAGCAGGTAGGTGTGAGGGGTGCCAAGTAGACTGCCAAAATATTAAAGGTAAAATACCTCTCACGGCGCGCAGGTGCGGTACCAAGGCTCGTCAGCCCAACGCGCTCCAGGGAGCTTAAATACAAAAACAGAGTAGGTCGCACACTGCTCGTCATACTAGCAAATAGCCCCATAGAACTCTGGATACTGTAGTGGCAGCGGAGAGTACGCCTATGCCACGAGTGTAAAAAATAATGCCATCCCTGGACACGTGTTTCGAGGTAATTGCCTCTCGTCAGCAGGGAGCAGGTAGGTGTGAGGGGTGCCAAGTAGACTGCCAAAATATTAAAGGTAAAATACCTCTCACGGCGCGCAGGTGCGGTACCAAGGCTCGTCAGCCCAACGCGCTCCAGGGAGCTTAAATACAAAAACAGAGTAGGTCGCACACTGCTCGTCATACTAGCAAATAGCCCCATAGAACTCTGGATACTGTAGTGGCAGCGGAGAGTACGCCTATGCCACGAGTGTAAAAAATAATGCCATCCCTGGACACGTGTTTCGAGGTAATTGCCTCTCGTCAGCAGGGAGCAGGTAGGTGTGAGGGGTGCCAAGTAGACTGCCAAAATATTAAAGGTAAAATACCTCTCACGGCGCGCAGGTGCGGTACCAAGGCTCGTCAGCCCAACGCGCTCCAGGGAGCTTAAATACAAAAACAGAGTAGGTCGCACACTGCTCGTCATACTAGCAAATAGCCCCATAGAACTCTGGATACTGTAGTGGCAGCGGAGAGTACGCCTATGCCACGAGTGTAAAAAATAATGCCATCCCTGGACACGTGTTTCGAGGTAATTGCCTCTCGTCAGCAGGGAGCAGGTAGGTGTGAGGGGTGCCAAGTAGACTGCCAAAATATTAAAGGTAAAATACCTCTCACGGCGCGCAGGTGCGGTACCAAGGCTCGTCAGCCCAACGCGCTCCAGGGAGCTTAAATACAAAAACAGAGTAGGTCGCACACTGCTCGTCATACTAGCAAATAGCCCCATAGAACTCTGGATACTGTAGTGGCAGCGGAGAGTACGCCTATGCCACGAGTGTAAAAAATAATGCCATCCCTGGACACGTGTTTCGAGGTAATTGCCTCTCGTCAGCAGGGAGCAGGTAGGTGTGAGGGGTGCCAAGTAGACTGCCAAAATATTAAAGGTAAAATACCTCTCACGGCGCGCAGGTGCGGTACCAAGGCTCGTCAGCCCAACGCGCTCCAGGGAGCTTAAATACAAAAACAGAGTAGGTCGCACACTGCTCGTCATACTAGCAAATAGCCCCATAGAACTCTGGATACTGTAGTGGCAGCGGAGAGTACGCCTATGCCACGAGTGTAAAAAATAATGCCATCCCTGGACACGTGTTTCGAGGTAATTGCCTCTCGTCAGCAGGGAGCAGGTAGGTGTGAGGGGTGCCAAGTAGACTGCCAAAATATTAAAGGTAAAATACCTCTCACGGCGCGCAGGTGCGGTACCAAGGCTCGTCAGCCCAACGCGCTCCAGGGAGCTTAAATACAAAAACAGAGTAGGTCGCACACTGCTCGTCATACTAGCAAATAGCCCCATAGAACTCTGGATACTGTAGTGGCAGCGGAGAGTACGCCTATGCCACGAGTGTAAAAAATAATGCCATCCCTGGACACGTGTTTCGAGGTAATTGCCTCTCGTCAGCAGGGAGCAGGTAGGTGTGAGGGGTGCCAAGTAGACTGCCAAAATATTAAAGGTAAAATACCTCTCACGGCGCGCAGGTGCGGTACCAAGGCTCGTCAGCCCAACGCGCTCCAGGGAGCTTAAATACAAAAACAGAGTAGGTCGCACACTGCTCGTCATACTAGCAAATAGCCCCATAGAACTCTGGATACTGTAGTGGCAGCGGAGAGTACGCCTATGCCACGAGTGTAAAAAATAATGCCATCCCTGGACACGTGTTTCGAGGTAATTGCCTCTCGTCAGCAGGGAGCAGGTAGGTGTGAGGGGTGCCAAGTAGACTGCCAAAATATTAAAGGTAAAATACCTCTCACGGCGCGCAGGTGCGGTACCAAGGCTCGTCAGCCCAACGCGCTCCAGGGAGCTTAAATACAAAAACAGAGTAGGTCGCACACTGCTCGTCATACTAGCAAATAGCCCCATAGAACTCTGGATACTGTAGTGGCAGCGGAGAGTACGCCTATGCCACGAGTGTAAAAAATAATGCCATCCCTGGACACGTGTTTCGAGGTAATTGCCTCTCGTCAGCAGGGAGCAGGTAGGTGTGAGGGGTGCCAAGTAGACTGCCAAAATATTAAAGGTAAAATACCTCTCACGGCGCGCAGGTGCGGTACCAAGGCTCGTCAGCCCAACGCGCTCCAGGGAGCTTAAATACAAAAACAGAGTAGGTCGCACACTGCTCGTCATACTAGCAAATAGCCCCATAGAACTCTGGATACTGTAGTGGCAGCGGAGAGTACGCCTATGCCACGAGTGTAAAAAATAATGCCATCCCTGGACACGTGTTTCGAGGTAATTGCCTCTCATCAGCAGGGAGCAGGTAGGTGTGAGGGGTGCCAAGTAGACTGCCAAAATATTAAAGGTAAAATACCTCTCACGGCGCGCAGGTGCGGTACCAAGGCTCGTCAGCCCAACGCGCTCCAGGGAGCTTAAATACAAAAACAGAGTAGGTCGCACACTGCTCGTCATACTAGCAAATAGCCCCATAGAACTCTGGATACTGTAGTGGCAGCGGAGAGTACGCCTATGCCACGAGTGTAAAAAATAATGCCATCCCTGGACACGTGTTTCGAGGTAATTGCCTCTCGTCAGCAGGGAGCAGGTAGGTGTGAGGGGTGCCAAGTAGACTGCCAAAATATTAAAGGTAAAATACCTCTCACGGCGCGCAGGTGCGGTACCAAGGCTCGTCAGCCCAACGCGCTCCAGGGAACTTAAATACAAAAACAGAGTAGGTCGCACACTGCTCGTCATACTAGCAAATAGCCCCATAGAACTCTGGATACTGTAGTGGCAGCGGAGAGTACGCCTATGCCACGAGTGTAAAAAATAATGCCATCCCTGGACACGTGTTTCGAGGTAATTGCCTCTCGTCAGCAGGGAGCAGGTAGGTGTGAGGGGTGCCAAGTAGACTGCCAAAATATTAAAGGTAAAATACCTCTCACGGCGCGCAGGTGCGGTACCAAGGCTCGTCAGCCCAACGCGCTCCAGGGAGCTTAAATACAAAAACAGAGTAGGTCGCACACTGCTCGTCATACTAGCAAATAGCCCCATAGAACTCTGGATACTGTAGTGGCAGCGGAGAGTACGCCTATGCCACGAGTGTAAAAAATAATGCCATCCCTGGACACGTGTTTCGAGGTAATTGCCTCTCGTCAGCAGGGAGCAGGTAGGTGTGAGGGGTGCCAAGTAGACTGCCAAAATATTAAAGGTAAAATACCTCTCACGGCGCGCAGGTGCGGTACCAAGGCTCGTCAGCCCAACGCGCTCCAGGGAGCTTAAATACAAAAACAGAGTAGGTCGCACACTGCTCGTCATACTAGCAAATAGCCCCATAGAACTCTGGATACTGTAGTGGCAGCGGAGAGTACGCCTATGCCACGAGTGTAAAAAATAATGCCATCCCTGGACACGTGTTTCGAGGTAATTGCCTCTCGTCAGCAGGGAGCAGGTAGGTGTGAGGGGTGCCAAGTAGACTGCCAAAATATTAAAGGTAAAATACCTCTCACGGCGCGCAGGTGCGGTACCAAGGCTCGTCAGCCCAACGCGCTCCAGGGAGCTTAAATACAAAAACAGAGTAGGTCGCACACTGCTCGTCATACTAGCAAATAGCCCCATAGAACTCTGGATACTGTAGTGGCAGCGGAGAGTACGCCTATGCCACGAGTGTAAAAAATAATGCCATCCCTGGACACGTGTTTCGAGGTAATTGCCTCTCGTCAGCAGGGAGCAGGTAGGTGTGAGGGGTGCCAAGTAGACTGCCAAAATATTAAAGGTAAAATACCTCTCACGGCGCGCAGGTGCGGTACCAAGGCTCGTCAGCCCAACGCGCTCCAGGGAGCTTAAATACAAAAACAGAGTAGGTCGCACACTGCTCGTCATACTAGCAAATAGCCCCATGGCAATGTCTGTACTGGGATGGCGGAGTGAGCTAAAGAATGATGATGGATTGAACCCAGATCAGTTGACTGGGGGTGAGTGCTTGCAATGTTCAACACTCCATCCATCATTCCCTGTGGTTTTGCTTTCTTCGTCCTAAGTTGGAAGGGTATGCCCAGATGTGGGTCCCTTGCTCACTTTGCCACTGGATTCAAGATAGCCAGGCTGATGAGGGTTATGAACCCGAAATCGGTCCCTGGGTGCTTGTTTCTGCTCCAGGGAAGACATGGCTTGGCTGTTCGGGCTGGTCTGTTTCCATGAGGCACAGGGTCAGATTGATTTGCATATGGCCATGTCTGAACTGGGGTGGCGGAGAGAGTTAAAGAAGGATGATGGATTAAACCCAGATCAGTTGACTGGGGGTGAGTGCTTGCAATGTTCAACACTCCATCTATCATCCCCTTTGGTGTTCCTTTGTTCGGCCTAAGTTGGAAGGGTATGCCCAGACGTGGGTCCCTTGCTCACTTTTCCACTGGATTCAAGATAGCCTGCCTGATGAGGGTTATGAACCCGAAACCGGTCCCAGGATGCTTGTTTCCGGTCCAGGGAAGATACGGCTTGGCAGTTCGGGCTGGACTGTTCACATGAGGCACTGGGTCAGACTGATTTGAATATGGCCATGTCTGACCTGGGGTGGCGGAGTGAGCTAAAGAATGATGATGGATTAAACCCAGATCAGTTGACTGGGGGTGAGTGCTTGCAATGTTCAACACTCCGTCTATCATCCCCTTTGGTTTTCCCTTGTTCGCCCTAAGTTGTCAGGGTATGCCGAGACATGGGTCCATTGCTCACTTTGCCACTGGATTCAAGATAGCCTGGCTGATGAGGGTTATGAACCCAAAACCGGTCCCAGGGTGCTTGTTTCCGGTCCAGGGAAGACATGGCTTGGCAGTTCGGGCTGGACTGTTCCCATGAGGCACAGGGTCAGACTGATTTGCATATGGCCATGTCTGAACTGGGGTAGCAGAGTGAGCTAAAGAATCATGATGGATTAAACCCAGATCATTTGACTGGGGGTGAGTGCTTGCAATGTTCAAAACTCCGTCCATCACCCCCTTTGGGTTTCCTTTGTTCGCCCTAAGTTGGAAGGGTATGCCCAGACGTGGGTCCTTTGCTCACTTTTCCACTGGATTCAATATAGCCTGCCTGATGAGGGTTATGAACCCGAAACCGGTCCCAGGATGCTTGTTTCCGGTCCAGGAAAGACACGGCTTGGCAGTTCGGGCTGGACTGTTCACATGAGGCACTGGGTCAGACTGATTTGAATATGGCCATGTCTGACCTGGGGTGGAGGAGTGAGCTAAAGAATGATGATGAATTGAACCAAGATCAGTTGACTGGGGTGAGTGCTTGCAATGTTCAACACTCCGTCCATCATCCCCTTTGGTTTTCCTTTGTTTGCCCTAAGTTGGCAGGGTATGCCCAGACGTGGCTCACTTTGCCACTGGATTCAAGATAGCCTGGCTGATGAGGGTTATGAACCCGAAACCGGTCGCAGGATGCTTGTTTCCGGTCCAGGGAAGACATGGCTTGGCAGTTCTTGCTGGACTGTTCCCATGAGGCACAGTGTCGGACTGATTTGCATATGGCCATGTCTGAACTGGGGTGACGGAGTGAGCTAAAGAATGTTGATGGATTAAACCCAGATCAGTTGACTGGGGGTGAGTGCTTGCAATGTTCAACACTCCGTCTATTATCCCCTTTGGTTTTCCTTTGTTCGCCCTAAGTTGGCAGGGTATGCCGAGACGTGGGTCCATTGCTCATTTTGCCACTGGATTCAAGATAGCCTGTCTGATGAGGGTTATGAACCCGAAACCGGTCCCAGGATGCTTCTTTCCGGTCCAGGGAAGACATGGCTTGGCAATTCGGGCTGGTCTGTTCCCATGAGGCACAGGATGAGACTGATTTGCATATGGATATGTCTGAAATGGGGAGGCGGAGTGAGCTAAAGAATGATGATGCTTTGTTTGCCCTAAGTTGGCAGGGTATACCCACACGTGGGTCCCTTGCTCCCTTTGCCACTGGATTCAAGATAGCCTTGCTGATGAGGAATATGAACCCAAACAGGTCCCAGGATGCTTGTTTCCAGTCCAGGGATGACATGGCTTGGCAGATCGGGCTGGACTGTTCCCATGAAGCACAGGGTCAGACTGATTTGCATATGGCCATGTCTGAACTAGGGTGGCGGAGTGAGCTAAAGAATCATGATGGATTAAACTCAGATCAGTTGACAGGGGGTGAGTGCTTGCAATGTTCAAAACTCCGTCCATCACCCCCTTTGGGTTTCCTTTGTTTGCCCTAAATTGGCAGGGTATGCCCAGACGTGGCTCCCTTGCTCACTTTGCCACTGGATTCAAGATAGCCTGTCTGATGAGGGTTATGAACCCGAAACCGGTCCCAGGGTGCTTGTTTCCGGTGCAGGGAAGACATGGCTTGGCAGTTCGGACTGGACTTGTTCCCATGAGGCACAGGGTCAGACTGATTTGCATAGGGACATGTCTGAACTGGGGTGGCGGAGTGAGCTAATGAATGATGATGGATTAAACCCAGATCAGTTGGCTGGGGGTGAGTGCTTGCAATGCTCAACATTCCGTCCATCATCCCCTTTGGTTTTACTTTGTGCGCCCTAAGTTGGCATGGTATGCCCAGACGTTGGTCCCACTGGATTCAAGATAGCCTGGCTGATGAGGGTTATGAACCCGAAACTGGTCCCAGGATGCTTGTTTCTGGTCCAGGGAAGACACGGCTTGGTAGTTCGGGCTGGACTGTTCCCATGAGGCACAGGGTCAGACTGATTTGCATATGGCCATTTCTGAACTAGGGTGGCAGAGTGAGCTAAAGATTGATGATGGATTAAACCCAGATCAGTTGACTGGCGGTGAGTGCTTGCAATGTTCAACACTCCATCCATCATCCCCTTTGCTTTCCCTTTGTTCACCCTAAGTTGGCAGGGTATGCCCAGACGTGGTTCCCTTCCTCACTTTTCCACTGGATTCAATATAGCCTGCCTGATGAGGGTTATGAACCCGAAAGCGGTCCCAGGATGCTTGTTTCCGGTCCAGGAAAGACACGGCTTGGCAGTTCGGGCTGGACTGTTCACATGAGGCACTGGGTCAGACTGATTTGAATATGGCCATGTCTGACCTGGGATGGCGGAGTGAGCTAAAGAATGATGATGAATTGAACCAAGATCAGTTGACTGGGGTGAGTGCTTGCAATTTTCAACACTCCGTCCATCATCCCCTTTGGTTTTCCTTTGTTTGCCCTAAGTTGGCAGGGTATGCCCAGACGTGGGTCCCTTGCTCACTTTGCCACTGGATTCAAGATAGCCTGGCTGATGAGGGTTATGAACCCGAAATCGGTCCTAGGGAGCTTGTTTCCGATCCAGGGAAGACATGGCTTGGCAGTTCGGGCTGGGCTGTTCCCATGAGGCACATGGTCAGACTGATTTGCATATGGCAATGTCTGTACTGGGATGGCGGAGTGAGCTAAAGAATGATGATGGATTAAACCCAGATCAGTTGACTGGGATGAGTGCTTGCAATGTTCAACACTCCGTCCATCATCCCCTTTGGTTTTCCTTTGTTTGCCCTAAGTTGGCAGGGTATGCCCAGACGTGGCTCACTTTGCCACTGGATTCAAGATAGCCTGGCTGATGAGGGTTATGAACCCGAAACCGGTCCCAGGATGCTTGTTTCCGGTCCAGGGAAGACATGGCTTGGCAGTTCTTGCTGGACTGTTCCCATGAGGCACAGTGTCAGACTGATTTGCATATGGCCATGTCTGAACTGGGGTGACGGAGTGAGCTAAAGAATGATGATGGATTAAACCCAGATCAGTTGACTGGGGGTGAGTGCTTGCAATGTTCAACACTCCGTCTATCATCCCCTTTGGTTTTCCTTTGTTCGCCCTAAGTTGGCAGGGTATGCCGAGACGTGGGTCCATTGCTCATTTTGCCACTGGATTCAAGATAGCCTGTC
Source organism: Triturus cristatus (assembly GCF_964204655.1). Classification (NCBI taxonomy): domain Eukaryota; kingdom Metazoa; phylum Chordata; class Amphibia; order Caudata; family Salamandridae; genus Triturus; species Triturus cristatus. Next base: position 428,925,361 of record NC_140579.1, on the reverse strand, counting down.
TGATGAGGGTTATGAACCCGAAACCGGTCCCTGGGTGCTTGTTTCCGCTCCACGGAAGACATGGCTTGGCAGTTCGGGCTGGTCTGTTCCCCTGAGGCACAGGGTCAGACTGATTTGCATATGGCCATGTCTGAACTGGGGTGGCGGAGTGAGTTAAAGAATGATGATGGATTAAACCCAGATCAGTTGACTGGGGGTGAGTGCTTGCAATGTTCAAAACTCCGTCCATCACCCCCTTTTGGTTTGCTTTGTTTGCCCTAAGTTGGCATGGTATGCCCAGACATTGGTCCCTTGCTTACTTTGCCACTGGATTCAAGATAGCCTGGAAGATGAGGGTTATGAACCCGAAACCGGTCCCAGGATGTTTGTTTCCGGTCCAGGGAAGACACGGCTTGGCAGTTTTGCCTGGACTTGTTCCCATGAGGCACAGGGTCAGACTGATATCCATATGGCCATGTCTGAACTGGGGTGGTGGAGTGAGCTAATGGATGATGATGGATTAAACCCAGATCAGTTGGCTGGGGGTGAGTGCATGCAATGCTCAACACTCCGTCCATCATCTCCTTTGGTTTTGCTTTGTTTGCCCTAAGTTGGCATGGTATGCCCAGACGTTGGTCCCTTGCTCAGTTTGCCACTGGATTCAAGATAGCCTGGCTGATGAGGGTTATGAACCCGAAACCGGTCCCAGGATGCTTGTTTCCGGTCCAGGGATGACAAGGCTTGGCAGTTCGGGCTGGACTGTTCCATGAGGCACAGGGTCAGACTGATTTGCATATGGCCATGTCTGAACTAGGGTGGCGGAGTGAGCTAAAGATTGATGATGGATTAAACCCAGATCAGTTGACTGGGGGTGAGTGCTTGCAATGTTCATCACTCCGTCTATCATCCCCTTTGCTTTCCCTTTGTTCACCCTAAGTTGGCAGGGTATGCCCAGACGTGGGTCCCTTGCTTACTTTGCCACTGGATTCAAGATAGCCTGGCTGATGAGGGTTATGAACCCGAAACCGGTCCCAGGGAGCTTGTTTCTGGTCCAGGGAAGACATGGCTTGGCAGTTCGTGCTGGACTGTTTCCATGAGGCACATGCTCAGACTGATTTGCATATGGCAATGTCTGCTGGGATGGCGGAGTGAGCTAAAGAATGATGATGGATTGAACCCAGATCAGTTGACTGGGGGTGAGTGCTTGCAATGTTCAACAGTCCATCCATCATTCCCTGTGGTTTTGCTTTCTTCGCCCTAAGTTGGAAGGATATGCCCAGATGTGGGTCCCTTGCTCACTTTGCCACTGGATTCAAGATAGCCAGGCATATGAGGGTTATGAACCCGAAATCGGTCCCTGGGTGCTTGTTTCCGCTCCAGGGAAGACATGGCTTGGCTGTTCGGGCTGGTCTGTTCCCATGAGGCACAGGGTCAGACTGATTTGCATATGGCCATGTCTGAACTGGGGTGGCGGAGTGAGTTAAAGAATGATGATGGATTAAACACAGATCAGTTCACTGGGGGTGAGTGCTTGCAATGTTCAACACTCCATCTATCATCCCCTTTGGTTTTCCTTTGTTCGCCCTAAGTTGGCATGGTATGCCCAGACGTTGGTCCCTTGCTCAGTTTGCCACTGGATTCAAGATAGCCTGGTTGATGAGGCTTATGAACCCGAAACCGGTCCCAGGATGCTTGTTTCTGGTCCAGGGAAGACACGGCTTGGCAGTTCAGGCTGGACTGTTCCCATGAGGCACAGGGTCAGACTGATTTGCATATGGCCATTTCTGAACTAGGGTGGCAGAGTGAGCTAAAGATTGATGATGGATTAAACCCAGATCAGTTGACTGGCGGTGAGTGCTTGCAATGTTCAACACTCCGTCCATCATCCCCTGTGCTTTCCCTTTGTTCACCCTAAGTTGGCAGGGTATGCCCAGACGTGGGTCCCTTGCTCTCTTTGCCACTGGATTCAAGATAGCCTGGCTGATGAGGGTTATGAACCCGAAACCGGTCCCTGGGTGCTTGTTTCCGCTCCACGGAAGACATGGCTTGGCAGTTCGGTCTGGTCTGTTCCCATGAGGCACAGGGTCAGACTGATTTGCATATGGCCATGTCTGAACTGGGGTGGCGGAGTGAGCTAAAGAATGATGATTGATTGAACCCAGATCAGTTGACTGGGGGTGAGTTCTTGCAATGTTCAACACTCCATCCATCATTCCCTGTGGTTTTGCTTTGTTCGCCCTAAGTTGGAAGGGTATGCCCAGATGTGGGTCCCTTGCTCACTTTGCCACTGGATTCAAGATAGCCAGGCTGATGAGGGTTATGAACCCGAAACCGGTCCCTGGGTGCTTGTTTCCGCTCCACGGAAGACATGGCCTGGCAGTTCGGGCTGGTCTGTTCCCATGAGGCACAGGGTCAGACTGATTTGCATATGGCCATGTCTGAACTGGGGTGGCGGAGTGAGTTAAAGAATGATGATGGATTAAACCCAGATCAGTTGACTGGGGGTGAGTGCTTGCAATGTTCAACACTCCGTCTATCATCCCCTTTGGTTTTCCTTTGTTCGCCCTAAGTTGGAAGGGTATGCCCAGACGTGGGTCCCTTCCTCACTTTGTCACTGGATTCAAGATAGCCTGGCTGATGAGGGTTATGAACCCAAAACCGGTCCCAGGGTGCTTGTTTCCGATCCAGGGAAGACATGGCTTGGCAGTTCGGGCTGGACTGTTCCCATGAGGCACAGGGTCAGACTGATTTGCATATGGCCATGTCTGAACTGGGGTGGTGGAGTCAGCTAAAGAATGATGATGGATTAAACCCAGATCAGTTGACTGGGGGTGAATACTTGCAATGTTCAACACTCCATCCATCATCCCCTTTGGTTTTCCTATGTTCGCCCTAAGTTGGCAGGGTATGCCCTGACGTGGGTCCCTTGCTCACTTTGCCACTGTCTTCAAGATAGCCTGGCTGATGAGGGTTATAAACCCAAGACTGGTCCCAGGCTGCTTGTTTCCTGTCCAGGGAAGACATGGCTTGGGAGTTCGGGGTGCACTGTTCCCATGAGGCACAGGGTCAGACTGATTTGCATATAGCCATGTCTGAACTGGGTTGGCGGAGTGACCTAAAAAATGATGATGGTTTGAATCCAGATCAGTTGACTGGGGGTGAGTGCTTGCAATGTTCAATACTCCGTCCATCATCCCCTTTGGTTGTGCTTTGTTCACCCTAAGTTGGCAGGGTATGCCCAGACGTGGGTCCCTCGCGGACTTTGCCACTGGATTCAAGATAGCCTTGGTGATAAAGGTTATGAACCCGAAAGCGGTCCCAGGATGCTTGTTTCCAGTCCAGGGAAGACATGGCTTGGCAGCTCGTGCTGGACTGTTCCCATGATGCACAGGGTCAGACTGATTTCCATATGGCCATGTCTGAACTGGGGTGGCGGAGTGAGCTAAAGAATGATGATGGATAAAACCCAGATGAGTTGCCTGGGGGTGAGTGCTTGCAATGTTCAAAACTCTGTCCATCATCCCCTTTGGTTTTCCTTTGTACGCTCCAAGTTGGCAGGGTATGCCCAGACGTGGGTCCCTTGCTCACGTTTCCACTGGATTCAAGATAGCCTGGCTGATGAGGGTTATGAACCCGAAACTGATCCCAGGGTGCTTGTTTCCGGTCCAGGGAAGACATGGCTTGGCAGTTCGGGCTGGACTTTTCCCATGAGGCACAGTATCAGACCGATTTGCATATGGCCATGTCTGAACTGGGTTGGTGGAGTGAGCTAAAGAATGATGATGGATTGAACCCAGATCAGTTGACTGGGAGTGAGTGCTTGCAATGTCCAACACTCCGTCCATCATCCCCTTTGGTTTTGCTTTATTCCCCCTAAGTTGGCAGGGTATGCGCAGACGTGGGTCCCTTGCTCACTTTGCCACTGGAATCAAGACAGCCTGGCTGATGATGGTTATGAACCCAAAACCGGTCCCAGGATGCTTGTTTCTGGTCCAGGGAAGACATGGCTTGGCAGTTCGGGCTGGACTGTTCCCATGAGGCACAGAGTCAGATTGATTTGCATATGGCTATGTCTGAACTGGGGTGGCAGAGTGAGCTAAAGAATGATGATGGATTGAACACAGATCAGTTGACTGGGGGTGAGTGCTTGCAAGGTTCAACACTCCGTCCATCATCCCCTTTGGTTTTGCTTTGTTCGACCTAAGTTGGCAGGGTATGCCCAGACATGGGTCCCTTGCTCACTTTGCCACTGGATTCAAGATAGCCTGGCTGATGAATGTTAAGAACCTGAAACAGGTCCCAGGGTGCTTGTTTCCGTTCCAGGGAAGACATGGCTTGGCAGTTTGGGCTGGACTGTTCCCATGAGGCACAGGGTCAGACTGATTTGCATATGGCTATGTCTGAACTGGGGTGGCGGAGTGAGCTAAAGAATGATGATGGATTAAACCCAGATGAGTTGACTGGGGTGAGGGCTTGCAATGTTCAAAACTCCGTCCATCATCCCCTTTGGTTTTGCTTTGTTCGCCCGAAGTTGGCAGGGTATGCCCAGACGTGGGTCCCTTGCTCACTTTGCCACTGGAATCAAGATAGCCTGGCTGATGAGGGTTATGAACCCGAAACCAGTCCCAGGATGCTTGTTTCCGGTCTAGGGAAGACATGTCTTGGCAGTTCGGGCTGGACTGTTCCCATGAGGCACAGGGTCTGACTGATTTACATATGGCTATGTCTGAACTGGGGTGGCAGAGTGAGCTAAAGAATGATGATGGATTAATCCCAGATCAGGTGACTGGAGGTGAGTGCTTGCAATGTTCAACACTCCATCCATCTTCCCCTTTTGTTTTGCTTTGTTCGCCCTAAGTTGGCAGAGTATGCCCAGACATGCGTCCCTTGCTCACTTTGCCACTGGATTCAAGATAGCCTGGCTGATGAGGGTTATGACCCCGAAATGGGTCCCAGGGTGCTTGTTTCTGGTCCAGGAAAGACATGGCTTGGCAGTTTGGGCTGGACTGTTCCCATGAGGCACAGGGTCATACTGATTTGCATATGGCCATGTCTGACCTGGGGTGGCGGAATGAGCTAAAGAAGGATGATGGATTAAACCCAGATCAGTTGAGTGGGGCTGAGTGCTTGCAATGTTCAACACTCCATCCATCATCCCCTTTGGTTTTGCTTTGTTCGCCCTAAGTTGTCAGGGTATGCCCAGACGTGGGTCCCTTGCTGACTTTGCCACTGGATTCAAGATAGCCTTGGTTATAAAGGTTATGAACCCGAAACCGGTCCCAGAATGCTTGTTTCCGGTCCAGGGAAGACATGGCTTGGCAACTCGTGCTTGACTATTCCCATGAGGCACAGGGCAGACTGATTTGCATATGGCCATGTCTGAACTGGGGTGGTGCAGTGAGCTAAAGAATGATGATGGATTAAACACAGATGAGGTGACTGGGGGTGAGTGCTTGCAATGTTCAAAACTCCATCCATCATCCCCTTTGGTTTTGCTTTGTTCGCCCTAAGATGGCAGGGTATACCCAGACGTGGGTCCCTTGCTCACGTTGCCACTCGATTCAAGATAGCCTGGCTGATACGGTTGTGAACCTGAAACCGATCCCAGGGTGCTTGTTTCCGGTGCAGGGAAGACATGGCTTGGCAGTTCGGGCTGAACTGTTCCCATGAGGCACAGTATCAGACTGATTTGCATATGGCCATGTCTGAACTGGGGTGGCGGAGTGAGCTAAAGAATGATGATGGATTAAACCCAGATCAGTTGACTGGGGGTGAGTGCTTGCAATGTTCGACACTCCGTCCATCATCCCCTTTGGTTTTGCTTTGTTCGACCTAAGTTGGCAGGGTATGCCCAGACGTGGGTCCCTTGCTCACTTTGCCACTGGATTCAAGATAGCCTGGCTGATGAGGGTTATGAACCTGAAACCGGTCCCAGGATGCTTGTTTCCGGGCCAGGGAAGACATGGCTTGGCAGTTCGGGCTGGACTGTTCCTATGAGGCACAGGGTCAGACTGATTTGCATATGGCCATGTCTGAACTGGGATGGCGGAGTGAGCTAAAGAATGATGATGGATTAAACACAGATAAGTTGACTGGGGTTAGTGCTTGCAATGTTCACCACTCCGTCCATCATCCCCTTTGGTTTTCCTTTGTTCGCCCTAAGTTGGCAGGGTATGCCGAGACGTGGGTCCATTGCTCATTTTGCCACTGGATTCAAGATAGCCTGTCTGATGAGGGTTATGAACCCAAAACCGGTCCCAGGGAGCTTGTTTCCGGTCCAGGGAAGACATGGCTTGGCAGTTCGGGCTGGGCTGTTCCCATGAGGCACATGGTCAGACTGATTCGCATATGGCAATGTCTGTACTGGGATGGCGGAGTGAGCTAAAGATTGATGATGGATTGAACCCAGATCAGTTGACTGGGGGTGAGTGCTTGCAATGTTCAACACTCCATCCATCATTCCCTGTGGTTTTGCTTTCTTCGCCCTAAGTTGGAAGGGTATGCCCAGATGTGGGTCCCTTGCTCACTTTGCCACTGGATTCAAGATAGCCAGGCTGATGAGGGTTATGAACCCGAAATCGGTCCCTGGGTGCTTGTTTCCGCTCCACGGAAGACATGGCTTGGCTGTTCGGGCTGGTCTGTTCCCATGAGGCACAGGGTCAGATTGATTTGCATAATGCCATGTCTGAACTGGGGTGGCGGAGAGAGTTAAAGAATGATGATGGATTAAACCCAGATCAGTTGACTGGGGGTGAGTGCTTGCAATGTTCAACACTCCATCTATCATCCACTTTGGTTTTCCTTTGTTCGCCCTAAGTTGGCAGGGTATGCCCAGATGTGGGTCCCTTGCTCACTTTGCCACTGTATTCAAGATAGCCTGGCAGATGAGGGTTATGAACCCAAAACCGGTCCCAGGGTGCTTGTTTCCAGTCCAGGGAAGACATGGCTTGGCAGTTTGGGCTGGACTGTTCCCATGAGGCACAGGGTCAGACTGATTTGCATATGGCCATGTCTGAACTGGGGTGGCAGAGTGAGCTAAAGAATCATGATGGATTGAACCAACATTCAGTTGACTGGGGTGAGTGCTTGCAATGTTCAACACTCCGTCCATCATCCCCTTTGGTTTTCCTTTGTTTGCCCTAAGCCGGCAGGGTATGCCCAGACGTGGCTCCCTTGCTCACTTTGCCACTGGATTCAAGATAGCCTGGCTGATGAGGGTTATGAACCCGAAACCGGTCCCATGATGCTTGTTTCCGGTCCAGGGAAGACATGGCTTTGCAGTTCTGGCTGGACTGTTCCTATGAGGCACAGGGTCAGACTGATTTGCATATGGCCATTTCTGAACTAGGGTGGCAGAGTGAGCTAAAGATTGAAGATGGATTAAACCCAGATCAGTTGACTGGCGGTGAGTGCTTGCAATGTTCAACACTCCGTCCTTCATTCCCTTTGCTTTCCCTTTGTTCACCCTAAGTTGGCAGGGTATGCACAGACGTGGGTCCCTTGCTCACTTTGCCACTGGATTCAAGATAGCCTGGCTGATGAGGGTTATGAACCCGAAACCGGTCCCAGGGAGCTTGTTTCCGGTCCAGGGAAGACATGGCTTGGCAGTTCGGGCTGGGCTGTTCCCATGAGGCACATGGTCAGACTGATTTGCATATGGCAATGTCTGTACTGGGATGGCGGAGTGAGCTAAAGAATGATGATGGATTGAACCCAGATCAGTTGACTGGGGGTGAGTTCTTGCAATGTTCAACACTTCATCCATCATTCCCTGTGGTTTTGCTTTGTTCGCCCTAAGTTGGAAGGGTATGCCCAGATGTGGGTCCCTTGCTCACTTTGCCACTGGATTCAAGATAGCCAGGCTGATGAGGGTTATGAACCCGAAACCGGTCCCTGGGTGCTTGTTTCCGCTCCAGGGAATACATGGCTTGGCAGTTCGGGCTGGTCTGATCCCATGAGGCACAGGGTCAGACTGATTTGCATATGGCCATGTCTGAACTGGGGTGGCTGAGTGAGTTAAAGAATGATGATGGATTAAACCCAGATCAGTTGACTGGGGTGAGTGCTTGCAATGTTCAACACTCCGTCTATCATCCCCTTTGGTTTTCCTTTGTTCGTCCTAAAATGGCAGGATATGCCCAGACGTGGGTCCCTTCCTCACTTTGCCACTGTATTCAAGATAGCCTGGCTGATGAGGGTTATGAATCCAAAACAGGTCCCAGGGTGCTTGTTTCCGGTCCAGGGAAGACATGGCTTGGCAGTTCGGGCTGGACTGTTCCCATGAGGCACAGGGTCAGACTGATTTGCATATGGCCATATCTGAACTGGGGTGGCAGAGTGAGCTAAAGAATCATGATGGATTAAACCCAGATCAGTTGACTGGGGGTGAGTGCTTGCAATGTTCAAAGCTCCGTCCATCACCCCCTTTGGGTTTCGTTTGTTCGCCCTAAGTTGGAAGGGTATGCCCAGACGTGGGTCCTTTGCTCACTTTTCCACTGGATTCAAGATAGCCTGCCTGATGAGGGTTATGAACCCGAAACCGGTCCCAGGGTGCTTGTTTCCGGTCCAGGGAAGACATGGCTTGGCAGTTCGGACTGGACTTGTTCCCATGAGGCACAGAGTCAGACTGATTTGCATAGGGACATGTCTGAACTGGGGTGGCGGAGTGAGCTAATGAATGATGATGGATTAAATCCAGATCAGTTGGCTGGGGGTGAGTGCTTGCAATGCTCAACACTCCGTCCATCATCCCCTTTGGTTTTACTTTGTGCGCCCTAAGTTGGCATGATATGCCCAGACATTGGTCCCTTGCTCACTTTGCCACTGGATTCAAGATAGCCTGGCAGATGAGTGTTATGAACCCGAAACCGGTCCCAGGATGTTTGTTTCCGGTCCAGGGAAGACACGGCTTGGCAGTTTTGCCTGGACTTGTTCCCATGAGGCACAGGGTCAGACTGATATCCATATTGCCATGTCTGAACTGGGGTGGTGGAGTGAGCTAATGGATGATGGTGGAATAAACCCAGATCAGTTGGCTGGGGGTGAGTGCTTGCAATGTTCAAAACTCCATCCATCACCCCCTTTGGGTTTCCTTTGTTCGCTGTAAGTTGGAAGGGTATGCCCAGACGTGGGTCCTTTGCTCACTTTTCCACTGGATTCAAGATAGCCTGCCTGATGAGGGTTATGAACCCGAAACCGGTCCGAGGATGCTTGTTTCCGGTCCAGGGAAGACATGGCTGTGCAGTTCTGGCTGGACTGTTCCCATGAGGCACAGTTTCAGACTGATTTGCATATGGCCATGTCTGAACTGGGTTGGCTTAGTGAGCTAAAGAATGATGATGGATTAAGCCCAGATCAGTTAACTGGGGGTGAGTGCTTGTAATGTTCAACACTCCGTCCATCATCCCCTTTGGTTTTCCTTTGTTTGCCCTAAGTTAGCATGGTATGCCTAGACGTTGGTGCCTTGCTCAGTTTGCCACTGGATTCAAGATAGCCTGGCTGATGAGGGTTATGAATCCGAAACCGGTCCCAGGATGCTTGTTTCTTGTCCAGGGAAGACACGGCTTGGTAGTTCAGGCTGGACTGTTCCCATGAGGCACAGGGTCAGACTGATTTGGATATGGACATGTCTGAACTAGGGTGGCAGAGTGAGCTAAAGATTGATGATGGATTAAACCCAGATCAGTTGACTGGCGGTGAGTGCTTGCAATGTTCAACACTCTGTCCATCATCCCCTTTGCTTTCCCTTTGTTCACCCTAAGTTGGCAGGGTATGCCTAGACGTGGGTCCCTTGCTCACTTTGCCACTGGATTCAAGATAGCCTGGCTGATGAGGGTTATGAACCCAAAACCGGTCCCAGGGAGCTTGTTTCCGGTCCAGGGAAGACATGGCTTGGCAGTTCGGGCTGGGCTGTTCCCATGAGGCACATGGTCAGACTGATTTGCATATGGCAATGTCTGTACTGGGATGGCGGAGTGAGCTAAAGAATGATGATGGATTGAACCCAGATCAGTTGACTGGGGGTGAGTGCTTGCAATGTTTAACACTCCATCCATCATTCCCTGTGGTTTTGCTTTCTTCGCCCTAAGTTGGAAGGGTATGCCCAGATGTGGGTCCCTTGCTCACTTTGCCACTGGATTCAAGATAGCCAGGCTGATGAGGGTTATGAACCCGAAATCGGTCCCTGGGTGCTTGTTTCTGCTCCAGGGAAGACATGGCTTGGCTGTTCGGGCTGGTCTGTTTCCATGAGGCACAGGGTCAGATTGATTTGCATATGGCCATGTCTGAACTGGGGTGGCGGAGAGAGTTAAAGAAGGATGATGGATTAAACCCAGATCAGTTGACTGGGGGTGAGTGCTTGCAATGTTCAACACTCCATCTATCATCCCCTTTGGTGTTCCTTTGTTCGCCCTAAGTTGGAAGGGTATGCCCAGACGTGGGTCCCTTGCTCACTTTTCCACTGGATTCAAGATAGCCTGCCTGATGAGGGTTATGAACCCGAAACCGGTCCCAGGATGCTTGTTTCCGGTCCAGGGAAGATACGGCTTGGCAGTTCGGGCTGGACTGTTCACATGAGGCACTGGGTCAGACTGATTTGAATATGGCCATGTCTGACCTGGGGTGGCGGAGTGAGCTAAAGAATGATGATGGATTAAACCCAGATCAGTTGACTGGGGGTGAGTGCTTGCAATGTTCAACACTCCGTCTATCATCCCCTTTGGTTTTCCCTTGTTCGCCCTAAGTTGTCAGGGTATGCCGAGACATGGGTCCATTGCTCACTTTTCCACTGGATTCAAGATAGCCTGGCTGATGAGGGTTATGAACCCAAAACCGGTCCCAGGGTGCTTGTTTCCGGTCCAGGGAAGACATGGCTTGGCAGTTCGGGCTGGACTGTTCCCATGAGGCACAGGGTCAGACTGATTTGCATATGGCCATGTCTGAACTGGGGTGGCAGAGTGAGCTAAAGAATCATGATGGATTAAACCCAGATCATTTGACTGGGGGTGAGTGCTTGCAATGTTCAAAACTCCGTCCATCACCCCCTTTGGGTTTCCTTTGTTCGCCCTAAGTTGGAAGGGTATGCCCAGACGTGGGTCCTTTGCTCACTTTTCCACTGGATTCAATATAGCCTGCCTGATGAGGGTTATGAACCCGAAACCGGTCCCAGGATGCTTGTTTCCGGTCCAGGAAAGACACGGCTTGGCAGTTCGGGCTGGACTGTTCACATGAGGCACTGGGTCAGACTGATTTGAATATGGCCATGTCTGACCTGGGGTGGCGGAGTGAGCTAAAGAATGATGATGAATTGAACCAAGATCAGTTGACTGGGGTGAGTGCTTGCAATGTTCAACACTCCGTCCATCATCCCCTTTGGTTTTCCTTTGTTTACCCTAAGTTGGCAGGGTATGCCCAGACGTGGCTCACTTTGCCACTGGATTCAAGATAGCCTGGCTGATGAGGGTTATGAACCCGAAACCGGTCGCAGGATGCTTGTTTCCGGTCCAGGGAAGACACGGCTTGGCAGTTTTGCCTGGACTTGTTCCCATGAGGCACAGGGTCAGACTGATATCCATATTGCCATGTCTGAACTGGGGTGGTGGAGTGAGCTAATGGATGATGGTGGAATAAACCCAGATCAGTTGGCTGGGGGTGAGTGCTTGCAATGTTCAAAACTCCGTCCATCACCCCCTTTGGGTTTCCTTTGTTCGCTGTAAGTTGGAAGGGTATGCCCAGACGTGGGTCCTTTGCTCACTTTTCCACTGGATTCAAGATAGCCTGCCTGATGAGGGTTATGAACCCGAAACTGGTCCCAGGATGCTTGTTTCCGGTCCAGGGAAGACATGGCTTTGCAGTTCTGGCTGGACTGTTCCCATGAGGCACAGTTTCAGACTGATTTGCATATGGCCATGTCTGAACTGGGTTGGCTTAGTGAGCTAAAGAATGATGATGGATTAAGCCCAGATCAGTTAACTGGGGGTGAGTGCTTGTAATGTTCAACACTCCGTCCATCATCCCCTTTGGTTTTCCTTTGTTTGCCCTAAGTTAGCATGGTATGCCTAGACGTTGGTCCCTTGCTCAGTTTGCCACTGGATTCAAGATAGCCTGGCTGATGAGGGTTATGAATCCGAAACCGGTCCCAGGATGCTTGTTTCTTGTCCAGGGAAGACACGGCTTGGTAGTTCAGGCTGGACTGTTCCCATGAGGCACAGGGTCAGACTGATTTGGATATGGACATGTCTGAACTAGGGTGGCAGAGTGAGCTAAAGATTGATGATGGATTAAACCCAGATCAGTTGACTGGCGGTGAGTGCTTGCAATGTTCAACACTCTGTCCATCATCCCCTTTGCTTTCCCTTTGTTCACCCTAAGTTGGCAGGGTATGCCTAGACGTGGGTCCCTTGCTCACTTTGCCACTGGATTCAAGATAGCCTGGCTGATGAGGGTGATGAACCCAAAACCGGTCCCAGGGAGCTTGTTTCCGGTCCAGGGAAGACATGGCTTGGCAGTTCGGGCTGGGCTGTTCCCATGAGGCACATGGTCAGACTGATTTGCATATGGCAATGTCTGTACTGGGATGGCGGAGTGAGCTAAAGAATGATGATGGATTGAACCCAGATCAGTTGACTGGGGGTGAGTGCTTGCAATGTTTAACACTCCATCCATCATTCCCTGTGGTTTTGCTTTCTTCGCCCTAAGTTGGAAGGGTATGCCCAGATGTGGGTCCCTTGCTCACTTTGCCACTGGATTCAAGATAGCCAGGCTGATGAGGGTTATGAACCCGAAATCGGTCCCTGGGTGCTTGTTTCTGCTCCAGGGAAGACATGGCTTGGCTGTTCGGGCTGGTCTGTTTCCATGAGGCACAGGGTCAGATTGATTTGCATATGGCCATGTCTGAACTGGGGTGGCGGAGAGAGTTAAAGAAGGATGATGGATTAAACCCAGATCAGTTGACTGGGGGTGAGTGCTTGCAATGTTCAACACTCCATCTATCATCCCCTTTGGTGTTCCTTTGTTCGCCCTAAGTTGGAAGGGTATGCCCAGACGTGGGTCCCTTGCTCACTTTTCTACTGGATTCAAGATAGCCTGCCTGATGAGGGTTATGAACCCGAAACCGGTCCCAGGATGCTTGTTTCTGGTCCAGGGAAGATACGGCTTGGCAGTTCGGGCTGGACTGTTCACATGAGGCACTGGGTCAGACTGATTTGAATATGGCCATGTCTGACCTGGGGTGGCGGAGTGAGCTAAAGAATGATGATGGATTAAACCCAGATCAGTTGACTGGGGGTGAGTGCTTGCAATGTTCAACACTCCGTCTATCATCCCCTTTGGTTTTCCCTTGTTCGCCCTAAGTTGTCAGGGTATGCCGAGACATGGGTCCATTGCTCACTTTGCCACTGGATTCAAGATAGCCTGGCTGATGAGGGTTATGAACCCAAAACCGGTCCCAGGGTGCTTGTTTCCGGTCCAGGGAAGACATGGCTTGGCAGTTCGGGCTGGACTGTTCCCATGAGGCACAGGGTCAGACTGATTTGCATATGGCCATGTCTGAACTGGGGTGGCAGAGTGAGCTAAAGAATCATGATGGATTAAACCCAGATCATTTGACTGGGGGTGAGTGCTTGCAATGTTCAAAACTCCGTCCATCACCCCCTTTGGGTTTCCTTTGTTCGCCCTAAGTTGGAAGGGTATGCCCAGACGTGGGTCCTTTGCTCACTTTTCCACTGGATTCAATATAGCCTGCCTGATGAGGGTTATGAACTCGAAACCGGTCCCAGGATGCTTGTTTCCGGTCCAGGAAAGACACGGCTTGGCAGTTCGGGCTGGACTGTTCACATGAGGCACTGGGTCAGACTGATTTGAATATGGCCATGTCTGACCTGGGGTGGCGGAGTGAGCTAAAGAATGATGATGAATTGAACCAAGATCAGTTGACTGGGGTGAGTGCTTGCAATGTTCAACACTCCGTCCATCATCCCCTTTGGTTTTCCTTTGTTTGCCCTAAGTTGGCAGGGTATGCCCAGACGTGGCTCACTTTGCCACTGGATTCAAGATAGCCTGGCTGATGAGGGTTATGAACCCGAAACCGGTCGCAGGATGCTTGTTTCCGGTCCAGGGAAGACATGGCTTGGCAGTTCTTGCTGGACTGTTCCTATGAGGCTCAGTGTCGGACTGATTTGCATATGGCCATGTCTGAACTGGGGTGACGGAGTGAGCTAAAGAATGTTGATGGATTAAACCCAGATCAGTTGACTGGGGGTGAGTGCTTGCAATGTTCAACACTCCGTCTATCATCCCCTTTGGTTTTCCTTTGTTCGCCCTAAGTTGGCAGGGTATGCCGAGACGTGGGTCCATTGCTCATTTTGCCACTGGATTCAAGATAGCCTGTCTGATTAGGGTTATGAACCCGAAACCGGTCCCAGGATGCTTCTTTCCGGTCCAGGGAAGACATGGCTTGGCAATTCGGGCTGGACTGTTCCCATGAGGCACAGGATGAGACTGATTTGCATATGGATATGTCTGAAATGGGGAGGCGGAGTGAGCTAAAGAATGATGATGCTTTGTTTGCCCTAAGTTGGCAGGGTATACCCACACGTGGGTCCCTTGCTCCCTTTGCCACTGGATTCAAGATAGCCTTGCTGATGAGGAATATGAACCCAAACAGGTCCCAGGATGCTTGTTTCCAGTCCAGGGATGACATGGCTTGGCAGATCGGGCTGGACTGTTCCCATGAGGCACAGGGTCAGACTGATTTGCATATGGCCATGTCTGAACTAGGGTGGCGGAGTGAGCAAAAGAATCATGATGGATTAAACCCAGATCAGTTGACAGGGGGTGAGTGCTTGCAATGTTCAAAACTCCGTCCATCACCCCCTTTGGGTTTCCTTTGTTTGCCCTAAGTTGGCAGGGTATGCCCAGACGTGGCTCCCTTGCTCACTTTGCCACTGGATTCAAGATAGCCTGTCTGATGAGGGTTATGAACCCGAAACCGGTCCCAGGGTGCTTGTTTCCGGTGCAGGGAAGACATGGCTTGGCAGTTCGGACTGGACTTGTTCCCATGAGGCACAGGGTCAGACTGATTTGCATAGGGACATGTCTGAACTGGGGTGGCGGAGTGAGCTAATGAATGATGATGGATTAAACCCAGATCAGTTGGCTGGGGGTGAGTGCTTGCAATGCTCAACGCTCTGTCCATCATCCCCTTTGGTTTTACTTTGTGCGCCCTAAGTTGGCATGGTATGCCCAGACGTTGGTCCCACTGGATTCAAGATAGCCTGGCTGATGAGGGTTATGAACCCGAAACCGGTCCCAGGATGCTTGTTTCTGGTCCAGGGAAGACACGGCTTGGCAGTTCGTGCTGGACTGTTCCCATGAGGCACAGGGTCAGACTGATTTGCATATGGCCATTTCTGAACTAGGGTGGCAGAGTGAGCTAAAGATTGATGATGGATTAAACCCAGATCAGTTGACTGGCGGTGAGTGCTTGCAATGTTCAACACTCCATCCATCATCCCCTTTGCTTTCCCTTTGTTCACCCTAAGTTGGCAGGGTATGCCCAGACGTGGGTCCCTTGCTCACTTTGCCACTGGATTCAAGATAGCCAGGCTGATGAGGGTTATGAACCCGAAACCGGTCCCTGGGTGCTTGTTTCCGCTCCAGGGAAGACATGGCTTGGCTGTTCGGGCTGGTCTGTTCCCATGAGGCACAGGGTCAGACTGATTTGCATATGGCCATGTCTGAACTGGGGTGGTTGAGTGAGTTAAAGAATGATGATGGATTAAACCCAGATCAGTTGACTGGTGGTGAGTGCTTGCAATGTTCAACACTCCGTCTATCATCCCCTTTGGTTTTACTTTGTTCGCCATATGATGGCAGGTTATGCCCAGACGTGGGTCCCTTCCTCACTTTGCCACTGGATTCAAGATAGCCTGGCTGATGAGGGTTATGAACCCAAAACCGGTCCCAGGGTGCTTGTTTCCGCTCCAGGGAAGACATGGCTTGGCTGTTCGGGCTGGTCTGTTCCCATGAGGCACAGGGTCAGACTGATTTGCATATGGCCATGTCTGAACTGGGGTGGTTGAGTGAGTTAAAGAATGATGATGGATTAAACCCAGATCAGTTGACTGGTGGTGAGTGCTTGCAATGTTCAACACTCCGTCCATCATCCCCTTTGGTTTTCCTTTGTTTGCCCTAAGTTGGCAGGGTATGCCCAGACGTGGCTCACTTTGCCACTGGATTCAAGATAGCCTGGCTGATGAGGGTTATGAACCCGAAACCGGTCGCAGGATGCTTGTTTCCGGTCCAGGGAAGACATGGCTTGGCAGTTCTTGCTGGACTGTTCCTATGAGGCTCAGTGTCGGACTGATTTGCATATGGCCATGTCTGAACTGGGGTGACGGAGTGAGCTAAAGAATGTTGATGGATTAAACCCAGATCAGTTGACTGGGGGTGAGTGCTTGCAATGTTCAACACTCCGTCTATCATCCCCTTTGGTTTTCCTTTGTTCGCCCTAAGTTGGCAGGGTATGCCGAGACGTGGGTCCATTGCTCATTTTGCCACTGGATTCAAGATAGCCTGTCTGATTAGGGTTATGAACCCGAAACCGGTCCCAGGATGCTTCTTTCCGGTCCAGGGAAGACATGGCTTGGCAATTCGGGCTGGACTGTTCCCATGAGGCACAGGATGAGACTGATTTGCATATGGATATGTCTGAAATGGGGAGGCGGAGTGAGCTAAAGAATGATGATGCTTTGTTTGCCCTAAGTTGGCAGGGTATACCCACACGTGGGTCCCTTGCTCCCTTTGCCACTGGATTCAAGATAGCCTTGCTGATGAGGAATATGAACCCAAACAGGTCCCAGGATGCTTGTTTCCAGTCCAGGGATGACATGGCTTGGCAGATCGGGCTGGACTGTTCCCATGAGGCACAGGGTCAGACTGATTTGCATATGGCCATGTCTGAACTAGGGTGGCGGAGTGAGCAAAAGAATCATGATGGATTAAACCCAGATCAGTTGACAGGGGGTGAGTGCTTGCAATGTTCAAAACTCCGTCCATCACCCCCTTTGGGTTTCCTTTGTTTGCCCTAAGTTGGCAGGGTATGCCCAGACGTGGCTCCCTTGCTCACTTTGCCACTGGATTCAAGATAGCCTGTCTGATGAGGGTTATGAACCCGAAACCGGTCCCAGGGTGCTTGTTTCCGGTGCAGGGAAGACATGGCTTGGCAGTTCGGACTGGACTTGTTCCCATGAGGCACAGGGTCAGACTGATTTGCATAGGGACATGTCTGAACTGGGGTGGCGGAGTGAGCTAATGAATGATGATGGATTAAACCCAGATCAGTTGGCTGGGGGTGAGTGCTTGCAATGCTCAACGCTCTGTCCATCATCCCCTTTGGTTTTACTTTGTGCGCCCTAAGTTGGCATGGTATGTCCAGACGTTGGTCCCACTGGATTCAAGATAGCCTGGCTGATGAGGGTTATGAACCCGAAACCGGTCCCAGGATGCTTGTTTCTGGTCCAGGGAAGACACGGCTTGGCAGTTCGTGCTGGACTGTTCCCATGAGGCACAGGGTCAGACTGATTTGCATATGGCCATTTCTGAACTAGGGTGGCAGAGTGAGCTAAAGATTGATGATGGATTAAACCCAGATCAGTTGACTGGCGGTGAGTGCTTGCAATGTTCAACACTCCATCCATCATCCCCTTTGCTTTCCCTTTGTTCACCCTAAGTTGGCAGGGTATGCCCAGACGTGGGTCCCTTGCTCACTTTGCCACTGGATTCAAGATAGCCAGGCTGATGAGGGTTATGAACCCGAAACCGGTCCCTGGGTGCTTGTTTCCGCTCCAGGGAAGACATGGCTTGGCTGTTCGGGCTGGTCTGTTCCCATGAGGCACAGGGTCAGACGGATTTGCATATGGCCATGTCTGAACTGGGGTGGTTGAGTGAGTTAAAGAATGATGATGGATTAAACCCAGATCAGTTGACTGGTGGTGAGTGCTTGCAATGTTCAACACTCCGTCTATCATCCCCTTTGGTTTTACTTTGTTCGCCATATGATGGCAGGGTATGCCCAGACGTGGGTCCCTTCCTCACTTTGCCACTGGATTCAAGATAGCCTGGCTGATGAGGGTTATGAACCCAAAACCGGTCCCAGGGTGCTTGTTTCCGGTCCAGGGAAGACATGGCTTGGCAGTTCGGGCTGGACTGTTCACATGAGGCACTGGGTCAGACTGATTTGAATATGGCCATGTCTGACCTGGGGTGGCGGAGTGAGCTAAAGAATGATGATGAATTGAACCAAGATCAGTTGACTGGGGTGAGTGCTTGCAATTTTCAACACTCCGTCCATCATCCCCTTTGGTTTTCCTTTGTTTGCCCTAAGTTGGTAGGGTATGCCCAGACGTGGCTCACTTTGCCACTGGATTCAAGATATCCTGGCTGATGAGGGTTATGAACCCGAAACCGGTCCTAGGATTCTTGTTTCCGGTCCAGGGAAGACATGGCTTGGCAGTTCTTGCTGGACTGTTCCCATGAGGCACAGTGTCAGACTGATTTGCATATGGCCATGTCTGAACTGGGGTGACGGAGTGAGCTAAAGAATGATGATGGATTAAACCCAGATCAGTTGACTGGGGGTGAGTGCTTGCAATGTTCAACACTCCGTCCATCATCCCCTTTGCTTTCCCTTTGTTCACCCTAAGTTGGCAGGGTATGCCCAGACGTGGGTCCCTTGCTCACTTTGCCACTGGATTCAAGATAGCCTGGCTGATGAGGGTTATGAACCCAAAACCGGTCCCAGGGTGCTTGTTTCCGGTCCAGGGAAGACATGGCTTGGCAGTTCGGGCTGGACTGTTCCCATGAGGCACAGGGTCAGACTGATTTGCATATGGCCATGTCTGAACTGGGGTGGCAGAGTGAGCTAAAGAATCATGATGGATTAAACCCAGATCATTTGACTGGGGGTGAGTGCTTGCAATGTTCAAAACTCCGTCCATCACCCCCTTTGGGTTTCCTTTGTTCGCCCTAAGTTGGAAGGGTATGCCCAGACGTGGGTCCTTTGCTCACTTTTCCACTGGATTCAATATAGCCTGCCTGATGAGGGTTATGAACTCGAAACCGGTCCCAGGATGCTTGTTTCCGGTCCAGGAAAGACACGGCTTGGCAGTTCGGGCTGGACTGTTCACATGAGGCACTGGGTCAGACTGATTTGAATATGGCCATGTCTGACCTGGGGTGGCGGAGTGAGCTAAAGAATGATGATGAATTGAACCAAGATCAGTTGACTGGGGTGAGTGCTTGCAATGTTCAACACTCCGTCCATCATCCCCTTTGGTTTTCCTTTGTTTGCCCTAAGTTGGCAGGGTATGCCCAGACGTGGCTCACTTTGCCACTGGATTCAAGATAGCCTGGCTGATGAGGGTTATGAACCCGAAACCGGTCGCAGGATGCTTGTTTCCGGTCCAGGGAAGACATGGCTTGGCAGTTCTTGCTGGACTGTTCCTATGAGGCTCAGTGTCGGACTGATTTGCATATGGCCATGTCTGAACTGGGGTGACGGAGTGAGCTAAAGAATGTTGATGGATTAAACCCAGATCAGTTGACTGGGGGTGAGTGCTTGCAATGTTCAACACTCCGTCTATCATCCCCTTTGGTTTTCCTTTGTTCGCCCTAAGTTGGCAGGGTATGCCGAGACGTGGGTCCATTGCTCATTTTGCCACTGGATTCAAGATAGCCTGTCTGATTAGGGTTATGAACCCGAAACCGGTCCCAGGATGCTTCTTTCCGGTCCAGGGAAGACATGGCTTGGCAATTCGGGCTGGACTGTTCCCATGAGGCACAGGATGAGACTGATTTGCATATGGATATGTCTGAAATGGGGAGGCGGAGTGAGCTAAAGAATGATGATGCTTTGTTTGCCCTAAGTTGGCAGGGTATACCCACACGTGGGTCCCTTGCTCCCTTTGCCACTGGATTCAAGATAGCCTTGCTGATGAGGAATATGAACCCAAACAGGTCCCAGGATGCTTGTTTCCAGTCCAGGGATGACATGGCTTGGCAGATCGGGCTGGACTGTTCCCATGAGGCACAGGGTCAGACTGATTTGCATATGGCCATGTCTGAACTAGGGTGGCGGAGTGAGCAAAAGAATCATGATGGATTAAACCCAGATCAGTTGACAGGGGGTGAGTGCTTGCAATGTTCAAAACTCCGTCCATCACCCCCTTTGGGTTTCCTTTGTTTGCCCTAAGTTGGCAGGGTATGCCCAGACGTGGCTCCCTTGCTCACTTTGCCACTGGATTCAAGATAGCCTGTCTGATGAGGGTTATGAACCCGAAACCGGTCCCAGGGTGCTTGTTTCCGGTGCAGGGAAGACATGGCTTGGCAGTTCGGACTGGACTTGTTCCCATGAGGCACAGGGTCAGACTGATTTGCATAGGGACATGTCTGAACTGGGGTGGCGGAGTGAGCTAATGAATGATGATGGATTAAACCCAGATCAGTTGGCTGGGGGTGAGTGCTTGCAATGCTCAACGCTCTGTCCATCATCCCCTTTGGTTTTACTTTGTGCGCCCTAAGTTGGCATGGTATGCCCAGACGTTGGTCCCACTGGATTCAAGATAGCCTGGCTGATGAGGGTTATGAACCCGAAACCGGTCCCAGGATGCTTGTTTCTGGTCCAGGGAAGACACGGCTTGGCAGTTCGTGCTGGACTGTTCCCATGAGGCACAGGGTCAGACTGATTTGCATATGGCCATTTCTGAACTAGGGTGGCAGAGTGAGCTAAAGATTGATGATGGATTAAACCCAGATCAGTTGACTGGCGGTGAGTGCTTGCAATGTTCAACACTCCATCCATCATCCCCTTTGCTTTCCCTTTGTTCACCCTAAGTTGGCAGGGTATGCCCAGACGTGGGTCCCTTGCTCACTTTGCCACTGGATTCAAGATAGCCAGGCTGATGAGGGTTATGAACCCGAAACCGGTCCCTGGGTGCTTGTTTCCGCTCCAGGGAAGACATGGCTTGGCTGTTCGGGCTGGTCTGTTCCCATGAGGCACAGGGTCAGACTGATTTGCATATGGCCATGTCTGAACTGGGGTGGTTGAGTGAGTTAAAGAATGATGATGGATTAAACCCAGATCAGTTGACTGGTGGTGAGTGCTTGCAATGTTCAACACTCCGTCTATCATCCCCTTTGGTTTTACTTTGTTCGCCATATGATGGCAGGTTATGCCCAGACGTGGGTCCCTTCCTCACTTTGCCACTGGATTCAAGATAGCCTGGCTGATGAGGGTTATGAACCCAAAACCGGTCCCTGGGTGCTTGTTTCCGCTCCAGGGAAGACATGGCTTGGCTGTTCGGGCTGGTCTGTTCCCATGAGGCACAGGGTCAGACTGATTTGCATATGGCCATGTCTGAACTGGGGTGGTTGAGTGAGTTAAAGAATGATGATGGATTAAACCCAGATCAGTTGACTGGTGGTGAGTGCTTGCAATGTTCAACACTCCGTCCATCATCCCCTTTGGTTTTCCTTTGTTTGCCCTAAGTTGGCAGGGTATGCCCAGACGTGGCTCACTTTGCCACTGGATTCAAGATAGCCTGGCTGATGAGGGTTATGAACCCGAAACCGGTCGCAGGATGCTTGTTTCCGGTCCAGGGAAGACATGGCTTGGCAGTTCTTGCTGGACTGTTCCTATGAGGCTCAGTGTCGGACTGATTTGCATATGGCCATGTCTGAACTGGGGTGACGGAGTGAGCTAAAGAATGTTGATGGATTAAACCCAGATCAGTTGACTGGGGGTGAGTGCTTGCAATGTTCAACACTCCGTCTATCATCCCCTTTGGTTTTCCTTTGTTCGCCCTAAGTTGGCAGGGTATGCCGAGACGTGGGTCCATTGCTCATTTTGCCACTGGATTCAAGATAGCCTGTCTGATTAGGGTTATGAACCCGAAACCGGTCCCAGGATGCTTCTTTCCGGTCCAGGGAAGACATGGCTTGGCAATTCGGGCTGGACTGTTCCCATGAGGCACAGGATGAGACTGATTTGCATATGGATATGTCTGAAATGGGGAGGCGGAGTGAGCTAAAGAATGATGATGCTTTGTTTGCCCTAAGTTGGCAGGGTATACCCACACGTGGGTCCCTTGCTCCCTTTGCCACTGGATTCAAGATAGCCTTGCTGATGAGGAATATGAACCCAAACAGGTCCCAGGATGCTTGTTTCCAGTCCAGGGATGACATGGCTTGGCAGATCGGGCTGGACTGTTCCCATGAGGCACAGGGTCAGACTGATTTGCATATGGCCATGTCTGAACTAGGGTGGCGGAGTGAGCAAAAGAATCATGATGGATTAAACCCAGATCAGTTGACAGGGGGTGAGTGCTTGCAATGTTCAAAACTCCGTCCATCACCCCCTTTGGGTTTCCTTTGTTTGCCCTAAGTTGGCAGGGTATGCCCAGACGTGGCTCCCTTGCTCACTTTGCCACTGGATTCAAGATAGCCTGTCTGATGAGGGTTATGAACCCGAAACCGGTCCCAGGGTGCTTGTTTCCGGTGCAGGGAAGACATGGCTTGGCAGTTCGGACTGGACTTGTTCCCATGAGGCACAGGGTCAGACTGATTTGCATAGGGACATGTCTGAACTGGGGTGGCGGAGTGAGCTAATGAATGATGATGGATTAAACCCAGATCAGTTGGCTGGGGGTGAGTGCTTGCAATGCTCAACGCTCTGTCCATCATCCCCTTTGGTTTTACTTTGTGCGCCCTAAGTTGGCATGGTATGTCCAGACGTTGGTCCCACTGGATTCAAGATAGCCTGGCTGATGAGGGTTATGAACCCGAAACCGGTCCCAGGATGCTTGTTTCTGGTCCAGGGAAGACACGGCTTGGCAGTTCGTGCTGGACTGTTCCCATGAGGCACAGGGTCAGACTGATTTGCATATGGCCATTTCTGAACTAGGGTGGCAGAGTGAGCTAAAGATTGATGATGGATTAAACCCAGATCAGTTGACTGGCGGTGAGTGCTTGCAATGTTCAACACTCCATCCATCATCCCCTTTGCTTTCCCTTTGTTCACCCTAAGTTGGCAGGGTATGCCCAGACGTGGGTCCCTTGCTCACTTTGCCACTGGATTCAAGATAGCCAGGCTGATGAGGGTTATGAACCCGAAACCGGTCCCTGGGTGCTTGTTTCCGCTCCAGGGAAGACATGGCTTGGCTGTTCGGGCTGGTCTGTTCCCATGAGGCACAGGGTCAGACGGATTTGCATATGGCCATGTCTGAACTGGGGTGGTTGAGTGAGTTAAAGAATGATGATGGATTAAACCCAGATCAGTTGACTGGTGGTGAGTGCTTGCAATGTTCAACACTCCGTCTATCATCCCCTTTGGTTTTACTTTGTTCGCCATATGATGGCAGGGTATGCCCAGACGTGGGTCCCTTCCTCACTTTGCCACTGGATTCAAGATAGCCTGGCTGATGAGGGTTATGAACCCAAAACCGGTCCCAGGGTGCTTGTTTCCGGTCCAGGGAAGACATGGCTTGGCAGTTCGGGCTGGACTGTTCACATGAGGCACTGGGTCAGACTGATTTGAATATGGCCATGTCTGACCTGGGGTGGCGGAGTGAGCTAAAGAATGATGATGAATTGAACCAAGATCAGTTGACTGGGGTGAGTGCTTGCAATTTTCAACACTCCGTCCATCATCCCCTTTGGTTTTCCTTTGTTTGCCCTAAGTTGGTAGGGTATGCCCAGACGTGGCTCACTTTGCCACTGGATTCAAGATATCCTGGCTGATGAGGGTTATGAACCCGAAACCGGTCCTAGGATTCTTGTTTCCGGTCCAGGGAAGACATGGCTTGGCAGTTCTTGCTGGACTGTTCCCATGAGGCACAGTGTCAGACTGATTTGCATATGGCCATGTCTGAACTGGGGTGACGGAGTGAGCTAAAGAATGATGATGGATTAAACCCAGATCAGTTGACTGGGGGTGAGTGCTTGCAATGTTCAACACTCCGTCCATCATCCCCTTTGCTTTCCCTTTGTTCACCCTAAGTTGGCAGGGTATGCCCAGACGTGGGTCCCTTGCTCACTTTGCCACTGGATTCAAGATAGCCTGGCTGATGAGGGTTATGAACCCAAAACCGGTCCCAGGGTGCTTGTTTCCGGTCCAGGGAAGACATGGCTTGGCAGTTCGGGCTGGACTGTTCCCATGAGGCACAGGGTCAGACTGATTTGCATATGGCCATGTCTGAACTGGGGTGGCAGAGTGAGCTAAAGAATCATGATGGATTAAACCCAGATCATTTGACTGGGGGTGAGTGCTTGCAATGTTCAAAACTCCGTCCATCACCCCCTTTGGGTTTCCTTTGTTCGCCCTAAGTTGGAAGGGTATGCCCAGACGTGGGTCCTTTGCTCACTTTTCCACTGGATTCAATATAGCCTGCCTGATGAGGGTTATGAACTCGAAACCGGTCCCAGGATGCTTGTTTCCGGTCCAGGAAAGACACGGCTTGGCAGTTCGGGCTGGACTGTTCACATGAGGCACTGGGTCAGACTGATTTGAATATGGCCATGTCTGACCTGGGGTGGCGGAGTGAGCTAAAGAATGATGATGAATTGAACCAAGATCAGTTGACTGGGGTGAGTGCTTGCAATGTTCAACACTCCGTCCATCATCCCCTTTGGTTTTCCTTTGTTTGCCCTAAGTTGGCAGGGTATGCCCAGACGTGGCTCACTTTGCCACTGGATTCAAGATAGCCTGGCTGATGAGGGTTATGAACCCGAAACCGGTCGCAGGATGCTTGTTTCCGGTCCAGGGAAGACATGGCTTGGCAGTTCTTGCTGGACTGTTCCTATGAGGCTCAGTGTCGGACTGATTTGCATATGGCCATGTCTGAACTGGGGTGACGGAGTGAGCTAAAGAATGTTGATGGATTAAACCCAGATCAGTTGACTGGGGGTGAGTGCTTGCAATGTTCAACACTCCGTCTATCATCCCCTTTGGTTTTCCTTTGTTCGCCCTAAGTTGGCAGGGTATGCCGAGACGTGGGTCCATTGCTCATTTTGCCACTGGATTCAAGATAGCCTGTCTGATTAGGGTTATGAACCCGAAACCGGTCCCAGGATGCTTCTTTCCGGTCCAGGGAAGACATGGCTTGGCAATTCGGGCTGGACTGTTCCCATGAGGCACAGGATGAGACTGATTTGCATATGGATATGTCTGAAATGGGGAGGCGGAGTGAGCTAAAGAATGATGATGCTTTGTTTGCCCTAAGTTGGCAGGGTATACCCACACGTGGGTCCCTTGCTCCCTTTGCCACTGGATTCAAGATAGCCTTGCTGATGAGGAATATGAACCCAAACAGGTCCCAGGATGCTTGTTTCCAGTCCAGGGATGACATGGCTTGGCAGATCGGGCTGGACTGTTCCCATGAGGCACAGGGTCAGACTGATTTGCATATGGCCATGTCTGAACTAGGGTGGCGGAGTGAGCAAAAGAATCATGATGGATTAAACCCAGATCAGTTGACAGGGGGTGAGTGCTTGCAATGTTCAAAACTCCGTCCATCACCCCCTTTGGGTTTCCTTTGTTTGCCCTAAGTTGGCAGGGTATGCCCAGACGTGGCTCCCTTGCTCACTTTGCCACTGGATTCAAGATAGCCTGTCTGATGAGGGTTATGAACCCGAAACCGGTCCCAGGGTGCTTGTTTCCGGTGCAGGGAAGACATGGCTTGGCAGTTCGGACTGGACTTGTTCCCATGAGGCACAGGGTCAGACTGATTTGCATAGGGACATGTCTGAACTGGGGTGGCGGAGTGAGCTAATGAATGATGATGGATTAAACCCAGATCAGTTGGCTGGGGGTGAGTGCTTGCAATGCTCAACGCTCTGTCCATCATCCCCTTTGGTTTTACTTTGTGCGCCCTAAGTTGGCATGGTATGCCCAGACGTTGGTCCCACTGGATTCAAGATAGCCTGGCTGATGAGGGTTATGAACCCGAAACCGGTCCCAGGATGCTTGTTTCTGGTCCAGGGAAGACACGGCTTGGCAGTTCGTGCTGGACTGTTCCCATGAGGCACAGGGTCAGACTGATTTGCATATGGCCATTTCTGAACTAGGGTGGCAGAGTGAGCTAAAGATTGATGATGGATTAAACCCAGATCAGTTGACTGGCGGTGAGTGCTTGCAATGTTCAACACTCCATCCATCATCCCCTTTGCTTTCCCTTTGTTCACCCTAAGTTGGCAGGGTATGCCCAGACGTGGGTCCCTTGCTCACTTTGCCACTGGATTCAAGATAGCCAGGCTGATGAGGGTTATGAACCCGAAACCGGTCCCTGGGTGCTTGTTTCCGCTCCAGGGAAGACATGGCTTGGCTGTTCGGGCTGGTCTGTTCCCATGAGGCACAGGGTCAGACTGATTTGCATATGGCCATGTCTGAACTGGGGTGGTTGAGTGAGTTAAAGAATGATGATGGATTAAACCCAGATCAGTTGACTGGTGGTGAGTGCTTGCAATGTTCAACACTCCGTCTATCATCCCCTTTGGTTTTACTTTGTTCGCCATATGATGGCAGGTTATGCCCAGACGTGGGTCCCTTCCTCACTTTGCCACTGGATTCAAGATAGCCTGGCTGATGAGGGTTATGAACCCAAAACCGGTCCCAGGGTGCTTGTTTCCGCTCCAGGGAAGACATGGCTTGGCTGTTCGGGCTGGTCTGTTCCCATGAGGCACAGGGTCAGACTGATTTGCATATGGCCATGTCTGAACTGGGGTGGTTGAGTGAGTTAAAGAATGATGATGGATTAAACCCAGATCAGTTGACTGGTGGTGAGTGCTTGCAATGTTCAACACTCCGTCCATCATCCCCTTTGGTTTTCCTTTGTTTGCCCTAAGTTGGCAGGGTATGCCCAGACGTGGCTCACTTTGCCACTGGATTCAAGATAGCCTGGCTGATGAGGGTTATGAACCCGAAACCGGTCGCAGGATGCTTGTTTCCGGTCCAGGGAAGACATGGCTTGGCAGTTCTTGCTGGACTGTTCCTATGAGGCTCAGTGTCGGACTGATTTGCATATGGCCATGTCTGAACTGGGGTGACGGAGTGAGCTAAAGAATGTTGATGGATTAAACCCAGATCAGTTGACTGGGGGTGAGTGCTTGCAATGTTCAACACTCCGTCTATCATCCCCTTTGGTTTTCCTTTGTTCGCCCTAAGTTGGCAGGGTATGCCGAGACGTGGGTCCATTGCTCATTTTGCCACTGGATTCAAGATAGCCTGTCTGATTAGGGTTATGAACCCGAAACCGGTCCCAGGATGCTTCTTTCCGGTCCAGGGAAGACATGGCTTGGCAATTCGGGCTGGACTGTTCCCATGAGGCACAGGATGAGACTGATTTGCATATGGATATGTCTGAAATGGGGAGGCGGAGTGAGCTAAAGAATGATGATGCTTTGTTTGCCCTAAGTTGGCAGGGTATACCCACACGTGGGTCCCTTGCTCCCTTTGCCACTGGATTCAAGATAGCCTTGCTGATGAGGAATATGAACCCAAACAGGTCCCAGGATGCTTGTTTCCAGTCCAGGGATGACATGGCTTGGCAGATCGGGCTGGACTGTTCCCATGAGGCACAGGGTCAGACTGATTTGCATATGGCCATGTCTGAACTAGGGTGGCGGAGTGAGCAAAAGAATCATGATGGATTAAACCCAGATCAGTTGACAGGGGGTGAGTGCTTGCAATGTTCAAAACTCCGTCCATCACCCCCTTTGGGTTTCCTTTGTTTGCCCTAAGTTGGCAGGGTATGCCCAGACGTGGCTCCCTTGCTCACTTTGCCACTGGATTCAAGATAGCCTGTCTGATGAGGGTTATGAACCCGAAACCGGTCCCAGGGTGCTTGTTTCCGGTGCAGGGAAGACATGGCTTGGCAGTTCGGACTGGACTTGTTCCCATGAGGCACAGGGTCAGACTGATTTGCATAGGGACATGTCTGAACTGGGGTGGCGGAGTGAGCTAATGAATGATGATGGATTAAACCCAGATCAGTTGGCTGGGGGTGAGTGCTTGCAATGCTCAACGCTCTGTCCATCATCCCCTTTGGTTTTACTTTGTGCGCCCTAAGTTGGCATGGTATGTCCAGACGTTGGTCCCACTGGATTCAAGATAGCCTGGCTGATGAGGGTTATGAACCCGAAACCGGTCCCAGGATGCTTGTTTCTGGTCCAGGGAAGACACGGCTTGGCAGTTCGTGCTGGACTGTTCCCATGAGGCACAGGGTCAGACTGATTTGCATATGGCCATTTCTGAACTAGGGTGGCAGAGTGAGCTAAAGATTGATGATGGATTAAACCCAGATCAGTTGACTGGCGGTGAGTGCTTGCAATGTTCAACACTCCATCCATCATCCCCTTTGCTTTCCCTTTGTTCACCCTAAGTTGGCAGGGTATGCCCAGACGTGGGTCCCTTGCTCACTTTGCCACTGGATTCAAGATAGCCAGGCTGATGAGGGTTATGAACCCGAAACCGGTCCCTGGGTGCTTGTTTCCGCTCCAGGGAAGACATGGCTTGGCTGTTCGGGCTGGTCTGTTCCCATGAGGCACAGGGTCAGACGGATTTGCATATGGCCATGTCTGAACTGGGGTGGTTGAGTGAGTTAAAGAATGATGATGGATTAAACCCAGATCAGTTGACTGGTGGTGAGTGCTTGCAATGTTCAACACTCCGTCTATCATCCCCTTTGGTTTTACTTTGTTCGCCATATGATGGCAGGGTATGCCCAGACGTGGGTCCCTTCCTCACTTTGCCACTGGATTCAAGATAGCCTGGCTGATGAGGGTTATGAACCCAAAACCGGTCCCAGGGTGCTTGTTTCCGGTCCAGGGAAGACATGGCTTGGCAGTTCGGGCTGGACTGTTCACATGAGGCACTGGGTCAGACTGATTTGAATATGGCCATGTCTGACCTGGGGTGGCGGAGTGAGCTAAAGAATGATGATGAATTGAACCAAGATCAGTTGACTGGGGTGAGTGCTTGCAATTTTCAACACTCCGTCCATCATCCCCTTTGGTTTTCCTTTGTTTGCCCTAAGTTGGTAGGGTATGCCCAGACGTGGCTCACTTTGCCACTGGATTCAAGATATCCTGGCTGATGAGGGTTATGAACCCGAAACCGGTCCTAGGATTCTTGTTTCCGGTCCAGGGAAGACATGGCTTGGCAGTTCTTGCTGGACTGTTCCCATGAGGCACAGTGTCAGACTGATTTGCATATGGCCATGTCTGAACTGGGGTGACGGAGTGAGCTAAAGAATGATGATGGATTAAACCCAGATCAGTTGACTGGGGGTGAGTGCTTGCAATGTTCAACACTCC
Organism: Triturus cristatus; assembly: GCF_964204655.1. Lineage (NCBI taxonomy): Eukaryota > Metazoa > Chordata > Amphibia > Caudata > Salamandridae > Triturus > Triturus cristatus. Next base: position 428,896,018 of record NC_140579.1, on the reverse strand, counting down.
GTCCATCATCCCCTTTGCTTTCCCTTTGTTCACCCTAAGTTGGCAGGGTATGCCCAGACGTGGGTCCCTTGCTCACTTTGCCACTGGATTCAAGATAGCCTGGCTGATGAGGGTTATGAACCCGAAATCGGTCCCAGGGAGCTTGTTTCCGGTCCAGGGAAGACATGGCTTGGCACTTCGGGCTGGGCTGTTCCCATGAGGCACATGGTCAGACTGATTTGCATATGGCAATGTCTGTACTGGGATGGCGGAGTGAGCTAAAGAATGATGATGGATTGAACCCAGATCAGTTGACTGGGGGTGAGTTCTTGCAATGTTCAACACTCCATCCATCATTCCCTGTGGTTTTGCTTTGTTCGCCCTAAGTTGGAAGGGTATGCCCAGATGTGGGTCCCTTGCTCACTTTGCCACTGGATTCAAGATAGCCAGGCTGATGAGGGTTATGAACCCGAAACCGGTCCCTGGGTGCTTGTTTCCGCTCCAGGGAAGACATGGCTTGGCAGTTCGGGCTGGTCTGTTCCCATGAGGCACAGGGTCAGACTGATTTGCATATGGCCATGTCTGAACTGGGGTGGTTGAGTGAGTTAAAGAATGATGATGGATTAAACCCAGATCAGTTGACTGGGATGAGTGCTTGCAATGTTCAACACTCCGTCCATCATCCCCTTTGGTTTTCCTTTGTTTGCCCTAAGTTGGCAGGGTATGCCCAGACGTGGCTCACTTTGCCACTGGATTCAAGATAGCCTGGCTGATGAGGGTTATGAACCCGACACCGGTCCCAGGATGCTTGTTTCCGGTCCAGGGAAGACATGGCTTGGCAGTTCTTGCTGGACTGTTCCCATGAGGCACAGTGTCAGACTGATTTGCATATGGCCATGTCTGAACTGGGGTGACGGAGTGAGCTAAAGAATGATGATGGATTAAACCCAGATCAGTTGACTGGGGGTGAGTGCTTGCAATGTTCAACACTCCGTCTATCATCCCCTTTGGTTTTCCTTTGTTCGCCCTAAGTTGGCAGGGTATGCCGAGACGTGGGTCCATTGCTCATTTTGCCACTGGATTCAAGATAGCCTGTCTGATGAGGGTTATGAACCCGAAACCGGTCCCTGGGTGCTTGTTTCCGCTCCACAGAAGACATGGCTTGGCAGTTCGGGCTGGTCTGTTCCCATGAGGCACAGGGTCAGACTGATTTGCATGTGGCCATGTCTGAACTGGGGTGGCGGAGTGAGTTAAAGAATGATGATGGATTAAACCCAGATCAGTTGACTGGGGGTGAGTGCTTGCAATGTTCAAAACTCCATCCATCACCCCCTTTTGGTTTCCTTTGTTTGCCCTAAGTTGGCAGGGTATGCCCAGACGTGGCTGCCTTGCTCACTTTGCCACTGGATTCAAGATAGCCTGTCTGATGAGGGTTATGTACCCGAAACCGGTCCCAGGGTGCTTGTTTCCGGTGCAGGGAAGACATGGCTTGGCAGTTCGGACTGGAATTGTTCCCATGAGGCACAGGGTCAGACTGATTTGCATAGGGACATGTCTGAACTGGGGTGGCGGAGTGAGCTAATGAATGATGATGGATTAAACCCAGATCAGTTGGCTGGGGGTGAGTGCTTGCAATGCTCAACACTCCGTCCATCATCCCCTTTGGTTTTACTTTGTGCGCCCTAAGTTGGCATGGTATGCCCAGACATTGGTCCCTTGCTTACTTTGCCACTGGATTCAAGATAGCCTGGCAGATGAGGGTTATGAACCCGAAACCGGTCCCAGGATGTTTGTTTCCGGTCCAGGGAAGACACGGCTTGGCAGTTTTGCCTGGACTTGTTCCCATGAGGCACAGGGTCAGACTGATATCCATATGGCCATGTCTGAACTGGGGTGGTGGAGTGAGCTAATGGATGATGATGGATTAAACCCAGATCAGTTGGCTGGGGGTGTGTTAGACCTGGCACCTTGGCGTGAGTCTCCCTCCCTCTTTTTGTCACTGTGCCTCATGTGTTTTTATGGTGTTGGCCGCTCAGCGCGCTGTGCCACTGCCAACCAGTGTCGCGGTGCGAGTGCTCCCTATATAAATTGTATATGTTGGTTGGATTCCATGATTGGATTGTTTGGTTTACTATCAGACCCCAGTAAAATGCGCCAGGGGCGCCAGGGCATGTAAATACGAACACCGCTGGTGGGCTTGCAGCACGGGTTGTGCCACCCACAGAAGCGGCCGGTAAAATACGTCTAAGGTCTGCCATCGCAGAACCTGCGTGCAGTCTGGTACTGACACGCCGACCGACAAGTGCCCACACTTGCCAGTTCCTAAAACCTTCCCTTAGCTGCATGTTAGTCACCCCTCTGGTAGGCCCACGGGCAGGGTGCGTTGTAAGCCTAAGGTAGGACAAGCCCGGATGCGTGGCATGTCCTAGTAGTGAATTACCGCCATCTTGTTGTTCACTACTGCAAGGCTACCCTGTTCTCATAGGCCAGTATGGGCGGCCTGGATTATTACACCCTATGATCCTAACCGACCCAGGGAACATGGTAGAAGATCGAGTTTAGTATGCCTGAACTCGGAATAATAAGGTACATCTTTTCGCAAGGTTTATTTTAATATTCCGGGTTTGCAAATGCCGCTTTTAGAAAGTCGGCCTTTGCTTGCCTAAACATTTCAGCCGCCTCTGCGTGATGTGTATCTGATGTCTGGCTGGTGTGAGTGACAGGGCTGGGGGAACCCAGATGGGCAGGGCTAGGTAGCCTGGTATGAATAGGACGATCGACAGGTAGATGGGTGGGAGGAGTGCTCCTAGGTTCTGAATAGGACAGTGCTCCGCTACCTCGATGCCGGCTCCACCCCCTGTGGAGCGTCTGATGACTCTGCCCTGCACTCTGAAAGAAGAAGCCTGCATCACGTAAACAAAGTGCTCAGAAACCGCACTGAACTAGGCAAGGGCCCCCCTGGCCTGGGAGAACAAAAGATTTGTGGTATAAATGGAGGAGCCCTGCTCCTAAGAAACTAGATCCGCTTTTGACCAAGAAGAATCTCTGCCTGAGGAGGAGGCACCGGGAAAGCTGTAGGAGGAAGACTGTCCCTATCCTGGGGGATTGGCCTGCAGTGGTGACCTTGCTGCCAAAGGAGAGAAGAGAAACTGTTGCTGAAAACTTTACTTTACTTTTACTTTCAAGACTTGTGCTTTTCCAAAACGATCTCCAAGGGCTTGGAACTGAGCTTGCCCCCTGAACTGAGCCCCAGGACCATTGGGCTCTACCTGATCTTCACTCGCCTGCTGCTGGACTGTGGTGTCCTTTCCCTCGCCGGAGCTGTGACCCTCGTGCCCAGTCCCTCCCTGAGCCGTGACCAGGGCTGCTTAGCCGCCCCCGCCTTGGGAAGAGCCTCGCTCGATCGGAGCCGCTCCCACTACGCTGTGCTGGGCTGCCCCGTCACCTCGCTCGTGGAGGCTCGCTGTGCACCTTCACCCTCCCGCCGGAATCGGCGTTTGTGAGCATCTCCAAGCCTCGGACGGCCCGGACGCATCTGCGTGCCCGGCTGCCCCGCTTTGTTCACCCGCCACCTACAACACCCCGCTCTTGTCGTGAGCCTGAGGATCAGACACCCTCGTGAAGTGTGGGAGCCCCAGACGCCGCCTCGCTCTTCTGTCGAAGAGCCGCTGAAATCCCGCACCCGCCTTTGCGCCAAGAAACAAGGTACTGTACTTACGAACTCGACCGCGAGCTCGCATCGGATCCAGGGTCCGCAACGTTCTTATTTCCCTGTCATCTGCTGTGTGCTTCCGGGGCGCTGCCTCAGCACAAAGTACGCTGAGGCCTACAGTTACCTTGTGCCCGCCTAAAGAACTTTCCGTAAAACAAAGAGAACTTTACCGTATTTCCAAGAATTGTGGCCCCATCAGTTCAACGTTACTGGGCCTTGTATTTGAATCTGCTGAATCTACATAAAAGCTTATTTTTATATACTTCCTGATTGGTGTCCGTTTGTGGTGCATGCAAGGGGTTTACTGTATGTGTAATTGCATTTGCTTAACCGTGTACGCCTGAGACTTAGCCTAGACTGCTCGCGCCACGCACCTAGAGGGTGAGCAGGGGTTATTCTGGGGAGTCATCCTTCGCCCTGACAAGAAGTAAAGGGTCCCTGCTTGTTGTGGGTTCACACCTGCGTCAACCAGAGCCCCCTCATTTCTAACATTGGTGGCAGCGGTGGGATATACGGATTTGCATTTGTGGTTTGCGTATAGTGAATCACTGATCACCACGTAGTGAGAGCAGACCAATAACACAGCCACAAGGCTAGCATTTGTTTTTGTTTTGCCAAGAGTCTCCGTTGTTAGAGCCATGCCTGGTTCACTTTCAGCCGGAAGGGCGGCTTCCATAATCTCTGGATTTGAAGACGTAGATTGGGAAGAAGACGCGCTTCTGAATCGTACCAATGAAGACTTGAAAGGTCTTTGCTCCAAGTTCAGGATTGCCCAAACTGGATTGAAAAAGAAGGAACAATTTGTGAAGGCGCTGAGGGCCTGGTATGAGTCAAAGGCACCAGAGAATCAGGTGGAAGTGGTTCCACCAGAAAGTGTCCATGAGTTTGGCAGAGGCCTGTCGCCAGAAGAATTGGCGGACAGGGCAGCAACCCGGGCACACGAGGTGGAAATGGCAAAACTTCATGGGCAGATGGATATGGAAAAACAAAGATTAGCCATGGAAGAAAAGAAACTACAATTAGAGCATGACATGAAGCTGAGGGAGCTGGAGCTGAAAGCAAAAAGTTTGGAGCTTAATCCCTCTGGTGGCAGCACACCGCCAGTACCGGCGGAACCAAGAGTTTATATTCCCAAGGATGTAGTGAAGGAGTTCTTCAGGAATGACGACATCGGGCAGTGGTTCAGAGCCTACGAGGTAGCCATGTCTTCCCACCGGGTCCCTGAGAAAGATTGGGGAGCGGGGTTGTGGGGAAGGTTCCTGAGTGAAGGGCGGGACACACTGTTAGATTTACCTGTTGATGTTCGTAATTCTTATGCCCATATGAAGGAAGCATTGATGGCTAGGTATGGGTTGAACCCTGAGTTATATAGACAGAGGTTCAGGGGTTGCACTAAGATTCCCAATAGTACGTATGTGGAGTATGTGACTTTCTTTTGCAGAGCGCTGGATGGTTGGGTGAAGGGTAGTAAGGTGAACGATTATCAAGGGATTCTTGATCTAATGGCATGGGAGCACTTGTCCAGTAATTGTTTTCCTGAGCTACGCCAGCACCTGATAGATAGTAAGCTGACTAACCCGAGAAAGCTTGCTGAGGAGGCGGACCGCTGGGTCAGTACCAGGGTCCACAAGGGTACCGTGGGAGATTCCGCCAAAGGTGGGCAGGGTCCCCAGCAGAAGAGTGGGGGGGACAGGGGTAAACAGAAGCAGTTCCAAAAAGGGCCCCAAAATAGTCCCCAAGGGAACCAAGGGAAGGGTTCTCAGCCTCCCCCACCCCAGAAACCGACCGGGGCCCCGACAGGTCCTCCTGTTCCAAAGGGGCCCGTAAGATGTTACAGGTGTAACAATTTGGGGCATTTTGCCTCTGATGTAAAGTGTCCATTGTTTGGTAAACCAGCACCCACTGGTGCTCCACCCCGGCAGGTGACTAGTGTAGCCTTGGGGGAGGAGAGGGATGTCCAAGGTGGGTGGGGTCCCGCAGAGATGTCCCTGGTCTCGCTAGGAGACCGTGAAGTGGTCCCTCCAACCCAGCTGCCTGAGAACACTAAGAAGTACAGGCAGTGGGTGACCATAAATGGCCATAGAGTGGAAGCTCTTAGAGATACAGGAGCCAGTGTGACGGCTGTCAGGTGTCACCTGGTGTCTCAGGAGCAGGTGGTCCCCCATGCATTCTATCCCGTTGTTGCCGCTGACAACACAGAGAGACACTGCAAGGTGGCTCAGGTTCCCTTTGAGTGGGGGGGGGTCTCTGGTACTCTTCAGGTAGCTGTGAGGCCCGCCATGCCTGTAGACTGTTTGTTAGGGAACGATTTGGAGAGCTCACCTTGGGCTAAAGTGGAGCGGAGTGCTCACCTGGAGATGTTGGGTATGCCGGATTGGGCGTGTGTCACCACATGGTCCATGGCAGCCAGTAGAGGTACTCAAGAGGTCCTGGAGCCTGAGAGGGAGGCCCAGGAACCGGCCTCAGAGAGAAGGAGCAAGGGGCGCGGGAAGCCGGCCCCTGAAGTTCCCACGGTCCAGGAGGAAGCAGACCTTGAGGGGGATGCCCTGGAGCCTACAGGGGAGCAGATAGCTGAACTGGGAGACCTGCCGGAGCTGACCCATTGGCAGCAGGAAGGGGGTCCCACCAGGGAGGACTTTTGCAAGGCACAGAAGGAGTGCCCTTCTCTCGTGGGTATGCGGCAGCAGGCTGCAGACCAGGCCGCAGGTGATCAGTCAGGATCACATTTCGTTTACTGGGAGAACGACCTCCTATATACAGAGCCTAAGGTTGCTGAGCCTGGGTCAGCCCGTGCGCTGGTGGTACCCCAGGACTTCAGAGCCTTCCTACTGGGGCTGGCTCACGATGTGCCATTGGCAGGGCATTTGGGGCAGGACAAGACCTTTGAAAGGCTCGTCACCCACTTTTATTGGCCTCAAATGCGCAGGAGTTCAGATACTCACTGCAGGACATGCCAGACTTGCCAGGCAAGTGGAAAGAGTGGAAGGAAGCAGAAGGCTCCACTCCAGCCATTCCCTGTGGTCGGTACCCCATTCCAGCGAGTGGGGATAGACATTGTAGGGCCCCTGGACCCCAGGACAGCGATGGGCAATAGGTTCATCCTGGTCCTGGTGGACCATGCCACCCGGTACCCGGAAGCCATTCCTCTAAGGACAGTGACGGCCCCCGTGGTGGGACGGGCACTGATGGGAATTTTCTCCCGAGTGGGATTCCCTCTAGAAGTGGTGTCTGACCGAGGTACCAATTTCATGTCCAAGTACATGAAATCTCTTTGGCAAGAGTGTGGTGTAACCTACAAGTTCACCACCCCTTACCACCCCCAAGGAAACGGGTTGGTTGAGAGATTCAACCGAACCCTCAAAGGCATGATAATGGGCCTAGAAGGAGCCATGAGGCGTAAGTGGGACGTCCTCTTACCATGCCTTCTCTTCGCTTACCGTGAGGTGCCACAGAAGTCTCTGGGGTTCAGTCCCTTTGAGCTTCTGTATGGTCACCCAGTCAGAGGACCTCTAAGTCTGGTCAAAGAAGGCTGGGAGCAATCTCCCAGGAAGCCTCCCCAGAATGTATATAGTTACATGCTGGCCTTCAGGAATCAGACTAGGCGATTCAGGCAACTTGCTGAGGCGAATCTGGAAGCCAGCCAGGAGGAGATGAAGCGGTGGTACGACCAGAACGCCACTCTGGTAGAGCTTCAGCCTGGACAGAAAGTATGGGTCTTGGCCCCCGTGGAGCCGTGTGCGCTCCAGGATAAGTGGACCGGTCCCTTTGAGGTGGTGGAGCGCAAGAGTCCTGTTACCTACGTGGTGGACCTGAAGTCTCCTAGGAACCCCTTAAGGGTCCTACATGTCAACCGCCTCAAGCCCCACTTGGAGAGGTCCCAAGTGGGCATGCTCTTGGCAACAGATGCTGGAATGGAAGAGGAGACAGAACCTCTTCCTGACCTCCTGTCAGCCAAGGAGCAAGATGGGTCAGTGGATGGTGTCATCCTCTCTTCCACCCTGACCCCTGAGCAACAGAATGATTGTCGCCAGTTGCTGGGACAGTTTTCTGACCTGTTTTCCCTGGTCCCTGGTGTCACTGATTGGTGCGTCCATGATGTGGACACTGGGGATAGCCCACCTGTGCGGCACAAGGCCTACAGGGTGACTGACAGGGTGAGGACATGCATCAAGGAGGAGGTCTCCAAGATGTTTGCACTCGGGGTAATTGAGTCTTCTAGCAGTCCTTGGGCCAGCCCCGTGGTCTTGGTCCCAAAGGCTGCAGCGCCGGGAGCCACACCCGAACTCCGGTTCTGTGTGGACTACAGAGGACTCAATTCGGTCACTAGGACCGACGCACACCCCATCCCCAGAGCTGATGAGCTCATCGATCGGCTAGGGGCTGCCAACTACCTCAGCACGTTTGATCTAACGTCTGGGTATTGGCAGATCGCCTTGACCGAGGGGGCCAAAGAGAGGTCAGCATTTTCCACCCCAGATGGGCACTACCAGTTCCGGGTTATGCCATTTGGGATGAAGAATGCCCCTGCCACCTTCCAGAGATTGGTCAACCAGGTGTTGGCTGGGCTGGATTCGTTCAGTGCAGCCTACCTGGATGACATCGCCGTGTTCAGCTCCACTTGGGAGGAACACTTGCGTCACCTCTGGGAAGTGTTGATGGCGCTGCGCAAGGCAGGCCTCACGATCAAGGCGAGTAAGTGCCAGATCGGGCAGGGTTCCGTGGTGTACTTGGGACACCAAGTTGGGAGTGGCCAGGTGGCACCCCTTCAGCCCAAGATAGAAACCATCCTGAATTGGGAGGCGCCCAAAACCCAGACGGAGGTGAGAGCCTTCCTAGGTCTCACCGGGTACTACAGGAGGTTTGTCAAGGGGTATGGCAACATGGTTGCCCCCTTGACAGCGCTGACTTCGAAGAAGCAGCCCAGGAAAGTGATCTGGACTGACACCTGTCAGAAAGCTTTTGAGGCCTTGAAAACTGCTATGTGCACGGCGCCCGTGCTCTTGGCTCCCAACTTCTCCAAAGAGTTTATCGTTCAGACAGACGCTTCAGAGCATGGTGTGGGGGCTGTTCTTTCACAGATTAATGAGGAGGGCCTAGATCAACCCGTAGCCTTTCTTAGCAGGAGGTTACTTCCACGGGAACAAAGGTGGAGTGCTATTGAGCGTGAGGCATTTGCTGTGGTCTGGGCGCTGAAGAAGCTAAGACCCTACTTGTTTGGGTCTCACTTCCGGGTTCAGACGGACCACAGGCCCCTCAGATGGTTGATGCATATGAGGGGTGAGAATCCAAAGCTGTTGAGGTGGTCCATTTCCCTACAGGGTATGGATTTCACGGTGGAACATCGCCCTGGTACAGATCACGCCAATGCTGACGGTCTGTCCAGATTTTTCCGCCTTAGTGATGAGGAACTCCCTGGGGTAGGGTAGTTCTCCCCACTTTTCAGCTGGAGGGGACACGTGTTAGACCTGGCACCTTGGCGTGAGTCTCCCTCCCTCTTTTTGTCACTGTGCCTCATGTGTTTTTATGGTGTTGGCCGCTCAGCGCACTGTGCCACTGCCAACCAGTGTCGCGGTGCGAGTGCTCCCTATATAAATTGTATATGTTGGTTGGATTCCATGATTGGATTGTTTGGTTTACTATCAGACCCCAGTAAAATGCGCCAGGGGCGCCAGGGCATGTAAATACGAACACCGCTGGTGGGCTTGCAGCACGGGTTGTGCCACCCACAGAAGCGGCCGGTAAAATACGTCTAAGGTCTGCCATCGCAGGACCTGCGTGCAGTCTGGTACTGACACGCCGACCGACAAGTGCCCACACTTGCCAGTCCCTAAAACCTTCCCTTAGCTGCATGTTAGTCACCCCTCTGGTAGGCCCACGGGCAGGGTGCGTTGTAAGCCTAAGGTAGGACAAGCCCGGATGCGTGGCATGTCCTAGTAGTGAATTACCGCCATCTTGTTGTTCACTACTGCAAGGCTACCCTGTTCTCATAGGCCAGTATGGGCGGCCTGGATTATTACACCCTATGATCCTAACCGACCCAGGGAACATGGTAGAAGATCGAGTTTAGTATGCCTGAACTCGGAATAATAAGGTACATCTTTTCGCAAGGTTTATTTTAATATTCCGGGTTTGCAAATGCCGCTTTTAGAAAGTCGGCCTTTGCTTGCCTAAACATTTCAGCCGCCTCTGCGTGATGTGTATCTGATGTCTGGCTGGTGTGAGTGACAGGGCTGGGGGAACCCAGATGGGCAGGGCTAGGTAGCCTGGTATGAATAGGACGATCGACAGGTAGATGGGTGGGAGGAGTGCTCCTAGGTTCTGAATAGGACAGTGCTCCGCTACCTCGATGCCGGCTCCACCCCCTGTGGAGCGTCTGATGACTCTGCCCTGCACTCTGAAAGAAGAAGCCTGCATCACGTAAACAAAGTGCTCAGAAACCGGACTGAACTAGGCAAGGGCCCCCCTGGCCTGGGAGAACAAAAGATTTGTGGTATAAATGGAGGAGCCCTGCTCCTAAGAAACTAGATCCGCTTTTGACCAAGAAGAATCTCTGCCTGAGGAGGAGGCACCGGGAAAGCTGTAGGAGGAAGACTGTCCCTATCCTGGGGGATTGGCCTGCAGTGGTGACCTTGCTGCCAAAGGAGAGAAGAGAAACTGTTGCTGAAAACTTTACTTTACTTTTACTTTCAAGACTTGTGCTTTTCCAAAACGATCTCCAAGGGCTTGGAACTGAGCTTGCCCCCTGAACTGAGCCCCAGGACCATTGGGCTCTACCTGATCTTCACTCGCCTGCTGCTGGACTGTGGTGTCCTTTCCCTCGCCGGAGCTGTGACCCTCGTGCCCAGTCCCTCCCTGAGCCGTGACCAGGGCTGCTTAGCCGCCCCCGCCTTGGGAAGAGCCTCGCTCGATCGGAGCCGCTCCCCCTACGCTGTGCTGGGCTGCCCCGTCACCTCGCTCGTGGAGGCTCGCTGTGCACCTTCACCCTCCCGCCGGAATCGGCGTTTGTGAGCATCTCCAGACCTCGGACGGCCCGGACGCATCTGCGTGCCCGGCTGCCCCGCTTTGTTCACCCGCCACCTACAACACCCCGCTCTTGTCGTGAGCCTGAGGATCAGACACCCTCGTGAAGTGTGGGAGCCCCGGACGCCGCCTCGCTCTTCTGTCGAAGAGCCGCTGAAATCCCGCACCCGCCTTTGCGCCAAGAAACAAGGTACTGTACTTACGAACTCGACCGCGAGCTCGCATCGGATCCAGGGTCCGCAACGTTCTTATTTCCCTGTCATCTGCTGTGTGCTTCCGGGGCGCTGCCTCAGCACAAAGTACGCTGAGGCCTACAGTTTACCTTGTGCCCGCCTAAAGAACTTTCCGTAAAACAAAGAGAACTTTACCGTATTTCCAAGAATTGTGGCCCCATCAGTTCAACGTTACTGGGCCTTGTATTTGAATCTGCTGAATCTACATAAAAGCTTATTTTTATATACTTCCTGATTGGTGTCCGTTTGTGGTGCATGCAAGGGGTTTACTGTATGTGTAATTGCATTTGCTTAACCGTGTACGCCTGAGACTTAGCCTAGACTGCTCGCGCCACGCACCTAGAGGGTGAGCAGGGGTTATTCTGGGGAGTCATCCTTCGCCCTGACAAGAAGTAAAGGGTCCCTGCTTGTTGTGGGTTCACACCTGCGTCAACCAGAGCCCCCTCATTTCTAACAGGGTGAGTGCTTGCAATGCTCAACACTCCGTCCATCATCTCCTTTGGTTTTGCTTTGTTCGCCCTAAGTTGGCATGGTATGCCCAGACGTTGGTCCCTTGCTCAGTTTGCCACTGGATTCAAGATAGCCTGGCTGATGAGGGTTATGAACCCGAAACCGGTCCCAGGATGCTTGTTTCCGGTCCAGGGAAGACAAGGCTTGGCAGTTCGGGCTGGACTGTTCCATGAGGCACAGGGTCAGACTGATTTGCATATGGCCATGTCTGAACTAGGGTGGCGGAGTGAGCTAAAGATTGATGATGGATTAAACCCAGATCAGTTGACTGGGGGTGAGTGCTTGCAATGTTCATCACTCCGTCTATCATCCCCTTTGCTTTCCCTTTGTTCACCCTAAGTTGGCAGGGTATGCCCAGACGTGGGTCCCTTGCTTACTTTGCCACTGGATTCAAGATAGCCTGGCTGATGAGGGTTATGAACCCGAAACCGGTCCCAGGGAGCTTGTTTCCGGTCCAGGGAAGACATGGCTTGGCAGTTCGTGCTGGACTGTTTCCATGAGGCACATGCTCAGACTGATTTGAATATGGCAATGTCTGTACTGGGATGGCGGAGTGAGCTAAAGAATGATGATGGATTGAACCCAGATCAGTTGACTGGGGGTGAGTGCTTGCAATGTTCAACAGTCCATCCATCATTCCCTGTGGTTTTGCTTTCTTCGCCCTAAGTTGGAAGGGTATGCCCAGATGTGGGTCCCTTGCTCACTTTGCCACTGGATTTAAGATAGTCAGGCATATGAGGGTTATGAACCCGAAATCGGTCCCTGGGTGCTTGTTTCCGCTCCAGGGAAGACATGGCTTGGCTGTTCGGGCTGGTCTGTTCCCATGAGGCACAGGGTCAGACTGATTTGCATATGGCCATGTCTGAACTGGGGAGGCGGAGTGAGTTAAAGAATGATGATGGATTAAACACAGATCAGTTCACTGGGGGTGAGTGCTTGCAATGTTCAACACTCCATCTATCATCCCCTTTGGTTTTCCTTTGTTCGCCCTAAGTTGGCAGGGTATGCCCAGACGTGGGTCCCTTGCTCACTTTGCACTGGATTCAAGATAGCCTGGCTGATGAGGGTTATGAACCCAAAACCGGTCCCAGGGTGCTTGTTTCCGGTCCAGGGAAGACATGGCTTGGCAGTTCGTGCTGGACTGTTCCCATGAGGCACAGGGTCAGACTGATTTGCATATGGCCATGTCTGAACTGGGGTGGCAGAGTGAGCTAAAGAATCATGATGGATTAAACCCAGATCAGTTGACTGGGGGTGAGTGCTTGCAATGTTCAAAACTCCGTCCATCACCCCCTTTGGGTTTCCTTTGTTCGCTGTAAGTTGGAAGGGTATGCCCAGACGTGGGTCCTTTGCTCACTTTTCCACTGGATTCAAGATAGCCTGCCTGAGGAGGGTTATGAACCTGAAACCGGTCCCAGGATGCTTGTTTCTGGTCCAGGGGAGATACGGCTTGGCAGTTCGGGCTGGACTGTTCACATGAGGCACTGGGTCAGACTGATTTGAATATGGCCATGTCTGACCTGGGGTGGCGGAGTGAGCTAAAGAATGATGATGGATTGAACCAACATTCAGTTGACTGGGGTGAGTGCTTGCAATGTTCAACACTCCGTCCATCATCCCCTTTAGTTTTCCTTTGTTTGCCCTAAGTTGGCAGGGTATGCCCAAACGTGGCTCCCTTGCTCACTTTGCCACTGGATTCAAGATAGCCTGGCTGATGAGGGTTATGAACCCGAAACGGGTCCCAGGATGCTTGGTTCTGGTCCAGGGAAGACATGGCTTTGCAGTTCTGGCTGGACTGTTCCCATGAGGCACAGTTTCAGACTGATTTGCATGTGGCCATGTCTCAACAGGGTTGGCTTAGTGAGCTAAAGAATGATGATGGATTAAGCCCAGATCAGTTAACTGGGGGTGAGTGCTTGTAATGTTCAACACTCCGTCCATCATCCCCTTTGGTTTTCCTTTGTTTGCCCTAAGTTGGCATGGTATGCCTAGACGTTGGTCCCTTGCTCAGTTTGCCACTGGATTCAAGATAGCCTGGTTGATGAGGGTTATGAATCCGACACCGGTCCCAGGATGCTTGTTTCTTGTCCAGGGAAGACACGGCTTGGCAGTTCAGGCTGGACTGTTCCCATGAGGCACAGGGTCAGACTGATTTGCATATGGACATGTCTGAACTAGGGTGGCAGAGTGAGCTAAAGATTGATGATGGATTAAACCCAGATCAGTTGACTGGCGGTGAGTGCTTGCAATGTTCAACACTCCGTCCATCATCCCCTTTGCTTTCCCTTTGTTCACCCTAAGTTGGCAGGGTATGCCCAGACGTGGGTCCCTTGCTCACTTTGCCACTGGAATCAAGATAGCCTGGCTGATGAGGGTTATGAACCCAAAACCGGTTCCAGGGAGCTTGTTTCCGGTACAGGGAAGACATGGCTTGGCAGTTCGGGCTGGGCTGTTCCCATGAGGCACATGGTCAGACTGATTTGCATATGGCAATGTCTGTACTGGGATGGCGGAGTGAGCTAAAGAATGATGATGGATTGAACCCAGATCAGTTGACTGGGGGTGAGTGCTTGCAATGTTCAACAGTCCTTCCATCATTCCCTGTGGTTTTGCTTTCTTCCCCCTAAGTTGGAAGGGTATGCCCAGATGTGGGTCCCTTGCTCACTTTGCCACTGGATTCAAGATAGCCAGGCATATGAGAGCTATGAACCCGAAATCGGTCCCAGGGTGCTTGTTTCCGTGCCAGGGAAGACATGGCTTGGCTGTTCGGGCTGATCTGTTCCCATGAGGCACAGGGTCAGACTGATTTGCATATGGCCATGTCTGAACTGGGGTGGCGGAGTGAGTTAAAGAATGATGATGGATTAAACCCAGATCAGTTGACTGGGGGTGAGTGCTTGCAATGTTCAACACTCCATCTATCATCCCCTTTGGTTTTCCTTTGTTCGCCCTAAGTTGGCAGGGTATGCCCAGACGTGGGTCCCTTGCTCACTTTGCCACTGGATTCAAGATAGCCTGGCTGATGAGGGTTATGAACCCAAAACCGGTCCCAGGGTGCTTGTTTCTGGTCCAGGGAAGACATGGCTTGGCAGTTCGGGCTGGACTGTTCCCATGAGGCACAGGGTCAGATTGATTTGCATATGGCCATGTCTGAACTGGGGTGGCAGAGTGAGCTAAAGAATCATGATGTATTAAACCCAGATCAGTTGACTGGGGGTGAGTGCTTGCAATGTTCAAAACTCCGTCCATCACCCCCTTTGGGTTTCGTTTGTTCGCTGTAAGTTGGAAGGGTATGCCCAGACGTGTGTCCTTTGCTCACTTTTCCACTGGATTCAAGATAGCTTGCCTGATGAGGGTTATGAACCCGAAACCGGTCCCAGGATGCTTGTTTCTGGTCCTGGGAAGATACGGCTTGGCAGTTCGGGCTGGACTGTTCACATGAGGCACAGGGTCAGACTGATTTGAATATGGCCATGTCTGACCTGGGTTAGCTTAGTGAGCTAAAGAATGATGATGGATTAAACCCAGATCAGTTAACTGGGGGTGAGTGCTTGTAATGTTCAACACTCCGTCCATCATCCCCTTTGGTTTTCCTTTGTTTGCCCTAATTTGGCATGGTATGCCAAGACGTTGGTCCCTTGCTCAGTTTGCCACTGGATTCAAGATAGCCTGGCTGATGAGGGTTATGAACCCGAAACCGGTCCCATGATGCTTGTTTCCGGTCCAGGGAAGACATGGCTTTGCAGTTCTGGCTAGACTGTTCCCATGAGGCACAGGGTCAGACTGATTTGCATATGGCCATGTCTGAACTAGGGTGGCAGAATGAGCTAAAGATTGATGATGGATTAAACCCAGATCAGTTGACTGGCGGTGAGTGCTTGCAATGTTCAACACTCCGTCCTTCATTCCTTTTGCTTTCCCTTTGTTCACCCTAAGTTGGCAGGGTATGCCCAGACGTGGGTCCCTTGCTCACTTTGCCACTGGATTCAAGATAGCCTGGCTGATGAGGGTTATGAACCCGAAACCGGTCCCAGGGAGCTTGTTTCCGGTCCAGGGAAGACATGGCTTGGCAGTTCGGGCTGGGCTGTTCCCATGAGGCACATGGTCAGACTGATTTGCATATGGCAATGTCTGTACTGGGATGGCGGAGTGAGCTAAAGAATGATGATGGATTGAACCCAGATCAGTTGACTGGGGGTGAGTTCTTGCAATGTTCAACACTTCATCCATCATTCCCTGTGGTTTTGCTTTGTTCGCCCTAAGTTGGAAGGGTATGCCCAGATGTGGGTCCCTTGCTCACTTTGCCACTGGATTCAAGATAGCCAGGCTGATGAGGGTTATGAACCCGAAACCGGTCCCTGGGTGCTTGTTTCCGCTCCAGGGAATACATGGCTTGGCAGTTCGGGCTGGTCTGATCCCATGAGGCACAGGGTCAGACTGATTTGCATATGGCCATGTCTGAACTGGGGTGGCTGAGTGAGTTAAAGAATGATGATGGATTAAACCCAGATCAGTTGACTGGGGGTGAGTGCTTGCAATGTTCAACACTCCGTCTATCATCCCCTTTGGTTTTCCTTTGTTCGTCCTAAAATGGCAGGATATGCCCAGACATGGGTCCCTTCCTCACTTTGCCACTGGATTCAAGATAGCCTGGCTGATGAGGGTTATGAATCCAAAACAGGTCCCAGGGTGCTTGTTTCCGGTCCAGGGAAGACATGGCTCGGCAGTTCGGGCTGGACTGTTCCCATGAGGCACAGGGTCAGACTGATTTGCATATGGCCATATCTGAACTGGGGTGGCAGAGTGAGCTAAAGAATCATGATGGATTAAACCCAGATCAGTTGACTGGGGGTGAGTGCTTGCAATGTTCAAAACTCCGTCCATCACCCCCTTTGGGTTTCCTTTGTTCGCCCTAAGTTGGAAGGGTATGCCCAGACGTGGGTCCTTTGCTCACTTTTCCACTGGAATCAAGATAGCCTGCCTGATGAGGGTTATGAACCCGAAACCGGTCCCAGGGTGCTTGTTTCCGGTCCAGGGAAGATACGGCTTGGCAGTTCGGGCTGGACTGTTCACATGAGGCACTGGGTCAGACTGATTTGAATATGGCCATGTCTGACCTGGGGTGGCGGAGTGAGCTAAAGAATGATGATGGATTAAACCCAGATCAGTTGACTGGGGGTGAGTGCTTGCAATGTTCAACACTCCGTCTATCATCCCCTTTGGTTTTACTTTGTGCGCCCTAAGTTGGCATGATATGCCCAGACATTGGTCCCTTGCTCACTTTGCCACTGGATTCAAGATAGCCTGGCAGATGAGTGTTATGAACCCGAAACCGGTCCCAGGATGTTTGTTTCCGGTACAGGGAAGACACGGCTTGGCAGTTTTGCCTGGACTTGTTCCCATGAGGCACAGGGTCAGACTGATATCCATATTGCCATGTCTGAACTGGGGTGGTGGAGTGAGCTAATGGATGATGATGGAATAAACCCAGATCAGTTGGCTGGGGGTGAGTGCTTGCAATGTTCAAAACTCCGTCCATCACCCCCTTTGGGTTTCCTTTGTTCGCTGTAAGTTGGAAGGGTATGCCCAGACGTGGGTCCTTTGCTCACTTTTCCACTGGATTCAAGATAGCCTGCCTGATGAGGGTTATGAACCCGAAACCGGTCCCAGGATGCTTGTTTCCGGTCCAGGGAAGACATGGCTTTGCAGTTCTGGCTGGACTGTTCCCATGAGGCACAGTTTCAGACTGATTTGCATATGGCCATGTGTGAACTGGGTTGGCTTAGTGAGCTAAAGAATGATGATGGATTAAGCCCAGATCAGTTAACTGGGGGTGAGTGCTTGTAATGTTCAACACTCCGTCCATCATCCCCTTTGGTTTTCCTTTGTTTGCCCTAAGTTGGCATGGTATGCCTAGACGTTGGTCCCTTGCTCAGTTTGCCACTGGATTCAAGATAGCCTGGCTGATGAGGGTTATGAATCCGAAACCGGTCCCAGGATGCTTGTTTCTTGTCCAGGGAAGACACGGCTTGGTAGTTCAGGCTGGACTGTTCCCATGAGGCATAAGGTCAGACTGATTTGGATATGGACATGTCTGAACTAGGGTGGCAGAGTGAGCTAAAGATTGATGATGGATTAAACCCAGATCAGTTGACTGGCGGTGAGTGCTTGCAATGTTCAACACTCTGTCCATCATCCCCTTTGCTTTCCCTTTGTTCACCCTAAGTTGGCAGGGTATGCCTAGACGTGGGTCCCTTGCTCACTTTGCCACTGGATTCAAGATAGCCTGGCTGATGAGGGTTATGAACCCAAAACCGGTCCCAGGGAGCTTGTTTCCGGTCCAGGGAAGACATGGCTTGGCAGTTCGGGCTGGGCTGTTCCCATGAGACACATGGTCAGACTGATTTGCATATGGCAATGTCTGTACTGGGATGGCGGAGTGAGCTAAAGAGCGATGATGGATTGAACCCAGATCAGTTGACTGGGGGTGAGTGCTTGCAATGTTCAACACTCCATCCATCATTCCCTGTGGTTTTGCTTTCTTCGTCCTAAGTTGGAAGGGTATGCCCAGATGTGGGTCCCTTGCTCACTTTGCCACTGGATTCAAGATAGCCAGGCTGATGAGGGTTATGAACCCGAAATCGGTCCCTGGGTGCTTGTTCCTGCTCCAGGGAAGACATGGCTTGGCTGTTCGGGCTGGTCTGTTTCCATGAGGCACAGGGTCAGATTGATTTGCATATGGCCATGTCTGAACTGGGGTGGCGGAGAGAGTTAAAGAAGGATGATGGATTAAACCCAGATCAGTTGACTGGGGGTGACGCTTGCAATGTTCAACACTCCATCTATCATCCCCTTTGGTGTTCCTTTGTTCGCCCTAAGTTGGAAGGGTATGCCCAGACGTGGGTCCCTTGCTCACGTTTCCACTGGATTCAAGATAGCCTGCCTGATGAGGGTTATGAACCCGAAACCGGTCCCAGGATGCTTGTTTCCGGTCCAGGGAAGATACGGCTTGGCAGTTCGGGCTGGACTGTTCACATGAGGCACTGGGTCAGACTGATTTGAATATGGCCATGTCTGACCTGGGGTGGCGGAGTGAGCTAAAGAATGATGATGGATTAAACCCAGATCAGTTGACTGGGGGTGAGTGCTTGCAATGTTCAACACTCCGTCTATCATCCCCTTTGGTTTTCCCTTGTTCGCCCTAAGTTGTCAGGGTATGCCGAGACATGGGTCCATTGCTCACTTTGCCACTGGATTCAAGATAGCCTGGCTGATGAGGGTTATGAACCCAAAACCGGTCCCAGGGTGCTTGTTTCCGGTCCAGGGAAGACATGGCTTGGCAGTTCGGGCTGGACTGTTCCCATGAGGCACAGGGTCAGACTGATTTGCATATGGCCATGTCTGAACTGGGGTGGCAGAGTGAGCTAAAGAATCATGATGGATTAAACCCAGATCATTTGACTGGGGTTGAGTGCTTGCAATGTTCAAAACTCCGTCCATCACCCCCTTTGGGTTTCCTTTGTTCGCCCTAAGTTGGAAGGGTATGCCCAGACGTGGGTCCTTTGCTCACTTTTCCACTGGATTCAATATAGCCTGCCTGATGAGGGTTATGAACCCGAAACCGGTCCCAGGATGCTTGTTTCCGGTCCAGGAAAGACACGGCTTGGCAGTTCGGGCTGGACTGTTCACATGAGGCACTGGGTCAGACTGATTTGAATATGGCCATGTCTGACCTGGGGTGGCGGAGTGAGCTAAAGAATGATGATGAATTGAACCAAGATCAGTTGACTGGGGTGAGTGCTTGCAATGTTCAACACTCCGTCCATCATCCCCTTTGGTTTTCCTTTGTTTGCCCTAAGTTGGCAGGGTATGCCCAGACGTGGCTCATTTTGCCACTGGATTCAAGATAGCCTGGCTGATGAGGGTTATGAACCCGAAACCGGTCGCAGGATGCTTGTTTCCGGTCCAGGGAAGACATGGCTTGGCAGTTCTTGCTGGACTGTTCCCATGAGGCACAGTGTCGGACTGATTTGCATATGGCCATGTCTGAACTGGGGTGACGGAGTGAGCTAAAGAATGTTGATGGATTAAACCCAGATCAGTTGACAGGGGGTGAGTGCTTGCAATGTTCAACACTCCGTCTATCATCCCCTTTGGTTTTCCTTTGTTGGCCCTAAGTTGGCAGGGTATGCCGAGACGTGGGTCCATTGCTCATTTTGCCACTGGATTCAAGATAGCCTGTCTGATGAGGGTTATGAACCCGAAACCGGTCCCAGGATGCTTCTTTCCGGTCCAGGGAAGACATGGCTTGTCAATTCGGGCTGGTCTGTTCCCATGAGGCACAGGATGAGACTGATTTGCATATGGATATGTCTGAAATGGGGAGGCGGAGTGAGCTAAAGAATGATGATGCTTTGTTTGCCCTAAGTTGGCAGGGTATACCCACACGTGGGTCCCTTGCTCCCTTTGCCACTGGATTCAAGATAGCCTTGCTGATGAGGAATATGAACCCAAACAGGTCCCAGGATGCTTGTTTCCAGTCCAGGGATGACATGGCTTGGCAGATCGGGCTGGACTGTTCCCATGAAGCACAGGGTCAGACTGATTTGCATATGGCCATGTCTGAACTAGGGTGGCGGAGTGAGCTAAAGAATCATGATGGATTAAACCCAGATCAGTTGACAGGGGGTGAGTGCTTGCAATGTTCAAAACTCCGTCCATCACCCCCTTTGGGTTTCCTTTGTTTGCCCTAAGTTGGCAGGGTATGCCCAGACGTGGCTCCCTTGCTCACTTTGCCACTGGATTCAAGATAGCCTGTCTGATGAGGGTTATGAACCCGAAACCGGTCCCAGGGTGCTTGTTTCCGGTGCAGGGAAGACATGGCTTGGCAGTTCGGACTGGACTTGTTCCCATGAGGCACAGGGTCAGACTGATTTGCATAGGGACATGTCTGAACTGGGGTGGCGGAGTGAGCTAATGAATGATGATGGATTAAACCCAGATCAGTTGGCTGGGGGTGAGTGCTTGCAATGCTCAACACTCCGTCCATCATCCCCTTTGGTTTTACTTTGTGCGCCCTAAGTTGGCATGGTATGCCCAGACGTTGGTCCCACTGGATTCAAGATAGCCTGGCTGATGAGGGTTATGAACCCGAAACTGGTCCCAGGATGCTTGTTTCTGGTCCAGGGAAGACACGGCTTGGCAGTGCGGGCTGGACTGTTCCCATGAGGCACAGGGTCAGACTGATTTGCATATGGCCATTTCTGAACTAGGGTGGCAGAGTGAGCTAAAGATTGATGATGGATTAAACCCAGATCAGTTGACTGGCGGTGAGTGCTTGCAATGTTCAACACTCCATCCATCATCCCCTTTGCTTCCCTTTGTTCACCCTAAGTTGGCAGGGTATGCCCAGACGTGGGTCCCTTGCTCACTTTGCCACTGGATTCAAGATAGCCAGGCTGATGAGGGTTATGAACCCGAAACCGGTACCTGGGTGCTTGTTTCCGCTCCAGGGAAGACATGGCTTGGCTGTTCGGGCTGGTCTGTTCCCATGAGGCACAGGGTCAGACTGATTTGCATATGGCCATGTCTGAACTGGGGTGGTTGAGTGAGTTAAAGGATGATGATGGATTAAACCCAGATCAGTTGACTGGTGGTGAGTGCTTGCAATGTTCAACACTCCGTCTATCATCCCCTTTGGTTTTACTTTGTTCGCCCTAAGTTGGCAGGGTATGCCCAGACGTGGTTCCCTTCCTCACTTTGCCACTGGATTCAAGATAGCCTGGCTGATGAGGGTTATGAACCCAAAACCGGTCCCAGGGTGCTTGTTTCCGGTCCAGGGAAGACATGGCTTGGCAGTTCAGGCTGGACTGTTCCCATGAGGCACAGGGTCAGACTGATTTGCATATGGCCATGTCTGAACTGGGGTGGCAGAGTGAGCTAAAGAATCATGATGGATTAAACCCAGATCAGTTGACTGGGGGTGAGTGCTTGCAATGTTCAAAACTCCGTCCATCACCCACTTTGGGTTTCCTTTCTTCGCCCTAAGTTGGAAGGGTATGCCCAGACGTGGGTCCTTTGCTCACTTTTCCACTGGATTCAATAAAGCCTGCCTGATGAGGGTTATGAACCCGAAAGCGGTCCCAGGATGCTTGTTTCCGGTCCAGGAAAGACACGGCTTGGCAGTTCGGGCTGGACTGTTCACATGAGGCACTGGGTCAGACTGATTTGAATATGGCCATGTCTGACCTGGGATGGCGGAGTGAGCTAAAGAATGATGATGAATTGAACCAAGATCAGTTGACTGGGGTGAGTGCTTGCAATTTTCAACACTCCGTCCATCATCCCCTTTGGTTTTCCTTTGTTTGCCCTAAGTTGGTAGGGTATGCCCAGACGTGGCTCACTTTGCCACTGGATTCAAGGTATCCTGGCTGATGAGGGTTATGAACCCGAAACCGGTCCTAGGATGCTTTTTTCCGGTCCAGGGAAGACATGGCTTGGCAGTTCTTGCTGGACTGTTCCCATGAGGCACAGTGTCAGACTGATTTGCATATGGCCATGTCTGAACTGGGGTGACGGAGTGAGCTAAAGAATGATGATGGATTAAACCCAGATCAGTTGACTGGGGGTGAGTGCTTGCAATGTTCAACACTCCGTCCATCATCCCCTTTGCTTTCCCTTTGTTCACCCTAAGTTGGCAGGGTATGCCCAGACGTGGGTCCCTTGCTCACTTTGCCACTGGATTCAAGATAGCCTGGCTGATGAGGGTTATGAACCCGAAATCGGTCCTAGGGAGCTTGTTTCCGGTCCAGGGAAGACATGGCTTGGCAGTTCGGGCTGGGCTGTTCCCATGAGGCACATGGTCAGACTGATTTGCATATGGCAATGTCTGTACTGGGATGGCGGAGTGAGCTAAAGAATGATGATGGATTGAACCCAGATCAGTTGACTGGGGGTGAGTTCTTGCAATGTTCAACACTCCATCCATCATTCCCTGTGGTTTTGCTTTGTTCGCCCTAAGTTGGAAGGGTATGCCCAGATGTGGGTCCCTTGCTCACTTTGCCACTGGATTCAAGATAGCCAGGCTGATGAGGGTTATGAACCCGAAACCGGTCCCTGGGTGCTTGTTTCCGCTCCAGGGAAGACATGGCTTGGCAGTTCGGGCTGGTCTGTTCCCATGAGGCACAGGGTCAGACTGATTTGCATATGGCCATGTCTGAACTGGGGTGGTTGAGTGAGTTAAAGAATGATGATGGATTAAACCCAGATCAGTTGACTGGGATGAGTGCTTGCAATGTTCAACACTCCGTCCATCATCCCCTTTGGTTTTCCTTTGTTTGCCCTAAGTTGGCAGGGTATGCCCAGACGTGGCTCACTTTGCCACTGGATTCAAGATAGCCTGGCTGATGAGGGTTATGAACCCGAAACCGGTCCCAGGATGCTTGTTTCCGGTCCAGGGAAGACATGGCTTGGCAGTTCTTGCTGGACTGTTCCCATGAGGCACAGTGTCAGACTGATTTGCATATGGCCATGTCTGAACTGGGGTGACGGAGTGAGCTAAAGAATGATGATGGATTAAACCCAGATCAGTTGACTGGGGGTGAGTGCTTGCAATGTTCAACACTCCGTCTATCATCCCCTTTGGTTTTCCTTTGTTCGCCCTAAGTTGGCAGGGTATGCCGAGACGTGGGTCCATTGCTCATTTTGCCACTGGATTCAAGATAGCCTGTCTGATGAGGGTTATGAACCCGAAACCGGTCCCTGGGTGCTTGTTTCCGCTCCACGGAAGACATGGCTTGGCAGTTCGGGCTGGTCTGTTCCCCTGAGGCACAGGGTCAGACTGATTTGCATATGGCCATGTCTGAACTGGGGTGGCGGAGTGAGTTAAAGAATGATGATGGATTAAACCCAGATCAGTTGACTGGGGGTGAGTGCTTGCAATGTTCAAAACTCCGTCCATCACCCCCTTTTGGTTTGCTTTGTTTGCCCTAAGTTGGCAGGGTATTCCCAGACGTGGCTGCCTTGCTCACTTTGCCACTGGATTCAAGATAGCCTGTCTGATGAGGGTTATTAACCCGAAACCGGTCCCAGGGTGCTTGTTTCCGGTGCAGGGAAGACATGGCTTGGCAGTTCGGACTGGAATTGTTCCCATGAGGCACAGGGTCAGACTGATTTGCATAGGGACATGTCTGAACTGGGGTGGTGGAGTGAGCTAATGAATGATGATGGATTAAACCCAGATCAGTTGGCTGGGGGTGAGTGCTTGCAATGCTCAACACTCCGTCCATCATCCCCTTTGGTTTTACTTTGTGCGCCCTAAGTTGGCATGGTATGCCCAGACATTGGTCCCTTGCTTACTTTGCCACTGGATTCAAGATAGCCTGGCAGATGAGGGTTATGAACCCGAAACCTGTCCCAGGATGTTTGTTTCCGGTCCAGGGAAGACACGGCTTGGCAGTTTTGCCTGGACTTGTTCCCATGAGGCACAGGGTCAGACTGATATCCATATGGCCATGTCTGAACTGGGGTGGTGGAGTGAGCTAATGGATGATGATGGATTAAACCCAGATCAGTTGGCTGGGGGTGAGTGCTTGCAATGCTCAACACTCCGTCCATCATCTCCTTTGGTTTTGCTTTGTTTGCCCTAAGTTGGCATGGTATGCCCAGACGTTGGTCCCTTGCTCAGTTTGCCACTGGATTCAAGATAGCCTGGCTGATGAGGGTTATGAACCCGAAACCGGTCCCAGGATGCTTGTTTCCGGTCCAGGGATGACAAGGCTTGGCAGTTCGGGCTGGACTGTTCCATGAGGCACAGGGTCAGACTGATTTGCATATGGCCATGTCTGAACTAGGGTGGCGGAGTGAGCTAAAGATTGATGATGGATTAAACCCAGATCAGTTGACTGGGGGTGAGTGCTTGCAATGTTCAACAGTCCATCCATCATTCCCTGTGGTTTTGCTTTCTTCGCCCTAAGTTGGAAGGGTATGCCCAGATGTGGGTCCCTTGCTCACTTTGCCACTGGATTCAAGATAGCCAGGCATATGAGGGTTATGAACCCGAAATCGGTCCCTGGGTGCTTGTTTCCGCTCCAGGGAAGACATGGCTTGGCTGTTCGGGCTGGTCTGTTCCCATGAGGCACAGGGTCAGACTGATTTGCATATGGCCATGTCTGAACTGGGGTGGCGGAGTGAGTTAAAGAATGATGATGGATTAAACACAGATCAGTTGACTGGGGGTGAGTGCTTGCAATGTTCAACACTCCATCTATCATCCCCTTTGGTTTTCCTTTGTTCGCCCTAAGTTGGCAGGGTATGCCCAGACGTGGGTCCCTTGCTCACTTTGCCACTGGATTCAAGATAGCCTGGCTGATGAGGGTTATGAACCCAAAACCAGTCCCAGGGTGCTTGTTTCCGGTCCAGGGAAGACATGGCTTGGCAGTTCGTGCTGGACTGTTCCCATGAGGCACAGGGTCAGACTGATTTGCATATGGCCATGTCTGAACTGGGGTGGCAGAGTGAGCTAAAGAATCATGATGGATTAAACCCAGATCAGTTGACTGGGGGTGAGTGCTTGCAATGTTCAAAACTCCGTCCATCACCCCCTTTTGGTTTGCTTTGTTTGCCCTAAGTTGGCAGGGTATGCCCAGACGTGGCTGCCTTGCTCACTTTGCCACTGGATTCAAGATAGCCTGTCTGATGAGGGTTATTAACCCGAAACCGGTCCCAGGGTGCTTGTTTCCGGTGCAGGGAAGACATGGCTTGGCAGTTCGGACTGGACTTGTTCCCATGAGGCACAGGGTCAGACTGATTTGCATAGGGACATGTCTGAACTGGGGTGGTGGAGTGAGCTAATGAATGATGATGGATTAAACCCAGATCAGTTGGCTGGGGGTGAGTGCTTGCAATGCTCAACACTCCGTCCATCATCCCCTTTGGTTTTACTTTGTGCGCCCTAAGTTGGCATGGTATGCCCAGACATTGGTCCCTTGCTTACTTTGCCACTGGATTCAAGATAGCCTGGCAGATGAGGGTTATGAACCCGAAACCGGTCCCAGGATGTTTGTTTCCGGTCCAGGGAAGACACGGCTTGGCAGTTATGCCTGGACTTGTTCCCATGAGGCACAGGGTCAGACTGATATCCATATGGCCATGTCTGAACTGGGGTGGTGGAGTGAGCTAATGGATGATGATGGATTAAACCCAGATCAGTTGGCTGGGGGTGAGTGCTTGCAATGCTCAACACTCCGTCCATCATCTCCTTTGGTTTTGCTTTGTTTGCCCTAAGTTGGCATGGTATGCCCAGACGTTGGTCCCTTGCTCAGTTTGCCACTGGATTCAAGATAGCCTGGCTGATGAGGGTTATGAACCCGAAACCGGTCCCAGGATGCTTGTTTCCGGTCCAGGGATGACAAGGCTTGGCAGTTCGGGCTGGACTGTTCCATGAGGCACAGGGTCAGACTGATTTGCATATGGCCATGTCTGAACTAGGGTGGCGGAGTGAGCTAAAGATTGATGATGGATTAAACCCAGATCAGTTGACTGGGGGTGAGTGCTTGCAATGTTCATCACTCCGTCTATCATCCCCTTTGCTTTCCCTTTGTTCACCCTAAGTTGGCAGGGTATGCCCAGACGTGGGTCCCTTGCTTACTTTGCCACTGGATTCAAGATAGCCTGGCTGATGAGGGTTATGAACCCGAAACCGGTCCCAGGGAGCTTGTTTCTGGTCCAGGGAAGACATGGCTTGGCAGTTCGTGCTGGACTGTTTCCATGAGGCACATGCTCAGACTGATTTGCATATGGCAATGTCTGCTGGGATGGCGGAGTGAGCTAAAGAATGATGATGGATTGAACCCAGATCAGTTGACTGGGGGTGAGTGCTTGCAATGTTCAACAGTCCATCCATCATTCCCTGTGGTTTTGCTTTCTTCGCCCTAAGTTGGAAGGGTATGCCCAGATGTGGGTCCCTTGCTCACTTTGCCACTGGATTCAAGATAGCCAGGCATATGAGGGTTATGAACCCGAAATCGGTCCCTGGGTGCTTGTTTCCGCTCCAGGGAAGACATGGCTTGGCTGTTCGGGCTGGTCTGTTCCCATGAGGCACAGGGTCAGACTGATTTGCATATGGCCATGTCTGAACTGGGGTGGCGGAGTGAGTTAAAGAATGATGATGGATTAAACACAGATCAGTTCACTGGGGGTGAGTGCTTGCAATGTTCAACACTCCATCTATCATCCCCTTTGGTTTTCCTTTGTTCGCCCTAAGTTGGCAGGGTATGCCCAGACGTGGGTCCCTTGCTCACTTTGCCACTGGATTCAAGATAGCCTGGCTGATGAGGGTTATGAACCCAAAACCGGTCCCAGGGTGCTTGTTTCCGGTCCAGGGAAGACATGGCTTGGCAGTTCGTGCTGGACTGTTCCCATGAGGCACAGGGTCAGACTGATTTGCATATGGCCATGTCTGAACTGGGGTGGCAGAGTGAGCTAAAGAATCATGATGGATTAAACCCAGATCAGTTGACTGGGGGTGAGTGCTTGCAATGTTCAAAACTCCGTCCATCACCCCCTTTGGGTTTCCTTTGTTCGCTGTAAGTTGGAAGGGTATGCCCAGACGTGGGTCCTTTGCTCACTTTTCCACTGGATGCAAGATAGCCTGCCTGAGGAGGGTTATGAACCCGAAACCGGTCCCAGGATGCTTGTTTCTGGTCCAGGGAAGATACGGCTTGGCAGTTCGGGCTGGACTGTTCACATGAGGCACTGGGTCAGACTGATTTGAATATGGCTATGTCTGACCTGGGGTGGCGGAGTGAGCTAAAGAATGATGATGGATTGAACCAACATTCAGTTGACTGGGGTGAGTGCTTGCAATGTTCAACACTCCGTCCATCATCCCCTTTAGTTTTCCTTTGTTTGCCCTAAGTTGGCAGGGTATGCCCAAACGTGGCTCCCTTGCTCACTTTGCCACTGGATTCAAGATAGCCTGGCTGATGAGGGTTATGAACCCGAAACGGGTCCCAGGATGCTTGTTTCCGGTCCAGGGAAGACATGGCTTTGCAGTTCTGGCTGGACTGTTCCCATGAGGCACAGTTTCAGACTGATTTGCATGTGGCCATGTCTGAACAGGGTTGGCTTAGTGAGCTAAAGAATGAGGATGGATTAAGCCCAGATCAGTTAACTGGGGGTGAGTGCTTGTAATGTTCAACACTCCGTCCATCATCCCCTTTGGTTTTCCTTTGTTTGCCCTAAGTTGGCATGGTATGCCTAGACGTTGGTCCCTTGCTCAGTTTGCCACTGGATTCAAGATAGCCTGGCTGATGAGGGTTATGAATCCGAAACCTGTCCCAGGATGCTTGTTTCTTGTCCAGGGAAGACACGGCTTGGCAGTTCAGGCTGGACTGTTCCCATGAGGCACAGGGTCAGACTGATTTTCATATGGACATGTCTGAACTAGGGTGGCAGAGTGAGCTAAAGATTGATGATGGATTAAAGCCAGATCAGTTGACTGGCGGTGAGTGCTTGCAATGTTCAACACTACGTCCATCATCCCCTTTGCTTTCCCTTTGTTCACCCTAAGTTGGCAGGGTATGCCCAGACGTGGGTCCCTTGCTCACTTTGCCACTGGAATCAAGATAGCCTGGCTGATGAGGGTTATGAACCCAAAACCGGTCCCAGGGAGCTTGTTTCCGGTCCAGGGAAGACATGGCTTGGCAGTTCGGGCTGGGCTGTTCCCATGAGGCACATGGTCAGACTGATTTGCATATGGCAATGTCTGTACTGGGATGGCGGAGTGAGCTAAAGAATGATGATGGATTGAACCCAGATCAGTGGACTGGGGGTGAGTGCTTGCAATGTTCAACACTCCATCCATCATTCCCTGTGGTTTTGCTTTCTTCGCCCTAAGTTGGAAGGGTATGCCCAGATGTGGGTCCCTTGCTCACTTTTCCACTGGATTCAAGATAGCCTGCCTGATG
This sequence comes from Triturus cristatus, assembly GCF_964204655.1. Taxonomy (NCBI): domain Eukaryota; kingdom Metazoa; phylum Chordata; class Amphibia; order Caudata; family Salamandridae; genus Triturus; species Triturus cristatus. Next base: position 428,867,597 of record NC_140579.1, on the reverse strand, counting down.
AGGGTTATGAACCCGAAACCGGTCCCAGGATGCTTGTTTCCGGTCAAGGGAAGATGCGGCTTGGCAGTTCGGGCTGGACTGTTCACATGAGGCACTGGGTCAGACTGATTTGAATATGGCCATGTCTGACCTGGGGTGGCGGAGTGAGCTAAAGAATGATGATGGATTGAACCATCATTCAGTTGACTGGGGTGAGTGCTTGCAATGTTCAACACTCCGTCCACCATCCCCTTTGGTTTTCCTTTGTTTGCCCTAAGTTGGCAGGGTATGCCCAGACGTGTCTCCCTTGCTCACTTTGCCACTGGATTCAAGATAGCCTGGCTGATGAGGGTTATGAACCCAAAACCGGTCCCATGATGCTTGTTTCCAATCCAGGGAAGACATGGCTTTGCAGTTCTGGCTGGACTGTTCCCATGAGGCACAGTTTCAGACTGATTTGCATATGGCCATGTCTGAACTGGGGTGGCGTAGTGAGCTAAAGAATGATGATGGATTAAACCCAGATCAGTTAACTGGGGGTGAGTGCTTGTAATGTTCAAAACTTCGTCCATCATCCCCTTTGGTTTTCCTTTGTTCGCCCTAAGTTGGCATGGTATGCCCAGACGTTGGTCCCTTGCTCAGTTTGCCACTGGATTCAAGATAGCCTGGTTGATGAGGGTTATGAACCCGAAACCGGTCCCAGGATGCTTGTTTCTGGTCCAGGGAAGACACGGCTTGGCAGTTCAGGCTGGACTGTTCCCATGAGGCACAGGGTCAGACTGATTTGCATATGGCCATTTCTGAACTAGGGTGGCAGAGTGAGCTAAAGATTGATGATGGATTAAACCCAGATCAGTTGACTGGCGGTGAGTGCTTGCAATGTTCAACACTCCGTCCATCATCCCCTGTGCTTTCCCTTTGTTCACCCTAAGTTGGCAGGGTATGCCCAGACGTGGGTCCCTTGCTCTCTTTGCCACTGGATTGAAGATAGCCTGGCTGATGAGGGTTATGAACCCGAAACCGGTCCCTGGGTGCTTGTTTCCGCTCCACGGAAGACATGGCTTGGCAGTTCGGGCTGGTCTGTTCCCATGAGGCACAGGGTCAGACTGATTTGCATATGGCCATGTCTGAACTGGGGTGGCGGAGTGAGCTAAAGAATGATGATGGATTGAACCCAGATCAGTTGACTGGGGGTGAGTTCTTGCAATGTTCAACACTCCATCCATCATTCCCTGTGGTTTTGCTTTGTTCGCCCTAAGTTGGAAGGGTATGCCCAGATGTGGGTCCCTTGCTCACTTTGCCACTGGATTCAAGATATCCAGGCTGATGAGGGTTATGAACCCGAAACCGGTCCCTGGGTGCTTGTTTCCGCTCCACGGAAGACATGGCCTGGCAGTTCGGGCTGGTCTGTTCCCATGAGGCACAGGGTCAGACTGATTTGCATATGGCCATGTCTGAACTGGGGTGGCGGAGTGAGTTAAAGAATGATGATGGATTAAACCCAGATCAGTTGACTGGGGGTGAGTGCTTGCAATGTTCAACACTCCGTCTATCATCCCCTTTGGTTTACCTTTGTTCGCCCTAAGTTGGAAGGGTATGCCCTGACGTGGGTCCCTTGCTCACTTTGCCACTGTCTTCAAGATAGCCTGGCTGATGAGGGTTATAAACCCAAGACTGGTCCCAGGTTGCTTGTTTCCTGTCCAGGAAAGACATGGCTTGGGAGTTCGGGGTGCACTGTTCCCATGAGGCACAGGGTCAGACTGATTTGCATATAGCCATGTCTGAACTGGGTTGGCGGAGTGACCTAAAAAATGATGATGGTTTGAATCCAGATCAGTTGACTGGGGGTGAGTGCTTGCAATGTTCAATACTCCGTCCATCATCCCCTTTGGTTGTGCTTTGTTCACCCTAAGTTGGCAGGGTATGCCCAGACGTGGGTCCCTCGCGGACTTTGCCACTGGATTCAAGATAGCCTTGGTGATAAAGGTTATGAACCCGAAAGCGGTCCCAGGATGCTTGTTTCCAGTCCAGGGAAGACATGGCTTGGCAGCTCGTGCTGGACTGTTCCCATGATGCACAGGGTCAGACTGATTTCCATATGGCCATGTCTGAACTGGGGTGGCGGAGTGAGCTAAAGAATGATGATGGATAAAACCCAGATGAGTTGCCTGGGGGTGAGTGCTTGCAATGTTCAAAACTCTGTCCATCATCCCCTTTGGTTTTCCTTTGTACGCTCCAAGTTGGCAGGGTATGCCCAGACGTGGGTCCCTTGCTCACGTTTCCACGGGATTCAAGATAGCCTGGCTGATGAGGGTTATGAACCCGAAACTGATCCCAGGGTGCTTGTTTCCGGTCCAGGGAAGACATGGCTTGGCAGTTCGGGCTGGACTTTTCCCATGAGGCACAGTATCAGACCGATTTGCATATGGCCATGTCTGAACTGGGGTGGTGGAGTGAGCTAAAGAATGATGATGGATTGAACCCAGATCAGTTGACTGGGAGTGAGTGCTTGCAATGTCCAACACTCCGTCCATCATCCCCTTTGGTTTTGCTTTATTCCCCCTAAGTTGGCAGGGTATGCGCAGACGTGGGTCCCTTGCTCACTTTGCCACTGGAATCAAGATAGCCTGGCTGATGATGGTTATGAACCCAAAACCGGTCCCAGGATGCTTGTTTCTGGTCCAGGGAAGACATGGCTTGGCAGTTCGGGCTGGACTGTTCCCATGAGGCACAGAGTCAGATTGATTTGCATATGGCTATGTCTGAACTGGGGTGGCAGAGTGAGCTAAAGAATGATGATGGATTGAACACAGATCAGTTGACTGGGGGTGAGTGCTTGCAAGGTTCAACACTCCGTGTATCATCCCCTTTGGTTTTGCTTTGTTCGACCTAAGTTGGCAGGGTATGCCCAGACATGGGTCCCTTGCTCACTTTGCCACTGGATTCAAGATAGCCTGGCTGATGAATGTTAAGAACCTGAAACAGGTCCCAGGGTGCTTGTTTCGGTTCCAGGGAAGACATGGCTTGGCAGTTTGGGCTGGACTGTTCCCATGAGGCACAGGGTCAGACTGATTTGCATATGGCTATGTCTGAACTGGGGTGGCGGAGTGAGCTAAAGAATGATGATGGATTAAACCCAGATGAGTTGACTGGGGTGAGGGCTTGCAATGTTCAAAACTCCGTCCATCATCCCCTTTGGTTTTGCTTTGTTCGCCCGAAGTTGGCAGGGTATGCCCAGACGTGGGTCCCTTGCTCACTTTGCCACTGGAATCAAGATAGCCTGGCTGATGAGGGTTATGAACCCGAAACCAGTCCCAGGATGCTTGTTTCCGGTCTAGGGAAGACATGTCTTGGCAGTTCGGGCTGGACTGTTCCCATGAGGCACAGGGTCTGACTGATTTGCATATGGCTATGTCTGAACTGGGGTGGCAGAGTGAGCTAAAGAATGATGATGGATTAATCCCAGATCAGGTGACTGGAGGTGAGTGCTTGCAATGTTCAACACTCCATCCATCTTCCCCTTTTGTTTTGCTTTGTTCGCCCTAAGTTGGCAGAGTATGCCCAGACATGGGTCCCTTGCTCACTTTGCCACTGGATTCAAGATAGCCTGGCTGATGAGGGTTATGACCCCGAAATGGGTCCCAGGGTGCTTGTTTCTGGTCCAGGAAAGACATGGCTCGGCAGTTTGGGCTGGACTGTTCCCATGAGGCACAGGGTCATACTGATTTGCATATGGCCATGTCTGACCTGGGGTGGCGGAATGAGCTAAAGAAGGATGCTGGATTAAACCCAGATCAGTTGAGTGGGGGTGAGTGCTTGCAATGTTCAACACTCCATCCATCATCCCCTTTGGTTTTGCTTTGTTCGCCCTAAGTTGGCAGGGTATGCCCAGACGTGGGTCCCTTGCTGACTTTGCCACTGGATTCAAGATAGCCTTGGTTATAAAGGTTATGAACCCGAAACCGGTCCCAGAATGCTTGTTTCCGGTCCAGGGAAGACATGGCTTGGCAGCTCGTGCTGGACTATTCCCATGAGGCACAGGGCAGACTGATTTGCATATGGCCATGTCTGAACTGGGGTGGTGCAGTGAGCTAAAGAATGATGATGGATTAAACCCAGATGAGGTGACTGGGGGTGAGTGCTTGCAATGTTCAAAACTCCATCCATCATCCCCTTTGGTTTTGCTTTGTTCGCCCTAAGATGGCAGGGTATACCCAGACGTGGGTCCCTTGCTCACGTTGCCACTCGATTCAAGATAGCCTGGCTGATACGGTTGTGAACCTGAAACCGATCCCAGGGTGCTTGTTTCCGGTGCAGGGAAGACATGGCTTGGCAGTTCGGGCTGAACTGTTCCCATGAGGCACAGTATCAGACTGATTTGCATATGGCCATGTCTGAACTGGGGTGGCGGAGTGAGCTAAAGAATGATGATGGATTAAACCCAGATCAGTTGACTGGGGGTGAGTGCTTGCAATGTTCGACACTCCGTCCATCATCCCCTTTGGTTTTGCTTTGTTCGACCTAAGTTGGCAGGGTATGCCCAGACGTGGGTCCCTTGCTCACTTTGCCACTGGATTCAAGATAGCCTGGCTGATGAGGGTTATGAACCTGAAACCGGTCCCAGGGTGCTTGTTTGCGGTGCAGGGAAGACATGGCTTGGCAGTTCGGACTGGACTTGTTCCCATGAGGCACAGGGTCAGACTGATTTGCATAGGGACATGTCTGAACTGGGGTGGCGGAGTGAGCTAATGAATGATGATGGATTAAACCCAGATCAGTTGGCTGGGGGTGAGTGCTTGCAATGCTCAACACTCCGTCCATCATCCCCTTTGGTTTTACTTTGTGCGCCCTAAGTTGGCATGGTATGCCCAGACATTGGTCCCTTGCTTACTTTGCCACTGGATTCAAGATAGCCTGGCAGATGAGGGTTATGAACCCGAAACCGGTCCCAGGATGTTTGTTTCCGGTCCAGGGAAGACACGGCTTGGCAGTTTTGCCTGGACTTGTTCCCATGAGGCACAGGGTCAGACTGATATCCATATGGCCATGTCTGAACTGGGGTGGCAGAGTGAACTAAAGATTGATGATGGATTAAACACAGATCAGTTGACTGGCGGTGAGTGCTTGCAATGTTCAACACTCCGTCCATCATCCCCTTTGCTTTCCCTTTGTTCACCCTAAGTTGGCAGGGTATGCCCAGACGTGGGTCCCTTGCTCACTTTGCCACTGGAATCAAGATAGCCTGGCTGATGAGGGTTATGAACCCAAAACCGGTCCCAGGGAGCTTGTTTCCGGTCCAGAGAAGACATGGCTTGGCAGTTCGGGCTGGGCTGTTCCCATGAGGCACATGGTCAGACTGATTTGCATATGGCAATGTCTGTACTGGGATGGCGGAGTGAGCTAAAGAATGATGATGGATTGAACCCAGATCAGTTGAATGGGGGTGAGTGCTTGCAATGTTCAACACTCCATCCATCATTCCCTGTGGTTTTGCTTTCTTCGCCCTAAGTTGGAAGGGTATGCCAGGATGTGGGTCCCTTGTTCACTTTGCCACTGGATTCAAGATAGCCAGGCTGATGAGGGTTATGAACCCGAAATCGGTCCCTGGGTGCTTGTTTCCGCTCCAGGGAAGACATGGCTTGGCTGTTCGGGCTGGTCTGTTTCCATGAGGCACAGGGTCAGATGGATTTGCAGATGGCCATGTCTGAACTGGGGTGGCGGAGAGAGTTAAAGAATGATGATGGATTAAACCCAGATCAGTTGACTGGGGGTGAGTGCTTGCAATGTTCAACACTCCATCTATCATCCCCTTTGGTTTTCCTTTGTTCGCCCTAAGTTGGCAGGGTATGCCCAGACATGGGTCCCTTGCTCACTTTTCCACTGGATTCAAGATAGCCTGCCTGATGAGGGTTATGAACCCGAAACCGGTCCCAGGATGCTTGTTTCCGGTCCAGGGAAGATACGGCTT